>NC_064601.1:52629916-53919916 GCF_943734735.2 Anopheles gambiae
AATGGCGGAGAATAGAGCTAGTGGGAAAAAGATCACCATTATGGTGAAAACACCCAAAGATAGAAAATCGATAGAGATCGAAGATGATGCAGAAATTAAAGATGTAAGTGATTCAGTAGCGACACAAGTGAATTTCCGAACAAGCGATCGCCGCTCGTGATGGCGGGCGTGTTGACCACAATCTGCAAGCGTCGTACGATGGTGTGGCGTTAAGTGATTCGAGAATTTTCTCCACCTTCGAATCAGACAGTGCGTTGCGGCAGGTTTGCCGGTTTATGAATTTTCTAAATCGATAGAGTATTTATCGTTTTATCGTTACTCCCTGCGATGGTGCAAATGTGTGTGGCCGACGACAAAATGTTGGGCATTTTTGGGTTCGTGCGGAGTGACTCGGAAAAATCGAACAAAAACATGGCACATGGGTGTCAGTGTGTGCGTGTGCTCTCTGGTTTGCCATTCGCTGGAGCGCGGCTATTGCCTCACTCACACATACACGCACAAGCTGATGTGAATTGCTTAATTGAATATAATCCGCACAGAGGGGGGAATCTCTGGCAGAGCAGTGTTTCACGAACGAGTGAATGATGCAATTCGAAAATGATGTTGATTTTACTCTCTCCCCTTTCAGCTCAAGGCCATTGTCGCGGAGAAGTTTGAGACCAACCCGGAGCTGGTGTGTTTGATTTTCGCTGGTAAGATCATGAAGGACACCGACACGCTCAAGACACACAACATCAAGGAGGGTTTGACGGTGTACCTGGTCATAAAGGCGGCCCCCCGTGCGGATGCGGAGAGTGCGCGGCGAGCGCCGGCGGATGTGTCGCAAACGCCGTTCGGATTGAATCAGCTCGGCGGTCTCGCCGGACTCAGTGCGCTCGGCGGCAATCAGACCAACTTCATGGATTTGCAGTCCCGCATGCAGCACGAGCTGCTCGACAACCCCGACTTGATGCGCACGGTGCTGGACAACCCGCTCGTGCAGCAGATGATGAACAACCCGGACACGATGCGCCAGATACTGACCTCGAATCCGCAGATGCAGGAGCTGATGCAACGCAATCCGGAAATTTCGCACATGCTGAACAACCCGGAACTGCTGCGACAGACGATGGAATTGGCCCGCAATCCGTCGATGTTGCAGGAGCTGATGCGTTCGCATGATCGTGCCATTTCCAATCTGGAGAGCGTGCCGGGCGGATACAGTGCACTGCAGCGAATCTATCGCGACATCCAGGAGCCGATGATGAATGCCACCTTCCGCAATCCGTACTCCGGGACCTCCGAGTCGGGCAGCACTAGTGGAGGCGGTGCCAATCCGCAGCAGGGCACCGAAAACAGAAGCCCACTGCCGAATCCGTGGAGCAGCGCTAGCAGCGGCACCGGCAGTGGCAACCGTGGGGCAGCCGGAACCGGCAGTGCTGGCACGGATGCTGCCGGAACTCCGCTCGGACTGCTCAACACACCGGCCATGCAGAGCTTGCTGCAGCAGATGAGCGAGAACCCATCCATTATGTCGAATATGCTGAATTCGCCGGCTACCCGCAGCATGATGGAGGCGTTGGCCGCCGATCCGGCCATGGCCGCGAACTTGATGAGCCAAAATCCGCTGCTGGCCAACAGCCCCGGTCTGCAGGATCAGTTGCGCACGATGATGCCCCAGCTGATGCGGCAGATGCAAAACCCGGAAGTGCAGCAAATGGTCACCAATCCGCAGGCACTGAATGCGATCCTGCAGATTCAGCAAGGAATGGAACAGTTGCGCTCGGCCGCGCCCGGCTTAATGAGCACGATGGGCATTCCGCCGATGCCGGGTGCACCGCCGCCAACTACCGGCTCGGGCGGTACGGGTGCCACGAACACGGCCAGCGCGGCTACCACCGCAACGGGTGGCGCCGGTGCACAGGCGTCGAACAACGATGCGCTGTTTTCGGAGTTTATGTCCCGCATGATCAACGGGATGGCATCGGGTACGGCTGATACGAACATTCCACCGGAGGAGCGCTACCGGGCGCAGCTGGAACAACTGACGGCGATGGGATTTGTTAACCGTGAAGCTAACCTGCAGGCCCTGATTGCTTCCTTCGGCGACATCAATGCGGCGATCGAGCGATTGCTTGCGCTTGGCCAGCTGTCGCTAAGCTAACAATGTGCGCCCCTCAACTGAACCGGTGAGCGAAACGACTAGGGGAACGACCTTTGCTAACACGTTGCTTCAATATTTTTGTGTCCGATTTGTATCGTTTTGAGTGGGGGGAGGGGTCCATTCTTCCCTTTGAGGGAGGGAAGGAAAAGGAAGGGCACCACACTTTGGATCCGTACGCCGTTGTGTGCAATACACCTGGCCCACGCCGTGCAAGATGTGTTTGTGCACACCAGGAATAGTAATCTTTGCATAATATCGTAAGCAACATTGAACAGCAGGAGCGAGAGCATGCACGAGCATTTTCATTTTCTTTTTTGTTTTCCTCTTCTATTACATCTGGTAAAGGATATATATATGTTTCCAATCGAATCGGATCGGAGAAAAATGGGTAGTAATTATTGAACAGAGACAATGATGGAAAACAGGACATAAATTAGATATTCTTTATAAAAAAAAACACCTAGCACACAATTCATTTTCCGCAGCACTTGTTAGCGGATCGTGACGCTTAGCGTTTCTGTTTGTATCCTTCATCTGCTGATAGATGATACTCACCGAACGGCATCTGCTTTAAGCGTAATGAGCAACAATGTCCTGTCCTTTTTTGACGATAAAATTTCCTTTTTTTGATAAATGTCCCAATTTAAGCAATGTGTCGAAATTAGAAACTGACTACAAAGAACTCTAGGATCACCCGTAGTACCGTCAATGTTTGCCTGCAATGTGCGCCGTTTAATCGCATCTTTGTATTCGGCCAGTGTTTCTCCATACGGCGGATGGTGAACACGTTGTACTATGGTTATGTTTTATTGTACTACAAGTGGGGATAAAACGGAATGTAGCAAAATATGGTGGTTGTATGGTAGTGAGAAGGGTGAATTAATAGTGGATAATGATTGAAAAAAAAGAACATAGCAATTTGGATTAGCAACAAACTCCTAGTTCCAGAATGCTATCAAAATAAGTCGCTACAAAAAAAATAATAACACACCTACCCACACCTCCTCCTGTTCTTCGTCGTTATTCAATGTAAAACAATGCAAAACATGCAGTTAAACACAAACACATTTAGAACACGCCTCTGGAATCTGGGCGCGTACAGCGCGCGCTGCGCACACAACAATACACTTTTATCTTGCTCTGACTCTTGAAACACGAATAGAAAATTTAACGAAATAAAAATGCCAGCGAAAGATGGACAGCAAAATCAATAGATTCGAAATGATATAAGATGTGTATGTGTGTGCGTGTTTGTGGATAGCGAATGCAAAGCTGCTACTGCTGTGTCTACTTTCTCCCATCCATACCAGCGTCGATGGATAGATATACCTATATACATATACATACAGTACTAGTATATTCAATAAAAAGTTAAACCAACTGCACGGTGCAAGTAATTATATGTTTGTGGTCCCTTCTTTCATTTGTATTAATTGTAATCGTCAGTTACTAGTATATTGCCACTATTTTTAAACTTTTTAAATTTCCACCCTGTTGATTATTTAACAATTATATTGTGTGTTTTATTTCAATTTGAATCAACTAACTTTTGCTTCGTACGGTTGTTTCCACTAAAATTACCTTCCAAACTGAATACGTCCCAATGCAGCATAATGTGTGCCAGGCACTGTGTAACGCCTAACGCTTCGACGCGTTACGCATTTGAATTGCACTAGCACTGTCAAACTCATGTGCAGTTTCGAACAGAATGTAAACAAAACACTACCAGTTTCAACGCTGCCACACTTTGCCATTTGTATCCGACAAAACAAAAGACGATGGCATCGACCGAACCATCGAACCAGCGACCGGACCCCTTTCAAGGTATGCACATTGCGGACACGGACTTTCTGATGAGTGTGGAGGGTCGAAGCTCCTGCACTGTCTGTGGGAAGTCGCGCAAGTTTTTCTGCTACACCTGCTATGTCCCAGTCCCGGAAATAGCAGCCCGTGTACCGCGCATTTCCCTGCCAGTAAAAATCGATGTCATAAAGCATAGGAACGAAATTGATGGCAAAAGTACGGCGGTGCACGCTGCCATCCTGGCGCCGGATGATGTTAAAATCTACACGTACCCCGACATCCCGGACTATCGCGAGGAGAGCGGTGTGGTGTTGATATTTCCCACACCGACCGCGCTCACCGTGGCCAGCTTGTTTAGTGGCGAAACGTACCAGATGAAAGAGAACTACGGTCTTCCCAAAGGATACCATATGGGCACGCTGTTGCGCTTCCGGCTGAACGACATCGTGGATACACCGTTGCACCCCCGGGAGACGACTGATGAGCGGAATGGCGGTGCAGCGGATTGCGACGGTGAGAGTTTCCCGGTAAAGCGAGCCGTATTCATCGACAGCACCTGGAGCCAGTGTCGGGGCATTTACAAGGATGAGCGGCTGTCGGGTTTGCGCACCGTTGTGATACAGAACCGAATTTCCCAATTCTGGCGCCATCAGCGCAACAGTCCACGATGGTTTCTTGCCACGGTCGAAGCCATCCATCAGTTCGTGCTGGAGGTGCACATTGCTGCCTGGGGTCTGGACAGTCGATATCGGGGCTTGGAGCACATTCACCTGAACATGGAGCAGATTCCGAAGGAGCGTATTATGCATCCCGGTGAGATGAACCCGGACGAAGTACCGCCGTACAACGGGCAGTACGACAATGTGTTGTTCTTCTTTCGGCATATGTACAATTTGATACATAAATATTACGACCACGAAAAGCTTAAAGCGTACAAGCGGCCGCTGTATTAGAAGCGTAATTCATTGCGAAAAAAAAGAAGCAGAAAAAACGCTACTCACACGTTCTAAGACAAATAGATGAATACAAGTCCAACATAGTTGTTTTTATTAGTAGTAGTTTCAGCCCTTCAGCACATCATCGGAATTATTAGTTTTTCTTTTTCTTCTTCGTTTCGTCTCCTGCACTTTGCGCAGTCTGAGAATCGGGACGGGGCTTTTGCCAGTTCAGTGGCTTCTTGCGATAAATTGGCCACGGTGGAATGGTGAGCTGTACGCGGGCGAACCAGATGAAGATTGTAAAACAGAATATTGCTTTTACCGAAAAGAATACCGTTGGTGCTACTTACAATTGAGGCGAGCAAAACTCCGGCAATCAGAATGTACACCGTTTGCGAAAACTGCTGGATAATGTAGCCCCACACTAGACCGACGGTTCCGAACAGGGTTATGATGATGCGGGAAAGCTTTTCGGCCCTACCCTGACCCTCAAAGTCCTGAAAAGTAACAGATGCGTAGTAGTGCGAGCTTCCATTAGCGTAGCCCAATCGATATTTACCATATGTGTTTGGATATTCAGCATTTTTAACTTTTTGCGGCTTGTGAATTAAATTGCCAAGTGTACATCAACAAAACAACACGTCAGAGACCTTTTGGGACAGTGACAGGGGCAGTCTAGTTTGGCGAGAATGACACTATTCAAATATCCAGGCTGGGCCACACGCGTTTCGTTTGTCAAATGGAAAATATATATAATTTAGCAAAAAAGTTATCTCAAAATCATTCCACGTGCAATTATTTACAAAAAAAAAGTTACAAATGCTGCATCAAACTAAAAATCACACCCAAAAGGGTAAATTTAATTCATAACGTTTAGTTTTTCTTTTCGAGCCACTGATTGTCAAGGAACGCATGCCGTATGTCAATCATCGTCAATGAGCCAACCGCACACATTCTCGAGCGATCCCGCACATGATAAAAGCAAGCGCGGCCGAGAGATAAAAAGAAAACAAAAACAACTCATCTGCCGCAACGGTCGCAATTTCCCCGCACCGATTGTGTTACATTTTTTTGTTGCACTTTGTACATTCATTACATTTTCCGTTTCCTTCTGTAAGCCGTAGCTCCTGTTTAGTGCCATTTAATTGTTGTCCGTGTGCTTTGTTCTGTACTATACGGATTAGTTAAATTATCGTGACTTATTTTGAACCTTTTTTTGGGTTTGCCGTTTCGGTTTCGTGTGCAATTCAGTTCCGCATTTTGTAGCTGTGTAGTGTGTGTAAAATAAACAATGTCAAAACCGAACGTTCTAGTCCTTGGAGGTAATTTACTGGGGAATTAATCCTGGAACGTGGTGGCCCAAAGGTGCGGGGGTGTGAAGCAACAATCTCGTTGCGCAACAACACTTCCTGCAATCCGGACTGCCGACCGCTCATAATTAAGTTAATGTCACATAATTGCTACCCGTGATCGATATTCTGCGCAGCCTGCGTTCGCAAGACCGCGCTGCTGTCGGTAGACTCGTTTTCCCTCTACCGCAAAGCCGGTTCCGAAGCGATAATCACGGTTCAATGCCATCACCGCGCTGTGCCGTCGATCAATCTCTGATCTTCTGCTTCGAGTGATTCGCTTTTAAAGAACGTTTTGCTTTCTTTCTTTGTTTCATATCCCTCTGCCCACCGCAACATGCAGGATGCGGATTTATTGGACGGCATCTAGTGGATCATCTGGTTGCGAATGATCTAGCGGGACGCATTAAAGTGGTCGATAAGACGCCGCCACTAATGGCGTGGCTTAACAGCCGACACACGCAAGCATTCGCGGACGCACGGGTCGAGTTTGCGAGTGCCAATTTGATCAATCCAACCTCGTGCCAAAATGCGTTCCGTATGCAGGAGGAAGGAGTAGAGGAGGAGGAGAAGAAGCAGGCGCAAACGGTCGGCGGAAGTTGGGACTATGTGATAAACTGTGCGGCCGAAACGAAACCCGGCCAAACGGATCCCGTCTACCAGGAGGGTATACTGAAGCTAAGCTTAAACTGTGCAACAGAGGCTGTGAAGTGTAAGGCTAAGCGCTACCTTGAACTGAGCACTGGCAGTATGTGCTCCGACGAGAAGGTGCCGCAAAAGGAGGACTGCCCCATCGAGCCCTGGACGATGGTGGGCAAGTACAAGGCGAAGGTCGAGCAGGAGCTTATCGCCATAAAGGATTTGCCTTACACCATATTGAGACTGCCGATATGCTATGGCGTAGGAGACCGGAAAGGGCTGAGTACGTGCCTGGAGCGTTTGATTCGAAGCGCCAGTAGCAACGCGCTCCACACAACCGTTCGATTGCATTTCAATCGTTTACGTTTCGTTTCGTTTCGTTTCAGCACCGCGCATTATTATAGCCGGGATTTACAAGCATCTCGGGGAAACGATGAAGCTACTCTGGACCGGCACGATGAAGATGAACGTGGTGCACGTGGAGGACGTGTGCGGCAGCATTTGGGAGCTGCTGCAAACCGATCGCACGCTGCACGACACGATCAACGTGTGCGATGACAGTGACGCTACCCAGGGACTGATCAGCGAGCTGCTAGCCGATATGTTCGCCATCAAGATCGATTACTGGGGCGTTACGATGTCCAATATGACGAAGCTCGACATGGCGGGTGCTATCGAGGAGATTAACGACCGTCACCTTGGACCGTGGGCCGAGCTGTGCCAGCGGGACGGTGTGCAAAATACACCGCTCACGCCGTACATGGACCAGGAGCTGCTCTTTCAGAAGCATCTGCATCTGAGCAACGAGAAGCTTAAATCGTACGGGTACAAGCTGCGCCGTCCCCGGATCACGAGGGAACTGCTAGAGGAGATAGTGCAGGATTTCATCGATATGGGCCATTTTCCGCGCACCTTACTTGGCTGAGGCGTATTTACTATTCGTTTGCTCGTACGTTTGCAGCAGTTCCACTAGCGCTTGGCCAGCGCATCCATTATATACGTATTCTTATCTGTTATACATACACTAGTACGATCTCGTGGTGGATTTGGCGTCACGTCCAAACAAAGCAGCATTCAGAATCCTACGAAAGAGAAAGGTAGGGAGAAAAGACTAGATAACGTAAATTGTACACTAATGATGGGAAAGTCATACCTTAACGCCAAGCGTACACAATGAGGTGCTACAGACAGCGATCGATGTACCAGACAACTTCCCCCAGATGATCTCCGGCACCGCGATCTTAATGGAAGTGTACTTCTCTTTTTATCACCATTCCAATCGGTGCTACGAGTGTGATTATCACTAGCTTAACTAAAGCGACGACGATGGAACAAAATTGATTCAATATTAGATAACTTGTACGCGTGTGTTAGTAGAAACTGCATTATTTGTGGAAATTTAATCTACGGATTGTATTATATTGCGTTTTTGTTTGAAGTGTACCATGTGCCTAAAATTTTATCATAAAAGTTGCAAAAGCGCATAGCGGTCGCGGCGATTATATTTGACTCAATAAAGTATACATGCCTGCATACACTTACACATTTCGCTTTCCATTTCGGCATTGAAATCAGACTCTCTTCGAAGCATTGTGAATATCTTTCAGATAGAGTTCTTCTTTATTCGTAGCACATTAGTTAGAGATAATCTGTCGCCACCAATCGGCGTTTAGAGTTCCTTCCCGTGTTTCGGTATGGTTCTTTTATCGATATTTTTTAGTGAACTTGTGAAAATGACACCGATGCAAAGATTTTAATCCAGAAAAGCGTCATTTAGCATCGTCGTGTACACACGACACACTATTTTGGAGAGATTCGTGGTGTTTAGTCTCAAGAGCGTTATCAATGAACAACAAAAACTACTGTGCATGTGGTGCATCCTCGATGCATTGAGTGCATGAAACGTACAAACGCATGGGGGGACACAGAGACAATGGCATTGCGAGCCGCGCAGGTAATATGATGCAGCATCATACAATTCCCTTAACGGTCATGTGATTCGACTGCTTTCATTTAGTAGTCCCTCTCGCACACCACAATCATGCACGTAAGTGTAAGGACACGCCATATGCAATTGTGCTGATGGTTCATGATGATCCACGCTCCTTGACGATCCACGGAAGGATGTTGTATAAATATGTCTCGAATCTTACGCACTCCTTTGTAAGTAAATTTACTCCTAACCTAAGAAACTGTTCAAACGTGAAAATATGGCTCTTGCACTGATGCATACGATGATGCAGCTAAATGGATGGTGGTGGTTTTGCTTATGATTTTGTTATGTTGGGAATTGAAATTAGCATGCGATGATGATGCTACTAAAAGTTCACTTAATGCAGATTACGCTAATCGGAGAGCCATTGAACAATGTGTTAGTACGTTGGTGGTTTTAGCAAAAGGTTGAAAGAAAATGAACGGAAGAGAGATGTATCCTTCGCGTTATCCTGCACATAAACATTGGGTTAAGAACTATGTTAACAAACTTGCAATCCATTCATAAGTTGATGTTGATTCGAACATGCGTAAGTACGAATAACGCGTCATCTTGTCTAGTTTTTGGTATGCATTTTGCGCAATTGTTTCATAATAGAATAGATGAATTGATACCAAAAACATCCACTTTTTAGTAAAAGATGTTAACAGTAGTTTCCTTTCTTTTGTTTCATTATGAACTTTCCTATGGTTTGGATTTTTTGTTTGCTAATTGATGCCATTCTATTGAAAACAATGTTTGCTGCCTGCCACTGATTGTATTTTGTCTTTGTTTGTATTATAAAAAGCATTCTTCACAATTGTATGACGCAAGTGACAATGATCAATAGTTTAGTATAGGTTTTATCTGTTCCGTATTTAGACTTTTTCCAAATGATCCTGCGCATTTGTTTGGTGCTTGTAATCCCTTCTCCTTACTCTTTTAAACGTTAAGATTAAAGATCGAGAGAAGAATGGTGCTTACATTATATTAATGCTTTTTTTAATTATCTTACTGATCTATCTGAATTAATGAAGTACAATGCGCTTGACGCTTTTTCCCCCTTTCGACACATTAGTAACAAAACAGTAAAATAAAAACTATACCATTGACGATAGAACCAAAGGAAAGGGTAAGGTACCCTGGACATGCAGTTGGAGACGGCGAAACAATTGCAATTTTCCATTGGCTATGGGCGGTGGATTAATGTGCATAATGTGTTTATTCATTCCACATTCATTCCTTTTCTGCTGCCACTTTCTGCCAGAGTTAATTCACCAGTTAATCCATCTTCGGCAGATCGCACTTTTTTATTAATATTATTACTTAACTACATTGGTCTATATAATACGTAAGTGTAATCGATTGAAACAAAACAAACTCATATAACGTATAATGCTAAGCATAATTAATCGTCTCTTGCTGTTTTAAAAACGTTGATAACGAAGTTTCACAGACTAACCGCACAAGGAGACAATTGTAACAATATGTAAATAGGTAAAACATGAATTGCCTCTCTCTTAAACATTTACGAACAAACAAACAAACAAAAATATTGTTTTTTAAGGACATATTGATGAACGATAGATTAATTGAAATTGAAAGATAAACACTGGATAGTACCATCACAAAACCATTATTGCACGCGCACCGTTACTATTTACCTTTCTTTTTAATAGTTGCATCTGATGCAAATATGTTATCATTTTCATCGGAATTAAATCAACGACGGAATAAAACAAATGATGCGAGAGCGTTTCCAAATATGACACGTAAGCGATTGTATAGGATAGGATAGGTTTGTGTAAGTATATCTGGGGCTATGTGTGTCGCTGGGTGAATAGGTAAAAATGGTAAAATTGTGACAAAACTACCCATTCGTAATCATCCCACACTGTTTTCACCATCGTTCGCAGCAACACCGCGGGTGGGAGATTAAGGTGCAGATTATTGCAATAGTGTTTCAAATGAAGCTTGCAGGACGACGAATTGTTTCTTTGTGTGTGTTCTTTTTTGTGTGTTTTTACCCAGTACGCGACGGACTGTACCGCCCATTACTACATATTGATGGTGCCTATGCCCTTGGCGGAGAGGTAAACCGAACCCAGCACGAGAATCTTTAGACATCCACGACCATCTTTTTATGAATATCGGTGTTGCCCACCACTGAACAGAACTCGTCGAACGATATCTTGCCATCCTCGTCCTTGTCGGCGAACACGATCGTCTTGTCTACGATCTGCTGCAGTTGCGTATCCTTCAGATTGTTACCGACCATCATTTTTAACACCTGGATCCGGGCGTGTCGGTGTCAAGGGGGACGACGACGGATGCATGAAAGGAAATATGACTTTTGTTAAAAAAAAAGAAGCCCGAGCAGATATTCTAACGTCGCTTGTGCTCGTGGGAACGTTGGCGGGCATGCATGGTATTCAAGGTAGCCCGGAACGATGAATGATTATTTTTAGCATTGATTCAACGTTCCCCAGCCGCGTAGTAGTAGTGTGGTAAAGATCGTTCGTTCGAGCGACGGCTACTTTTGGACGCTGCGCGGATAATATTCCGCGCTACATCAGTAGGCCCGTAATTTGCCCCGCTTACCTGAAATAGTTCCCCATTCGAGATGTATCCATCGTTATCCATGTCATATATTCGGAAGGCAAATTTCAGCTTGGACAGTTTGTCGCCCTTTACGCTAAACTGCGACACGCCCTGGATAAACTCCTTGAAATCGACCTCCCCATTGCCGTCCGCGTCGAAAATGTCGATCACACGCTGCACCAGCGGGTTTTGCTGCAGCTCTGGCAGGGACATAAACTCATCGATGCTGAGGGCGCCCGAATTGTCGAGATCCAGTTTTTTGAAGCGTTTGCCCAATCGACGGATTTCGTCCGCGTCAACTGGAAGTATTCGGAGAGGATGTTACCACGTTAGAATGACCATGTGATGCTCGCTTGGCAAAAAAAAAAAAACACTCCGTACGGGTGCGAGATGTGATTTGGCCCATTGGAATTAGATTCTATTAGCACTAACGTCCGACGACACACCAGCTGCGGGCGACCACAGAAAGAAGATCCACTTCGTTTGCTGGATAAAAGGAAACTGAGAGATTGATCCCTACATATCCAGCTGTGTAGGGGGCATGAGCGATCGTGTTAGTATGGACTGTCGCCGTTCCCATGGTAGCGCGTTCGCAAGCGTTTCAGCTAGCTAGTGGTGACCGGCCCACGCCGCTTTACCGTAGCCGAGTGACAAATATCTGGCAGATGTAAATAATACCGAAAACGAGGGAGAAACAAAAACATTGCGCTCGGCCAGCCACTGGGCAAAACGCCGCGGCGATCGTGAGGGTGTGAATCGAGCGTTTGAATAAAATTAGCAACACATGCGCCATGCTGTCGGCAAGTGGAAAGATAAGTAACATTAAGAGAATACAAAGAGAAACATTCGGCTAATGTGCAATAACCGATTATCATATGATATAAGTGGTTGTTGAATCGGTTTAATGGCTAAACGGCGCCTCATGAACAAAGGACAGCCAATATAGTGGTGGAACAATTATGGACATTTTACCAACATACACATAATAAAATAAACCTAACTTTCTAGTTGTCCGTAGCTACAGGATAAGTTGGAGAGCTGCAAACACAAGATAATGGATCTTGCATGCTGCGGTCGTATGCGCCTTATTATTAGCGTCTTTTGCCTCTGGGAAAATCGATAAACTCATGCTTGTTTCGAGAATAGCCGTATGCTTCTGGTGCTACTGTATCCACTGCTGCTGCCTGCTGCTGCTACCGCTGGCATAACACACACGGTCATGCACAAAATCACACGAAAGGAGAGAGAACGCGCGCGTGTGTACACTACGGATGTTTCGTGGCCTACTGCTACGCGCTGATCCCACCAATGATACGCGTGTTTTTCTTTCTTCACGCGTTATGTAGCGCAATTGTTCTTTCGCCTAATAGAATGCGCTGCACTTACAAAATGGGTTCGAGGTTGGCCTAAAAAAAGCGTATAATAGCTACTTACAGTTTGAGCAGAGCTCCATCGGTAGCGAGGTTTCATTTCCCTGTAAGTGAAAGATACCATAGTTGAGTTAATTTGGCTGTGTCAAACGAGGAGTCAGTCAGGCCGTCGTTCAATCGAAATTGTTGTACAGGTAAGAGGGCGCCATAATACCTTTGGATCTAGGGCGATCTGGGCTCAAGCTATAGTACAATTTTCAATGCCCCTAGACATTGCACCAAGGTATACTGGTGTAGTAAAAGTTATCCGATTGTACGACGCAAAGGTTTGACACAGTTTTGGAAATCGTACAATTGCACCATTTTCCCCCTTTTTCCTTCGATGGTAAACCGATATGAACTCGAAAATTTGCACATGTAAAAATGAGACATGAATTTTACCTACCATTTCTTGATCTGTTGCTCGATACTATGGCTTCTCGAAAGACGCTGCTCGTTGCCTACGGCTGGGGCTCCTAACTATGACTTGGGCACGTACTTTAAGCTGTCCTGATTACAGGATACCAAATCGGGGCCACAAATTCGCCAAAACACAGAACCACACACGGGCTATGGTAATTGCACGGGATTTTTTGCGTGAGCTTAGAAGAAGATTCGCTACGACCGAAAACGACGAGGAATAGCGTTGCACACACACACTCTCAGTGTAACGACGTCGGACCGTTCAATACGCACTCAACACACCCCCACGAATGCGGCGACGAGTATTTTACACACACTCCCGTAGACTTACAATTCTACCCTACAAGGGCTGGGTGACCCAGCGAACAATTCGTTCGAGCTGTTTTTTTTACCGAGCTCGAGTCGAGCAAGGTTGACGTTGCCCAAGTGACATTTGTTCGAATTTGTTTAAATTTTTTACACATCTGCTCGACAAGTACTCAATACGCCTAAAATTGTGGATTTGTGTGTGATCAAGTGTGTTGAAAGCGGCAAGATGTTGTGTGTTCGTAAACTTCCAACTAACTTTCTTCTATCGATGGACGTTGCAGTCGAGCTCATTTTACATTCATAGCTTTGACTTTTGATGAAAAACGAAAGCAAATTTTGTGTAACGTTATTTTGTAGAAAATTGTATTTTTCAAGTGTGAAATAATTTTTCCCCGAGTTACGCGAATAATGCGTTCCAGGGACATTCGCGTCTCGGGTTTTCGCGTTAGTCGACTAACACGTTTTTGGCAAAAATATGAGTGATAAAAAGTTATTTATGATACAGTCAGAATTCAATAGATGAACGCTTTTTAGTTGGCATGCTTTTTAGTTGCAGGCTCGATGGTTGGCTGACAGTTCAATTAAAAAGCATGCGTTTGTATGGAATAACTGCTTTTTGAAAAATTCACAAATATCTCATGGCCTGCCGAGAAAAATTTCATATTTTTTTTTGTATGGAGAAACGTGCCAACTAAAAAGCACATACAGGGTTTCAAATCATATAATGGACTACTTGATTGATTGAAATGGTAAGGGGATGTTTGCAACGTTGCTATGGAGGTTTGCAGGCATATAGGGGAATCTGTCAAACACTTAGGAGAAGTGTGCAAAACAGCTATGGAGTTTTGCATCCAACTATGGAGTGCTCGGTTGTAGCGCTGTAGAAATTGAACCTAGATTTTTTCAAAAAGGAACGCGTGATGATTCAAGAGTTTGGAGTGATTAAACACATGTTTTAGGACCCTTAGGAAGAAATTGTAATTAATCCGTAATAAAATTTATTCGCAATAACTATTCACTATGTAGCTGTTTCCTACGTCCTATCCGATTCCTATCCGTGTGTTCAAAGTATTGGAATAAATCGTATGACAGCTTCTATGAAATTAGATCAGGAAAGGATATCTTGCATGTTCGAGTTTTCCAATGACGAAGGAGTTCAAGCACCGACAAACCGACGTGACACTGGCGTTACGTGTCCCACACGAAAGTACTGTCATTTACCAGTGAGGCGATCACTTCTGTCAAAGTAAGCTCTGTTCACTGCTGCTTCGATGTAAACAACTTTTCTAAATACAAATTGCGAAGGAAGTGTGAGGCACGATTTTGTGAGAATTATTGGACAAAACACCAAGGAAAATCATTTTGTAAGTTTCCAAATCAATGCAAAAGATGTGAGAAGTACATAAAACAATACGCATTGGAATTTGCGAAGAAAAACAAAAAGGGGATTTAGCAGTTTCTTTTCTGTGTCAGTGTAGTAAGCGAATCATTATAGAGATGGCGCTAGTGTTTAACGTATTTTCATTTGAAATAAGGAGACAACTTTTGAAGCTCATTTTGTTCGAAGTGTCACGTCGGTTTGTCAGTGGTTCAAGTGTTAAAAGGAAAAGTGTCAAACAAACTCATTCCAAGCAATCAAAAATTGTTGGATGTCGCCAATTATGGAGACTCGGGTGCTAGAGAAAATTTCAAAAATGCTGATTTTCTAATACTAGTTAATTTCTGGGGTATTTAATAACTTTAGGATGCGTGCAACGGAACTAATCCCAAACCCATACAGGTTCTTAAACTGATTAAGATTGCATATCAGACCTGGAATAGATCAAGACCCTCATCTAGGTCCTGATGCTGTTGCATTTTTAATTCGTTTCCAATTATAGTACCAGAATCTGTCTCAGTCATGGAACTATCCAGTCCAATGGTGTTCCTATTTGTTTTGTTTTTTCATTGGCGGGTCCTGCCAATAGTACCGTCAACTCGAACGAATAAATGAAATTAAATGAAACTCGGACGATTTAATAACATCCCCTATGTGGGTTCAAGCCTCGCATGGACCGTCGCCCTAAGCAAGGATTGACTATCCGGGTGCTTGGTATTTTAAAAGGTATCGAAAGCCTGTACAACCCACCGTGACATGTTACCCTCAAAAAAAGATTATTTGTTTTTTAAAAAAATTTTGTTACCGCGACATTTTTATACATCCGGGCCTAGAGTGGCGGCCGTATAAAGTGGGACGCATGTCTGTTGACTTCTGGAATTTTATGGTTTTCTGGACAGTTGGACCCAGTGCTGCAAAATGTCATGAGTATCACGAGATTTTCACCAACAAAAACAATAACCATTTCCGTGGTAACTTGATGCTCATTGCTGATAGTCAATAAAAGTGCGTCATGACATGCTGAACACGACATGTGAATTCTTAAGTCCAACGCGATACTCTGACTGACAAGCTTAGCTTAATGCCAGCGCAAGCATAACCATGATTTTTTTCTGGCTGTGAACAGTGCTGCCAAATGCCACTGTTTCAATCATCAACACTCATGACTGAAACGAAACTCAAATCAGATCACGTACACAACTGAGATGATCAGTGACTATACTCAAACAGTTGGAAAATCAATCACATGCTTGGTGACATTTAGTTTAGCACCCAACTTTTGGTCACTCACTTGGTCACGACATTGTTGTCGGCGATAATCGCGACATTCTTGGAATATACTTTGCGCGTGGGCTCTAGCAACAAAATGAGCATGCTTTCTCGCTCTATCTGGTTTGATTATCTGTCGGGTCAAACAGAGCGAGAAAACATGCTAATTTTGTTTCTTGGAAACACTCTCACGCAATGCATATCTCCCATGACCATCGCGATGATCACCGACTGCAAATGTCGCGACCAAGTGATTGAACACGAGTTGGTTGCACACAATGTCACTAAGCATGCGATGGTCGCACCAACTGTTTGAGGCTCGCCTCTGATCTTCGCAGTAGAGCTCGTGACGCTGAGATGATTTTGTTTCAGCCAGAATTTGTCATGACTATGTCAGTGACATTTTGCAAAATTGATCACAGCAAAAAAAAGTCGTGATATAGTGAATGACCAAGCGATGGTCGCAAACATGTCATGAGCATGTATTAGTCACACCAATCGTTCTGAGTATCACCTCTGATTGTCACAATTGAGTACGTGACGCTGATATGGATTTTGATTCAGTCAGAATGTTTTATGACATTGATAGTGACATTTTGCAGCACTGGTTGGACCACTTATTGAAAAACTTCGCTCACTCGTCGTAGATTCTTTAGCAATGCTTGGGCCAAAATTTAGGCCGATGCATGAAAAAAAATTCGAAAAATCACACAATTATATTAATAAAAAGCATGCCAACTAAACAGCGTTCAACTATTGAATTCAGACCGTAATTTGTATCATTCATCTCCTAACCTTTCCAAACACTAAAAACTAAATCGGCGTTGCGTTTTCCATAACCAAAGCGGTTGCCATTGTATGGATGTAAACTAAACAAAAAGCATTCAAGCATCCGCTGAAAAGTAACGCTGATCAGCCCAGATCAGCCCAGAACAAGCATCCACTGGAAAGACCTGCCAGCCACACGGGATACCAAAATTTTCAGCCACTTTCCCAAACTCGATCGAAGAGGAACTATAGTTGCTGTTGCCTCGATACAACGGTTGCATTAATTTATGTTATGAGTATCTTGCTCAGTTACGCGTACAATATGGCAAAATGTTCGAAACACATCCAAGGAAACCATAATTTTGTGTCATTTTGACAATCGCTACGATCGTTCCCGAATTCGATCGAATTTGGGAAAGTGGCTGTTTATTATAGAGATGATCCAAAAGAAATAAAGAAAGCACTAACAAGTTTGTATAATACCAATTTTGTTTCCGTTATTCTAAGATAGTTTTATTTGACACTTTTCCGTTTGACTTACCTAATTGGCTCTATTGAATTACAGTCACAATTCAATAGTTGAACGCTTTTTAGTTGGCATGCTTTTTAATTGAACGCTCAATAGTTGGCTGACAGTTCGATTAAAAAGCATGCATTTGTCTGGAATAAACGGTTTTGAAAAATTCACAAATATCTCATGGCTCACCGAGAAAAAATTCAGAATTTTCTTCGTTGGGCTCAACAACCGTTGTCGACCAAGGCCTGGCCTTTTCCACTTGTGGGCTTGGCTTTCAGTGGCTAAATGATTTCCCCCCATAGCATGATAGTCAGTTATATGTATGGCGGCACGGTCTATTTAGGGATTGAACCCAGGACGGGCATGTTGTTAAGTCGTACGAGTTGACGAATGTACTACGAGACCGGCTCAATTCAGAATTTTGTTGTGTGGAAAAACGTGCCAACTAAAAAGCACATATTCAATAGTTGGCAGGGAATCGAAGTTCAACCAGTGAGTTCGGACTGTAGTATTTATTGCAACTTGTATTTTTTATATTTATTTTTATAAAAAAAATTAAGCTTTCTGACCTCTTACACCGCTTCGTATACTAATAATTATATTATTATTATTATTATTATTATTATTATTATTATTATTATTATTTGATTATTATATTATTATAAATATTATTATCATTATATTTATTTTATAAAGTGTTTCAATTTTATTCAACGGACTATCGTATGAATGAAGTATATTATATGGGTGAGTATCCCACCAGGGTCTTTTTGTACATTTTACTACAAATATGTGTTCTCGAAACATTCTTGCTATCAATCCAAAGCCTTAGTTATTGGAAATATATGGCAATTTATATCCATAGAAAATTATATCCAAAAAATCAATTACACTCGGCTCATTGCTTATGTTTTTGGCTCACACGGCTAGATTATATCATGTGACTGTCAAAAAATATGTGTGTTGTAGTAGAACTGTCTACTAGCAATAAATTTACCATCGACGTTCGCCAATAGCTTCATTGACTATCTGGTTGCGAGGTACTAATTAGTCTAGTAAATTTCATTTCATCAGCAATACGATCGGGTCGCTCCAAACACCGGTCAGCAATGAAGCTCATATTCATAATAGTAGATTGGACTTATTGATATTTTGAACCTCTAAACTGTATTTGATACGTTATAATTCTTATATGTTTATACAATTACGAACCACTGTACCAAAAAGCTTGGAGAAGATGACACTCCAAAACTCAAAATCAAAGTTTATGGTTCTGCGGAGGTGCTAAAAGCACATTAATGTTATTACAGCCGAATTCTCAAATGCAAGACCTAGTTATTATCTTTATTTATTTTTTTATCATCTTTTCTAATGCCGTTCTAGATTGTTCAATGTCTGCCTTGCATGAGATTGATTGTGTGTGAAAATCATACATATTAATTTAAAGATACAAATATCAAAATTCGTATAAAATTCACATGAAAAGTACGAACATTTTAAAGCAAATACTGCTGACGATACTTATTGATACGTTTTAGATTTACAAAACAAGTTTTCTGTGAGTTTACAAATTTAAAATATATTTATTGTAATCAATGAACTGATGTCCATAAAACTAAAATGACTAACATCTCTTCTATTTTTGTTGATTGAAATTCACCTTTCTAGTTCAAAATCTGATTAAAATGGTTGACAAACAACCGATAAAGGCCGAACAAGGGTTGTTGTGTTTAAAGGATTAAATGCACTTATCCTTGGCTATCAGCTATGGTGCTTATCGCGAAACAATTTTCACACCTTTCTCTACACTTTTTGTTGCTAAATCGAACCTCTTTTCAATCTGAATACCATTACAACGTAATCTTTTTCTACGTTTAATTTCAAAACTTTGCAGTGCAAAAAATACTTTGCTTTCGTTTTACTTTCTTTAGTGGGCGTGGTTTGCAAAGGATAATGGATAGTACAAGGGGAGTTGAAAATTCTCAGCCCATATCCATGACCTAGCCTAAGCTTCTACGAGTTCGTTTAGATGAAACTATCTACCCTATATTAAATTGTGATTTGCACTAATCAATAAAATAAACTAAACACACTAATCTTTATCCTATTAGCCACTCGTGCCATCGATAACCATGCGCTAGGTGATGATGACACGTGTCCGGGATTGGCGTGTGGCGAAGGAAGAAGAGCATCATTTGAAAGTAATTGTGGGACTGTCGACGGCATAAAGTGCCTCGGATGTTTTGCTCAATGTTGGTGGGCACGAGGTTCCGTTTTCCCTCGAGCGAACAGAAAGTCATGCCAGGGGGAGGAGAGCATATTCTCTTATCTACACCAAACCAGATTCTCAGCGTAGTTTTCACTCGTCACGTTGGCTTATTTGTCACCTCAACGCAAAACGATGTGTCAAACACGTGCCATCGTCCAAATGAGACTGGTGTAATGAATTTAAATCGAGAATTTTGTACAAATAAAGTGTAGCCCGTTCATGTGATATCATTGGGAAAATGGATTAGAGAACGATGGCAATAGTAAGTCTTTATCTCGGCATTTTGGTTATTTTGGAGAGGGGTTTGATCTACAATTTATGATTTTTACCGCTATTACCTTCATGCACGTGTGTGGACATGGATCTCATTGGTGGTTAAAAAGAGATGAAAAAGAACTCTTGTGTGTGTTTTTTAATAGACAGCTCCTCAGTTTACTGATACTGCTCACAGCACACATCATTTAAGTGATTTTGCATTAATCTTTTTATTTGGCAACAATCCTAGACGGTCAAGTTTTGCCTCATGAAACTGAAAAATATTAGAACAATGAGTTGTGCGTAAGGAGGTTGCGACACCTTTCAAAAGACCTGCCAGCCGCACGGGATAGTGACGAACGATAGCATTTGTGTGTTTTTAATTGCATTCCTTAACATGCATTAACATAACATTAAACCTGCGTATAAGTTGAAATCAATTTGAAACATTGTTTTCGGCCGCCTTCACGAAATATTCAGTCGCATAGTCAATAGGTGCAATTTTAATTACTGCAAAAAATCGTTATTAATTAAATATTGCCAGTACCACAAATTGTGTCAAGTTATTATGAATAGTACATTATAGTACACTCAACCATTTTAAATTGCCAGTGAGGCCATCACCTACTTATACTTTAGTAATACTGCAATTGCACTGGAATAATAACATTTTTAGTAATAGCATTAAGTTATTATGTTTATGACATGCCCATGATTGACATAATAACTTGCTGTTTTGACCATTCGGCTGCGTGGTACTCAATAAGTCAATAAGCTAGTTTATTACGCCAATAAGGAGCAGTACCGTATTTTAGCGTGTATAACGACTTCTCTAATAAATAATTCAAATTTTCAGAAAAAGGATTTCTTACGTTTAACGATAAAAACAAAAAAAAAACTTGTTTATGTCACCAAATTGATTCAGATAAATCTGTTTCGTGCCTGTAGTACAAGCGAATGGCAGGCAATTACTTTACCTTCATATTCTTTTGGTATTTCCTAAACAAGTTTAGTTTTAACCACATAGTAAAGCGATTCTTTTTTATGAATTTGAATAACCAATTTGGAGATTCAGTTGGATCAATTATTTCCTCAGTTTGTAAACCTCTTTGTTTTTCCTATTGCATTGGCAACACTCATTGCAGTCATTATCTTTGTGGATACCCATGCACCACTATTACCACTATACCATCACCGACTATTTACGTCGATTACATGATGTCATTTCTCAGATGTAATCTAAAAGTTCTTCTTTTTCTTCTTTTTGGCTCAACAGCCGTTATCGGTCAAGGCCTGCCTGTACCACTACTTGTGGGCTTGGCTTTCAGTGACCTATTGATTCCTCCTATAGCAGGATAATCAGTACTACGTATGGCGGCACGGTCCATTCGGGACTTGAACTCATGAAGGGCATGTTGTTAAGTCCTTTGAGCTTACGACTGTACCACGAGATCGACTAAGCTAAAGGTTACTATCTCCTTAATAATGACCCCCTTAATATCATGTTGGTATTTTTTTACCTAAAAAAGGGTCGTTATACACGCTAACATACTTTAATATCATTGAAACATACAATACAACTCGAGTTGGAGCTCGAGTTAGTTTATAAAAGAAATAAAAAGAGATTTTCAAAAAGTGAGACAAAAACTTTTGAAAGGGACTGTTCATATATATTTATCATCTTAATTGCCTGTGAAAACTACACTTTAACGCTCTTTATGCTCATAAAGAAGCACATTGTAAAAAGTGTTTTTCATTGTATCACATTTTCACGATACACATATCGACATCACCTGCTTGAAAACTTACATTTAACGTATCAAGCATACAGCGAAAGAAGCAAAGTGGTACAAATAGACATAAATTAGATTTTTAGCACAAGCCCGTCGTCTACGAATGAAGTTTTTTTTTTATTAAAATGCAAAACACCAACTCGAATTCGCTCTGATAATGCACGTTCTACGGTTTTTATGTTAAAATTCAAGCAATCATTCCGATCCATGTCCTTGAATGTAGTGTGAGTTACTTTTGCTTTTCCAATCCCTTTTCGGTGTTTTTTTTCTGCCCGTTTCCATCACTGTTTAAATAATCCCGACTATGTCCGGCTCCATCGAGCAGAGCCATTTGACTGTGGTGCGTTAGTTCACGTTTAATTTCAGTCTCCATCATAGTGGGTACTGTGCCATACGGTTGAGCGAGCGCCATCAGATCCGTTTTGATATGCAAACCGGACCGCATATGTACTGTGCTGCCCATGGTTTTACGTCGATTTTTTGCACTACCGCTCGATGCACCAGGACCAGGCTTGGCCATTTTACCCGGCGGGCACAGTTTGCTAACCAACTTGATCTTCTCTATCTCAACGCATTGTTCCATTTTCGATTCCAGCTTAACGGTGCGGTTACTGGAGTTGGTAGATTTGGCAAAGGATTTAGGCGACACGATCATTAACAGATTGTTGCCATTTTCTCTATAGTTGCCGGTGAAATGGTTCTCGTTGTTAGAATGCTGTTGTTGTATTGCATGCCCGGTCGTTTGTGAGATCGATAGAAGCTGCTGAGACTGTTGTGAGCTTCGTTGCTTCAACGGAGTGCGAAGATCGTTTGCTTCTTGCTTCTTCTGCCACTCGAGCACATTCGTAAGCAGCCGTATGTATCGGATGGCCATGCGAAGTATTTCATTTTTTGATAGCTTCTTGTCCGGCGGATGCGTCGGCACAAGCTTCCGCAGCTCAGCGAATGCACCCGATACGTTCTGCTGACGCCAGCGTTCTCTTGTATTGGTGAACATTTTTCTGACGACGGCACCGGACCCATTAATGCTACTGCTTCCGATTCCCAGCTTAGTGCCGGCTAGATTAAGCACCGGCATGGATGTCTCAAGTGATCCACAGCCGTCAGGATTCGAACCACTAGTCTCTTCTTCAGCACTGGGTCCATGGTCTGGCAGGAATAGAACGGAAACCATGCTCGACTTACTGATAACAAATAAATATCAAACGTAAAGCAACACACTAACCGGAATTTTTCAGATCTAGCTCCTCTAGCCCATCACTTTCGTTGGAGGAAAAGTCCGACATATCATCGTCGGAAAGGTCCTGCATTGGGCTACGACTAAAATAAGCGTCTGGTCGGCTTTGCACTTCACAGTCACTGTGTCGCGTTGCTTCGGCCACATCTTTCGCAGCGGTTACAAATTGAATCGAGGACACTAATGCCGATGCCATTAGGCTTGCATTGGCGTTTTCAAACGTTGTCAACAGGCCTTTGGCTGATGGTCCAAGCTTTGACATATCAATATCACTACTTGTATTGTTTTCCATTGTACAAAGGATTATTTTTCCTTTATCGATAAGCACTAGCACAATAGAACAAAACTATAAAAATATTCCTCACATTTGTAGCAAAACCGAGGACTATAACCTTTCGGCGAAGTGTCGTAATCACGAATGAGGGGTGGAATATTTTAACTCAGTTCGACATTGAATGTTGCTGTGCAGCCTGTAAAATGCGTTTCCTGCGCATGTTCCGATTGAAATGTATCCTGATGACTCCGCCTTCTTTATAAAACAGGAATTTTATGAAAAATTCCTCTACAGTATGTGTTAGCAAATATGTAAGTTTCTTTGTTAGTTTCTTACTCTGTTGCTCAAGTTTTTTTAACCGTAACATTAAACTTTCATGATAAAAATATATTTTTTTAAATCTGTTCAACGAAATTTCAAATGAAAATAAAACATAAATACCGATATAGTGTATCGGGGTACAATCATAAATTCGCATCACTCGCAGGGTTTTTGAAGTCACTTTCGAATATGCAAATGATAATTCACCACCTCCTATATATTTTTCAACAACTGTCAAATAGTGTATTTGTGTCATAATAAAATTTCAGTTCTTACACATGATTTCCAACAAATCATAAACAACTGTGAATCCAGCATGAGACGCGTTGAAAATCATGCTGATGAAATAAAAAATTATGATGTTTGAAATGAAATATCAAATTGATGTAGACTAACATCTTACACGCGGTGAAAAACAAAGTTTACATTCGAAAATGATTTGAAAACCCTGTAATAACGACTTGGAAAGCCCTGTAACATTATGCCCGTTAAGGATTCAAACCCCTTATGATTCGAACCCCATACGCAGGCCCTGGTCTATGAACATCAATTGCAACAACTAAACGTGAAATAAATCTCTCTCTCTCTCTCTCTCTCTCTCTCTCTCTCTCTCTCTCTCTCTCTCTCTTTCTCCCTCTCCCTCTCGCTCTCTCTCTTGTTGGCTTGCTCACGAATTCTCCAGGATGTTCGGTCCCTGGCTGTAACCTCCCATCCATGCAGATCTCCGTCAGGTCTCGCTTCATCCGGTCCAGCCTTCGAGTTCGCTTTGCTCCCCTGCGCCTTATGCCGAACTGGGGATCGCGGTCGAACACCTTCTTGCTGGGGCATGAGTCCGGCATCCTCATGACATGCCCCAGCCATCGTATCCTGCCAACCTTCACCACCGTCAGGATGCTCGGTTCGCCGTACAGCTCAGCAAGCTCGTGGTTCCTTCCTTCTCCTCCACGCTCCATGCTCGAACACACCTCCAAAGATGGTCCGGATGGTCCATCGCTCAAACACGCCCAAAGTGTTTGCATCCTCTGCTCGGATGGTCCAGGATTAGTGTCCATAGAGGACCACCGGATGGATCAATGTGCAATATATGTCACATTTCGTGCGGGGCTCTTCTAGATTTCAGCAGTCGGAGAAGTCCATAATATTTCCCGATTCCCTGTACAAATCGTCTCCGGATTTCGCTGCTGATGTTGTTGTCCGAAGTAACGACCGTCCCGAGATAGCAGAACTCCTTTACTTCCTCGAAATTTTCGCCGTCAACTTATACACTGCTTCCGAGATGGTCTAAGTCTCCGGCAAGCAGGTACTTCGTCTTCGTGGACTACTTCGACGCCTCACACACCTTCGATGTTGTCCTGCAGATGATATCATCCGCGAAGCCAAGAAATTGGAGATTCCGGTAGAGGATCGTGCCACGGATGTCGTTGTCTAGTCCCGCGCCTCGAATGATACCTTCCAAGGTGATGTTGAAGAGCAGACAGGAGTGTCCGTCAGCTAGCCTCAGACCCCTGTGAGATTCGAACGATTCCGATGTCAAGTTCGATACTCTTACCTTGCACTGCACCCCATTCATGGTGGGCTCTACCAGCCGGATCAACTTCCCAGGGAAGTGGTACCGCTGCATGATGCTCCATAGGATCTGCCGTAGAGTGAAAATTTGGTCGGTGGTGGATTTGCCTCCAACAAACCCAGATTGGTAGCTGCCAACGAAATTTGTAGCAAGTGGCGCAAGTCTGAAGAATGCAGGACAGGGACAGGATCTTCTAGACGGCATTAAGGACTGCAATCCGAGCAATGCAGCCTGTCACCCTTTTTGTAGTCTGGGTGAATAAGTTCATTACTGCCAGCAGACTTACTTAAGCTGCTTGAAATCTCATCCAGAGATCGCAGAGGTACCTCGTCGTCTGTGCCGATGCTGTCGCTGTTGTTACTGCTGTGCTACTGATGTGGCGGCTGCCTTGTAATACCACTTGAGCCAGCCTCTTCTGCCTCTGTTCCATTCAGGTGTCCTTCGTAGTAGCACTTCCACCTTTTGATCACCTCCTGCTCGTCCGTCAGGAGATTTCCTTCCGCAGCCAGGCACATTGCGGTGTTAGGGGCAAACCCGCCCCGTGCCTCCTTCAATCTCCTGTAAAACAAGCGGGTGTCCCTCGACTGGGCTAGCTGCGCCAGCAGCTGTTCGTCTGATTCTTCAAAACAGCGCTAATTGGCTTGGAAGAGCAGGGTTTGCTGTTTCCTCAGTCGTCTCTAGAACTCCACGATCTGACGGGTTTCATGCCGTAGCATACGGGCGCGCGCTGCATTCTTCTCGGATAGTGCTCGTCTGCACTCTTCGTCGAATTATTATTCTCTACGTGGTAAGCGGCCGATCTTGTGTTCGACTGCAGTGCTGATGGCTCGTTCCACCATACGCCAGTGGTCTGCGAGGGGCATCGCGGCGATGTTGTTGCCGACCGGAAGCGCTTCCCCGAGCGCTGTTGCGTACACCTTCGCCACATCAACACACTTCAACCGGTCCAGGTTGAGCCTTGGGGTGGGTTGACTCCGTTGGTTGTTCTGAGTTCTAACGTCCATAATATCCGAGAAGTATCCAGGTGTAACTAAGGCGGTGTGCATGCTGGAAAAAGGTGCCGCGGATGCACAAGTGCTTGGAGGATGCAAAGTTTACCAGGGTTGTGGTAATTAGGGTTGTTGCGGCCGAGGGGCTCCGCCGGGCGAAGGTTCCGGCTCCTACGGCTACAACGGGGAATTCTCCTTTCAGCTAGTGCTCCTCGCTACCTCGGGAGTCTATGCCAACGAAAGGGGGATCGTTCCTTGATGAGATTCGGATTATTTCGGATGTTATGAAATGAAGCTCTTAACGCTTTGGCTTATCGTTCGAATCTGATTTGGCTCCAGCTTGAGCCGCCTTTATATACGAAAAAAAATCACAATTTTTCTGCACGATACTAACCCAAAATTCTACGCCTTTCTCCCACTCCCATTCCCGTTTGTCCCCAACTCCAATCGCGCTCCCGGTTTCCATTGTCACTCCCGGCGACACCTGTTCGCACCGGCGATTCCAGAAACTCCTCATCGATCACGCTTTGTGTAGACGGTACCGGTGCTGCGCGTGCTGGTAGCGACGTTCATCGGGGGGTGCGGCTGGTGTTTCGTGGAAATGCACCGATCTTCTGTCTTTTCACTTTTATTTTTTATTCTGTATGCACTTCACACGCAACAAGGGTCTTTACATCCGATGGAAGGATTTTACAGTTCCATGTCCAATATTAAGTTTTATTGATTTTCTACGTTTAGTTATCAAATTTAGCAATTGTACATTCCTTGAAAACATTAACCTTAGTGCTGAGAATCAATTTTCTTAGATTAAACATATCTCGCACATTTTTTGGAGTTGCACAACATTTGGAACACATTGCACAGCAATTGATACATGAAAATGGCCTTAACTTTTGTAAAAAAGTTTCCAATTTACAAAATGTAAAAACAATATTGTTTTGGGCCGGTCTGGTGGTACAGTCGTCAACTCGTACGACGTAACAACATGCCCGTCATGGGTTTAAGTCCCGAATAGACCGCGTCCCCATACCTAGGACTGACTATCCTGCTATGGTAACAATAAGTCACTGAAAGCCAAGCTCACTTCACTAGTGGGCACAGGCAGGCCTTTACCGACAGCGGGTTGTTGTGCCAAAGAAGAAGAAGAAGAAGAAAGGCAATATTTCAGCTAAGATATGTGTCTATATACTTCACCTTTCTTTAAGAATGTTTATTCAGTATTTTCGTCACAATTCTTGTTTTAGTTCAAACGCTGTACAAACTCGTCCATAATTAATGCACCTACCCTAATAATTTATCTATGTTTATCCTTCATTATCAGGCTGGGTGAACAATTTAACCAAAAATTCTGGGAAACGCTAAAAAAAATCGCGGGAATACACCGAATATGGGAAACAACCGAAAAATGACGGGAACCAACCAGTAAATCGTGGGAAACCCAGTAACCGTGCGTTTACATTAGCTCTCTCGAACCTTTCGAATCTGAGCTACAGAATTCCCGCAAGTGGAGAATACATCCCAAGCGCCACAGATTAAACTTAAACGACTGGAAAATCTAATAAGAAAGAAAGCCGCATAGCTTCACTGGTTTACTCAATAGATGGCGTATTGTAACTCATCATTATGTTGCTGTCCTTTTCTTGCAATGTTTTTCGACAAGCTTCATCTAATCATCAACTATATATATATATATATGTAGCGACCAGAGCGCCATCTGCTGCGCACACCTAGAACTACCGACAGAAAATGTTTAACGGGCTAGTTAGGCAGGGACTGCACACAAAGCTAGAGCAGGACTAACAGTGGTAGCATGCTGCACCGCAGCTATAAAAACGGTGGCTTGCTCCATACACGTTCTCTCTCGTCCTAAACGTTTCAACACCGACACGCGCATATCCGTCCGGCTTACCCAACACTTCTTCTCCGGCAACTCTCGACCGAACAACACTAATTTTCGCGTCTCTCCCGAACTCACCGTTCCGAGGCTTAAAAGAAAAAGGAATAAAACGAATTCTACCAAAACGTAGTTCGCAAAGCGTGTTGCGTATCTTTTAAAAAAATTAGGGACCACATTTGTGGCGCCCCTAAATATATATAGCCTTCTAACTTTCCGAGCAAACATCTATATGAATTATCGTGTGTATCTGACCATGGGTATCAACACCATCGACCATTATTCAAATCTCACTTCTGATAGTTCACAAAGTAGTTTAGTATTTAAACAATCGTATCATCGTTCTAGTTCTAGCGAAGGAAGGAGAGAGCTCTTAAAACGAGGAAAGCTACACTGGTTGGGTATCCCACCAACAGATGGCGCCACCGGCTTTTTTGCTTTTTTAAGAATGCATCAGTCGTTCACTGCCTGATAAACGAAGTCTTTCTAAATTCCGTTCGGGTAGAGAGCTTGAGTCATTTAGAACCCGTTTAGTGGACGATTAGTGGATTTGTGGCACATGGGATCCATCGAACCCATCGTACCCTCAACTCTATATACAGTAGAACGTCGATTATCCGGGAAGCTTGGGACCGGACGGTTGCCGGTTAATCGATTTGCACGGATAATCGTCCAAAAAATATCAAATTAATATAAAAATTATAAAATTCATCAGTTTTATGATAAATTCACTTTGAATTAATAGATTAATGGTTAGTAGAATATTATTTTTATCAATAACTATAGATTTAACAACTTTTCATCAACAAAAATTAATTTCTTAAATACTACTAAACACTACAGAGCTGCACAAAAACTGGTTGCCCACTTGACTATCGCTGCAAAATTTCGCCGTAGATTTGAATAGCTGTCACATTTATGCGCACGATAAAGCCGCCCGATGGTTAATCCGCCCCGGATAATTGACGTTCTACTGTAATTTTTACACGAGTTTGATGGGTTCGATACCAGCGATTGGCATGTGTAAATAGGGGGTAACCGTTCAAATTTTTGTAGTGCGACAACGTCGTGCGCGACAAAAAAGTAGCTTAAATTTGCAAACATAGCTACTTGTGTCCTGCGATATTTCTGCTCCATCCGAAACAGTGGAATTATCCAGTTTGTTTACGAGCCACAAATAATAAATCAAAAAATAAATTAGAACACATATCAACTTATTTTTTTATCTTAAACAAAAAAAAAACAAGTAGGATGACTGGGTAAACTAAGCTACTTTGATCTACGCGGTGTGAAATTTATAAGCGCAATTAATGTACGAGGCGAAAAAACTCCGCAGGAGCCAAAGCCTCTATAAAACTGTTCAAACAACAACTACAACAACAACGCAATTAATCGAGTCGCGACTATGAGATTCTTTTGTTTTAGTTTCATGTGCCATTTTCTCAAGTGCGATTCGCGCACCGGCATGTATACATGGTGCTAAGATTGACTCAAATTGTTGCTTGGGAAAAATGACATTGTTGCATCTCTTTCTATTTGTTTTGTTTTCAAGTTCATTGTGTTTTGATTCGGCAAATACATTTGAATATATGAAACAAATCAAATAAATATATTACTTACCAAGCCACTTTTGCAGACAATCCGTAGTAAAAAAAAATCACAAATTTTGGGGAGGAATTATACAACATTGCTTATAAACCTGACCTAATTTTACGTGAGCCCCATTCGTAGCAGTTCGTACGCAGAGGTCAAATCTGACAGATGGATGTTTTCTAAGCACAGTGTCGAGCAGGGTACCTTATTTTCTTCTATTGCCGCACAGTAAATCGCTAACTAGCAAACTAATTCCTGTTCACCATGATTGATATAAAGCAAAATATAACGGATAAAAACTATGACAAGGTTCTGGAAACATTAAACGCATTGAACATAAGGTAAGCAAACTAGTTTGTGCTCTTCGTGGAAAACAGCCCGGGGTGTGAAGAGGAACGTGCTAGGATAAATGAATCAATTTTAATATGCCATTTTTAGCGAAACGGACGCCGATTCGTTCCGGTGCGAAGTGGATATCTTGCTGGAAAGCTTTTACGTTTGCCATGGTTCGGAAGAGGAAACCGTGAACCGGATTGCCATTAAATGCTTAAACCTGCTGAAACGTGCCTGTGCCCGTGGAGAATCATTTCAAAACGCCATAGTATCCCGCGTGGAATTCCTTGAGCGTGTGCGCGATATTTTGGTAGACGAAAAGAAAACAATACCGGAAAATGTGCGCACAAACTGTCTGCAACTGCTGGCCAACCTTTGCGTCCAGAACAGAAGCAACCAAGAAAGGATCATTACGTACATGCAAACCTTTCTGCTCACCAACGTTTCCTCCAACGGAAGCTATGCAAATGCATCGGCAATGATTTTGTACAATGGGTTTATCTACAAAGCAGTCGACTTGAATCTGCACGACGTGCTGGCCCGTTTGCTTGACAACGTGGAAGCTAATCAAACTGCTCAAACAGATGTGCCGGAATTCGTATGCATATTTCTGGAGTACCTTATTGCTGAAAGTAACGAGATGGTGCAGGTGCTGGAAAAGATTGACGTTAGCAAAAAGCTGCTGCTCTATCGATACCTCATCGAGTACATACGGCAGGAAGATCGGCGCATCCATCCGATCCACCCGGATGTATTCAAGCACCTGCTGGCTGAATTTAAGAAGAAGTCCGACATGATACTTAAAACCGACAATGTACAGCTCGATGCACAGGACACAGAGGAAGCGTTTACGTTGCTGGTGATGGTGGCAGACTCGACGTGCGTAGAACCGTATGGTTCGTTTCTGCGCCACGACGGAGGGTTATTTTTAAATCTTGGATGTAAGCAACACCATACGACCTATGCGAGCATCTGCCAGCCTTTTCCCATTTTAATCATATGGTTAATTCGTGAACTATATCTTTGGCTTTCAGGTCTTTTGCGTCAAATGCAGCTTCTTGGCAAGTCTGAGACGAAGAACATGTTTACACCGGTGCAGAAGATTGAAGAAATTTTACGAATTAAACAAGGTGACACCGAACTGGACATTGAATCTCAGATCTCCTACTCCTTGCGGTCGGCAGTTGTAAAAGGGTTGGCCAATTTGACGTACAAGTCGAAGAAAAATCAAAAACTTGCTCGAGAGATGGACATCATCGCGGCTATTCTAGAATGCACCAACCTGGACGCTCGCAATCCGCGTAAGGAACGAGTCGGAAAGTGCAGCAAGTTGCATAATTTCAAAAAAAATTGTTTGTTTGTTTTTCAGTTATAAAGGAATGGAGCATTCTGGCAATACACAACCTGTGTGATGATAATTTGGACAATCAGCAATTCATCGCGGGTCTGAAGAAACTTGGCGATGCCGAAAACTCATTGCTAACGGAGTACAAGTCCGGAACGATTCGAATCAGCGATGGAAAAGCGTGAAGTAATGGCCACAAAGAGTAGTTGATTTTCTTGTCGTTTGTTTTGTTCAGATTTTATTTGCTACTGGCCCAAACTAGGATCGCTGAAACAGTTTGGTTGGAAACTGTTCGTAAAACAGTTGAGCATTTGGTTTGCTGATTGGCTTTGGCGATGACCTAAAGAAATATAGATGTACGATGCGTACATTAGTTAATCATTATTGGAAAAAAGTGAAAAAATATATTTAAAAAAGCTACGTACAATACTTCTGGAATGGTTGACAGTGTCACGTTGACTACGTCGGATGAAATCTCTGTCGGACGAATGGAACCGAAGAAATCCGTTATAGGAACTTTGTAGGGATCCTTCGGGTAAAGATCCTTCCGTACACCCACCGTCGAGATGCACGCTCGCTTAGGACAAACGGAAAGCTTTAAACAATAGCAAAAATATTACTATAACAGGTAAAACTAAACCCGACTGCCACCCGACTGGTTAAATGCACTTACAAAATCGCCCATTGTCTTCTTGCTGTTCCACTCTACGCGCTCCAAAAACTCGAGTGCATTGTACGTGTAGCGGTCGATAATGTACACACCGATGGCCGGATCGATGTGATGCGACAATGAATCCTCTCCCACCAAACTGCTGGCCACGGCAAGTATGTTCGGAGAGTAGAACTTTTCATACATTGAGGCGGCTTGGCAAGTGTCGATCATGAAGAACAGCTCGTTGTACCGTTGCTTCTGCCACATCTGCTCGATCGCATCAGCCAACTCCTGATTTGTAATTTCCTCCGAGTCTTGAAACTTAAGAAATCCATCCCCTCCGTGACCGGTCAGGTATATCAACACGTTACTTCCTGAATCGGAGAGCAATCGCTTCGAACGGGCAGTGCCGTTTTCGTTTCGGCCCGTCAGTAGTCGTACGAAATTTTCCACCGTCACCTCGTAGCCCCGGTAGTCCACCTCGACATCCGACCCGTACACGTTGATGTGTTGTTTTGCATTGTTGAAAACTGTGGCTGGCCGTGGATTGCGCGCATTGCACGCCATATCGTCCGCCACCATGAGCAGTATCTGACTGTCCGGGATGCCCAGCCGCTTCACGGAACGGTACACGGAGAGAACATTTGCAATATGTCGATAGTTGAACCAAAAGCGGGACGTATCAACCAGCACTGCCCAGTTGTTTGTGTGCGAACTGCTGGTAACAAACTTGGCGGGTAGCTGTAATGAAGTGAGACGGTTTACTTTATTGCCAGCATATAATCAATGCCGTTTTACCTCTATTTCGTTTGAAGAAGCGAGCAAACCCCCACTAATGACCAGAAATCCATGAAGAAGCCACATTCTTTGCGCAAACGGCAGTACCACTTTCCACCGGACGGAGTTCACAACAAACCTTATTTAACGACACTTTAACGAAAACGTCAAAATCAGGTGTGATTTCGACAAACGTCGTCAAATTTTCATTGGCGGGTTACACACGGGTACGGTTCCATAGGCTGGCATGGAGGTATTTTATTGTTTGTATTTTTTTTTATTCAGTAGGGACGGCTTTGCCGTATTGCTTATTGTTTGTATTAAAAGGTTTGTATTTTATTTATTTTCTCAAACGTGTTTGTAAATTTCACGTCAGTTTCACAAAAAAAAAATTATTTAGTTATGTTACATGTGACATGCAATTTTCGCTAGTTTATGATAGTTCACTAAATTAAGTAAGAGAAAAATTGTTGTATCCTCCTAACCCGTGTGTATAGCCGGCATATTTCTTTCAATATGTTATTTGGGCCAATCCAGCACATGTTGTCAATTGTTTTTATTCGAACGATACGTGTGTGTGTGTGTGTGTGAGTGGGCACAGGATGCTGAAACATATATTCGTCTCGCTTCTATCAGTAGCGTATCATGGCCCAACAAAAAGAATAGGTAGCAAACGTGTTGTTTACGTATCTTACCAACAAGCGAAGAAAACGACACAATCAAATACAAAATAGGGCCTATAATTTTCAAGAGAAAACAGAAACTTATCAAAACTGCCTAAACTTTTATTTTGATGTAGTAGTTTTTCATGTAATTTGGAGGAAATTGTAATGAACGATTTTTTGTTTGGCACCTGCAGTCTATACAGTGAATCGATCGGAATTTTATTACAACAAAGCCATTCAAATTCGATGTTTCTATTTAGCGCTAGGGGGTTATACGGCACTGGTACTCCCTGCTCAGCTGGACACTTCGTCGCTTTTTGAGTAAAGCGTACAGAGAATTGGAGGTTGGCATACTGTTTCTCTTTTGCGCTTATTAAATAACGCTGATTGCCGCCGGTACGCTCACGTTGTTGCTAGTCCATTTCACTCATTCTTCAACCGTTCTACGGACGCGGCGGGCGTACGAGCGTGTCTTTGCCGAATCGTTCCGCATTATTTTCGTTTATTGTTATTTTTCTGATTTTTTTGTTCAACGTAAATTAAGCGGGATTAGCCAGAAGCAATCGGACGACATCGTAAAGCACGTGACTGTGTGATTCAATGTGATTGCCGATACCTGCATCGCGATAATCCAGAATTCTTCGACGAAATGTACCGAAAATAAGTGAACGAAAATACTCTGTAGACTTAATTGCCTGCACAAATGTTTTAGAAATTGAGTTTACTACATACCCGAAAGTGGCAAATTATGCAAAGTGTCCGTATTGTGCGTAGTAGCTGCATTTTGTCGACCACAGAACGACAGCAAAACAGTGCACCGCCGCCTCGATCAAGGAACCACCGTTAGAAGCCGCGAAGACATAATAGTCAAGAAAGTCAAGCGAACAGTGACACACACGCGGTGGTAACATAGATTCACGCGTGTTAAAAACAAACCGTCACGTTGGGTGCCGCTTTTGGGCGGTGGTGGCATATATTCATTCAAGCCCCGTTGTACAGTAAGCAGTGGTGTAGTAGCAACCGCAGTAGTGCCTGCTGCGATCGCGGTCGTATTTGGTATTTTGTGTGCGCACGGCTAAACTTTGTTCGGTAGTGAAGCACAACCATCGTCGTCGGTGTTGCTTTGTGTCTGTGTTTGTGATTTGCGCTTGTTAATGGGAGTAATCGAAAATTGCCAGTTTTCTGTTTGTTTGTTCGTACCGAGATCGCTAAACCAACCTACACGATGGGTTGTATAGGTTCGACTAGGGGGAAGGGAAGCCTTGTATAATGCAATGAAACAGTGAAAAAGGTGGAGAGAGGGTGGTGGGGCTGCACAACATCATAATTGTGTAATTTGTGCACAGTGGCGGAATCGTTCGCTCCTGCTCATTCGCTCTGTCAGTTCCGGTGTTAAACAACTGGTCGTGGTGGTTCCCGGGTGTTGCCCACGACTCGCCCACACCTGCTCATATTTCACAGCGCCATTGTTGTCCAATTGGCATCAATGTGCAATTCCGACGTTCTCTCGGTGTGCGGTCCTTCGACAGCGATCTAGGATGTGGCAGTTTCAAAAGTATCATAATCACTAAACACTGGCAAACTGTGGCGCGCCATATAGAGCAACCGTATCGGAAGGAAGTGAAACCAAACCCGTCACCGTTTTTACACCTTGTCCTGATCGGTTTGCGGGGGGGCAAGCGTGGTGAATAGAAGAGATCGCCCCCATGATGGAGAGAGTTGATTGTGCGCGCGCTATCTGAGTGTAGTCGTCGGGTGGTAGTGGTAGCAGCTTGAGCATAGAACTTGGGCCACAAAACATCGTCACACAGATACGCGGATCGTGCCAGCTTCGGGCAAAAAAAACGGTGGCCAAAAATGTACGAATCCGATCCGCAGGCGGAACAGCGGGATGGTCAGTTCTGTCGACTGTGCTTCAACAAGGCGGTAGACCTGTGCCCCTTGTTTCCTGCGCCAAACATTCCGAACAAAGCGCTGCTTCATAAGATATTCGACTGCACCACCATAACGGTAAGTGGCACTCGCTCGCTTCTTCTACTAGGCAAGTAGTTCAAATGTGGCTGTCTTTGATTGGAATTCCTAGCAGAAGCAGCAGAGACGAAAACAACACAAGAGCGAGACGGAGCACGAGCGAGAAAGAGCGAGAGAAAAGCAAGCGAATGAGATTTTATTATTCCAATAATACTTGCTGTAAGAAGTAGAAATGTGATCTTTTGAATGCATGTATGCTTTAAATTGCGGAAGGTGGTTACTTAGATTGGCCTACGAATCTATGCATCTTCTCGCTCTTACTCGCAAGATATCGACGCTTACCGTAGTTAGTTGGGGCCATTCTATGTATGTATGTGTACGTGTGGGCGTTGGGTGGGTCGAATGTTTTTTATTCTTCCTTTCTTCTACTTCTTTCGTAATAAATACACATGGTGCTGAGGCATGAACTCGTGCGGCTCAGTTTAAGCAGAGCTGGCATTCTCGGGATAAAGGCTGAAAAAAGGCATGGGTTGCTGAGGGAGGGAGGGAACTGAAGTGAGGTTAGGCAGGCACCTAGTAGTACTAGCGAAACAGTGAAGAATCGATAAAGTGTAGAAAGGCCAAGAATGGAATAGATACAAAGGAACATAATGGCAGTAGTGTGGCGGAAACGCAGAGCGCGAGAGCATTCACAATTCCATTATTATTATCATGGAGCAGTGACCGGCCCGCGAAAGGGGGTGTAGACAGTGTGTGTGGAGTGGAGTGGTTGCTTGTTGCCTCCCTCAGCCCGCTCCCTTCCTCTGCATAGTTCCATAGAACGAGCTAAAGATAGTGCAACCACCACGCGGCGGGTGTGTGTGTGTGTGTGCGTGCGAAAGAAAGAGCCAGCGCACGCCAGATGTGATACGAAGCAGTGTGCGAGCGCAAGGGAGATGGCACGAGAATATGAATAAGGGAAATGGATAATTCAAAGTTTAATTGCCTGACTTGTTGTTTTTTCTTGCTTTCGTAAGAAGAGTAACAGCAATAATAAAACAACACACAAAAACATTCATGCACAGGCGCGCGCACACATACCCACACACACACTGGCACACTGGCATATTATAAAAGGCAACTTTCAAGGAAGGCGAGAAATAGCGTACATTCATCCTATACAAGGCAAGTTTAAGCCAGCCGTTTGACTAGTGCAGGGATGGGCAACGACAGGTCTGCCTTAGGGGGCAATTTTATGATTGAATGATTGTTACAGTCATTCAGTTTTCAATATATATGACAATTGTGTTTGTAGTATGCTTTTGGGCTGTGACACTGGAACACATTGTTTTATAAAATGGTCTTGAAATGACTATAACCCAGTACGTAGAAAGTAATATACGTTTGGTTCAAAATAAACTGTTAGTTGATTGATTTGATATTTGAAGGTCTTGCCTTGAAGACTGATTGATTGAAGAAAATTTGAAATTTGTAAAAGTTTATTTGAAAGCTTTGGGGCCATTTTGTGCCAATCCGGAGGAAAATTGTTACTGGTCTTTTCCCAATTGCTAGTTGACTTTGGCAGAAGATCATCGAATTTGTTGTGTTGTTTGAAGATTTGTTTTGCAATTTGTCATGATATTTTTTTTATTGGGGAGAAACCGAACCTGGTACCTTTTGATACATAAAATATATTTTTTTAAAAGGTTAAACAATTTATCCTAAACGAGTTGATCATCCCTGGTGCTAGTGGTGTTTCGATGTTTTTGGTATGTTACCCATAGATAGTTTTCATTTCAGGTTTTACGGCATGGGGAAGGAATGAAGGCTGTAGTAGAAGTGGTTTTTATTTTTTGTTTTTCATCATTTTATGAATGCTTCGACGGGTGTGTGTAATTGTGTAAGAATTCCTAAAACCATTCAAAGTCAAAAACCGTTCAAACGACGGTTCGTGGAATAGAAGAGAGAAAAAAAAACAGGCTTAGTAGGAAGCTTTGCCAAACAACGAGGGAAAAAGCTCAACTTTCCGTGTTTGGAATGATCTGTTCTCCCTTTTGATCGGTTGTTTCGGGAAGCATGTTTCGTTCGTCTGTCGCCCATCTTCACTGTCGCTACGTGGGTTTAATGCTCATTCTTTAAAATTCATTTCGTTAAATTTACGAATCAAGTCAATCCATCGTGTCTCGGCACATGACGAAATTGGGTCTGAAGTTTCCAAATTGTTATATATTTATTCACATTATTGCTGCTCTGGATTGTTGGAGAGGGAGCCCTGGTATTGGGGCGGACGGTGGACTCTTTTCCTTTTATCCCTCCCCCCCTGGTATGATCATCTTTCTTTTCTCCTTTTGACAATTGAAACCAGAGCGTCAATTGTCGTCGTACGCTTTGCGTTCGTCGTGCTGCGTTCCCGTTTTAACACTATGTTGTGAAAAATATCGCTATATTGTTAGGTCTTTTACCAAGCTGTGCACAAACCCAGAGCTGCTGCCTGCGTTCGCCTCATCCGAGCTGCCCCTCGGCTCTGTACAGTGCAATAACTGTGAAGAATGTTTTATGCTTTTCACTTGGCTCCAACACATTTAGCAGTGTGTGCGTCCGTCCCCCAACGGGCACCGGCGTGTTGGTGGTACTGTTGAAGTGTTCTGTCTCCATTTGCTTTAAAAGGTTCTATCTCTTTACGCTCGTCGCTTAACTAAATCTCGTCCACTACACCACGGCTCCATCAGTTTTTCAGCATTTATCTTTTCCCCTTTTGAGATCGGGGCTGCCGCGGCTGCTAAAGTGCACACTCTGTCAGTCACAGTTAGCGAGGATTGCGTTACCATTCTCTCCATATTTGCTCCATTTGAAAGCGCACGAAGAAAAGCAAATCTAGTATTCTTTAACGACAATCTCTCCATACTTCTCCAAACAACCTCCCAATCCCGCCCCCCTCCCCCCTGCCTCCCGCTGTCTCAGTATCTTTTGGTGCCGTTGTGCAACAACCTTTGCCGTCTGTCCTTAGCGAATGAGCATAAAATCCATCCAATCTAGTAAACTGTCGGTCAACCGGCAACTAAACTTTCGTCCATCACTGTTACTCCGTTCTGCTCTCACTCTCACACGCCTTAGTTTTCTCTCTCTATCTCTCTCTCTCTCTCTCTCTCTCTCTCTCTCTCTCTCTCTCTCTCTCTCTCTCTCTCTCTCTCTCTCTCTCTCTCTCTCTCTCTCTCTCTCTCTCTCTCTCTCTAGCTACCTTCTCTCATCGTGGTATTCGCGCTCCCATTTATTAGTACACAGCGCAAATACACTCATAACGCAAATAGCCCATTTTCATGAAGTTACAAAAGTGTAATTTAGTTTCATGAGTTTTGTAAAACATTTGCCTCAACTCCGCGCTCCGGCTCCCTGCGTGTGTGTTTGTTAGCAACGTTCGGCATGCATGTATGTATGTATGTGGAGCGCTTACTTATGAATGCCGTGTACAGCATAGGATTTAGTGGATGCAGGAGAGATGGAAGGGATAAGCGGCGGCGGTGGCGGCAGCTAGATACAGTGGGAGTGAGAATGTGGAGGAGGGAGGGACGGAGGAGGGTGGTCGGTACTAGAGAAAACGGTAACGAGATATGCTATGTTTCCTCTATCTCTCTTCTGTATTAACTTATTTTTGCCTTCTCACCACCTTCCCCAACGCCCCGTGGCGTCCCTTCAACCCATTTGTTGCTGTCATATGCTCCGGTATGGTTTTTTGTTGTTGCTTCGTTAACTTAAATTCTCTCGCTCGTTCTCGCTTGCTCTGTTGGAGTTTGTTTTGTTGCTTTCTCGCTCGCTCTCCCGCGCGCTGGCTGGCTGTACGGTGTACTTTAATCGGATAAGCGAAAGAAGTGCTCTCCTCGTTGAAAGGGCTAAGGGTAATGGAACAGAGAGTGGTCGGGATGGGTGGAAGCTATGTTTGCGCGAGAACGAAACTATGAACTTGGCGATCGGCCGTCCTGCTCCCACTTTTTTTTTTAATTTTGGTATTGAAGCAAAGAAAATGTGCATTTTATAGACGATCATTAATCTTCGTACTTCTACTCTTTTCTTGGCGACTCATGTATTCACGTTCTGCTTTTTCATGCCGTCTTATGCGGTGTGTGTTCGTGTGTGTGTGCGGTTCGTACTCTACTTCTATTCCCCCCCGGTGTACTTTTCTTCGTCTCGTGGTGTTGAGTTTTACATTCCATCGCTTTTTTCCCATCTTCGAGTTTTATTTTACGTAAATTGAACTTCGTCTTTCGCCTTCGGTGTGTTGTAAAAAAAGATTGTTTTTTCTCTCTCATTTATAACGATTGTTTTTTATTACTGTGACTCGTTTTTATATGTGTGCTGTTGGTTCATTTAAAATCCTTCGCTCGCTGGCCCCGGAACCTGCACGTCATTCCCTTTGGCTCTATATATCGCTCTTGCTGGCTGTGCATGTGTTAGTTTAGCTTTAAATAAAAGCAATTTAGACACAAAATTAACAATCTTCCGACCGTCAGTCAGTGAAGAGGACAACGACAACGACGACAACGATGACTGCAACCACGAGTCACATTGTTAGATCATTCTTTACGCTTATCTTGGCTTGTGTATGGGTTTTATGGCACACCATGCTTAGTAGACGAATGAAACGATATCTGAACTTGCCAGGCCCGTATCATCAGATCCATGATAATAATACACACCAGCACACCAGCATGGGAGGGAGGGGTAGAATAAATTGTTTGATTCCATCGGGCAAACATATTCAGGACATTCGATGTTCAAATGTGTTTTATTTTGAATTCCCCACTCACACTAATGCATGCTACTCTGTTACTGCTTCAAAATCTGATCTCTATCATCTAAGCGAGCCCTCCCAGTCCTGTTCCTGCTTCTCCTTCTCCGCTCCGGAAATGATCATCAATTTATTCCGCTAGCAAATAGGAGAAAGGTCAAAGTATGTCAAGATGTGGATTTTCTTTGCGTTGCTGTTGTATTTGCTAAAGCTCGCAGCCTGAGCCGTTCTATCCCCCGGGAGGAGTACGTTTGTTTGGTGAGAAAGAATCTGTTTCACATTTTTGCAATTCGCTCGCATTTTCTCATTCGATCGCTCTCTCTCTCTCTCTCTCTCTCTCTCTCTCTCTCTCTCTCTCTCTCTCTCTCTCTCTCTCTGTCTCTCTGTCTCTCTCTCTCTCGCTCGCTCTCTCTTTCTCTCCCTTTTTCGCCTTTCTTATTCCACGCTGTGGTGTAAAAGCAGCAAGTGTTCGCAGTCTGGCTGCTGTCTACCGCCTTCGCATCCGCTTTCCAACACCATCGGCAGGTTCTCCACGAAACGAGGAAAATGTGACCATGCGATGAGGAAAATCTTGCGAAAAGGTTTTTTTAGATGAACCAATAATATTCTCTGATCGTTCTTGTGGTACAGTCGTCAACTCGTACGACTTAACAACATGTCCGGCGTGGGTTCAAGCCTATAGCCTATGACTATTTATCTGGCTGTGTGGTACTTTATAAGTCTCGAAAACGCCTGTATAGGCTGGCATGTCCGCGTAGGACGTGTAACGCCAAGTAGAAGAAGAATCAAATTCTCATACAATAATTGTACAAAGGCAAAGATATTTCGAATGTTTTTATTTTTAAATCAAAACAACAACATAATAGGGTAACTGTACCAGTATTCGGCAGTGTACCTGTTTTCGGCAGGGTAACTAAAAACTGGTAATTATGCAAAAACGCGTTGAAAATTGTATCAACACATATATTTTACATAGAGATATACTCATTTGTTATTCATATATGAAGTTTCACATCATTTCCATGCATATTTTTCAAAATATCAAACAAAATGTGCAGAGTTCAACATGTTTCGGCAGATTTGCTTTTAGCCAATAGTTCGGCAGGTTTCATTATTAAGAGAATCAAAGCACTTAAACAATGAAAGTGTGGTTTTTATTAAGGATTATATGGTTGCAGAATTTATTCTAACCCGCTTGGAATTTTAAAATCACCAAAAACAAGTACTTATTCACTTTAAATGCTGCCGAAAATTGGTACACGGTAAATGTTGATTTTTGAAAGATCAATGCTTTGGGCTCCTGTCGAAACATGAAAAAAACTCACTTTTGAATTCGTTGAATATTCATTTATAACTTGGTCAGAAAACTGTAATGCGTATGTCGACACATAAAACCACATTTCTTGCTTCAAACATCACCAATTTCACTATAAATTATCCAATAACTTAAGATAAAAATAATAATTTGTAAGCCAGTCGGAGCCGTACTCTATAGCCGTCAGGTAGGCTCATTTCTCCAATGCCTGCTTTGATTGTAACTTAAATCAAAGTGACTGTAAAAATTGCCAGCAAAATGCCCAAATTGGGCAACATAAAATTAATAATTTAAGTACTTTTCAACACCAATCTTAGGAAAAAGAGAGTGTAAAACTGTTTTAAACATTTTTGTCTACCTATTGGCATTAATTAAAACATTTACCGATCCGTATTCGCGTTGCCGAAAATAGGAGCACAGCCTGCCGAAAATAGGAGCAAACTGCCGAAAATAGGAACAAAAACAGTGTTTGCATTTTCATGAATATCGCTAGAAAATGCATTTGAAACGGCAAATAAAAAATAGCACAACATAATTCGATAGTTAATCGTCCAAAATAACGTCATTTTCATGAAAAGTAATAAAAATTGTAAGTGTACAAGCAGTTTTTGTGAAACTGCTGCACTAACCTGCTCAATACTGGTACATTTACCCTAGCAACTGATATTTTAAATAAATAAAATTTAACTTCACCCGCAATTTGTTTGTCAAATAACAAATTGATTCGTTTGATGAACGAATTGAAATGAAGTATTTTTTATTCGATGAAGTATAAGAATATTCGAGTTCACACTCTGTGTATCCTGTCTGGGTATATAGGCTGCCTACATATTTTGTGTAAGATTTGTTCACAAAAACTCGAAAAAGGGCAATGACTTTATTCGTTTAACAAGCAAAGCATGTGAAACAAAAATTTGAAACCCCACAGAAGCTAAATTTTTTTTACAGCCCTTTAGTCGGGGTGCTATTAAAACAAAAACGGGTTTGTGGTGGTACCCTCAAACGTTTGGTCAATAATGGTTTGGAACAATAACGACAAAAAATCTATAAGATTTTGAAATAAGATACTGTAAGCCGGTCCATTGCGAGGATTATAATTTCATTTTACGACAAAATGACGGACAGGTACAAAATAAATGGATCATTTTTCCTCAAAGATTATAATATTTCGGCTTGCTTCCAGACAGTTACAGGATTCGTTCACCAATTTATTCATCGTTTCTCGCTTATTTTAGAATCAGCCACTGTTTGAAACAAATCATTAATAAATCGTTGTAAGAGTTCAAAATACCCATGGGAAACACTATTTTCAATGACCAAATGAACACCTAACAAAAAAAAACAAAGGCCTATCATGCCTAAGTTTTATGTAATTATTAGTCATTGGATTTTGGTCCTTGTTATTGCATTTTCTAATTAGTCGGTATATTAGTTTTAAATTTGCTGGCACATATTTCTCAGTCTGTCACCGTTCTTCCATAAATAAATAAAAATCCCTAGCCACTTCTGACTTATGAAAAAATCAATTGTTTGCAACTCTACATTTTTAAACATAGTAAGATAAATAACGCAAAATATATCAGAAAGTGTATAAAACACTAACTCAATAAAACATTTAAAATACCACATCCAGCGTTAGGTTGGACGGTTGTGTATCCAACGATTGTGCAGCGGCTTTTGATTTGTTTCATTGTGCAAACTAACAACCTACTATATGCTCCACCCAACCCCCTTGCCTCCACCCTGCCACGCCACTCCCCATTAGCATAGATCGTGCGAGTATGTGTGTGTGTGTGTGTGTGTGTGTGTGTGTGTGTGTGTGTGTGTGTGTGTGAGTGTATATGGCCCGAATGTGTATGCACGCTAGTGATCTTTTTATGATGCATAATAACACCAAGCACCGTTTTCAGGCTCTATTTCTTCTGGTATCTTCGTTTACGGATTCATTTCCTCTCCTTTACGGCTCCATTTCATCTTTCGATCTGGCTGTTGTTGTTTTTTTTTGTACACAGCCATTTGAACATTTGAGAGAATATTCTACGCCTTCCTTATCCTGCGTGTTGTGTCCTCCTGTCTCCCGTCCCCCAATATGTCCCTCCACTCCCATCTTCCCAACACATAGGTTTAATCTTATTGTGTTTCCTCTCTCAGCGTATTGGTGTATTTGCTGTGGCGGTTGCTGTTGTGTTTTTTTTATTACAACCGCGTGCACACCATTGAATTGATTGAATTGATTGGCTCGTTATATTTTTCTGCTCGGTTGTTACGAACTGTTGTGTGTAGTTTCAAATTCCATTTTTGTATATTTTTTTTGTTCCCTCCAATTGCTCACTCTATCGCTCGGCTCACTCTCTCTCTCTCTCTCACTCACTCGAACGGAGGGTTTTAGAGGCTGCGCGATTGTATTTGATTTGATCCAAACGTGCACCGCGGTGCTGCTCCATCATCTTACACCACTCTTCTAATGTTTCCCGCTCTCCTCCCCTCTCTCTCTCTGTCCTGCCATGTGCAATCTTTAGATACGAACGACGCGCGCGTCTCGTCTAGTGTACGACTACTACGCCTAGCAGCGCTATCTGTGTTCTGGTGTGTGTTTGCGTGCAAGCAGTCAGCCGCCTCCCTCTTTTCTACCTCGCCCCCTACCCCTGCACTCATGTGCCAATGGGGTTGTGTGTGCTCATTTTTGTCTAGTTGAGTTTTATTACTAACATCACTACGGTTGGTGTAGTTTTACGTACGTACGTACATTATTTCTGTAGCGGAATTTGCGTCCTCATTTGCCTCTACCCCAAGTGCAATAACTAAACTTCTACTACCACCACCATGACCATCATCACCACCACCACATAACCACACAATTGTACTGTTTTGCCGCTACATACTATTACTGTTATTGTTGCTGTTATTGTACTGCTGCGCTGGGTCGATAAATGGTACTTCTAAAGTTTCATTGCCTTCATCCGCACACCACCCCCAATCCTCCCTCGCTCTTCCTTCATTCCTCCCTTCTTCCACCCCCTGTGACAAGCCACTCATGTAGACAACTTCTCGTCAATTTCTTTCCGTACTTGGCGAGCTGTTTCATTTAAACAATTTTCCCTCTCCTTCTGCACTTTTGAGTTTCTCATCTCGTTTCATTAATTGTGTATTCCATGCACACACACACAAACACACACATCTCACGTACTTTTGCGTTGGAGCAATGCAGCGAGCTCTGTAGAGAGGTGGGATGGAGCTGAAGGGGACAGCAAAAAGGGAGATAAATAGCGAGATAGAGAGCGAGAGAAAGAGAGATACTGAAGGGCGAGTGAGATGAGGAGTGAGAATCAGGATTGATTTTCTCACCAGTTTTATCTCCCATCTCCTTCTGCGGGCGGGCGGGTATGTGTCTGTCCTCTCGAGTAAAATCATCAACAACAACACCCAGCAACATCAGCAGCGTATGATCAATATCATAATTGTTGTATGCGGGGCTTTAACAGTCTTTCGTCTTTTTTTTATGTCCATTATTATAGTCGTCCCTGCTGTGTGTGTGTAGGTAGCGGCTTAAAAAAGTGGATTGTGAAAAGTTTTATTTTAATGGTGTGTTGCAAACATACATACTTACATGCATATACACTCTATTGGCTGGTGTGGTTCTTTCGATTCACATTTTCCAATTCATGAATTCTGCAGACACAGGGACGGACAGCAGGAAGGGAGGCCAAAGGTGTGGGGGGTGCTTAAGGCAGGCATATGTCAGTGTTGCACAATTACATAATCTGCCCGTCCAGAGAGAGAGAGAGTGCTGGACAGCGGCGGCTGGAGGTTGATCCGATTTATGTCGCATCCATCCATCCCACACACCCCTACACCCGGCTGCCTGCCTGCGTGACTGCAAGCCCCATTACGCAGGGTTTTCCAAGGTTTTTTGGTTGTTTTCCAAAAATGTTTGGATGTTTCTAGGAATATTTTTGAAATCAACGCACTCGTTATTGGCTAGTTTCCAAAATTTATTGAACTTGTCTTGCGATTTTTTATCGTTTTCCACACATTTTTTTTTAAATTTATCCCACGATATAATGGCAACAGTCCAACATTTTTTGTTAACAAACGATGAAAATAAATATTTTAGGTAAACAGTCTATAAATAAAGTCGGGAACTATCCATAGAAATCCCCGCCAAACCCTGTAACACACAATCGCGTGGCCATTTGAGCGGGATAGGCGTGGGAAGGGTGGCGGCCGCGGGTGCGGATCAAACTATGAAAAATGCAGGAAGAACACGAGATGAAATGAAATAAACTCTGAGCTCACAATTTTCCAATCCAATCGAACGAATCTACAAACACAAACGCAAACGGCCTGGTTGGCGTGTTCAATCAATCGATTCAGAATAACATTCGCACAAGAACTCGGTCGGATGTCGGATGTTCGTTCTGGCTGGCTGGCTGGTTGGCGAGTTTGGTTTATTTCTTCTCTTGAATCAACCTCAACTTTTAGCACGAATGAATATCGAAAGCATCGAGAATAGCAGCAATAATGGTACGGACTAATGGTAATAATAATCATAAAACAGACTATCAAGCGCACACCAACAAAAAGGTGTACCACCCTTCCGCCTCCCCCCACAACCACGGCACACGAACGACAGACAACTTCCCACCTCTCGGCTGTTGTCCCTGGATCGATCTCTCGGATCAACCGGGAACGATGATGATGAACCGGCGGGAGCCTAACCGCCTAACCGGCCCAAGGCCCACCACGCGCGGCCACCGCGCGTTCATCGAAAGCATGAACTCGCGACGCCACCGGGTCGACGTTCGCTCGCTCGCTCACTCTCTTTCGATGGCAAAACAGATAGCAAAACGAAGCCGGAAAGAAGCTTTTTAAAAAACATGGAAATCATAATAAGCCAATGCTGGTCTGTTTGTGTGTGCGTGTATATTGATGCAATGATGGGGAAAGGGGGGAGGGAGGAGGGGGTGGTTGCGTTGGGCGGTTGGGGAGGAATATTTTAATGTTTTTTCGTTGTTGAATGTTGTTTTACTTGCTTGCTGCTGCTGCTTTGCTGCTGTTGTTGGCTTTGCGTTTGGCAAGAAGTGCTGCGTTGTTTCGCCATTTGTTGTATGTTTGTAGTGTTTTAGTAGGTAGCACGGAAAAACCGAACGGTAGAATACGGTTTTCGAAAGCGACAAAAACACACACACACACACACACACACACACTTAAAAAAAGGTTAAATACAGATAGCGCACAGAAAGAAGGAGCAAAAAAACAAGACGAAACAACAAACTACTACACAACATGAAAATCGAGGCCACGTGGAAAAACAACAAGCTCCTCTCTGTGTTGCAAACGAAAAACGAATCATAATAATGTGATGGCACAGAAACCCAGGAGCACACAAGCGACTAACTCGACAGAAAAAAATGGGGAAGACGACAGGAAGGGGTCGGAGGGAGTTGGGTAGAAGGACATCTCTCATGGGCGGCGGGGGGCGCCTTCGCCACCCGTTCCGAACTCCGGGCCGGGCCTCAGATGCCGCATCGAATTTCCTCGTCCATTTCCACGCGCGAGCGCCGCCGCATCCATTTCGCACGCAATTCTTCGGCGTATGAGAAATGATGAAATATTGCTCATTTTTATTATGCACGGAAATTCGAGACATTGACTGTGCTGTGCTGAGGATCCAGTGGTTCTGGTTTGGGGGGTTATTTTCCATTTGACTTTTCCTCCGTCATCTCGTACTCCTACTACAGCGACGGGGCATGTTGCCAGGATGATGGTGATCTTAGCTTTTTGTTTTTGCTAAATTATATTTACCTTCTTTCTTTTGTGCTACACTTCCCGACTTTTCTGTTCGAAATTGGTCGACTTGCGATGAAATTGGATGAAATATTTTATTATAGCTATTATTATTTTTTTTAATTTCGGATGCCTTACCAGGATCATAAATGAACTGTTTTTAGGATGCTTCAATGATTATATGACATTTTTACGATGTTTTTGCTCGAGGGACAAAACAATTGTTTTAATTTTTTTGTAATATTTCGAGGTATTTTCTCACAAAAATAAAACAAAATATCACTTCTGATATTCACAATAACTTCAATATTTTGCATTTAATTTTTCATGGGGGTGGTATACTTTGGCGACCGCTGGTAAAATAGATGATTTTTTGAGGGTCTTAAGATATTATACTTTTTTTTTTTTTACTTTTAATTACTTTATTGGGTAATTTTGGATGATTAACAAAATCAATTTGTCTCCCTGCGTATCCGATTAATGTCCTATAGCCATTAGTAGTGGCAGTTTGTTTTAATAAATATTTGGAAAATGTAAAGTTGGCTGTTCAGCAAATCAGACTCTAAAGCACAAAACTAAAACTACAAAAGCCTTGCATCGTAGTGCTTTTTTAGCTGTAAGATGAAGGAAATACGGCTACAAAAGGTGTTAAAAACAACGCAAAGAACGTTTGCAAAACTTATGTCTCCCTACTCTGAAAACAAGGTCTGAAATTCGAGACAAACCCGTTTGATATTTTCAGTACGGAGCCAGGGCGCTGAAGGTACGTGTCTGGATCGTCCCGGAACTTTGAAATGGATTGCCCCTTGAACGCGGGGAAATCCTTTTTCAAAAATGGTATACTTCAGCAGTTAGCTACCGAAGGGGAAATTTCCATTCTGGAGGGAATTTCGATGTTTTTTTTTTTGATGATTTTTGTTGTTCTTGTGAAATATAATGCGTCATGATTAAATTTGTATTATCCTGCAAATTGAAAAACAATGATATGAAATTGAGAATTTTTGGAAAATGTATTGGAAAAACTCTCGTGCTTTCCAACATAAGCTATTCGAACGGCAAATTGATTGTGTCCTCTGAATAATCAATCGGAATTTTCTGCAGCTGTAATGTCAGAACAGTTGTAAAAGGTTGAAAATCATCGTTTTAAAGTAAGGATCTGCGTATTTTTGAAATTTGCGTGCGGTGACTCCCTACTAAGCATTATCGTCTTTAGCCATTATGTCAAATATACAGCGAAATGAACCATTTGATTGGGCTTGAGCATTACTTCAAATAACTTCAAAATCAAGCATTTCGTTAATTTTCAATAATTTTCATTATTTCTATCAATTTGTGACTGCTCCGCTTAAAAAGAAACTCTTTTTGAATGATTAACGAAAGCGGATGTTGCATCTCCCTCAACCCTTTGGCCTTACCTGTCAAATAGTTTATTTCGCTGTATATTTCACCCTGTCTGGCTGGTCAAACGGTGAATAATAATCATCATCATACAAAGCCCAAACTACACTCTTGTCTTGATGGTTATAAACCTGCCCGGTTAGGTCGTACATTTTGTTAGGGAGTTTGATATTTTACTTGCAAAAAATGATTGTCAAATGTTTTGCTTTTTTGCAAATAGTAGGTGGTTTTGTGTAGTTACTTAAAAATTGATTTCGGAAATTAATTTACATAAATGTAATTGGCAATAAATAATACCAAATGTAACTAATGGTCCGACATGTTATCATCACAAAATGTATAACCAAAACCGAATTAAACATCTTCAACCTGCCTAGGTGGTACAAACATAATTTTTAAAAATTTTAAACATTAATTTTTAAACATTAAATATGTTAAAACATATTATTTTTTAAATACCATTTGAAAAAAAAAACATGTTTGACAACAAGCAGTTTCATATTATTAATTAGCTAAACATACCCTGGTAGGTAGGTAATTAAAGAAATAAAAGTTAAATCAAGCACACAATCAAGCATTTGAAGTCAAAAATGTGTTTAAATATCAGTGAACTGGATGCAAATGCAAATATGCCATCTTCTTGACATGATACTCTTCACACAAAAGTGAATTCAATAATTACTTGACTGACCTTTTCAAGCAACAGGCTAATACCATGACGTTTGTTATTATTTTTGAAGCACAACAAACATGATTGTAACGGGGAAGTTACATATCTTTGCAATAACATTGCGTTTGTGTTTTGCTGAACTTAAATTTTTATAATAAAATCATTCCGATTGTAAACCCTTTTTTTGTCTTAATTATGTGTGTTAGTGTGGGTAAATGTGTGTGTGTGTGTATGGTCATGGAGTTCTTTTTGTTTTATTTGATTTTGTTTGTCAGTGTATCTTTTGTTGCGATTCAAGTGGTTTAAAATGGTGATTGGTGTAAAGTTGTTTGGCAGGGTTTTTTTTTTGTTGTTGAAGGTTTTTTTTAATGCAAAACTGGAAACAATACAATAAAAACATACAATAAATTGACATTCCACATGGTGCACATGGAAGTGATGGGGAGGTCGGCAAAAACAGAGAAAGAAGATTTGTGTGTAAGAGAGAACGAGAGGCAATGTAGCACAGTAATAAAATGCGATTGTGTTGGATTTAACGTTTGCAGAGGAGTAAAGCGCAAACAGCACAGACACACATTTATGTGATACTGCCTGTACAAAATATAAGTACAAAACTACGCACCGAGCGAAGAAACATAACACCATGAAATAGCGCAAGTAACGAGCAGTAAAAGGAAAAAGCGAAATTAGGATCAGGGGCAGGGAAAGGGGAAAGAAAGAAAATGCAAATCAACATACCAGTCGCAATGCAACATCATCTCCATATAGTGGTCGATGTGGAAGCGGGCAAGCTGTGTGTGTGTGTGCCTGTAGTCACTTCTTGAAGCTGTGTAAGGTTAATAGTTGCTGCTAGCTCGCTCTGCTGGTCTAGAATTCTTGTTTTTCCCATCGGGGTTTGTCAACGTTGAATACATACATCTTTTAACAGAGCTTCTCAATGCTCGGCGAATCTCGCTTAGAAGCGATAGAGAATTAGACCAGAACACATCACATTCTAGAATGCCCAATCGTATGCCAATACAATGAACCCCTTGGGGCAATTTAAATCCTGTTCATTTCGTTTGAAAACCCCTGATTGGTTGCAAACTTCCAGCAAGTAGCCACAATTGGACGTGACTTAGCATTTTGCATCAGTAATCGTAGTATGCGCTGCTAACGACGTCAGAGTCGTTCGGAGGTTGGTTGGTTGGTTGGCCGGGTCGGGTACGATGGTAAAACTGCGCAAGAAAAGCTGCAACTTTTTACCAACCCGTGTGTCCCCCCATCGGGACTGGTTTTGTGTGTAGTTGGGTTCTATCATAATTGTTTTCAATTCCTCTCTTCAGTGTAGTTATGGTAAATAACTATCTTTCTTTTTGTTCCATGTTGGGTGTGTTGGGGGGGGGGGGGGGGGGGTGGGAATACCCTGCGCCAGGGCATCGAAGCAAATGGCCTGAGAATTGAAAAATATACCCGAGACCACCACCAGACGTTGTGCAATGCCTGCGAGCCAAAGCATGTTTCTGTAGAAAGATTGCGTCGACCACCAATGGTCGGGGTTTTGTGGTAGTAAAATAATACACGGTTATTATTTCTTTTAAACTCACTTCACGGAATATGTCGGCCTAGCAGTGAACACATCATGCTGTTCGGAAAAGGGTTAAGAAAATGAAAAATTACTTACATTTAAAAGTGTGTACGAAAGAAACAGAAAAAAAACATTCTTGAAACCGCTAGTGAGTTAAAAATTCCCAAAACAAAACAACAAGTATAGTTTATCTGTTCCATAACACTTTTACGCTCCTTTACAATACAGCGTGTTGGTGCAGCGTGTGGCGGAATTTACGATTTCAACGGAAATTTAAACACGTTTGCTTACACCAAAACACACCAAACACCAAATGCGCTAAAGCAACGAATGAAAAGGCCATCGGGGAATGGCACATTTATGTTTCAAACTTAATACTATTGACCTTGTATCATGCGGCATGTGATATGTTATGCAAATTTAACTCGGAATTGACGTCACTATCTTACAAAAGTGGCTCTTTCTCTCTCTCTCCTTCTCCTTCCGAACCTAATTTAGATAGAAATGCACTTTTTTATTGGGTTGTTTTTGCAGTTTTTTCATTAGAGACGGTTAAAACCCCGTGACTCGAGCGTAGATAGTAGAAAGCTATTTATTAATTTCATCATTGGATTGGATCTCCAATTCACTAATATATTGCTATGATTTTGTTTGTTTACGTTTTTTGTTTAATTTATGGATACAATCTTTAAACTAACTTAATTAAATAATTAAATAAACCCAAACACAACCCGAAATACATGGCTCAAGTATACGTCCACAAACGGGATTGGATAAAAGGGTAGAGTTGTGATCACAGCCTTTTAGACCATAATAGTTACTAACCGGGATATTCAACATAAGCAGATCTTAATTAAAGAACAGGATTTGATCTTCAATCGAAAATAATCTAGAACAGAAAGCCAATTATCACCAACGGGAACAGAAACAGATACAAAATGGATACAACATCAACGATCCCAAACCACACCTGTGAATCGGAGCTGCGAGAATAGCTCCCACATATATGCATTAAGCACAAATTAACTAGTTTTGTAAAGTTGTGTAAATCAACAGCAACTGTACACGGTTACTATCTTTAATATGGACTGCGCCACAGGGCTGCTGTTGGTTGCATTATCAAACGAACAGAGATTTCTCACACAACCTCAACACACACATACACACACCTCCTGCCTAATTCTCAAATTAAACGCTTACCGTTCCTCTTAACGCATATACTAAGTTACAGGGTTTTCCAAGCCGAGTTTCGAATGTAAACATTGTTATTCACCGCATCCAAGATGTTTTTGAACAATTGTCAAATGATTTATTTGCTTCAAAATGAAATTTCAGTTTCAACCAAGGTGGATTAAAAATATCAGGTGGTGGATATAAGGGCCTTTGGGGGGGGTCGCCATAGTTGATCGTCATTTTAAAACCGTTAACTAATGGTTTCCGCACACAAAGCATAGCAAATAGAACAGATTTCTTTATTACTACGTGCATTTTTGTGTGTTTATTGATTTTATAAAAAAAGAGAAATATTAACAAAAGATTTGATGATTTGTTTATACACGAAATATAAAATCATGTGAGTAAGAGTTCTAATGTCACTTAAATTGTCCATGCAACTCGTTGATAATGAGGAATTAATATGAAAATTGAAAAAATAATGATTTCTTAGTTTTTATCTTCAAAAATGTCGAAATCACAATGAATTATAGAATAAATTCACGGAATAACATGAAACAACACACTTAAATTATTGTTATAATGTTAAATACGAACTCTCAAAGCCCAAAATATATTTTTAAAGAATATTTAATCGAAAAAATTTGGTAGATAAATTATATGAACAAATTAAATAAATGTAAACAAAGTTTGAATCCTGGGGACCTTGCGTCAAGTGACACATGATTTCAACACATAACATAGAACTGTCAAACTCAATCCAGCTTGAGTCGTGTTGAAAATCATGTTGAAGAAATTAAAAATTATTATGATGGATATGAAATGCCAGATCCATTTGGAACAGCATTTTGCATGCGGTGAATAACAATTTCTACATTCGAAACTGTCTTGGAAAACCCTGTATTACAAAATGCTGTATGGGCATACAATATTGCTCTTTTTATTGATTTTTGCCATTGCTCCCACCTTACCGCCAGCGTACAAAACCGTTTGGCCGTTGAAAAATGTATATGTGTGTTTGTCCTTTGTTTTTTGTTGTAAAAATAAACTACAATACACGAACATTTTTAGAAAAAAAAACATCAATACATCGATCGAACGAAGGGGGTCGACGAGAGGACGCCAATATGCCAAATATGTTCTATAAAGCAACGATAAAAAAAGGAAACCACATGCGCGCTTTGTCTGTCTGGGGTCGATTAAAAATGTTATTACATACACCACCAGCTTCAACACAAAAACCTCCATTTCCTGCGATGATCGATGGGTGTGTGTGTGTGTGTGGTGTTGTGAAGAAACAGATTTAAAAGATTGTATTGCATTGTACCTCCTCATCTGTGTGCCGTTCTTCCACATCATGTGACTCTCTTTTTCGCACATTTTATGTATTATACAGTACAGTAAGACGGATATCTATACATTGCTCCTCGGCAGCCCTATACAGAAAAAACACAGAAAAAGACATGTGAAACGTAAAACGAACGTTCGATGCTCGGTTTACGTTTGCACAATTAGTGTAATTAGATGAGCCACACGGGAAAATAATACAGCAAAACTGCACAGAAACAACAACAGTAGCAGCAACAGCAACAACAACAGCCACCAACACCGTGGTTGCATTCATTCCATTCATTTGCATTGGTTAGAGCGCAACATAATAATAATAATAATAAAAATGCGGTACGAGGAGTCAGGGGGTGGGGGGAGGGGTGGTTTTGCAACACAGCAGGAAGAAACATAAAGTTAGTCAACCGTGTGTGTGTGTGTTGTTGTGTATGCGTATGCTCTGAAGTAATACCGTTTCCTTTTCGAACACGATGATGACGATGGTACATGATACACGTTGCAGCAGTTTTCCGTCGAGCGGCGGTTTTCCGAGAGTTACAGATAGAGATGTATTAAATTCTTGTTACGCACTCTCACAAAGGGGGGGTTAGCACGCAAACACACAGTACCACGGAGACGGAGGTGTATCGGCAGGGCGAGTGCGAGTGTGCAGGAAAAGGGCAGGTTTGATTTAAAATCGATATGTCAATATTTAAATAAAGAATTCATCGTTACGCAATCGCGCAAGCCAACCGACCAATCGTCCGACCGACCGCCAGACAGAACTGGCTTGATATGTTCGAACCATATATCCCTTCTTCTTCTTCTTCAGCTCATTGCCAACAGGTTAACACACTTATCACGGCAGCACCATGCGAGGGCACAATTTTTAATGTGTGACGAGTCGTTTTCAAAAACTCAAACACACACACACACACAGCCGCAGCCACACAAACCCTAAAAAAATTGTGGTACACTTTTTGCCCGTCCCTTTTGTATTGTTATTGTTCCCACATCCATCACTGGCAGTGTCGCTGATAGACGACCCCGAAAGGCAAGTTAAGCGCTCACTCCCAAACGGCAACGGCAGCGCCCGGGATGGATTCCCTTATCTTTCGGGTCGGGGGGAATGAAAACCTTCCAATATCGTCGCATCGTTGTCGTTGTCGTCGCCTTCGTCTCATTTTCCTACACCACCGTCATGTTCTTGCTGAAAGTAGTCGTAGGCCTAGCTCGATTCTGAATTGACAATCTGTAAAAGGCGAACACTCCAAATTTATCGCCCCGCTGTTTTTTTTCTTTGGTTGGCACACCCGGACGCTACCCTGCGGTTGGTGGAGTTTGTGTGTGTGTGGTGTATGTGCACTGTTTTACTCGGTGGCGTGGTGTTTGGTAACCATTTTTATCTCTATGCAAACGAATTGAAAAATTCCACAATTGTGGTGAGAACATAAAATCGCGGCAGAATGAGACAACAGACACATTTCTTATAATATCTCGTTTTCTTCTTCTTCTTCTTCTTCTTTCATTTCATGCTCGTTGCTCTCTTCGCGGGTTGAACCTCCAACCGTTGCTGGCTCACGTGACCGAACACGAATGATCCCCGCCGGCATGATGGTGGAACTGCAGCTAAGCGTACGCGATGATCATGATGCAAACATATGCGCCAACTGCATCCTCAGCATTGAGGCCTTCTTCAAGTACAAAGCCCAGTGCGTGCAGAACGATCGCTTGCTGCGCAAGAAGCGGGTCAGTTTCTTCGCTGAGCTCGGGCTGGCGGCCGATTCAGGTGACGGGATCGTCGGGGCGAACGATCTTTCGTACCAGTCGACGGCGGCGGCGGCGGCACCGGAGCTGTCTAGCAAGCGGCGCCGATTGTCACGCAATGGAGACGGCGGAGAGCTAGGCAATGAGGAGGACGAGGAGGAGGACGACGAGCTATCGACGGAACGTAAACGACACCGAACCGGGGGCCTTCCGGATGACGATGATGATGACAGCAGTGGGAGTATAAAGAAGCCCTACAATGGTGACGCTCACGGGGAAGGTGCGGGAAAGGTGGAGAACGATGGTGAGGAAGCTGACCTGGGACCGTATCAAATTAAGCAGGAAGCTATCGATCCGGACCGAGACGGGGAGGAGGAAAACCGCAATCAGCAGCAGCAGCATCTCGAGGATGAAGACGACGATGAGGAAGAGTACTTCAATCCGAACCAATTCCTTGCCCAGGAGACACAAATCGACGAAGAGGACGAGATCGGCGAGGATGCAGACAATGACGTCAGTTCCGATGGCGATGGGCAGCAGTTTGTCGTTGCGAATGGTGCCGAGAGTGGTGATGGTGGCGGTGCTGGTGGGTTGGCGACTGGACAACACCAGCCGCCCCAGCTGTTCGAGCGTGGCTGGAAGACGACGGAATTCTCCCCGCAGCCCGGTTCGTCCGGACTGAAAACGCTCAAAATAACCGACTACTCCAATGTTACGGGGAAGCGCGGACGTCCGCAGCGGTTCGTTACGGAGATGCTATCGATGGCGGCGGCAGCGGCAGCGGCCGCGTCCGGTGGAGGTGGTGGTAGTAGTGGTGGTGTTGGTAACACCTTTTTGCCGTACCATCCCGGAGACGCAATGTACCAGCAGTGGCAACGGCTGAAAGGGTTGGCCAATGCGCGACTGCAGGCCGACGGACGGGTGCCACTGGCGCTCGCAAACCCTCCGCATGGCCGCACGACAACGCGCGTTCTCGGCGGTGTGATCGAACCCACGAAAAAGGTGCAAAAGTTTCTGGACGATGGACTGCGGGAGTTGATCTACAATGCCGGTGCGCCGAACCCGCACTTCGCTCGGGTATGTAGACGGTACCGGGAGGAGTGGAAAGCTGTCCCAGCTTGTAAGAACGCTTTCATTATCGTTTAATTTCGTTTCGTTTTAGGACGGAGGCTCGACGGATTTCAAGGTCGTGAAGGCACGCTTCAACTCGTACAACATCATCTTCGACGACAATCGGTTCCTGCGGCGCAACAAATCCGTCAGCGGGCTGCCCAAGTGGTACTGGGCGTGCAGCGTTACCGGCTGTCCGGTAAAGATATGCAGCTACGCCGGGCGACTGTTCCGCACGAACGAGCTGTCCCATACGCACCCGCCGACGGAACCGGACGCGGACAGCAAGTACGAAACGATACAGCCCGACCCGGTCGAGGCGGAACAGTTGCAGCGCCAGCTGCTGCATCAGCAACAGCAGCAGCACGCAATGCAGCAGCAACGGCTCGTGCGCCAGCAGCAGCAGCAGCAACTCCTGCGCCAACGTCAGGTGGAGCTTGCGCAGCGCCGTGTTGCGGCAGCGGCAGCGCTGATGGCGGCGGCGGCAGCCAACTCGTCCCGCAACGATTCCACCGAGCTGGAGCGCTCGATGCACGGGCTGGATAGCAGCAATAGCAACAGCAGCAGCAGCCACAACAACAACGGCAGCATGGCCGAACAGAACGATCCGCGCAGAAACTACGAGCTGCGAATGGCGGACGATGGTTCGGAGCTGCTGTTGTACGCTGGACACACCCACGGACTGATTATGACGCGCAAGGATGGCGTGCGGGTGTACCGGTGCACGAGCATTGTCGGTGGCGAGGAGCAGGCGTCGGGCGAGGCAGGCCGTCCGTGTACGGATACCGTGTTCCTGCATTCGAACGGCTGCATCGCCAAGGTGTGCAAGGAGGAAAACGTGGACTACGGCATGGAGTTCCCGGTGGACGGGGGCGCTGCTGATCGGTACAGGACGGCGGGCGGAAGTGTAGCGGAAGGCGGCGAGGAGGACAAGCGTCGCCGGCCGCAGAAGATTATCGTGTACGAGGGCTACCGGTACAAGTACTGCCATGCACGGCCCGAGGGCAGCTTCTACTGGCGCTGCGTGCTGCGCCACGATAAGGACTGTCTGGCGTCGATACAGACCAAGCGCAACCTCGAGTTTCTGAACGTGAACGATCAACCGCACAACCACGAGCCGCCGGATCCGTCCGAACCGCACGAGAACGCGATGCTGTGCGAGATTCGACTGCCGGCCAAGGGTGAAGCGACGGAAGGGTCGACCGATTTCAAGCTGGTCAAGAGTGGCCAGAAGCGAGAGTTCCTCATCTACAAGGGCTATCGGTATTACTTCCAGTACGAGTCGAAGAACGGGCGACGGTCGTACCGGTGCACGATGTTTAAAAACTGTCCCGCCGGAGCGTTTCTGCTGCCGAACAGTACGATCCAGGAGGCGAAGAACTTTATCCACACGCACCCACCGGTGGAGGATATGGACAAGTACATCACCAAGGACAGCTTGATAACGAGCCCGATCAAGCTGCCGGACGGTGGGACCGAGGGTGGAAAGCGGGGCATTGAGTCAGGAGGTCACGGTGACACGGCCGCAATAGAGCCGTTGAGCAAAGACCCGGAGGTAGCGCGGCGAAACGGGTACCGCATCATCAAGAACTATAAGAACAAGGAGATCATGATCTACCTCGGGTGGCGTTACTTCGAGGACTACAAAAAGAAGAGCGGCGGCCAGGTGTGGCGCTGCTCGTCGCATCGTTTGTGCCGCGGCTCGGTGCACCTCTTCCCGGACGGGTCAATCAATTTTGCCAAGCTGGTCGATCACAACCACTCGCCACCGAAGAAGATCATCAGCCACTCGTCGATCGATGGGGGCGAGTACACGAAAGCCATGCTTGATGTGTCCTCCTCCCTCGACTATACGCTTGGGAACGGGGCCGACGGGACGGGCGATTCGATGCTGCTGACCGGTGGTGGAACGTACCACCGTTACATCACGCACCAGGGCCATCGGTTCCGGTTCGCGACTCGCAAACGCGAAGGCACCATCTATTGGCGGTGTGCGATGCGCCTCGAAACCAAGTGCCCGGTGTCGTTCCACACGAAGGAGGACACGTACGAGCTGGTCAGTACGCGGAACCACGAGCACAACCATCCCATACCGACCGTGTGGCCGGAGGTGGCCGGCGGACAGATTGACGACGAGCTGCCCCAGGTCCGGATGCCCGCCGAGCAAGTGGGCACGACGGATTTCATCCTGACCAAGAACTCCAAGGGCCGTGATCTGGTGCTTTACCGCAGCGGGCGCTTCTATTTGGACTACTCGCGAAAGGATGGCCGGATTGTGTTTCGCTGTTCGGCCGTGTCCGGATGCCGGGCGACTGTGCTGCTGCTGCCCAACAAGACGCTACAGGTGCCGGAAGACTTTAGCCACAATCATCCCACCGCGGACGGTTGGGAGGCGGGAGAAGCGCCATCGCTAGACGCCAAATCGGTCGGACAGTTAATGACGGAACCGATCGAGCTAAAGTCCGACGATGAGGAGGAAGAAGGCGCAACGCCCACCGATCTGATCGCAGACCGGGGGGCGAGAGTGTCGGGCGGCGCCGGACCGGAATCGATGCTGCCCAAAATCATCCTTTACGATGGGTTTCAATTCCGCTTCATATCGCGCCATCCCACGGAGCAAAGTGCGTTCTTCCGATGCTTTAACTTTGATGCAAAGAAAAACCAGTGCCACGCCTCGCTCTACACCGACCTGAACGGCGTCGTGATCCAATCTAATCAGCAGCCGCACAATCACGACCAGAGCGACTACCTAATGGGGCCGGATAAATACCATCCCCGTTCGCTACAGCATCGGCCCGATCAGTCAGCCTTATTAATAACTGCACCGCCTACTGGGGACGAGCTGCGTGGAACACGTGATTACAAGATCGTAAAAAATTGGAAAAATCGTGACGTGCTCGTGTTTCAAAACTGCCGCTACTTCCTGCACTACGTCCGCAAGGATGGGCGCAAGGTGTGGCGCTGTTCCGCGATCCGTAGCTGCCATGCGGCCGTCTATCTAAACGCCGACGGGACGGTCGATCAGTTCCGCGGGCAGCATGTGCACGAGATACGGCCGGAAGGGGAGCCGCGACGGCGCCGTCGCAGGAAAAAGTCCGAACTGGTGCCGTTTTCGTACGGTGTCGGTGTCGGGCCCGGCGTCGGCGCCAGTATCTTCGCCAACGGGATGCTTGCCAATGCTGCCGAGCTGATGGCGCGCGGTATGAATGGTGCGTCGATGCTAAATGGCGGTGCGATCGGTGGCATCACCCCACACGGCGGTGCCCTTGTCGCAAACGGATCGATGAACGGTGGCCACAATGGGACGAACGAGTGGATCGATTACAGTGACTACGCTATGCAGATGAGCGGTTCGCCGAATGACACAGCCAGCAGTGCAGCAGCGCGTGGCAATGAAGAAACCCATTCCCTCTGGGATCAGCACCATCCTGAGGCTGGTGCTGGTGGTGGTGGGCGTGGTACAAATGGAGGGGAAGGATTTGATCTTAGCTACCATTCGGTGTTTGGCAGCCAGGAAAACTTCAACACGTACGCCGTCCATGCGCTCGCCCAGCATCACCTGCAGCAGCAGCAGCAGCAGCAGCGATCGGCCGCCAGCTTGCAGCAGCAAATACAGCACCATCAGCAGCTGCTGTTGAATGGTGCCGGTGGACAGTTGCAGTTGCATCGACGGCACAATGGCGCACCACAGCCGCCGGACAGCAGCGATGCAGAAGAGTGCGAACTGTCCGGCGATGCCAGCGGTGACGAAATTCCCCTGATCGACATCACGCCAGAGGTAAAGATAGAGGGGGACGACGAGCAATGATCGTGCCGCTAGATCAGGCGATCGGTAGTAAAGACGATACTTTGTTCCTTTTTCAACGGTTGCGACTTTCAATGTTCGAAAAATCTTCAGTTAGAGCACAGTCGCTAACAAGTTTTGAAACAAAACAACAGTTAACGCTACGACACGTATACGCGCATACATAGGGGAGGAAAGAGGTTCCGTTTCCTCGTCTGGATTGCAGAAGAAGAAGGTGGGAAGGAAAGGGTAAGGGAAAGCGGGACAATCGAGCTCGGTTCTAGAATATTACTTCAAAAACTCGGCCATTTGTTGTATTTTGAAATTAATTATAACTGAAATTATCTTTCATTCCTTGTGCGAAACCAGTCAAAATTAGTTCTTACGTGTTTAGGGTGAGGATGTGCCGTCTTCTTGGAAGAAGCTGATCTTCTTAGTATATTGAAAAGAAAGGAGAACATATAGTAGAGACGAAAACAAAAGGAACAGGTACAGAGATGAGCTTGGATGTTGGAACTTGTGACGTTATTTTATCTATTTACATTCGGTTAAAGTTAAAAGAGAAGGAGTTAAAGGCCTCTGGGATGGCGGAGCGAGATGATAAGTAAAATAGGCAGACGACGTTAATATCGCTGTTTGTATGCTTATAATATTCAAATGTACTCTGCTCCCCCATCTCTCTGCACGCTTATCGGGGTGTGCATCGTTGGGCCACAAACAGGCACGGAAAACAGACGATCATCGCTCCGCCCAGACACGCGTTAATGAAGCCTAGACACACGCAAAAGGAAGGAGGTACAGAAAAGGGGTGCTGCTAGCCATGATCGATTTCTAGCACCGTTCAAGGCTTTCAGCATATTGGTGTCTCGCGCGACCCCCTAAAACCTGTTTGATTTTGATGCTGCGGTTAAAAAACAAAACCCAAACACAACCCGTGCCCGTGCGGCGGCCCACTGTTTATGAGCCGTCGTCTGTGTTTTCGTCGTCTGGCCCCGGTCTAGCATAAATTATAGCGTCGCGTCATCTTAGACGCGATTGGTATAGGTTTTTAGCGAATCAAAACAATTCCCACTAGACTGAAGCCGGAACTTTGGCTGGAAAGCACCCGATCGAGGGGGTTGTTTTGCAGGACCGTTCTAATTTCTTTTTTTTTTAATTTTGTATTTATGTAAGCGTAGAATAGGAATAGTACTAAATTTAGCAAAGCTCTCCCGAAGGAAGGTTATAGAAAAGTATCAAACTATTTGAATGTTTGCGTTGCGAGAAGGTAAATGAAATTTACATATAATATGTTATTATGTATTATGTTATGCAATACAAAATATGAAAAGACACAATAATTCCAATTTGGAAAAAAAACAGCAAACAGTAAGACATTGTTGAATAATTAATTCGCCCATTCGATGCCGAGAGAACGGATGAAAACACTAGCAAAAAACATGTTTAGAATTAAAACAAACTTGTATATAGTAGTAAAACATAAAAGCGCAAAGCAAACGAACAAGAACAAGAACAGGAACAAAACAAATGTTATTAATTATATGCACATGGATGGATGGAGAGGAGCCGCCATGATTGTTTCGCTAGAAATGTTTTAATTCCACCATTGTTACTAAAGTAAGCCTATTTTTTTTTGGTTCAATTTGTCGCGTTAATACTGAGTGGCAAAAGCTCTACCACGAACAAATTAATGTATGTTCCTTTTGTATTTCACACAAACACACCACAACTTGAATGAGGAATGGTTAGAAAATGAGGCTATCAACACAGGTTAATGGGGGGGGAAGAAGTAGTTGAGGTATTAAAAATTTACTGTAAGAGGTCTGTTTTCTTCCAGAAACAAAAAAAAATCCTTTTTTTAGATTTAGTAGAATTTCCCCAGTTGAAGAAAAGAAAAGGAAAGTTGTGTTAGTCCGAACAACACAACCACGGCACAACAACATTTGAATGTGTTTGTGCTAATTGTTTGTTGTTTTTTTATTGTTTTTAGGTTTAAATTTTGTACATGATAGACCCGATTTTCCATACACACACGGAGAGCAGAAGCACACAGTGGTAAAGCGCATGCCTCGTGTATAGAGAGTGAAGCAGTTAAAGAGGGTTGCATCATTTAGTAACATTAGTAGTAGTAGTAGTAGTAGTAGTAGTTTAATGGAAAGAGGTATAGCAAAACTATATTATTAGATGCATAAACACACACACACGTACACACACCAGTACCGAGATGGAAAATTACACCCCACTTTTGCAAAATCACTATGAGACATAGTACGTACAACTCACTCTTCCATTAACTTCAAGTAGTAGTTCGCCCAAACATACTCCAATGGTGCGCGTATAGGCGCCACATGAACCTGTATACTCAACAACAACAACTCACTCAACTCGTAACCGCGCGCACTGATAAACTATGGCACCGTTGGGTAAAGCCTCTTCTCTCAACACACGGCACTTGAAACGCAATAATACACAGAAACAGAATATACATTCGATAAGAAACGGATGGATTTTGTTGTTGAACAAAGACACACCAACATAACAGTATAGAAATAGATATATATCAATGCGATAGAAACCTCATCTGTGGAGAAAGCAAAATGACAGAAACAATAGTAGTAAATGAAATTGAATACACCAATACGAAGGAATTCCTCGTGCTCGATTGAATTGTGTGTTGCAATGAGATTGTGGAAGGATAATAGATACTTCTAACCATAACACAGCACTATAAAAACGGTAAAGCACCGGTGTTCCAGTTAGGAAGGAAGGTAGTGTCCTCGAAAGGGGGAATAACAGTAATAAAAAAACAGACCCGCCCGGTATTATGGATGAGAAATCCAATCACACAGTTAGGCAAACATTGAATGAGAGCCAGAAAAATACTAAATAAAGGGTATTTATTTAAAAAGATTGTCTTGTTTGTTCGATTGATGCAAGAAAGAAAATGAGTTAAATGTGTTAAAACATGCGGAAGATGGCTCTGTTTTCAATTCACTGCGCCTTATGCCGAACTGGGGATCGCTGTCGTACACCTTCTTGCTGGGGCATGAGTCCGGCATCCTCATGACACGCCCCAGCCATCGTATCCTGCCAGCCTTCGCCACCGTCAGGATGCTCGGTTCGCCGTACAGCTCAGCAAGCTCGTGGTTCCTTCCTTCTCCTCCACGCTCCATGCTCGAACACACCGCCAAAGATGGTCCGGAGGATGCATCATCGCTCAAACACGCCCAAAGTGTTTACATTCTCTGCTCGGATGGTCCAGGATTAGTGTCCATAGAGGACCACCGGACGGATCAATGTGCAATATATCTCACATTTCGTGCGGGCTCCAAGTCTTCTAGATTTCAGCAGTCGGAGAAGTCGATAATATTTCCCGATTCCCTGTACAAATCGTCTCCGGATTTCGCTGCTGATGTTGTTGTTCGAAGTAACAGCCGTCCCGAGATAGCAGAACTCCTTTACTTCCTCGAGATTGTCGCCGTCAACTTATACACTGCTTCCCAGATGGTCTGAACATCGCTTTTTGACAGTATGGGTGAAAACATTTCCCCAAACAAGCTTTCTGACGACTTGCCTAATACACAAACAATCTTAGAATCTTCGTTATTTGCACTGAAATACCTTAAAAAACACACAAAATATTTCTTATTGTAAGCTAAACCAAATCTGAACTAATTAAAATCCATTTTTGGATCAAAATAATCCCGTCGATGAGGACACCAAAGTGTACTACGTATGTGTTGCTAAGAACAAAGCGAACGGTTCCTATGAAAATTCATTTCACCCATTCTGTCAAAAGGAGCTTTTTTTGATTCCGAAATTAGTTGTCAATTTGTATGGGACGAGATCACCTGATATTCATACACTTTGGTAGACTGGGTGAATAACACCCAGGTTCCACTCCTCCGGTATTTCCTCCTGCTTCCAGACTTTCACGATCAGCTGATGCATTTCAAAGGTAAGCCTCTCCAGCCCCATCTTAACGAGCTCGGCCGCGAGTCCATCGCTGCCAGCAGACTTGTTGCTCTTAAGCTGGCCCTAGCAATCTCATCCAAATATGGCGGGGGCACCTCGTCATCGGCGCCAATGCTGTCGCTGTTGTTACTGCTGTGCTGCTGCTGTCGTGGTTGTCTTGTACTACCACTTGAGCCAGCCTCTCCTGCCTCTGCTCCATTCAGATGTCCTTTTAAGTAGCACTTCCACCTTTCGATCACCTCCCGCTCGTTCGTCAAGAAATTTCCTTCCGCATCCCGGCACATTGCGGTTTTAGGGGCAAACCCGCTCCGTGCCTCCTTCAATCTCATATAGAACAAGCTGGTGTCCTTCAACTGCTCTTCTTTTTAATTCTTTCATGTATTAATTGATAAAATTGATAAAATGCAATAAAAAAATTATTTATTTGTATCAATTTTCAATCAATAGAATTTACGAATAATTAAACAAATTTAAAAATAGGAAAGGTAACACATATGCTTTCGCTAACTAAAATCAAACCGTGTATTCCGAATAGAGAAAAGGATATATGGCCTAACTTGCCGATTCTAATTGTATAGAGGTGGATGAACATAATATATTTTTAGAGGACCAGGGACCTGGACTCTGAAGCCGAAGCGCGATTCAACCTCGCAGTTTAAGTTATTCAGCATATATCATCTTTTCGTAAAGGCATAAAGTGCATGACCATTTGACATGCCAACCGGAGGTCCGATTAGTGTAGAAAACCAACAGAAAAATTGGATTCACCAATTAAACTGTTTCTAATTCTTACTTCTACATAATTTAAAACGCCTTGCCATTTTTTTCGTTGTAAGTAAAATGAAATGTATTTTTTGTTCTATTTACTCCAAAAAATAATTCAAAATTTGATGTTTCATGCATGCAACTAATAGGAAATGGAATTACTCCACGAATAAATATGGATTCTAGTAAACTTAAGCCATTTCGTTGTTTTTTCCCCTAATTTTTCTACGGCCCTTTGCGTGAAATTATTAGCTAATCACTGAAAAGAATATAATTAAATTTATTTTTGATGATATCTACTAGTTGGCGAGTTCAATTAACCTTCAGTTAGTGCACATTTCATAATTTATTTGCATGTTTTCAAAGAAAAACAAATGAAAGAACACAATTTTCCGCACCAAAAAAAACATTGTGTGTCTCAGTTCTTGCTTTCATATATTATTTTAAAAAGTAAACTACATTTCTAAAAGCGTTATTATCTCGAAATGATGTCGTATAGCTCACACAGTTTTTTTTTTTTTCCTTACTACGTTGCTTGATTTGTAGTTAGCAATCAATAATAACATAGCTACAAAGAATTGACTAGAAACCAAAATACACCTTTTTCTCCTGATGTGTTTCTTGAAAACGGGATTGATTCTGCTGTGCAATTGCTATTACGCAAGTTATACGATAATGTCTACCAAAAGCACAATTTGCATGTATCAAATAACAATTATCAATGTTGCGTGAACTCGATATTACCGTCCGAATATGATTGATTTTCAGGGCAAATATCCAACATTTCCTCGTATAGCGTATCATACGGCCATCACATACACGGCGCACGGCATTTAATTCACATCTGTGTTAGCTAGCATGGGTTCAAGCCTAGAATGGACCGTCCCTCCGTACCAAGGATTAACTATCCGGCTGCGTGGTAATGACTTAAGTCTCAAAAGAAGAAGTTAGCTAGCCTGCCGCTTGTCAACGATAAGCCTGTGCAAGCTCAGATGAGAGTTACCTGTTCTGGCTCATTAAACCTTACAGTTATACAATTTCAACATACTCTAAAATATATAGGAAATGCATGCGGTAATAGCATTTACTTAGGAATGAATGTTGAAGTAGCTGAACATACTTTCTTGAACATACTCTCAAAACTATAAAAGCTGCAAGCAACGTTCTTGCAGAAGAACATTACACCTATGCATTACACTAAAATCGAACACAACACTACCACGTACAGCAGTACCACTATGTAATACTTAGCTATTAATAAGATTTGGTGTCAAAGAAACGCTTTACTAAGCGCTATGCGTGTTTTTCAAACAAAAAGCAGCTAACAGGTTTTCAGTTCAGTTCGGTGCTAACCTCCGCCGGTGATTGGTTCACCTGCTCTGGTTCATTTAGCCGGGTGCTCTGTAAGAGGATAAATGAAGTTATTAAAAAAAAAACTCGTCACAAAAATAATTTGCACCAAACACACGCTTACCTCCCGATGAAGCTTCTCCATTTCTTCCTTTGTGGCGCGCTTGAAGAAACCGGCTCGATACAAACCGTACGAAATCGCAACGAGCAGCAACAGCCCCCCGAGCGCGGATACAATGTACACCCAAATGGGTGTGCTGCCATCGGAATAGCGGTACACCACCGTGAAAGGATTGCTGCGCACCTGCCGGAAGGTGACACCGTCCGGATCGCCCTCCTTGTGCACGTCGGCTAGCATCGTCAGCGCAAAGATGTCTTCCCGCTCGAGGAACGCCTCACCGATGGCGTCCAGGTCGAGCTGGAAGTGCAGCGTTATCACGATCGGCACGTTCGTCGGACGGAAGATGTCTACCGCTACGTTCAGCCGAGCACACTCGATCAACGAATCCTCCTCGGCACAGTTGAAGAACAGTGTGCGATTGCCGGGCAGTGCTTGCACGATGGCTTCATTCACCTTCGACAAGCTGCGACGGGTTCGCGAATGGCTGGTTAGCTGGCCGGTGTACCGGTTGTAGGTGGACTCCGGGGCACCATCCAGGTTCCGGCGCCGTCGATGCATACCCACCGAGCTTGGATCATAGCCGTGCGGTTGGTTTTCGCCCGGATATCCGACCATTCCACCGCCACCGCCCGAAAGGAGATCAAAGTCGCTCGGTAAGCGATGCAGCTCCTCGACGTCTACAACTGGTGGAAGGATATGGTCCTGCTCGATCGGATTGGGCAACAGAATGGTTTCGTTCTGGGTCCAGGTGTAGTCGAGCGTTTTGTAGCTATAGTAGCCCGTTACAGCGATGTTGTTAAGGTTGATAATCTGAAACGATCGGCCAGCGCTGGGCTTGTGATACACCAGCGGCACGTCCAGCGTAAAGCCCAACCGACGGAACGTGCTGGGACCGTTGCTATGGACCTGAATTTCGTACGTGATATTAAGCAGACCACTTTGCTGCTCCAGGAACACCTCAGAGGTGGACGTTTTTCTAGAGTGACGAATGGGGAAAGTGGAAATGCAAGGAATTAATATTACAACGGCCACGGGAGTGTTGTCAGATCCTCAACAATTTACCCTATAATTTCGATGTCGCTAAACTCTTGCAGTGTCAGCACCTGCTCTAGGAAGTTGTCCTCCTGCGCCGACTCTTCGCTGGAGCTCAGTGCTTCGGCCCGTATTTCGGCACTGCTGCCCTCCAGCTTCGTCATGTCTAGGATTAGCGTGTATCGGGAGGTGTGCGATGACCTCAGTGGTAAACCATTGTTCAGATCGCACAGCACATTAACTCCCTCGACGGTAATCGTTTGCTGACATTCCGACGTCAATTTAGCCAGTGTCAAGCGAGCCGGCGTAAGTGTTACGTTTAGCTGCGGCAAATAGGCATTCTCGCCCGCATTGTACACCTCAAACTCTATCGTCGCTTTTTTCGAACTGCCGAGCACGTACACGGGCGATATGTCTAGCCACCGAGCGGACAGACGCAAATCCGATACACACACCTCTCCCTGGCAGCCCGTTTTGAACGAGATCTTCTGGATGAGTCGGTTCGGGACGGTCGGGTCGAGCAGCGCACACTCGGCACAGAATCCAGCGTCCGTATCGGCGGGCAGCTGGCGCACCAGCTCATACGACAGCTCGACCAGCACAGGCTTATAGATGCTGGCCGCTGTGGCCTTCAGCCGAACGTCGATGCGCCGGCACTCGTTCGTGCCGGTAACGGTGATGGTTTCGTTTCGCTTGTTGCCACCCACGCCGGGCAGGGTAACGCGTCCAACCTGTGCGTCGACGCTCAGCTCGTAATTGAGCTGCACATCAAACTGCTGGCCAGTGGCGAATATTGCATTCATACAGATCGATAAATCGAACGTAGTGTCCTCTAGCGTTAGTTCGCGCTTGGATGAGGTGACGTCCACATCGATCTTTACCACCGGGTACGTTCGGTACACGTACACCTTTTCATCGTTCGGTGAGCCGACGGCGAGATCATTGTAACCATTCGCATCGATATCGCTACCACGGGACAGGGCAAAGCCGAACATGGGCTGGGGAGAGAGCAACTCGTTCGCCGGTGCTGTTAATCGCTGGCTCGGTTTCGACTGCAAACCATCAACCGACCCGAGGAAAATGTACACGGCACCATTTCCTTCGAACGGGGCTCCAACAGCAATATCTGGAAGTGGAGAGGGAAGATTAGGTGGATTTAGTGGTTGCAACCGATGTGCACCTCCCTCAGCTTACCATTGTATCCGTCCATGTTGATGTCACCGATCTTGGCGAGGCTCGTGCCGAAACGCCCGGCCACTTCCTGGCTGCCGGAAAGTTTCCCCTGCAGCTGGAAGTTCAGTTCCCCTTCGTTCCAGTACACGTACACGACGCCGTTGTCATGGTCACCGAAACGGCTATGCATCGGTGCCGCGATTGCTAGATCGGCAAATCCATCGCCGTTGAAATCTTCGGCCAGCAGTGCGTACCCAAAGTATTCGCCCTGCTGTTGCCCGGGAAACGTGTAGTGCACCTTGATTTGCGTTTCCAAGAACGAGTCAGCATTGATGATGTCGAATATGAATACGTCTCCCACCTGGCCGCTGGACTGTGGGGCACTGGCCACGTACAGAATCTTCTTGTCCCCGCGAAAGTCGCCCGACCCGACTGCATACCCGAAGTAGGAATCGTCCTGAACCGCGCTAAAGTACGGATTCGGTACGTCGCTAACGTATTGAATGATCTGCCGCTTGTGCCGATTCGTTGGACGATGCTGGGCAGACCAATCGTCACGTCGACTAAGGCCGCCCGCATCACTGACGCGCCGTCTGTAGCGCACCACCGTGCCGCGCCAGTTGAACACACCCGGCGCTCCGATCAGTATCTCCTCCCCGTCGTCGGTCACGTGCACACTGATGCCCTGCTCGCCGTACATGTAGTTGTAGTACTGTCCGTACGCATCCTTGTGCAGTTGCTTGTCTAGAAGTGTATTGATGCAACCCCATTAACTCAGAATGTGCTTCACGCGTCCGTTTGGATCGACCTTACCTTTAGCACGCAGCGGTATGATCTTGCGGATCTCCTTCGGCTCCTGCTCCTGCTCAGTGCCGTCCGTGACGTAGCAAATACCGTGCAGCAGGTAGTAGTCGACCAGCTCGCTGATGGTTTTCGGCGCACACACCACAAACCGGTCACCATCGGATCCATGGCCATCCATGGCCGCGCCCAGCATCTGGAAGTCCTTCTTTTCCGAATTGTACGCAAAGTCCGACTGTTCCGCTTTCGTGTTGCCGGCCTTGTCGAAGTAGTACGGCGCACATTCGCCGTCTGTAAAGTGGCACCGATAGATGGCACCAGTTTCGTTCACTTTCCGCTGCGTTGCCAAATCCGACTGGGCTCTCGGTGCGCCGACAATCACACTGTGAAGATGGGAAGGTTTTGTCAAAACTTTCCAGGTTGGGAGGCAAATGAACTCAGAAGTGTTATTAATGCACCATAGGTTAAAGTGGAAATTGCTCGAATTTTGTTTTCCTTTTTATGATTTTATCCAGGTGTGTCATTCTTTGTTTGCATACGAGCTTGTAACGAAACCGTTCTGTTAAAGGGCAAAAGTGTTGCTTTATGAAGTTGTCTCAATTAGCGTGACAGCTCTAATTCTCGGCGGGAAATGCAGCACCGAAAATGGAAACGAAGATCCAAACCAGCGTACAAATTCCCAAAAGGAATCAGCAGTAGGGGGGCACTGTGAATCAGCAACTGCTGAGGTAAATACCAGTAGGAATTGTTGCGCATTGCATGTTACGCTTCTGTTTGGGGAAATATGTAATTTTCAGTACCGTGCGTCAGAAATGGAACAGAAAACACACATTTCATAATACGATTAATCGCAAATTAATTTTCCTTTTACATTTATAACCAAAGCGACTGCCTTAATCAAACATATCGGTAATCGGTTAGCATGGTATGGCAATGTTATACTGTGAACGTTTGAATGTAAGCATGCAAATATGGCAACAGTTATTGTGACATCGTATAAGAATTCACGATGTGACATCTTATAAAAATTCTAAGACCTATAAGACTTCTTTTTTAAGCTCTAATTCGTATCCCTATTCCAAATAGAGATATGTTAAATAGGTCAACAGAAGGCAGAATCGATTCGAATCCGAAATATGGCAGATTATTTTGAGAAATAAAAAAATACGTACAAATATATGTACTTCATATACCACGTACCAGACAAATGTTTGATGAACAAACAGTCCAATAAGATTTACATTATAAAAGATTACGATTTAAACTTGTAACAATCCAGTCATGTCAAGCAGCGCTTGAAAGGGTTGTTGTAACCATTGTTTATTCCATGGCCTTCCAACTCCTTCAAGTGCGATTTTTTATGCCATATTTACATTACGGAAGCGTGTGACATCCTTTACGTGCCATTCGATGGCCATTTATTCACCTTCAGGTATACGGAACAGTTACGTTAATGACCGTCTCTCTTCACGACAAACAAAGACATTACCGCTCATTCAAAGCCGCCTTTTAAATTTCACTTTCACCGCTGTCATCCTTCACGTCTTTACAACTTACCCGCCTGGGCGCAGATTAAGCGAATATCCAAAGTATGAACTTCGACCTTTTTCCATATGCAGCTGCAGGTTGGGCTCGCGGAACACGTAGTTCGGCACTGGCGATAAGTTGAACGTATCGCCATCGCCGGCAAGTAGCAGCAGCAGCAGCAGCAGCATCACGATCTGTCCAACACCAAGGGTCACCCTCTGTTGGGATGACTTCATTGTTGAGAGCTGTTGTTGATCTTCTTTTATCTCACTTGCACACACACAAACACACCTACACACACACACAGTCCTGCTCAAAAGCTCTTTCCTTAATCTTGAAAATGTCTTAAATACACTCGCGCGCCTTTGAGTGCTAAACGATGGTTTTGGTGCCGATGCCGATTCAATGAACTTTGGTGTCGTTTGATGATAATTCTTCCTCCGGTTTGAAGCTCTCCGTTTGGCAAGCGTCTGGTTTCACATCGCTGCGAGGAGGAAGACGAGGGGAATAGAAAACAAAAAACGTTTAATGAACTTGCTTGCTACCCGTTGCGGTCCATCGGGCGGGTCTGCCTACATCTTATTCCGATCTACCGGCGAATGGTGTGCCTGCCGCTTTGCTCCACGTAGATACACGGTTCCGTTCCATTAGCAAAGGGCTCTGTGGAGCATTAACAAACAAAACTGCCGGTGCCTCTGACACACAACCCCTCCCATGATTATCGTTTCCCAAAAACACATCTCCCGATGACAACGGCGACTGGGGCTAGTGTGTTGCTGTGGTTGCTTAGTTTTCTGTCACAGTAATTTCTTTTTGAATGGCTTCATTTTGTCGCCCTAATTGAACTATCGCGCTGTCCCGGTTGATGAGAGGAAACAACAACAACAACAAAAAGCAAAAAAAGACTACGAAACGAAACACACGTTTTTCCCGTGTCCGTTTACGCAGTAGCAGTAGTGTGGCGTAGCTGGTAGGTGAATCACGCAATCGCAACGTAGAGAGAGACAGCGCCGCGCACACACAGTGTGACACATTCGTTCCGAGAGCATATCGGAAGGTATTGCTAAGGTCCGTTCCAAACGATCGGTTCAGCTTCCAAGCGCCGATCGCTTCGGTAATTTCGATGAGTCACGTGGAGTGTGGAGGGTGACTGCTCAATGTGCAGGAATTGCGGTCATTTTGCAGGGGAGCAGTGGGCAAAGCAGTAGCAACACAAAAAAAGGACAAAACAAAAACAAAATAAAGTCCCTTCCCGGAAGCGCTGGTGGCCGCATTTGACTTGAGAGAGCGATCATTCCACGAAAAAAGGGACTCCACAAAAACCCACGTTTTGGCTGGAACGGAACCGCGCACGAGAGTAAATACGGCACGAATTTCATTTCTTTTGCACCTGACGTCATTCTATCTATTGGCTGCCGGAATTGGTGTTGGTAGGTATATTTACTCACTTTTCACTTCATTTATTGAAACACCGAACGAAGCACAGCATATAACCGGAACCACACCTTGCTGGACCTCTTGCAGCACTGCACTTCGACGTGCAAAACGAGTCAAATGATATCAGAGTACACTTGTTAGTTAAAAGGGGAGAACTGACGGCACTGACAGTGTATCACCGAATACCATGATAAGACCACACCACTTTACCACCGGATAACGCAAACACAGCTTGCGATAGCGCGCGCGAGCCCGAACACTTTACACTCTGATACGCAGACAATCTCGATGTTGATGATGGTGGTAATGATGATGACGATGATGGTGCGCCGGACAAGCCTTAGCGAGTGGTTCACCAACTTCAGAAGAAAAGGAGCAGCGTGCTGTGTGTCGCTCACGTCCGCACCCGTCGAGTTCGCCGATCCGTATGACCAAACAACGTTTACGCGCTTGTTTAGCGTGCTCTGTTAGCCACACAAACTCTATTCGGGAACTCACCCCAACCGGCACTACCCGCCAAAGGGGACGCGCAAATTATACGCAACGTGCTGCACACACAATCCATGCTGACGGCCGGTCTGGGATTTCTTGTTTGGTGCCCCGCGTACAGCATTTTACGCTCTGACGTCATTAAAAGCACTCACCTTGATGAGGAGCTATGTAGCGAAAAAGCGTGGTGAGAGCTTTTGTTTACTACTGTTGGGGAGTTGAGCCTTCTGCGCTGCGAGGTGGGTTAGCGGGTTTTATAAATTAAGGTGCATTCCACTGATGAATCACTCGCGGTAACAGGAACGATCGAGCTGGAGACAAATTTGCATTGATATCGGACGGACATGATGGGAGCGCCTGATGGTGGTGAACATCTTCAGCAGGGTACAAAGTATGTGTGTCGTGACGTGGTAGTTTGGCCTTGTACAGAAAATTCACTTGGGTTTATTTGCAATAATACATTTGCATAAGCATAAGACGATTTGAGTAATAAAAAAGAACATGTGAAAGGATCTAAACAATTTCACACAACAAAACAGATCATTATTTGATTTTTTTCAAGCAATCGTGTTACCCTTACCGTACACGAGCTTTTCTATCCGAAAAGCACTCAGGAATCCGACCACCTGTGTCTTATGTATGAAGGTAGATTTATTTTTTGTATCTTTAATTGTATTCATTTTATATTAAGTATACATATATGTGTAAATTGTGTTACTAAAAATAACCTAAAAAGTATATAAGAAGCTACAAAAATCACGAAGAGAATCCGAAGGACTGCATCGCACCCAAGGGAGAACATGAGCATATGTGTATTATTATGATACAGATAATTATCCTGTAACATTTAGATAAAATTGCGTTGAAATTTAAACTCGAATCAGTGTAAATTATAATAATACCATACAAACCATCATAATCATATGAATATGTAAACAATCTTCTTTAAATAGCGTATTGATCTGCCCTCTGACAGCTGTTTCCGTGGTGTAGTGGTTATCACATCCGCCTAACACGCGGAAGGCCCCCGGTTCGATCCCGGGCGGAAACAGAGATGGTTTTTTGGTAAAGACTTTTTTGTAGTTTGATGTGCATTGACATTGATTTTATGCAGACCTTAATTTGAGTCCAATTATATTACTTTATTCTATTGTCTGTATATTTCTTTCCATTTGGTCAGCAAACAGCGTGCAGTAAACATAAGCAAACACACATCACGCATTTTAACAATACATCTTCAGCTTTTATTATGCTTTTCCATGCTGCCTCCCCTTCCGGCAGATTTCCGCAGCACACATACGCACAAGCACTCGACGCAGGCAAGCTGTTGCTGTTCCGTGTCTGATCGCAACGTTGCTTGCGCCTTTGCTCTCTTCTTCGTCTCTCTGTGTGTGTGTTGTGTATGTTTTGTTTCTGCTTTTCTACAAGCTTTCTCTTTACGTACAACTCGTTCCTTCACACTACTATTATCGTCATCACGTTCGCTTAACTTTTCCCTTCTCTTCTTCCGCTGTCACATCGGAACTAAATTTGCTACTATTTCTTATCACTTCTATTACGCAGGAAATACACGTTCACGATTTGAATTGTTTTGTTTTTGTTTTGTTGTTTTGTTTCTCCCTTCATTTTCCATCCGCAACCACAACACGTTACCCTATCTTCTCGTTACCCCACTCCACCCGCGTGAGCATTCTTGTTTTCGTTCTCTTTCCCCATCCATGCTATGTAGGTCCCTTTGCCGCCCATGTTCGAATTGATCATCTTCTAACGTAATAAAATAATCCCGATCAGTTTCGTTTTCCCGCTTCCCTTTCCCGTACCGTAACTAAGCCAATATCATCGTACATGCGTCGAAATTTTACATCCATAGTTTATCTTCCTCTGTTTGATTAGTGTTTGCTTTTGTTTTCATCCTTGTATAGCATGTATGTTTGGATTACTAATTACTTTGTATGCACCTTTGTTACTTTCTGCACACTACTACCTTAAACGATGATCAATAAAATCATACAACTGTTTTCACATATTTTAGGCGAGTGGGAGAGGGTTTTTTAGTCTTGATTTTGTTCGAAACAATCGTACGCGGACTCGTAGAGTATGAACAGTGGGGTGGTGACAACGCGGGTGATGTTGGTTGTTGAAGGGAAAGCAACATGTGGCTCTTCCGGAAATGTGGGGAGAGCAAACGTTCGCTTTGGGTTAGAGGAGCTGACACAGATGAACAAACAATAAACATTTGTGAGATTTTGATTTACATACACACTCGGTTCGCTCGAAGCAGCAACAGTAGAGCTTTACCATCGTAATGCTAACGCTCCAGCGCGCTCCAAGAAGAGACGAGTGGGCCGGTTGCTGTAACCAGTTGATAACTTCGATCAGTTGCCTCCTTCCTACACATTCTAGAGTGGTGATGCAGGTTCTTCTAGTGAGTTGCATTCCATGTAGCCCTACTAGTAGTACAGCAATGGCCTCTTCTAGTCTGGTTTTGCATTGCTTATTGGCTTACTGGGGAATTTATTGAGGTGGACGACATGGATGTGTATGAGATGATGATATTGTGCTCATTATGTCGAGAAGTTGAAAGTATAGAAGTTTAAACCGTCCGTTGACGCTTTTGGTAAACCTGAATACGCTCAAACTGGCAAAGATTTGTTTGTGTTTAGTATGAGTTTTAGTTAGTGGTAAGTTTTTGCAATAATAGCACAACAGGTTGCATGTTTACTCTTCAAACTGCTATGTTCACGAAACATACGTATATATCTATACTTTCTTCCTCCCCCATTCCTGCTATCATTCTTACAATCTACCGAAACAGTACAAACACACACGCACCTCACATTCTCTCTATTCGCTGGTAGTTTACCTTCTCGTGACACCCCTCTCTTCCGGTTAAGGATTCATTTTCAAATACATTTGCTTAAACTAACCTAAACAGAAGAGAACAAAGTATAATAATTTCTTTTTGCCTAAGTTAGTCATTTGATTCCAATTCTTAGCGGTACCGTTCGGCCACCGCACCGTGTACACCGATTCGTTTCTGTTTTATCTACCTTTGCTGCTTGCAACGTAACTGTCTATCGCTTCCAACCCGTGCCTTACACACATTCCGTCGTCCGGCTGCTTCCTCTAGGGTATAGTATTTTTGTAGCTCTTTTGTAAAGTAATATTTATACCACCATCTATAGGTTTCATTTTATTTATATATATACTTTTGTATTTACTTTTAATAACTACAACCACATTTGCTTTTGCCGTATTCCATTCACTATCGACTTGCTCTTCAGTTTCTGCATTATGTGTCGTCCATTTGTCCGCCCTTTTCAAACGAATAACTCTCACTCAGCTGCTGTCATGTGATTTCAAACAATTATTTTCTTCGCTACGATAACAAAAAAAAACAATAATATTATATATCTGGCTCTAACCTTTATCTCATCCTGAAACTCTTTTCTATTCGGCGGAATTTCCCAAATGGTAGCAAATCGGACACAACACACGCGTGTATCGTTAGTTCAGTGAAATGAAAACTTCTCCTTCGTGATAAGAAAACAAGAGCTAAAACTGGTACCGAAAAACGCTACACTCCCGCACGTTTGGAATAGAAACAATAACAGCGAACGATATGTGTGTGTGTTTGTGTAGAATTGTGGCAATAAATGGACTGGTACGTATTTTCTCTCAAACTGTTCACCGTGCGCGTTCACCTCGAGCGAAATACAAAATATCACCATCCGTACAGCGCCATCTATTGCTCGGTGTTAGCGTTTGTGTTCACTCATGAACCTTCGTGACGCAAGGCGTTTGCGTTCACTTCGTGCTCGGGTCAGCGGTAGTGCGTAGTTGTCATACATCTTACGGACACGTTTTTAATTTGGTCAGTCAAATGAGATTTTTTATATACTCGTTGCAGATGTGCATCATGTTTCCTGCACGATACTATGTTCTCCCTTCTATCTAATATTTCCCCTTAAAACTGTACCATATTTTGGATAACCGTCGTTCGGATCAATCCATGTGGGTGTGGGCATCAGGAAGTAAACCACGATCAAATAAGGCAGTCATTGGAAACAAAGGAGTAAAACCAGAAAGCATAATTAAACCGGATCGATTGATTGATTATTCATCAATAAAAAAAACATAACACTAATCATATCTCGATTGCTAATACACTATTATTCCCCACACTCTATCCCTCTCTCTCTCTATCTCTCTAATAATAACATTTACCGAAATTCGCTGCTTCCTAATAATACAAAAGCGCCACAACACAACGGCGCTACTCTCGGGGCTACATGACGTCGCGTTTGCGTGTCTGCTCGAGTGGTTTTGTGAACGACGAATCTTTGCAAAGCTTTTGAAGCCGACTGGAACACTAATGACGCCTGAACTTTGGAAACTGGGTGTTGCTGGCGGGGGCTATTCCTCTATCTGTGCACCAGGAATTGTGTCAATACTAAAACAAACTACGCACCCGCATCCACTACTATCAGCACACAGACACTCCATAGGAGATGAAAAACATGCATAGAATATAGACCCCACCGTTGCGTCGCACACGCGCTAACGGATTTCGCGCTAATCCTACGGGAAATACGAACAACCAAATAACAACAACACTTTGCTATTCGGTGCCATTCTTTCGGTGACGTTATTGGTTCCTTGCTTCCAATCGCACTGGGCGCGCGTGTGGTGCACCCGCAACATGCCGAACTGTTGTCAACGGTCAACATGACACAATGTACACAACATATCAGATCAATCGCCTCCAATCGATGATTCAACGTTCACTTGCTCTCTCTCTCTCGCTCTCCGCCCCTCTATGTAGCTGCATATGGTCCGCCGGCACGTCCCGCAGTCATAATACACAACAGCCATGGCCGATCCGGAGCAGCACCTGTGTCATCTCTTCGTCGTCGTGATGGTGGTTACAGTATACAGCAACTCGTGGAACAACATCTACTGGAACCGCCTTTGCTCTTTTGTCGCTGGTCTACAAAGCAAAAAGAAACATGTCGATTAGCATATCGTACGCATGCACATCGGGGGAATACACTCTTACCCTGTGAGTTTGGCTCGGGTAAATTATCACGCGGTACCAAGTGCATCACGGTTGTTTTGCCTAATGGTAGCCCCAGCGCCCCTAACGTTACGTTGCAGTGTAGAAAGCGTCCCTGGTATATTAGTCTTAAGATTTCGGCCTTGGCTACCGCTTCCGCTTCCCAATCTGTAAAATGAGAGAAAATATTTAACAATGGGAATTATTAAAAACATTACATTTTTATCTAGAATAATACACGACTCCGAATGAATACGACTGCACGGCGAAAGGTTCATCCGATGTTCATGTTAGTCAAACATTTGAATTGATACATGTGTGCTGCGTTGCGGCTACAGTACGGATTAGAAACCCTCCCTTCTCAACGGGTTCCATGGTGTAATGGTTAGCACTTTGGACTCTGAATCCAACGATCCGAGTTCAAATCTCGGTGGAACCTACTCTGTCCAAAACTTTTTTTTCCCACCAATACTTTTATTTTCCATACCAGCGATTTGCGTTTTTTCAGCATATTTTTAGTATTAACTACAGAAACTAGCTAAAGTTTAATGAGCTAGCAATGTCACACAGATTTAAGTCTAATAGAACACAAATAGGAACGCTCAATAAATATGGCACGAAAAAATAGCCAAAACCTCATCCTCATTTTCTACCGTACAGTACACACTGCTATGTAAAACTTGCCCGAGTTGTTCTCACTTCGGTCTTTGATTGTAATTAATGTAGGCAATTAATCACGACGGCGTTCCGGCCTGTTTCTGTAATGTCCCTCCAAAATGTTGTTGCTAGCATCCTGTTTGGCCTGGAGTTCTGACTCCTCCTGCCCAAGCATCGTTGCTGAGCTATGTTAGGGTGTATATGTTATATTCGGCCATTTTCGCCCCGACAAGGAACTTTAATGTTGTTGCAACGAGGTAGTAGTAGAATTTGTTGCAGCAGGCAGTCATCAGGGCTATGGAAAATACAGGAGCGAGAAAAATGTTTTTCAGGCGCACGTGAGCGTGTACCGTAAATGGGATAACGACAAACCGTTGCGCTCTTCCCAGACTCTTTTAGCATTACTTTATATGTTCATTATAACGTTTCCAGTGTTATGTACTTCAATGCTAATGTATTATTTGGTAGTTTTTTCTGTGTTAAATGGTTAAATTTCCTGCATCGGATCAGTTTTCGTTCTGATTTACCCAAATTGTACTGAATAGCACGATTGTACTAACATTCACAGCATACACGTTAAAGATTTATTTTATCTACGCCATTTTGCTACATATTGGTGCCCCATCCAACTATCAGCCTACGTAGCAAACATGTGCCTTAACACCATTCGATTTCCGCGTTGCTCTTCATTTCCCTCCCGCATAGACATATTAGCAAAGGCACACTCCCATTACAAATGTATGAAGGGACCGTTGCATTTGACACATCTTTGCTGTAAGCAGAAAATAACCCTCAAGATAAAAATGGAACAAATAAATTCAACACAAAGTGGCACCTTGAGAGTTTGGTGGAATGGATGTCGAGTGTTGCCTGCTGTTTTGTTTTGTTGCTACTAAGCTTAAAGTGGATGTATTCGTTGGCGGGTTAGGCTTCATAAAAATAGGTTTACATGCTCAAAACCTACACAGTAGAAACTTTATACATGCATGAAAAATGAACTATTGTATCGTCAATTTTTAATGGCAACCGTCACAAATGATTCCAGATGTAATAGAGCTAACTTACAGTCCCGTGTAGAACGTGCTTAATTTATTTCCACGTACTACGGAACGTATTGTTTGATCAATTTGTTCTTACATCAATTAACGTAAATATTGAAGAGCAAGCACAATCAATGTTCAGATCTCTTTCGTTTGATGATATCTATTTGAACATTGAAGTTTTGTACACATGTTCCACAAACGTATTGCTATGCTAAATAATGTATATTAACAGCAAATCTATGGCATCTTTTCTAACAATGGCATAGAAAACTCAAAACCATCGTCCAGTGTGCCGGTTTGTACCGGTCAGTGTGTCGTTACAACCATCCGCATGCATGCGTTAAGTGATTTGGTGATGGTACTAGGTTTACCACCTCCAGGCAAAAGCACTCCCAAAAGTTATACCACACATCTAAACCGTGCTACTCAACGACGGCGGCTCTCGGAGGCATTGCCATTATGTATGGCCCTTTAACTTTCGCGAGAAAGTTGAAAGCATTTCCCAAATCATAGATTTGTCTTCATTAGTGTCAAATAAAATATACGCTTCTAGTATCTAATCTGCTGTGTTACGTAGCGTACATTGCTCTGACCGGTGAGCAGAACAACGGAGACGGGCAGGGATGAAACACCTGAAGCCATCTGCGAAACAATGTTTTGCTGCGATTGCATGTTTTGTACATATATCCATCTCTCCACCTATTATCTCATCCTCTCTCCAACACATATCACCACCACCCCAATGTATCGATCATTGATTTTGTTCGCGTGGATTGAGAGAGGCTCGATGCTACACCAAACAGCACCATTTCCGGGGCTTACGAACGAGGGTAGTGTAGCGATGATGCTGTTGTACTCGGAATATGTGTGTTAGTGTTGGTTGGATTTCGAGCTCAATATAGGTTGACATGCATCTCTCACTCTTTCCAACGTCGTGTGTGAAACTGTCGATCAATTGATTAGCTTTATTTGAACATTGCAACCGACATTTAAACCTCTCCATTTTTATCATTGGTGCTAATCGAAACGGGAGCATCCGTTGGATGTATCATGTTTCCTACTATGAACCTAGCACACAGCCTAGAGATACACCTACTGAATAATCGTGCAGCGGTAACTCGAGAACCTGACGTAAGCGAGAGTAAGTTTATTTCCTCGTCTCAGTTAAATTGCAAATAGCAAAAAGGACCAATATTAGCGAATAGCAGCCGTAGGAAAACACAATCCCTGTAAGTGTTGGTGTTCAACAATAAAATCAAACAAAATGTTTTAAGGTTGTATAAAGTTTCAAATGAAAGCCTCAATTAATTATAAATACATCGTATAGATCTTACAGTATACAGAAACGAGCATTTAAAATTGTTCTATTGATAGGTTAAAACTATTACTAAAAAAATATATTAAAACTAAAAACTATTACTAAAACACTTACCATCGGGCCAATTTTCGAATACTGTGAGTGCTATGTCGCCGGCTGAGTCCGTCTGACTGAAGAGGAATTCTTTCGTCTTGCCACTGACGAGTATTAGTCGCAGATTTATCTACAACGCGCATTGTTATGGGTAAAAAGGAAAAATGAAAAGAGAACATAAACATGTGTAGATTAGACAAAGGAAAAACAAAGGACTGCCCAGAGCGTGGGCATGATATTTATATCAAATACACCATATAATGCGCAATATATGTCCTTACACAATGCAATGCTGGCGTAGAACATCAGGTTATTGTTTGCTTACTTCTAGCGTATACAGGTTGTTTGTTTAACAACAATGTTTTAAAATGCTTGGACATAAATCAATAACGATTGCTCATTATCACAACGACAACATCAACCAACAAAATACTATCAATTACTAATGAAATAACTTAAAGCTAAAAATGGTACCTTTCCCAGCGCATATTGAAACGCGCAAAAATGAAATGCAAGAAGAAATAAAAATCCAAAATAAGACATAAACCGAAAGGCAAAAGGGACAAAATGCAACACAACAATCAACACATGGGAAACGCGAAAAACAATATTTGATCATACATAAATAAACTGTAATAAAATGCCTTCTGAGCTTGGTAGGTAGCATTGACGACCACCACATCGATGATTCCGAGCGCTGGGTTTGTCAGGATGCGATGCATAAGAACTGAAATAAACACACATAAAACCAACGGGCGAATCTGGATAACACACACACACACACACACGCACACACTGCCGCAGCTGGTACCACCGTCGTTGAGGCAGTCGATTTCGATTATCTGTTGTTTTTGGTCGGAGCAGCATATTTCAGTGTGTTGTTACTGTTTTATTTTGTTTGCAATCCCTTCTCCCTTTGATGCTCCACAATCTACTCCATCCTCATCCCCGTCCCACGCTCGAGGGAGCATTCAAATATTGTGGAACGCGCGTGGAATGGGAGTGGTATTTGGAGATTTTCTTACAAACACACGCGCGCAACCCCGGGAATATTGAAGCTGCCACGTGCTCGTGCAGAATCTTCCGGATGCGAAAATTGGTTAATCTTGGAGCGATAGCTGTCAGTGGGAGTTTTCGCAAGAATGTTCCATCTCTTGGCAGCTTGGCGCTACGCAACGAGACAGCGAAAGCCAGGCTTTGCTTTGCGTCTTGGTTTGGTCTTTCGGTGAGCGTCGGGGAGGCCCACGCAATGAATTGTATCGGTGGTGGTTGCCCCGGGATGGACTACATGACGCAATGCATCGGTTTCATAGTTTAAACATTCCGGAAGCTTCAAAGCAACACATGATACTACTATGCAATATCAACAGAGGTCAGTGAGAGATTGCACAAACCCGTACGCATTTATCGTTTATGACGAGTTTGAGATTTTTGAAATTTCAAGCTTATTTTATATTAGCTGACGAAGTTGTGTAAGGTATACTAAACATAAGGCTGATAAATAGTACTCAAAAGTTACATGCTTGTAGTGAGAGAAATTTGTTAAATGTATACTTTATGCTAGCAACTATGTTACATCAAATTATTTTTTTTTATTTGATCCGCAATACTAAACAATAAAAACATATTTTACTATGTTCCAATGTTAGCATAAAAAAACAAAAACAAAAAAAACACCAATGCGTCATAAACGTGGGAACAATAAGCTCTTTAAACTCATATAAAGAGCTCACTGGTAAAAATCAAACGATCTTCCTCTCCATGGCAGGAGAGAACTCTTGGCTAAAGTACCCTTGGTTGCTGAACGATTTAAAACCCCTCAAGAAGTACGCTCAATATTGAAAAATCCTATCGCAAACCGGGCCGGGGATGCGCGAATGGCGCTAGTTTAGAGGCATTTTTTTTCTTCTTGATTGAATCAATAGTGAAGCTTTTGCAAGGAACGCACATACAGCAGAAGAAGAACGTAAAAACATATTCTCAAGAACCATCGACACGTTATGGCACATAACCATGACCTTAAGGTCAAGCAGTGAAAATGCTTCCCTTTCTCGACATTCTTCTATTCGCGAGGAACTGCTATGACACATCCCACGACAAAGAAAGAAGGCAAATGAGAACATTGTAATACTTCAGACAAGCTTTCTTCAAACAACAGTGGAGAGCCCATGACACAACTGTGAACGGAAAGAAAAAGATTGGCCCAAATCAAGGCGAACGATGACGCCATACACCGCGTCCTTGACCGTCAAAACGGATTGACCTTCGATTGCGACTGTGGTTCCATACATTTGACACACTGTTGAGAAAGCGGTGTAAGCTTTTCATGTATATAATAACGCTTGAAAAACATAAATAAACAGCTTATTAAGATCTTATATTTATGTTGCTTTTATCAATAACTGAACAAATAATAAATAGAGTAAAAAACCAAATAAACGCAAACAATGATATCGACAAAGAAAATCAAAATAAATGTACTTAGATTGTTGTTTTAAGTAACATAAGTATTATGTCAAACCAACACACTGAGGATAACCAAATTCACTCAAACTTACCTGCCTGGATAACTCTTCTGTACTTCTCTGTGAAAATCTGTGTGATCAAGTTTTATACCAATCAACAATTTTCGCAACCAGAAGTTACGGCTTAATTCCTTTCGAGACTATCCATGATTACGGTGAGAGCGCAGGTTAAAGATTCAGCCTGCGTGTGCTGCTCCAATTGCAGGACAATTCAACGTCATCTTCGCTTAACTCTTCGCAAGAAAAGCAACACCTCCAGCCACCTTCTCCTTTCAAGAAACGCTCAACTCCGGCCAAATCATCCAAAACCGAAGAAAGGGATTTCCGCGAAAGCACCGAGAAGCAGAAACAAGGCGGTTAGCAAACGGTTGCGACAGTTCCGCTAACACCACCAGGCAGGGACAAGGACTGGACACTCTTTTGGCTGGCCAGTTCCAGAAGCGACAATTAGTGGATAGACAACTAGATGTCATGATTGTACAACAATGTCTTGCCACCTCCACAGCCCGGGGGGCTGCACAAACCAACCCCCCGGTAGAAGTGTGCAGCATCGCGGAAGCATGTTTCTTCTGCGAGCTTTGAAACAATCGAGAGAAACTATCGAAACTATGATGTGCGGGTAGAAGCTTTTGGAAGATGGGCAAACATGCTTTTAACAAAATCATAAACACAGTCATTCATTTTGCTATGATTTTAGTAAGAGCCCGTTTGTTTCATTTCCATTAAAGGTATTAAAGTTTAGATAAAAAAAAATTACCACCGGCACATCGAATCCGGCGCACCGATTGGTGGATAACGTTCGTGATGATGCGTAAATTACTGATCGGTTGAAATAACGTTCGTGACAAGTGTGACAAGTGTGACAGGGTGACAACAATCGTGGTGCAATAGCACAATTAAGCCGCCTAGTAGCAGATTTAACAAACATTTCCCCAAAGATCCTTGCTGATCTGGTCCACTCCACCTCACCAGGGCTGAGGTGCCAATTCCATACCTTTTTCGCGCCCTTACCACGGGCTTAAATGCGGACATAGCGGCTGCCGAAATGCTTTTCGGGTTGGTGGGACGCAACAGCGGCACCAGGTATCCGGCCGTACTCGGCACCATTGCCGGAAAGTGACCGATGCCGTTAAAAGCGAACGGTTGCAGACAGGACAGCTTGAATCCGAAGTTGGCTGCAGCAACCGCTGCCGAACTGGTCACCACGGTGGAGGTGGCCGCTGCATGATTTGATACCATCGCCGCTGCAGCAGCAGCAGCCGCAGCGGCCGCCGCCGCTGTTGATACAACCGTTGCCGATGGGCTACAGCTGGATGGTGTTGGTACGGTGGCCGGAACAACCATTACCGGGGTCGCTACGGGAGACGCGATGCTTCCCGGAGTACCACCACCACCACCTGGGGCGGCTGTCACCGGTGGTACTGTCGCATTGGCGCGCATACCTCCAGCCGACGGTGCGGACACACTCGAGCTGTTACTCGAGAGCAGATGCGGAATGTGAGCAAACGGACTCGTGCTGTTGCTGCAGCTGTCACTATTGTAGGTCGCATCGATCGGCTGCAGGTCCGAGTATTCCTTTTTCGGTACGACAATGCCACTGCCGAGTACGGGCAGAATTTGACGTGGTTCGGCGTGCGTCGGCGTTGGCATCACCACTAGCGGCGTCGGTTTCTCCAGCGACGACGATGGTGACGGGCGGGATGTTACTGTGACGGAGCCTCCTCCTCCGGCCGAACCACCCGAACCACTGCCGCTGCTAGAAACGGCCGAAGATTGCGCGGCAGATGATGCCGGCGTTGAGCCACCGGCGTACTTTCGCGCGGTCGAGAGGATGTACCGCTTGCGGGTGCCTCCATTGAACATGGCCTTCACGTCTTCCCAGGCGTGAATGATCTTCTCTGGCGGACTGCCCTGCAGCTTCAGATGGCGCCGCCAGGAGTTGAAGTTGGCTGCGTCAGGCTGCACGTACTTGTCGTGCGGGCTCAGCCGGTGCGAATGGAAGATGAACTTGTTCGGCGAGAAGAACAGGCTGCAGTACGCACACTTGATGCATTTGGCACGCGACGAGTTGTAGCGCGCCGGCGAGAACGATCCCGTGCAACCCCAGGCACACTCGTGGTACACACTGAAGGCGAACCCTTCTGGTAGTGCCGGTTGCGAGCATTCGCCAAAAAACGACTTGCACAAACGCTCCGCCTCACGCCGTGTGATCATGCCGCAGCGCCGGGAGGAGGCCGGCATTGCCCCGGCCCGTCGTAGGATCTCCAGCTGCACTGGCGTACATTGGATGCAGGTGATACCGAGTGCAACGCGGCGATTGTGGATTTCATTGTAACTAAAGTCTTTCAGCAGCGTGCTGGAAATTTGTGCCAGACAGAGCCGCTCCTGGTTCTCCACAAACAGCGAGATGATCGGTTGTCCATAGATGTATACCGTGCGGATCTGTTATGAAAGTGCGAGCATGAGTGAGTGAGTAGAGTTCGATAATTGGTTATAAAAAAAGGAAAGACAAAATATTGGAGAGAACTTTTTATTTTTTCCAAATTCCAAATGAAACTACCGTCTTGTTCGACGCTAAATACAAACTTGATATAAATGGTCTTAAATCTACGATCATGATCATCTTTGCATCAATCGTTTAAACATTACTGTTTCTTTGTATGTTCACAATCACGATTAGCTGTTTTACAACAAAACCAAGAAGGCGCACCCAATGTTACAACACACCGCCCAGCAGATGGTAGAACGGGTCCAGCGGAAATTACTTCGAGAACCTTACAAGTGCCGATGCAGCTAGCAATCTTTTCCGCGCAAACTACAGCAACAGCAGTCAACCAACGACGTCCCGTGCAGTATGATACAAGCCTTTTTTACCGTAAAGAGCAGCGTGTAACATGATACCTTCCAAACGATGAACTAATAACAAACGGAAAATATCTCTGAACGTATGGCACAGGGGTGGGAGGCAAAACCCCAGAGAGCGTAATTCGAGCAGGCCCACCAGTTGGTGCCGCAGGTTCTTTCAACCGAAGATACTTCTTTTCGCCCGGGTAGGCTGTAAAATAGGGGGAGCTTCGACGTACAGTCATGATTTGCACTGTATGGGCAGGAAACTGGCACAGACCACTAAACACAGTAATAACGAATTATTTATTGAGCGTACTACCGGCGTTGGGTTTTGTGGTCTGGGTCATTGTGTTGAGCAGTACGCGAAAGCCTTTGTCGACCTTCCTTCTGCTCGCGTCCACGTTCGAAGGACATACGAAGAAAGGAAAATGAGGGGAGGTTTGACCACATGGCCATAGAACAGTTTGAGGTACAAGAGGGGAAAATGAGAGGGGGGATGGTTTGAGATTTGAGACTCGCACACACTTGTGAAGTATTTCAGTGGCGTTTACGCAACCAGAAGGCATGGTGCAACTTGATCACACCAACAACAGCCTAACGCCCGCTGTTTCTCTCTTTCTCCCTCTCACTCTCCCTGGGTTGCACTTGTCTTGAGGTCCCCCAAGTCAAGTACTGATTCGGGAGGTCGTGACTAATCGGTTTTAATTAATCCCGTGGGAAAGCAATGGACAAAGTGCTGCTTCTTAGGATGACCATTTCCTAGCACGGAAGATAAACAACGAGGCACGAAACGTTACAAACAAAGCTGATGGTGGTGCGCGTCTTAGCAGTTTGGCATTTGTGCAAGCTAATCGAATGTGCTTGACCATTGATCAATCTTGGCTGGATATTTAGCATGTATCTAGAGCTCCAAGCGTGCCCCGTCCTACGGGTCATTATAGTTCAGCCTTAATTAAAACCACATCACATGCGTTGCCACACCCGCAGCTGTCCCCGGAGAGCGAGAGCCGAGCCGATTCCTTAGGAACGTGTGTTACCCCGCTCCTTCTTTTGCAGTTGTTAGCCATTCACCAATTCCTGCCAATTCTACCACAATTGAGCATTATCAGCGACATCAGCCGACCGGCCGGCCATCGCACAATAAATGAAAGTCCACATGTCAGTAGATGCAGTCGGTCGATTTCTGACGCAGTCAACGAACGAAAGCGCTGCTCTTGCTGCTCTTTGCACGTCGCAAGGTTCACTCCATTAACCCTATTTACAAGTGTTGTCCCGGAAACCTATCTGGTTACAGTTATTGCTGCTAAGACGGTGTTCAATTTAGCAAAAGATTATTAGCCACGTAGGAGAGTGTAGGGGTTCTGGCGTATTCGTGGTGAATAAACACGAATCGGATCGGCCCTGTTGTGGTTTGCTTTCTTCCGCTGATGATGGCGCTGAATTGGGGGTGTTTTGCTCCATGCTCGATTGAACAATCCATCGACAGGCCATTGAACCGGATTAGTGCTGCTTCTTCATCTCATGTCACCGGGCTGGTTGTTGTGTAGAGGATTTCTGCACCGACCACCAAAAGCCCCGGATTGGGTGCGCGGACAGAACCGTGGACAGAAAGTCGGTAGATTGCTATCGCATCCGATTCCGAATCATTGAAGAGCTGGCTGGTGTGTGTGGCTGGTGGTCGGCACTGTTAGTTTGTTTCGCCAGATTATATAGATTGTGGTCACGGGCTTTTCGTTGGCCGTCTAGTCGTCACTAATCCATTTTTATACCAGTCTGTATCGAAATAACTGTAATTAAACATTCTTCGTCATTCGCTGTCTCTTTTCGATCGCATACAAAACGTTACGTTCCGATTGATTCCGATCCAGCGGAGGGTAGCCACATTCGAAGCATTTGCACAGAGATTTGTCCGCAGCAGATTTGTAACGGAAAATGCCAACGTCAGATTAAATAAGTGAAATCCCATCCATTGCGTGTAACACATTTCTTTTTGCTGTTCTCTTTTATTTGTCTGCATAGTCTTTTTTCTGCGCTTTTCTGATGTTAGTTCCTTTTGCAAATAGCTGATTTGCAGATTACTTCACGCACATAGTAATGCTGTTAATTCTCCTTCTCCACAAGTAAATAAGATCATCTGATATTAATGCCCTTCGTTGATGAAATTAAATCATAAACACACACAAATACAACTAATCACTGGTGTATATGCTATTTGATAAGCATACGTCAAAATGAATTACTGTACCGAATTGCTACGTACGAAAAAAAGAATAAAAATGTTAAGTTTTACAACATGACAGCGGAAAACTATTCGTGATGAGCTGTCGATAACGTTGAAATCACATTGAAGCTAGCAAAAGTTACCACAAACAATGTAACGGGTGTACAAGGGTCACCCAACAGCTGTTAGAAGCTTTATGGTAGCTTTCGACACACGCATACATACATACATAAATTCAATTGCATATACAAACGTGGTGCATAATGGAAGGATCCTACTGTTGGAGCTGGTGACCTTGGTTGAACTTTTACGATACCTCGATTTACCATAACGGGACGCATTTCCTGGTCACATATACACTCACCTGGAAAGGAGAAAGAAGAAAAACGAGAGAAAAAACCATTAGTATCACGTACAATGTATAGCAGGCAAGGGGGTGAAGGGTGTCGAAAAATGGGTCCCACTGTCGCAAAAAGCTGAAATTCAAGACACGTGCACATTTTTCTCGGTATTTCCCGTTTTGTGCATTGTGTGTATGCGGCACACACGCACCACAGGTTGTCGTTTCGGAGACAGATGTTTTCGCATTGCCACCGGTGGATGACCGTCACTGGAGACAATAAGGATGGTCGTTTCCGGTTAAAGATGGTTTCATCGCAGTCTGCCTCTTTCCTTCATTTGTCAATGATTGTTTGTACTATACCAATGAGTGTGTAGGTTTTAAAGCACAAACAAACTATTTTAAAATGACATTAGATCACTAGAGATAGAGATATTTTTAAACAAAATAAAGAAAGGTAACTTTTTTTTGATAAATAATACAGCAACTAGTAACCAGTAACTGGTCGTCAGATTTTAAAAGACCCAAATTTTTATTTTAATCACGTAACACGGGACGGTTCGATGGAGCAGTCGTAACCTCGTACGACTCGATAACAGGCCCGTCATGGGTTAAAACCACATATTTAATTGTACCCCGTGGTACTGAATAAGTCTGGAAAATCTATATAAGCCGTCATTTTTGCGTAGACCATTGCTCCAAACAGAAGAAGAACTAACATAGCTTATTGACAGTAATTAGTAAGATTATCAAGTAAGAAAAACTAATTACAAATAAACTAATTTAAAATGATAAAATTAGTAGTTTATTATTTATTAACTATCAGCAAGGGAGGATTAAGCACTACGCAAACTGAGCGGCGGCATGAGGCCCCGTGTTCTCGAGGGGCCCCGAAAAAGGTTAAATTGTTGAAAAAGGAAAAAAGTTAAATTGCTACTCTATCCTCTGGTTAAATTCTCTCGTTGACTATCTTTGACACAACCACCTGTAGTACACGTACGATACTTCAACCAGACCTACATTCGTGTGACCGCTTATGGCCTCCACTTGGCTTAAAATCCGCCTCTGGCATTCCGAGGATAACGATAGTAGGGGGCTTGGCTTTCAGTGACATATTGATTACAATAGCAGGATAGTCAAGTCCTACGTATGGGAGCACGATATTCGGGGCTTGAACACATACATGACGGGCATGTTGTTAAGTCGAGCGAGTTGACAACTGTACCACGAGACCTGCCAATGAATGAGAATCTGATGTATGTCCTTGTTACTTTGTCATGTGTCGCTGCGCGAAATTAAATTTGAGTTTAAATTAAACGGTTTAAGCCAAAAATTGGAGGACCCATAATTGGATACTAAATAAATAAATGCTAAAAAAGTGTTTTAGGATGATGTTAAAACTAACATTTGGAATAAGAGGTTGAAAACGATGCAAAACAAGTGTTGAAAAATCTTCAACACGTAGTAGAAGTTAATGGCATGGTATGGGGAGTGATATGATTTGCGGATAATCAGCCCAAAAGTGTAGTCTTATCTTCCTATCATTCCAATTCCGAACAGGGTTAATGCAGCTTCTAGAGCAGTGCCACTCGCGACTGATTGATCGGTGACTGCACTACGTCAGTGCAGTAGAACAATGAGCGAACAACAGTTGTACGCCTGCCGCACTCGACACCGTCTTTGTGGTGGTACTCTTTTTTTCTCCATACGGATTGCATGTCCGTGCGGGCACGTGTAGTGGAAAAACACGTATTAGTCCGCTGCTGCTTGGCACACACGTAAAGCAGTCCTTTTGCAGCGGCAATATTGGATGAAAAATGACAATGACCTGACAAATGTCTACTACTACCACTAGACGCTCATTCGTCTTTCTCCCAAACGGTTCCAAATGTGTCTAATGTTCTTCGCCCATAAGCGAGGTACACATCGGATCATAATTTTGCACACGCTTTGATGACTGGCAGCGCTCTGCACTGGCAGGAGAGTCATGATGGTGGGAGCTTCACCAACAGCCCAGGTTCACTCCCTGTGCGGTAATGATAATTAACGATGGCCAGCACAGACCGAGAGTCTGCGAGAAGGAAGCAACCATGTCACGAATACTAGCCGTATAATACGAAATCGTACTCGGTTCGATGGAAAAAGTGTGCTCTTTGGGCCACGCAATGTCACGCTGCATGAACCGAAAAAATGCACCCGTGTGACAGCATGTGATTCATGCACATACACACCACGAATGAAAATTCCACTTGTCGCCTCAATGGGAAACTTGTCAAATGTACACGTACGGATAAGCGGTTTCCCACACAAACACTCTCGGCATACACCGTCGTTTGTCGTTGTACCAACTAGAGAGCTACAGAGAATTCGTTACTGGAGCAAGCAAAAAATGTGGAATCATACACTCAACTCAGCAGGGTTGCAGAACGGTTCGCCTATTCGCATTGCAAGCCGACTGCGAGATGACGTAGGTCTACTAAACTCGGATCGTATCAGTGTGTCGGTTGACCTACAAAAACAGCAGCTATTTTTTAATGCATGCGCTGGTTGCAACAACTATTACTACTACTACCACAACTACCAACGTTACCACTATCGATGCTGCTCTTGCTACCAGTATCGTCAGTAGTTAAAGAAAGAAGCAGCAGAATTCGCATCAGCTGGTGTCAACATTTTCCCTGCTTTCCTCTGGTTATCATTATCATCCAACCATCTTCACTTGGGTGCACTTTGATATTTGTGCAACCGTTTGCGGTAGGCCGTTGGTACCATCAACGTCATCATACACCGAGTCTACTGCTCAGCTGCGTTTTCCTTGAGATGGAACTCTTAACTTACACATACAGACACATGAAACTACCCACGCAAAGTTAGAGCAACGATAGACCTTTCAGTGCCAGCCAGCGTGACGCGAGTGCATTTGAGAGCTATAAAAACTGCATACACTATTGGAAAACAATCTGTGAGTGCGAACTATCTACCACATAGCAAGTTTTCCACATACAATCACAACTTTCATGCTGGTAGTGCTTATTCTATATTATAATGTTCGAATTTAGCCATCTTTTTGTAAAACTTTCTCTTGCATTTTCTGTGCAATCCAATTTAAGAGAGAGAGAGAGAGAGAGAGAGAGAGAGAGAGAGAGAGAGAGAGAGAGAGAAAGAGAGACAACATAAAAAGGTAGCACATGTAAAGAGGTAACGTAGCGTCCCGTCTAATGAAAAGAAGATTTCAAAAAGGATGTGTAATATCAACGACCACCTGGTCCCCTGATGGTAGCTTTGAATAGAAACCCTTATCCAATGTTATAGCCTATTTATCTATGTTTCTGTATCTGTAGGCGACTGTTTCCTTTTAACTATTAAAGAACGGCTAGGATTCAACGACAGCAACTGGATCACTGTAAGACTGCTTTGTGACACAGATTTGCAATTGCATTTCGGTGCCCGTACGGCACCAAAGTGGGGACACAATATATGGAAAAGCATCGTGGGTGCATCCATACCAACACCTCCTTCCTGCAGTTGACCGCGTGACGATTTGTGAGCTAAATTTAGACGGTTTAATGAATAAATAATTAACAAACGTATGTGGTGGTTCATTTTCCATTCTGCATCTCATTTCATAGAGGATTTTTTTTTTCATTTTCCACAACAATTTCATTATTTATTTTTCGAATCAAGTTTTACGAATAAAGGATTAACAAGCAGTAACAGCCGTGCAACAAACAAAGCAGCAGGATTGTTATCTCTTTTGGAGAGTAATTATGATTAATCTGCCTCTTTTGACAGTATTCTACTACTATCCGCTCTTGCAGAGTAAATGCTCGAAACAATACCGATTACAATTATGTTAATAGCCCACACAGCAGAAAGTAAGGGGAGAAAAATGAACGTTTGCGCAGCAGCAACAGCGGTACAAAGGAATATTGAATTTGAATACCCCCGGGATCATTAACTTTCCCTACTAAATGCCTGTGGACATATCCAGAGTCCCCGAAGTGAAGCACAATCGACCATTTTTTGCAGAAGAGAAACTTCAGCCTTGCGTTCTTGCGTTCGTTTACACGGGTAGAAAGATACTTCTTAAGTGAAACACAGTTGCTTTCCGTTTTAATCCCGAAAGGATTATTTTAGAAAAATATCCCAACCTTCACTGGAATGAAATCCATCAACCACAAACCACAGCAATAACATCATTGAATATCAAATATAGAAAGAGTATAAACCATTTTACGTAAAGACTTACTTATTAGATACTTAGATGCATGCTCAGTCAAGAGTGAATAGCCCAACGAAATTCAACGGTGGAATTCAAAAGACTCATTCCATTAAAACGTAATTAGAATCGAACTTAATACACTCAAGGACGCAACTATTTTGGAGCAATATGTACATAGTAAATGTAATAAATTTAACAGTTTGGTTCGAAAATTTGGAATTGACTATGTCAAGTATTGAGAAAAACTAAGAGCCAATGTCATAATCATGTCATAATGGCTAGTCTCGTGATACAGTGGTCCACTCGCACGACTGTACAGCATGCCTGTCATGAGTTCAAGCCCCAAATGGACCGCTTGACTCCCCATATTTGAAGAACTGACTATCCTGCTATGGGAAATCAATAAGTCACTGAGGCCAAGTCCACTAGCGGTACAAGCAGGCCTTGCCCAACAACTGCTGTTGTGCCAGAGAAGAGAGAATGTCATAAACCATCATATAACAAGTATGGTAAGTAAGTTCGCAAGTAATTCGAATAACCAATTCTTATTTCTATGAAATATCTTCAAATGAAACTACCCAATTGAATTTAAAAATTGCTTTGCGTTAGACAGATTTCTCAACCAAATTTGAACACTCCATACGTAAGAATACTATAAGAAGAAAGAGTTTTTGACATATTACATTTTTTATCATATCCTATGTAACAAAATTCATACAGTCATACAATGAAAGGGAACAGTACATCTTTGTTTAACCCTCCGATGGATATGCCCAAGAGAAATCCCAAATGGAGAATCAGACGAACATAATTTATTAGGTTTGATAGATTACTATGAAATTTAATTAGTGCACACTCTCCCTCACATAAAGACCATAAATTGAGCGTTCGCAGCATAGCCATTATCGGCTTTCGAACAGAACCGCATCTGCGATGTATGGAGCGAATGAGTGAAACGAGGAATTTTAACGGGGGGTTTACAGCTAAAAAGTAGCAGAAGGTAATTTTCTGTCCCATTTATTCAGTTAAGCTTAGCTCTTAGCCCAATACGTGCCCTTCCTCCCTCTGGAGCAGGCGCATTCGTTAATAGAGTGTAAAATATAGAGTATTTTGCGTGAAAGCAAGTGGCATAAGGCTAACAAAAACACGAACCAAATCCGTACGTGTAAAGCATGCATGTATGAAAATTTAATTTAAATTCATCGCCACCACTTTTGCTGTGCCTTTGAGGAACGATTTGTGTGCGCATGTAGCTGTCAAAAGCAACGACATCAACATGAGAGGGTCCATTAGTCTGCGGCAACTGATGCATCAGCACGATGCATAAACATTAACATCAAAATGCTCTTTAAGCATAAACAGGGTTTGACATTTACACTAATAATCCATCGTTCCATTCACTCTGACACTACTGTCAACATAAGTGTTTGGCTTTCTACTGTTTTATACACCTTACGGTCACACCAACGAAATAATGCTTTCCTTTCGGGCATTGGTATGTTATTGTTTAAATATTACCGTGAAAACTATCGTTTCTGTTTAGCTGTAATCTTTACCCTCTCTATCCTTTACCCTTTATAAGAAAACTGGTTTTAATTGTGCGGATGAAAAATTGTGACAACACTGAAATTATCTGCATCGTCGAAGTACGATAAATAAATTTGAGATCATTGTAGCGAATCTTATTGTATTAAACTTTAAACAACAAAAACTTTACATCAAATAAATACTGAATTGAAACCATACTGACGTTAGAAACCTACCAAAGCAACTTCTATTTGTACCGTAAATTATAGGTAGTTGCCTTGCCTGCCTAGAAAGCACAAGAATAAATACACACCAAACAACCAAACTCAGCTTATGTCCGACAAATCCTCGAAAGAAAGAGATTTGTTAAAATTGATTGCCGCTTCTTCGCATATGCTCTCCCACCTCTTCTGCGATATTCAATAAGTCGATCCTTCGACAAGCCAGACTCAAACACGCCAACGATACTGGTAGTGGTTGTGTGGAGTGGCGGCATGGAAAATGTTAAAATCTCCTGCCGAAGAATTTGCATAAGTGTCACAGATATGGGCTAACGCAGGGGAATGTGTAATCGGCAGGCATGGCGTAACCAGATTCATCGTCTGTCATCATCACTGGTTCGGGAGAAAGTGTATGAGCAGAAGCACATAAAGCATGCTTTATATCGCACGTGCAGCAGTGTGAACCACGGTGAAACAAAGCGAAAAAGACCATCGTTAACCCGAGCAGCCGATTGAAAAGGTATGAGAAAAAGAGTGATGCGAAATACACACGCACGCACACATACATACGACAGCAGTATCGGGCAGTGATTTCAGTCACGTTGCACCCTTTCGGACATTAGCTTCCGTAGGGATTGACGTCTGGGTTAAGGAAACTCATAGCGTCGAGAAGTATGTTTATGCAATTGTCACGTTTTCGCTGATAAAGCGCTCCCGTTCAAACAGAAGGACAAATAATGAAGCATGGTTCAATGGAGCGATAAAAGACAGCAATTGGATTCCTGTCACACGCTTCTATGGTTCAGGACAGGTGCGGAGGCTTTTATGCGATCGGAAGCAGCGGTAGATTGATTGTACCGTGCCGCATGCGTCACCGTTAACGACAGGTGCAGTCGGATCGGAGCGAAAGGAATTCCCAAGAAACAGAAAACGTGCCAGAAAAATCATTTTTGGCTAGTCGTCAGTGTAACAATTACACATATGTTTACAATACGTGGCTCAAGGGAACTATAATTTTCTTTAATTACAGAAATGTAGGAACCAGCACTTAAGACAAGCGTTTGCCGAATGTTCCCAGCGTGATACGGTTAACAGCATAAAACCTCCGCTTTTCATCCACTTCAACCAGCAACAACGTTTGACGCCACTAACGACAATGGTTATTTTGGCGTATGATGTGAATACGAAATGCAGCATCGTTACCGAGCCGACATTCGATTTTGCATCAATGTCAAACATTTGCCATAGTAGAAAGTGGGTAGAAAAAGGCCACAACTTTCCACCGAATGACAACAGCAACCATTCGAAAGCTATCGATCAGCACCCCTCGCAAGGGTGACACAATTTCAAGGTCAAAGGACGATGGTGGGACACACTCCGCTCTGAGTGACACCAGAGCCGTGCCATATGACCTTCAGGCATTTCGCCTCATTACGCGGTGCACAACCCTTTCAGCAGCGATATATGGCTGTTACCACACTACCAGCGTTAGCTGCTGCTGCTGCTACTACTACTACTAGTTTAGTTTAGAGGAGTTGCTGCTGCCGATTATCCTCACTTGTGAACTTTAGTTGCGCAAGGCCAGCCAAACGCCAGCCGTAGTGTATATCGGGTGGGTGCTGCGCGAATGCCATTTCGTTATGCAAATGGTGACGCGCTGATGGTTGGCGCAGCTGCACGGGCGATCTGCATTGTGCAACACAAACACACACACACACCTTCATTTTTACACACGACACTGTCGACGCAATTTTTACAAATCTCTTTCATAATCTCTAACACTTCACTCTATTTCCAACGGGATCATGATGGATGCATATTTCACGAAACGGTTTCCGACTATCAAGATTGAGTCCATTTCCGGTGATGTTTCTTTTGAGTTATTTTAAATTTTATTTATAATAGGTTAGTAATTTAGAGCATTTTTTTACATATTCCTTTTCTCAGGAAATGTATGAAGTTATTTTTACTGAAATAAATGAAATAATGAAGAGCGACCCGTGGAGGATCATTGCACCAAATAAGACGAAATGGTTGAATGGGTGAAAATACAAGTTAAGAACGTTCTTCATTAACAAGTATAACCTAATGATCGGTCAGTACTAGCAAGAACAGTTCAAAAAGATTTGATATCCGGCTCATTTAAATTCCAGTAACGCAAAACATACGAACCGTGACTTGTGTTGCAGGATTTGATGCCAAAACTAGCGAACAGTTTCATCGCTTCATGAAAGTTAGATACACTCCAAAATGAATGCTTTGTAACCCAACCGCATAATCGCTACAGAAGCACAGTGCAAAGTGTAATTCCGGTCCACGCCAGTGTAGTTTGGCGTCGAACGCGAATTGAATCCTTAAAAGGCGTGCTACCACATTTGCACCTGGTGATGTTTGTAGATCTCTATTGGCCCTGCCAAACCGTCAATGACGATTCGTAAAGCCTGAAAACGCACTGATAGAGGTGAAACCATTTGAACACGATATACCGCGTGAGGAACTTCTAATATCTAAGCCACAATGTGAACGCCAAAAGCCATCAAGTCCGGTGCCATAGGGTCTCAATGGATAGTGGACACGCGACGAGGACCGCTTTAATATATATACACACACACACATACAATGCTGCGCACCAGTGTGTACATCAAAGGTAAATAACCTCTGTAGAAGATAGAAATGGAAAAGAAAAAAAAGTCAACGTCATGAATGTAGTCAGCGGGAACAACGGCACCAACGACAACGAGAAGTAGGACCAGCCAGACGACAATACGCACACAAGCAGAGAAAGAAAAGAGAGTTGCCACCGAGCGAGCCACATCCCACCGCGAAACAGACCGAATGCAATTTACACACAAATTGATAACAATCAAGAGTGGCATAAGCGTCACGCACGCGAGCCAGAAACGTCATTTCGTGCGGTTCTCTACTCCAACGTTCCGTATCTTTCTCTCCAGACAAAGCGAAGGGCTACGTCACAGGCCTTACAGGGTGCGAGAGCTTGGTGTTTCTAAATGTACAGTATTAGTTAACACAACGGATTGGGTGCGACCGCGCTCCATCCAGTACGACCAGTCCCAACACCATTGGCAAGGAAACAAGAAACGCACAAGTGTATTTTCTTCATCCAAGTACAAATGCCACCACCACGCGCTAGTCAATGCTCTCGCCGAAGAAAAGGGTAGTATGTGTGTGTGTTTTGTTTTTGTTTTTTTTTTTGCTTCACGGACAACACCTCCCGCTGAGTCTGAAAGAAAGCGTGGCGACGAGTTAACGCTGATCACACGGTTCGTGAATTCATCACCCACCGTACTCCACCATCCGGTCGGAGGACGACAATAATCTAAGATTGTCTCAGAACAAGCGCATCATCGTGACTTACTTCTCTTTGTTCAACCGGTACTTCACCCGGGGGGCAACGATCATGATGAATCTTGCATCAAGCTAATGATTGTTCAGCCTAAGTTTGTATGCCCCGGCAAGAAAGACAGTGACTCAGACGGAAAAGTGTGAAAACAGAAGGGTAAGCATTGGTGTACATGGAATCGGCAAATTTACAACACAAGCTGCTGTTGATGTGTTTAATCGTTATCAACTCACAGTAAAGTAAAGTTGAGTAAAGAATAAAGAGACGGGAAGTTTGTAGAACACACATCTCCAGGTGAATAACATCAGACAACTTTCGCACAGTGGCAATAAAAAAAAGTAATGTAATTCCAATACAGACAAAAATTGAGAATTGTACTAATGGGTGAATTCGCTCTCGTGTACCCGTCGTGATTGAGCAAAAATTTTGACTTTGTTCGTACAAATTAGATCAGCTACGAATGACAAAATGCAACCGATAGTTGCAAATGCTCGAACGATTCGGTGTCAGCCACGAACTTCGTACTACAATCATCATAATCGTTCGCGATTAGGAGTGCAGCAATAAAAACTACCATACCATTAGATGCGCATACAAACAATTGCCAACAATAATGCTCCAAAGATGGGAAGCTAGCGAGTACAAATGGTTCACCGTTGAAAGAACGCACTTCCATATCGGATAATTTATGACACAGATGTCGATGGCTGGGAGGACAATAAAAGTAACATGGTTGAACGTTTCTTCAACCTTTTCCTGCACAGCAGTCGGTGGTCACTGAATGAACCGTAGGCACCGCGTAGAACGCTGAGAACCAGCACCAGAAAAACATCGAGTTGCTTCAGTCTAAGAATAAAATAACCGAAGAAACAATTTGGTTGTTAAGGATTAGAAATGTAAGACCTGCAGCTAGCTAGCAATACACATGGATTTTACGGGAAATTACCAACTCTATATGGCAACATGTCTCGCTGCTGCTGCTGCTAGATGCCGTTACTATCGTTTTCATCGTAGTTAAGCAACCATGAACCTTTTTCCTATTTCCAGCAGTTGCATTACTCGGTGCAAATAGTGCCCTCCCGATATGGCAACAACGATCGACCCCGCATCAACCAGCACACGATTCGGAACATACCGTGTTGCGACGGACCGCCGCCGAGCAATGATGATCCGTCGCCATGACCAGCTTTTCGGTGGCGTATCCCACGAATGGGTCACGGCGATGCACAAGAGAGCCGACGACGTGTTTCAAAACAGCACGCCAGAGTCAGCCAACTGGCGTTCGACCATCAAAGCATCGACGACCGATAGCAGCAGAAAATGTCCGCTACTTACGGGTTCTCCCACCGACCGCCCTTGTGTACAGCGCGAGCCCGTCAATAATTAACGCTTATTTCGTTAGTCTCGCGCCAGCAACGGCAGCGAATCGCGTTTCCGACCGCAGCCACAGCGTCGTTTCGTCATCGAACGGCGGTGCGTTTTCTGCGCAACAGATTGCGAGAGGAGGATGAGGGGTAGGAGGCAGGTCTGCTGCTCAGGAAGGAACAGGTTTTTCGAAAAAGTCATACCCAATCCACGGCCGTGTGCAGACGCGATGGTTGGAGACAGCGAGCGAACTCTCTCCCTCGTTCGAGATTCAATCAACGTAATGGCGCGCGCTACAGTGTGGTAACTTCGTACGACTCCGGGCAGAGCGGGGATAAAAAGCACAAATGTGGCACAAATTGAACCAATTTCTGCGCCAAAGTACCGATTAATAATTTTGGTTTCACATGCATCTTACAAATGATTGAACAGCATCAGCGTGTAGCAACCCCGTACTTCGGAAATAAACGTACTCAAATAAGGCAAACTTGAAGTATTGGCAATGATTGCAAACAAAATAACATCTAAATAACACTGACGCCTAGTTGTCCTTTGTTATTAAGATTTGTGAAACTAGATAAGTTAACTTTTCACTTCCAAATGTCCAGGAAAGTCTTTCACACACACGCACGGACCGAAGTTGCCCCCAACGGTTCACGAACGGTTTAATTGTGCCATACGTGCCCCACTAAATGCTCTGCACATGTTCTCTGATTTTGCGTAGTAAAACTGGTGCTAACCCATCGCAAAACTAGCGCTGTGCGGGACGCAGGCATTACCCGATCTCAAAACAGTGGGTCGGAGGAAATGGAAAACTCGCTCCGGTGCAACCAGCCTCCGGGCAGCAGTTAGGAGAAAGTTTTCCGCCTTCATCGATGTCTGTCATTAGACCGATTCCTGTCACTGTCAACCGTGCTTCTTGCTGCCAGCGTACCACCACCACGATCTACGCACAAGCGCCGACTATGTGTTAGTGGCCTACTGTACGGTGCAACTCTCTTTTTCTCGCCCATGTTGGCTAGTGAACAGTCGTGAAAGTGAACCCACACACACACACACTCGTACATCAGCTACACGGAGAAAAGTTTCAATTTGCACACAGTCGGTACGACAGCGCGAGGGCTTGAGGAAACTGTGCATATCTGGAAGGGAGCTTCAAAGTGCCCCGGGAAGGTAAAGGTAGCCAAAGCCCACACGGGTAAGATGCGGAAGACTAAACAAACGATGGATACCAGCTGTGTGTCTAACCCACTCCCCATGTTTGACGTGATCGAAGCTGCTGTGCTAGGATTATGTGCTCCTTTTGCCGGTGTGGTTCCACGGTGCTCTGGAACATTTCTCCCTCAGCTAACGTCACGGTGGTTGCCAATTTCGGTTCCAGAGGGGGTTGCTTACCTGGGAAGGGACGAACACAAAAATGAAAAAGAAAGTTAGTGGATGAACCTTTACAACGCACGCATACTAAGTTAATCTAATCGGATTCATACAGAGACAGGAAGGGTTTACAAAGTAATGCAACAGAGATGAATTATTTTTACGAAATATTAATAGCCCTAATCCAGGTGAAACGAGTTCAAACATCCAATGCGATTATCGGGCACTTAAGCTCCGTGATCGCAGGTCCCATTGCAAACTTGTGTCCCTCTAAAATAGCGGAAATTGGGATATAGCTTCAATCAACATTTTTCATTCCAAAGTCAAAGATCCAGCGATCAGAGTCGATTAAACGGTAAGCTGATAAGCGAATGTACGATCCCAAACAACCATGTTAATCCGGTTTTAAGCGCAAGGGCAATCAGCAATCAGACCCCCACCACCAAGCCGCGACTGCCAAAGGTCCAACGGCTCTTATCGAAACTGTATCAGCTAACGGAGCGCGCTAGCGTAAACAACATCCATTCCCAACCGGAGCAGGTCAGTGGGAAATGTAAAGGGGGGTTGTACGCGGAGCGAAAGAGGGCCTAGTGCCCGCAATTTTGCACCGTCCATGGGAAACGCGCGCGAGATGGCACCACTCGACGTGCCGTCCGTGATAGTTTTCGCAACGTACAGCGCCGCAAGTGTCGCCGCCACCCAGAAAGGAATAAAACGAGCAGAAGCAGAAACCTGCCCTTTGCGATCATGCGCTAATGCGCGTACAGCTGGGAGGAAGAAGAGGTGCAAAACTTGTTCCCATACCTCCACCATACGTTGCTGTGTTGACAGGCATAAGGAAGTGAACTAGGTCCTCCTCCCCGTCGACCATTGGGAGAGGCAGGGTCTTGGAAAAACTAGGAAAATGTATAAAAACAAAACCTGCCCCCGCATACACACACACACACAGAAACAGTTCGGAATGCCTGTAAGCCATGGGAAACGGTTCCGCTCCCCTTTATTCTGAGCTGATTGCCTCTTGCTTCACTGCGGGGCCCTATATGTTGCGACAGACAGGTTGCTCGTGGGGTAAAATTTTTAAACCAGAACGAAAACAAAGCCCGCCAAATGGAACATGGAACTGCCCCCGTTCATCCCACCCAGCGAGCTTTTTCCTTTAGCGTGTCAGTGATTTTCCTTCGTTAAACATTTATTCACGGCCCATGACGCCTTTAACGAAGCGAAGGTTTTGTCGCATTCATTATGAAGATTATTATCATTAGCTGCCTGCCGATCCCATTCCGAAGATACTACAACATGGACCACTTGCCTCCCAGTCTCCATCATTTGCGAGAAATCGGCTGGCTGGCTGGCTGGTTGGCTCAGTCGCAAACACTCGGCATGCCCGGCAAAAGGTAAACGCGACGAGGCTTCCCTCGCTGTTGAGCAATCATAGCCCCCGGGGTGGAAAAATCCGCTGAAGCAGCAATATACAGCAACCCGCCGCGCCAGCCTGCGTTGGCGTTACCGAAACCGATGGCGAAAGCGAAATCCCCACCATCAGAGGGCAGGGGAAGGGTAGAAACAAAAAAGCACACCGGAAAAGATGAAAAAAGGCCCCTCGCGGGCGGCAGACACCATGCGCGAGTGGCAAACGAAACCGCCACCGTCAGCTGCTGCAATTCACGCTGCAAAGAAAAACACCAGCAGCAATAGGGGCGAACACAAGGGTGCACCGGTGGAAGAAGGACTGCGCAACTCCACGCAAAACAATGACCTCTTTGTTGTTTGTGCCAGTGTTTCCTACACTGGGTCTGGCGGAAAGGGGGTGCCAGCAATTGGGAGTGATTTTGCCCTGAAGTAAAAACCCGGCATGGCAGCGGAGGCGTCGTAATCGTCTTGGCTGTGCGATCTTATTATATGTTAATTACCCTACACACACCTTACTAATGCTACTGCTGCTGCTAGTTAGTTGCCTCTCTGTCCGGGTCTGCTCTGGGGCGACGCAATTTTAGCTGTGTCTGTATGAGTGTGTGTGAGTGTGTGTTTTTTTTCTTCTGCCCGCACATTACCAAACCGCCATTTCCTGTTGTCAAATGAAGTGTCTCAAGTATTGTTTACTCCCGGACTGTCGCACTTGACGACTGAGGTTGTTTGGGTTCCGTTACCACGCAACCGTTTCACAGATAACGAGGTGAATAATCTTGTGTGTCATGAAATCTGTTTTTTTTTTGGTTCGCATAATGTATGCAGAGAACCAATAAAGACACATGTACTGGAACGTTCAATCACACTCTTATCAATTCGCATGATCTGCGCATTGATAATTGGCAGAATCATCCAGCTAATTCGATACTTCTTCGCAAGCAGTAAGCGGTAAAATGAATTTTGGATACCTTTTTTTCAACTGTTAGTCTAATACACATTCTAGAACATTCTGGTTGTTGTGATTTCGTCAATGGGGTCCTTTCCGTTTGAAGCTCGTAGGCTGAAATTTCAGCCTGTCAGCTGTTTGCATTCTATAGCAGTTTTCGAGCAGCTATCTAAGTGAGTATAATGTACAGGTGGGCTTATCCCAAGGTGTATGAATTTAGAAGACTGATTTTTATCGCTTCTGCTTCTTAATGAAGATTTTAAGAGTGTTTTGAGTATTCGTCAAGCCTCCAGAAAGCTCGTTGGAGCAAAAGATTTCACTCGTTCTGTCAAAAAGTGATATTCCATTTTGGTTATAAAAAAATGCTATCAGACCACCTGGACTACATTCACTTTGATTCCAGATTCGATCACCTGATTTCTTTAATGCACCTTGGGATAAATGTAAACAAAACCGTGTTTTCGAGCAGGTACTCGAATCTAATTCTAGCTTTGTGGCTAGAATAATCTAGACTGAAAATTGCAGGCTAGTTTTTTGTGTGGTTTTGTAAGTAGTGTTTACATGATTTCAGCCTCCAACTATCAAACTCCATACAAAAAGCTAACTAGAATCGTGAAGGCCCCCAATGAAGGATTTGGCAATAAGAAGAGGTTTATGTACTTGTAGCGAAACACACCCATCTCACAACATTTCAATGAATACGTATCAAACGCGCAGACCTCTTGCAGCATAATCAATATAAATATGCCCAACAAAGCCATCAGAGAAGAACAGGGCCAAATCTCCTAGACTATCCAAGACTATCGACTATAGCCTTAAAGCCCAGAATGAATGATGAACTTCTTTTTCTGAATACCTTCTGGACGAGTCATTATACATGGCTAATAACTGCTGTCTTCGGAAAGATGATCCAATCCGAATAATTTAACTTTATTTTATTTTCTTCATAAATAAGGATGAAAAGTTTGATATACAATCTATAGAAACGGCGTTGTGTTATAAAGGTTGTATAACATTATATGAATAAAATCAAAGCACAAAAAATTGACTTTGTCTATGATCTGCACAGTTGGATGGATTTTTGTTGTTGTGGGAAATATTTGCCATGCTTCAACTTACAACCAATAAATCTATAGAAGGTACACACGTATTTTTTTTCATTATAAGCAAAATTGTTCCTATTACATCAATGCAATACTGCGGTAAGGTAATATACTCAGTTGCTCCAGCAATCTCGAGTTTGTTTACGTTTCCATTTTGCACTTGACAATCCCCACGAATGCGAATGCGCTAGAAGTCTAGAACCCAACAACCGCGACGACCAACCGAAGGAATGCACTGATAGATAGATGGAAAATAACCGCAAAACATTCACGGCACGTCAAGTGCTGCTCTCATCCTCTTTGCGATGTTTTGAAAGCTTTTGAAGGTAATGTAAAAGCAAAGACGACTCAAATCCAGTCGGAATCGTGGCTCAATGTCATTCGGTGGGTGCGTTGGACAACAAAAAAACACATCGAAACAAGATCCACCTATCATGGTGTGCAAAAGTTACACACCAATGAATGGGAGAGTACGATACATATTTTATTGTGTGTGAGCAGATTAACTGGTTGCCTTGTATCAGCTGACAGGGTGCGTTGTTTGTGAGCCACAGTTAGCTGACGAGTCGTGGACGAATGATCGAAAGTTGTGCGTTTCAATTTGTAGGTCACGCATCTGAAGGCTACAGAAAACTCAGTGAGAAGCTGGGCTGCATCCATCGCAGAGCGAATCGAAGTTTAGTGTGAGAAAAAGTTACGCGGACCAAAGCTAAATCGGAATGCGGAATCTGTTCAAGAGACGCTAAAAACGAACATGATGATACATTGATCTAAATCGTTAGTTAAGGTCTCGTACAAAATCGAACTTGTTGAAATCATCTAAAATACTTTTTACATTATCGTGACATCGCAAACCATCAGGGAGGTTTTATTTTAATGGATGCTTTTACCTGAGGATGCGGGAAAATGTGTCTGATTGTAAAGGAGCGAATGCAAAGTCAACATTTTCTTTGTCCCCTTTAACGTACCGCTCTACCCACCCTATTAGATGACGTATGTGGAACATTATACGACCACATTTGGACGGTAATTCAAACAACATCAGCACCATACATTCTCATTCGGCGTCCTCGCCGTACATTGCCCTACAGAGAAATTGGTTGATGAAAATTGTGCGTTCCAAAAGCCGTAACACTTTTCCACAGCCCCGGAACGGCGAGAATGGATTCCATGTTTCGAGCATTGGAGCAACGACGTCCAATAAGGACCCCGGTACCCCCTGCACGGTACCAACTCATTCTCCAGCGGTCCCGAACCTACTACCATCATATCCCATCCCATCACCGTAACCAGAATGCTTTTAACTGTTTTGAAAGCTTCCCGTTCACAAAGGCCATTTCGTTTGGAGTTGTAGAATAAATCATAGATATGGCATGGCGAAAATTGGGCAGTCCACCATTGCTACTCCCTTGCCCTTTTCGACACCTTGCCACTATAGCACACGCGGCTAGAAGATTCGAACGCCACTCTAGATGGGTGCACACACAATGGTTTTGGTGAAATAATAAATTAATGGATTGTTGTTTTGGGCAGGTTTGGAATGCGGTCTGCTCTTTCGGAATGCATGGAGGGACTTGGTATCGATCTACAATTTTGCGCTTTGTTGTCGGCGGTAAAGGGTGCGCCAATTTTTGCTTTCATTTCACTACGGAAAAGGACGAATATATATGGGAAATGGTAAACGTGTGCGTGTTTTGAATCGGTGCCAAATCCTAGCGAAACTTATGTTATTGTTCATCGATCTGACTGGACAGTAAAATCGTTTGATTTCTTAAAAATAGGCTATTTGTAATTGTCATCACAAGCCGAGAGAAACTTTATGTTACACAGTTCTATATCGTGTTCAACATGGTTTCCTACCAAACCGCTCTCTTTGAAACAATCAATCGATCAAAATACTTCCTTAGTTTTATACCGTAGCTGCTCAGTTTGTATTTTTTTTTTCATTTTTCAGTAATAATTCAGCTCTTAGTAATTAGATGTGTATAAGTCTGCTTTTGGGGCGGTCCCGTGGTACAGTCGTCAACTCGAACGACTCAATAACAAGCCCGCCATGGGTTCAAGCCCGGACCGTCCCCCCGTAGCAAGGATTGACTATTCGGGCGTGTGGTAATGAATTAAGACTCGAAAGCCTGCACAGGCCGGCATGTCCGCGTAGGACGTTACGCCAAATAGAAGAAGTATAGGTCTGCTTTTATCTGCAAAAACCATTGCAATGCATACTCTCAATTTAGGTGTAACATCAATCCAAAAAAAGTTCAAAATATGCATCATGTTTAACCATCTCCAATCTACACACTTAAGAGGTCAACCGGAACCACGTTAACGGCAACCAACTAGTGGGGATCTTTAACGTGAATGATGAAAAAAAACATTATGTCAAGGCGTTTGGAGGCTCTAAATCGTTCGCATGGCATTGCTGGCAGGCACGGTAGCGGGTATATGGTAATTGAATGCGGCAGCGCGGACCTGGAACTGGGTCAATTACGCTCCGATTCCTCTTCTCTGAAGGTGTTCGCATTTTATGTGCCACAACCGCTACCAACGATGCGACCAGCGAAGAAATGAATGCACACACTGACCGGCTTCGTCCACGATGTTGTCGCTTCACGTTTGAACGGGTTCGAGTTGTGTAGGGTTGGCCACCCGTTAGTCCCAGTAGTGCCAACCGAACCAGGCCACCGTGATCTCAACCAGGAACAGCAAACATCAGTGGATGCGCAAATCGGACACGAAGCTCCGTGAGAGTGGGAGAGTAATGCCGTCGGGTGTGTGTGTCTGTACGGGAAGACGATGCATCCCGTTAATCCGCAACAACACAATAGGCTGTTTAGCTGGGCGGTTTGGTCAGCTGACCGCTCACTTCCCACTCGTTGGTGTACGGGTTTTTTTAAAGCACACTTTCAGAATACACGGGTTTCTTTTTGAGTGCAAAAGTGAATGATGATAACCTTAATGGGCGTAAAGTGTATCATGTGCCATCGCTTAATTTCGTTATGGTAAGTTGTATTGTTGATTTCAAATTTTTTAGCAAGGTGAAAAAATGAAACGTACCATGGCAGACTTCTAGCAACATAAAACAAATCAACAACTTTAAAGAACATGTTTCCATTTCCCACGACTATTTCCTCGAAATGAAATATTATTTATCGTACGGAATAGAGATAGTAAGCGAGAGGAGAGATGAGAGAAAGAGAGAAAAAGAGAAAGAGAGAGAGAGAGAGAGAGAGAGAGAGAGAGAGAGAGAGAGACATTTAAACAACGGCCTTCGATTGGACCTTACAATTGATATTAAATTGGATCCGTTTCAGTGCAGCCGGGTGTAATCATACGGGCATAGCTTGCGTTTCCGTTTGCGCTGCGATGCACTCGGGTACATGGTCAATTTGCATTCTACCGTGGCGTAAACTATAAATTTAGCTTCAACGCATCATCAGCGTCTATGCACGCGTGTTGCCTCGGACAGATGTAGCGCATAAGATAGTGCACACGTCCACACATGCAAGCTTGCTGCATTTGCACGTGTACGCGAGCTTCGCATACCGAGGAGCGCAAAGGAGTGGCAAAGAATCGATCTATTTGTGAACGACGCGCGCTCCAGCAGAACGTCTTACACATTCGTTCTACCGAATAGCAAACACCTTCCGATGGAGGTGTTGCGGTTAGCCTCTTCTTTAACACGAGCAGGCCGATGGCCGTAAACTCGATTTCACTACGCTAGGGCAAGCCGATCCATCCGAAGGTCATCGCCAATCGTCGGTCGAAGGATGAGCCGACCAATAATACGAACCAAGCCACCATATGTCTCGATTTAGAGGCACAAAAACGATTCTGCTTTTTAAAAAATGCATTTAAAACAACACTGCAAAAGCCATACAACTTCAAGGTGAAAGGACTTTTGAGAGAAACTCGCACGAATACACCACCAATCTTAAACAGTGGATGTAGAGCGAGACAGCGCACACCTTCAAGCATAGAAACAGCGCACCGTCGAAGGCTAGGCCATAATTAAACAATAACTAATACAAGGCGGCGAGGCATCTAGCCCTGTTGAATGATTTTCTACTATTTTCAATTTTTCTACGCAATAACTCATAATAACACTTATAGCATTTAAAAATGATACAAAAAACAACATCGAAGTGTTTAAAAATCTCTCTATTTATTGTGTGATCCAATTTAAAAATGTTGTAATTTATTATATAATGAATTTGAATACAATATTCCATCGTTTACATTCAAACAGTTACATTTAAATTTATTGGTTAAATTCAAACAATTACAATGGCCTTACAATTAGCCGGAAGCTTCTTGACCTTGAAAACATATGAATCAATCAGGTTCACCATTGCTACAGATGCAGATAAAAAAAGAATTACAAAATTTAATTCAATTATGCCAACATCCAAATGCGAACGTAGTTTTCAACAATACGAATCAATAAAATGAATGACCCAACTGTACCATTGCCCCAGATCGATACGATCTGTTGAGCAACGCAGATTGCTATTCAAGGTACCACCTTTGCGATCACCGCACCACCACCCCCGCGCCGTCACACTGCGTCCGAATGTTGCAGATGAGAGACGAGCGTTGAGTGAAGCGTACCAGAAGTTGCCGCTCGATATTTCTGCCGCGTCGTAGGAACTCGATGAAATGGGAACCGGGATGAGTCCTCACCAGGCGCCAAGCCAAGGCAGGGTGGGCGGACGCGTTTGCTACTATTTGGAATGTTCTACCATGAAATCACAGCCATTCGCATCGAAACGGAAGCAAGCGCTCTCGCAAGGGTTTGAATGGTCCAATTCGATCGATTTGGAACGCGATCGATGACCTTGTAGCAACAACAGCACACTGTCGCTACTTTTGACACCGATTGCGACACGCACGGATGCACGCATATACAAATGCCATGCAAAAGTGAACAAATCGATGATGATGATGATGATGATGTGATCAAGCAGTGACCGGTTAATTGGAGGGTCTGGTTCTGGACGAAACGTTCACTTGGTAATGCTTTCGCCCGTTCGATGAAGTCGTCATCGAGATGAATGCGTGTTTCACTAGCGTAAATAATATATTAAAGCTACACACACACACAGACGCGAGCGCGAACACACGTGTACACACACCCGCTTTGCGTCAACACGGAGAAGGTCACAAGGTTGCGAGATTCCGAAGGCACACTACACCGAACCGAAGCATAAACATATTGCTTCTTGCGAAACATGGGCGCGTGTTGCAGGCCCCAGCATCGATTGTTTAAATTTGTTTCTCCCGCTGCCTTGTGTGCTTGATGGAACAGTTTTGGCAATCAGCTGGAAGGTGTACATGATCTACGGAGCTTTAGTACGTCAAGATAGAGCCAGAGACGTAACAACTGCTCAAAAGCGGGGTTCGTATAACATAAGCACATAGGGGAAAGCGGGGCAAAATGGGCATGTGGGGCAAAATGGGCACCCTCTATTTAAGCATTATTTGACTACAAAAATACTTTCCAATGCTCAAAATGTATTCATTAGAGTGTTCTATGAACACCATGTAAGTTTCATAACCCTAACACAACAAATAACCAAGAAAAGTGCAAAATAAGGTTTAGTAGCATATTGATGTAATTTTTGTCACTTCGAAAATAAGCTTAACCCAGTGTCACAGGGATGCGTTGAAGTTTTACATTATATATTATTAAAGATATGATATTTCTATACAATTTGTCTGAAGAAAGCAAGGCGATCGAATGCGTATTTTTACTAATATAACATAAAATACAAAAATGCTTCACGTGAGGCAAAATGGGCAGTTACGCTTGGGGCAAAATGGGCAGATACTTTTGACAAATGGCGTTTGGTGAGGCTATGGTGTTGTATTTGTCGCCTCAATAATGATAACAGACACAGCTTCAAAAGAATCGATTTTGTAGATTTAAACGTGTAAAAACTGTTTTAATTTTGATAACATATTTTTGGAAGAATTTTAAGGGCTTTTCTGACCAGCAAAACAAAAGATAGAACGAAAATACATTTCACGACACGTGCGCAAAAGCATAGACCATTACCTAAGCGCAGTTGTTGTGGCCCATTTTGCCCCAGTGTTTTGACGTTTCACAGTTTGTTTACATATGCCCATTTTGCCCCAGGGATATGCCCATTTTACCCCGCGTGTCAAAAATGCTTCTCGTAAAACATCAACTTTTATTTTACATTATTTACATGTTTTTAAGTTGTTTTCATTCTATGTGGCAATTTAAATCCATAGATAAATGGTGGAAGCATGCAATAATGAAAGAAAAATTGTGTTTTATGGCATATTCAAAGGAATATTCAGTAAACTGCTTAACATGCCCATTTTGCCCCGCTTTCCCCTATATACATCCGGGGGGCAGCACGCTGCACCCCAGTCGAGACAAACTCGCTCAAGCACGCGCGCACTACACACACACACAATATTACCCCAACCTGTTCGTCGTTGGACTTCGTAAGCAAATATTGATTGATTTTTTTCCCTTTAATTATTGCTTCGTACATATGCTTGCGCAACGCCACCCTTTTCCCTTTCTCGCTGCCAATCGTTAGGGGGCAGCGTTACACCTCGCGCCCCGCTAATGGCAAAATTTACGACACACTTTTATGAGACATCTTGCTATCGAACTTGTTGGCGGTGCTCCATACAGCTACTACCGCGCTCTAGAAACAGATAGAGATCCGCCACAAAAAAAAACAAACACGAGAAAAAGAAAGTGGAGTTTTGCAATCTCTTTCGCTTTGAATAAAACATGATGATAGATGACAAAGCACGATGCAAATGTATGTGCATGTTTCCATGTGGATTCTGTCGAAAAAAAACCCGTTACCGATTCAGCATTGATTTGATACTAATGTGTCGATTTTTTCAGACACTGGTCTATTTTGCACACATTTTTTAAAAATATAAATTAAACATTTGTAGCTTAAGTAATTATTCGGGACTCAATAATACAATTTTTTGGCCATTTCTAATGCTACTAGTAATACTGGTTGATTTGAAAAATAACAAGAATGCTCAATTCCATTGTATTTCTGTTGCGGTGAATTGAAGGGCTACGTGCACGATTATAATGAAAACCGCTATGCTTTATAATAAGCTCCGAAACGGATCGCGTTTCACTCTTAAAAAAAGCTACAAAATGTTGAAGACGAAAGCGGCCCGAAACGACGACGGAGGTACGCGTCTAGCCATTGACCTTTGCTACGAGCACCAGAAAAAAAGCTATTACAGAACCTGCTCGTTCAAACGGAACAGCTTTCTAGAGGGTGTGGGTGAGAGGGGCCTGGAGGCTGGGGGTTACTGAAAGGTGAACTTTGAGCAGAGGAAACATAGAGGCCACATATCTCTGCATCGAGCAGGTATACCAAGCTGCTGGAGTTTAGAGTATAATCTCTCTTTAATGGTCAGCGATGGGGGTGAGGGGGTGGAGCAGAAGGAACGATAGATAAATAGATGGAACAGCCGCTTACGACGAATTCAATCTCACAATTTGAACCCTGATTATCGTACTCCGGCAGGCACTCTTCGCCGGAGCGTTTGCAGCACGATCGTGACGATGATCAGCTTCGCGAGAGCCCGAGATACGGATGAGGATGAAATGGAAACAAGAATACAGTAATATGCCATTCACCTTCCCTCTATCATTCGAATCAATCCCGAACCTTCGAATTTTACCAACGAACAATCAAATCCCTCTCTTCCCCTTTGAATTCTCTCACCCGCAAACAGAAAGCCCTCTTAAGCGACCATTCCGCGTCGATTTCTTTCCTTCTTTCTATCCTAGGAACTGCGAGAGTTGAGAATAGTTCAATTGCGCATCGTAACACAGCATCAGGATCCACGGCACAAAGGCACGGAAGGCTTCGTGCAACGGAAAGCTATGTAGAGGGTATAGGACCACAACAAGAAATTTCGTACAATATACACAAATCTTTTTCTTTTAGCACAACAACCGTTGTCGGTTAAGTCCTGCCTGTAGTAGTAGTAGTAAGATTTGTTTATAGAGATTTTGAGTCTTGCGACATTCATATCTTTCCAGGTAGACTGGTGGTGTAAAGTTGGGTTGACTTGATTATATTTTTGTTCGTATCTTTTTTTGAAATTTGATCCTGCCTGTACCAACTAGTGAAGTGAGCTTGGCTTTTTAGTTACTTACTGACTACACATAGCAGAATAATAGTCAGTCCTACGGGGGCACGGTCCATTCGAGGTTTGAGTTCATGACGGGCATATTTGTTAGGTCGTACGAGTTGACGACTGTACCACCAGACCGGCACAATATATACAAATGAACGAACGAACAAAAAGAAAAAGGAAGAAAGAAAGTTAAAAGTGAAAAGTTCAAAATGGACACCTAACACAAACATCAAGGTTCCTAATGATCAAGACAGATGCCAGCCTGCTGGAATGTAACTAATACTGTGGTCTGCTGCAGTCCGAAAACAGCCTCTGTCTCAAAACTCTTCCACAAAAACATTATTGCACAAAATTCGACAGCTTTATCAACTATGCAACAAAGCCTGCTAATGCTGATCCCCTCCTAATTTGGTTAATGATACGTGGCCTACACCAAGGTCCATGGTGCTTTCCTTATTCCTTGTCTTTTCTCATAAGATACACACATACAACAATGGCCAACCAACGCAGTACGAATAAATAATTAAACGGAAATCTTCTTAGATAACGGAAGCAAGCGTAAGTAATACGATAGAGTATCATAAAATGGCAGTACGGTGAACAAACAATAGCATATAATAGCTATTGTTCCCCACTATAGGCCGCGTCGTTACTGTATTTCCTGTGCCACAAGGTTGTAAGGCCCTTTCGTCGTCCGTGACGTCTTGCGGCTGACGCAAAGCGTAGAATGCTTTTATGCGCCCGGAATAGGAAAATTGACCGAACCGATGATCCTGCCATCAGAACCGGGTAAGGGAAAAGGACCGCACAAAGTATTATTTGCCACCGTTCCGCTTCCTATGTTTGACCTTTCGCTATGCCCGTGTCCTTCAAAGTGTACTAATAGGCTGCACAACTGGCAACTATGTTCCCATTGACTGTCGTAGAGGTTGCGTAGCGCTGAAAACCCTTTCCCGCAAACCAAACACATTTTTCTAGATGACATACGCGCGGTTGCATAGGCGGTAAGTCGATTCGATTCTTCAAATGTAACTATGCAGTGCATCTACACACACAGTACGGCACTACGAAAATATGTTAAATTTTCATTCAATGTACTTTACAACCATGTAATACGCTGTGTACGTACATTGCGATATTCCACAGCTGGGATTCTACTGGCATCGCACCCGTAGCAAGCACGTAGCAAAACTCCCTGAGCGGGAACCAATATCCAATTAGCAAAGGGACTCAAAACGGAACCTCCATTATGTAGCGGAAAGAAAAGGGACGAAACTTTGGCACTTCTGAGACACGGGAGTGAAGCATGTGTGCCACCGACGATGGATAGCGAAGGTCCAAGGAAATACATTTCTAGCGACTCCCAAAGTGACTTTCAATGCGATCCCTTATTCAATCCAGTTTCAAATTATGACAATAACGAACTATTTTGCCCATTTTATCTATCCAAAATATTTACCGGTTTTACCTTATTTTCATAAGAATTATGTTTCAGCATTATTACACTGTTAAAAAAAAGTAAAAAATGTATTACTAAAGTTTATTGTTCGATGTTTAGCGACATTAACGCGGTCCAAACCATTAAAGAAGAGCCAAATAAAAAACACATAGATTCTGCATCTATCGTGATCAACAGCGTGATAGCGATGGCGAGAACATAAACGATACGTGGCAGGGCATCAATATGAATAACAGAACCAAACGAACAACACTAGCACCAACTTTGTAATACAGCACAATTTTTTCGATCGTCCTTCTAAAATATTACCATCCACCAAGCAATGGTGCCAGAGAATAACTCAACATTTTTCCCCTGGACTGGAACACTTTTCCAGGGGGACAAAACCATCGCACAGCAAATTTCGTTCGAACACTTTTTTTACACGATTAAATTATTTTAGTGCTGTCCCGTTTGGCCGCAACGGCTGCTTTTACATTTGTGTGATTTTTATCTTCACCAACCATTATCGAGCGGGGATATTAAATTTTCTTCCCGCGCGCTGTTCTCGTTCCATTTTCTCCTGGAGCGCTACTTGATGCTGCGAACAGATCTGGTCGCCCTATCATTTACTTCCCCCATTGCCTCCCATCGTTGGCTTCCGTTTCCCGAATGGAACAACTTTTTCCCCATTCCGCAACACACACACCCATACATCTGTACATAGTATATACTTCGAAAGCATTTAATTTTTTTTTCTTGTCCTATTGTGTGTGCACCCTGTTTAAGCTCTGTCCCTCAGAGTGCCTAGAAAGGATAAAGCAAAAACGCAGAAAGTTGTTCGATCTCTTTCTTCGTTTTATTTCTCTCTCTCTCTCTCTCTCTCTTTCTAATACATCTTCAATCGACATTCTGCATGTTTCCTGCATGAAGGGACACAATGGTGGAAATTGAAATTCCCCAAACTCGCCCTCTGCCTACAGTCCCTCGTTGAAATCATCGTACGTATTTTAAAAAAGCTGGATAGAAAAGTCCTTTTACTAGCCATCGTCGTAGCTGGGAGGACAATTTTCGCACACCATTATGCTTCCTGGGTGTGGTTGGTCGGTAAAAAAAAAATTAAAAAAAGAAATTATCCACCACCCGATGGCCGAACCTCGCGGTATGCAATTTGTTGCTGAGCGGGAATAAAAATGGTATTAAAACCAGCAACGTGAAGCTTCCCACGGCACGCGCTCAAACGACGCATCGGACAAACAACATTCTAGGCGCGCTCGAGACAAATTGATGCAGTTTCCGTTCCGTTACAGAGCTTCTTAGGTATCGTCTCCCTTTCTGGCATGGACATCAGCCATCGAAAGGAAGGAAATCGGGCACTTAAAAAATGAAATGAAATCCTAGCGCTAGCGTAGCATTTACAGGAGGGTCTCCTCCCTCGCACAAAGTGAACCCCTCCGAGAGCAACTAAACAAACAAGAGACCTCCGAGCGACGCTTCACAACACTGTTGTCGATAGTGAAGGGTGGGGGGCTTATGAAACTGGCTAACAAACAGTAAAGTAAAGAAATTCCATAACTAAAATCAAGACTTCTTGAGAGGACGGACTTTACTTGGAATGCACGGTAAAGAAACTCTTGCGGTAAGGATGCTGTTCGTGCATTAATGCGCCACAAGAAATAAGGATGGTTACACCAACGGATGGTGAACGCGTACAGCCTAATATTTACTGTTTTTTTTTTCTATTATTCAACATACCTATCACGGCCGTGAGAAAAAGATGCAGATGCTTGTTTTTCCCTTAAACGCAATTTATTATCAAGTGGTCATGTTCGACAGGTCATTTTAAAAACCATATTCAATTCGCATTCATTAAGTACATAATTTAGTACAATTTGTACAACTTAAACTAACAAAATGGTAAGAAAATAGCCGCAATCTCATGAATAGTTTCTGGGGAGGGGATAACACAACGTAGAGTAACCGTAAAGAAAACCCATCAAGGATATTATACAACTGAACATGACAAAAAAAGGACAACCGAGAGGACATTAGAGTGGAGACCATTAGCATACAGCTGACATCAAGGGTAGTGCAAGTCCGTCAACACACCACCGCGTGTGCCTCTGTCGTGCTCTTACAACACCACCACCACATCATGTGCTTGATGTTCCCGGCAGGAGGTCGTAATAATATTCCACTACCATTCGTGTTCGGCGGAAAGGCTGCCACATGTGGTAGCTGAAGCGTGTTAAACAGGCGACCGCCTAAACGTCACAGTCACTTTGAAGCAAACAAATCACGTCTTACAAACGAACGCATAATCGATTGAGCTGAGATGCCTTCGAGTGAGAATACGGAGTCCTGCCCCCACCCCTCCTCCACACACGCCTGCCTGTTGGTAAACGATTTTATGAGCCTCACTTATCCCTTGCCAGCCTTACAGTCACTTAGCACCGAATCGATGATAATGTAACACCATCATTTTGAAGGTTCCTGTGCGAGCATCGCATCACAGAGGTTCATCACAGTGGCAAGATTTCAACCATCCAGTGGTTGGGCGCATAAGGCTCGCGCTGAGGCTGATTCGGTCCACCCTGTTCAAGCGCAACTAAAGGGAAGCAATTTGCTGCAAGCTGTCACCAGCTGAGATTGAGTAATCAAATTTGCCCCGAGCCACGCCTTGATGGACAAGTGGCTTAAGCAATAGTAAGAGTCAGGAGAAAAAATCAATTCAAATCAAATTCCTACACGTTGAATTACATGTGCGGAGAAAACATTCCCCCCCCCCCATAGCCGTGCCACGCTACGATGATTTCGATTGACAGCGCAAGAAGTAGCGCTGGAAGCGAACGGATAAAATTAAGGGAAGTGGGCGAATGAAAGCCTATAAATCAAATAAACCAGGTTATATTTTTGTTACATACTAATCATAAAATAATACACACAAAAAAACACGCAATGCGCATACTTTAATAAATATTGAACTCAAATTGTACCAAACAAATACAATTGCAGCAACATGGACGTCTCCGATGCTGTTTACTTCAGGCTAACTCTCCCCGGTAGAACAAGGTGCAGTGTGCTGGAGAAATTAATAGTACAAAAAGATATGCACAGCGTTCCTCCCTGTGTGGTATGTGTTTGAATTATCCTTTTTCCGGAAACAAAACAAAAAATCTGCTATGTGCAAGCTTGCGGGGTGCTGCTGCTGTTGAGCGGAGAAAAAAAGGATGCTCATGCGAGCAAATCATACCACAACGTGCTGCTGCTGTAGAAGACGGGTCGAAAATAAATGGTTCTGGAATTTGCACCGAGAGCGCACGGAAGAGAGAGAAAGAGAGAGAGCAAACCATTTCCCAGAGCTCTGAGAGAGCGCCAAATAGTATCATGATGATGGTGGCAGTGCTGGTGTGTGATGCTCATGATGATGATGATGAAAATGACGGTGATGACGGCAAGGACGACTTCCATATCCTGATGGTTACATCGCGCATGCACTCCGTCAGTTGGCAAAAGGGATTCCGGGTCGAAATTTTGCCCGTTTGGTTTGACGGTACAGGGAACGGAATGAAGGAATGGTACATTTTCCAGCTAGCAGAAGTTGGTAGAACATCGAATGGGAAATCATCGGCTGCTCTCCGATGCACGGGCGTGCTGTTGTTGTTTTAAATATGTTGTTCGGAAGCCTTTCTTTGTTCTGCCGTTGTGCTTGCAGAGACGATCAATTAAATTTAAATACTGCTTCGATGTTTTTTTTTTTATTTTATCAAGCTGTTTTGATGATTTTTTTGCTGAGTTTTAGATTTGATGTTTTAAGAAAATGTATTTTATGTTATTGTTAGTCATCTTCTAAATAACTCAAACAAAATTAAAAACAAAAAAAGGAATACAGTTGTCTCGGTACCAAATGACGCAAAGCGTACAATATTGGGTACGAAATCAGCTTAAAAGTGATTTAATGAATTGGGGGAATGAAATCCACCCCAAGTAACCGTGTCTCGAAAGGTAGCCGCAATCGGAAATGCCAACCAGTATCGACAATGCAAAAATTGAAACATGGTTCTCCAGCAAGATCAATGGGAACATCAATTAAGACAACAAAAAAATAGCCTTCCGTTATCGCCTTAATTTATTGTCGTGCTCATTAGTTAATTAATTAAATACGCCATCCCCTGCCAAATGGTGGTTATTGATGTTGGCGATATCCTCACACGGCCACTAGCCATTCCATCAAAACCCATCCTCCGGAATGGGAAACGGGAGGAAATGTTCGGGTCCGCAAAGAATTTTCGTAGCATTAAAGGTCCTTTTAACTCGCTCCATGATTTACGGTAAGTCAAGCGTCGCGGAAAGCAATTGCATGGCATCGTATTTTACTAGTGAGCCTGATTCATAATTAATCATTCATCAAATTTGTCCACACGAAAAGCATCCCTCATTTTTGGCTGTGAAATATTGTGCTGAGGAAGGGCCAACAGTTGATCACAAGGCGATTGTCACCGGCACATTAAAGGATGCTTACAGAGATTTAAAGTACGATAGGGAAAATGTCCAACCTATATCATCAGTAAGGTATGATGTTAACTAGTGCAAGTACACCACAACACAAATGGAGGATAAATAGACAACATAAAACTAAAAACAGGCCTAGCAACAATTTAAAGGACAACTTCAATTTTATGCAATGGCATTGAAAAAAAACGCGAAAATGTTAAATTCAACGTTTGAAAGTTAGCACAATAAAGTCATGTTTCCCTGCCGAAACACACTAAAATATCAATAATGTAAATGAATTATGGTAATTAAATCATCGACTGTTATCGGTGTACAGTCTGTTCCCGAGATGCGCGGTGTATGGGTTCCCGAGGAACTTGAAAATCCGCGTAAGTCGAATTTCACGTTTTTCAGCTAAAATACATTCGATTCCTCGCTATTTTCCATTAAATGAAGAACCATTGTACACTTTATCATCAGAAAATTCTGATATTTCTGGCTTCTGAGCGGAATATATATATTTTTTGGGCAAAAATGCAATTTATGCTGCATTGGACAATTCTTGAAGCAAATTGCACTTAATTTGGTCTATCAAATTTAGAAACCCGCATATCACTGAATCCGCGTATGTCGAGAAACACATAACTCGGGAACAGACTGTATTCAGATTTTCATTTGTAATGTTTAATACCATGCTATACCATCGTATTGCAAAGTTTGCACTGTTTTGTCTATCATTCCCTTTGATTATATATTTATATTTGCATGTATTAAAGCTTTTGCTTTAATTGCGCGAATTTGATGAATTTGATTTGATGTTTGATGATGAGCGCGGATTTAGTCTATGATGTAAATCCTTTTTAGAATCATCATGCATAATTTCCTCCACAGTGCAATAGCAGCACAGTTCGAAAAAATGGAATTAAACATAATTTGATGTTCAAAGCTGTTTAAAAGAAAGTCGCGGTAATGTAGGAATACATCAGGTTGGAGCAGGAAGGTGTGTCTCCCGAACATGTTTACCTTTGCCTACGCTTATCGTTTGCTACCATAAAATGCATCCTGCACTTTCCAGGCCACTCACCTTATCAGCTGGTATGTTTTTTGACGACATCCTGCCTGCCTTCTTTTCCAGCTCGGTCGGCAATCGCTAGAATCCGCTTCCTATTGTTTTCCCTTTTCCCAGTTCTCCGGATGCGGTGCAGGTGAACCCCGTGTAGCTCTCGGGCACTCTCGAGACAATGCCAAGCGATATCCGCTTTATTTATTGCCCTTTGCGTACCTCACGTTTCACTCGTACCTCACTGATGGATCTGTTTCGGAAAGGTTGTTTTTTTCTTCTACTAGCTTCAATCTTTTTTTACCTATCTTTTCCAGCAACCAATGCAAAACCTCTCTTCACGCACAATAGCATTGCCCAGAAGACTTCAGTCGAAATAAAAAGATGGTGAACGGCAATACAACCGTTGCTGTCGCGGCCGTAATGGTGGGTGTGTGCTTGTTTCTTCTCAATTCTTTACAAAACTTCACTTTTCAAAACTATCACTTTGCACAGTGTGGCCTCGCTGGTGCCTCGAATTTAGCTAACCATTGGTTAACAGATATTGATCAAAGCAGGCATTTAAACGCGGCGCTTTTCTGAACTTTCTCGCCCAATTTTCGCTTCATATGAAACCGTAAAACTCACACACGCACACACATACACACATTTACGCACGCACACACACGCACACACCCACAAGGAAGGGCAAACAAATTCACATCATTTGATTTTGTTGAATGTATCACAATGCAATAATGCACCTCGCAACAAAACCGAGCGAAATGGGCAAGATGCAAGCTCGCGCTGGAGCGATGGGTATTTAATTTTGTGGCGATGGCAATCACTAGGAGCACTTGTCAAAGGGCACTGCGATTCGCCATTACTAATCGAAGGTATTCACTGGCGAGCGCTTTTGACACTGGCCCGCTCGGCAGGGACTGCACCTGAAAACACAAACAAAATCGGTTGAAGCAAACCTTTTCTAGCAGCTCGTCATTTTGCACGGGTATTTATTTTTGCGCATGATTGTATTTTCTGGACGATCGATTTAATTTTGGCCGTGTGCGTCAGCTTCACGACATGCAGTAGCGATGGGAAAATCGCCCTCAAATTCAAGATACTCGACTGGGACAGCAGAGGAACGGAAATTGTGAATTGCTAAAGCAACCAACCAGCGAATCACCAATAACAACCACGACGACGACGACGAGCCCAGAAAACCACTGCCCGTGATGTCTCACAAATGTAAACACCCATACATTGAACGGGTGTTGGTATTATTTTCAAACAACACAATCTCCTCTCCGCTGCTTTCGCGCTAGCACTAGTGCGACGTCGTGGCGCAACTTCAGAATTATTTTCGCTCCCACCAATACTACTGCAGCGTGAACAACCAACACTCTCGCGTTGACGTGTTTGCTCTCGGCTGAGAGCGAACAATGCGTTTTTTTTTTCTTCGAAAGATGTAAAATTTCACCAAAACCCCTTTTTACAACACCACACTTCCTGCACACATACAAACGCCTACACACAGTCACTCGACACACATACGTCTGTATTTTTCACCACACCGTTAACGCAGCGAAACTCTGAACTGCTTGTAAACTTTTCGTTCCCAAGAGCAGCTCTAATTTGGCCTTAGTTCCACACATAAAAAAACGATCGCACTTTCGCATCGATGTAATACAGACGAATTGGCGAGCTAGAGCACAAGGTGTGTGAGATGATATTACTCTTTCTATTCTCCGCTTACGATATAATGCTGCAGTTTCACGAAAATATACTACCTCGACGGGATACGATCGATTGATTGCAACTGCTATACAATGACCACGGATGCGAGTCCGTCTGTAGTCTCGACCATTGAAAAAGAGCCTATGAAAAAGCACACCAACGAGGGCAACAACGCACCACCTATTTTCTATTGATGCCAAACACATGAACGCAAAGTGAATGTCACTGGCCAGGTGATGCAAACCACGAGCGAACAAACAGGGAAAGACGTTTGACAGTCAATAACCATCTAGCACCGTGTACCCATATGTGTCAAATGTGTTGAGAGGTGTACAGTATACGCTCGGTAAGGCACTGGTCTAATCTTGTTGCGCGCAACATTGTTGCTGGCAAAATGTATGGATTTTGACAGCTAGCGCAACTTTGTTGCATGCCAAATTCAATCCAATTTGATTTTTGTCTGGCAACATTTTCTATTTACCTTGGTCATGGTAATCAGGTGTATGAAATGACACAGCAGCAGTGTGCGTTTTGTTGACATCCACTAAATTTGGATTTTAAGCATTTATAATAAATTTTTTGATGTATATTTTGTTTTTTAAACACTTCCCAAATAGCCAGAATTGCTTAAGCAGCTCATTTTGGCACGCTAAAGATCGCTGCTCTAATTCGCCTTTTGCAGTAGATAAACAGCATCAAAGTTCTATGTGGGTCTTTCAAACAGCGCCTAAGCAGCTTCCTTATGCCACGATGCCAGGGATTATTTTTCTTTGTGTTTTATTTTCAAGCAAGCGTCATCGATGAAATAAACAACAAAATTTGTGTAACGACCAAGCGTTTTACGGTTGGCGGAAGGTTAATTGGCCGTTTTAATAAGATTTAGCACAATTCGGAAGAGCACACAAATAATTATACGCAGAAGTCAGTGGCTTACGTCTGTTTCGTTCAATGTCGCGCCAAGAAGAGAGCTTTATTCTATGACAGTTCATCTAGCACACCGGGTGCTCCAGCGGTCAAGGTATAATGCGTTTATACCGCTGCGTTCGGGGTTCGGGTTGAGTGCACAGTGGGCGATATTAGTCCGGACGTTACAGCTCGGCTATCCTGAACAATAAATTGCCCTCAATTTCCTAATCACTGGACTCGGTCCAACGTCGCAACTTATTCGCTTCTAGAACCCCATCGTAGGGTAGTTGTGTGAGTTGACATCCTTCTACATCGCGTACCACGTACCTATCATGGGGCAACACTTTATGGATGACGTAAGGTCCCCTGAATTTAGGATTGAGCTTCTTATTACCACTATCGGTCGTATCAGAGTAACGTATAGCCACTAAGTCACCCTCCTTATAGCACTGCGGTGGTTTGTGCTTTTTGCTAAAGTATTCCTCATTCTTCCGTTGAGACTCTTCTATGTTTTCTAACGCTTTATCCCGAATGGCTTCTAAGTCCCTAGAGGCTCGATCAAATTTCTCATCCAGGTATTCGGCTAACTCGTCTGGAACTTTACCGCGTTGCTCAACACCAAAGAGTAGGACAGAGGGGCAGAAGTTCGTAGATGTGTGGACGGTATTGTTTAAAGCGTATTCGGCTGACCGCAACTTGGATACCCAATCGGTCTGGTCGGGAGCATCAGATAGTTTACTAAGGATAGGACGCAACACACGGTTCACCCGTTCTACCTGTCCATTGGCTTGTGGGGATCCGGTGGCGTTGAGGACATGGCTAATGTTATGCGATTCCAAGAAGTCCTCAAACAAGGTTGAGGTGAAACAAGTAGCTCGATCGCTAACAATCCGCCTAGGGCGGCTATAGTAAGACATATATTGGGAAAGGGCAGAACACACTTCCTTCGCATTAGTTGAGGAGGTTGGGTAAAGTTTGGTTAGTTTAGTGAAAGCATCGATAACAACAAGTATATACTTCTTGCGTAAGGGAGAACTAGGGAGCGGACCTAAATGGTCAATATGGATGGTATCGAAGGGTAAGGGCTCTTTAGGGATGCTGTACATATTCCGGGCATTAGTATGATGAGGTGCAGAATAAACAATGCACTTGAGGCAGTTCTTAATGAATTTGTCGATAGTGGGCTTCATGTGGGGAAACCAGTAATGCTGACTGATTTTGCTGAAGGTTTTGTTTATGCCCAGGTGGCCAATTCGCTCGTGAGTGTGTCTAATTACGTTGTCGACCATTTCCGAAGGGACATACAATTGAGGTTGACCATCAGGTATGTCGCGATAGACAAGCCCATCTTGAAGTAAGAATCCGTCAACTTCTTCTGATTCTAACCGATGTTTAAGAGCTTCGATAGATGGGTCACGCGTCTGAGCTACTTGAAGCTGGAAGTCAAGGTCAATCTCACCGATGGCACCCACAGCTTCGGTGCGACTCAGTGCGTCGACATGTGGCATAGAAGTGCCTGAGCGATGACAGATGCTATAATCGTAATTTTCCAGAAACAAGGACCACCTGGCAATCTTAGCGGAAGCATTACGGTTCTTAAGGGTCTCGACCAGAGAGTTGCAGTCAGTAACTATCTTAATGGGGAGCCCATGAACATAAGTGTGAAAGCGCTTAAGAGCGTAAATGATGGAAAGAGTTTCAAGCTCATAACTGTGTAACTTGGACTCGTCTTTTGAAGTGGTTTTGGAAAAGTAAGCAACAGGGTGCAACTTATTGTCATCCTGTTTCTGAAGGAGAATAGCGCCAAAACCAAAGGAACTTGCGTCACAGTGTAATTCGGTTTCCCGTTTTGGGTCGAATATGGAAAGGACAGGAGAATGCACAAGTTTGTCACGTAAGGTTTCAAAAGCATGCACACAATTTGAATCGAAGTTAAATACTTCGTCCTTTTGAAGAAGTTTTGTCATAGGTTTAGCGATGCAAGAGAAAGATGGAACAAACCGTCGGAAGTATGAAAACAGACCAAGACAACGTCTGAGTTGCTTTAAATTAGTGGGCTTAGGGTAATTAGTAAGTGCTTTAATGTGCCTATCACTAGGCTGAATTCCAGAAAAGTTAGCTTTGTAGCCCAAGTATTCTATTTCTTCATGGACAAATTTGCACTTGTCAAGACGAAGTTCTAAATTGTTCTGCTTAATCTTTTCTAATACGGACCGAAGGGTACTGAAGTGAGAGCTAAGATCGGTAGAAGCGATGATGATATCATCGAGGTACACTACTATTCTGCCATCATCAATGAATTCCCTTAAAATAGAATTAATAAAACGTTGGAATTCGGAAGGGGCGTTACGAAGACCGAATGGCATTTTCAGATATTCAAATTGACCATCTGGGGTCACAAAAGAAGTGTAGGGGATAGACTCCTCACTCATTGGGACCTGATGGAATCCGCTTTTCAAATCCAGCAAACTGAAGAATTTTTTTCCACACAGATGCTCCAAACAAGTTTCGATAAGGGGTAGGGGGTAATTGTCCCGAACTGTAACTTTGTTGAGGGGCCGGTAATCCACACACATACGAACCTCGCCACTCTTTTTCCTAACGAGGACAAGCGCAGAAGCATAAGGAGAATTACTGGGCCGGATGATGTTTTCTGCTAACAGTTTATCAACAATTTGCTTAACCTGCTGTCTTTCACCATAAGAGAGTCTTCGCGGCTTAGTAAATATTGGTGTATCATGAGTCAGATTGATTTTCATAGGGTGTTTGAGCGGTATAACATCTGAAGTATAGTTGAGGTATGAGTTTTCAACAATGGAATTGACTATTGAACGTTGTTCCAAAGATAATGTTTTTCCTAAATCCAATTCATTATCGGCTTCAGCCACATCGAGCGCACAAATACTCCTAATAGCATCGTCTAATTTTTCTGGAAGAATCGTATCTACTTCTTTAAGTTCCGTCGATAGAGGTTTAGTAATACATGAAGTTGTAAGAGATGAATACGTAAGAAAAATATTAAGTGAGTTCAGTAAATCGCGACCGATAATGACTGGCCACGCAATTCCAGGTAATATAATAAAAGAGTGTCGAACGGAATGATTCTTAAATCGGATAGTACAATCGATTTTTCCTCGAGAGTAAAGTGGTCCCTTAATCATAGTGCAGTATTCGGTAGCGGAAAGAGGTCCTAGCATCTTGACTGGTACTATCGTGTCGCTAATGAAGCTCACAGGACTTCCTGTGTCGAGAAGGGAACGAACGCAGGGAATGGTGGTACGCTTAGCAGAAGGGTGGAAAAATGTCAAACTCACCTCTTGATTTGTGGCGAGAGCTTCGTCCGAACTAGTATTGCCCTCGACAGTGGCGTTGGCCCGACGTTCAGGGCAGTTACGGTAGACGTGTCCAGTCTGGAAACAACGAAAACATCCGCCGGGTGGGCGCTTAGGTCGCGGGCACGCGTTCTGAAGGTGTCCGAATCGGGAGCAGTTGAAGCAGCGGATGGGTTCCTGCGATGGGCGGGGCCGTTCCATACAGCTGTTCGTTGTGGCCCGGGCATCAGCGGAAGGGGGCTGGGTGGTGCAAAGATGACGGCAAGATTCGAAAAGTTTCAATTTCTTCCGGAAGTCGTTCATCGTAAGAGGCATGAAATGCAGACTCGACGTAATTGACGGGCTTCCCAAGCCGTCGATGACGATCGGGATCAGTTCTGAATCGGCGATACTGGCTTGGTCTGCGATGCGCTGCATGTCAAACAAGTAGTGCAGGGCGGATTCCTGGGGCCGCAATCGACGGTTACGGAGTTGGCGATAAACAGATTCGGGCGTAGCAACGACGTGAAGATTGTCGATCAATTCTTTCTTCAACTCATCATAAGTGGTGACAACAAGTTCTTTTGCGACGTTAGCGGCTGTGCCGGTGAGGAGCCGAAGGGTGAAGAAAAATGTATCTGCATCGCGCACTCGGTAAAGTGCAAAGAGACGCTCCAAGTCGCGGAACCATCGGATGACATTGGGGTTGTTATCGACGTCGAGTGGCTCGATGAAAGCTTCAAAGTCCTTTACGCAAAGGGCGGCTGGCTGCGGCGTTTCAAGTTGGTGCACCTTTTGGCGTAATTCAGCTAGCTGCTGCTGCTGTCGCAGCTTCTCAAATTGGGCCTCGATGTCGTCAGGGCCGCGGGGAAGGGCGGCGGCTACACCTTGGGCGGAGGACAGATTAGCATTGGCGTCGGTGGTGTTGTTCGTCGAAGCGGCATCATTAACGGCGTCAGCGCCATTTTCATGAGGGTGATACAAAATGGCGGCCTCGGGATGGTTTGCGCAAGCGGAAACCGATGCCATGGCCGAGGTGGTGGGCTGCGCTGCACGGGGGGAACGAGCGACCAGCTCGAGGGAGGCGTAAAGTTTCCGAAGTTGTGTGACGGTGGCGGTATTCGGTACGTCGACGCCGGCTTCGATGAGCGCCCGGCGAAGTTCGTCTTTGCCTACCATTTTATGAAATGGCGTTGTCACACGCACACACGTACACAGACACACGTATACCGGCTGGTAAAGCGGCTTGCAGGCGGTTTTGTAGGCGATTTTTTTTGTTGGTTATCCCACTTCTGAGATGTAACGACCAAGCGTTTTACGGTTGGCGGAAGGTTAATTGGCCGTTTTAATAAGATTTAGCACAATTCGGAAGAGCACACAAATAATTATACGCAGAAGTCAGTGGCTTACGTCTGTTTCGTTCAATGTCGCGCCAAGAAGAGAGCTTTATTCTATGACAGTTCATCTAGCACACCGGGTGCTCCAGCGGTCAAGGTATAATGCGTTTATACCGCTGCGTTCGGGGTTCGGGTTGAGTGCACAGTGGGCGATATTAGTCCGGACGTTACATTTGTTTGGTTTAAACACATATGTATATTTTTAAATCTTTTGTATTGATAAATTACACAAATTTTTACACAATTTACTGATAATTCACAATCGCTTCACTCAATATTCATTCTTCAAGTAACGAATCTAACTTGTGCAGCAGCAATGAGATTATTGCCGGCGTCCGTCTTTGACACTTTGACAAGAGCCACCTTGAACCGATGTCATGCATTAAAAAGCTATAAAGTTCCACCAAGTTCAGTACCCTTTCTTAACAAGCCTTCAAGTTCCATCATGAACCCTACGCATAGTGCTAATCAGCCGCAAAGTTCCAAAGAGTACCATGTGCCTGTTAAAAAGCTCCATAGTTCCGCAAAGTACCGTCTATCTCTTAATCAGCCACAAAGTACGACATCGGAACGATTTTTCGTTAAACAGCCCTAAATCAGCTATAAAGTACGAGCTGGCTATTTGGGTTCATTCAACAAGTGAATGATAAAAAATAAACTCTGAGCTGTTAATTGGCAATTTTTTGACGCTAAACAATGTCAAAGCGAAATGTTGCCAGCAACATTCATAGACCACCTCAGCGATATGTTGCCGAGCAACAATGTTGCGCGCAACAACATTAGACCGTTGCCTAATACGCACCTTTTTAATCCGCACGTTCGATCAAAGTGCATGTAGCCCAAGGTGGAATATAGAGGCGGTGTCTTCTTACCGCAGGACTCCACACAGCATAACACGGAGCGCAACATAACAACTGACAGCTGCCAAACGCTTCCCAAAACACTTGGGAAAGGAGGTAAAGCGTTTAATTAACTGTTGGTCATCGCAGTAGGTTGGTAGCTTTTCATCGAGAAATGAGGGCCTACTAAGGATATTCAAAACATGTTACCAGCAAAGAAGCGTTTTCTGAAGCGTTTGGCAGCTGTCAGTTGTTATGTTGCGCTCCGTGTTATGCTGGGTGGAGTCCAAGGTGGATTAAAAATATCAGGTGGTGGATTAGGGCCTTTGGGGGGTCGCCATAGTTGAGGGACTTTACGTCATTTTAGAACCGTTGACCATTGGTTTCCGCACACAAAGATTAGCAAATATAACAGATTTCTTTGTTATTATGTGCATTTTGGTGTGTCTATTGATTTTATCGAAAAAACGTAATATATTAACAAAAGATTTGATGATTTGTTTATGCACGAAATTTAAAATCATGCTAGCATGAGTTCTAATCTCAAGTAAATTGTCCATGCGGCTCGTAGATAATGAGGAATTAATGTAAAAATTGAACAAAAATAATGATTTCTTAATTTTTATCATCAAAAATGTCGAAAACACAAAGAATTCTAGAATAAATTCACAGAATAACACAAAATAACACACTTTAATGTATGTTTCAATGTTAAATAAGAACTCACAAAGTCCAAAATATATTTTTAAAGAATATTTATTCGAAAAAATGGGGTAGATAAATTATATGAACAAATTTAATTAATGTAAACAAAGTTTGAATCCTGGGGACCTTACGTCAAGTGACGAATTGTCAAAATGCACTAGAGTCCACCACCTGATATTTTTAAATCCACCTTGGTGGAGTCCTGCGGTTAGCGTTTGGCATGTTGCCATTTTGAGATTCAGTTTGACAACAGCCGTCGATATTTGTTTACAAGTAGCAGGCGGAGTATCACGTTGAAAATTCCGATTTATAAAGTGTGGATGCAAAATATATGTTTTTAGTGCTATACAAATATTAATTAAATGGAAACAATTCATGTATCATACCCGTATACCAGCAACATTCGTCGCATTTGACAACTGCCGTCGATCCTGGTTTATTTTTTTCTAAAGCCTTGATGGCCAAATGTTCTGTATGACGACACCTCCTTTCTACCCAGTTTGTATGTAGCCTATCTCATACCTTGTTTTTTTGACAACATTTGAACGTCACTTTTTGACAGAACGGGGAAAACTTTTCCTGCAACAAGCTTTCTGGCAACTTTACAAATCAACAAACATTCTTACCGTATTAAGGGCGGTGGCAACGCTTCTTCGCATGCGATTTTATCGGACGGCCTGTCAAATTTTTGTATGGGATTTGACAGCCCAAGCGCCACAGATTAAGCTTAAACGACTGGAAAATTGAATATCCATAGAAAAAAATGAAAGCTCCACAGCTTCATTGGTTTGATCAATAGATGGCGTATTACAACTCATCATTATATTACTATCCTTTTCTTGCAATGAGTTTCGACAAGTTTCATCTAATCATGACCTATATAGCCTTCTAACTTTCTGAGCAAAAATCTATGCGAATGGTCATGTGGTCAGATACGTTGGTATCAACACCAACGACCATTACTCTAATCTCACTTGCTTCAGTGCTGGTGGTTTCCGTTGGAGTTTAGTATTTAAACAATCGTTATGCCGTTCTAGTTCTAGCGATGCATAACTTCAATGCGAAACCATACAACAGTACAGAGGAAATGAGAAAGCTCTCCTCCAAGCGAGGAAGCTCAGCTGGTTGGGTATCCCACAAACAGATGGCGCCACCAGCTTTTTTGCTATTTTTAGAATGCATGAGTCGTTTGCCGTCTGCTAAACGAAGTCTTTCTATATTCCGTTTAGGTAGAGTGCTTGAGTCGTTTAGAAGCCGTTTAGTGGTCGTTTAGTGGATTTGTGGCACTTGGGAGATAACGTCGGACGACGAAATCGCACGTCCGACGTTATCTGTCAAATCCCATATAAATCTCGTCCAATAAAATCACATCCGATGAGCGTTGCCACCGCCCTAATACACGATGCGCAATCTCAGATTGCGCATATATTCCCCAAGTGCCACAAATCCACTAAACGACCACTAAACGGCTTCTAAACGACTCAAGCACTCTACCTAAACGGAATATAGAAAGACTTCGTTTAGCAGACGGCAAACGACTCATGCATTCTAGCAATATAATGATGAGTTGTAATACGCCATCTATTGATCAAACCAATGAAGCTGTGGAGCTTCCATTTTTTTTCTATGGATATTCAATTTTCCAGTCGTTTAAGCTTAATCTGTGGCGCTTGGGTCGTTTTGTCAAAAAATATATCATATCGCGTAGCCAACCCTGAGCTATAAACGTCATTTCCATACAATTTCAAATTGCGCCAAGATTATATGTCCGAGATATATAAACATTTTTTGACAAATAAATATATCAAACCGATACGTTTGACAGATAAATCTGAGATTGCGCATCGTTTATTGATACGGTTAGGCCGAAAATACACGGACCGGAATTTCGCGGCCGCGGAATTCCGCCTGTTGTCAAACCCATGTTAAAAGTGCCAATGGCAACTTTCCCAAACTGTCATATACATAAATTTTTCAGCAAACGGAATTTCGCGGCCGCGGAAAAGTTGCCGTTGACAGTTTGTACATGGATTTGACAGTTCGGAAAAATTGCCGTTGACAGTTTGAGCATGGATTTGACAGCAGGCGGACGAAAAATTCCGGTCCGTGTATTTTCGGCCTTAAACTCTTCGTTTTTTCACTAAAATACATTCAAAACCACGTAAGGCCGCAAATACACGACGCGCGTTTCCGCGGGCGCGTTCAAACGCGTATAACAGTTCCGCAGAGATATCCAGCGTGAGCATCTCTGCGTTTCCGCGGTAGCGCGTTCGAATGACAATTCCCCAAATAGCCAGCTCGTACTTTATAGCTGATTTGGGGCTGTTTTACGAAAAATCGGGCCGATGTCGTACTTTGTGGCTGATTAAGAGATGAAACAGTACTTGGTGGAACCATAAAGCTTTTTAACTAGCACCCGGTACTCTTTGGAACTTTGCGGCTGATTAGCACTATGTGTAGGGTTCATGATAGAACTTTAAGGCTTGTTAAGAATGTGTACCGAACTTGGTGGAACTTCATAGCTTTTTAATGCATTACATCGGTACAAGGTGGGTCTTGTCAAAGTGTCAAAGACAGACGCCGTCAATCATCTCATTGCTGCTGTACAAGTAAGATAAGTTAATTGAAGAAGGAATATTGAGTGAAGTGATTGTGATTTTTTAGTAAACTATGTAAAATTATGTGAAATTAAAGAGCTTTTGGAGTTTTAAAATAAACATGCACATAACAAAACACAAATCGTGTTGTTTATTTCATTGATGACGCCTTGCTTGAAAATAAAACACAAAGAAAAATAATCCCTGGCACCGTAGCATAATGAAGCTGCTTAGGCGCTGTTTGAAAGACCCACATAGAACTTTGATGCTGTTTATCTACTGCAAAAGGCGAATTAGAGCAGCGATCTTTAGCGTGCCAAAATGAGCTGCTTAAGCAATTCTGGCTATTTGGGTCATTTCTATGGTTAGATTGTTATACGCGTGTATTTGCGGCCTAATACACTTTTATTGTAAGCTTTAACAAATCTGAATGATTTTAAATCCATTTTTGGTTCAATATACAGGTGTCCCCCGAGATACGACTGTATTTGGGACCGAAAAAATGTCTCAAAGCAAGGCGTAAGTCGAAATAGTTAGGTCGAATATCTGTGAATATAAAGTTTATAACCGAAATTGAGGAGTCGGAATCTATGAAATCGTATATTTTATTCAACACAATATACGATAGTGTATTAATGTTCACCTCATGAATTTTGTTGTCAAAGGTGCGAATTATCGAGGTGCGCATGCGGATCAAGCATGCGGATAAAAAAGGTACGGATTACCGAGCGTATACTGTAAAACTTTTGGGAAAATCGTATTTTTTTCAATTGACAATTAATGGAGATAATTGTACTGATTTGACATATGACCTATCAAAAATAAAAATTCGCGCAACTCTGGACCGCCTGTATTGAATTCTGACTGTAGTTATACGGACGTCACACGAGGCGTAAACTTAACAAGTTTACGCTTGATTTGTATGGGAGAGCGTAAACTTCCTGTCAAAAAATTAAAGGGTTGTATGGCTGAAATTCAGTTTACGCCAAAATTAAGCTTCGTGTGACGTCCGTATCACAGTTTATATTGAGAGTGTTATACGAATGGCTGTTATACATGCACAAATACTTTTCTTGAAATATGTTCTCTGGGTAGCGTGTTTGACATTTCGGTTTAGGACTGCTGGCTCGATACTTCAATACAGGTTATGTATTTTGTTTTTTGATAAAAAATTACTTTCCAAGGAGAGGAAAACAGCTTTTTTTTTTAATTGTACGTACACTTATTTTCAATATTTGTGAAAATGTAACCGATAATTAATAATTATGCACTAGAAAATGGCAATCTCTTGTATGTGATGCTTTGTGCACTTCGGCTTGAAGATGAGTTTGAGCTTTTTCCTACTTCCTGCATTCTTCAACTAAGCTTTCCCTGAGCAAAGCTTATATATAGCTTCATTTTGCCGGAACCAGTTCTTTTCAAACGCAAGTTTCTAACTAGATTTAGCATAAGCTTTGCTCCCGTACTCCGTTGCGCCGATTCACAGGCTTTGTGTTCTTGTTTAGCGAAGTGTATGGAAAACGATCTGAAAAATATATTCTGCTATTTTGAGGGGCACTTTGTCCGCATATTGGCATTTGCCTCGATCAAGGCAGATACAGCAAAACACGTAGAGAAATTTTCCCCGTGCCAATTCAATCAGTACTACTGAATATTGCTTTGGCCTCGAATCTCTCTAACAATGTTCTTGTAGCACGCTTGAAGCTAATCGGACTGGCAACCTAAATTCGACTATTCAATCCCTTTACCTGTATATAAAACGCCTCCCTGAGACTGATTCACACGAACACTTGTTTCAGCTGGTTGTGCTTTCGATATCACTTTCCACGTGTTGCTTCAGGTGCAGCTTTAGGTCCGAAAAATTGTTCGGGTTGTACATGCACTGATTGCATTGCAACGGTGTCTCAAGAAGCTTCATAATGTAATGCAAGGAAGGTCGATGTATGTGTCCCGCTCCGTGTAGCTTTTCCACTACATCTGTAAATACATGTCTTTTGGAATCAATAATCTGATTTCGCGGTATAAACGTCTGTTTTGCTAACATACTTTCATGCTTAAGCAGGAACTCGGTATTGAATGCGTTCCAGTGGTATCGGTGTGATAGACACGGCGAGTAATAATCTTTCGAGATGACGTGGAGGTGCAAGCGTCTCATGGAGGGTTTCATATGGTAGCCAAAATCGAACCGATCAACTGTGAGGCCAGTCGTACCAACGGCTTTTAAGCCTAGCTCGTACATGTTCTGTAACAGTCCATCGTCGTCGGACGATAGCTAAAATTAAAGCGGATAGTGTGCAATTCATTCGTGGTCGAATCACCAAGTGCAACTGCTTCAGTATATCATACGCACATCATATACCGAATCTATGTCCTTCCAGGGTAGTACCAAAAAATGATGAAGGGCTTTGGGATACTTATCCTTGATAACGACGGCCAAATCGGATACGAATAATTGTTTTTTTACGTTGCTTATCGCATGAATTAGTCCATCGGACCAAGCCTGAGTTGCCATTTACGAGATTGTGTACAAAACTGCACCACGAGAAGGTAACGTCAATTGGCATGAAGGATGACATTTGATTGACAATTTAATTCATGCGTTGAATACTGCAATAATTAACCTGCAGTTTAACCCTGTCACTGACAACCAAAAAAACATCATATTCCAAGCAACCGGACTACCCGGGTAGCCAGCGACTTTGGAGGCTTATAACTTTTGAATGCGTTATCCAATATTGATGCAATATTCTGATGAAAACTAAATAAACTAATGTAGTTTTTATAACTGTGCATAGATTGGTTCAACTCGCTACTGTTGTTTAGTTATAGCTTTTCAAAGTTGACAGGATTTTTTTTTAAATAATTACAAAATGTAAAAAATATTTTTTGTCAGTACAGTGGAGCGCCGTTTATCCTGGTACTTTTTATCCGGCTTTCCGTTTATCCGTGCTGTTGAGAAATGACAGTTCAATACAAAATTGACATTGGGTTATGAGGAGGATATTTGAAAAAGCGGTTATATGAGCACATTGTCATAACAAAAAACACTATAATTCATGGCAAATTTTAAAAATTCTCTTTCGAAAAACATGAAGTTAATTAAAACTGGGTGTTGCTACGGATGTAGCTATCTATTTATTATTAGTAGCTTGGTAGACGTTTTTAGAACTGGCTATGTATGTTTCTATTTATTGCGCAGTTTAAAAATTCGTCTGTCCTTTCTGGCTTAATATTTGCTACTGGCCTAACTTGGCCTAATGATGGCGCCTATTTCCCGAACAGCTGATCGGTCTTGACCGCATTTGACCCCGTTTCGCGACCGCTGCCGAACTTTACCCTAATTGGCCCTATTTTTGATAAGCTAGCTGTTTCGCCTTAAGGGTTATCCTTCTGTCCTTGTCTGTCTAACAGCGCCATCTGGTGTTTTTTTGCTACATCTATTCGAGCTGTCGTTGACAGCTCGTTGTTGTTATCAACACTCGCTTGGCTAAGGCACTGGTCTAATCTTGTTGCGCGCAACATTGTTGCTGGCAAAATGTATGGATTTTGACAGCTAGCGCAACTTTGTTGCCGGCCAAATTCAAACCAATTTGATTTTTGTCTGGCAACATTTTGTATTTACCTTGGTCATGGTAATCGGGTGTATGAAATGACACAGCAGCAGTGTGTGTTTTGTTGACATCCGCTAAATTTGGAATTTTTGCATTTATAATACATTTTTTGATGTATATTTTATTTTTTCAACACTTTATTCAACAAGTGAATGATAAAAAATTAAACTCTGAGCTGTTAATTGGTTAATTTTTGACGCTAAACAATGTCAAAGTGAAATGTTGCCAGCAACATTCATAGACCACCTCAGCGATATGTTTCCGAGCAACAATGTTGCGCGCAACAACATTAGACCGCTGCCTAATCCACACGAGGTCGATATCGTGCCAACACTGGGTTATATTTATCAAAAACAAAAAAAATCCAAAAAATAACCAGGAATTGGTGATAAAATAGATCATTTGACTCATTATTCGTGTTATTCGCTTATCCGGTCGAAGTCAAGTCCCGAGAAGCCCGGATAAACGGCGCTCCACTGTACTTTATAAAATTTTTACAGCAAAATGTCTCCAAAAGTTTTGAGAACTGTATGTTACACGTATTGTATAAATTTTTCAGAATTTTTCTATGATCGATAAAAAAGATAAAGGAGTTTTGATTTGAATTATTACGTTATCTGTCAAATCTCATATAAAATTTTGGCAGGCCTTTCGAAGAAATCGCATCCGATGGAGCACAGACACGGGCCTTACGCGGATTCCGAGATACGCAGTTTTCTAAATTTGATAGATTAAATGTCAAATCAGTTCAATTTTCTTCAAGTTCGTAATTAATTGCAGTTTTGCTAACAAGTTGAAACCGCTTAAAAGCCAGACATTTTAGAATTTTCTGCACGAATCATATCAAATAAATGATAAAGTGTATAAAAATACTAAATTAAATAAAAAAATTCCGAGTAATCAATAGTATTTTAGTCAAAGAACGTGAAATTCGACTTACGCGGATATTCGAGTTACGTGGATTCGCCGGGAACGCAGAAACCGCGTAACTCGGGAATAAACTATACACGGGTATTTTTTCAACTTTAACCTTTAAGTTGTCAACCGGATATCCGGGTATTTTTTCAACTTCAAACTGAAATAACTTTTGATTCATTGCTTTTATTGGCCTGAAATTTTCCGTAGCCTCCCAACTTTTAATTTCAGACTTTTGGTGCATAAAATGTAATTTTTAAACATGCTGGAAATATTTTAATTTGATTTATTTTAAACTTTACCGCGTAAGTCGGCAACCAGCATACCCGGGTATTCCATACATTTTGTATGGAGAATGACGTTTCTCTTCTTCCTCTTTCCGTATTGTGCTTATTTTCGAGTCAAATTCAAGCGATTCCAAATTTCAATTTGACCATTATTTTTATAATAAAATGAAAAAACTTAATGAATAAATGAAAAAGAAGAGAATATATGGTCGGCATTACTTGCTTACGGCATTAAAAGATAGAAAGCATTGTTTACCTATAAAAACCGTTAATTTTTTGGGTCAAAACGTGTGGAATACCTGGGAATGCCGGTTGCCAACTTACGAATGTAAATTTGGTTGCCAACTCTACTGTTAAAGCAACAGTTCAGAAGATCATCAAGAAAACCCAAGCACCACAGATTAAAACGACTGGAAAAAAAACGAAAGCTCCATAGTTTCATTGGTTTGCTCAATAGATGGCTCAATAGATCGTTTAGAACCCGTTTAGTGGTCGTTTAGTGGTTTTGTGGCACTTGGGAAGTGAGATTTGAATAATGGTCGATGGTGTTGATACCCATGTTTGAGCAGGAAAAATGATTTTTTTCGATATTATCCAAGCAAACATACAGTCACTGAGAAAAAACAAAGAAGAGCTTAAACATCTTACGCAAACACAAGACATTCATGGAGAGACATGGACCTACAAGAGACATAGACCAAAAAAGTAAGAATATTAAAATACCAGGGTACAACACCATGCAAACAGATAGATCAGATGGCTGTGGAGGAAGCTGTATCCTTATAAAAAAAGGAATAAAATACAAAGAAATCAACATCACAAATCAAGTAGAAACAATTCAAACCACAGCAATAGTAACACTCAAAACAAAAATGAATATTATATCAATATACATAGCACCACAGGCAAGCAATGTTGAGATACAAAATACAATAGCCCAAATAATACACAATACCAAAGATAAGAAAAAAGTTTTAATAGTGGGCGATTTCAATTCGCACCACAGATACTGGGGAGATGATAAAACCGATCAAAAAGGTGAAATCATCCTGGAAGAATTTGAAAATTCAGAACTAATAATCCTACATAACAATACATACACATGCATTCCAACAGACAAAAACAAAAGAAAAACTTCAATAGACCTATCAATAATTTCAAAAGATAAATTCCTAGAAACAAACAAACAAATCACAGACTATCATATAGGAGGCAGCAACCACAAAGTAATAAAAATTACTCTAAAAATTAAAAACAGCTGCGCACCCACATTCGTTATAAATAAAAATAAATAAATGAACTAGATCACACAAAAATTAACACAATAAAACAATACATCAATAAAATTAAACAGATAACTAAAAATAATACTCACCGAACAAAACATACACTAAAAGTATGATGGAATGAAGAATTAAAAACTGCCTTTATGTATCGAAACATAGCCAGAACTTCCTTTAATAATTCACGCACTATTAAAAACTCAATGGAATGCAAGAAAAGAACAGCTATCCTGACTTACAAAATAAAAAAAAAAAACATAAAAGAGAACTATTTTACCGCACTCTAGATAGTATAAACTCCCAAACTAATACCAAAGAACTATGGGACTTAGTATACAATAAAAACAATAACAAAAATCATGCCAACGAATCGAACATTATACACAATGATAATAAAATAGCCAAAGACTTTTTAGATTTAAACTTCGAAAAAAATAAACTATCCAAATTTAGAACAGATACAAACAATGCAACTCAAATAGACATGGAATTAATTAATAAGGAAATATGGACGGAATTACTAAAAAACAAGAAAAATACAGCACCAGGAATAGACAAAATAACTTACGAAATGCTTCGTAGCATAAACGAAGAAACACTCAAGGTTATCATAAAAGATGCAAACAATACGTGGATGAAAGGGAAAATACACAAAAATCTAAAACAAATCAAAATTATAGCTATACCAAAACCAGAAAAAGATCCAAACAATATAAACAATTACAGACCAATCGCGCTCATTCCGACTCCTACAAAAGTTCTAAACTCTGCAGTACTCCTCAAACTAAATAGGCACATAGAATTAAGAAAGATTCTACCAGAAACCTCTTTTGGATTTAGAAAACACAAAACAATAAATCAATGCATAAATTACCTAACAAATCAAGTATACCAAAACAAAAGGAAAAATAACATGACCGGGGCAATATTTATAGACTTAGAAAAGGCATATAACAAAGTCAAAACCAAAACACTGATACAAAAATTAATAGACGCTAACACACCAAACCAAATAACTCTATGGGTTACTAATTTCCTTAAAAATAGAACAGTAGAGATAGAAAGTAACACAAAGATCAAAATGCTAGTCACTAACGGATTACCCCAGGGAGATGTAATGTCCCCAACTCTATTCAATCTATATACCAAAGATATACACAATAAAATAACAAATGAAAACACAAAATTAATACAATATGCAGATGATTTTGTGATAATTGCCAGAGGAAAGGACCAAAACGAACTGAAGACCATTCTTCAAACACCTTTAAATTCATTCATAAACGAAATAGAAGAACTAAATCTCCCCATAAAAACGGACAAAACTAAATATATGATATTTAACAATAAAAACCAAAATTTCAACCTCAACATACGAAACACACAAATAGAAATAACAAACACATACAAATAATAGACAATAAGCTTAAATTTCATAAACACATAGAATACCTGAGAAATAAAGCCATAGATAGACTAAACATTTTAAAAATACTATGCGCAAAAAATAACAATCTAGACCCACAAAAAGCTCTAATAGTATACAGGTCAACTATGCGAAGCATATTTGAAACGGGCTCATCATACTTAAACAATAGCAACAAAAGCAATAGGAAAAAAATAAATACAACAATTAACCAAGCGATACGCAAAGCTACAGGATGCACAAAAACGACACCCATCAACACCTTGCACGCTATTGCAGCCGAAATCCCATTCCAATTCAGATCTAAATTCATAGCACGTAAAGAACTAGCAAAAATAATAGTATATTCACACATATTAAGAAAACAAATAAATAAGATAAAAGATAATAACTACAATAATAACTCAAAATCATACCAAGAGAAAATATATGAAGAAGACTACAACATTCTAAAACATCTATCCATAAACCAAACGAACAACATTGCAACAAAAATAAACATAGACACAACACTGAATAAAGAAATAGGTACCAAAACAAACAAAAATAAAGAGACGATTAAATCAATAACCTTAGAAAAGATGAAAAACTGCAACAATAATGGACCAACAATTTTCTGGAAAAATCTCTGGAGATAGCTAAAAAATATAAGATGAAAAACATAACCCTATATACTGATAGCCTGACCTCATGCAACATCCTAAAAAAAGCACAAAAAGAACCACAAATAGAAGGAATTATATATAACATCTAACAAAGATGCACCAGCACTAACACACAAATTGTTTGGATACCGTCGCACGTAGGTATAAACAAAAACGAAGTCGCAGACGAATTAGCGAATGAAGGATGCCTAACAAGTGTAGAATTAGACAATAAAATAAGGTTTACTGATGCCAAAGATTTGTACCGTAAAGAAAAATGGAAAAACAGGCTACAGAATGGTACACAAATGAGTCCATTACTAAAGGACAGAAATTCCTAAATTTCCAAACTGAATTAAAAACTGAAATTTGGCACAAAAACATAAAAATTAGCGGGAAGATTAGCAGTGTTAGAATTTTTTTACTTCATTTTAGCGATTCAAATGGATTTTTTCAACATAATTTTAAAAGTCTCATCTCGGCGCTTTCCGGAGCTTCTACACACACCGGCGTGAGAAACCAGTTGTCAATTCTCTCACAGCCATCTCTCAGCTGCAGTCTCGGTGTATGTAGAAACGCTCTCATGTTCGATGTCGGGTTCGATTGGTGCCAGAGCGCCACCTGATCTGAGTTGAACGCTGTACCAAGGGACCAGCTTTCTTTTTCTTATAAATATATACAAATTGCACAAACGTAAACCGAAAATTAAATATCTTATTAAACTAGCTGTACACTCCTTACGACACTACCACGTCATAAAGTTATAAGCGATCTACAAATTTCAATCGAAACAGAGTCGACTTTTCAATGACATTCTACAACCATTATTTTTTGACAATTACCTTCATAACACCCAGTTACCACACATGCGTATGCATGAGGACATGTAGTATATGCGATTTCCTCTTATTTAGGAAACTATGGTCCTTTAGTAGTATTTTACTATTATTTACAAAAAAATTGGGTTAGATGTTTGCAACAGTCCTGTAAAAATTAGCCACAAAGTTTTCGCCGTAAAGCACACCATCAAGTTTGCTATCTAGCCCGCTGTTATGTCATCGGTGTGTAATCCGTGCTTAACTTTCCGCACAATTTTCCATTCTGGGTGTTTTTGTTGTCGATATCGGTGGCGATCCTTCTGCTCTCGGCAAACACGCATCATTTCTACCTTTTCACTGCGATCGAAACCGAAGTGTACGACTGTAAACTACGGAGCTAGCGAAACTCTTTGGCGACATCAACTCGTTGCAGAGCTAAAGCGAATCTCTCGGTGCGGGGAGAAAACGCTACAGTATCCCGCAACGCGGTGTACGCTGCCATCAAACAGCGGCGGAAGGTTGGATACTGCGCGAAACACGGCTGCAGGAATTTGCGAAACGTAGTTCCGGTTCCAGTAGCTGCTCAGTTACTGGGTGAGTACCGATTTTCTGTGTGTGTATGAAAGAAACCACTGTTCTGGCATTGATTCTGGTTGAATGAGAAAGCATGGGCATGATTGTATGTTGTCCACGAAACACAAAAGTCTGCTAAGGTAAAACGCATAAAGTGCTGCCGCGATACCGACGACGGACTTGTGTGCTCTTTGTTGGATTCCCAAAACACCCAACGCACACCGGAAGCATATTTGGTGAGCCCCGTTCGAGGTGGCATACAGTTTAAAAGTCATCTAAAATCTATCTCAAACGCATTTCGGCGCTGAGTATAGATTGCGTACGCGTTGAAACGTTTTTGAGTTGCAAAAAAGCAAAGCACAACGAAAAACGCACAACGCGAAGAAGCAGCAAGAAAAGAGAAAAAAAACCTGTCAAAAGCTATCCGAGTGCAGCACCAGCACCTCAGCATGTGGTTCGACGAAAACGGAGGTAAAGCATTTTGCCTTGCAGTTGTGTAAGTGCGAATCGACAACATCAGCTAGGGCAAGTGCTTGGTGGTGTGCGTGTTTGCGACGTGTGCAGCAGCCCGCATCGGCAAAGTGTGGTGGCGTGTGTGTTGTGTTTTTCCTGTTGAGCTGCGCCTGTGTGCGTTCGTAACGGCGTGCGAAGCGAGTGTGTGTGCGTGTGGTGGTATCGCTTGCGCCCCGAAAGGGAAAAGTGTGTAGCAGACCGAAGAGCCAGCAGTAGTGAATATTCATTCTCTTTCTTCATCCATTCGTGGTAGCCATCATCGTTGTCGTCGTCGTTGTCGTTTTGTCCCATCGTGGTCGCGATTCCGTTTCCAAGCAATTCAATTCTGTGTAAAATTATAGAGTGGCGGAAATCCTTTTCCGTGGTGGTAACAGTTTTGCGGAAAAGCTACGGCAAATTCCCGTCTCGGCGAATCCGAGTGCTCCGACTTTTTCCCAGACACCTTCAACAGTGGAACAGGAGAAGATCGGGGCAGATTAAAGGTAGGTATGCGGAAGCATGCAGGGTGCATTCTTCTCAGTGGTGTAATGTGCTAGCGAGTTGAAAATATTTAGAGGAAATACGGCTGAAATTAACGTGAAGTGGTAATAATATTCGGTGAGGCCAGGCGACCAGCAAGACGGTACTACGTAGCAATTTCGGCGCATGGAGTCACAGCGAAAAACGTAACGTCTGTGTGTTGGTTGGGGTGGCTGGCTGTCAATGTTGATAAATTGTGCTAAAGGCATCGGGGATCGAGGCAGTGCGTACCGGAAGTAGTAAACCAGTACATTGCACTCTAAAGGCTATCTATTAGGTGCAGATATGTGATTATTTTACGCACTGGTAAAAAAAAACCTTGGGCTACGTTTCGTCGACGTCCGAAGACGTTGCTTCTTCGTTTTGTGCTGTGTGCTGCTGCCAAAGCAATTCCCTCACCAACACCAACATTCTTGCGTGTAGGGTCTTGCTAAATGCGTGCTCCCCTGACTATTATGTGCCAGGTTTCGTGATGGTGTGCTGTTTTCTTGGCTGTCAAGAAATTGTACTGTTTTTCCTGGCAAATTTGACAAGAAAGGGAGACGATTCTTGTACATTTCATATCAGGGGGGAACACATTTTTCTGAACTCGTAATCCGATCTTTTCCTCTAATCATTTTGCTCGCTAACACATAACCTCAGATTATCTGTCACACGACGATTGTGGTCGAGGAGGGTTTTTTTCTTACCACTTTTTCTTTCTTCTGTCATTTTAGGTTAGTCAAACGTCAAACTTGCCGTGCAGTTACGAAAGTTGTGTTTGCGGTTTTGTCATTCGAGTGATGTGAGAGCCCGAGCATATGTTTACAAAGAAAAGGAAGCCCCAATTCTACCAGCACCAATGTGTTTATGTTGGTTGTTCCTCCCATAGCTAGAATAACGGAGAGCGCAATGGTGTTGCTATCCTTCCGAGGGATGGATATTGAATTGATGCAAACATCTACAAAATGCATCGCGCAATTGGCCACCCCACGATTGCGGCGGACGTGGATGAACCTTTGACAGCTGTGTGACGTCACAGTGAAATATGATTAGAATCTGTGCACCTTCCCGCAAATCGTGGTGAACCACACACGCAATGCCGCGGAGTGCAGAATCTAATCGAATCGCATATTGAAAAGCTTCCTTTGCCAGGGTTGCACGCCATTTTCGCTTATATCTGGCTTGCAATAAGTTGCTTTCCGGGCAACGTTAATGGTTCAGAAGATGGCATCGTACGCTCAATTCACATCTTGGTGGCGGTGTTTTCATCACTTGCGGCGTTCTATTTTTAAAATACTCGTTTCGTTAAGCTGTCCCAGATGTCAGAGAATGGTAGTGCAAAAGAATCTAGAATCGAATGTGTGAAGTAGCAGCCAGCACACCAATCGGTTTGTGTATAAGCGCGATCGGCGGGGTGTGGATTGAATTTGATTAAGTTCCTTGGCTTGGGTCTAAACAATTTGTGGTTGGAAAGGATGTTTTCTTAAAAAATCTCTTTCGGATATCTTCAAAATAATTGGTTTTGTTTTTTTTTTTAAACAGTGGTCTCCAAACTGTAGTTCGCGGATCACTTGTGGTCCGTGGCGTTAACAGAAGTGATCTGCAAAAAAAACTTATTACGATTCATGTATAGCAATTGTTTTCCATTATCAAGATAAAATACTTATGCACAGGTCTACAATTTAAACATAATTTTGATTAAAAACTTTGAACTAAGTCTTTAAAACATAAGCCCTCAACTGACGTGGGCTGTGACAAATGTATTTTCAAAGCCAACTGGTCCGCTATCCTAAACAAGGTTAGAGAGCGCTGGTTTAAAGTACATTAGAAGTTATAAGGCCATACTCGAACTGAAACAACGAGTTCATTCTGTTAACTATCCTACATGTGATGTAGTTCAACAAAGGAATTAATATGAAATTAGTGAAATTAAACCAAAATTGCTGGATAGTTGTAGTTATGCGCACTATGAAAAATAACTGACCATCATAGAGTGATGGTTATCAGTTTTATTATAACAATGTATTTTTCTGGGACGATTCCGTATTAGATCATCTGGCCAATGTGTCATGAGTGTTAGATGTTTTAAAGGTAACGCAATAATCAAAACTCATATCGACCGTCGTCCCCCTTAGTGGATTGTTATCTCGACTTAGGCAGGGAGTCAGGTTCAATTGCATAGGCCGGCATAACCATGTTATGTTATGCACCAAACTAGACAGATAAACATTGCTTTTTTTTTAATTTCGACTGCCAAAGTAATAATTAAAGATTTTACCATTGCGTTATTGTTCATGTATATATCGTATGTGGTCACTCATATTCTGCCTTAGTGGAACGTTTAGTTTCAGTCACCGGTGGGTTTAGACATTGCATCAATTTATTAATGATGCTTTTATTACCTTCTCATATTTTTAGATTTTTATACATCACGCTTATTGCTGTATTGCTTGAACAAAATGGTTTATGGTTGAAATTAAACTCAATTCTCAACTATATAATAATCCATACATGAACATCTTCGGTGCTTTCCGCCTTTGATACCCCAGCTGATTCTAACGACTCAACCGGGTAGAGTAAACGTTGGTGATATGCTGGTGTGCGTGAAAAACATTAAACGTCTTTCCAACGCATGGCCGTATTTTTCGTAGCACCAGGGGGGTACCAGGCAGGGAATGATTTTGACAGTTGGTTTAGTGTAGAAAACGCCTGCATCGTAACTTGGCAATATTTCTAAAACAAAGAAGGAACTTATCGATAAATAACATTAAACATTGTGTAGTAGTACGGTGGATACTGGTATTGTAGCTATCTACCGTAAGTATGTGTTTAAACTTAGTCACTGTGTTCAATTTAGTTACGATAGACCAGTGATTCTACATGTTGTTTACATTGAGATTTTTTGTTAAAGTGCATAAATAACACTCTTATTGATTATCAATTGATTAGTTTATATTTTATCCTAAGATCAGTACATAAACTAATAAGACTTTAGTGTTTTAACGTGATTTGTTATGTACACTCGTATAAAACAAGCTATTTTTTATTCTTACAACATCTGAAACAAATGCCGATTTACTCACTACATACGGTATCCGGAATTCTGGACCTATGATTTCGTGATGCGTGGTTCGAAGAAGTGATATATCGAATTCGACCCTATGTGTATGTTTTAATTTTACCGTAGTAGTAAATAAAGTAATCGGGCCCATACTTTGTAGGTTCCTAATCGCACTGAACGGCAATTGTTTCAGAACAATTTAAATTGGATTTGTTATGTTGGCCGAATGTTGCTTGAAGGATTGTCATTCGAATTTTCATCTTGTCGTTGATTAATGTTGAAAAAATGGATTGTATAAAAGAAACAGGTTGTTTTTAGACTGTTTGCGACTGCATACAATTGCTAATAATTATTAAGCTCGTTGTATTGTGTTGACGGTATTTTAAAGGGTTAAGTGTAGCCAGCGTCAACACAAGCTGGAACATAAAATGACTAGCAGACACCGTGGTTTTTGGTACCGTGTGGTGGCTAATAAAGTATTGCAACCGCCCTGTTCTGTCCTGAAATCTTGTGACATTTGAAGGAAAACGTATTATTGCATATGTACTATTGAAAGCAATAATAACATTTGTATTTTGAACTAGTATGAAATACTTTATTAATGCACAATGAAAACAGTTCGAAGATAGGCTGGTAAATGTTTTAATAGTAAATATTGCTGTTATAGTCATGATGTTCTAATTGCGCACAGCGTCTAAAACTTAGTTAAAAGGGACTAATTTGTGTCATTGATTTGCTATATTAAATTGCGATATGGAATACATATCATCTAATGAAGGGGGAGACCCGACTCGTTTGTGTGAATAATAAGGACTCCAGGATAGACCTGTTTCCAGAATACAAATATATATAAAATAAAATATAAATATATGTATATGTATACTATGTATAGTATGTATGTATGTATGGTATATAGTTTATAGTATTAAGATTGCTGGTTCCTAGACCGAAGTCGGCTACAAGTACCAAGTGTAAAAGATGAATGCTATCCAATATTAGCCGCCGGAAAAGTAACAACATAACTCAAAGTAACATTGTTTATGTTGCTTTTGATGTATGTGTGTTTTACACAGTTGCAACAGTGCAAGTTTCTTGTTCAATAACTTTCTTCCGCGTTTGATAACCGCTCTGTGATGATTCAGAATGATTATACTGAACAAAGAAAAGAGAAAAACAAGAAAAAAGACGGACGTTAAACACTTATATGAATTTATGTTGCTGGGAAATCAACACAATTCTTGTGTATGTGAAAACGAGGCGGTAGAGAGAAAGTGCCGCACACATACAGCGAGCCTTAGAGAGAAAGATAGAAACGACGTTCTCTAATGAATAGTTCATGGTTCGTGCCAATGAACACACTCTCATCGTGCACAACAGGGATGAAGAATTTCTTTTGTGGAGCTATAAAATCGTGGTTGCAATAAATACCAAATATGTTATGCAAATGAAAATCAAAGTACATAATTTAACATTGAAACACATTGCACTTTTTGCATTTTTGTTGGAAAAAATTCTTCAACATAAATTTAATTTAATTAATCATGTCATTGAAGGAAGGGGCAACAAGTTCGATAAAACATGCGTAAAGGAACATGAACACCCTTAATTCCAAATCATAATAATTGTTGTATCAACATATTTTGCGTGCTACTTCCGTGTTGGCCTTCAGAAGAAAACCATGTGAGCCAGCGATTGCTCTTCCCTGTGTAACATTGGAAGAGAATCTATGTAGCGATAGGAAATCGATTGCGCAAATACTCATCCCCATCTATGTTTTTGTGTGTGCATGCGTACGTACTTATATATATGTGTGTGTGTGTGTGTGTGTGTGTGTGTGTGTGTGTGGGTATGAGATCGTCTTACGTCGACTATTTGTTCCCATTGTCGGGAGCAACTCTCGTAAACCTACGGCGGTTCCCTGTACAATTCTCTCTTGTGATCTTTGCGAAACGCTGGTTTTGGGTGGAAAAGCACACGCAAAAGAATGAGAAGTAATCGAAGCTTCATTCATTGGTCTTAGTTCTGAAAAAGAATGTAAGAAAATCAACCCTTCTTGCATTGGCGGCGACTGACGCGGCGACACACACTCGTTCAGCGCGTTTGCGGCCCAATGGACGGGTGTGTGTATTGGTGTTACGAACTTACGAAGCAACCCGATGGTGGTGTGGTGTTGTAGAACCAGAGACACCAGAATCGGGAGGCACCGCGATGCGTTGACGATGACGGGAGGGGGGCTACCCTTACGAAATTCTACACGCTTTCTGTGTGTGTATGGGCACTCGTGGCCGTTTTCGTGTGACTGATTCTCTCTGTAGCTCTCCGCACACAGTGTACCCAACGTAAAAGGGATTCGCTCTCGAGATAGGCGAGAGCAAACGAACGATCCCCGGCACAGAGCGGACAGGGCCGGCCAGTCAGTTGCGAGTTTTCCAAGTCATTACGGTACCACGCGGCGCAACTAGCAGCAGCAGCAGCAGACACAACCTCGGTCGAAAATTAAGGGAGCTGTCGGCAGTTGAACTCCGATAACTGGTGCTTCCAGTTGAATTTTTATTCAATATCAGTGAACGATTCAAGATAAGAAACTGTTTTCTGTCTCGCGTGCAAGTGTTACTTGAGTGGAATATATAAAAAAACGAATGAAGAGGCCTGAAAGCAGCCAATAGCAGCGTTCCTTCACTAAACGGTGCTGAGCGAAGCTAGAACAAACACATGGCACATCATAGTCAAAATCGTGGCATTGCAGTTTAATCAACAATTCGTACTAGTTGTACCCGTGTATGGTACGACAAGGTTTAGTGTTGAAATTGGAAAGAGCTCAACTATTTACAAAGGCAGCAGTGCCCATGCTACTAGTCGCTAATACTGCCCGCGAGCCGGAAAGAAGAGTTCATTAGCACTGCTATTTGGCCACGCTTTCCGTTTACAGCGCACAAGTCAGTGTGCGTTTTACTGGGCGTGAAAGCGGAAAGGCAGCAGCAAAAAGGAACAGCATTCACATGAGTTCGCGAAATTCGTAGTCAGTTCGGAGAAAAGGTGGTATGATATTTAATGGCGGCATTGGCGAGACACGCCTGAACGCGTTTTTCCGACCAGAACTCTCCAGCCACATAAGTACGCACACACGAGTGGAGGGGAAATTTGGATGAAGAAAATCACCCCATGTGCAGCTGCTTCCCGGCGAGAAGGAAAAATCCTATAGGAAGTTGGCAGACCTTTCGTGCATCTGCGCAGAACCCGCGAGACCGGTCAGCGAAGGAAACGACGCAACGGTGAAACGCAAAATAGTAAAACGTGCTTTTGTGGCATAATTGCTACGGATCCACGGAGAAAAGGAGAGAGCAAAAGAGAGCCAACCTGGGGGTTTAAGTGAGTTGGCATTGTTCCGAAAAAAAAAAAATAATATAAGGACGCCAACGTTTTAACAAACTTGCCCCATCGCCCCAGCCAGTAGCAGCTGTTACGATAAAAATGGGCTACGATGACATTTTGCAACACCTCGGCGGTTTCGGGCGATATCAGCGGCGCATCTACGTGTTGCTGTGCCTACCGGCAATATCCTGTGCATTCCACAAGTTGGCAGGAGTGTTTTTGCTAGCAGCACCGGACTACCGGTGCCGGTTGCCGTACGAACTCGATAATGCAACGTACCCGATGCCGGACGAGCGGCTCACTCTGGCGTACCCGATCGATACGCTGACGGGCAAGTTCTCCACCTGTAACTATCTCGATGCCAACTTTACCGATGACTACTGGGCCGGCGGAACACCGGCGGCCGGCGTTCGGCCGTGCAATCACTGGGTGTACGATCGGACCAAGTTCGAGAGCAGTACCGTCACCGATTGGGACATGGTGTGCGATCGCAACTGGCTCCGTGCGTCGGCCGATTCGCTCTTCATGGTGGGCGTGATGTTGGGCAGCATTGGTTTCGGCTACCTCTCGGACAAGTACGGCCGGAAGCCCATCTTTTTCGCCTCCCTAGTGCTGCAGGTGATCTTTGGCGTGCTGGCCGGAATTGCGCCTGAATTTCTGACCTACACGCTGGCCCGCATGGTGGTGGGCGCCACCACGTCCGGCGTCTTTTTGGTAGCGTATGTAATCGCGATGGAAATGGTTGGACCGAGCGATCGGCTGTACGCTGGCGTCGTGTGCATGATGTTCTTCTCCGTCGGGTACATGCTGACGGCCGCATTCGCATACTTCATTCACGGCTGGCGGATGTTGCAGATAGCGCTAACGCTGCCCGGCGTACTGTTCCTGTGCTACTGGCTGTTCATCCCGGAGTCGGCCCGTTGGCTGCTGTCGAATGGTCGCCCGACGGAGGCAATTACACTCATCGAGAAGATTGCCAAATGCAACAAGCTTACGGTACCGCAGGAAGCGCTCGACAAGTTGGTGGAGGAGGACAAGGCGCAACAGCAGGAGGATACGAATGAGCCGAAGCCGTCGCTGCTGGACATCTTCAAGCATCCCAACTTGCGCCGTAAAGCGATGCTCATCTTTTTCGACTGGTTCGTGAACAGTCTCACCTACTACGGGCTGTCCTGGAACACGAACAATCTCGGCGGCAATCCGTTGCTGAACTTTGTCATTAGCGGAGCGGTTGAAATTCCGGCCTATTCGTTCCTGCTGGTCACCCTCAATCGCTGGGGCCGGCGAACGATCCTGTGCGGTTGCATGATCTTTGCGGGCATGATGCTGCTGACCACGATGGCCGTCCCTGCGTCGCAGCAGTGGTTAATCGTGGTGCTGGCTATGCTCGGCAAGATGGCCATTACCTCCAGCTACGGTACCGTGTACGTGTTCTCGGCCGAGCAGTTCCCAACGGTTATCCGCAACGTGGCGCTCGGCGCATCCTCCACCAGTGCCCGCGTTGGTGGCATACTGGCACCGTACTTTAACCTGCTCGGCGACTACTGGCAACCGTTACCGCTGCTCATCTTTGGTGCGCTGGCTTTCGTGGGCGGTGTGCTGTCACTGTTGCTGCCGGAAACACACAACCAAAAGCTGCCGGAAACGATAGCGGACGGGGAAAACTTTGGCAAGCACAAAACGGTACCCGGTAGTGGTACCGGAACCAGCGGTATTATGGTCGCTGGCGGTGGCGGCGGCGATCGTGATGTCGAACGTACGGCGGAAGAGCTGCAAGTACTCAGCAAGCCGGAACCCGCCACAGACGGCGAAGAGATGGCCTCAGACACGCTTAAAGCAGGAGAAGACAAGAACAAGTATTAACCAGAGAGGATAAGGCCTTCAGCAAGCTCAGGTTGGAATGTGGTTGAAAAAGGGAGCAGTTAACAAGATTATTTTTCGCGCTAGAACTCTACGTAAAAAAGAGTACTCATAAAACATAGCTGAACATATGTAGATGGCAGTACAAGAAGAAGGAAAAAATGGACGCCCTTATTGGCGAACAAAAGACTTATGGTAAGACGTTAGGACCTGCAGACTGAGCTTAACGTTGAACGCAGCGACATTCTGACGCTTTCCTCCGCAGCATGCGCAAATGTCGGGTATCCTTCTTTTATATTTCTCTCAACTCTCAGCACAGAACATACGGTTTCGCACGTATATTGTGCTATTGTGCAGCTTTAAAAATAATTTCATCTTTCGCGCATGCTGTTATGTTGTAGGGTCTTATTATCCATCCCTTTATTTTGCGGTGATCTTCCCGATCTTCACAGCAGGACACTGCGTTCTGCAGGAATGTGAGTTTTGCGTTCGTTTTCTTTAATCGTACATAATTCATAATTAGGGTGGAAAGAAGATGGCAGAAATAATTCCTTTCTTGTGGAGATAGCATGCACATGAGTTGAACGAACGCTGGAAATTTTGAAGAAGCTTAACACCGCTTGTGTGGCGTTGGTTGTTTGTAAATTGTCTTACACAATTCGACATATTTTACAATGTCACTGTAAATCTTCGTATTTAACGATTTCTTTTTTTTGTGACAAATCAAGTTTTTGTGGTAAATATGCATAGGATGCGATATAGGATGAGTCAAGACACTCAGTTCAATATATTTACGCTATAAGTTACATGCTATCGTGACGTTTACGGGACTTTTTCAAGATTTAATAGTATCTTTTGATTCGACACCTAAAACTTGAAAGGTTTCAATGATGTGACAAATGTGTGCATTTTTGTCTTGTCGGCGGTAAACTCCGTAATACCTCTTGAATAATGTAGAGATTCAATATTGCCAGCCGTTGTCCTAAACATTATCGTACAGTTTTTTTTGTCATTGAATTCCAAGGGCGAACAACAATTTCAATTCATTGCATGTGTCTTTACGAAAAAGTTCAGCTCGATCATAACGCAAAACAAAATCATCGGTCTATTTCCTTATGGTGACTTATCGCTCTCCTCGGGTGCTTCAAAAGTTGTCGTGCCCTTTATTTAAAGTCATTCAACAGATAATGGAACTGTTCCAATGTCGCTACGATCACAACACGATCGTTTACTATTTCAATCTTCTTCTAAACGATCTTCTCTAATCAATGACGCGACTTCAATAGATTCGTTGAATGGTTGTTGTGCAATTCGAGCAGATGTGTTATTTTCTCTCGTGAAAAGAATTGTAGGTACATGATAATATTAAACCACTTGAGCTTATGAAGTGGGAAAATCGATTACCCTGGGAACTGGAACTTGTTAAAATGTGTGCTGTGCTGTACACTACTGCGTACGACATGTGGTGCCTGTATATGTTATGTGCACATGTTTGTTCTTCTTAGCAGTCTCTGGCTGATTGGTTTTTGGGCGTGGAGGATTTTTTTCACGTGACTGACGCCATTTGTGTCGTGTTGACATAATTCGAGAAAACTATTTTTGTACACGCCGTCTGATGGATTTGTGTATTCGTTCGTCGTAGGACTGTGAATGCCCACAAATGCATAAGTTAGCCCAGTGTGTGCAGTTGGGAATGGTTTTAATGTGTGAAAGCGAATTATTTTTTTGATAATTTTATGCTTTGCGCAGTTTGCTCTTGTACACGATTGTAGCACATTCTGAACTCAGGAAAAACCTATTTGTCATCTATCATATCGCGCCTTTGCTGCGGTCTTATTGCATCAGCGACACAATGGCTCGCACACAAGGATGAGGTAGTTATTAAATGCGCGTAATGTAAGAAGAACAATGTTTGTTGTGTCAAAGAAAGAAGGACCAATTTAAACTAAGGAGCGAATACGCGAATAAACGTTGTCCTTCGTTTTATTTCTTACTTGTACACACAATGATCAATGTAAGCAGATGAAGCGAATGACATTGTGCTAAATTTAAGGAAGCTTCGTTTTTCCTAGTAATCATAAAATTCATGCTCTTTCTGATCGTACTTATAAGCTACATAACCAAACTCAACAAGAAGAACACGTACATACATTCCAATACATGATAAAGTAAGGTATGATAGAACGAGTATAGTAGAAAGAAGGAGTGAAGTACATTTGAAATTTAAGCTGATACATAGAATGTAATATTGCTTAAGTTTAATTAATAAATGAAAACATTATAATCGCTACAAAGCCAATCTGCGTTTGAATGTTTAGCTTAGCATCTTCTTTGTTGATTTCACGTACATCGCATCGTATGCGTTGGGTCCCACAATCAAAGCATATCGTTCGAAAGTAACGAGCTTATCAGGGAATCAGGCTGTTCCTCATTTGTTTAGCAGGTCGCTCGCTCGTGGGACTGAGAAGAGTATAATAGGCTTCGATAAGCTAAATCATTATTTGATTCGTATCAGGCGTTGGTTACCAGAGGTAGTAACAGGCAAAGCAGCTGTAACAATATAAAGAACTAATGTGTAATGGTATTTGTAATGCTTATTGAGTATTTTTTCTGAGTTTTTTTTTTACTGTATGTATGTTGTAATGAACGAGTAGGAAATATTATGAAATGTTCTAGAAAAGATTCTGATATTTGTTCATCTCTTTGTCGATTACTGTTTGATATCAAGACGAAGTTCCAGCAATTAGTTTGACTAAGTTTCCGTACTAAACAAATACAACGCTACATGGCAAAAACATTGTAAAATCGTCTTTTGGTTTATGTTTACCCTTACTTGTATTATTCAAAATAAATACAACCCCTACTTGATGGAAACGGACGCAAATGGACCGCGTTTCATTGTATATCAACACTACAGTCGTTCCCTTTATTCATGAATCAAACCTCTCCCCTGCGCATCGATTAACAGTGTGCGTTTTTTCTGTTAGTCGCGCCACGATCACGCGATCGCGAGTCAATGTTTACAATTGCATTCAATTGATTGGTGGTCGCGATGGAAAGAAGGGTCCATAAGATTCTATGAGTGATTTACGTTTAGTTTCCGTTCTGCTATTTGAATGCCGGTCGATTGGTGGGTTAGTTGCCCTGAAGATCAAGTTTTCTCTCGATTTCATAACAAATCATGTAGGAGAAATGTGGGAGCGTTTGGATTGTGGAAAGATCGCGCTAGTGTTCTCGCTTGGGCAATAGGAATTTTTAATCGATATTAATTGATGCACGTACACAGTGATAAATAGTTTAATTTATACTGGGTTCTTTACTTTTATTTTATTTCAATCAAAAATAGCTGGACAAAGTCGTCCGCTTCTTCATCCAGAAGGAGGAGAAGCTGTCGAAGCAACGGTATCATCGATCCCGGAAATTGTATCGTTACTGCCACCCACCTTCTGCCACTACACCCCACTGAAGAGTGATTATAGCAGCTTAATCTGCCTGGCGAGCCATTTGTTGATAAACATCCAGAAAGTGCAGAACCGTTAACCGCGGCCAACAAAGCAAGCAGCCTTCCGAACGGTGTCCGCGCAAGGATGGGTGACGCAATCAACTTTGGGCCTGCCTGGTTACGCAAGGTGGCGTCCGATAGTAACACCACTAGTAACCATCACAGTACGAACAGTAGCAGCAGCAGCAGCAGCCACCACAGCAGCCATTCGATGGTGAACAGCAATAGCAGCAGCACCGTCGCCAACAATGCTGGCGGTGGTGGAGGCGTCGGATTGCATCATCAGCATCTTCCGCATCACCATTCGCAGTCGCCGTCGTCGTCGCACTCTTCATCGCACCATAGCCTGTCGCATAGTAGCAGCGGCAGCGCTATCGGTGGCGGTGGCAGCGTCGGCGGCGGTGGCAGCTCCGCTGCTGCTGGCGGAGGTGGTGGTGGCCTTTCCAATAGCTCGTATGGTGGGAGCTCTGGTGGAGGCGGTGGCGCTGCTGCTAACAACGGCGGGACTGGACCGGGGGGCGCTGTTACCTCCACTGCAATCCGGTACCCGTTGGCCGAGTTTCGCTACGGCCGGGAGGAAATGCTAGCCCTGTTCGACGGGAGAACGACCAAGACTCCGGAAATACTGGTGCACTATAAGGGTTTGTTCGTGGAAAAGCCGCAACCACCGCTCGCGCTTACTCCTTGTCCGGAGGAGGAACTGATTGTGGAACCGGAGGCACGGGTATGTAGCATCACGCGGTGCACGCTTCCTACCAACTACTAACTATCTTTTTTTGTATGTCCATTTGTAGCGCGCTTGGCCATCGAGAAGTATTTCGCTTGGAATTCCTGGACGTGGCGCTCGTGGTGGCTCGGTGGATCGTGGTCGCGGGCGTGGCCGCGGTCTGTATACTAGCTATCAACGTTCGTCCTCTTTCTACGATGATGAATCCAGGGGCGTAGGAAGAGTAAGTTGAAGGGGTCGAAGTGGCCCATTGCCAATGGTTAGAATATAGTTAGTAACTCTTGATTATCTCACACTACTACTTATCAGGGCGAACGACCGTGGCTGGAGCGTAACGGAACTGGTGGCATCGGAGGGGTCGGAGGCGATGCAGAGTGGAACAACTCATCGTCGAGCCCTCGGAAGGAGTACGGGTCGCGCGTTATTCGTACGAGCGGGGGCTTGGAAAGTTGGCGTCGTTCCCGTACGGACGATGAGAACGCCGGCGCTACCAGCAACGGGATCAGCGATTGGCGATCTGGTGGTGGTGCTGGCGGCAGTATTACGGGCGTGGCGCGTGAAAAGTGGACTCGATCAACGAGCTGGCGCGATGAGGATAGCTCCTCGCATCACGGGGTCGAACGAGGATTGAATAGTAGCATCGGGGGTGACCGGATGATTCCCCCCTACAAGTCGCGCCTTTCGTCTGGTGGCGGTCTTGGCAGCGGCGGTGGTGATCCGAATTCCGGCCACTCGATGGGTGCCGGTGGAATGCGTCGCCCGAACTGGGACACCGATGAGCTGCCCGAGTGGGCCACGGAAAATCCGTCCGATTTCGGTGGCAGCTTCGATGCGACCGGTGCATTTCACGATTCCGATAATGATGGCGAGAACGGTGGTGGTGGTGGCAGTAGCAGCGGGGGAACTACTGCTAGCCGGTATGGCGGAGATGGTAGTGACGCGAACGGCGGTAAGACAAACCACCTTACCAAGGGCGGCGATGAACGATCGAAAAACAACATTCGACACCGAGCTGACGACAGCGAGTCCGGCGGTGAACCCCATCGAGACGGGACAGAGGATACGACTGGCAAAAATAGAAGCGATAAATCAACGCCAGCATCGGCCCAGGGAAGAGAAATCGGAAAGTCCATGAATCATATCGACGGCAGAGTGGACGACGCGACGGCGTTAGCTGTCGGTAAAAAAGGGGACGCTCACAATGAAAAGCAACATTCGAGTGCCAATGAATTGCAACAGAAGCAAAAACAGAAACAACAGCTAGATAAGGACGGAAACCACCATGTGTCTGAATCGTCACCAGAAAAGCTATCCTCGTCGGAGAGAAATGATGGTTCTGGCTTAGTTCAATCGAGCACTACGACGAAGGGTATATCTTCTTCGCGTGAATCAATCGAATCCTCCGTTTCATCCTCCATCAGCGGAACGGCCGCTGTGATAGAACCTGACGCTCGACAGAATTCTCCGTCGTCTTGGCACAAGGCTAATGCTGCATCGGTTGCCACTGGTGCAAAAATTGCTTCCGAACATGCGTCGCTGTCGGCTAAAGGTGGTGAGGCCGGGAATGAAAATGACAACAACGATGGTCAAAAACATTCCTCGCAGCAAGAGAAGCGAGACGGACCGAAAAAGTCGCCGTCCAGTACGAGCGTCGATCGAATGCAGGAAGTGGCAGACGATATGGTTGCTCAGCTGATTATGGATGATGAATTTCTGGCGACTGACGGTGATCCATCGGTAATCTCTTCGATTGCTGCTAGCCCCAGTGGGTTGGTCGGTGCGGGTGGAAGCCTCGGCAAATCTCCGGTCTTCGGTATGTCGGCGGCAGGTGCGACCAGTGCGGCAGCAACCTTAGCAGCGGGAGGACTACCGATGAACGTGGTTTTACCGAAGGCGCATCCGATGCAACAACTCTTTGGAAATGGGAACCTTTCGCGCGTGAATCCTCTATTGCTATCTGATCCGGTGGCTGCCAATCGTGCAGTAGTGGCCGGTGTAAACCCGATGGCACAGCTGCACCATTTGATGGGACCACCGGCTCCCCCGCCCGGATCGGATATATGGTTTTACCGTGACCCTCAGGGAAAATTGCAGGGTCCGTTCCAAGCGGCGGAAATGACAGAATGGTACAGGGCCGGATACTTTGACGAGTCGCTGTCGGTGCGGCGAGCATGCGATGAGGTATTTAATACGCTCGGCACACTGGTGGCCCTGTGCGGTGGCATGCCATTTTTAAATTCTGTGATCATACAACCGTTCAAAGCGTCCGGTGGTGGCGGTGGCATGGCGAAACATTCGCCACAGCAACAACAGCAAACACAGTCCAGCACGGCGACCCAGGGCCAACAGAAACAGGCTGCACCCGGCACGAATGGCAACAATGTTATGCCTTCCCCGAATCAACAGCCAACGGCTGGACAGGGATCCTCGCAGCAGCAGCAGCAGCAAGGGTCACTGCATCCTGGGAATGCTGGTAGTTCTGCTGGTGGTGGTCCGAATGTTTCCGGAATTTCAAGTATTCATTTAATGCGCCAGCACCAAATGGTGGTGCAGAAGCTACAAAGTACGGAAGGATGGGCTGTACTAACGCCAGAGCAGCAAAACATGATCATCCAACAGCAGATGAATCAGCTGATGAGCTCAGATGTAGCGGGCATTGGAATGATATCGCCTTCTTCATCGTTGCCTGGCGCAAATGCTGGAAGCGCAGCAGGTGCGAATCAGCATCAACAACAGCCGGGTGGCATTTTTGGCGCTGGAACAGCAGCCGCTGGTATGATACCGTCGAACCAGGAAACGTTGGTACATCAGAAAATGCGGGAAATGCACCAACAACAAGGCCAACCCCTGCAACCGCCTCAACCGCAACAACAACCGCCAGCACACGTTATGATGGAACAGCTGCAAAAGTCTGTTTCAAGCAATCATAACAATAGTGCGTTCTTGAAGTTGCATTTACCAGACTTCAATCAGTCATCTCAAGTTCCTGGAGGAAGACCGATGCTTGGTAAGTAGAATTGCATGGGCAATTAACACGATATATTGCGTTTCGAATGAGTGTACGAAGCTTAAAATTTGATTTTATTTTTCCATTTCCAGGTAACATGAATGTTGATCCCACCACTGCCGCAGCTGTAGCTGCTGCTGCTGCAGCCGGGCACGACCCTCTAGGGCACTTGATGCATGGTATTGGGTATAATCCTCAAGCCGCTGGGCAAAATCTTGGACCTTTGGGGCCAAACAATCTTCTGATGAATCGCGGTAGTTTGCTGGGAGCTGGGGCCGGTGTTCCTACACAGCAACAACAACCTCCATCTCAACACCAGCAACCACCACATCCAAACGCAGGAAAACCTGGCGCAGAGGATCCTATTCAATCACTGTTTATGCAACTGTCGTTGCATAAGAACCAACAAACTCCGCAGCAGATGCCGAATCATCAGCCTCCATCGAAACCGGGAGGAGAAATGATGGGAGCCCCTGCTGGCTGGCTGCAAACGGGCGCTGGACAACCACAGACTGCCAATAATGGCGGTGGATTACCTGGACTAGTTGGCCCGCGAGGTCCAATGATTGGCGCAGCTTCTAGTTGGGGCGATCTACCACCACCTACGAGTGCCTCTTTTGCGTCCTTAATGCAGCAGCAACAGCCGCCGCATCTCCCCCTCGCTGGACACCATCCACTGTTATTAGGTGGCAGCGGTCCATCAAATGAACCACAGGCACCATCAGTTGTTTCACTGTTTAAACATCATCAGCAGGCAGAAAAGCAACAACAAATGGAGAAAGAACAGCAACTTATTCAACAGCAGCAGCAACAGCAACAACAGCAGCAACAGCAGCAACAGCAACAGCAGCAGCAACAGCAACAGCAACAGCAACAGCAACAGCAGCAACAGCAGCAACAGCAGCAGCAACAGCAGCAGCAACAGCAGCAGCAGCAGCAACAGCAGCAACAGCAGCAACAGCAACAGCAACAACAACAACAATTGCAGCAGCAGCAACAGCAACAAATGCAGCAGATGCATCAAGAAAATGCACTTGCTCAACAAAAACAGCAGCATCAGGTGCAGCAATCACAACATGTCCAGGAAAATCAACAGCATCTGCAGCACATGCAACAGCATCAAATGCAACAATTACAACATCAGCAGGAGCATCAGCAGCAAATATCGCAACAACAGCAACAACCACAACAGCAGCCACAGCCGCCGCAACAGGCAGAACCTCAGCTGCAGCAACAGCAGCAACAGCAACAGCAGCAACAGCAACAGCAACAGCAGCAACAGCAGCAACAGCAGCAACAGCAGCAACAGCAACAACAGCAGCAACAGAATCAACAGCAACAGCAACAGCTACAGCAGCAGCAACAGCAACAGCAACAGCAACAGCAACAGCAACAGCAGCAACAGCAACAGCAACAGCAACAGCAGCAACAACAGCAGATGCAGCAACAGCAGATGCAACAGCAACAGCAGCAGCCGCAACAACAACAACTGCAGCAGCAGCAGCCGCCGCAGCAGCAGCAGCCGCCGCAGCAACAACAACAACATCTGCAGCAACAGCAGCAGCACCAGCAACAACAAACACAGCAGCAAAAGCAGCCTAAGGAAAATCAAAAAAAGGAGAGCATTGCCATAGAAGCGTCGAACCAACAACAGTCCGGCAATAACAAAAAGCAAAGTAATAAGCAGCACCACCAGCAGCACGTAAATAATCACGTAGAAACGGTGGAAGAAAAGACAGGTACGTCGCAGCAGAATCAAAAGTCCAAAAAGCAACAAAAGAACAACCATCTAGCTTCGGGTGGGGCCAGCAACGGCCAAGCAACGATTACCAGTGAGGAGGAGAGCGAATTCATCATCGTGAAAAAAGAGATGGAGGAAAAGAAGCGCCAGAAAGAGATGAAAAAGCAACAGCAGGAGGAGCAGAAGCGTAAGCTGGCGGAAGAGAAAAAGCTGCTGGAGGAGCTGGAAGCACAAAAGAAAGCAAAGCTGCTGGAGTCTCAGCGCCGTGAAGCAATGAAAATTCAAGAGCAGCAACAGCAGCAACAGCAACGCTCGGCCCCTAAAGCTGTACCGGCGCCATGGTCTGGAGCGATGGCCGAAATTGCAAACAGCAAACTAAGCCTGTCGGAAATCCAGAAAACCGAACGTGCTCTGCTGGCCCGCCGTGAGCACAGCATGCGCGAGCAACAGGAACAGCAGCAGATGCTGGAGATGCAAACGCAGCTGGTAGACGGACGACTGAAGTGGAACGCACAGAACCTGTTGCCGGCCAAGGTGAAACCATTGGCTGAGATACAGGCGGAAGAGGCCGCTGCGGCTGAAAGAGCCCGCGAGAAGAATGCGAACGCGTCCGGTTTAACGGTGGCTGCCATTGCGGCTCAAGGTGGCGTAAAGGGTTCGAAGAAAGAGGACAACTTGGCCAGCCTGCTGGGCGGTGCTGGTGCTAGTGGAGCCGGATCCGCTGTGTGGCGCGGAGCCGGTAGCATGCTGTACTTTAATTCAACTAAAGCGTGGACCGGTGATGGCGAGGCGAGCAGTCTTCTGGGTGGGGGAGCCGGCGGTGGTTCCTCCGGGCTCAGTAACAATGTTAGCTCCGGCGGCTTCTGGGAGGAACCTACGCAGCCCAGCGTCGTAACAGCTGCCTCGATTGTTGCTTCCGCTGGCAAGGGCACTGGCAACAGTGCGCGGAAGCAGTCGGCCAATGCCAACGTGACTACGTCTGGCGGTGCTTCCGGCAAGCAGCAGCAGCAGCAGCTTTTGAGCAAGAGCAAAACAATGGGCAGCATTTCCACGAGCTCTTCCTCGACGGTGGCCGCTGCCAAGCAGCAGAAGCAACAGCAGCAAGGGTCAGCCAAAGGTAGCGGATCATCGGGTACCGGTAAGGCCGGTGGCAAGAATGGAAATGTGTCCGGAGGAAATAGCGATCGAAAGGACGACAGGAAGCATCCGAGCGAGCCTACCAATGAATTTACCGATTGGTGTACTCGTGCCCTGAGCTCGTTAAACAGCAACGTCGACAGTAAGTGTTTCATTTCTGTACAAAGGTTTGCGACCACCAAGCGTGATTGATCATAACGCAAATGCTCTTTTCACAGTTCCAACATTTGTCGGATTTCTGCAGGACATCGAATCACCGTTCGAGGTGAAGGATTATATCCGTTTATACTTAGGTATGCCAGCCTATGGCTTTTTGCCATATACTTGTAGGTGGTTTGTTCTATAGGGCAGTAACGAGAATCACTTCTACTTTGCAGGAGAAACTAAAGAGTGTTCGGAATTTGCGAAGCAATTCCTCGAGAGACGCTCCAAGTACAAAAATCAGCAGCGCCAAAAGAATGCCCACATCGATGATATGTGCAAACCGGCACCAGCTATTAACCCATCGTCTAACGATTTCCAAGAAATCAAGGTAAGCTAATTACAATGCTGGATCTGCCATGCTCGACGAATGATAGAGTAGAGATAATGCAAGATGTTAATACTGCGCCCCCTTCCCTTTGCAGGGTAAAAATAAGAAGGTAAAGAAGAACAAGATGATGAAACTCGACAGCAGAATCTTGGGCTTCTCCGTTACGGCTGCGCCGGATCGGCTTAACGTTGGCGAACGAGACTATGGCGATAACGTTTAAGTGATCGGCACATAGCCAGGACGAGAAAGTGAGACAGAGAGACAGAGGGAAAAAGAGGGATACAGAAAGAAAGAAAGAGAGAGAGATACAGAAAGATAGAGAGAGGGAGAGAGAGAAAAAAATCAACTGGATTCGTGTGTGTGTGTGTGTATGTGAGCAACAAAAGCAATGAAGAACATAAAAATCATAGCTGAAGCAGCAACATAAGTGTGGCACAAATAATAACCCTTCCTCTCCCACTCAATCAAACGTAGATCGATCGCAAGGGGTTTCGAATTGGTTTTCAGTTTTTTTTCCTTTAAATCAGTCTAAAAGGGTAGTGTAGCTTGTGTGAGATGATGGGATTCAGAGCCAAACGTAAGCAAAAGTATTCACGGATCGTTAGTCAGGCGAATGTGTACATGTCATTAGTATGTATCTGGTGGTAAAATATGCTCGAAATTGTGTTTTGCACTGCTGCTAAATGTTTACGATTTACTTTTGCCACTTCCTTCCTTATTTTCCTTGGTCGGTTGACATGCAATAATGTTAGGGATGTGCAACAGATAATTGATGTTGCTTATCCCCTACGAGAGACGACCTTGCTCAGACTGAAATGTTACGCATAGTTGATCCCTGCGTTCTTTTGCTTGCTCTCTCTCTTTCTCTCCATCATCACCGTTTCGGTATAAATCATCACAATGCAAGATTCGGCAACGAGCTTTGCTTTGTTTGGAATCTATGTTTTAGGGATGATTTGCGTTACGTTATTGTTTTCATGTCGATTAAAGATTCAAAGATTGTTAAACTACGAATTGTGCCACAACTGTGTAACTTAAATGGTTCGAATCGCAGTGCGAACAATCTGGTGAATCTTTAGGCAGCTCTTTTTTTGTGTTTTGTTAATGGCATAAGACAAGAACACGGTCTTGCAAGTTGAGCGTGCTTCGCTTCGTTTCGAATGGAATATTTTGATTTATGATTTGGATAGTTTCAATTAGAGCTGTTCGTGTTGAAATTTAAATCCTCGATGCTTGTACTACGTTTGCGGTGCTGCACCGCATTCGTTTTTTCGTACCAAACCGCACGCGTGCTGTACGGCTCTGTTGTAAAACGTTTGCCTACGGTACTATTCGAAGGTACTATGAAATGCCTGCTCCTGTAACCGATGTACTTTAGTTACTCGGTGTTATTGGTAAACCTACTAATGATACTTGCTGCTATGAATAGCTGAACACCCATTGTTGAAGGAAACAGCGAAACAATCCAACTTATAAACCTTTTTATTATATCATCGGAAATATTTTGAATCGATGCTGTGCTTGTTTGTGAATCGTAGTGTTCTAGTAAGTTGTCTAATTTGGCGCCTTTTAAAGGACATCTTTATATTAGAAAATAACAGCTAACCAGAAAAGAAGCAGGCAGAAGTTGTTACAAAAAGAAAATACACACATATACACACCAACACACATTACACATACCCACACTGCCACGTATCTGCGTATGTTAAGATTACGTATCGTCATTAGTCTCGTTTTGCGATTGACACACGCGCCAATCGATACCCGTAGAAAAACAAGGCAAGGATGATTGTGTCGTAAGGAAAACACAAACACACAATGTAAACCGTGCTTCCATCGCAAAGAGCTGTTGGAAAAATGCAAACTGATGATTGATTGAGCATGTGTATTGTTGCAAGCCCCAACGCAAGGCAGAGTATTTGGTAATGGTTCTAGTAGATGGATTTGCAACTATGTTGATGGAGAAGAAAAACTGAAAGAAGGACATCGTTTGAGAGCAAGAAAAATCATGTGTGTAGATTTGCATCTAATGTTATAAAGTGAAATAAAAGAAAGGAAACTACTCTAGTACACAAGTGATATATATATGTAACACCTTAAGGACTGAATTATTACATACACTAATCCAGCCGCTAACACGGAGAACATAGAGCAGGAGCGAATTTCTGGGTTTGCTTTTTGCTTCGGCGTTTTTCGTGTGTGTGTGTTTGTGTATGTTCTTATATGTTTCGTACTCGTGCAGTGGGTATTACTGAGAGTGTTTGAGAAAATTCATTTAAGGCGATCGCTACAAAACAAACAGTTAAATATAATGTTTTTGGGTCTCCTTAAATACTCGCTCATCTGCGCACGTGGTTGTTGATTTTCTACAGATTTTCTACCCTCGTAGGGGTAACATCGTCTAGTGTTTGCGAGATTGAGTAGTGTAGTGTTATTGTGTTTGTATGATTTCTCCTCTGTGTAAGTACGTTAAATGATATAAAACAAATATCGTAAATGAAATGATCATGGCTAGCAGTTTCATCGGTAAGATCTTTATTATATTTATCTTTATTTCTAATTTCGATTGGTTCCCGTGACGTGATCCTTAATTAAGTAGAACGTACACGTCATCAATTCAATCTTGTATATTGATTGAGCCTCACATAGATAGCTACTAAGCCCCATTAGTAGTTTTTCTAAGCAGATAAGGTAAGGTAGCGCTTTTGTGCTTCCCAATTTGGGCTTCGATCACTATTTGATACTCGAATTCTGTAGGACATCGGATAAATAATAGAGAAGTTAGAATTTGTTTTACTACTTATCGACCTGAAAATTTGCCTTTTTGCCGCTTCTTGGTTTACTTTTTTTTAACAAGTAATATTTTGGCAACGTTTTTGTGCTTTTGAGGACTTAGTTTTATTTCTATTATTTAGTAAATTTATTTTATTTTGCGAATATTTGACAGTTTTCAAAACATCGATTTGTTTTCTCCCAAAATTTTAACAAAAATAATTTCTTTTCTATTCGACTTTGCAGAAACGCTGGGACATTTAAAAAATTGCATCCGACGGAGTAATGACACGTGTGCATCACACAATGTCGACGAAATCCGCACTGCCTGTTCTTAGTCGTATTCGATTAACCGGGGAAGGGTGATTTCCAAGAAGGCCCGAACGAAACGACGATCCACTGTGTTGTATTGCATTTGGCAGAAGCTTGCTGTGGTCAAAATGTTAAGCCGTGGCCAGATGTAACGAAAGTACGGCGGATTTTCTTGCAAATTATTGCTTCATGCGGAAATACCTCTTGCGATGCAGTTTATTAAGTAAGTATGCATATTTTCTTTTATTTATGAAGCTTCGTCGTTAGCTAATAGTATGACTCAGGAAATTTTTTTTTGCACAGAAGAGCTACGCTTTTGTCGACTGTCATCAATTACCGAGTGCGGTACATTGGACCGCAGCATAATGTAATGAATACCGTAATATCAGCAGTGTAGTGTAAAAATGCAACACCGGACGGAAAGGAATTGAAAACTAGTGCTGTGGTGTTGCCAAGTTATCAATGATATTAATTTACTCAGCGTGCACAACTGTGTTCACTTGTGTTTGCAGCATAATTAACTATCAGTCGTCGCTATCCCTTCATCACCCGGTTTAATCGAAGCTGCAATAGTGTGCCAGCTATCGGTCAGCATAAAATCTTCACCTTCTGGGCATAATTAGCTCCAGATTGCAGGAATTCCTGTGCAATGGTTTGCTGATCCTGTGATAGTGTTTTCGACGCTGTTTCACGCTGATAGTGTATTTTTGCTCCCGTGTCTGTGTTGTCCCGCTGGAAGCAGGGTGTGAAAAGGGGGGAAATCGTACATGTGATACAGAGGGGGTACGGTACACACGATCAAAGTACAGCACGATGTGCAAAGGCGTAAACAGTAGCGAACATATCTCACGTACATACATCCCTGTGGCTTAGAAAAGTGAAGAAAGTGATTGTGAAACATCTAATACTTTATATATACGCTGACTAGAAGGACATTGCTTTAAGCTGTGCAAGCAGCAATAATATCTGTCATTCATCCTGTACAAAGAAAATAGAAAAGAAAAACGTCGTGCAGCCCAACGTAAGGATACGGGACGCTTTTAATTTGCACACGGAATTGTGTTAAAGCCACCTGCATATCAGCATGACGTCGCATTGGGAGGATTTTTATGCTAAGCATCTACCACCGAACTGTTTCGAGGACAACCGATCGTTGCTGAAGGAATTTTGCGACCGCCACTACAAACTCAAGAGTCACATCGTGCTCGTTACGGTAATTGTCGTTTTCTCAAGGCATGCTTTGCTGGTGCAGGTTTCCTTTTTTACTGCAGTATTGTTACCAGAAGTAAGGACCGATGCAGAAGTGGTAGACGATAAATGCAAGGAAAGCATAAATCGTGTTGTACTGTACAGCAAATAATACTAACAACATACCTATACAAAACTTAAGGTGCATGTATGCACATACAATCGTCATAAATTGTCAATCAATGATTAAACCAGTTTCAAAAGAAATTTAGATTGGGTGGATTACTCCATTAACTTGGTGTGAGATATTAAGATATCATTTATAATATTTTTTATCGGCTTTCAAAGGATGATCATAATAGATTTAAGAGATCATATTTAGTAACGCTTTGCTTCTTAAAATTTTTCGCATTTAACATCAACAGGTTGTAATGAATGCGTCGATTTTTTCGATCAAATTCTATGGTTGTGTGGGACTAGTGCAACAGCAACCACGTTAGTACAGGCAATACGTGTAATGTATTTTTATGACCCACAGCCCTGTAATTTCCGAACATAGCTACAAAGAATGTGTGTGAGTAGCAGTGGAATTTGATCGATTCTACAACTAACCCGATCCTATGGATCGAGAGAGCGAACCCCGCCCCCCCCCCCCCCTCCAATCCTTGTCTAATCCCATTGTACTTGATATTGGATAACGCTCATTTGATTTAGGTGAACGGCTCCATCTTATAAATAAAACATAAAGTTGGTCCATCGAATAATTTACGATTGTTGCAAGCATCCTTTTTCCCCGATCGAAAGGTGGAATGTGGAATGAACCGGCTACCAGGACTTGAGGAACGACGTAGCCGAAAGTGCAGCATGGGATGATGAAAAAATATTAACTCTCCTTCGCTTGTTTGGTACCTTCTCGTCGAGTTCAAGGACGATAAAAAGGACATTTTGGGAAGAAAAGCCACAGGAAACAAGAGCGGTGAACGAAACACCTGTATAGTGGAATTATTTCGTAACACAAATGGTTAGCCTAATGGAAACTTCATTCCATAATTGAAGGTGTTGAATAAAAGGGAAATGGACTTTTAACATGTAACGGAAGCAATTTTACTTACTTACCAGTTTGAGGGTTAATTTGAGCAGTATATTATTCGGCAAATGATCATAAACACTACTTCTAGGCTAATCGTTTACCGTGTTCCTTTATTTTAACATCTTAATTTTATTAAAGTACATCTTCTATCTTCTTTGGCACAACAACCGCTGTCGGTCAAGACCTGCCTGTACCCACTAGTGAAGTGAGCTTGACTTTCAGTGACTTATTGTTACCATAGCAAGATAGTCAGTCCTACGTATGGGAGCACGGTCTATTTGGGGCATGAACCTATGACGATATTAACTACATACCTCCTCCATTAAATATACTGCTGTGCCTGCTGTGCATTGACACTATCATCACCAAAGCGGCAAAACTATTTACATACTACGGAAATTGGAAAACAGAAGAAGACTTAACTTCATCGCAAACTTTCTGGATTTGACTTACAAATGGACATGTACGCCTTGGCCCGTTCTATGCAGAACAAAAGGATCAAAGTAGCCCCGGAAAGCATAACTAACGTGAAGTCTGCCGTTCATGCTCAGAAACGAATCACGAGTTTGTTTGCCCCGATGCTTCGTCGTTCAATTCTGGGTGAAAGATTGAGTTGGTAGCTTTTGTTGTGTATAGGTAGGATACGTTGTATTATAATGATGTTTTTTTAAAGGTACAATTTATGCTCAAACTAAAGATCTTAAACTCAACTAAGATCTATTGAAGCAAGAACATTTTTAAAGGTGTGTGCACAGTTGATACAAAATCGAGCAAACCACACGCCGAAACGGTACATTGCTTACGAAATCTGTGAAATCAAATTCTGCCAGAAGAAAAACTGTGCCCATCAGTTCTGTTTTGCCATCCCAAACCACTCCACTAAAGGCCGGTCACAAATGTGTAGGGCGTAAAATGTAGAATTTACTTACCACTAAAAATAGCCTATTCAATGTCCATTGGTCCATCTACCTTGCTGCAGAGCTACTATCCAAATCTCGTTGAATGGCCGCTTTGCTTGGGTTAGCTTTTTTTTTGTTAAACTCACCCGGTCTTCTACGGGAGAGAAGTGTTTATGCTGCTGCATAATGTATTATTATCTCATGGGCTTTAGAAAAGCAACGATTGTACTTGATTAAGGGTGACTATTTAACATTCTAAGCGGCAGGGAGTGGACACAGTTGTGAGTGTGTGCTTACGAAAGGATAGCAATGTTATTAACTATGTTTAGATTACTGTGTTTTTTTAAAGAATTTTTCTTCCTATTAAAATTTAGTTACTTATCGTTGAAAAAAAAACATATTTATGCAATGGATTACCGTTTATGTTTAGCATAGAGTTAATAATTGCTAATGCTTAGGGGAGAATGATTATTATAAATTTCCTCATTGGCTTTTGCTTTATATAACAGCTAATTAACAAGTATTTTAATTCGATTAAAATTTTCGTTTCTTTAATTTCTCATCCCGTTCTCATATCGGACGATACAGTCAGGTGGTACGACGGTTCCACTGGAGCACAACACGGTGCGCTTCGTGGATAACTTCAGCGCTGGCAATCGTGGTTCTGCCTCGGCCGAGTACTTTCTTGAGCATGGCTATGCCGTTATATTTATGCATCGGACCAAATCACTGGAGCCGTTTTCGCGCCACTTCACCGGCCAGCAGCTGCTCGATATGCTGGAGCTACACGAGGAAGGCATGAGCACCACAATTACCGGTAAGTTTCTTTAGACTACTTCGCTGAAGGGGTAACCTGCGGTCCTGCCGATAGCTGTGGTCCTTCGTGAACTGGAAAGCCTTGGGAAAACAAAGATGTGCCATAATTTACGCCAGCACAACATAGTGCGTTTGTGGTGCATTAGCTTGTCACGGTAGAAACACTACTAGCACTATCAGTAGCTTGATTAGATTGTTGTAGAAAGGAAGCCTTTTGGTTGATATTCATTCTTCTATGGCATCCGGGATTCCGTTTCCATAGCACCATTATTATTACACAACTTTTAGCCTTCCCTGGATTCGTCAGCACATTGAGGAAGGAGGGAATTGTGTGTGTGCGAGGGGCTTATTAATAGAGTGGTCTGTGTGTGTGTCTGTGCGTGTGCAACATAAGCGCCAGCAAAAAGGGCAAAGTATTCATTTCAGCACTCTTCCGTTTTGCAGTAAAACCGGACTCGGTGGATGTGCTGGCTCCGGTGCTGGACAAGTACAAAAATGCCCAGGAAACTCACCGGATGCTATACATCACCTTTACCAGCGTGGTCGACTACATGTGGCTGTTGCGGGCGGCCTGCGAATCGTTGGCACCGTTCGAGCGGAATGCGGTGCTGTTTTTGGCTGCGGCAGTTTCCGACTTTTACGTACCGCAGGATGAGATGCCAACGCACAAGATCCAGTCCGGGCATGGGGCGCCCACGATATCGCTACAGCTCGTGCCAAAAATGTTGGCCCCACTCGCGAGCCTCTGGGTGCCACACGCGTACGTCGTGTCGTTTAAGCTGGAAACGGACGAAGCGCTGCTGATTGCCAAGTCACGCGAAAGTTTGAACAAGTACAAGCACAAGCTAGTGATCGCCAATATACTGCAGACGCGCAAGAACCGCGTTGTGTTCGTGACGCCCAGCAGCAACTATGAGATCGTGCTGACCAAGGATCAGGCGCTGTCCGGGCTCGAAATAGAAGAACCGATCGTGGCCGATGTGGTTCGGCGGCATCAGGACTACATTCGGGAGTCGGAGCAACAAACGCACCAATGACCCGCGCGTTCGACCCGACCGTCGCCCAACAGCGGGCCCGGGACGCAGGTCGATTGTCACGTCACGTTACCGCATTTCTGCAAAGTGTTGAACCCGGGCCGGAAGTACTAGCTGCCGGACGGGAAGCTCAATCTCTAGCCGCTAGCTTACGGAGTCGTAATTGGTGAAACCTCTCTTTTCTTCTTCTTCTTCTTCTTCTTCTCTCTGACTCTCTCTCTTTTTCTCTTTCTCTTTATCTCTCTCTCCGTGCAATGGGGATTTCGAAAATAGATTGGAAAAGTGTAGTACTACCTTATGTTGGGGATGGTTTAATTAAATTCGCTCTATTACTATCGTTGGTTTAGTTTTCACTAACGTTATCAAATGCCCAGGAAACGTGTAACAGGTCCGGTGGGGTTGTTAACTATTGTTTATTTAATTAGCATTTAGAGTGCGGTGGAAAGCGCACATGTAGTACATTCCATCGTTTGCGTTAAGTTTATCTTCCAGGGTGTGTGGTAAAGCTTTTATTTGAGCGGTCGAGTGAAAGATTAACGCTTTGGTTCTGCTCGATAGTTGGTTTAGCTGTTGTTTAACAAATTGCTTTACCTTGCGACATGTGTTCATTAAAATTTGTGTGTAGTTGTGTTCTGTTTAAACTAGAAATACCTTTAAACCGGTAATATGTTTCCATAGCATAAAGCGTTACTGCAAAGAGAATAAATTAGACAGTGAAACAATAGAAGATGTTAAGGATACTAGGCCTTGGGATTGCGAAGAAAAGGACACGGTTCCAACTGTTCCATATTACATGGTTAAAATCACTAGAGAGAATACAATCCACACAAAAAAACCCAAACATTCACTTGCATGTTGGCACCTTCCTCTTATAGACGGTATCGTCAGTTCCTAGCTAATAGCAAGAGGTTCCCAGATATCCTTTGTGTTGCTTTCAGCGTGCATTACCCAGCACGTTTCGCGTGTGGCCCGAAAGTAGATACGGCTGCATTTAAATTAGCAACGCATCGTACATGTTTGCATCAGGTTTGTAGGCTCGATTATTGTTGGTAAATAAAGGCGGCAAACTCTCGACACTTGTACGTTGGTATGTTGTTTTTGGTTTTGTTTCGAAGGTTTTTACAATACACTGAACACCGGTAGTGAATGTCCTAATAATGCTACTACGCATCCAAGTTAACAAATATTTAGAAAACTGACTTACAGCCCGTTATACGAAATGTGTGCATACTTTAGAAGAAATCCACCGTAGTAAGGGAATTAGCAGGACATTAACGCCTCTCGACCAGTGAGCTTACCAGCCGGAACTGTCCCGAAATGGATGTATGGCTAAGATACTCATTTTTGTAACCCTTCTATCGGGTCGAGAAGTGTATCGCATATACAGACAGGATTCCTACTACATTTTAATAAAAGCAGCCAGCAACACGTAGTTCAGTAATGTGTAAGAATTTAGCAAACGTAATGTATGCTACTCCTCCTTCCCACCAACCGTAAACAGTGACATTACATTACATCCTAACTTAATAGACCTAACTCTGGGTAGTGTGCATGTGGCTAACCAAGAAACTTTAGTGTGTTTCGGCTGCGTAGAGGAAACATGTTCCGGCGGAAAGTAGTGCTCCCGGCAACTAGAATCCCGCAAAGAAGGATGGTAACTTTTACGTGACGAATTAAATATACAGAGATGTGTATAGGCTGTTTGGGAAACATTTAAAATGTTGTTAAAAATGGATGTTCATCAATATCATCGTATATACACCGCGATCGGGAACACATATGGTGCCTCCTTTTAGACTATTAAATCGAAACTAATTCGGAATTAGTTGAAAACGAATTCCCCAGTGACGATATCATCCCCCATTATGACATACACCGTAACATCTTATTTATACAAAGTTTCTTTCTTACACACCTTTCAAATTACGTTCCCGTTAACTAACTGCAATGTCTTAACATACAGGAAAACTCCCGCACCTCGCAGTCGAATGCGGTGCTAATGAAGCAAGACAGGCGTATCAACAAACTTACCACTTGCGTTTACATATCACCCAGATATACACTGGAGAACAACATACTAGAAATATTCAAATGCAAACCAAGAACAATAGAAGAAAAAAACAAAAGAAGATTAACTCTGCATTTTGATATGAAAAACTCCAGCAAATTAATAAGCTTTTTATGATCAAAACAGTCTATATTTTTAATCGTGTTTAGTAGTTTTCTTACGAAAATTGAAAAAAAAAAACTTATTTTCACATAAATCGACCGATAATGAGTTTATTATGTTTGTTAATGTTTTCCTTTTGGAGCGAAATAAAAGATGTGGAAAGTTATTTCCCTAAATGATGTTCTGGTTTAGCGATCGCGTGGCAAACAGTGTTAGAATAGAAAATAGGATAACATTTTGTTAGAAATGCGAATCAAAACATGGTAGGGGTAAGGTTTTGTTTATCTTTATTCAAATGTAAGCTAGAATTGTAGCAAAATAGCGAAATCAATAATGAAATAAACAATTTTCGTTCCTCGTAACCGCCAACACATAAATGTAAAAGTTGATCTAAAAACATACATAAATAACGCATGCAGATGTTAAGATAAGCTCCCTCAGTAGTATAACACGTAGGACAACAGTTGTTCTCCAAATTAAAGCAAAAATTCAAAATATACTAAACTACCGTGAAGAATTAACAGCAACAAATGATAAAATGCGAACACATATTAAATGAACCAAACAGGACGGAAATGATAATGACACTACATACTAACAATAAAAAAAAAAAAACAAATTAGTCCCCATGCGATGCCGATCTTTCCACAAGACGATCAAAAGTAATGCGAAAAAAAACACTCCTTTAGTAAGGGATTTAGAATGCTTGCAAACAAGAAGCGGTCCTATACACCCGTAGTATAACATAAAGCGATTTATTGAACAAACAAAAAAAAAACACAACAAGCTTGATTGTTGGGGGATTGAGAGGGTTGCGCATGTCGGGGATGCGTTGTTTAGAGATAAAAGAGAGTAATCATGGGGCAAAGGTACGTGATGATGTATCAGGGGCTTTAAACCCGGGTTGATGATATGATAGGTATGGTTAATAGTGTTACCGAATGTGTTTGTATTGTTGTTTAGCTATGAAATGTACCGTTCGTTTTATATGCTTTCATTATTTTCCTTCCACCCTTAAATTAATTGTTTTGGAGATAAGCGTGCAAACTGTCTTAGTACTTAAAGTCGGTTATGCTTATGTTGGTGTAATGTTTTCACATCTATAGTCCCTCTCCTTGAACATTTTGAACAAGCCAGACGCTATGGTACGATAGGAACCAAGAACGAGAGATGAAACAATTCAGATGGACAAACACGGAAAATTGAAAGAACCAGTTATATTTAGACAAACAGATTAAATGATATACACGTTTAGCGATATCGTATACACACAGGTACATAGATATGTAATAACTACAGATATATAAAATGCGTATACAGATAATAAAGGCTATAATAAACTAAACAAAGAAGGAAATCTTCCCGCAACACCTTTTGACTTTATCTATAACGTTCGTGCTGCTAACGCAAGGTAATCATTATTCGATCGCATCATTAAAATGACACCAAACAACACCGCGACTTTACGCAAAACTGCTGAAAAACCACGTGGTTCTCCATGTGCCGATCGATTATTGCACGTGATGATTTAATTGTAGATATCTAAATTAATTTGGGTCGGTCTGGTGCTACAGTCGTCAACTCGTACGACAACATGCCCGTCATGGGTTCAAGTCCCGAATGGAACTGAAAGCCAAGAAGCCTACTAGTGGTACAGCTAGGTTGTTGGTTGTTGTGCCAAGGAAAAAGTTAGAAGAAGCTAAATTTATTCAACATTTTGCCATTTGTATTTTCCTTATAAACCAAAATTTGAACGATCAATTAGCTGAAATGTTTGCCCCAATGGCACCCAACAATTTTATTTTGTAACCAAAGCGTCCGGGATTAGGAACATCGTCCTGCCTCTAATCTAGTACACTTTGCGGTGAAGTTATTGTCCAATATGGCGTTATTGAATATTTTTTCTTCTTTCTAGAATCGAAGCAATCTAGCAAAACTTACTTCTCGGATTGTACAATAGTTTCGAGAGCGCTCATACCAAAAGTTGTTGTGCGAAATTTTACGTTAAAATTGTTTTAATTTTGAATGTGTGGTTTTTGTTTGTTTGTTTGTTTGTTCAACGTGACTTTAAATCCTTGAAGTAAAGCAACGCGTAGTGCATCGGAAGAAGGACGGCTCTTAAGATAAACAGCTGAATTAGCATAACATGTCAGAAAATGGTTTCACACAAATCTTAACGAGTGGTTGTCTCTACTCGGACACGGATTCAATGGCGGATGGTGTTCGTCGATCACGTCGCCGCGCATACCAACGACACGAAGAGGAGCACGAACCAACTTTAATGGACGAGTCGAAGGAATTCCCCCAGTATGAGACAACTTCCGGGGGCGATGTTCGACACATGCTGGCTGAACGTGGAGGCGCCTGTAGACGATTTGAAACAACCGTTACGTCCAATGATCGAGATTGGAATGTGCTGGATCGGTACAACGACGAGCAGGACGACCGGCACGATCGTGAACGGTGGCGGACGGGCCAACCATTCAAGCACGAGAGAAATAGATACGGTTCATCGCGAAGTCCGGGCGTACCCGCTGTCCAGTTAAAGGTTGCCCACCAGGAGCCGATCTCCATTCGCCCAAGGAATAAGAATCCGCAGATCGTGAACGTTTGTCAAACGTTTCGCTTCCCAGACAACTTTATCACCCAAAACAACGCCACTCGAATGGTGCAGCATCAGGATCGGGTGGTACATCAGCAGCATCCCGCACCGGAACCGCGTCGACCGCCATTACTATCGCCATGTCACAGTACCAGCCGCACACCGGTGGGTGGATTTTTTAGTATGTACAGACGCCACCGAAACATGCACAGCCAGACAAGCCGAACGCTGATCGAGCTAGTGGAGGCTGAGCAAAAGATGCAGCAGCAGCAAACGGTCAGATCAACAATGGGACCACGTGGCACGTCAAACTATGGTGCGTCCTCGCACCGATTGGCAGAAGATTCTCTGCTGGCTTCTAGCGGTAGCGAAACATCGTTGGACGAACTGAGCGATGTCCGGCCAAGGTTGCTGCAGGGAGAACGAAAAGCAAAAATACCTCCGATGGTTCGGGAACAGCTGCGTGCAGCAAATGGAGGCCGTACATCGCAAGTTCCTTACTTTGACCGAACGAAGCGGAACCGATCGTACACTAAGCTGGTTGATGGTGGCGCTACGATGGGTGGCCATTACGGGCGAAGCACTAAACTACCGGCGTTGGGTGCAGTCGGCAAGTTCAGCAGATATCCCGCGAAATCGAAGGCGGACAATCGTAGACCGACACTCGAAGAGGACGCACTGGAATCACCGTTTGTCGATGATACGTTCGCGCCAACCGGAGGTCGAAGTAGAAAGTTACATCTGGTCGACGACGCTCTCGATGACGAAGAAGGGTTAGATGAGGTCGATGATGAATCGGACGTCGAGTCCAGCGACGAACAGCAGAACAATGACCGTGACGAGTGTAACGGACAGCTGGATCTTGACGATGAAAACGAAGAAGACAATGATGAGGAGTCAGTTGGCGATTCCTTCGGGCGGAGACTAGGACATGGAACGGAAGCCGTTCGTGCTGGTACCGGTACGAAAGAGGGGCCGGTCAGCATTTCCGGAATTGTGGATAAGCTCCAGGACAACGTGTGGGAGGTTTGCCTGGAGGGCATCTGGGACCTAATGGATACCGCCAGTCGGATCGATTGGAAGGCTCAGGAAAAGTACATCACCGTCATCAACCGGAAGTTGATCGAGTTTCTGAAATCCCCACGAACGGCACTGTGCCGTTCGGCGTGTCAGGTGTCGGGCGAATTGTTTCGGCAGGCCAAGTCGACGAAACGGCCAGAGTTTGACGAAATGGTCGACATACTGCTGTGCAAGACGGCCGACCCGAATCGCTTCATACAGAAGGATGCAAACGTGGCGCTAGACAAGCTGGTGACGTACATCCCAACGCCACACACCGTGCGGGCGATATCGAACCGGGGCACCATGTAAGTGGCTGTAGAGCGACCAGTGATGCTTCCGGTTGTGTCTGTGTGTGTGTTTTATTTTTTTGCAAATAATCCCTTCAGTTATCAATCTCGCAAACCGTTATCTTACTTTCATCGTTCTTGCAGCCACCGCAATCCACTGGTGCGTACGGCTACGGCCCGACTGCTCGTCTGTATTTGCGTCGTGGCAGGACTCGATGCCATTCTGGGGACCACGGCAAACACACGAACGCGCAAAACCATCCTTACGATGTTGGCCAAGTTTTTAACGGATAAAAATCTAGAAACCAGGTAAAATATCACCATACAGCACGTGTAATTCGAATGCATGTAATGGCTATTTTATTATTATATTTCGGTGCAGGAAGTTTGGTGAACGGTTATATCGCATGTTGCGCAAGCACAAGTTTTTTGACGAGTATTTCTACAAGGATATGGATAACAACTTGCGCACCAATTTGAAGCGTGCCTTGAAAGGAGTGTAGTAGCGCGAAGGCATGCATTAACGTGTTGGTTGTTTACAACACTTCGAGTGTTTTATGTTCAAACTGAAGCATTATCACGATGTATGTGGCGGAGGCGGCCAGAGTCTGTAAATAATAAGAGAAAATAAATACTGCCCCCAGGGGGAATTTGGCCATTGGTCCTGCTTACCGAGCCGAACAAACTGTAATTGATCGAGTATAGTCCATTGGCTGTAAACTCGAACGGTTGTAGCTTGGTACGAACGATAAAATTGTGAACCTGATCCCACAGCAAAGCATTGTAGAACGGTTTCAACAGTACGCGCTTTATTTCGTTCACCTGGTACATGAGAATTGTGTTTTATTTTGGTATGGCTTGGTACAGCTTTCCATAATGCTCTTTACCTTTTCTGTCGCGTGACTGGAGGCTCGACATAAGCAAAATAGTATAAATATTGAGTATAACACTTCAATAATTTGTGCTGGAAATGCGTTTTGAATGAAAAATGCTTATTGAAAAAATGAAAGTAACACAGAACATCTTTGCTACGGCTAGGCTTACCATAAAACGGAAGTGGATACATCGGGACGCGGAACTGGAACGTTATGCCAACGAACACGAGCACCACGATCGCTGCAGTAGACCAACCAAACAGTGCATTTACCATCAGAAGACACTTTTGTAATCGTCCATACAAGCATTCTGCTCGCTGAAGCGTGCAGCTGCATCGATACACTGTATCGGCTTCATTGGTGTTGCATCGCCCGGCGTCTTCGAGTGAGCTGGAAAGCTCCGCTGTAATCGCCTCTAGCTGCGCAGCAATAAGCTCCATTAAATAGATTTGAAGATTCACTAGGACCAAAACAATAATCGACGGCACGAGCAGCTGGACGGCAAAGCTTGGCGAGCGTAGTCCGAGTTGTATCATCAGGACCATGCGAAAAATGCCTCTAGTCAAGCCGATACAGTACATGGCGTAGAAAATGGCACTGTAATGTCTCTTGCTGGTGGCATTACAGGTGCTTATCAACGAATCGATACTCGCCAGCTCCAACATTAGAAACTGCAACCCTTTGGCCGATGTTAACGTTTGCAGCAGTGCGATGAAGCTGGTAAACAGCACGCTGGCGCTTATGAACCATCCGGCAAAATCTCGCTCTAGCTGAAGGTAGTAGATAGCAAACTGATGCACTGTGATGAAAGTAATAACGGAAAGGCTGTAGCATGTGTTTAGCAATATTTTCCACGCACTACCCTTTGTCTGAAAGATAGGCATTAGCCCAAAAAGTTTGAAAATGGTGTGATTAATAGTTGCTTCCATGGTGTACTCGCCAAATGATTCTACAGCTCGATCCCTTTCGGCGACTATTCACATGCGGATAGTAGCAAATGAGAACAAAACGCTAAAGAAGATTAATATTGTGTTTTTAAATATTCATTGCAACAAATTAGCAGCACTAACGGCTGTGCGCACGTGCATTCACTACACTTACCCGTGGCGTGTGCATACTGTGAAAGATTGATGTCTTTAACAAAGGTGGCAGGAACATACGTTTTTCACGACGAGGAACCATTTTGAGTTGATCCCAACAACGATTATGTAGTGTGTGTGCGAGCTTGAACATTAATTTTGGAAATCGAATTGCAATAATATGATTAAATATGTTGCGACGGATGCCATCACCTGCAGTTAAAAGGGAATTATTGTACTTTGAATGTAGAATAGCAGACAGCGAGTTGGTCACTACTCACCAAATGGAAAAATTTGAGATCTATCTGAAAGAAATTGATCACATTAAAGCATACAGGTTGATGCACGATTTGATTGCCCAGCTGCTCAACTAACTGTAGGTTAAAAAAATTAACATTGCATGTTAGTAAAACATATCTTATTTAACTTGTTGCATTTACATTACCTCCGACTGGTTAATTTTATGCTGGGAAGTCGTATGCATAGACTCAAATTTGTGCAGATTGTTTATCACGAGCTGTGTCTGAAAACAAGTTACATAGAATACAGTGGAATAATTTAATAATATATAAAAATACAGTATGACTCACCTCTCTCAGTACCATTTCACCAAGATAGGCGGATGTAAAAAAGTATAAAAAAACTGCGATTATCAGCACAGTTGGTTCTGAAAGATTGGATTTTGCGAATGAATGGAAAGATTGTAGCGAATAAATGAAAAGGAATTTGTATGCCAGTGTAGCGATTTCCGTTTTACCTAGCAAATGAGTGAAGGTAAACCCGTGACGTTTGAACTCGATCGAGCAAATGTAGAATAGCTGAAAACTTTTTGCAGTGAGCACGTAGAAAAACATCCCTAACGTGTAAAATGTATTGTTATCACGTGGTGAAGATGACATACTATGCATATTAGAAGCACTCACCAAAAATGGATACATTCGATAGACCACATTCATCATTGAGACGGTTACAAGCCCTAAAACACTGCCACTGAACAATGGCCAACGTCTGGAGATCTCTGCAAAATCGCAAACTAACATTCCCTTTATCGCTATTATTCGATCGATTATTCTGCCGCTTGAAAGATGCTATCATCTTCCCCAGATGCACCACCATGCACCGGATTCGTTGCCATATTTGATAACACAGTACGAGAAACATTCCATGCATGAGAAATATCACAAACATTCCGTACGCCTTAAAGGCAAAGATCAACGTATTTGCTTGATTGATGCGTAATGCGATTGCCAACAGATAGGCTAGCGATATGACGATTGCGCCAACGGCAGCAACGAGCCAGTTTCTTGAAAGGTTGTGGGTAGGCTCACCGCCTATGTTTAGCGTATAGAGATGCGCGTCGATATCGTCAAGACACTGGAAAATGGAAACGCGTGATTTGGTCAAATGCTTTATCACTGCGGAGGATTGAATCGCCAGTACGGTTGTTGCAATCCCTAGCAACATTAGCAGATCGATAACACTCAAAACAAGATCGCGCGAGTACAGCATGCGATGTAAATCAAACAGGCAAAGGGTAAAAAATGCAACACTGGTCCCGATGACCGTTGTAGAGTAGATGCACATCTGGAGCGGTGTTAAGCGATGATCGTCCTTTGCTATCGGTCCACCGAACAGATTATGAAGGAAAATTATAGTATTTTCAACTTTCATGTTTGTGCTTCAATTAAGACTGCAAAATGCTGTACCCGATGTGGGGTCTTTTTATGCTACTTTTATACCGACCGTTTGATGAATGTGATCACATATTTCATAATGAGCGCACACACCACATCGCATGCGTGTGCACTAGTGTTGGGTCATACGATTCATTTCACGACCCGACCCGGAGTCGGGTGCGAGCCAGCCGGAATCGATTCCGACCCGTGGGTGCAGCGAGTGCGCTAGGTCGGAGTCGGAATCAAATCCGATCCGCGGGTGCAATGAGTTCGGGTCGACCCGAAAGATCAGTAGGTGCAAGAAAGCATACGCGAATCCGACCCGTTGGTGCAACGAGTTCGGGTCGGGTCGGGCCACAGTAGGTTCAGTTTGACCCGAGGGTGCAGCGAGTTCGGGTCGACCCGAAAGATCAGTAGGTGCGAGAAAGCATAAGATAGGTTAATAAGGTCAAAATAGGCGCAATCCGACCCGACTCGACCCAAACTCGCCGCACCAATGGGTCGGAGTCGCTTATGCTTTCCCGCACCTACCGGAGTCGTTGCACCCACTGAACCTACTTGTACCTTTCGGGTCGACCCGAACGACTCCGGGTCGCTTACGGATGGCTCCGACCCGATAGATTCGGGTCGACCCGCCCATCACTAGTGCGCACAAACCAATGAGCTTAGGTGAACAGTGAAAGAAAAAAAAATCTTTCATTATTGAACGAGCATACACTTGATTTCTTTTGTGAATAATTTAATGTAGCATTATTTGATCACTGTATTGTGCTGAGCACATTTTTAACAATTGGTATTAATTGTTTTCTCGACGCTTTTAAATTATGTTGCTGATAAAACGTGCCATTCTCCGAACATGGTATTTCTTCGAGCTCAAAATTCATTTCCTGGCATGCGTGCAATGCTGCAATAATCTGAGGAATGTTGTAAATTAGTAAAGTCTGCCCCGGTAGGAAACTATCCACTGTTTGCGAAACTCACCTTCTCCGCTAACGGTGTGCCATCGATCAGAATGATACCAACATCGCGACGCACGCTGCCATCAGGGTGTACTTTCATTCCGAGCAAAATCACAACATTGCTTTCAGTGCTGGTGGCAAACCTGTTCAGATGCTCTCTCCATTCCGGCAGTTTTATGTACTCCTGAACTGCCATCGGGAATCCGGGCACCGCCACGGTACGATCATTTTGCGATATTATTTTCAAATCTTTCAACAGCAACTGATAAGCGTTCAGCTCCGACACGTCGCTACGGGCATCGACCAAGGACTTGAACAGTTGCTCTCGATGCAGTGAGCGAACTTGTTCCGTAATCTGCAGTTGCGACTCTATTCTTTCTGCCATATCGTAATCGAGGGGTTTTGCTTTGTCGGCTTCTTTGGAAAAGTTTACAGTATCTAGCACGATAGCAGCTGTGGAATAAAGGCAACACACGCGAATATTATTACGGTGAAAGCGAGATGAAATGTTTACGCTTTATGCTTACCATACAATAACCCCAATGCAACGTTATATCCTTCTCGCTCTTCGGGCGAGATTCCATCGCTAAACAGTTGACGACCGACGAGGGTCGCGCAAGAACCAACAAGCTCAATTGTTTTAAAAGCATTTGGGTTGAACCGTGCAGCAGCTTCCACGGGACGATGATCAACGATTCCCACTATGTTCTGATTTAGGCTCGAAACATGATGATCTACGAGCACTACGTTCAAGGCTTGTTCCGTCGGCCAATCGATGTCATCACGACAAATCAGCTCATCCAGCGCAATTCCCTGTCGTTTGAGGAAGAAGGTTACCTCAGTTTTCAGTGGCAGCTCGGCGCGCGTTACATTCAGCACGGGATAAACTATTGTATCGGGCTTGTACCAAGGGCTCAACAACTTCGGTGAGTGTTGCAGATGAAATGCAAAGGCAATTGCACTCACTGCCGAATCTAGATCACAGCTTTCGTTACCGATAACAGCGATTTTATTTATCTGAAAATAACAAAACATGATAACTGCGGACCATAAAACGTTGCGGGCTTCCAAGGAGCAAATCTACTTACGGAACTTTTCAGAACACTCCGGCATCGTTGTAAATATGCGTTCATATTGTGGGGCGTGTTATTTCCAAACCTATGATTATGAATTCCCTATACAAAAAAAGGTTTAAATTCCTGAGATTTTAGCAGGACCACAGCCTTTGAGGCAAAATAATAAACAAGCCGGCTGTACGCGCTTTTGACAGCCATCACAGCCAAGGTTGCTATATATAATAATCTACATGTACATACCTTGAAGTTTCTCGAAAAATTCCCCCTGTCAATCGGATTGTATGTTTGTGTTTGTGTTTTGATTCGCAAAAATACTAGTGCAACAAATTTTGGTCTGCTATATTCTGGTGATTTATAAATTGGTGCATTTGCCAGCTTTCGATATCGGATGCAACTAGTTCGGTGTATGATGCTCTAGTGGAGCTGAAATCGGTGTTTACAAAGGCTCAGTTTCTAACAAAGGTGTTAAAAAAACGTTGCAATATTTTCACGTTCATCCTTACGTCGTCATTCGAGGGCAGCGTGTGAAGTGTGTGTTTTTCTTCCCTTCATCGCCATCGTCGTCATCTGCTGCACGTACACTCTGGTTACGCAAAAAGAATAACGAGAAGAAGCGACTAGACTAGAGGGGAGCAACAACACGAAAAATGTCCTTTCGTCTGCTGACCACACGTTTGTACAAACATGGTCGCCTGCTGGTCCAGAACTATCTCAAGCGGGATATACACGTTAGCAACGTTTGGACCGGCCCCACGGAGAGCACAAAAGTGAACAAGATTAACGAAACGCTACGACATGATCTGCGGATCAACGATTTCCGGAACAACAGCTTCCTGCGGTTTGGCAACCAGGCCCGTCGTCTCTTTATCGACAATGTGCTAAACAGGGTCACCAACCCGTATTCGGTGGATCTACGACTACAGGCTACGAAAAAGTATGCGCTTCGGGGCTGCGGGATCGAAAGTGGACGTTTGAAACATTCTTTTCTCCCTTTGCCATTACAGACTGTTGTTCGGCGATTCGACACCTTTCTTTGCCTTGGTCGGTGTGAGTTTGGCTTCCGGAGATGGTGTTCTGACTAAGAATGACGAGCTGGAAGCAGTCTGTTGGGAAATTAGGGTATGGAGGCATTTGCAGGCGTATTGGAACTGATTTTACAGTGATTACCTTGACTAATATGGTTTTTTTTATTATCCGTAGCATGCAATGTCCAACTTTCAACAGAAAGTCGGCGAGAAGGACATCGAATCTCGACTGGACGAAGAGTTCGGCATTGAAAACTTAAACATTGGCAAACCCATCGCCAAAGGCTGCTCCGCCGTTGTTTACGCAGCTTCTCTCAAAGAATCTACCGTAAGCGATAACGATGATATGAACTGCAATGATATTCATCACTCAAAGTCCAGTTCGAATGAGAAAGCTCCGAATGAAGCATGGACAGGAGATGAGCCGGAGCTTTCTGGACAGCGGAGTGACGGGATTAGTCCGCTGCTGCTTCCCGAACGAACTGCGTCGGAGGCTTTCCATCAAATGATGAACGAAAGCAATGCGCAAACGAGAACAAACAACAATCGCAAAGTTCGCTTTAATAGTGAAACTAGAATAAGAACAATGTCGGAAAAAAGCGCCTCCAATCATGAAACCATTGGACACTATCAGCCTGACTCAATCGAACAGGACTACACGATCGAAGAGTATCCACTGGCGTTAAAGATGATGTTTAATTACGACATACAAAGCAACGCCATGGCTATCCTAAAGGCGATGTACCGTGAAACTGTCCCAGCGAAGAGAAGAACTGTTGACAACGCGTGGGAAAAAAGGTAATGGAATCGGAGGTGGCAAAACAGCAAACACGACACCCAGTATTGACTCATGCGTTGCTTTATCTCATTTTTAGCCTCATGGAAAAGACCAATTTTGTTCCACCCCATCCAAATATTGTGGAAATGTACGGCGTTTTCTGCGACCAGGTACCGGATTTGTCAATGTCCGCCACGCTGTACCCTATGGCATTGCCACAGCGGCTCAACCCGCAAGGCTACGGGCGAAACATGAGCCTTTTCCTTTTGATGAAAAGATACAACATCAATCTGAAAGACTATCTGCGCCAACCGGGGGTCGATATGCGTACGCGCATTCTACTGTTTGCGCAGCTGCTGGAAGCCGTTGCTCATCTGAATCGTCACGGGGTCTCTCATCGGGATATAAAGTCGGACAACATCCTGATCGAACTGCGGCCAAACATGCCACCGACGCTGGTGCTGACCGACTTTGGCTGCTGCATTGCGGACAAGCGCCATGGGCTGCGTATCCCTTACACTTCGGACGAGATCGATAAGGGTGGTAACGTGGCACTAATGGCGCCGGAGATAATAGAGCAGCTACCGGGAACGTTCGCCATGCTGAATTACACCAAAGCCGACCTGTGGGCATGTGGCGCAATCGCTTATGAAATATTTGGCAGCAATAATCCTTTTTACTCCGACGTGGTAAGTAATTGTCTAAACCTTACCTTACCGTCCCTACCTCAACTGCATAATTCGTGCTAAATTCAAACGTTCATTTTGGTCACTCAGAATTCGGCACTAAAGAACACGACGTATGAAGAAGATATGTTACCCGCGATGGATCAAAATGTCCCGAGGCTGATCCAATGTCTTGTGCAGAACATACTGCAAAGAAACCCTAGTAAGGTAAACAACATTGTCGCAATTAAATATGCAGAGCACGGTAAACTAATGTGGTCGATTTATTTTGCAGCGCTTAAGCCCGGACATTGCAGCCAACGTGGTGCAATTGTTCTTGTGGTCACCATCATCGTGGTTACGCGATAGGTACGTACCGTCCAGCAATGAAATTCTGCAATGGCTGCTCAGCCTCACGACGAAAATACTGTGCGAAGGCCCGTTGCGCGTGACTCCCGACGGTACTATGGGGCGCAGAACGTACACGGAGTACTTACTGATTGCAAGCTTTCTTACCCGGGTACGCTTGGAAAGGATCAAGCGCGCGCTCGATTGGATACATAATGTTAACGCTGGCTGTTCGTAAGAATTGTGATATTGCTGTTTGTGAGTATACCTAGAACAGATAGTGCGGGTTGAATACACATATTTATTTTATTAACAGCTATTTACGCTAACTTTAAAGGTTCTGCAGTGTTAGTTTGTTCCTCAGCGTCGAAAGAAATCCCAACAAATCTCCTGTTTCGTTAAGCTGCGTCCGAATTGCATCCACATTAGGGTGTGCTGGGTACATCTCACCAACTGAAAGGAGGATTTTTATCATTAATGAATGCTGCTCATGATAGAGGCTTGAATGAATGTTCATGCAATCTTACGCGTTATTCCTTTGATATCATATACGAATGAAACTTTTGTCTTTAGTGCATCGTCGAATGTGATCTGTAAGGTATTTACGATAGCATTAGCACGATTGAAGTTCTAATTTTTCAATGTTCAAACAAACCTCTGTCGTCTTCAGTTCTGGTTTGCAAACAATGGTAATGCCCATAGCGTTCTGCAGTGCTTTGAACTGATCCAAAAAGCTTTCCTCTTCTTTCTGTCTGTGTACTAAACACATTAAGTTGATGAAAATTAGTTACGCTACTAGTTTAATTTTATCTGCCAAATAACAATTACCTTGACTGCTAAAATCATTATTTAACTGCTGAATCGTGGCTCGTTTTCGTTTCAACTCAGCTTCGTTGACGATAGCTTGATGGATTTTACTCCAAACAGCATCCAACTGCTCAGATGCTTTGTTTCGTTCCCGTTCTATTTCCGATACGTTTGCTTCCAATTCAATAGCCGTTGTTAGCAGTTCTTTCAGATGCTGTTCCGTAGGGACATTATTCTCGAAATCTGCAAAACCACCAAGTCATCGGTTTAACAAACGCATCCATCAGCCAAGCGTCAATATGCGAATGTAACCCACAACAACATACCCGGTTTATCAGCAGACATTTTCATTTCTCAATGCGAGTACTTTCACGTGCTAGTTACAATTTAAGGTAAAGTAATGATTATCTTAACAAAATAGATAAACGAAGAACCACAAGCGATTTTTTGTTTCTTGCTATTCCGAGGGCGCGTTCTCCGAAGCCAAGCAAAACAATTCTGTTGACATTTCAACTGAATTTCAAACACCACCAACTGTCAAGAATGGCATATGTTTATCAAAACAAAACAAGCGGAAGGTTAATAGAGCAAGATGTGATACATTTGAAACATAATCATTTAATTTTCAATGGTCGTTGGCAAATTGTACAATTTTTGCACATCTTCTTTTTTTGTGTAGTATCCTACTCGACCATACCAGCCTATACAGACTTCCGTCTTTCGATACTTATTGGTACCACACAGCCGGATAGTCAGCTTATTTCTGTTACGGGGGATGTTCGGGTTAAGATTTTGCTCGGCATTGTATGAGCCGATCGGATAGACTTCCAGACAGTGCAAAATGTTCGTACATATTGTAAAATATGTTGATTCTGACCCCATGGCCACGTCAGAAAGGATTTTGACTCCGCATTCGAGGGAGGGCAACAGGGACGTTAATTTAACAAATGACTTGGCCAGCGTCCACTCAACTTGTCATGTTATTCGAATCGTACTGGACGGCTCAGCCCGTGAAATACTTTTACCTTGTCCAAACGGCAAAGGTGACATAGTCTCAGATAGCGTGAATATGCTCTGCTTGTAAAAGGTGGGTTAATGGAATGATAGACAACTTTAGATAACCGTTCTGGCCCCAGGCACACTTGTTGCTGGCCATGACTTCAAAGAAATGGCTGCTATGTAAGAAAGTCATTTATTATGAACAATTAATGAAACAAAAATAAAAGTATCAATGTTGAGCGGAAAATATATATAAACAACAACTGATCTTCTTCTATTTGGCGTAACGTCCTACGCGGACATGTCGGCTTATACAGGCTTTCGAGACTTAATTCATTACCTCGCAGCCGGATAGTCAATTCTTTGCAACGGGGATGGGGCGGTCCATTTCAGGCTTGAACCCATGATGGGCATGTTATTGAGGCGTTCGAAACAACCTCTGATATTACAATGAAATTGTAAAAGTAGTGCATTACCTATGCAGAGTACATTAGAACATTTCATCTCTTCAAATGTTCCAGCTTGAGAAGATCAATAATCGAAACAGTTCGCTAACAGATCACCCGTTAGTGTGGGTCAGGCGCGAACCCGCGATACGCGATGGGAAAAACCCCGCATAAGCGGAACCAGTACAAACACAAACGCTCGGTTGCGTTTTTTAAACTGGTTTTATACAGCAGCAATAGCCAAAGATCAATCTGCGCGTTCAGTCCGAATAAACTACTGCGTCGGTCAACATGCGTATGCTGACGAAGCCCTTTCCGTTTTGCTGCTTGCTGTTGGTGGTGCTGCTGCCGTTGCTTGGAAGCGTCTTTTCTGCGCCACACCCTGGAGGTGATTTTGTCTTTCCCGAGCTGAACGAACTTGCCATCGGAGATGCGTGTACGATAGAAGCATCACCGGATCCGAAAGGATTTCCCTACGCAAGGGAAGGAATCTGCCAACGGGTGCGCGACTGCGCAACGTTTGTGCTGCGCATCATCCGGGAACCGTTCGATATCCGGCGCGACGTTTGTTACTTTGAGGTGCACGAGCCGGTTGTGTGTTGTGTCGGTATGCCTGTTTCAACGGAGGTGGTGCAGTATGACCGAATACCGCTATCCCTAGAAGATCTGGACAGTTCCAATCTTATTCATTAGTAAGGAACAGTACGATTTCCTGCAAAACATTAGCATAGAGGGAAATAAATTATAAAACTAAATACTAAACGTTGTAATACATTATTAAAATAGCAAATGAAAGAATTACTATGAACCATGGCAAAAACGAACTATTAAAAATAAGCGCCTTACGACACTTTTTTGTGCGCCTTGGCGGATTGTTTTTTAAAATCTGTTTTTTACATAAACTTCTCGTTGATTTCTTGTAAAAATTGCATTTTTATTTTTTATATTCTAAACCGCGTCCATCATGAGAGTGCAGCATTCGTGAAGATTGAAACATTTAAACAATACAAGCAACTGAACTGAATATTAAAAAGCAGCACTCCATGCGGGTTATTCCCCGTCGATCAGATTCCCTTATCGCTCGAAACACCTACCCCATTGATCAGTCGCGTGCTGTGCTTGTTTCAAATAGGAACACCTTCTTCAATCGCTCCGTTAGAAAGATCGGTGCTTGTTATACCAGCAAAATGCACATTACAATTCTGAGCGCCCTGTTCCTGATTGTGTCCGCCGTGTCGGCTAATATTGTACCCAAGGACCCTTCTGAGGTGATGCATTTCGAGAAAACGAACGAGTCCGAGCTTGGCGGTTCCTGCGAGTACGATGGACTGCGGGGCATCTGCACGGAAATGGAAAAGTGCGCAAAGTTTAAACAGAACAGCAGCAGCAGCAGCACCAAAGCAGCAAATGATCCTTGCGCCAACGTTCGTAAAACCATGGTCGTCTGCTGCATCAACACGGCGGACCGGAAGCGCCCACGTGTGGATTCCTCCGCGGAGGAAATGTCAACAGACACGATTGAGAACGTTTAGATGAAAAAAAGGAAAGGGCCGCGATTGTGCAATGTGGGCAATTTGATGTGAAAATAAAACAATACAAACGGGAATTGTGTTCAAAAGCAAAAAATAATGCATTTAAAACGTATTACCTTATGTGTGCCGTTTTGTGTTGCTGCTGCTGCTGTTGTTGTTGTATTATACATTATGTTTTGGATTTTTATTCGGTATTTCCCCTCAATCCTTATCATTTGCAAAAGTTCAAAAGGGCAGTGCTCTATTAATATTCTGATTTGCTTATCTTTAATTATTCTTCTTCTCTCTGAGGGGCAACATAAATGCATGTCTTCATTCTTAGTGAGTTCACAGTGAAAGTACATAACTGTTCGTACATAATGATTTATAGAATTATAAGATCTAAGATCTCGACTAATGATCTCGTTTTATACATTTGAAAGGAAGAGCAGTGAACATGACAGCTTAGGTATTAAAATGTGGGTTTTGGTATGGATAATGTGAGATATTGGCAACATTTGTCGGAGGATGCTAACTAAATGTTTCTTAAAGTGAGCGATTAGCAACAGTTTGATGGTACTAAAGCATACAACAATGGGCCGGTCTGGTGGTACAAACACGCTCGTCATGCGTTCAAGCCCCGAATGGACCGTGCCGCCGTATGTAAGACTTACTGATTACACATAGCAGGATAGTAGTCAGTCACTGAAAGGCAAGCCCAGTAAGGGTGCAAGCAGTCTGGCTTTCGCCTGATAACGGTTGTTGTGCCAAAGAACAAGAAGAAGAAGAAGACGAAGAAGAAAGCGAACAAAACCACTTTAGAAACATTTATTTGCATCTCAAATCTGTTTTGCCGAATTTAAGTAGAAACAAATGCTTTGCGAGATTGTACGCTATAAAGGAAAGTATCAATGAGTAGGTCATTTTTAAACAATACGGCTGGCGGATAAGAGATCAAGTACCGATTTGGTAAACACCAATACAGTAGGTGACCGCTAACTGGATGTGTTTTAACTGGAGTGCTTTTTAACTGGAGGTTCGCTAACTGGAGTTAGTATTCTCAGTTAACGAACACTTAAACGTCAAAACATGATACATCCGGAATCTCATGAAGAGAAATTTGTCGCAAATGTGCAGTTTTCAAACATATTTAGGGTTTCTTGCCTACGTTTGCTATTAATTTATGTTATTACACGAATTATTATACTTTATATCAACATAAATGAAAAAAAGTTTGGTATGTTTATTCCAGTCAACGCCAATCAAAACAATCAATCCATAGAAACGTCACTCCAGTTAGCGAACATTGTTCGTTAACTGGAGCTTGTTTACCTCTCAGTTAGCGGTCACTTACTGTAATTGAATCAATATCTCGGCATCGACATTACAATCAGAAGCATTTTTAACGGCTATACTCGGCATATATTTCCCAAAGATTTAGGATTATTTGGTTGCTTGTAGATATTTTTGAATCTGTCTCATGTATTTAATGATTGTTTCTCTTACATTTTTAATTAAAAATTGTACAGTTTTAAAATAAATAATTAGTTTTGAATATTTTGAGATCGTGGAACGAGTTCATAAAATGTCGGGGAACGTTCAAACACTCTGGGATAAACTTGTAACTGATTTTTCGGTCACACGTAATACTGATGATCGTCAATTGTCCATTTTCTATTGAGTCTAGTCTAATGAGTCTGCTAACACGTTGCAAGTTGCTTCAATATGTTCAAAACCCAGCGGCAGATCGACACTAGATGTGGCTCGGGTAGAGTAAGGTAAGGAGAGAGAAAGAAGTTTGAGAGGGAGGGTTATATTCTAACACCGGCCACTGGTCGATTGCCGGACATGGTGAGCTATTCGTGATTTAGTTTGTTTGTGTGCAAGTGTGGGATTTTCTGTCTTCGTCGTCGTCGTCGTCGTCGTGCTGGTGTCACCTTTCTCTTGAAGTTCCGTTGAATATTCCGGGGTTTTCCCATCCCTGAGCCACATCTCAACCATTAGAAGCACACTGGTTTAAAGTGAAACTGGTTCCGCTGAAGTTGAAAAGCTTCTTGTACACACGAAATACACATATCTTGCAATGGATCGATTGTTCTGTTGGTGTTTTAATAGGAACGTTATGTGGTTCTAGGCTATATGCGTTACACCAGACACATGCTGAGGCTGATTATGCTTACAATTGGGAGCAACAGCTTGGCACACCCACCTCAGTGTAAGTGCCAAAGGAAAAGTTCCACAAGACAAATGAAGGTTGGGAGTAGATTTATGTCTTTTTTTTGCAAATTATATCCTACTTCAGAGTCAATTAATCAGCTGTGTTGGAATACGGATGTACTACAGCACGAGCAATCGCGCGAAAGAAAAACTCACTGAACCGGTTTCACCACATCGAGCAAAAGTTGGGTTGGGATACTCTTCATAGTTTCAATTTTTGTTTGTTACTATTATCTTTTATTATCAATCAATATTTTAAAAGAAACTCTTCCTCATTTTCAGCACTTTTATATGATAAAAATGTCCAAATAATGGTCGTCACATCAAACTTGAACTAAGGGAAAATCAATTATTGTGTTCGAAGTTTATTTATTTAAGATCATACGTTTGCACAAAAAATACGATTTGTTTTTTTCGTCCATCGATTCGCATTCGTTATTTTTTTCAAGGTTTTACAAGTCATAGACATAGTGCAAAAATGGCATCGTCAAAAAATTGCTTCGGCTTTGCATCGAATTGCTATCAATTCAGAACGATCGATCTGCACCCCGTGTTGCCATTAATCTCAACTAACAAACTGACTAAGTACAGTAAAGCACAAGACAGTAACACGTAAAACTGCATAACTTACACACTAGCTCAAGCATACTGCCTCACTAAAGCCTTAGATTAGTGAATCATTTATGCTTCCCTGCCCTGCGAATGTGATTTCCTTTTGAACAAAGAAATCTTTAACACATACATACATACATACAGACATACAGACACACATGCACGTTCACACATACACACATTCGTTCACACTGAGGCCACTTTTGAGATAAATGATAACTACGAGAGTTTAACTAAAGCGTAACCCATCCGTCAGGGAGGCGCTATCCGTTGGCCACACGATGCCCTCGATCCAGTCTATGTACTCCGACACACGCGTATAGATGCCGGGCGTCGTCGAGCCACAGCCAATACCGAACGAGGTAATGCCGATGATCTGCGCTACGCAGGCCTCATCTTCCGAGCTGATCTGTAGCGGACCACCGGAATCTCCGGTGCAGGTGTCACGGCCACCGCTCAGGAACCCGGCACAGAGATGCGACTCCCGGAGGCCCTGGGGAACGCGACGATTGCGCTGGAAAAACACGCTACAGGCGGCCGTGGTGAACACATCTAGCGATACTTTCAGCAGTTCCTTCGACGCAGCACCGTCTGTGATCGCGAAAGCGTAGAAAAGGAAAAGAAAGGGGGAATAGAATAAAGTATTGTATTAATTTGAATGTCTTCATCTAGTTATTTAGCTCACACTAAGCGTAATGTAGACTTGATGTCTTAACTTCATGTCAAGCTAATAAGCACAGTATCTTGGGGCAGATTACGCCAATCCATTTGAGGTATACCACTAACGGGTTGAACCCAGTACGGATATCATGTTAAGCTGGCGAATTAATTTACCGCTTTACCGCTGGAACAGTCGTAAGATCTCATAGGATTTCCTAAAGGTGAATTTTATTGGTACTTTGTGGAGGCATATGGTGCGAGCAACAGATCAAATATAGCATGAATCATATACGCCTTGATCTAAAAATTCTATGCTCAACCATGTGACGCACGATCACGGGATGTGCGATATAGCGTTTTCGCATAATTACGTATCAGTCATGTAAAACGTGTAATACGCATTATACATAACCAAGCAGGATGAGCACCCATGCTTATGGTGTTCGTTGGTTGTCCTGTCTTCACAGCTACACCAAACCGGCTTCTCATATGCCACACCTACTGTGATCACTTTCGTCGCAAGGATGACCAGATCACGAGTCACTTAAGTTCGGCAATACCGGTTCCTATTACTGTTTGCTGAGCTTATACAGCTAAGCCGGTTCGAAATGTGATTTCGGAATGAAAAATGAACATCGATAGGGATGGGGGGATGCCAGGGTAAAAACCGGTCCACATTTAGCGGCTGCAAATTTGACGATCGATCGTAAACGTCCACGGTATGGACAAAACTGATCAACTTCTCACATCATGTTCACGCCTTCTTATGTTGAGCTTGATCCCGGAGCTTTATCCACCCATTGGGTCGAGTGATTGTCGACCATCTCAAACAAAAATGTACGGTTTGTGTGTGTGTGTGTGAGTTCTGTTACACCAGGTGCTGAGGCATGCTAAAGAAGACCAATTTCTTTTGGCCAGGAATGATACTTACATGCTTCCGTCGATCCAAATCCGATCGCTACCGCCTTCGTCCGATCGACCGTTGACGAACCGTACAGGCAGGCGGGACGTATCCGCGTCGAAAAGGTCACCGGGCGGGCCAGCTTCAGCAGGGCGATATCGTTATACACGGTGCGCGGTTTGTAGTTAGGATGCTTCACGATCCGTGTCACCTGGACATCGACCGGGTCGCCAAACTCGTCGTTGCCCTCCTTGAGCTCACCCAGCCGCACCACGATCGTTTGCGACTCCAGACAGTGTGCGGCCGTCATAACCCACTGTTCGCTGATCAGCGTTGCGCCGCAGCGAAACACCATGGCACCGTTCTCGTCCGGCATGGCCAGCCGGGCCATGTGCGGAAACTCGCCAAACCGTGCGGCCGTACCACCGACGATCAGGTTCTGATCGGTTGGACATTGGGCGCGGGGCTTTAGCTTCACCACCGAGGAGCCGACCGCTAGCGAACCGAACAGCAGCCCGGAATTGGATGCGCTCTGGTAGTCTCGGCACTCTAGGAAACGGATCAATAGCCGATGGAGAGGATCGGTTAATCGGTTGTCTACAGAGAGGTAGAAGGATCTGTGTAGTTGCTGGTAGCAATCGGCATAGATACTTGCTTCGTTCACTGACACGCTGGTTTGGATCGTTCAGCTGCTGCAAGCGCTCACGATAGTCAACCGGACAGCACACAACTGCTTGTTGGGACGTGTAGCCACAGATTTTTACAATGCGAGACTTTTCCAGAAGCGGACGGCACAGATTATAGCCTTGGCAGATTCCGGGCTCGTTGCCATACGCACACGACTCTCCTTCTGCAAGTGGAAACGAAGCAATGGAGTGACTAAAATCAAATTATTGTTTGAGGATATATTTGGAAAGATACAAGATTCCGTTGAAATGAAAGAATTATGCTAACGAATCGAATAAAATGTGCAACAAAGGGTTATCAGAAATGTATCAGCAAACACTACCGGTGTGCGGTATTTGTGACGCGTACGCGTAAATAGTTTCCATTCCTTTTCTATGCCAAAGCTCTAAACCATACAGAGACACTTTCTTAAGCGACTAAGGTAATTTACGTCACTTTAGCGTGCCTGAAATATAATTAATTAAAATACGATCACATTTTACCATTCAGCATTGGAGCTCATTTTAATTTTGTAACAGCTGTTTCGAAATTTCAATCCGAACGGTATTAACGTTCCTTCCGGCTCCTCTCGTGTCTCTCGCCAAAAATGGGCCGTGCGGCATTGGAAATAAACTATTTGCATAATCAGAGGCGCACAAACACTGGTCGCTTAGTAAGGAGGGATTCCTTTGTTTCGTTAACAACCGCAACAAGCAAGTGGATAACTGGTTTTTGATGAAATCGATCACTCATGTATCGGAGGATGATCTCAGGGGTGTCTGAGAAGATGTTGAGCACGCAACCGACTAATGTTGCGATAACCCCGATCTGCGATGAGACGAGAACTATCCGCAAATAGGCAAATGATCGAATCAATAGATAGAGCTACAGCGAAGCTATTCGCTGAAACTGCGATCTTCAATCAACTACAGCTAAATCACAATCTGTCGTGGCAACAGTTTGTCAATATGAGGTGTGCTGTAACGTCATACAGCTCCTCTCCCGGTACAATCCTTCTCAGTTTTCCATTTCGTAACTTCGGTTCTGGCATGAATAAGGTATCCCAATGTTAGCTTTGTTCATTACAGACATGTTAATTATCAGTTCAGCGAAGGGTGGATCACAAACGGGGGCTTCACTGGCAGGCAAATCGACAGCAGTATGTAAGCAATGAAAGTGTACACTGCTGCTTGCTATAGAAAGCCGGATGTGTGTGGTTATCAGTGCAAAACTCTCCTTAGGGGTGTCGGATTGATGGGGTATGATCTGGCCTGCTGTTTCCTAACGAGTCTCGGCTATTTGAATTATGCGTAGAAGGCCAATAATAGCCAATCAATCTGCCAATTCGATTGTTTTAGCTTCAGCAGTACGTTGAAAACACCATCGATCACTATCGTTTATCTCGTACACTGGCTAACGATTATTAACCGAATGCAAACTACAAGCTAACCATCATCCAACACCACAAAAACCTGGTTTTCGAAACTACGTTGTAGACATTGGCAGACACATTGTCTAATGCGCAACGCCACCAACCCAGACACATTTTACACTCACGAAGGTTACTGTCGACCCGCTGCCGACTTACCATTGCTTGCGGCTAGTACACTGCCGAGAAAAAAGATCGCGCTGAGGGCGATCGGCGTGATCCACCGTGCGTTATCAATGGTTGGTGACATTGTGTGGCGGGGGAGGGGGTTCGTGATTTTTTTTTATATTTCACTTCCGTGCTAGTTTCTAGGTTCGCGCTACATGCACTAACAAATCAATGAGCCACACACACACACAGATTGGGAAGCTCCTGACGATGTCTACAGGCAGCTGCTGCAACTTGCACCGGACGACACCCAACACTAGTGACGGTCTGATCACGTTTGACCTCGCCGAGGAGTTTGGTTTTCCCCCCAAGCGCTCTCGTATCGCGCCGGCCGCGGACGGTTGGAATTTTGAAACGTCTCCTCCATTGCTCCGCTCGATCAACATCGCTCGCGGGAATAACCCGGCGGCGGCGGTATGCAGATAGTGGCGGCAGCAGAGCGCGATCTGCGTGAGCGTGAACCGATCGCGGAGAGGAGAATCGTTTTCTGCGCGAGCTTACATCTATCGACTTTGGGCTCTTGCTTCAACAAACGACTTGCTTTTGGTGCGAGCCTGTTGAAGTACACGTTTCAGTTGCGTGTGGAGCAAATGTAAACGGGTGTGGTATAACAGGGAGTAAATTGAAAATGCATCACACATTTCTCTTGATCGTTAAGTGATCGGTGAGTGCAATTTGGAATTAGTTGAAGCTGTCTTCGGATTTGTGCGGTCGTGAGTATTAACTTGTGGTATAACGTTAACGCTTTTAAAGTATTAAGATCCCCAGGCTACGTACGGGAGGGAAATGTTCGCAAGGATACAATCAGTCTTATCTGTTGCTCTAGCGGACTGGTATGACTTGAAAGATAAATGTTCAACATGGACGCCTTTGCACTAAGGGCTACAATAATTGAATAACATAAGTTGGCGAGAGCTGTCATGAACACATTCTAAATAAGAAGTAAAGCATAATGAATATAGAACAAAGAAATTGTAAATGATTTACAATGATTTCAGTAACATGTGCAATAAAGTGAAAATCTAAGCTTGTGTTGTATAAGTTGAATCACCAACATGATCACAAGTAGATGCTGGTACGGTAATCAACACGTCGGAAACTCTAAAATGAATTAAAAAAAATGCAATTTTCGTCAGACGGTCATTGGCACAGTACGAACCAGGCCAGTAACTAAGTATGTTAATTAAAGAGTAGAACCAAAAATGCAGCTTCATTATTCCGATCGATGAGTCTGGTTTTGTAGAGTATTGGGAGATTTCTTTCAACTTTTTCAACCAACAAAGAAAGATGACTATAACTAGGCCTGCATTGAATGTTCTGACCTTTCTTTAGAAATGAAAGGATGTTATTAATGCTAGATAGATCATGTCCGACGAACAAGGAGCGCCAGTTTTTTTTTTATAAAGAGATTTGTAATACGCTTTCAATGCTCTCTTTTGCTGTCTCCTGAAAACGATATATTTCCATACAAAAAAGGTTAACCAACTTGCAAAAATATCGCCAGAAACAAGCCGAAGAATTGGGCAACTTCACAATTTATTACCACGGAATTCTGGAATGTTTCCATTTAAAAATGGCAAAAAATGCGATCGAGATATGAACAACGCGATTCGTGGACTGTTCTGATTGGTTGGCCAAATTTTGCTTCATTCGATCTTGTTTCGGTAACATTTGGCGCACTGTTAAGCCGGTTTCCGAAACAAAGTAAATGATACATCTCCCAGGATATTGTCGACGATGTATCTTTCTTCCGCAAAATTCTACATAGATATGAAGATGATAAGAGTTCATTCTTCTTATCAGTTCAACCATGTTTTGATGCAATATTATGTGTCTGGAATGCTGTTTGTTATTTAATTCATTTAAATCAATTATTTCATTCACAGTCTGTCTTATATAGAAATATATAGAAGAAAGTATGACGAAAAATTAAGAGGATGGTTGAAAGGAAAGGGCACAAGAGCGGAAAGCATTTAACGAAGAGTTAAAGTCAAAGACATCGTTATAGTAGTTAAACCATCTGAGACAGGACAGAAAAGGATCATTATAACAATACAATGTATGTCGTGTTTCCTCATCTAAAGGAGGACGGCGGGGGAGGGCACGGCATGGTACATATAGACAAATTCTTCTTCTTTTTTTTCTTTTTGGCCCAACAACCGTTGTCGGTCAAGACCTACCTGTAATACTTGTGGGGTTGGCTTTCAGTGACTATTTGGATTACATAGCAGGATAGTTAGTCTTACGTGTATGGGGGCACGTTCCATTCGGAGCTTGAACCCATCACGGGCATGTTGCATTTAGACAAATAGAGGCAAGCAAATCATGAGCATCAATGGAGGAAGCAAGTAACCCGCCAATGAAACAAGCTTGACTCACATGACGTCGCTGGCTTAGTGATTGAAAATTAAACAATTGTAATCGCGCTTCATAGGGAGGAAGTTGTCCATAGCGAAAAATATGACGAAATACAACCCTGGTGAAGCGACTTTGAACTTTTTCTAATCTAGTGCATCCCTCAATACTAGAAGGACCCCATACAATAATAGCATATTGCAAAATTGGACCAACTAGACTGCAATAAAAACGTTCTGAAACGAGGAGATCTCTAAACTCAGATGAAACCCTCAGTATGAATCCCAGGGTTTTATTTGCTTTCATTATTACTTCCTCCAACTGTTGCTTGAAGTTTAGCTAGCAATCATGTGTAACCCCAAGGACACGAATAGACGTAACACGAGGCAGAGATACATTGCGAAGTTTAAAATCAAAAGAAAGTGGAGAACGAGTGTGAGAAAAAGAAATAATGGAACATTTATCGGGACAAAGGCACATAAAGTTAGCAGAACACCAATCGCCGAAGGAATTTAAGTAAAGTTGGAGTCTTTCACAATCAGAAGACGAAGAAACCGAGAAGAAAGATGTTGTAGGCCAACATTGTCAGGAATGCCAATAAATTAAAGAAACTTTAAACCAGTTCTGAACAAAATTAACATAAATTAGCAGTGGGCAGTTAGTATGAAGGAAAGTTTTAGTTTTTTTATTCTCAGCTAATCCTCTTGTAGAGCCGGTCTCGTAGTACAGTCGTCAACTCGTACGACTTAACAACATGCCCGTCATGGGTTCAATCCCCAAATAGACCGCGCCGCCATACGTAGGACTGACTATCCTGCTATGGGGGGAATCAATTAGCCACTGAAAGCCAAGCCCATAAGTGGGTACAGGCAGGCCTTGACCGACATCGGTTGTTGAGCCAAAGAAGAGAATCCTCTTGTCGATCATGAAATGTTAATCAAACCAATGAAAGCAATATAGGACACGCCGTACTGCGATGTTTATTGAAGATTGCATGAAATGCTTGTTTAAAACAGCCAGAATTATTGCTGAAACGAGTAAAAAATGTGTACGTAACGAGGCTTTTGATAAATGGGAAAGCATAAAAATCATTTACAGGCTTGTTCGATTTTTTCATGGTACATTTTTCTTTTTTGTAGGCGTAGCATTCTACGCGATTATGCTGAAATGCAGCTTGTTGGAGATCGAGTCTTGCTGGAGCCAACGCATCTATTGAATAGATCACCTGGTGTACAATACTAAACTGATTTTACTACGTTAGAAAACAGTGCATTTATTGCTAAAAATGGACTAGTTCCCGGATGATAATCGAATTCGGTTTTGTAAGGGCCAGCTGGAATATTTATGATCCTAATACTTCACTTTTTCAAAAAATGCGTCTATTTTTTTGTTAAATGATTACTTTAAGATAAACAATACATTATCTTATTCCAAGAGATCTCATTTATCTATTTTTGAAAACATGATCCTTAATCATTTTTAGCAAACTGGTGAAATTGCTGTAAAACACGACTTGGTATTTTGAAATTGGAAAAGCAATCATATGGAAACAATAATTTAGCATCTAATTACATCCAACAATAATATGTTCCGGTTCTCAATCATTTGCCATTGGCACAATAATAATTATGGAACCAGGGATGTCGATTCCCTTGTTAATGGTTTGCATATTTATAGCTTACATTCCCAAATAACACTCAAGAGACGAGTGATGCGTGTGAGTTATGACAATTCTAAAAATAATCCGAGCACGTTTAGCCTTTTAGGGCCATTCATACACCTAAAATTTATTTTAAGATAATTAGAATCGCTCGTTATCGTCATCCGGCGCTACAACCGCTTTGCGGTCTTGGCCTGCCTCAGGAGTCTCTGAAACCGCTCACGGCCTCGCGCCTTCGTCTGCCAGTCCGTTATGCCTAAAAAGACTTTACGGGCTGGGTCCGTTTCCATGCGTACAACATGGCCAGCCCACCAGAGCTTGGCGAGCTTGATAAGCTGTACGACAGTGAGGTCGCCGTACATCTCGTATAGCTAGTCATTATAGCGGCTCCTCCATTGTCCTTCCACACATACGGGGCCAAGTATCCTCAGACAGTGTCCATGTCTCAGAGGCGTATGTGAGTACGATATAGTCCCAGCTTCGTCCGTCGCGACAGGTTCTTTGAGGTGAACTGAATTTTCAGGCTGTAGAATGACCGGTTGGCAGCCAGCATCCTTGCGCGCAACTCAGCTTCCATGCTATTGTCGTTGCTGACCTTTGACCCAAGATAGGAGAATTCTGGGACGACTTCAAAAGTGCGTTCACCTATCTGTACATCGCGCCTACGTAGATTCGGATTATTTATTGGTAGGTCCGCTGATGTTGCCACCATCAGTTTGGTCTTTGCCTCGTTTATCTGCAATCTCTGCCGCCTGCTCAATCCCTTGGTAGGCTTCTGCTACATAGGAGAGCCGCAGACCAATGATGTGCTATATCATCAGCGTATGCTAGGATCTGGGTTGACTTAAAGAAGATGGTTCCCGTAGTCTCTACCCTCGAGTCGCAGATGGCCCTCTCTAGCGCCAGGTTGAATAGGAGACAAGTAAGCCCGTTCCCCTGGCGCAGACCCTTGGTGGTAGCAAAAGGTTCTGAGAGTTTTCCATCCACCCTCACCTGACAAGTGACGTTGGTCGTAGTCATTCTAACTAGCCTGATCAATTTGGCCGGGATTCCAAATGAGCTCATGGCGTCGTACAGTTTTACGGGGAATGAAGAATAGATATAATACACATGTTTTGAAATTTACGTATACAACTGATAAAGTTCTTTATTGAATAGAAAAATATTAGAAGTATGTTGGATGTATTAGTAAAAGGGCTGAAAGAACTTTTTGCGTCAATTTGTTCTCCTCGCTGAACGTAATTAAGAGATTAGCTGTTTGCTTTGAAGTAGTCATACTCTTGGAGTTTGGGATAGAATTTCTACTTTGCAGAAATTGTATGCTTATTTTCGAGGGAAACGTACATGACCTGCCTTACAGGAATCGTTCAAAATTAACCAGTGGCTGTTGCGTTACAGCCGTCCGTTCGACTGTCCGTTCATCCCCACACCACGGATTCGATCCAGTCCAGGTATGGGTGAACTTTGGTGTAAATTGCCGGCGTAGAACTACCGCACACCTGCCCCAACGATGTCACACCGAGGATGTAAAACATGCAATGATTTTCTTGTACCGTGACCTGTAGCGGGCCGCCCGAATCGCCCTGGCAGGTATCCTTTCCACCGGCCAGATCACCAACGCACATCTGCGTGGATAGAATGCCCTGGCGGAGGTGACGATCATACCGGTATCGCTCGGCACACAGTTCATTGTTGTAGATGTTGAGTGCCACCTTGCGCAGCTCGTCCGATTTGGCACCAAGATACTCCGTCCGCCCGAATCCGGTCGCGATCGCTGTGCGTACGTTTAGCACTTCCGATGGGTACAGACAGGCCGGCCGTATAAAGTTCGTAAAGATCACACGCTCCGTCAGCTGAATCAGTGCGATATCGTTGTATTTTCCGACGCTCCGTTTCAAATCCGGATGCACGATGAAGCGCAAGATGTCGTAATTTTCCGGCTCCGCACCATCGTCCTCGCGCACCAAGCTCTGTTCGCCCAGCCGCACAATGGAGGGTAGTGTGCTGCAAGTGGACAAACGGTAAGGTAGTGTTCAGTGATTTAGTGTGCTTTTTTCCTTCTTTCTTTCGGCCTTTCCGAGCCGCTGATCTACCCGTCAGCTGATTCCGCGTAGCAGTGGGCTGCCGTCAGCACGTAGTACTCGCTGATCAGCGATCCTCCGCAGTCGAACGAGTAGCCACCGTTCGGCTGCCGCCATCCGATCGCAGCCATGTGCGGGAACTCGCCCGGTTTCGTCACGTTGCCACCGACGATCAACTTCACAACCATTTCACACTTCGGTACATCGATTTTAACCAGGGTTGGATTTAGTGTGAGCGCACTGATCGCGACACTTTCCGTCGTAAGGTCCTTGTATTCGTTACATTCTATGGAATGGTAAGAGCGAATCGGTTTCTTAGTGAAATTACCCGTTTGTCCGTGTTTGCTTCTTCGTGGTACTTACTTTTTTCGCTTATCCGTTCGCTTCCTCCACGACTTTGCGAGTTAAGTGGCGTCGGTATGCTAAACCCGCTCGGGGGGCTGTCGAGCTGTTGGGATTGTGGGCAGCAGACGATCGCTTCCGTGGCCGAATAGCTGCACACGGTGATCCGATTGCCGCGTTTGCACTTCGAGTATGGTCGGCACACGCCCGACTCTCCCTGGTGCGAGCATGATTCACCGTCTGCGAAGAAATGATGGGACAGATGTTCACTGGTTAAAAGCATTGGCGCACTTTCTGTACCAATACAATGTAGCTTGAAATATCTATTAGGTGCCGAGCAAAATGTATGATTTGAGTGCTCTCTTTCAACAATGATACGATCAGCTGGATGCACATTACTGCAATCATATTGAAATCTTCTATTACTTTGTCTTTGTGATGTACGATTTTTTATATTTCCGTAGAGAAAATTCACTGTGGTTTATCACAGATGTTTAGGTCTGTTTTAGATGAGATTAAAAGTCATGGTCAGTGATGTAAGACCACCATATTTTGAACCTGTTGCTGAAAAAAATGTTCAACTAAATATGGGAAATTTGGGAGCGACCTATGATGTAATGGCCAGTTCCTGCAGCGATGTGGGATTCATGTCTCTTTCTGTGATTCTTGTTCATCAATGCGTGATACTGACATTTTTGCTGTGGGTAAATATAACGTCTTGGCCTTTCCTAGGATTTGCTTTAGGTCTCATCCGGGTCACTCTGCCCCATCCGAAAAGTTGTTGTATAAATTGTGCCACTTTCGCAGCATAGATTACCACGAACCGAGAATACTAGCGGAAAGTTTAATGCACAATTTGTTATAATAACTCCTTTCGGGCAGAAACCCATCTTTTCCTATAAATCTGTTTTCGGTTGGAACTTAGGACACTGAAGGCCTTTCCTTCGCGTGGCCTGGCTGGAGTTCCGCCGTCAACAATTTACCATTGAAGTTGATTTATAATGAATTCAGATTAAGCGAGAACAAGTAAAAAAAATAGTTATTGTTAGTCAGACATGGACTACAGAATATTTAAAACCCATCAACAGGGCTTTATATTATTTCAGTCTTGCTTAATATAAACTTGCTTGAAATTTTAAATAACTGAAGAAAGCTTAAGCTGCGAGGCCATGGCGGCCGAGAAACTTTCTCAACGCTCATATTATCAGGCACTCACGCGTGGCTTTGAGAAAACTATGTTCTGAACGTTTGTAGAATGAGCACAAACCGATTTAACAAACTTTTGAGAATCTTCGAGAATGTTGACGATGCAGCGATCGACTATCTGAAATATGAGCAATAACAACTTGCAGGTAAAGACCTGTGCAGATTGAATTCGGTCACCTAGTTTTGTTTTTAATAGGGTTGCAAAAAACATGTTGGACAATCACTAGGAAAGGGCCGTAATTCTCAATTAAATAAATAAATAAAAATAAAATAAATGTTTTCTCAGCTTTAGAAAGCCCCATGGTCCCGCGGCTTTACATTTTCTGTTTTTTTTTTGTATAATATTGCAGATGTTTAATCACTACTTTTTAGCTTGGGATGCTGTTTTAAAGACAGGATTGTCTTGGCCTATCATACTTAACAGATTGACCCAAACATCATCTACTCCATGTACCAGAAGTGACACAGGTTGGACTGCATCAATTACAGGGGTATTACAGTGTTGAATACTGATTGTGAAATATTCTCCTTGATCCTTCCGGAAACTATCAAAGAGGATTTTGTTACGGAAAATCAACACTCTGGCTGACAACATGCGGCAGATCATGGGAAAGAGGTCAGAATAACAGACACGTAAAATGGAAGCTGAAATCTACTAAGGGGCAGGCGACAGTGAACCTCGGATTCCAGATGAATGGAATAAAAAACAAACAGATAGTGGCACTACATCAGAAGCCCTACAAACAGCTGCATACCTACGTAGGGGTAACGTACGGATAGGTTAACACACTTTTCAAGTCGTCCAAAATTTCGCTTTAGGCCTAGTGATGTTTAATCACGGAGTGAAATCGTATCAACTGTGTTGTGGATCAAATCCCGAATCGACTCCGGGTCCGAGATAGTGGTATGAGAGACGAATTTTCTCACGATTGTTTCCACTCTGTCGCTACTCTTCGGCCATCGCTGTATGTTTCATTATATCCAACTTTATTTGTTCTCACGCATGTTAAAGGTACAAGGTATACATTCAACTTTGAACTAACAAATAAATAATAGAACAATGTTGTTTAATTTTGGATTAAACTTATGTCTAATTGTAGAAAAGATGAGTGATGGTTGTTTTAATCGAAATTATTATGATTCCACAAAAGAAAAATATTACAGAAAAATAAATAAAGATAACTGAAGATAAACAATTCTAAGTATGTATCTTTTTTACTAACGTATCTTTTTAATTGAGTAAGCAATAAGCTCAAGCATTATAAAGTTGCAACCGATTCATTTGAAGCAATTTATTCATCATTATTAAGTAAGGCTCCGATTCCCTAAACACAACGTACAACAGAATTCGGAAAAGAAAGATAGATGTCAAGTAAACAAATGTACAGATTACTTTAAATCTAAATTATTTAATTGTTAAATGTTTAATTACATATCTTAAGCTTGATGCGCAAGATAGTCATTCTAGTAATTTTAAAGTGATTCGTTTCGTATATGTAACCATATTTTGCTCATTTATCATAATATTACAAAATAGTAGAAGTCGAAAATATATTGCATATCGCTAGAAAATGGTTAAGGTAAGGTCCTTGTAGTGATCGAGTGGAAATGAAAGAGAAATATTTAATGATCTGATTCCTTGAGGCAACAACCGTTGTCAATCAAGGCCAGCTTGTACCACTAAGGGGCTTGACTATCAGTGACTTATTGATCACGAATATGTGCATTGTAATACGTACGTATGCGAGGCACGGTGCATACGGGGCTTGCACTTATGACGGGCATGTTTGTTTCGCCGTACCAGATTGCGACTATACTACAGAACTATCAAAATTTAAGGCATGAAATATCAAATGAACAGAAATTTCATTCCCCATTAATTTGCAAAAACACCTAGCACATAATTATTCTACAAAATAAGACCTATAACATAGTCATTTGTCATCCCCCGCCGACATCTAATTTTCATCGAGTACTGTTGAGTGATCAATCAATCGTATAATCTACTTTTGCATGTTTGCTTCTACATAGTTTAAATCGATGAGGAATACAATATACAGTTCACGCTCGGCAATCCGCGCTGAATCGAGTACGGATTATCGAATGACTTTTTTATGTGTTTATGAGCTAATTAACAAAATCTTTTTAATAATATTTCAATACCTTGGACCGAACACTTGTCAAATAAATTTGGTTGTCAAACGTGCGGTTTAAAAATGTGTGTATTACCGATCGTGAACTGTACCTAAAGACACTTCTCGTGTAAAAAATAATTTAGTTTGATAACAAATATGTGATACAAAAAACAAACACGTTCCCTTTCACTTGATCAATAAATAGTCCTTAAAGCGAATATGAAACACTTAAAAATAACCATAGCGATATTATGGCCCTAAGGGCTCACATTTGCTGTCGAGCTTTGAAACGATGTCACTTTTTTATGTTTCATCATCAGCTTTAAATATTAGCACACCCGATGGCGAACATAGGCCATGGTATATACATACAATAACCAGTTTTTGGAGTCCGTATAACGATTCTTGTGTACTTTTTACTGTCGTTGGCAAAATTCCTTTATTTTTTGTCTCACTCCGACACGTTTTCAGATTCGCACATCATGCTAAAAAAAGCAGATGCAAGTTTGAATAAATCAAAATCAGCTAAAAAAGCAACTTCACTTTACCGATCATCTGCTTTGCACGATCTTTTCGCATGTTTTGTTCTTAGCTACCACTTCTTGGCGTTGGCTTTAGAACGTGCTGCAATAACCTGTCCTTGGCATGGGCGACCATCAAAGTAGCCAAGCAAATTCTTTTCTTGTCAAATGTAAACAACAAACAACCTGTCTAGGCTTTTTTGCTGCACAGTTCAAACAGTGCTTGAAGTTGATGTTGTGCACATTAGAGATGTTGCGAGATTAATGTTGTGAATTGGATGCGTCTGACGGTGACTGTGTCCGGATGTGTGCCTGTGTCCGTGTAATGTGCATAAATCATTGTTCTCGGTGAGTAAATTTGCTGATAATGTTTTGCACACTTTCTATGCGAACCCCGGGAGCAAATGATAGTGCGTCATTAATAGAAGCACACTGCAGTTGAGCCGCTTATACCGGAGCGATTAACTTTGCAGTGAAACGCGTAACAAACACATTACGCTTTCGTAGATTAGATAGAAACAAAGCGGTAACTTCTCGCATGTCGCTGTAAGTTTGTAGTCACTCTCGATAGTTTGACAGTCTTATAAATTGGTCTGGTTTTTTTACATATCAACCTCAACTACACACATAAATTAGCTAGTGATGCCAGTTTACCTTGCAGCGCAAAGAGATCAGTCGCGAAGAAACACAGCACTATTACCACAGTCCACAAAATCATCGTCTGTATTGTGCCGGCACGTTTGATTGCGCTTCCCATGGCGACGAATTTATTTTTTGGCCGTTCTCCACCAAGCTAAGCACAAGACAAAAATCGTATCTTTGAGATCGAACAGAGCGCTATCAAACGGCAATGGCGCAGCTTCCGCGAACCCACCACTACGATTACTAACACCGAGCCAGAAACGAGTTTCTATCGATCGTCGGCGCGATCACCTCGAGAACTGATACGTTGCGGCATGCCGTTGAGGTCCGGAGACTATCGGCAAGCGTGGCGAATCTCACCTACACCGATGTAAGCCGTTCTCTCAGCGCAAGATGCTGCGACGGGTTCGCGAGTCGTAAGGTGTTTGTAAAGCCCGCGCTTGACGATCGTTGCGTGCGCCTCTCAATGATGACACCAACCTGGAGGGCTGTGCTTGTGTTTGTGTCTGATCATGTGCCGGAAAACTGATGGTGATGAACTGATTAAATTTGAATATCGTTTGCGAGCATTTCATTTTTGGTTAGTTGCAAGCCAAACTAGTAAAATAAAAGTCAAAACCTATTGATCACGTTCCGAGGATTAAACTGGTTTTGGTGCGTCTTCTTGTTCAACGTTCTCTAGATACTCAACTTTAAATGAAGGTTGATGCGGACTGTTATGAGGGCAAAAAAAGGAAGAAAAAAAGAACATCATATTTCGAATAAAGTAGAATATTGTTCTTAAGTTTATAAAATGTCAGGCTATCTCTTCGTATCATTTCTTATCAACTCTTATCGGATTTAAATTATGTGTCAAGCACCTTTGATCCTTTTATATTTCCTTGCTGTTTTTGTTTTATTTTATTGGGTTACAACAAATATTAATTTTAAATTGATAACATTATATTTTTTCCTTTATTCCTTTATTCCTGAATAAAATAAATAGTTTTTTAATAGACGTTCTGATTTTAATATTTTGGGCGTAGATTGATTGCCATTCTGTCGGTTACTCGTTATTTATATACGTATATATATTCGCTATTTGTGTTCTTTTAATAAAATAACAATCTACAACCTAATTATAATAAGATGTGAATATTTCTCTAAGCTTTATTGTTCACGGCTAACACTAGCTGTAGCTAGCTGCCTTAAACCCGTTGCATTCGTATCCTATATGATACGGTGTACTTTGTTTTTCCTACAGATTATTTATGTTAGGGGCGTCCACCATACGATCCACCGGCCGACATCATTTACATTCGAATTTACATTCAATTTACAATCCGGTATGTTAAGCATGTAAGTATTTTTAAAAATAAATGCAGTGGAGCGCCGTTTATCCGTGTACCTTTTATTCGGCTGTTCGTTTATGCATGCTCCTGAGAAATGACAGTTCAATACAAAGGTGACATTGCGTTTTGAGGAAGATATTTGAAAAAAAAAAAATAATTAAACGGTTATCAGAGCACATTGTCAAAAAATATGTATATCTTTTGACTCATTATCCGTATTATTAGCATATCAGGGCGAGGTTGAGTCTCGATGAGCCCGAATAAATGGCGCGCTACTGTAATAGGATTATAAATTTTTTTAAATGCTTTTTTTATTTTTATACGTCCGTTTGGTGATCGAGTGAACGTGGACGTGCTATTTTGACTTTTTATATTATTATTCCATTACAATTTCATTGGTTTGTATTGTAAGTACCGTTTAATTTGTTCTATATCTAATTGCACGATACGTTCGACACGATACAATTGGGAAATGACGTCACCAGTAGAACGTGAGACCATTTTCGACTCTTCTCACTATTTTTTAGATAATTTAGTCGTTCCATCATTCTATTTTCATCCTATCCACTCGGTATCATAAAAGCGCACTATAACCACTTCACCGCCCGTTCGATACGATAGTTCAATGCGAAAGTTTGTCGGCTTTTTTTCCTACCAATTTCACAACCCTTTGAATCTAATATTTCCTTTGTTCAGTTCCGGCGCCACGTCTCCCAGATACTCGAATAGCACAGATAATAAGTCAAAGTATATATAATCACAAATTCCTGATGTTTTTTAAACATTATCTTATGTTAGAATAAAAATTAGCCAATTTTTATGAACATAATGTTTTCCTATGGGAATTTTTGAAAATTGCCATTAATTGACCATTTTTGAAACGGTGATTACCGTTTTTTTTTTTCAAATACCCTCCCTCAGCACGCTATGAATCCTTTTGTATTGAACTGTCATTTCTCACCAGCACGGATAAACAGACAGCCGGATAAAAGGCACCCGTAAAAACAGCGATCCACTGTATATGCGCCACAGATTACCCAAATAGCCAGAATTGCTTAAGCAGCTCATTTTGGCTCGCTAAAGATCGCTGCTCTAATTCGCCTTTTGCAGTAGATAAACAGCATCAAAGTTCCAGGCGGTCCTTCTAAATAGCGCCTAAGCAGCTTCCTTAAGTTACGGTGCCGGGGATTATTTTTCTTTTTGTTTTATTTTCAAGCAAGCGTCATCGATGAAATAAACAACAGGATTTGATTTGTTTTTTGTGCATGTGTATATTTTTAAATACTTAATATTCATAAATTACACGAAACGTATCACAATTTACTGTACAATCACAATTACTTCCTTCAAAATCCATTCTTCAAATAACTAATCTAACTTGTACAGCAGCAATGAGATGATTGGCGGCGTCTGTCTTTGACACTTTGACAAGACCCACCTTCTACCGATGTCATGCATTAAAAAGCTATGAAGTTCCCCCAAGTTCGGTACACGTTCTTAACAAGCCTTAAAGTTCCATCATGAACAACACACATCAGGCTAAACAGCCGCAAGGTTCTAAAGATTACCGAGTGCTAGTTAAAAAGCGCCATAGTTCTGCAAAGTACCGTCTCGTTAATCAGCCACAAAGTACGATATCAGCACGATTTTTTGTTAAACAGCCTCAAATCAGCTATAGAGTTTGAGCTGGTTATTTGAGTTACCCAAGCGCCACAGATTAAGCTTAAACGACTGGAAAATCAAATATTGATGGAAGAAAAGAAACGAAAGCTCTATCCCAAGCGCCATAGATTAAGCCTAAACGACTGCAAAATCAAATATCCATAGACATAAACGAAAGATCCATAGATTCACTGGTTTGCTCAATAGATGGCGTTTTATAACTCATCGATATATTGCTGTCCTTTTCTTGCAATGCGTTTCGCCTAGTTTCATCTTATCATGGCCTATATACTAGTGATAGGTGGTTCGATCCGAACCTATCGGGTCGGAGCCATCCGTAGGTCGCCGTTCTAGTTCTAGCGATGCATAACTTCAATGCGAAACCATACAACAGTACAGAGGGAAGGAGAAAGCTCCGCTGTGTTACTATCCCACTAAAAGATGACGTCATCAGTTTTTTTTTAATATTTTTTGAATGCATCAGTCGTTTACCATCTCCTAAACGAAGTCTTTTTAGATTCCTTTTAGGTTGAGGGCTTGGGCCGTTTAGAACTCGTTTAGTGATCGTTCAGTGGATTTGTGGCACTTGGTTTACCGGGTATCCGGTCGTAGTGTCAAAAGTTAAGTGTTTAAAAGTACTGAACTTAATCAAACATAGCCATTTATCAAGTGTATTTTGGTTGAAAAGCGTGATATTCGACTTACCCGAATGCCTCGGGAACGCATAAACCGCATATCTCGGGAACAGACTGTACTTTTTTAAATAATTACAAATGTCCAACAACACTCATGACAATTTTCCACTGTTCACAGTGAATTCTAAAATAAACAACCACAAACTTATCGTTTTTACGTCACAGTCGCGTTAATCACAACTGGCGGCGGTGTTTGGGCTCAAGATATTCGGTATTGTTTGTGGGAAGGTGCATTGGTTTTTGCAGAAGTTCATGTTTTTCTACATTTCTCCGCTACAATGTCTTATTCGCCAGCACCGGATGAGTGAGTGTAATGACCAAGTACGGTGTGTACCGTTTTACTAATAAAATGTTTATAAATTCACAGCGATGCGATAATTGCGGAGGAGGATATGTTTGCAACCGGTGAAGGTTGTTCGGTAAGAGCTGCAAGAAGAACCAAGAGAGAAAGAAGCGAACAATAACAATATATCCTACATCGCATATTCTCTATTTCTATTCAGCAAATTAGCTTCCTAAGCAGTCAATTGCTGGAGGATCACATTTTGGGATTGGACAAAACATTGAACGACTCTAGTGCTACTCTCGCGTTATCGCAGACATCGCCTGGCGTAGACATCGCCTTGCCAAGTTCGCTGCTTCAGGATGGGAAGGGTTCCTTGCCGAGCTCACTAAATCCGACCGGAAAGTATCCGTCGGTGGACGAACTTTGCCCCGCAGATATACATTTTACGGTCATTCCATCCAGCACCCAAGGCTCGGGTTTCATTTTTTCCGAGCAGCTCCAGAAGCTGTTCCTCAAAACGGACAGCATCTGTTCGTTCGATATAGCGTGCCAACTGCCCACCTTCCTACCGCCGACGGGATGGTACGTGCGTGTAATGCTGGTATCACTCGCGCCGGAATCGCAGCACGAATCGATCACGCGCTGCCACAAACACATCGCGCACGATACCGGCCCGGAAGAGATCCGGAAGCATGTAGTGAGGTGTAAGAATGAACAGCACGAATACGTTGGTGCAGATAATGGGCCCTTCTTCGAGGATCGATACGCGGTCCGCGTACCGCTCGATGACGAGGTGCTGTGCGTCAAGATAATGCTACAGTTCGTCTGTCAGAATACGTGCTTCAGGCTGGACCAACGTCGTACCGGGCTGGTATTTACGCTAGAGAACGACCAAGGCAACATATGGGCAAGGCGGGTGGTGCCGGTGAAAATCTGTATCAACTATCGGCGAGACATGCAAAACGAGCAGAATTCAGCGACCAATTTTTTGCCAACTTCGTGCCTTATCGCCGGCAGATCGGACGCACCCGGTACCTCAGCCGTTAGGCGGTACAAAGCTGGACGCCCGGGCAAGCGGCTCCAACGCGGTGGCAAGTTAGGCCTGGGTGGAGGGAGTGTTAACAGAGCGGACCGCACGGTTCCGGTTAGAGCTGCGCGCAACATTGAACCGTGCACGGTGAACATCGAAATGCCCAGTTTGCGAATGGCCAAACGGGTGATGGACAATGCGATTGGCATGGTATCGGCGCAGATTTTGCTGGAAGATGATACGGAGACGAAAAATAGACTTAAGGTGTTTCTGGACAGCATTCGGCGGCAGCGTGACGCGTTATCCATGAGCAATAGCCAGTGTAGCGTAGACCTGCTTTAAAGCTTTAATTATGTGTTTACCTTTTTTTGTAGAAAAGTTGTACGTTTACATTCAATTCAATGTATATTTATTATCCCATTTGAACGAAAATCACGAGCAGTTCCTGTTAAGAGAGAGCGAATCATTTTCCCAAGTTTCCCACAAGAATACTTGCTGTTTTTGTTTTATTCCCGGACGACAAATTGACAAATATTAACCATAATCCTTGTTCCTTGTTTCGGAAAGATGTAAGACAATAAAAGTAAGCATTTTATGCCATTGTTCTAATAAACACTTGATGGCTTTATTTTGCGCTGTCCCAGTGTCTAGATGCATTGTATTGAAATATATCGTAGCGATAGCAAGCTGTTTTTTAACGAATTCACCAGAAAGATTCTCGTCGTGTTGCGCGTAGAAGTAGATCAGTACAGAGTACAGAGTAGATCGAAAACTCTTAAAGCAATATTCCAACTCTTCCGGACTTTATTACGGCATTTCTACTGATCCTCATCCTAGTTCTGTGTGTGGCGGGGCTTGTTTCTTTTATTTTCTCCTATTTTCTCAACCGCGCGACATATACTTAGATCCTTAGGGTAAATAATTGCATCGAATATTTGGTCTATAAATAAGATTGCTTTTACATACTCATACTAACACACACATACTGACACGCTGACACAGTTGATCATCTGGGTCTAGGCGAGTAGAACACCTTGCGCAAATTGTCCTAATCATTAACGGGTGCCCGTCTTTAATATGCGCAACTACACAGTTTTTCCAACATATCTGTTTCTAAGTAGTTAGTAACGCGTTATTTTAATACCACTCATATGCACACCGCTGGCACCAAGGCCAAAAATGGTCCAGAGTATCATGGGGAAGCGCGACGACCTGCGCTTCCTGCTCGTGTTTGCGTCAGAGGATGGTTTGGGTAAGAGAATGAACAAAAAACACAAACATATAATTTATCCTTATCTTTCTTTGGTCATTTCGAAACTGTTACCACCTTTACAGCAGAAGGTTACATCGCTAAAATCAGCAAAACAATCTTCTGTACATGTTATGGGCTTCTTAAATAACGGTCTCTTTTTTGTATCTTGTACATACATCCTTCGCTACATTACCGGAAGACACACTGAAACTTAAGCGTGAAACGGAAAGTGCCCATCAACAGGCGCGATATATACATACACACTACACGTTATTAAACTATAAAACCTCAACAAGCTAAATCAACATCATTAAAAAATATGGCCTTTTCCTTCTCTAATGCGAATGCTTTGTCGAAAACAATCCAAACTAAACACACACTGATAGGCAATCATATATAAGTCCGTCACGGTAATGCACATCTCTGACCCGATGCTACACTGGCTGCAGTTGCTGCATGTTGCTGGTGTTGCGAAGGTCAGTAAACTTTTACCCTAATTATGAAAGGTATTGTTGCAATGAATTGACTTATGATAAATGTCACTTCTCACCACCTCGATCTCGTTCTCCGTTGTGCAGTTGTGCACATCCTAACGATCCCCCCGCTCCCCTGCTCCCTCCTCCATCACCACACCAACACAAACCGTTGTCAGTCTTTCTCGTCGCTATAAAATTCGGTTCTAAAATTGGCTATCTAAAACAACCCTGTTTCACATTTCCATTTCCTTGTCACAGTGCACTGTTGAAACACACACACATACGCTCTCCTGTAGGCCAGCCTATATTACCACTCCATTCCACAATATCTCCTGCGCGTACTTTACCAAAGGAAGAAAAGTTATTGCAAATACCGCTCAAGAAGCAAGACGTTGCTCTAGTTTCTTTTGTACTTAGTATGTTTTTCTTAATTAGTCTGTTTGTATGTGTGTGTCTCTGTCTCTCCCTCTCTTTTTGTTGAATTTTTCTAATAAACACTCCCATACAATTTGATGTAAATGCAATAACGAAACTTTAACGTTATCTCATTAGGCTTTTCAATTCCAATCGCCATTCACGCGTGGAGTTCTGTCCGATCATACCTTACTATTGCGTGCCGGTTTCGGTGGTGGTGTTGGGGGCCGTTTTCGATCATCGTACCCTCCCGCCGGCGTTGGACTACTGCAGCCGGTGATGGTGGAGGAGCTGGAGTTGATCACGATTACGCTGTGATTTCTCGTTTCAACCACGTCGTACGAAGCGTTAACCGCCACCACCGTAGTAGTGCCGCCGGCAGCAGCCGTTGTACCACCCATCAGTGGTTTAAATGTTATGTAGTGGCTTGCATTGCTTGGCTGCTGCTGCTGCTGCTGTATGTTGGCGGCAGCTGGCGACGACTGCCGTTGGTCGGCATTCGCCTTACCACTCGGCATCATGCTGTAGTCACCATCGGTTCGTGTTTTCAGCGGCAATGGTGGCGGTACACTATCCTCTTCCGAGGTGGTCGAGCCGTTGGTAATGATTGAATTGCGATTACTGCTGCTGTCACCGGAACCGATCGAGTTGCTGTCGCCGCCTGCCATGGTGCTGCTGTTCGGAGCCGCACCACCACCACCAGGCAGTGATCTGCTGCCCATCGTGGGAGTAGCAATGCTTGGCGGTCTCGATAGGCGCTTTTCTTTCTCCACCTCCGAACGTAGCGGTCGTTTTGGATGCAACTAAAACAAAGCAGAAGCAATATTGGGTTTTGGTTTAAACTGGCCAGCAACACTAATCAACCTATGGTGGTGCATTTTCTTTACCTCTTCGGTTAGTTCAAACACGGGCAACGAGTTGGTTGGTGTAGTTGCCGTTGAAACGGTGGTTGTAGCGCCAGTGGGCGATAGCAGACTGAGCGGACCACCGCCACTGTCCCTGTCGGATTGGCCGATGCTGGAATTATGCTCGCTTGCCGTCGGTATGGGACTAGTGTAGAATTGACTGTTGGAAACCGACAAACTTAACGACTCTCGATCCATCTTGGGTGTTGAAAAGAGTGGGAGAAAAACACACATTAATAATCCTTGTTACAATGGGTGACAGACAAGACGTTAAGGGTTACATACTTTGCGACTCGATCGTCGTTTGGTGAGCGTTTTATCCTTTTTCGCCTTCGATCCGGGCGATGTGCCGAGGGACGTTCTGTCGTAATCAACAAAATTAGGATGAAAACCAAAATTAAAACATAATACATAAACGAAAGGAAAGGCCAAATAAACACAGGAATACATAATGCACGCGTTTATACACAACAAAAACTCATTATGAGTGAAAGAAAAGAGGTCAAACCAATATTCACAACAATTGGTAACAACAAAAAGAGAGAGAGAGAGAGAGGAACGGGAGAAACAATCGAAATATAAATGAGAGCGGATAGGAAATGGGTATTGGTAATAGAAAATCTAAACACACCAAAAACAAAAATGCGTAATGCGATTGATAGGATAGGAACCAAACCGAAAAGGGATGAAATTTAATGCTGAAGAAAGGAAAATATATGCTGCGACATGATTTTCCCGTTCGAGTGCAGTATGTGCGATGATAGGTCGAGTCTGCAAACCGTAGATCGTGATCGCGAGATCACCGAAGCGAGATAAGCGCGCACCAGAAAGGAAGAAACCAAGGAAGAAAGGATACACATTATTGTTGCTGCTATAGGACCACCCAGAAAAGAAAGCTTGATGAAGCGTTGCTACTAATGCGGTATGATGCGTATGCGCATGGAGAGAGTGCTCAGTTGTTCTAAGTTTGTCACTGAACTGATACAGTTTGCTGTTGTTTGGGCATGATCATATTCATAGTTATCAACAGTAACTGGGTGTTAGTGCGTTTGTGGTGAAACAAAGATCCTGAAATGGGCCCATCCACCGTGGGTTCAGTCTCGTGAGGTGGAGGAATCGTGTGTACACTAGCGGTGGTCGTGATTTCGCTTTTGTACGCCGTTGTCACTTGCCAGCTTCAGGAAGAATGTCGCAAGGGACATTGCACGAAAGGGGGGAGGGACACAGAAGTAGAATCGAAATGCACACACACAGTCAAACGCACACGAACTCACAGCGAACCGTATTTTCCATAGCACCAGCCGAGTGTCCTTCTGCCGCCATCGTTCTGAAGCGAATGTATGTCCACGAAATGCAATGCCCCGGGGGGTAAGTGCGCCTACTAGCGCGTGATGCTCTACATTGGCCTAATTGCGTTATGATCCGATCCGATTATTCTTGCTAATGTCATCCGAAGCTTTTGCCACCAGTTAAACATGATGGCGTGAGTAAAAGACGCGTTATTAATGCGCTTCAACCGAAATTGGCTGCACATCGCTACTAAAGATCACCAGAAAGTACCAACAGCGACCTTCACAATTAGAAGATTGCGTACCGTTTTTATGGAAGACAAATTAAATGGTAAAAGAAACACAACGAAGGAATGTAAATAGATAATTCTATCACAAGCGTACTAAACAACACACACACACAGGTATTGTGCCTTTGTAAGAAGTGTTTCAGGTGTACCAATGTTTCTGTACTGAATTGCTTCGATCGATCAGTGTATGCGTGTGTGCATCCGGTGGCTCAAGAGCAACCAGACTGGTGTGTAGTGCTGAATGCAATTGCTGTTTTGGCACAGATGAAAACACAAGCGAATAATTTGGTATTATACGAACTGTCGCAATTTGGTGCCAATCTTGGATGATAGGTTGGAAATCAATTTCCCGCCGGACCCATTTGCCGTGAAACTGGACAAACTTATTCGATCGAACTCGAAGAAGTCACTAAAACACATTCCAATTGGTGCAATCGTTTGCGGTAGAGGTTGCATTTGGGTGGGGATTAGAATTTTGCATTCAATCATGCGGTCGTTAAACCAGTACACCGTCGGTGAAGGGTATAATTTGGTGGCGGGGTAAAAAGGGAAAGGGAAAAAATGAAACACATTTCAATAAACATACATGTTCTGCGCGGTTTTTTTGGGTCGTTGTTGTTTGCAGGGTGTATACAAATTGACCGTAAGTGTTCTTTACATCATTGCCTAGGCTGATGGTTCGCGCTGATGCTCCTAGGTCAATTTGTATCTCCCGATAAATGTTTGTAACACTCCAAAAAACGGGGAGAATAAACGTTTGGTGCCTCGAACGACCGAATGCTACTTACCTAGCTAAGTTGACCGTGTTAAAGTTGGCCAAGTTGGCGATGGTGTTTTTGAAACCTCCCGAACTAGTCGTCGTTGGTCGACTGTTTTGGTTCTTCGAGATTCCGCTACTACAAAAAAAGCAATGGCAGAAACAAAACCCGTTAGCTTGTGATGCACATTGTAACTCGCAACACTATGAAGTGGCACTTACTCGGACGATCCAATGCTCGTTTCCGACAAACGACTAGAATCCATGCTCATCTGGGGCTGGTTGGCAGAGATGTGCCGGCGCAGGGTTACCTCCGCGTCGCGGTCGATCTTTATATCCGTCATCCGTTTGCCGTACTTTGCCTCCACATTCGCCTGAATCGTGGCGAAACATTTCTCGAGCTGATCGTGGAACGGTAGCAAGATAGCAGGAGTTTTCATCTTGTGCAGCAGCAATGCCACTTCGAGCAGTGGAATCTGGGATGCGATCAGATCCTTCAGACGCGCCACAAGACGATCGTCACCCGGGTGGCGTTCAAGATATTCGGGCGTCAGGAATGCTTCCTCGTAGATCGGAAGCCCACCATTGATAGCGGCATCAACCACGCCCTTGATGATGGCGCTTAGCGAGTGCACCGGTATCCGAGGGTCATTCTGATGCTCCAGTACCAGCTCGCGAATAGCGCGGTTCTTTGCATCGACCGTTTCGATAGCCATCTCGATCGGAGAAATCTGTGGAAGAGAAACGGCACCAAAATCATCCACTTTAGTACATGAAAGTGTGTTGCAGCGGTAAAAGCTGGCACAACTTACCATGATGGTTTCGGTAGATTTCACCGGGAACCAGCGTAGAATGCCCGGCAAAGGATCGGTCGTCCGCATGATGGTGCGCTCGTACGAGGTGCCGGCAATATCGTCCCCACTTACGCCACTTTCCCGTATGGGGCGGGAAAACTGGAACTCGCTCACGTTGTTCGATTTGTAGAACTTCACTATATTCGAAGCGATCGTTTGCGTGTTCTTGCCGCCGAAGCGTATGTCCTGGCTGACCGGATCAACTTTGACGATTTGAATGAACTGGCCCTCGCACTCGCGGATCTCCGGGCCGGGTGTGAGCGTTGTCAGCAGTTCGGCCCGCGGATGTTGACTCAGTATGCGCATGTTGAACGATCCTGCATCCTCGTACTCGTTGCCCCGATACACAAACTCTTTGTTGCGCAAAAACTCCGGAAATCCGGCACCGTAGAAGGTGACGCGGTAGTAGATCGATTCGTACCGCGTCGTACGCAGTATGTTTTCGTAAAACTGCGACATTTTCTTGTACAGTTCGCTCAAACTCAGATAGTCGTACACCTCGTTTTCGTACTGCTGGGCCAGCTCCTTGCACAGATCGATGGCACATTCCCACATCTTGCCCTTGTCGAACAGGTCGATCATGCTGCGGTACAGCTGCACCTTCAGGGTGCGATGCGTGGGGCAGCAATAGTGGCGCTTGGATTTCAGCAACAGCGACAACGGCGTCTCGTCCCAGTTCAGCTCATTGCTGTGCAGCTTCAGCGTGTACGCCGCCTCGGTGAAGTTGTCGAACTCCATGTGCAGCTCGTACAGCTTGTCGACGTAGCGAATGTACATCTCCTTCCGATTCACGTCCGAGTAGAACTGCAGCAGGCTTACCGTGCACGCCATTCGATTTTCCTTACTCTCATCGTGTATCAGACAGCGGTACTCAAGCAGCTTCTCCATCAGCCGGGTTAGTACCTGCACGCACTGCACACCGTACGTTTGCAGGGTGGCGTGGTTGCTGCACGATTCGTGCATGATCTCGTAAAACAAATCCTTGTACTCCGCATCGCCGTACCCGCCTTCGATGTAGTGGTCCAGCTTTTCGATGATTTCCTTCTCGAAGTCGTTGAAATTGCCCTTTATGTGGGCCGTGTTTCGCTTCGTATCGCCGTAGCTCTCCATCGCGTACTTCGAGCTGTAATACTCGCACTGCATCATGTCGAAGAAGATCGGTATGGTCGCCCGGCGCAGATCCTCCTCCGGGATCATGCTCATCTCCAGGATCGGTCCGACGAGCCGCGGCACAAACATGATCTTGTGCTCGCCCAGGTTGAACCACATCTTCCGTATCTCGAACACCGTCTCCCGCCGTATGTCGCGATAGGTGCTGCGTATGACCGACTGTTTCGTCTTGCTGAACAGATTCAGCTGCAGGGCCGGCTGCGTAAGGAACGTGATGGAGCACTGGAAGTAGTTCGACCAGACCTGCTTCTCGAACGGGCTGAAAAACTGATCCATTATGATGGCGGCAAAGTGGCGCAAGCTGCCGAGGATCACCATGTTCTGATGCATGATCATGTCCAGCCAGTCGATCGGGAAGACTGGCTTCGAGACCAGCTCCTGGAACACGAGCAGGATCTCGGTGAGAAAGTCGAGCAGATCGTAGCTCGTCAGGAAGCTGCGCACATAGCACTGATAGTGCGCCTCGGTCATGCTGCGAAAGATCCCGAGCATGATCGCGACCAGATTGCCGACGAGCGGATTGCTCCGGTCCATCGCGATCGAGCTCTGGATTACGGTTCGCAGCAGAATCAGCATTATGTCCCGGATGTCACTGTCTACCGGGCCGATGTCCTCTTCGCTCTGGAACAGTAGCTCCAACATGTTGTTCATGATATTAACACACTCAGCAACCTAGAGAGGTGTGCGGAAGCAACATTCGAGAAAAGCGCAAAGGATGGAAGAAATAAAGTCACGTTAACTAATGATACAGCAAAAGTATAGCAGCAGAAACAGCTTCCTGAAAGACGACCGGATTGAATTTGTGCTACAGCTATACCTTCAATCGAAAATAACAATTGCGCACACTCTGTGTTACACTCTGCAAAAGAAAAACTTGTCACACTCAAACTATCAGGCATCAAAATTAGTGCTTTCTGGTGGTAGCATTGCACACAAAGCTTATACTTAAACAATACGATTTAAAGTAAGAAAAGTACTGTAATGCTCGATCGAGCCCACTGTACTGGATAGTGTAGTGGATAGTTACTTGCATTGCGCGCGCACACTCGTATAGGTATATTTGTATTATGAATTTTGTATGAATAAGATAATAATCGTCGAAGAGCAATTAGGAGAAGAAAGTAGAGTAAACAATACCTTCGTCTTAGCGGTGGTTTCGCGCGTGTGAAGCTGGGATTTGCTTTCCCCAAGCACTCTAGCTGCTTTGGTAAGATTTTTCTCCTGCTGCCGTATGTCGAACATAAAGTCACCCTGTGTACCGCGCATTGCGTGATAAAAGTGCATCATCACCGCATCACACCACCAGCACGCACACACGAGCACGTATGTATGTTTATATTTATATGTACGTAACCAAATCACATCACCATCATTTTACCATTTGTTCACCATCATCATTGCCATCATCAATTTCATCGTCAACCCGTGTGGAGAGAAGGATCAGTATTGTGTGGTGCAGGACACACAAAGCGGCACAAAGGATTGTGTTTCCGGAGGAGGGATTTTATATGTATCGTGTTGTCAGGTGTGTCATTTTTGTGAACATTGTATTGGCCAGAGTAGTAGCAAGTAGAGGACATTTTTTTCAAATTTGCGCACGCATTTACAGGTTTTCATTTAAAAATTTAATCGAGAATGAGAAAAACGAATGTAAGAATATTATGCAAATATCATGTTTGTATCGTTTGTAAACAAAATGAAAAGAATCATAAGAAATAAAACAAAGAAAGCAAAACCATTTTTAGAAGAAATTATTTACCAAATTGTTCGTGTTTGATTGGATTTAACAAAAAAGCAAATAAATAAAGCGCAAACAGCATAATTTTAGGGGATCGAGTTCGTGTTCATTTTTTGTTTGTTTTGGGGCACGTTGAATTGGTTTCAGTCCAGGAGCATCGTGTTTAAGTGTTGTGGAGTATATGTGGAGTTTCCAACCACCGGATGGAGAATGAATTGATTTGGATATTTTTGTTTGTTTGTAGTGGTACGATGTTTTTTGGTGATTATTTGTTGATTATGTCCGTTTGGGTTGAGTGTTTTTTGTGGGCGACAGCAACGGGGAAAATCGGGATGGGAAAAGGGTACGGGGGAGATGAGTTATTTCGAGGCGTTGGGAATGCAAAAAGGGGCGAGGGAAGGAAAAAAGAAAAAGAAAACACAACTTGTTAAACTTCTCGGTATTATTAATCGACACGTAATTGCTACGAAACAGTAGTTTACCCTAGATACCGAAACTTAACATTCATTCCCGAAACGTTTGACAGGTGGGTGGTGGGTGGATGATGTGTTCAAGATAGGGATGCACCAAATAGGATGATCATTGGACTATTTGCATGAAGATAGATGGAGAGAGTGATGTTAATACACGAAATGACACAAAGTAAGCTAACCCCTTGATGAAGTGTCTAGTGAGCTTTACATGATGGTAATGTTACAATTTGATTTGACAAAATAAATACGGGTGAGTTTTGATGCACGAAATACTAAGATACCATTTCAGTGTGGGATCACTAGTGTGAAGAGTGTTTCCGGTATGCAGAAGGAAAATGATGAATGGATGGATGGAATGGAAAATGGTGAGAGGGATGACAGATAAGGAAAAGTTGTGCTCGGATGCACTCAATATCAGTTGACAACTCGGGGAGGGCGGTGATGATTGATTGCAGATTCAGGTGGTGATTGGTGTTGTGAGATGAAATATGTAACCAAATCCTTTCGCGCACGTGGGTCAATTGGTGCGGGAAGAAAGGTCAAAGAACTTCGTGCAAGATGAGAGGAAAAATAACGCACACACTAGAAGGACATGTGAAGATGCGGTGATTGTGAAAATCATGCTTCGTTTGATCGTACCAGAAAACGCATATAAAACATGATAACGTACAATACGCAATGCAGTACACGACAGCACGAACAGCAACCAGTGTACAGGAAGCTATCTCGTCCACAGGATAGCAGCTAAACGCGTGCCTGGTGGTGCTGTTGGAACTACCGTTTACACGTAAAATAAGTGCGAGCAGAAGAACAAACGACAGGCAAACATAAAATGGAGCACACACACACACACATAGAGAAAGTAAGATAGTGGCAGTGAAAGTTGGTGTCGTAAAAGATGGACAGCACAGCACACACAGAGAGCAAACGTACGTACGCAAATCAAACGTATTGCATGCAAAAATGAAAACAAAATAGTCACACAAACAGGCACAAAAAACGAGCACAAACAGAGTTTGAAAGAGTTTGCTACCGTTGGGGAGGGCAACGCATTACGTACCTCTTCCTTGCTCTCCAGCTTATCCTTAATCTGCCGACAGAACACGGGCAGCAGAATCGCGCGACATTTGGGCAGCTTGAACAGCTTCGAATCGACCACATCCTTGATGCATGTCATCTTCGATTGGTTCAGCCGGCCGGTCGGTACGTTCGTTATAATGTCCACGATTTTCTGGCTCAGCTTGACCGGATCGTACACCTGCATCAGATCGGACGCAATGATGTGCAGATACTTGAGCAGTGCACCCTGCGACTTGAGCAGGTCGTTCTGGTACTTGATCAGCTCGGAGAAGGATTCGAGCAGCTCCTCGAGGTTAGCGACGAACAGCTCCCGGTCCTTGTCCTGGTTCAGATTGGCAAACAGTAGCCGAGAGCGAATGATGAACTTCATGATGTACTGCAGGTACTTTGTGGTGCGATAGAGCGCCTCGTCATTTTCGTTCACCGTGTATATGTTCGCCATGGCACGATCCTTCGAAATGTTGTTTATGGCATTCCGGATGTGCGTCTGTACTACATTGATAAGTTTTCTAAAAAGAAAAAAAGGAGAATCGTTCGCATTACACGAGTGAACTAATGCAACGGACCTACTCGCGATACTTACTCGTAAGCCAAGGTGGCTGAGAAGCTTTCATTGATGTACAGATCGAGCACGGACTGAAAGTGTTGGTACTTCAGGTCGTACACGATCTCGATCAGCCGAAGCAGGCATTTGAACACCAAATTATCGTACTTGGCTGGGTCGTCATTCGAGACCAGTATGTTGAAGAGAGCGTCCAGAATGTCCTGCAGAAACTTGACCACCTCTTCGCACCGCACATTCATCAGGGCGTTTAGCGATTCTTCCATCTTTTCCTTCCTGGACGACCAGTTCAGCAGCCCCAGAATGTCCACGTTCTGCGTCAGCTTGGTGCTACACAAGTTGGTTTCGATGATGAAGCTGTCTTTCGACGCGAGACTGAACCCGCTGGTCGATGGTTTGGAGCTCCCGTTCGGCAGTTCCTCCGCCAGCGACGGCAGGCTTAGGTAGTTAAACTGCGTCTCGTCGTCGTACTTTTTGTGATCAATTTTGTACACCAGCAGCGTGTGGCGTTTGTGCTGCAGCGTGGTGCCATCGTCGTTCATCAATCGCACGTAGGACAGGCCGAACGGTTTCTCCGACCGATCCTTTGCCTCGTTCGAGCTGCGGTGCTTGAAGGTGAACCGCAAATGGCACTGCTTGAACTCCTCGATCGGCACGTCGATCTTAAACGTTTCGCCCCACTTTGGTCGATCCTCGTGGTAGTAAATGACGGATTTGTACTCGTTCAGTGCGTTTCCTCCCCCACCGTAGCTGATGACGCCCGGGATGGCGACACCGTGCTTGTTGCAAACGTACGCCGTCACCTCGATGTTTTTGTCACTGCTCTTCGAACCCTTGGAAAACTCGCCGGACACCAGCGTCAGGTATAGATCGTTTCGCACGTCACCGGGAAAGATCACCTCGGGGAAGCCCATTTTGCGAGCGAACGTCACATTGCCCAGCACCAGGTGCGGGTACTCGTCCCGGACCTGCTTGATGTCACCGAACAGTATGTCCACACTGATCCAGATCGCCGCATCGCTCTTTTCGCCCAGGTCTTTGTTAGTGATCAGCTTGCGCAGTGTCGTTTCTAGCGGTTCCTTTTCGCATGGAATGAACGGCATTTTGAGCTGCGTATCGCTTTTGAAATCTTCGGAACGTTTTATGATCGGCTGTAGATCCAATGTTGCCACACCGAACGGTCGGCGCATATGGAACTCATTGCTCGCACTCGACGAATGACACGACCCGATGGAAGGTGTACCGGAGCTGGATGTGCTGCTTCCTCCTCCAGCTCCGCCCCCTGGTCCTGGCGAGGATGGATTGCTCATCTGCGTTGTTAGATGATTGCGATGCGACTTGTAGCTCCCGCTGCCCGTGGAGTTCGCCATGCTGCTGCGCCGCAGATCCGTATCCTTCCCGTCCATGGCACCGATCCGCACGACGTACGCTACCAGATATATCTTGTTGCGGCTCAAATCATTGCCGGACAGATCCGTGAACAGCACCTTAATGTTGTTGAACTGATCCAGATCGGCGGCCATGCCCTGGCGACTCCACTTCACCACGTAGTTCTCCGTTATAGCTCGCATCTCATCGCCATCGTACAGTGTGAACAGTATCTCCGTGTCCTCACTTAACCGGCACACGAAATTGTGCACCGACAGCAGCAGGTTGTGCGAATGGCGATTAACGATATCCAGATTGCGGTTCTTGCTGCTGGAAGTGTTTGCCCGCTTGATCCGATCGACCGCGTTCAGATGATGCTCGTACAGCTGGGTGGTGGAGGTGCGCTCTATATCCACGATGTTGCCACCGTCATCTCGTACCACCATGTCCAGATTTAGGATCTTGTTGCCCGTGTCAATTTCGCTCGTGGCCTTCAGTTTGATGTTCTTCATCTCATCCACGGGCAGGTTGCCGGACAGTAGCTGCGACCGCAATCTGATCAGTTCCAGCATTTTGCTCTGAATCAGCTTGAAGGAAGGATGTGTCGATAGGTACAGTCGGCGGTACAGATACTGCCATTCCCTCAGTACAGTTGTGATTTCCTCAACGATTTCACTGCGCTTTATCACCAGATCGCCATCGCGGGAGGTTTTGTTTTCCACCAGGTGGACGTACGCCTTCGGAAAGATGCCAGTTGCACCGGAGCAGCTGTTGCAGCCGTAGTACCAATGGTAGGACTCCTGCTCGATCACTACCGTGTCACCGACGTCCAGATCGATGTGGTGCTGCTTTTCGAGAGCCGTGTAGTTCGCTTTTGCTGTTGAACGGAGAAAGGAACAAACAGAACTGATTAGTACCGTTGTGCTGGTCCGGTGCATCCGCAACCAGAAAGTGCCCATTGCGTTCATCTGTCCCCCGGTGTCGGAGGGGATCGACGGGAATCTATTTGCATCCGGCGATATCATTTTGGATTCGGGTCACGGTGACCTTCGCAGCTTGTTTATTAGCCACATAACATGGTGGGCGAAAAACAAACGAAACTGATGTCTGTACGGGGAGTTAATTCTATGCGCTGGTTGAAAACACTGAAGCATGATGCTAATCCGATTCCAGCAATCAGTCTCTGCGTTATGGTGCAGGAGCGTGCAGGAGCTTTTCGCTCATATGTCTCCCCTATTTCCCACGAATAGCACTAGCACTGCGGTTTACCCCATGCAGACCCGTGCGAATGTTGATTGAACAAGATTCAATTAATTAATGCTTCACAATGGTCAAGAACACAATCAGTGAAAAAAGAGAGTGGAGTTGGAAACAAAGGACGTTTTATTATATTGTGGTACGGTATTACTGTATAACCAGTACAAATAAATATTATAAAAATTGTAAATCTAATGTGAATCTAAAGTAATCAAAATTATACACAAACATAGACGAGGTATGTCAACGAATACGATATCTAATATGAAAAAAGGATACATCATAGATATACAAATCCCAAAAAACAGATATTTTTACACAGTATTCTATGTATATGCTAACATGGTGTCATCCAGTGCAAAATTAAACATAGGCTTGTTCAAGTATTCAGGGGAATAATTAAATAAAAGCAAATTTATGGCGATTATTTGCAAGAACAAAGCAAACTTATTTACTCCATTACTTCCAGTTTTTGAAGCGAAAGAAAATGATGCAATTCTCATCGACGATCGTCATGCATATTGAAAATGACGTACAAAGTTAACGGATGGATGGAGAAACACAGCCACGCGAGACGGCAGTTGGTTATTGGGAGAGGATATCGTTAGTTCTCGTGTCGTCATGCATGCACAAGAAGGAGTTTGATATGGTTCACTGTAAAACTTTACAGAATTATTTCAACGGAAAGAACAACCAATTGAACTGAACCACTTTGCCCACAATGCTGGGGTTGTTGCACGCTGGTGATGCAATTTACTTTGTACGAGAAATGTATGGTAACATAAAAGATTCTGGGCGGATTGTATTGATCATACTTGGTGAGGTAGTCATTGAGTCATAGAATTTATGAAACGCTCAAGGTTAATAACTTTGACTACTAACCTAACTACTAATTATTTTTTAACCTGTATTAAATGCGCCTGGTTCTCGATTCAAAACCATTTTCTACCATTACATTACGATAATATTTATACTTTTCTTCATTCCTCATTATCAAAAGATCAAAAGAGATGGCACGGTGGCAATCACGAGCACCATCAGCAGCAAACGAGTTGTTGCACACCTTGTTGCAAGCGGGAAACCACAGGAAGTTGGAGCGAAGAAATACTTTATGCTAACGAATTGCACCGAGCGCAGTGCAGCAGCATGTCCAAGGTGCAATTAGTTAAATGGGGCGCTTCAAAAGCGAAAGTGGTCAACGGTCCCGTCCCGACCGAAGGGGAAAGCATAAATGAAGGTGCAGGTTGCGGGGCCGGTACGCTCAATTGAGATGCATCGCGTAGTGCAGCACTAGCTTAAATTGCATCCTATCAGTAGGAAGCGGGAACTGTAGTTGCGAATTTACACAGATTTTTGCACTTCACGGAGGAGGAGGCACGGAACGGGATGGGCGAACTGATTAGGGTGTGTGAATTTAGACGGAAGTTGAATTGCTCTAGTAGTCTAGATTGTAATTCGAGTACCACTTAAGCAAACATTTATTTTAAAATATAAAATATTACTGCTGAGTTTACTACAATATAAAGTAATTTTGCGGTAGTATGTATACATTTATTACACCGTAGCGAGTGATGAAACGCAACGCATGACACTGACATGAATATATCGCATGATACAGGGTTTTCGAGGCGTTCTCATATTTGTCGGACACTTCATTGACTCTTTCTTATTGGAAGTGAACTTTATAGGATGGCAATTGGATTCTATGGTTCCTTTTTTGAACAGGCTCCTTGAAAATTCCTATTGCATTTGTCCAACAAGGGAGCTATAGAGTTCAATTCCAATTACATTAAATTCATTTCACGTACGAAAGAGTAAAAAAAAGTGTCCCACATCTATGAAAACTCCTGGAAAACCCTCTTAAGTCGACAAAGCAACGTAATACAACTTTGAATTATATTCTGAAATGTAAAAATGTAAGTATTCAGGCAGTCACATCCCAACGATTGCTCCTGATTTCTGATGAATGAACTGTCTGTTTGATTGACTGTTTGAAAGGAACAAAACATCACGCTTGCACGAAACGAAGGGAATTCCGTTTACTTTACGGCACACAACGTTACCTCGTAACAAGAGCGGAGATATAGGACACATCTATCAAAGTATGCCCATTTTTCTGTCCAATCATGGGCAGGATTAGTCGGTTCGCATGGGAAAATAGCATATCTTCTACGTGGCTATTTCTATCCTTCCGGATTGGTTTTGCTAACCGTGAGGTTATTTTCTATTTATTGTTCTGTGCAATGTTCTCTGCACACGAGTACATTCGCTATATCCGGGGCAAAAACGAACTCGCCCAACATAAATAAGAATACAAAAGTAAACAAATCACTGCCCTGGGAGGAGTACATGAAAACTAACAATTGGAACACACAACATGTACAACAAGATAAATACGAATGTTATTGATATTTGTAAACAGCGCACACACTCACACAAGCACATTGTTGACGTGTTAAATCAGGGTAGGTGGTAATAAAAAGTTTGGCGTAAAATATAAGGCAAAAAAAGACCACTATATCAATACTCTCATTTACTTTTTCCCATATCAAAGAATAACACAGGAGGAAAATCATTTCCCCCTTCCCACACACATCGGTCGATAGGTGGTTTTTGCTGCACCACACCCAACAAACACAATGTCCACTCTGCCAGGGCAAAAAAAGTTATCATGATTATCAACCCTGTAAGATCGACGGTGATATTAAGACACATGGCCCGAAGTGAACGTCATTTTTGACCATCCAATCGAGCGGAATGACGTACGTAACTTTCTCTCTCTATCTATCTCTCGCTCTGTGGTCAACGCCTTTGGGTCATCAGAAGACATCAGCATGCCGGCACATGTGACGACGAGGTACTATTTTTACTGTTCCCTTCATGAACAGCGATGCGAGCAACAACATGCAGGTTATTTATTTACGGTAAGATTTTCCCTACATTTACAGACACTTTTTACGTTGTGCTGTTCGCTAGTGTGTTTTAATTTCCTACACATCTGCGTTCAATGACAATGGGAGGGGGTGGTGGTGGTGCTGGCAGTGTGATTGGTTCATCCGGGATTGAGGACCGCGCGTAATTGTTATGCCCTCGAATTGTCTCCCACGAGACACCTAGGCGCACACGTAGAAAGATTCGGTCCGGTGGTACGTATCACGCCACGGGTGACATCGGAGTAACGCCGCGCCTGACATGCAGCACAAATGTGGTCATTGTCTCTGCGAATACGAGTACGGTATCTGTCCGTGCGGCGTGTGTGTGTGTATTTGAAGATATCACCTGGTCACCGCCGGCAGGGGCGGCGGCAATGGGAATACCGTACGCGGTGAGAGGTTCACGCCGAGAGGCCTAAAAGTGTGCCACCGACGTTCGGGTGTAGCCCGAATACCGTAGTAGCAGTAGGGTGGCGTGTAGGTAGTGGCACGCCAGCAGCTACTGCTGAGCTTGCGTTTCACGCTCTGTTTAAACGGGCCGAAAGGAGGTGTGGTGGTGACCGCCCTAGGCGCGTTCGTTGACTTAACGTAAACCATGCGACAAGAGAAGATGACGGTTGGAGAGAGGAAGTGTACGAGAAAATGGGCTTTCTTATCATGATTATTTACTCCCGTATCATGGGAGCTGGATAGATAGAGCGAAACAATAGCAAAAGATAGACAATTTAATCAAAAGTATACATTCATTTTGTTAACTCCGAACGAATCCCCCGTAACCTTTATTAATTGCTTGATTCCAGTACAAGGTGATTTATTTTCAATTTTAGAGAAGTGCACATAACGAAAAAAACGAAACACACAGTCATTTTCACACACATTTTCATTTCTTCCGCAATACCATCGCACATCCATCAAAAACAAAACGGACGATTTTTTGTGTTGTTTTGGCAATCGCTTTTCCTAATGACTTTAACGTCAACCACTTTGTGCACTCGTTGCTTAATGTAACGTCAACTTAACATGCACCACACACCACTTGCTAAGTGTGCATGACCCTTTGAGAGCCATTTGCACTCCATTTCGGGCGATGCTTTAGACGGGCAAAGCCGTTCTTAGATGTAATCTAGCCGCCAGCCAGTCCGACCACCCCTTATGGTGAATGATTCGCTGCTGGCCCATATTCAAAACGGCATCCCCCGCTTTGCCACTTCGTGATATTTTTGTGAACACTCTGAAGAACTTGTGAAGCAAATGAACGTGGGGAGTGTATTTGTATGATGTGCTGTGCTTAACATGCAAATGTAGCTCTGGCTTCTTGTATCTCAGCAGCAGTTAATGCTATGCGGCTTTCCCCGTCGCTCACAGAGTGCCAAGAAAAGCATAATTAAGCTGGCGTGTTTTGGCTGAAAGACGTTTGTTATTAAATTAAATTAACTATATCTTGTACATTTTGTATTAATATACGGATTTGGATAGTTTTAAAATATGTGATAACGATTGCAGTTGCACGATTGCATTGTTGCAGGGATAAAATAAGTTTCTTGATTTTCAATGAATGCATTCCTCAGTTTTAGAGAATAAGCAAAACTTTTGGGTCTATTAAACAAAAAACCACATTTTTTTCCAAATACGACCTTTTTATGGATACTATAAAAATACTTTCTACCTCTTCAAAAATATTACACAGCCAAACAAGCGACAACTGTGACCCACTTTATGCGAGCGCCATGAAAAAGCTTTCGTTCAGAACAGAAATGTCGGAAACACTCTCGTTTGTTTCATGCTTGAAATGCATTTCCTTTAACATTCTTTCCTGACAACTTTCGCTGATACTTTCTACGCTACACTAAAGAAAAGGAAAGCTTCTATTCTGTCCCTAGCCGTAAGCCGGTGCGCGACAGTGATGCGACACACACACAAGATTCATAACTGTTGCCCCGTTTACTTCCTTCGAAAGCAATATTACAACAGGGGCTTACCAGTGTGCCAGGAAGCGGTGCCCATCGTTGGCAGTGCCACAGCGTTCGAAATTCCGTTCACCCCGGGTTTTACAGTGTGACGCTGTGTGCCCTGAATTATAAAGCATCTCCCATGCCCGCCGGGGAGCACCATCGAGAACTGTGAAACTGTGCCATTAGTTCGCTCGCCACGCCAAACTTGCAACCACTGTCGGCATGGAAATTCGATACATGCTGCGAAATCCTACACTGCCACAATCCGCTAGAGCGATAGGGTTTCCGGATGTGCTGAGGAGAAAGAGGTGCCGCCGAAGGGCTACCCTCATTGTCTCCTTGCACCTGAACAAAAGCTCAAGTGGCGAATGTTATACTAGCATAAATAAGGAGAAAAACATTTTTTCAACGTGTCAAACGAGAATCCAGTGCACCGGGCGCAGCATACCTTTTCTCGCAACGACCTCCGCAAGGGCCGCACAAAAATCTCATCCCATTATGGTGAAAACTTATACTGGCAGATTTTCTCTGCACGAGTTTTCCGCAGTGGAGGTCTGGGGTGTCACTGTTCTCTGACGGTTCTTGGCAGTGTAGCAAGCATGCTGGTGAAATATTTATAATTACATTTCATTGAATTGGGCCTACCAATCGCCTTCACACACTACACAACACAGTGCTCTAATCGCGACGATACTGTGGCTCCAAAAAGAAGGATCTGCTTGTTTTCTTCCCCTTGTGTTTGCTGTATACATGCGGGACGTGGAAGCGATGATATGTGCGCGCAAACATCGAGGCAAAGCATAATTATGAGCCAGCAGCGTGCGTAACGCCACAATACCTCGATGCAGTGTGTTTATAATGTTGGACTTGTACAATGGCAAACATTTGTCCTTCTGAGCTTGAGAGAAGCCAGTTGGCAATCATCACCATGCTGCTTCTTACGACGAGATTGGGCATCGTGTATCGCACGATGAGTCATTGCACGGATTGTAATGGACTGTGCAATGTAACAAATGGCACTGTCAGACAACGGGAGAGTGTTGATAACAATTTGCTGGAATTAAACACAGCTGCGGGATTTCTTCCTGTGATATTAAGGGCAATTTTGCTGTTTGCGAACGAAAAACTTGAGTACAAAAAAAATGAAAACAATAATTACGAGCTACTATTTAGTGGTAAGATATGTCGAGCTCTAATTATTGCAAAATAGAAACTAAGTAAAAAGAGAAGAACGCTAAAATGCCAATGTTTACGCTTTCATAATGAGAATGTTTATTATTTCGCTGCGGCATACACTTGCGTCTGGTGGCTCGAAAGAAAGGGGAACGTTTTTAGTTGCATATCTTTCCTTTTACTAAAAGCCGCACTAACATTCCATTTGCGTTATCATGCACCAGCTGCGCCGTGCTTCTAGTTGACTCATAAAAGCCCATCTCGTTAGCAATAGTACAATAATAATAATAGAAGACGAATGATTTCCCCGCATGCAGAACTAATTTTCAAATCGCTTGTTTCTAATAATAAGTCGTTTAAAAAATATAGCTTTGTTCTGAGAATCAGCGACAAATTATACACGTTTACAGTGTTAATAGCTCACAGACACAGGTAAGGAGTTGTATAAATAGAATTACACTTAAACATTCTTGCCAAGTGGCTCTGAAATCTTTCGCATTCTACCCTTTCGCAATCTCGAGCGTCTAGTGAAAGTGCACCGAGGTGCAAACAGAGAACTACAGAAGAAAAAATAAAACAAACAAGACCGGCCCAACAAGATCTAATTTATGGTCGGAATATGCAGCCACGGAACGAACAGAGCAGCAATCTAAAATTCATCCGTCGCAGCAGAGTCTTCGGTCAAAAACAGTCCCTTAAGGAAAGTCAGCGCAGCGACGAAATTGATTTAAACCATGCGCGACCGCGAAAGTAAAAGGGAAAAGTCAGTGTCCTACGATAAAGCAGCAGTGGGTAAAGTGGCCGAAATGTGTGACAAGGTGAAGCAAAAAGCGAAATCGACGATCGGCGAAAACGGATGCAATCGGTGAAAGAAGAACACCCAACAAGATGGATGGGATGACATTTGGCTGTTGTTGGAGGGTTTGCTTTGGGCCGGTCGGGTTTCTTTGGTTAAATTTTAATTAACAAACCGAGCGAAAGTCATCATCCGCTCTTCCTTTAGCAATGTTGATCGCTACATAACCGGCACAGAGGTTTGACCCAACATACACACACATAAATATACACTTTAATTCTTAGCGTGTGGTTGCACAGTTGTGGCGCGATGCACATACGAAGATATATACGCGTTTAACGCGAAAGTTCGTAAGAGATAGGGGAGAGAACTGAGAGAAAGCGTTCATCGTGGTCGTAGGCGCAATTTCTGACTGATCCCGCGAGTGCCTGCGCGACAACCATTCGGAACGATTTGGCAGTGGCTGATGGAAAGGGAAACCATCATCTAACCACGGCTGGCATACTTTGGTTGGTGCGATAATTTGCACAAACTATTGCAAAAACTCAGCAACGCCGCGCATCGGTGGCGTATTTCGTACATTCACACAGGGCCATTCATATACGTTTATGGTAGCCAAATCAAGCGTCTACCCATATATCCCTCGTGGTTCGACGTTCGGCAGATGGGCCAACAGTGAATTACACGCCCGTGTAACAACGACCCCCGGTCTAGCTCGCTGCTAGACGATGACGACAACAAGCAGGCGGCGGCGGCGGCGGTGATGGCGGCAGCAATTGAAGGAAGTTGAATTGCATCGTTCAGGGGCATCGTGGTGAGGTGTACGGACCGGGCGCCCTACCACGTGGTTCCAGACCGCTGACCAGCACGCGAGCAACAACACAGCGCCCGTGAAGGGACTTGTGCGCGCTGTGCAAGTGAACTGATTCATGCCTCAAAGCCAGACACACTCTAGCGCATCCTAGCGCACATTTCCGGAGCCACGTCGTTTCGAGGTGCGGCATATGACATCACGCCGATATCGGGTTGAAGATTGCGAAAGGTCACGAGAAGGTCGAACAGTGGCACTGGCACATGCGGAGGAAAACACACGCGTATCACGTCGAATAGCAACCGGATCACCTGCGACACACTGCACTGAGCGCTTAATAAATGATTGAACGATCCACGGACCCATAAACAGCAGTTGCTTTGGACTTATACACGTGTTGGTATCGGTCAAGTGTCTTACATTATTCTGCGGGTAAGGTATATAAAACCAAATATATTGCTTTATTTTTGGTTGATGCTGGAACCTGAAATTGATTAGCTTAATCAAGGGCAAGGGTAATAAAAATCAATATTTAATAGAAAACTCTTTTTCCCATACATCACGCTATTGCTAAGAATTTGATACATCATGTATTATATAGGTGATTGGTACAATATATAGAAAAAAAGCTGTAGGATATCACTCCAGCACTAAAAGCACTTTATAATGAGATTACAAAAGTATTTTCCTGCTTTCCATAGTTTCCTGTGCTTCAGCGTTTATTTACTATAGGTAACAAAATGGGAATTAAATTATGGTTGGTTGCAATACAATCGCAATTTTATTGCTCTCCATCCTCCGTATTATTGATCGATCAGCGTTTAAAATAAGATGGAAAACCCCCCAGTGAGCCATTACGTTCCACCGTGATCAATCACACATCGATTTGAGAGCAACAAATTTATTCCAAGCGGCATCCATTTTAATGCCTATCAAACATTGCTTCAAATTGGACGAAAAGGAAGCAATAGCAACATAATCCTCTATAGCCCCCAACCAACCAGAGTTCCCCAACGGTGAGTAAAGTGAAAGGTCGTTCCGATTTGTGAAAAACAAGAATGGACAGAGACAAATTTACCAGACCATATCCAACATCATGGACATGAAAGGTAGCCACGGTTTGACACTGGCCAGTACTGGGGGCGAAAATAAGAAATGCATAACTAATGAGGTACGGGCCATTTTCGCCAACCCATCGCACACACCCTTGATCTTTATTACACGCAGCGGCAACACGAAGACGCTGGTCATCGTGAAGACCGCTCGGATGGGAAAAGTGAAACCCCCGATGAATGGTAGATGGGAAATGGGACGTGTTAGATGAGTGTGGGAGAATTTTCCTCTTCATTCTATTGTGTATACTCTCGATTTTCACCACGGTTTTTATAACGATGCACACGGTAACGCTGGCACGCGGCGTTGTTCTATCGAAGGTCAGATACGACACAGTCGTTTGTTTTCCATTCGCAACTGCTAGCTTCATCTCTTTCCTACGTGACACTACGATGGCAGATTAAATGGGTTAAAATTCATCCCCCATCAACGTTAACGAGAACGAAACGTAACGTGGCAGAGAATGGCATGGTATTTACGTAATGGATCTGGCCCCTGGTTGCATCATTCCGTGAGACTCCAGCCGCCTTAACTTCGGAGCCGCTGCTGATCGGCGTTAAATACATACTTTACATTGATGACTACATCCTAACGATTGTGCTAAAGTGAAAGATAAGGAAAATCGTCGTGGGGGATCTTCCGGGGTTCCATCATGTTGGCAAATTGCGTTCGTCCTTCAAGGATCTTGCAGCCAGTTCTCAGCACTACGCAGTCGTGTTTGTAAACGAGCGAACAGTCCGACGCGGTGGTTTATTTACTACGTTTACTCGCTAATAGAATAAACATAATCACATCCTTGATGACAAAACCGTGAATCCAGATGGAGGGTGTGCATTGGTTTACTGATTATGTCTTTTACCGATGCCGCCTTGTTGTCGCAGTTGGATTAGTGTTTATGCTTATTCCTTTGCACAGTCCGATGGCTTGATATACAAGAGGGTTGTAACGGAAAGGAGAGTTCATAGTTAATAGATTTTTTTTCACAATGTAACATCTCGATTATGGTTACAAACAGTTTCCTGCTGTGTACAGCATGCTTTTAGGCGGTCGTGCTAACAGCAACGTTGAAAAACAACAACATCCGTTTGGATCTTTTACAAAAGTATCTTTTTAGAGGATCGAAATAGGAGTTAAATGATAAATCCTCCCTAAGGCTAACTCTTGCAGCTACATACATTGGCTGTCAAGGTGATAATGAGCTAATCGGATGCCGGTAGCCATTCGCACTGCTGTAACGTCACAAAGCCTAACAGAATAGCAAAAATAGCAGACGCTGGGTAGCTCTACACATGCCTGCCGCTCATGGGCCTTCTACACATTGCTACCATTCCCATCAAACAGTGCCGTTATCAGCTATCCGAGAGCTGCATCGACCAAACTCAGGAAGTCGAAGAGATAGTGAGATGAGGGGTACGGCCAACTAGAGCCGTGCTGCATTATCTTTATAACTAGCCTGGTCACTTTATCGCCCTATCGAACCGTCGGACTCGAATGTCAATATTTGGTTTTACATTCTTTCTGCGGGACGGGTTTGGCTCAATTGGTTCAATATTTGAAGCGTATTTTGGAACACATTCTCATCATTCGAATGGCAAAAATGCTGTACAGGCGGTTCTGTATCGGCTCGAATGTTTTTGTTTAGCAAACACGGCACAAGAGGGTTGTCCGAACCCGCTTCTTGAACGAGTCTCGTACGATATACTACCACCAGCAACGTCAAAATAGTATTAATGTTCACAACCATACACACACACACTATTACACATGCAATAAGACCTTGGTAGTTAACACAGCTATACAGATTACGTCCGTTCCTCCCTTTGCCTAACGATCGATTGTTTTGTTTTGATTCGCGTAAACCCGTTCTGCAAGGCAAAACAAACTGCGCCACTTCAGAGCTGCAATATTAAACGGAAGTACACAGCTTCTAGATAGTTAGATTATACGGAAACCAACGCCCTATGATATTGGGAGGCATTTCTGTAGCTTTTGCAACTTTAATCACTAGATTAGCAGCAAGCACATAACTCGTGTCATCACCGTAGACACATTGTAGAAACGCAAGGCCATTCAACGGAATAATAATTTCCAGCAAGGTTGTGCCCATTAGATGGTCTTTTGGGATCCAATGGTAACTTACAACCATATTATAAATCATGTCACATATACAAACAATACACAATGCTAAGGATTCCGCAGGTAATTGCATATATTTCTTAACAAAACACTTTAAACTAAGGATTTTTTAATAAACGGGAGTTCAAAAAGAGTTTTCATAAAACAAAAAAGAGTGTGAACGGTGAGTTGCATTGAACCGAAGGCAGCCTTGTTATCAGACGTTTTGTGCTGACAGACAACGCCCTTCACGCCCTTGGTGGCGGCCTTTAATTATGGCCGACATTAAGGGTGAGGTAGAAGCAATTACACTGCTGTTGCTTGTTCCGAACGTTACAATCTACAATTTTCATGCTTGTGTGCACCAATTTTGGAAGCAAAACAGCAATTTACACTGTAGTAAATTGAACAAGTTTATTCATTTATTATTTGCTACAAGAGTGATATGATAGCAAACCATATATTGGCTATAAATATTTCATCTCACAAACATTTACATATTTCTAGCCTGTAAATTAAATTCGAATCGCATTATTTTCTGCCACTGCAAACGTTGATGTAATAGTACAGGGTGTTTGTTTGATGACTCATCGTTTTAACCCCGCTGGAAATGGCATAGGAAATACCTGCGATCACTGTCATGATCGTCACCATAAGAAAAATCAACATATTGGTCTATTAAATATTGGTTAGTAATTACAATAGATGCGTAAATTACACAGACTTTGCCCCAATCTCGTTACGATCTTTTTTACAAGATTTACAAACTAAATAAAAAGATCATATAACACACATCGAAACGTGTACAGTCTTTCCCCGAGTTACGCGAATTCGAGTTACGCGAATTTTTATTTTTGACAGTTCAGATGTCAAATCAGTACAATTTTCTCCATCAATTGTCAAATGAAAAATAATTACCGATAAATAACCAAGTTTTCTACACCAATTGCATCAAATAAGTATTAAATTACATAAATGAACTAAATTCAATCAAAAATTATGATAAATAAAGTATATTTTTGCTGTAACATGTGATATTCGACTTACGCGAAAAACCGAGTTACGCGAATGTCTCCGGAACGCATTATTCGCGTAACTCGGGGAAAGACTGTGCTACGATCGAATGTTTTGTTGCTTCTTCTTCTAACCCTCATACGGCTCAACCTAATAAGTTTAAGCTGAGCTATGCTGAAAGTTTTATTAAATTCTTTTACCACGGTTAACACATAGGAAGCGAAGTGCGTTGCTACATCGACCGTAATATATTAATCCTTCATCACATCCTTTACCGCAAACCAACGCTAACGAGCAATAGCTCCGTGTTAAGTTCGAGACGGATGTTCGGCTACGAAAAAAAAAAACACACCAATGATGACACGCAGTCGACAAGAAAAAGCAACAAAAAATAGAAAGAAAAACACTCCGATATTATGATACTGCCACCCTCTAAGCAGCTTGTGTCGAGGAATTCGTTGCCATATTAACACGCGTTCGGGTCATTCAACATGTTTCTCGTACAGCGATGCTTCTGCAACTATCAAATGACGAATGTTCTTGACACCAGTGCGAAGGAATGTCTTTTCAACGGCCTAACAAGACACGGTAAGTTGCAGACAGCGGCGAAATGATGACACTTTTCACGTTCGTCGCAATGTGTTCCGCTCGTTCCGAAGGCGGAATCAAGCCCGTCGAAATTAGTCCACACGCGTAGATACAATAAACACGATGCGCCATGCAATATAAATATCTGCAGAATGAATAGATATGTGTGTTTGTGGAATGGTTCTACTGCATATGAACTTACCGAAATATTTCATGCTACAATTAATGTGGTTAATTTTAACACATTGAAAAAATTACAAACTTTGGATTAATTTGAGTAGTTTTAAATGTGTGTAACAAAAAGCAAATGGAGTTAAAATGTAGAAAACAGATAAGTAAATGAACAAAGTTTGTGCAGACAAATGGGAATATAATAAAATGCCACAGTCGCCAGCACAAATCCATCCTTATCAATGCATTACAATCAACACAAGGGCCCATCATATCCTCGGCCAGTAAAGCATAAAGCACAAAGCATAAAAATATTTGCAATGGTTGGCGCCATCCCGACCGGAAGCGACCGGAAATGGTCCGTTCTGGGCATGGCACAAAGCAAACTCGTTTTGCCCAAATTACTTCCCGTAAAATTTGGACACAAAGACGACAGTGGAAACATCCGGGGAACATTTGCAGCCCGATTCGTTCAAAAGAAGCTCCTGCAAAGCTGAAAGCGGAAAGTGCAGCACGATATAATCAATATCATTTCATAATGCACCCGGCCGAGCCAACTGAAATGCTTCCATTGGCCGCATGCACACTTTACGATCGCATAACACCAGCGCTCGATCGCGATTGAGCGTTAGATCATACTTTCGCTCTCCTTTCGTCATCTCGAATGCCGCCAACAGTGCGGTCGTTTTTCCTGCAGCTGATGCCAATTTTTCAATTTTGTTATTGTTGTTGAGAAATTATAACACACAAACATCCATCATACGGAATGAGCATCTACGTCCTTTCGGTTTCGGAGAGTTGTATGAAACGGGGGAAGTAGAAGGTTTCTCACACAAAAAGACTGAATCGAACGGAGTCACATCAAGATAGGACAGCAAAAGCAGACGTATTCGTCAACCAAACCAAATGTAATCAGAATGCCTTCCCGAGACCGGTTACGAATGAAAACAAACGCGCAACACGTGGTTGCATTGCTGGCGTTTGAGCAGGGAAAACCGTATTTCCCTTGCCTTCCTTCTGTTTTCCACCAAACAGCTACGCAACACAAATGCGCAGACAGAGCGAGCGAGGTTCACGTTCACTTCGACCCTCAACCCTCACACAGCAAAACGAAATGCACCGAATGTGGGCCGCCGTCCATCCAGCACTCCACAGAAAGAAAGGAAGTGCAACTATCGGGAAGAGAGCGTCAGTTGGGCACATGTGTACGCGTAGCCAGCAGACAAACGCGCACGATTACGCAGCCGCGCTGTTATGTGTGTGTAGTCGAGAGCAGTGCAGAAGAACGGATGCCGGTTCCGGTGTCCGGATTTCATGCGTGAACGTATATGCTAAGAGGGCCGCTGCGAGGGAGCATTGACCATTTTGCCATCCTTCACCACACTAGCGGAACATCACGCGGCCGGGGGGAGCCTTCCTTGGGTGCGATTGATAGGAACGGTCGAGTTGCTCCGTTTTAATGGCATTATCTTATGTGTAGTGTAATGTGTGCCGTGGCTGTGGGAAGCTGCACCACAAACTGGCAGATGGTGAAACACACGGGAGGCAAATTACGGATAATGATTTCCGAAACACTCGCTCGCACTCGCGTTGCTGCGTCGATCATATGTGAAGTCATGTTCTATTACAGTTAACCGCTCAAAGTGGCAGATTGACGCAAAGGTTACGAGCGTAGATCGATGAAATAACGGCAAAAAATGGACAAACATTAGAGTCACTTTTTAAAATGTTATGTTTGTGGTTTTACTTTTCCATATGTACCCATTGTTTTACTTAACATTTGTTTTATGTTTGATTTCAAATAATAAAGGCGAAAAAGAGCTTAAAATCAACGCATAAAAAGATAAATAATTTAATACCATATTTGGGCAATTTATGGAAGGTTTCTATACAGAGGGCAAAACAAAAAAAACTGGTATCAAGAACTGGTTGTGGGCAGCAGTTCTCGGGTACCTTCGAACCTTCTGCTCCTACGCAAACATTTCTATCCCTAGTAAGGGTTAAATGCCCGCGGACGATTATTGAATTAAAAGCCTTAAGCGAACACAATCTAAGCCGATCGACGATGACTAACAGACTTTGCAACAACTGAACGAGGGAGCTTCTCTGTTTCCGCTAGCAAAGACAGAAAGAAGCACGGCCATATTGTTTCCCGATTGGACCAATTGAACCGATCGGCCCTGAAGTACGACGTTCACCCTCAATTCGCGCGAGACTGTTTATCGAACGACAAACGAATTCTTGCTCACACAGTGACATTTGATGACCGGAGAGAGCGTCTGAATTTTCAGTCTGCAAATGAAATCATTGCTATTTGTTTGGTTAACCATAAAATTGCACTTCATGTGGGTTTTTGGCTCGGTGTTTAATTTTCAATTGAAACCCCTTTTTTCAATTGCTTTGTTACTGGAAGCCAACGTATGCGTTCCATTCTATCTTATCTTGTGGTTATCAGCAGTAGGAAGATTTCCGAATAATATCGATACGTAAGCGTGTATTGGTGTGCAAATGCTATCTGTATAATAGAACGATAACGAAAAGGAAACCGTATAAAAAGGGGTTATATGTTTTTTTCGCAAAATAAAGAAGTGTTTTTTGTTGGTCACACCTTTACAGTCAACAAAAATGTGCAGAAATCTACACGTACATGGGAACCGTATAGAACCTAAGGAAGCGATCTCATCAAGCACACAAGTAACAATTATGTTAAAAACACACAAAAAGAATACAACATTCCACTCTATTCAAGGTGGTCAAGGGAGACTCTAATGAAAATGAAACCCCGGCAGCAAGAAAAAAATAATTGCCAGAAGTCACAATAATTGCAAATGCGGTGCTAAAAGCACCAATTATACGGAAAGGTTCAGCAACAGCAAAAAGCCACCGCGAAGCCACTGGATTAAGGTCAGTGCGAGCGACGACGACGAGGTGACGACGGTGAAATGGGACACAAACTGCCCAAAAGCGGTTGCAGCTCTTCACTTTTTCAAGTTCAGTACTGATTCATCAAATCTACGAATGCCGTAGGCAACACATACACACACACACGATCGGTTCCGTGACCGCCAGGAGCAAACAAAAGATTGATGGGTGAAGTGTTTTCCCCCGGGCAACCTTCCTCGGCACGGGTAGACCTTCATGAGCATTGTGTGCTCTCCTGCCGAGTGAAACGACGGTTCAGATTCTCTCGAACTGCATGGGGCTTTGGCTTTGGCTTTGGCATGGCAGTGCCTTTCGATTTCAATGCATGCAACGGTTTGCACTGTGTGGGAATGGGAGCTTTTCATTTCTGTGCGATGCATTTGCACAGTGCGTCGACGATGACCTTCTCACGGCGTCTCGGTTGCATAGCTTTGATTGTGAAAAAATGGGTAATAGAGAAACGGGTCAACGGCAACACAATCCAGTGCTCAAACAAATGCGTTTGAATTCAACATCGCTTGACATTAGATGTGCACAGTTCGGTAGGAATTAGGCAAAACGGCGTACTTTAACGGGTAAACAATGTTCTGTCATTACGACAAATAGGGCGGACGGCAAACTGTCCTTTTTATGCCTCCCATCCAAACGCACTGTTTTATGGCAGAAATGTGATGGAAGTACAAATTGATAACCTTGCTTCAGCGTGGGTTGCGTAGGCGTCCAAGAAGTGAGCTTTAATTGAGTGTAATTAATCACAAACTCAACCGTCTCAGACTCTTGTTTTAAGATGGAATAGCGCAAAAACTTATTATCATTTGTTTGTAAAGCGTTACTAGAAATAGTGCAAGACCAAATAATATAATTTAATCTTTATATCAAACAACTACTTCTACAGAAGAACAAGCATAAACATCCGGTTACTAAGGTGACACACAAAACAAATCCTCCCATTTGTTGCGTCAATCCAGCCCGTTGTCATAGCAGCGAGTTTCTGTAAATGGATACTGAAATGTTTGAAGAAAATTCTTCGCAGAAGGAGTAAAAACGGTTGCAAGAAAGAGTTTTCATTTCCGATGTCGGTGGCATATCGGCTGAAGAGGTTTAATGGCCAACATAGCTCTCCAGCTATGATTCATACCACCATCTTATGCACAAGCAACTTAACCAACCCCGCACAACTGCATGAAAGCGCCACAAAGCCACAGAAGGGAAAGTAAATAATGACTCACGTGCGTTTGAAAGCTTTTGCGCGACTGATTCAGTGGACATTGTGGACATCAATTTTCTTTTTTCTTCTTCGATCCCATTTTCAGAAACAAAAACAGAATGGCAAGCGATGATAACAAAGACCTCCGTGCGATCGGCGTTGGTGATATACTAGATTCTTTTTGTGCTTGTCATCGAATCTCTGGAAGATTCAGAGACAAACTCCACCCTTCTGCGGGCGATCCGGTCCAAGGTACTAACGGTCGGTGCCTGAAGAGGAACGATGGCAAAACGGTCACTGCAGGTCAAGCCAGCCAGTGATCACGAGCAGGGCTAATCAGTCGAAAGTAATGATTTGTTGATATGAGTATTTTTTTTTGTACAAGCTATGATTCCATTTTTTACACATAATTATTTGTTATTTCCTGTCGTCTTCATCTTCCAGCATCCAGAAAGGTCGGGATACAACATTTCAGTGACAAATTCCTCCTCCCGTGACTGCTGATAATTAAAGGACAGGAGTTTTGAGGGTTTTTCATAGAATTTCATTCAAACACAGGGACGAGTGGTTGCCATCATTATGCTCGTACATTGCTGCCTGACCGAACCCCGGTCTGGTCTCGATGACGGCCCATCATAAACATCGCATCGAAGGGTAGCGGGCACGGACAGGCAGGCAGACAGCAAACATATTTAAAACGCTCCATCAAACACAATTCGAGAGGAATCTAGAATGTGTGTGTGTCGCTCCATCGGCAGACAACAATCGGCGGCGCACAGCGCAGTAGAGCAATTGAGTCGAAGCAAAAAATGCACTGCCTTCGTGTCACATTGACCGGAGCTAAAAGGCGGCTAAAATGATTATGTGTGCAGCAGATATGTGGGAGAGAGCGCAGTCACATGCTGTGGAATGTTGTAATAATTCAATTAAACTTGACATTTCATCGCCTCGGACGCGTGTGCCGGTCCCGGTCCCGGGATGGGGTCTTTGCTGGGTCATTCATTATGATGAAGAATGTATGCGGAGAGAGTGGCAGTAAATATGAGTGAAAGGTTTCGTGTAATGTTCGTCGTGTGACAATGCGTTTCATTCATTGGCTTGTATTTCAAATTTATTGCAATGCAAAGTTCAAGAAATAAAATGAGAAATATAAATTAATTTCCAACACATTTCTCAATTTTTGTGAACATGCAGCAGTGCAAACACATTTTTTATTTATTTGCCTATTTTGTTCTTTATCTATATGTCTTTTCGATTATTTATGCCATTTTTGCAGTGGAAGCAAAGGCAGAAACTCCAAACAAAAATCCTTGAAAAAGCAAACCAACATTTCGGAAGGACGTGGCATACCGGCAAACATACCAAACCGACCACACCAATACAACCCACATGGAAGAACACTATCAACACTTCATAGAGGAAGAAGAAACATTTAAACTAATCCCGCCTGCAACCAGCTGGGTGACCATTTTTCCCATGCCGACGATTGCCGAGCCGTATAGAGGAAGCAACGGAAAAGATAGGTGGGAAAAAGGATCTAACTGCAATTATCGAGTCTTTTTCGTGCGTTTGTTTTCGTTCAGTCAGTTCAAAAGGCAAGAACTGGAAAAGGCCCAAGAAGAAGAAGGCTGCAAAATTTCGAAGTAGAAAGTAGGAATCCCTCACAAACGTACCGTTTCCCACGGAACTCGAATGCAGTTGGGGATATTCCATTACATTACGCACAAAAGCTCACTACCAGACACATATTTTTTGATATATTTTCTATATTTTTAAATCTATATTTCCCGCTTCAAGTCCGCCTGTGTGCAACAACTTTACAGTGCGCTTAGTTTACAAACAACGGTGTCGGGGAGAGCGTTGCAGCAAACCGGACGAAGCTCCCGATTTGTCGAAGGAATTTATCGTCAACAACCTAGGGGGTGAACAAAAAGAAGCGTACAACGTCAAACACGATACAGAGTCACACAACCCCTTCGCTCATCATCCCTTACCGTGTATTCTCGGTGGTTGGGGCAAAGTGTGTAGAAGCAAAACAAAAAAACCTGTTCTACGTGATGGCACTCGAACGCCGCCCGCTACGATGACACGGTGGTCGTGATGGTAGTTGTGCATTCGTTCGTGCCGCACGCACATAGCAACGCGATCCGGTTGGTGTGCGCTGCTCTACCTTTACACACACACGGTGATAGAAGGTAAGGTTTCTGCTGTGATTTGCGCTGCTTGCCAGTTGCAACCAACCACAAACAAAAACAAGCGCGTGTTGTGTGTGTAGGCATCGTAAATATTGCACCTTCCGACCATTAATTGCGCGCTTCCAATGCATGTACACAGGTACAGAAGAAGATGCTGTTCCGTCCAGCGAACGTGATTACATAAAACCCTTGACCAAGGCAAAGGTAACGAACTAGCCCCACTGGGTGAGAACATACTATTAAAGCGACAGCCTAATCGACACTCACACCATCCACGCGCTCGGAGGATAAACGGCAATTGCGATGGCAACAATTAGCGATTCACGGCCTACCACTACTACACGGAACAGAGTTGATGAAGAAACATGAAATCATCAGCACACGCGCCTATGAGTAAGACGCTTTTCTTGCGATCGTGTGTTGTTGTCGAGAAGGTTCGAAGCAAAGATTCGATCCACGAACATAATCGATCAATCTTTTATTTGCTCGTTCTTGACGAAACGAACGTAGCAGAAAACAGGCTTTTGCGAAGAACCATTAATGATGATCATTTTTAAGTGTGTGTTAATTCTGCGCTTATTTGGCCCTTTATTTAAAAGGTTCTCTCTTTCTCCTTTTTTTGGGCTCTGCCAATCTACTATTTATGTTCTTTTCCCCGTTTTTGGACACAATACCTCAGTCAAATTCGCTTCGCGCAACATAATTCCCTTTTATTTTCACTGCACACAATCTGCTTACGGCTCTTTCCGGTCATTATTTAGTGCTTGATTGCTGGTTGCTACTATTTTGTTTATTGTTCAATGCCATCGCCCTCGGACGGGCGGGAACCCTTTTCCCGGGTGCCTTATGCATTGGAGCAGGATGAATGCTCCCCCCACCCCTTCCCCTCCTCATATATCTCCCTTGCTTCGCCAATACCACGCAGTGGGTGTGTTTGTTTGCCTTTCTCGTTTTGCGGCGTGGAAATCGCTAACAAGCTGAAACTTTAAACGATTTCTTTTCCTTCAACTGCGTTGTTTTACATTAAAAATATTTTGAAAATGATCAAATTGTTCCAAAACAATTTATAAATTGCTAAATCAACCTACCGACAGCAAGCAGCGCTGAAGGAACACGACTCCAAACCGTCATCTTGGTGATGGTGTTTGATATTCCCGGCAAACAGGCTTGTAACGTTGAGAAAATGTATCGAATATTGCTTCTCCTTTCCTTTTCACAAGTCACATTCCACTCTTCGCACTGTGCATTTCATATGCATTTGTGTATTTTTGCCTTTCGTTATCACACTGCACTTTTTCTTTTGCTAATATTTTCTTTGTGCACCTTTTTACATTGTTTTATCATTGGGTGAACAAATTAGAACGATGCAATTTCGTTCATACACACACACACAGACGCACCAGCATTTAAAAAACTCAACTACACACGCCTACACATTCTTAATCACATCTTTTCATGAAACAACACCCCGCAGCACTTAAGACAAGGAACAATAGTGGCACTGCAAACAAGCTTGTTTATCATCATACACACACACAATGAAACCACGCAGGGGAACACTCGCGGGCAACAGAAACTTGGAGGGGGAAAACAACCTGGCCTCCCGCAGCACTAACCAGGGAGGAGACTTTACGGACAGAGCAAACGTACGCCCGCTCGCGACGAAATGGCAATCAGCTTTGACATTTGAATCGTTTCTCTCGTTTGATGAGGGCGGCAGATGTTTGATAGCGACCAAAACCCAATGGACAAAAAAAGAGTAGCTCACTTGCAGCTATTTGAGCTACTTTCGTTATTGGCACAATCTGTTGGACCAATGCCATCCCAAGCACATGAGTTGAAATGTGCAAGCGGGAGTGGTTTGGAAAATAAAGCAATACATTTTTTTGTTCTAGTTCCCTGCATCTTTGCATCTGATTAATTACAGAACAAATTCGTCACAAGTTTAGCTCATTTAAGAGCAGAACTGCAACCTCTTCACCCAGTTAGCCCAATCGCTACAGATTCAGCTTAAACGACTGTAAAATCAAATATCCATAGAAAAAAAAACGAAAGCTTAATTGGTTTCCTCAATAGATGGCGTTTTATAACTCATCGATATATTGCTGTCCTTTTCTTGCAATGTGTTTTGCCTAGTTACATCTAATCATGGCCTACATACCCTTCTAACATTCAGAGCAAAAATCTATACGAATAATGGTCTGACACAGAAACTCGGGTATCGACACCATAAGTCGTTTGCCGTCTGCTAAACAAAGTCTTTCTATATTCCGTTTAGGTTGAGAGCTTGAGTCGTTTAGAACCCGTTTAGTGGTCGTTTTGTGGATTGGGGGCACTTGGGATAACTTCAATGCGAAACCATACACCAGTACAGAAGGAAGGAGGAAGCTCTCAAAACAAGGAAAGCGTGCTCCACTGGTTGGATATCCCACCGACAGATGGCGCCACTAGCGTTTTTGCTATTTTCATGATGCATGAGTCGTTCACCGTCTGCTAGACGAAGTCTTTCTATGTTCCGTTTAGGTCCGAATGAATCCGTTGAATGGTCGTTTTGTGGATTTGTGGCACTTGAGTACAGGTATTCCCCGATATACGCCATACTCGATATACGTGATTTCGCTGTTAAATTTGACAGTTCTTTGAGCAAATTGTACTAATTTGACACATCGAATGTCAAATGCGAAATAAATTCCTTTTTGCTCGAATTTGAAAAACCATTTCAAAAGTTATATAATTGTAATCTTCAGTTAAAATTAGATCATATAACTGATTTAGTGGCTAAAACCTACCACGTCAAGCAAGATTATAGGAAAATTAGCTATAATTTAACTGAATACCTCAAAATTCGACTTAAGCTAATATTCGAGTTATGCTTTTCCTTCGGTCCGCAATAATAGCGTATATAGGGGGATACCTGTAGTCAGTCCTACATGTTCCTACACGTTCCTTTCAGGGCTTGAACCCATGGTGGCAATGTTGTTAAGTCATACGAGTTGACGACTATACCACCAGACCGGCCCTGGTATTTATCTTACTTAAAAAATAAACTGGATAATTTGACTGTTCCGCAAAATGCCGAAATTTTGCGCGAGGCAAGTAGCTCAGTTTACAAAATTGAGCTACGTTTAGAATGGCTCGAGCGACGATGTCGATCTTCCTCCCTTCGGTATTGAAATATCCGCGTTTGTTCATCGGGACTATTGGCATCAGACTTGTCAAAATTGTTGTTGCAGCTGCACGCATCCTTAGCAGGAAGCTGGAAAACTTTGGAAAATTACCGCATTATCACATAAATAACTTTCCACCGACAGCCCTAAACAACACGCGACTCATTCCAACGCGTCAGTTTGTGCAAATTTGTTTATCTGTGCTCTGAAAGTCACCAGTTCAATTTCCCCGGTGTAAAGATGTCCGATGGTCAAGAAACAGTCCCAGAAGGATGGGAAAAGCGTACCAGCCGTTCCACAGGTAAGCAACAGAGCGAAACCCAACAAATCATGCACATCACTGTATTACATTATTTTCCACAGGCATGACTTACTACCTTAATGTTTACACTAAAGAGTCCCAGTGGGATCCCCCCACAGCTCCCGCAGAACCGGCTAATACGAATGTAAGTGCACAGATCGTTGTTTCTTGAATGCCTGGCACAGTTTCTACAATATCTGACACGTTTTCCTTCGACCAACACGACAGGAACCACATGAGGTGCAGTGTGCACATTTGCTCGTGAAGCATAACAAATCCCGCCGGCCGAGCTCGTGGAGGGAGGAGAACATTACGCGCAGCAAGGAGGAAGCGTTAGAAATCCTCGAGTCCTACCGCAAGAAAATTCAGTCCAATGAAGCCACACTACAGGAGCTGGCGCAGCGGTATTCGGACTGCAGTTCGGCTAAGCGCGGAGGCGATTTGGGCATGTTTAAGCGTGGCATGATGCAGAAACCGTTCGAAGATGCTGCATTCGCGCTGAAAGTGGGAGATATGTCCGACATTGTGGATACGGATTCGGGCGTTCATTTGATTCTTCGGTTAAAATAGACATTGATTTTGCTTTTCTTTGTTTCATTATGCTTAAACCGCACACGATGATTTTCAATGGAGCAAAACAACACAAAACAAACCAAGAACATACATCTATTCAGTTAGTCCTCATTGATATATTTGTTTCTGCATTTCGTTTTAAGCTGTGTCGGGTTTCGCACACTTCTACAGCTTGAGCTTCTCCGCCAGTAGTTTACCGCCCGTATGCTTCTGTGATTTTAGTTCCTTTTTCATCGGCACCACTTTCTTTCTCAACATTTGCTGCACTTCTTCGGTTGAATTTTCGAATATAAGCAACAGCAGAAATGAGGGCCGATTTTGGGTGATCCACGCGGACAGCTGCTCGACGGCCAGTTCCTCCACGATTGCGAGACCGAACTGTGAAACATCGTCACCGGCAAGCTGTCGCTTCTCCTGATCTAGTTTGATAATTTTCTTCAGCGCAATATGTATGCCGGCATGTTCGATACCGTTTATGAGGGGATTAGCGGCCAACTGCTTCTCGCGAGCCGCTGCCTGCAAAACGAGAGAAAAAAACCATCAGCATCAACGTAAGAATATTGTGAATCTGTTATGGAGCACGTTTACGTAAAAGTTTAACCAGAAAAGCAATAAAATGAAACCACAACTTACTTTTTCCTCCTCGAATGGGCTCTTTTTAAATTTCTTTATCTTGCGTTCTACGCCAGCGTTCGGTTTAAGGTTTTCCTTCGGTTTTTTGTCCACCTCGATCGAAAGAATTGACCCATCGAGATTGATTTCATGCTCGTGCACCTTCCAATCGGGATCGCAAACAACCTTCGCCAGAGCTCGATGCAGTCGACCCAACTCCTCTCCCTGGTCTGTGGAGTAAACCGGGTTTAGATGGTTAGAAAAACATGCTTCAATTAAGCTGCACACCAGATGCACTTCGACTTACAGTTCTTTAGTATGGCTGCTGTCAGGAGCGCTGTATGACCACCTCGCAGCCAAAAGCTGGCGTTGCTTTCCAGCTGCTTGCAGAAGGCTTCCTTGGCGACAGCAAACACCTCCTTGCGACGAATGTCTTTATCTTTCTTGCTGTACTCCAGATACCCGTTCAGCAGATCGATCTGGGTCGGGTGTAGCAAATCCTTGTCGTCCGGAGAGAAAATCCATCCAACCACCTTGCGCCCCCATTCGCCACTTCCAACGATCGTCTCTATCTGTTCCAGGATGGGGCTGATGACCTGCTTGCCCAGCGTAACCGTATCGTCGTAGCAGTTTAGTACACACATGACCAACCGGTGGCCATGCTCATGAATCGACAGTTTCTCGACGTACGGCTTCATCGCTCTCAGGGCGGATCGACGATCCTTCACGACTGAGTGCAGGAAGCAGTATATCGCTGCACCGGTTCCGTCCCGTGTGCTTGAAATCGATGCCAACAGCGGTAGGTACAGTTCGATCACCTCCGAACGTTCCGTCGTGCCGGCTTCCTCGAGGAACTCGGCCAACAGCGCATGGAGCAAGCTGTTGTCCGTGAGCCGCTTGTTGGCAGCCTGCACCAAGTGGTCCTTAACCGTGCTCAGCACGCTCGACTTCATGTACGCGTTTGTCGTCCAGCAGTCCTTCATCGTCTGCACCGTACGATCCTTGTCCAGTTTGTACAGTTCCGAGTAGAATGGTTGCCGCATGAAGGATCGCTGTTCGTTCGTAGCGTACTCGTTGTACGCAGCGTCTACGATCGAGCTGGAAAACGTGTGATTCACCAACTTCACGACGTCCTTAATGATCTCGTTCACAACACGCGCGCACAGCTGCTTCGAACCGTGCTTGAAAAGACTGGTAACGCAATGGTGGCCATACTTTGACGTTGCCAGCACGGCCACGGACGGCAGCAGACTGGTCGCAATCTGGTCCCTGATCTCATCCGATGCATTCTTGATCATGCACTGGAGCACACGGGCCGTATCGTGTGAGGTGGCTACCTTGGCGTAAGCGTCCTCCTTCCCTAGCAGCTCGTGTAGCTTTTGCACCAGCTCTTCCTTCCCTTCGGCCGTCTTGCGCTTTAGCTTCTCGTATATTTTCTTCGCACTTACGCTCAGCTCGTACAGTTCCTTCGATTTGTTCTGCCGCCGCTGCTGGCGAAGCTCCTTCTGTTTCGCCTTTAATCCATTCCAGTACTCCTTCTTCGATTCGGGCGTGTTGGGGACGAACGTTTTATATTCCCCATTTTCGAATGGCTTGCCACCGGGGCTGGTTTTCTTCTGAAAATTGCCGGCCGTTTTACCGACACTCGACTTTACGACGCCATCCTTTTTCTGTACTTTTGCCTTCGTTTTGTCGCCGGCCGGCTTGCTGCCTGGTTCCTTTTTCATTTTTTTCACCGGTTTCTCCGAGCCACCAGTTTCTGATGAGGAAACTGAACGTTTCTTCGTTTGAATCATTGCGTTACGGAAAGGAAAGGTTTTAATGTATCCAACTAAACTTTACAATTGCAGCTACAATGCGGTCCCGAGCAGTTACAATCAACAAAAACACGTTTTCTTGTGGCTGCGCATGATGACAGAACAATGACAGAGCCGAGCAGATTTTTATGTCAAGTTTGCTTTAGATCAGTTTCAGAAATGACAGCTCCTCTCTAAATGATGTTATTTGATTTATTGCGATATTTTCAGTATGCATGATAAATAGGAGAAGCACTTATTATTGCATGATTATTCTACGATTTCTTTAGAGACTTTGTTCGCATTTCGGCTAAATATAAAAACATAGACCTGCTTCTCTCATGCCATCCGCCATCATACCATTACAATGGAACAACCTCCCGTTAAACGAAACGTCAAATTTGCTTGTTCGGAAAGGTTGTCACCCCCCGCTTCGACAGTGTTGTCCACAACAAAAAAAAGGAAGGGTGAAAGAAAATTGAACGGGCAACGCAAAATACCAGCCCAAGCATATTACCTCCAAACTTGTCGTGCGTGTCACTCGTGTGTTCGCTTGTCCAAAGTTAAGCTCCGTGGTAGTGAAATCGTCATATGTTCGGAAATGCGTCAAATTAAGAGCAGAACTGTGGTGGCACTAACATAACGGAGCAAGCAGAAGAGCAAAGTCAAACAAAGCAATTTGCGATCGCATTGCTGCCCTTGCCAGCAACAAACCAGCAAGTACTTCGGATGCAGAGTTCTTCCCTCGTTTCAAGAGAGCGTCTCGTTTCGAGTGATATTTCAGCGAATGGAAGGCTTGGATCGCACTGGTACGGTTGGCAAAGTAGGCGGTGCGGGGAGTTGCGTTGACATTTAGCACAGTAAACAACGGTGAGAGGTTGTGGAGCGACCCCACGCAAGGGAGTGTAATAAAAACAAGAAGTAAAATATTTACTTCGCTCACCTACCAGTGCGACAACCGATTTGCTCGTGCGAAACGATTAGTGCAATTTTGGAGTATTTCCTCCAGTAAAGCCAACCCGGTCGCCGAGCCATCTAATTCGGGTCAGTTGGCGTGGCAGTGAAATGGTGTACAAATGTGAAAAATATTGCACGCTGTGGTCAGTGTAAGTGCGTTTACCAGTGAGCAGCAGCATATTAGGTGGGGAGGTGGAAAAGGGTCCCCAGCTCGCGTCACCTGCGTTTTGCAATCGCAATTGAAGGGCAACGAGCTGCTCAGCTCAGCTGCCCTGCGACCAGCCGTGTGTCCTGCAGCCGTGGCTAGAAGTATCAGCAGCAGCAGCAGCAGTGGTGCAATGAAATGTGATATCGTGCAGCACGAGTGGATGAATCGTGTCGTGCATCATCTTTGCTTTTTCTGCTGTGATAAACGGTGATCGTACGTGTGCGATAAGCGGGCAGAGTGTAGCAGATCGGGCAGTCCCGAGATGGAACTGAGCCCTGGAAGTAGCAGCTCCACCGTACCTCCGCCGGGAGGCGGTGGTGGCGGTGTTGCTGTTGCAGGAGGTGGAATAAGTGTGGCGGGTGGTGGTGGTGGTGGTGGCAGTGGGGCTGTTGGGGGTGGCAGTGTGGTAACGCGGCCCCCCATTACGGCACTGTTTCGCGAAATCCACAAAAACAGCTGGCTGCGGCGATTGAACAACGATAGCAGGCGACCATCGGTGCTGGCCAAGGTATGTAGTCCGCCCGTAACTACGCGTAGACTCAAGGAAAGGGACAAGATATTAGTGACCAATGTCCTTCGCCGTTTGGGGCCGTTTGGCAATGTGGGGGGGAGGACAGAGTGCTAGCTGGTGGGATTGATTATTAAACGCGTTTGTGTTTCGTTTGTTATCTGTTTGTTATGAAAACGAACTTCACAAACATGGGATATACTATTTGCAGCTTGCTTGGATAGTGTAAGCGGGTTAGTTACAAAATAAACGATACGCGAGCGTCATTGCACGTAGTTGCTTTTAAGGGTGAACATATTTATTTAAAGTGACTTTTGGTAACCGTTTACTTCGTAGCCTCTCATTTGGTTTATACCAACAACGTCTAATGAGCAGTTGAAATGAAGTCATAGTTATTGTATTAATTGGGTGGCTCGGTAATCGATTGACGAGACGCATTGGATTCTAGAGAGAACCGATTTAGTATTTCCTCTCTAACTAAAAATAATTTTAGTTTATGTTAAGTCATAAATTAAACATAAAGAAACATAAACAAAAATATCAGTTACAGAACGATTAGTCATAAGTGGAACAAGTTATAACATGATATCATATGTTGAGACATCACTGTTTTGTTTGGTGGCCAAAATCTGAATGGTTGTCACGAATTCAGCAACTTCTTGCACATTTGTGCGCCATTAGAGCAAATAGCGTATTCGTGGTTCGATTAAAGTGAAATTAACTGGAGCCCAGTAACCAACCAACAAAAGAGATAATTTTGTAATGCGAATCCCATTTAAAGGAAGGTTTTAAGAATTCCATAATGATTATTATATTAAAATAACTAAAACTATACAACTTCTGTTTTAGTAAATTGAATGTTTTGCGAATTCTCTGCCTCAGCGATCGGCAAAGTTCGGATAACCGAACAAATTTGTTTAGCAGTTTAGCAGCGGGATTTTATTTATTCTTAATAATGAAGGGGACAAAAACAGAAGGAACGACTGTTAAAGTATTGAGCATTTATAACATTCTGATCGTATGCAGATTCGGAAGAGAAAAAAAGCAATGCAGATCTGTCTTTGCTATCCTACAAACCCAAGTTCCAAGCTAACACTATTCCTGATGTATGCGAAATATATAAAAAAACTGATGCTGGGGCCCTTTCCGTTTTAAGTTCGTAGGCTGAATTTCAGCTTGTCAGCTGTTTGCATTGTATAGCAGTTTTCGAGCAGCTATCTAAGTGGGTATACAGGTGGGCTTATCCCAAAGTGTATGAATTTAGAAGGCTGATTTCTGAATGAACAGAACGCTTCTGTTTCTGAATGAAGATTTTAAGAGTGTTTTGTGTATTCGTCAAGCCTCCAGAAAGCTCGAATGAGCAAAAGTTTTCACCCATCTTGTTAAAAAGTGACATTCAAATGTGGTTATAAAAATCATGCTATCATGAGACCACCTGGACTACATACACTTTGATTCTAGATTCCATCACCTGATCTCTTTAATGCCCCTTGGGTTAAATGTAAACATCACTTTGTTTTGCCATTTTTTCGAACAGGTACTCGAATCTAATTCTAGCTTTGAGGCTAGAATAATCTAGACTGAACATTGCAGGCTAGTTTTATGTGTGGTTTTGTATGGAGTGTTTACATGATTTCTGCCTTCAAGTGTCAAACTCCATACAAAAAGCTGACTAGAATCGTGAATGGCCCCACTTTCTGTTAAGTTACTTCTGATTCTACTTCCATAACACAATCGATCAGAAATGTTTCACTTAATTGTATTGACATACAACAAGTCCACATTCATGAAAGCACAATTCAAGCACAATTTGGTTCTGATGGAATCCTAGCAGTCGTGCTTAAATCATGCTCTTTTTTGCAAATATCGTGGCCAGTTCTCAATCTAGACTAAAAAATGTTGATGTCATTTAATAGGTAATCTCTCTGAGCATCTATAGAGTTTTTAAAATGAAGAATTATTATATCTTTTAAGTCTTATTCTGGCGGTAATGCTTAGCATGATAGACTAGTATAAGGATTAAGAAGATTAAATTCATCCTACATCATGCCCATAAGTTTGTATTGTACAAAAACTACTCGCACGTCGAAATACGTCCAGATGTTAAAAATGTCAGGCCTAATTTGTGTTTATTATTATTTTACAGACAATTCACGATTCATTCCTTTCGACTGATATTCTTTTGCGTTTTACAGAGCTCGTATATAAAAAAAAAAAACATTGTTTCCGTGTTGAAGTGGTCCTTATCGCTGATGAAAACTAAATTATGACCTTTAATGTGGCTCTTTTGTCCATTTATGATTATCATACCAGTGTACCATCAATCGTTTGATTTCAAATTACGATCGTTTTGAACATTTCAGCCAGAATAGGATATAAAATGTATGAAAATCTTCCATTTTAAAAACTTTATCGATACTTCGAGAGCTTATCTATCAAATGACATCAGCAATTTAGCAAAAAACTACCAAAAAGTTGAGCGTATCATCCAGTAAGTAGGCCATCGTGTATAAAAACATCGACTGTGACAATGTACTGGCATTATTTTATTCTCATATTTTATCAGAAAATGTGTATTCTATTTTGTTTAGTGCCTCGTCGAGGTTGTGCGAATAACAGTACAACATACGGTTGCTATTTTCTCCGGTGTTTCGTTGCCTGCAGATCTCAATTACTTCTTCAGGCATTGGTTGGTCCATGACGTCCTGTTGGCCTTCATCTTTTTGGCGTAACGTCCTACGCGGCATATTGATAGCATATTTGCATTGATAATTGATAGCAAAAATAACATAAACCAAGAACTTCAGTGTCCATCGTTCCCACAGAAAAACTGTACGTTTTGCCATCTTTTGCGTCAGGATACAATGATTTGCATTGCTCTAATTGTGGTCATTTTGTCAGTTGTATGCCTAATAATCACGACAACTCATTCACATAGAAAACCTTTCGAAAATATAGACAATCTATGCTATAGAGTGCAAGATCCTTAGTAGCCAAATTAGACCCACAAGCGTGCGCACGATTGAATATTGGTTTTGTTCCCATAAATTCTCAAATGTGCTCTGAGCCACGGTTCGATAAGATAAAACATATGATACCTACAAACATAGCTACAAAAATAGAACCATTGAATCGAATGACTTGTTAATGTTTCTTCGAAAAAACCAAGCATATTTATTTGCATGCTTAGTTTAATAATTGATTGGAATTGGAATTGAATAATTGATAAGAATGATTCATACTACGCAAGCATACGCTTGAACGAATTTGTTATACATCAACATAGGTAGCATTTAGTACAACGATTCTGATAATAACGTTTTGTCACTTCATTTACTTTTCCAAGCACAAGCAGAATGAGTCAAATGAGTGGTGGTTACATATTTGGCAATGCTAGGATTAAAAACTTTTTTTTGTTATTTCTGATTAGATTAGTTCAAATTTGGAAGACGGGAGTTCCTGAAAAGTTTACTAAACGGTCAAACGATTACGAGTGGCTATGTTCACTTTCCCCTTCAGAATTACCCTTATCATCTGTCTTTCGCTTGACTGCTGGCTGATGCTGCATCCGGTTCTCATGCCCCATAAAAAGAAGCAAACAAAACAGCAGCGCTTCAAACTATGGCCCTATGGACTATGTCTTCTTCTTTTTCCCCAAATGTACAACCAAAGTTGATCAAAATCTCGATTCTTAATCGTTGCACGTCAAAGTAGAGACCAAAATCGCGGAGAAAGTATTAATGCACGCGTGATCTACGTCCATACCTCCACAGATTCCCTTCCCGACTAGCGCCATTGTGTGTTCATACTCATGTGAGTGAGAGACACAAATCAATGGAAAGGGAGACAAAAAATCAGCTCTTGATTCACTCAGGGGGATTTGTCATTCAGCATACTAACACAAAGCGTCCAAAAGGAAGAAAGGAGAGTGGGGGGAGTAGGGAGGAAGGGACGGGTGGCAGCGGAAATACTCATGTCAGTCCTCCTGTGCGGAGTTTTACGCCATTTGTCCCGCCACAGCTACGCATAATTCCGCGCATATCTCGTTTTGTAGGTCGGGGCTTGTTGTTGTTGGTGGCGGCCGATTGTGACCGATTGTTTGCCACCCCATCCGAGGGTTGGGTTTTTTTTTATATTTCAGCTATCTTTACCCACCGTCAACCCTTTACCGGATATGTGAGAAAGCAGTGGCATTGTGAGAAGCATTGTTGTTGTTGAAGTACGGCCGTTGTTGTTGGGCTATGTGGTTTGGATGTCTTGGCTTGGTGGGAGTGTAGTGTGGTCCCCTCAAGGTGGAATTCGCTCCGCAAGACTTTCGCAGTAGCAGTTTGTAGGCTGTCACCTTGGGCTCATCATCATTATGTTTGTAATGAATGTGCTTCGCTTTAAAAAAAAACTATTTTGATATGGACGTGAGGTTTGTTGCAGAAAGCTGAGTTTAAAAAAAGTGCTCAAAACGGGCATGTTAACATCATTCGTTATACAGCGGGCCAAAGAGTGTACACGTTCAAGAAAAGGAATCTATTACATTCCTAGTAAAAAGGACCATGGAGATCCGTGGTTAGTCACTTCGAGCCAAACGGGACCGTATTTTGGCCGCGCAATGGTCAATCATGAATGTGAGATAAATGCCATGCACATTTGCATTTTCTCAAGCAAACCTATTGTGAACGGTGCTCAGATTTCCGGCTTTGCGGAGCAAGGATTGTTCTGTCGGCCTCGTGGCTCGTTCACGCAAAGATTCAGCAGTGGGTGGTTGATGTGGATGGATATGTTTTCCTTTTGTTACTGGAAACATACAAAAATCACGGCCTTCAGCTATTTGCCAAGCGCTGGTTTGCATCGATAACGGTGCTGCATGCGGCAAAAGGACACCCAGCGCACTAACGCTTTGGTTGTGGGACGGAATTCAATCCTAGGTCATGTGTATGGGAACTCTTTTTGTTGCTTTTTTTGTTAACGCACCAACGGGTCAGCTCCAGCGCGCACCAGCAGACAAAGGGGCGCCATATTTTGAGCAATAATTTATTGCCTCCGCTGGTATGGCAGGCCCTGCAACGGCTGTGTATATTTAATATGTTTTCCCGCCCTGCAAGGGCCACTCAGTACGCTGCTGGATCTCAATTGCAGTGCGGCGTCGTTCACCTGTCTAGCAGTATGATTATGCCGTACAACAGAATGGATTCTATTCCTAAGCCCACGTTCTATTGGACTGTGAACTGTAAGGTAAAGCGCTATTGTACTGTACCCATTACGTGCCGAGACACATTGTAGCGTGTCGACGCGTTGTCTGCCTCAATCAAGTGAGAAATCGAATTTTTGGCTAATGTTTTTGATACATTTCATTCGAAACTTTTTTCAAAAAATCACAGTCGACTTCCGCTTATATTGAATATGTTCATGAGTAACTAAATATCAGCCATCGAATTTGAGTGCAAGCCGTCAAAGTTGAAGCGGGAATGCTGCCGTGACTCCGTAGTGTTCTACTAATGCATTATGACAACATTATATGTATACAATATAATTGTTGGATGGGTTAAACTTTAATGTTTCAAGTTTGGTAGGATATTGGATGTAATATGTGATTTTTGTTCAATTAAGAAAATGAATCTTCCCTAGTCTTCTTAGGATACATTGTAGCCTAATATTTGGACCTAATATTTGTTCCTAATAGTTTTATCTACAAATAGCCAAATTTATGTTCATAGAATATTTTTTATTGAATTTAATACATACATACATACATACATACATAAATACATACATGATAATAAAAAAATCTCGTGTTACGGTGTTTGTTGCCAGCAACCTCCGAACCGGCTGGATCATTTTCAACGAAACTTTGCACACACCTCATGGTGGCATGAGAATAAGTTTTAAGACTTACTACATATTCAGATGTTACACTAAACTTAATTTAATTAATTAACATTCGGCGTGAAGTGCGGTTTACACCGGCTTTAAAAACCCGCAAGCAAATTCGAGCAGTTTGCGAGCTCGCATGAGGCCTCGCAATCGCGATAGCTTTTTAGTGCTGGTATATGGGTACAGATAATCCCCTGATATACGCCATACTCGATATACGCGATTTTGGTATACGTTCATACATTTGACAGTTCTTTGAGAAAATTGTACTAATTTGACACATCGAATGTCAAATGCAAAATAACTTCCCTTTGGTCGAATTTAAAAACCATTTCAAAAGGTTCAGGTATTCCTCGGTATACGTAATTTCGGTGTAAGCGTTTTTCTTAATTTGACAGTTCTTATACTAATTTGACACATCAAATGTCAAACTCAAAATAAATTCCCTTTTGGTCGAATTTTAAAAACCATTTTCAACGGTATAAAATTGTAATTTTCATTTGAAATCAGATCAAATAAATAATTAGTGGCTAAAACCTACCACTTCAAGCTAGATTATACGAAAATTAGCTATAATTAGACCGAAAACATCGAAATTCGACTCACGTTAATATTCTAATATTTAATAGCGTATATCTGGGAGTACCTGTATATGTTATATGGTATATTATCCCAATAAACTCTGTGGTAAACCAAAAATTCAGTGGTATCCAAACGGATGATTGTCATAGCAGATCTTAATTACCTACTGTTATTACGACAGATAAGAAGAATCGAAGCTTTGGGATAAAATGATTGAAATCATTGTAATCATTGTTTTTGCACTCCTCGGATTGCATATTCTTCTATTTTTGATTAAAACGAGACATCAATTTTATCTCGTGTGAAGCCGGGCAAATCAGCTATACATGAATATAAATATAACGTTTCAAAAATTGCTTTACAAGTAACATTGGAGATAGCGTGAAAATACGTGTAGCATCCGCTAAAAGAAAACTTTAAACATTAAATACAATGTATTTGTGCTAACAATTGTTAGAGTAGCTGATTTTGTTTCATTTGTACGTCTTCGATGAATTTAAATACGTTTAACAAAAAGCGGTCTCGAATGTATTGACCAAACTTTTGCCCCAAAACATTCACCTACCCCAACCATTTGATGTTGAAGTGGAATGTTCTATTATCCATAAGTTCGCATTGTACACTACTTAATAATAGAGTTCGTACATGTCTTGCTATGCCTCTCTTGCCAAAATACTAAAAAGCAGCTTGGTTAAAGTTTAGCGTGGCTCGCATTGCGTGTATAATATTTTCCCCCATTTCATTCACGAACTCAACCGATTGAGCGATTTTCTGACGAGTTCGACATGAGGCCTCGTGTGCCGTGTCGGGCACGGTCGGCAAAACCGCAAGAAGGCAAACGAAGCTGGACTAATATACGTTTGTTGGCGAAGGCAATGAGACTGTTTTAAAAGTTGTTCCCACACACATAAACCCGGCTTGCGTGTGGCAGTCCGTAACCCGACCAAATTTTAGACCACGTTTTAGCCCCTCTCCTGGCCTGCCTCTGCCACCTATCCTGCATAAACCCGGGGTGGTAGGGAAGGGATGAGGTGATGATTTTTGGGTGGCTTTTTTTCTTGGAGGTTGCCCACGGAGGTTGGCCTGCGATTGTATAAAGTTTTATTTAATTTGTTCCGCGACAGCAGAGGGGGCAGCCTCTCATGTCTTGTTGATTTACTGTCAAGGTTAAGCGCGGAAGCGGATTAATAAAACCTACAGCAGTTGGTGGGATGAAGTAAAATATCGTATGGAAAGAAGAAGAAGGAGAGGAAGTTTAAACTAACACGAATCATTCAAAATATAACGAGAGGACCGGAGGATGATAAGAATCGCGGCAAGGTAGAACATGCCTGACTAGAGGTGGTTGTGATGGATTTTGGATAGAATTTGTGTGCCCCGTTCGGCAGGATTTGTGAGAAGAATGGCTCTATGGTTTAATCAGTCAGTCGTACCACCATATAGGCCACTTTGGATCACACTTCTCGCGTGTGCATGTGTGTACGTGCGTGCTGAAACAAATAAGTGGGAAAAGGTTATTGGTTCTAGATTGCTGCTGTAGATGGTTGGAATAGCATTATTGCTGTTTTTTTTTGTTTGGGGGCCTGTTAGAAAATTGGATCTATTGAAAGGTGAAAAGTGATAAGCTTATCCATTTGGAATTACATGATGCATTGTTATTGTTTAGGAAATAACTTGAATATTGAGAAAAGTAAGACATTTTTATCGTACTATTATGGTTTGGGTCGGTCTGGTGGTACAGCCGTCAACTCGTACGACTTAACAACACGCCCGTCATGGGTTCAAGCTCCGATAGACCGTGCCCCCATACGTAGGACTGACTATCCTGCTATGGTAACAATACAGGGTTTCGAATCATATAAGGGAACTAGCTGACCCGACAAACTTAGCTATTCCAAAAAAAAATTAAAATATTTTATTATTGATATGTTACTTGGGATAGTTGTATCGTGCCCGTATCCCCTCAGGATTCGATGATCAAGTGTAAACCGCCAGGCTCCTCACACCAAGTGTCAAAGTGCCGTATACAACACAACAACAATCCTGCTCTTTGTATGGGAGTTAGAAAATCATTTTTAAATTAAATTTAGTGTTACATCTGAACGATTTTTAAGTCTTAAAACCTATTCTCATACCAACATAAGGTGTGTGCAAAGTTTCGTTGAAAATGGTCCAGCCGTTTCGGAGTTTGCTCGCAACAAACACCGTGACACGAGATTTTTATATATATAGAAGAAGATAGATAGTTTAATCACTTAGGGGAATGTTGCAAATCTGTAGGGGAATGTTGCATGCAAGCTGTGGAAGTTTGCAATCATATAGGGGAGTGTTGCAATCGATTAGGGAAATTTTGCAAGCGTATTGTGGAGCTGTCATCAGACTGTGGGTGCCGCTATAAAAAGCTTCGAATTGATACCGATGATGTTTTTTTTTTAACATCATTTGGAGTTGTTTTTCTGTGGGATTCAGCTCAGTACACACGATAAACTAAATAAATCCTGCTGCGGAGCCATAATTAAACATGATAAGTTAGTAAGATTGACGAAAATATTTTGAGGTATTTACAGCGGCACCCACAGTCTGATGACAGCTCCACAGTACGCTTGCAAAATTCCCCTAATCGATTGCAACACTCCCCTTTACAATTGCAAACTTCCACAGCTTGCTTGCAACATTCCCCTACCGATATGAAACATTCCCCTAAGTGATTGAACTATTCCCTTACATGATTCAAAACCCTGTAAGTCGCTGAAAGCCAAGCTCACTTCACTAGTGGGTACAAGCAGGCCTTGACCGACAACGGTTGTTGTGCCAAAGAAGAAGAAGAAGATTATGGTTTAGGGAGGTAGATAAGCAAAATTCTAGACGATTAGAGAGTAACTGATGTATAATACAATACAAAAATGCGAACATGAAAGAGCGTTACAAAAATGCTACTGCTTTTAATATTAATTTAATTTACTTACTTACTTACTTATCCGGCACTACAACCGCTTTGCGGTCTTGGCCTGCCTCAGGAGTGTCCGAAACCGCTCACGGTCTCGCGCCTTCGTCTGCCAGTCCGTTATCCCGGCCTTAATGGCGGACGCCTCCACGCCATCTTGCCACCTTAATTTGGGCCTACCACGCCTCCTCTGTCCTTGGGGACGGCCTAAAAAGACTTTACGGGCTGGGTCGTCCGTTTCCATGCGTATAACATGCCCAGCCCACCGGAGCCTGGCGAGCTTTATACGCTGTACGACAGTGAGGTCGCCGTACATCTCGTATAGCTCGTCATTATAGCGGCTCCTTCCTTATAGATTGTCCTTCCACACATACGGGGCCAAGTATCCTTCTGAGCATCTTCCTTTCGAACGCGACTAAGAAGGTTTCGTCAGATTTGGACAGTGTCCATGTCTCAGAGGCGTATGTGAGTACTGGTACTATATAGGTACTATATAGTCCCAGCTTCGTCCGTCGCGACAGGTTCTTTGAGGTGAACTGATTTTTCAGGCTGTAGAATGACCGGTTGGCAGCCAGCATCCTTGCGCGCAACTCAGCTTCCATGCTGTTGTCGTTTAATTTAATTTAATAGAAGTATTTATTTTATTGAGGTGTGGGCAAGTATAATAAAGGAAAGTAAAATTCAAAAATTAATGTAGCCGTCGATATTCAAAACTTCAACGTTGCTGTGATTCTAAAAGGGTTAAAATTATCCAAACTTGGTCACTAAAAAAAATGGAATTCCCTTTAGTATAGGGAATCATATTTTCTAATGTTTTCAATATCGATTCGCCCCTGGATAGTCGCTCAACCCGTCATTGTAGTGTCTACATTTTAAAAATTAATTTATTTCCATTACACTTCATCATTTTCCCCGATTTAGGCGATACTTGTACTATCCTAATGCCACTGTGAACGACACATGGTTGTAGTAACCGCAAGGCATAACCAACGCTACTGCTAGCGACCCCCTTGATGACAAACTCTTGCAATGGATTGTCCAACTGAAAACTGTATCGAAACTTTGTGCATTGTTATGCTTGATGTACCGCGTACTGAAGCCGCCCGGCAGAAATTAACGCACCACTTACTCCCTCCTCCCCCTTGTGTGGTTAGCTGCTCCTCCGCAGTGAACCAAAAATCGCAGCATTAAAACACATATTAAACACGGCTTTGTCTTTGCCCTCAAGCTTAAGCTCCTTGAAGGCTGTGCTGATGGCGGTGGTGGTGGGTTCGTTCTCTTCATTCGTCATTATTCAACAAAAGAGCGGATGTGGCATTGGACACGGTTTCTTCACTTCAGCCGCTATGCGTAAGGGCTGCGCGAAACAAATGAAACAAATTACCATCGTGCGCAACTAAACCACTCAGGCAGCCGAAGAAACAAAGCGCGCAACCAAAAATAAAACACACAAACACACAAAACCGAAGTGTGGTGGCGTGAAGAAAGTGTTTAAAATATCAAAAATGTTGATCTCTTTGCGCATGGTGTAACGGCGGACGCGGCAGAGAGGAGGGAATCGACCCCCCCCCCCCCCCCCCCCCCTTCCCCCGTCGGGTTGCGAATGCAACTGCATACGATGCCGTGTTTGGTAATTGAAAGGTGTGAAGTGGTGTGTGTTTATGTGTGTTTGTTTGTTTGTCCACAGTTTGCGGCCACAGTTTCCATTTAATCTGCTCTCAAGACACCGACATAAGTAATCGTAATTGTTCCCCCGTGTGTGCCGGAGAAATCATCGATCCATCGACTGTTTTGGTGAAATGGATCGTCCAAAAATAATTGCTTTATTAGGTTTTGGTGTGAAACAGTCAAAGTTGCATCGTACGAAAATGCAAATGCGACTGGGCTGCAAATTGTACGCTGGCTATCATAGCTACAAACATATTGCTCCAAAAACTGTGCCAGCGATCGCGATCAGCAGACGGGGAAAAGAATCGATCGTATGTCGAGACCTGTGCGGGCAACTACATAGCACAGGTGGAATGGAATGTTGGGTACGAGGCATGACCTGCACAATACCCCTAGTGGCGGCATAGGTTCGGCCGTACAGCTGGTTCGGAGAGAGAGAGAGAGAGAGAGCACAAAGTCCATTAACCGCCAGCGTTTCCAGATGGCGAAGAAAGAACTGGTAGAAAGCTTACCAGCTGTTCGCACCTTAAGATTCTTAGAGTCGGTAAAGAGATGACCGCAGAGGACAGGACGGTCGCAGGGCGTTTGGGCTTGGGATCCCGATTAAATATAGCGGAACGTGTGCGGACACGTCGTAATCGATCTTCCTAAACGAATCGCAATTAGAGCGTGGGGCAATAAAGTGAGATCGGACTGCTTTTGGACGTGGCCCGCTGTGTAGTTGCTGAGATGCAGTCAAAATGAGAAAAAAAAAACAGATCCAAAAAACACAGTATTTTGCATTTTGGCGTTTTTTTTTGCTTGAACGCTTTTTCTTAACGTAGAAAATAGCCTAGAGATCAGAGTATGATCATCCTGATTCTGATTAATGCTGTTGTCTAAAGCCGATGGAATATTGTTAAAATGGTTATAGTTTTTGGATTATTTTAAAACTACAACCTTTGTTTCTAATTTCATATATTTTTAGCATTTTTTGTACATAACGTCTTGATTGAAAATATGCAGAAGAACTGTTTTGTCTTGCAGAAGAATTGTTTTTGAGTGGATCACCCTTTATATAAATAGTTCTTCTACTTTTATTTGGCGTAAACTTGCTACGCGGACAGGCCGGCCTATACAGGCTTTGGAGACTTGATTTAATTCTACGCAGCCGGATAGTCAGTCCTTGCCACGAGGAGACGGTCCAGTCGGAGCTTAACATGAAGTTTCAAATTTAGCCTTTGAGTTTTGCATAATACTGCTCTTTTGATGCGATAAGTCCTTGAATAGAATTGTGCAAAAGTGTTTTGAAAATGTATTTTACATTGTTTTCTTAATACTTACACATTACATTTTTATCATAAAATTCTTAAAGTACGTTTACTAAATTCTTCCCTTTCTTCTCTTTCTGCCTTTCTCCCTTTCTCGATGACAGAAACCAGATAGGTACTGGGTGGTGTTTTGCGTGCACGATGACTGTGAGGCATTCCTGGAGGGTTACAGCGACCCACGCCAAGCACCGTCGCACGGACCGGAGTGGGCACTATCGCTCCAAACCGTCCAGCACGTCTCGCACGCCCTAGTCTCCGTGGAGCAGGAGTTTGAATTTGTGATAACGCTTGGCAGCGAGGTGGCCCGCTTCAATGCCAACACCTGGGAATGCATGCAGGAATGGGTAGAATGTCTGCGCTCGAAGCTGCGCGAGATGAAGCTATTGTCGCCGAAGGAAAATCTCTACTCCCGGCTGCCCGAGGTGCGCCCTCCGTTGGCCCCGACGCGCGATCCGACCTCTCCACTGCCGGCGACCCCTCCCGTGCCGGCAGCAATCGTACCAGGCATCGAGCGTGTTCAGCCACCATCCCTGGTACAGCAGCAACACCACGGACATCATGCGAGCGTCGGGGCGAGCGCAAGCGGACAATCTTCATCGCTGTCCACCGCCGGAGCGTCTGGCTCTGCCGGTGCAAGCAGTTCGATGGTCTCGAACACTGGCACCACAAGCTCCATTTCGTCATCAGTATCATCTTCTTCATCCTCGTCATCATCCTCGTCCTCATCCTCCTCCTCCTCATCATCTTCATCCGGGACCAGCTACTCGTCCACGCTCACATCCATATCAAACTGCCCGGTGACCGGTGAGCGGGGAAGTGCAGCTGGGCCACCGGCCATGTCCAACACGTCTACCCAGAATCTCATGAACCTGCTGTCGAATCCGCTGCAAGCAGTGAGCAGTATTAACGCGCAGTCTAGTAAGATTCAGCCGGCCAGTGTAACCGATAGTGTGTCGCTCGGATCAACGTCCTCGCTGGTCTCGGAAGAAGAACCACAACCGCTAGAGGAGTCCCAAAGCTGCACCGCATCCACATCACCTTCCCGAGACTCTACACCGGGCTCGAGCTTGCCCAAACCGCAAAAAATAATCAACAGAGACAACACTACCACCGGCCATCATAATCATCATCCGCTGGTGACACTCGCAGCTGGTACATCGACCACAACCTCCTCGCTAGCGACCACGTTCGTCACCAACGTGCTGGCGGACCCGTCCGGAACGGCCGGACCATCGTTGAAGCGCGCCATTAACGATAAGAAGCTGCTGCTGGATGTACGGCAGTCTCCGGAACGATCCACCACTGCGAGCTGTGATGTTGACGAGGCATTCGACGCGACAGGCAATGGCATAAGCAATGGCGACCACACCAACGATGGTAAGAATTGGCGTCCATCCCTGGACTCTATTGTCAACTAATTGCCTTCAATTAACGGTGCGTGGCGTCCGGTCACATATCGCTTAAAGAGGTCGCCGCCGCTCCCCTCATAGGTAGGGTCGGGACCGAAGGCGACCACAAACATGGCGAATGGTCACGGGGTATTGCCAAACACTCTCCCTGGGTGTGCTGTTGTGTGCGTTAGTCATTTGACAGTGAAGGACCGACCTACGATTACCGTTTGGGTTGCCCACCATGGACGATGAATCAGACGGTCCCCGCATAACGACGACGTCACACAATTTGTTGACACATGCACCTTCGGTCAACACATCGCCCATTCGAGGCCATTGCTACCGCGCTGTTGTCGATGGTTCCGATTTCTACGAACGATCATATCAATTGCGGAAAAGTGGGGGAGTTCTCGTATGGCAGTAGGTGTTCCCCATTCGATGCGTTGCACGGTGCGCTTCATTCATCGATACATTCTGTAAAGCGGCGACGGTAGACCATGCTATGATTGAAGCAGAACCGGTTGATGATGCGATTTTTATGGATAAATGTGCGTAGCATGCAAACAATTTGCTTCGAGGGAAATGCCCCAATACCTACTGATTGATGAGTAACGTAATGTGTATGTTGATTTACATTGATTAAATTCATCGATTTGCTTGCGTTGCTTTTTACGGCGTGGTGTACTGTATCCGATGCAATAATTCCGTCGGGCCATTGTTATGATTTGTACAATTGTCGAACATTAGTAGATAATGGTATATTTTTGGTCCTTTAATTTTAATGGAATTTTTACTGCAATCATTTGCAAAAATTACGGCAAAACTCGGCATTTTGATAACACCAATTAAATACCATTTTAAAAGCCATCGTTAGCACTGACCGTACCATTGTCTGTTCCGCGCGTGTTTTACCGGATGTCACCATAATCGGTGATCATTAGGCAATGGTTACAGTGCCGCTTGACTTTTGATTGAACAATTTCGGCGGAAAACAATGCACGAATCACAAAGAGTGTTGACGACATGCCCGGTGTCGTACATTATGTACCTATGTTCCATTATTAAGCTGAGAGTTGGGAGTTCTAGAATGACCAATGTGGGACCCTGGCCGTTCTACGAGTTGCTGCAATGGAGGACTACTGCGACGCTCGATTCTTTCCATTTGTTCTGAAATATGCATACCAAAGTGTGTGGTGAAACGTTCGTTTTTGGACGCTTTTGCTTGACGCTCACGCTCGAACCAATACCGCTGCGTCACGTCCCAGTGGTCAGTGGAGAGGATTCAACTTTCAGCACCGGAAATGGCAATGCCCCCGTCATCACCGTTTGGTTCCGATCAGACGATTCCGGTGGGAGGGGAGCGGATAGCGAGAAGCGACGAGTGGTGGCAAATATTTGCATAAATGTTTCTCATCTTTGGCTGGACTGCAGAAAGACGCAGAAAAGGCAGAAAGAAATTTAAGTTGAAGCTGAAAAAAGTTCCGCAGTGCTGTTGGAGCTGAACATTTCGTTAGGAGAAGTTTTATTGTTTTTAGGAATGTTTTATAATTGTTCTTTGTTTGAAATGAAGTGTGGAGTATATATGGAATTCCTTCCTTTTAGTAGAACTCGAATGGAATGATGAGTTGCAATGAATATTTTTTTAAATAAATATTTTAAACTATTTAATACACAACTGCAAAAGTACGCCTGGACCAACTTCAAGAAAAAAAAGTAATAAAGTCAATTTTTATATTCATTGTATCGATACAAAACTTCCTAAGCGACGGAGACTATGACCAAAAGCTCAACTCATTCTCTAAAACATACCTCGGCGTTGATTCCCCGTTCATTAGATGGATGCCGCTTTTAGATCGACAAAGGGCAGTATTATTGAACACGGGATGTGTGGCGCAGGGTGTCTTTTTGGTGTTAGCGTCTCTAAATCAACCCGAGCTCAATGGAGATGACCGGAAGGTGGATAGAAAACACAACCCCGACCTTTAGGCATGTGAGTTGTAGTTTGGTGGCTTTGGCCTTCTCTTGCCGCCGAAAATGAACCCATTTCTAGCGCTTCATTTCCCTTCCGGAACGGAAGTGTTCGTCGGACAGGGCAGAGGGGGATCAGCAGGTGTTTGCGTTTTGGCGAAAATGTCGAAACGTTCGAAGCAATGGGGAAAGAAAGATGGGAAGAGCTAAAAGTTAATTAAATATAGCATTTCTCATTTCCTTTCCAATTTTTGACCTTCTCCTAAGCGCGGTGGTCGTCAAGATTCTACTACATCGTCCGCTCGGTTGTTCGTTTAATATTGCGTTCATGCTAGCCAGAGTTTTTAATTATGGCCACTGTGCTTCTTCATTGCAGCGCTCACCAACGGTGAATCGTGGTCGCCAAAGCAGACGTTGCTGAATGGATCCTCCAGCAGTCATTGCCGCAGCAGCAATGGTACTGTAACGACAAATGGTACCGAATCGACGGCAACTTCAGCAACGACATCACCACCATCATCTATGCTAACGAAGTCGACCGCCATCTGTATCGTGCCACCGGCGTCCAGTGGAGCAAGGTAGGTTTTGGAATCCGACCGTTGGTATGCATGTACAATTGTGTTCATTAAAATAGCAGTATGCCACACATTAGAATACTGACACCGGTTTTTGTATATATATGATCTACGATTTGATCTCTTATCACCTGAGAATGTAGTAGTGTCATCTCACGTTTCAAAGAAGTACTATCATTTATATTCCCGTCTCTTTCTATTGGCTGGGGCTCGTGTTGGCTTATTGAAACAGGTTTGCAGTTGATCATTATAATAGCAGTGCTTATCATTTGATCGGTTAGTATCGTTTCGTTGCCTAGAAAAGTAGCTATTTTGCTGTGTTACGTGCTGAGACGTGTTTAAAACGTATAGTAAGTTCAATATTATCATTCAATGGTTCGCTTAGTTCAACAAAAATTTCAATAATCAACAGGAAATGGGACGAGGTAAACATTGCTCTGATGAGAAAAGAGATTTGATAAAAAGAATGAGAGCAAAGGGTAAAACATATAAAGATATTCAGGATACGTTACAATGTTCAGCAAAAATGATAAGTAATGCTTTAAAATGGGAAGCAAAACCTGAGACAAGAGGAAGACAACGAAAAACTACGAAGAGAGACGATAGAAACATCGCGAAACTTGCTAAAAAAAATCCGTTTACGACATCTAAAAAAATAAAAATGACCTTGAGCTACCGGTAAGCACTGTGACTATTAGGAGACGTTTGATAGAAGCTAACTTGCTAGGCCGAAGCCCTCGGAGAGTACCGTTATTAACAAAACGAAACGTTTCAAATCGACTGAAATTTGCAAAGCTTCGTGTTGCTTGGCCCAAGGAGAAATGGCGTAACATTTTGTGGACTGATGAGTCTAAAATAGTTTTATTTGGCACAAAAGGACGTCGAGAGTATGTAAGACGTCCACCAAAGGTTGCCTGTCGCACCCAGTATACTGTAAAAACAGTTAAACACGGAGGAGCAAAACTCATGGTTTGGGGATGTTTTTCGTACAATGGTGTTGGTCCAATTTATCGCATACCGGGTATAATGGATCAACATGAATACATAGCAATTTTAGAAGAAGTGATGCTGCCTTTTGCAGGTAATGAAATGGCACCAGATTGGGTATTTCAACAAGACAATGACCCTAAGCACACTAGCAAACGAGCTAAGTCTTGGTTTATTGCGAATAACATCGATGTTATGGAGTGGCCAGCGCAGTCTCCAGACCTCAATTCTATTGAGCATTTATGGAAGGACATAAAATACGCGGTTTCTGAAGCTAACCCTAGAAATTTGGAAGATTTATGGAAAGTTCGAGACTCATGGAAGGCTATACCTGATTCCCGTTGCCAGTCATTAGTTGATTCTATGCCGGCAAGGTGTGCTGCTGTTATTAAAAATAAAGGAAATGCTTCAGGATACTAATGGTTAAACATGAAAAAAGGAACATAATGTTATGAATTAACACGAAAAAAAAAAAATTATTGAGCACAATTTAAATTAAAAAAAGTATAATTCTAATATTTTTTTTCAATACTGCTATAATTTTGAACACAGCCTTTTGAAGCTTTTTTGAAATAACTTGAAAATAAAAATAAAGTAAAATAAAAAGGGATGCAAATTAGTAAGATTGTATGTTACTGGTATTTAAAAAAATAAGAAAGTGAATATATGAAATTTATCTTACTGCTAACAAGTCTTTTAAATATATTTAAAACGAACTGCTATTTTTATGAACGCAATTGTAGTTATGGGCGAAGCTGCATTTTTGTTGCTGTGAGTGCAATTGAAATGAATGTAGATTTATATTACCATGTGTGTTGCACCAATGGTTTTAATAAAATGTTCAGTGCTTCGAAATCATAACTTATAAAAACATAGCATTGATTTTCTGATATGATTAACTGGATTAACCTGATAAGTTAAAGCATGTACAGAAACACTGAATTACGCTGAATGAGTAACTCTACACCTCTTCTTTTAGACCAAAATATCTATACATGGAAATTTGGCCCCCTGATGCGTAAATTTAGAAAAATAGAAAACGAATAGATAAAATTCTTTTTCATTGCATTTAGATTGCAAACTCTGTAACGATGCTTAGTTATACTTAAGGGATTGAAACTATCACTTTTCAAGTTAATGTAGGTGATGAACTTGCAGGGCGACGGTTACGAAGCTGAAATGGAAAAGGTGTGTCCAGTGTTTACCACCTTTCCCTTCCCTTGCCAACTCTTTGACGAATAAATGCAAATTTGTAAAACTCCCTGCTTCTCCGTTTATATTTACCCCGCAACGTTGACCGTTTGCGAAAAGGAGATGAAGACAAAGCTGGTCAGTATGACCCAACAGTCCCGCCGGGTGATTCAGAGTGTGCCTATGGCAGGCGTGGGTATAGAGCTAGTTGAAAGAAATGCCGGTTTGTTGTCGGCTGGTTAGAGGTGTTACTGGTGGCATTTCTTTTCAACCTATAGTCCATCCCAAGTAATGCAAATAATTGTAGCCATAGAAAAATAGTAGAAAATTGTAGTTAAATTGCTTCCAGTTAAATACATATTAGCTTTTGATTCACAAAGGGTTTGAATACTAGTTTTATTTATTAAAAGTAAATGAAATATAAAACAAAATACATCTCAACACATCATCACTACCGACTCAGCGATTGATGGCTGGTACGTTAATTGGAATGTTCGAAGCGAAGGAAGAAGGCGTGTGTTAGATGTTCAGGCCGTCCGGTCCATTCGCTCTGGTTGTTGCTGCTTTGTTCTTGGTGCGTGGGTGCGTTAATAGTGTCGTGGCCGTTAATTCACCTTCAAGGTCAATTTGCTGCTTTCACGCGAATTACTAAGACACAGGTATCAATCTGACCACTTCGGTCGTGTGTGTGTTTGCGATTCTTGCTACCCTAATGTGCATGTTTGGTTCGTCCGAGCATCCGAGTATTACACATTCGAGCGACGATTCTTGCTGCCGGGGTGCTGAGATGAAGACGACGGCGGTGGAAACGAGCGACGATACTGCTGCATCAATCTTTGCGATACATCGATCAGATGCATTCCACCGGCAGTTTGCGTTCGTATTTCAAGTGCCTTTTCACGCACACGAAAGTTTGCATAGAGTTTGGCAAACTTACGCTCCAAGTAGCGCTCGATTTCCGTACGGTCGATGACTACGCTGGGTGCGGCACGTTCCGTCTGCTCGTTGATCGTTTGACATTCTACGGTGCGCACTGGAGGGGAATCTTGTTTTTGGGCGGCTTTTGCACGGATACCCTCCAACACAACCGTGAGCCATTTGCGATCGTCGGCATGCAGGTTTTCCGATGGCACCGGTACTAGCAGCGCTGGGTTTTCGATAATCTCCGGCACACGGAGCACCAGGGCAGATCGAAGCGCATCCCGCAACTGAGCAAGATAATGCACTTCATCCGTAGGTTTGTCGCGGACGTCGCGGGTTTCTGATTTCGGTATTTCGACTGTGTTCGCTTGAAGTTGGCAGATATCTTCATCGGTACGTTCGTTGAGCGTTTGGAACTGCTTTAATAGCTCGTGCAATGATTCCAATGGACCATCGCCAACAATTTCGGGATCGTTTTGCAGCAACACTTCGAGCGGCTCATTGAGCAGATGAGGGAAAATGAAGGGATGGGTTAGGTTGTCTTCTAGCAGTTGCTGCAGGAGCAAATGCACGCACCGGTTTCGTAAGGATTTCTGGTCTGGAGTGGTTTGGTTAAATCGCTCGATCCACTGAGCAGTTTTCTTCACGTCAATGGGCTCTTCCAACCTGGGGATAAGATTTCGCAATAGTTGCAGACACTGTGCATACTCTTGATCCAAAGAATGCTCGCACTGCTCTCGTTCTTCTCGTGAGCTCATAGTTAATTGATGAGAAATAACAAAAATAAAATGCGGAAAGTACAAAATACAGTATTGAAAAACAAACTAATGCGCGGCTTCCAGGTGTCAAATACGGCAGGAAAGGAATAGTCTCGCGAAAAGCCAACTAGATGTATTTTCACTTAGATGTAATGAGGCAATCTCTGATCGAATTTCCTGTTTTCCTTTGCAGGGTGGAATCGAAACGAACTCGACGAAAAGTATCACCATTGGCAAATGCAATCCCGCTCTCCCCGAAATCCACGAAAGAAGAACAGGTAGCAAACATCACCATCATACAGGTGTCCAACAGCGGTATGGTCACGACCCCATCGCCAACCATCACAACGGCATCCTCCCCGAAACACGCTGTGTCCCGGTTTAATTTCTCAAAAGCTAAACCGTCGACGATGGTCACTGCAACGGTTCCGACGAATACGACCACCGTCTCCACTATCATAACGGATGATTTAGGCGACGGTCGTAACTATATGAGCAACGTGCAAATAATTCCGTCCAGCGGCGAGTACCCGCGGAATGCCGATCAACCAATGCAACCGTCTATCATTGCATCGATAAACGAGCAGCAGATCACAACGGTCACCGTACCGAACGTGCAGTCCGCATTGTCGATCGCTTCAACAGTGACGTCAACGCCGCGCATACAACCAACCGCACCGGCCACTGTACAGGTCGCCGTTGCAACCTCGTCCACGCCTATCAAGGGTCCGGAAAGTAATTTCGGCACCGTGACACAGATTGCCGTAAATTCGTCGTCCACTGCGGGCGCGGTGGCGGGTAGCAGCCAACCAATCCACTTCCAGCCGTCGTCCCACCCATCATCAAGCCAACATTACGAGCAAGTTTTTCTGACCAGCTCCGTGCAGGTAACATCTGGAAACGGCCAAACAGAGTCAAACATAGAAGAGCCAGTGATAGTATCCCCTGCCCCAATTGTAGCGAAATCAAGCGCTAACAAGAGCAGTAAAGTGCTGCTGCTCAGCAGACAGCCACGCTCGTCTAGTCATTCGGATATTCCCCTTCCGGCGAGGCTGGGGAGCAAGGGTGGCAGCAGAAAAACAGAACCATCTGGCAGTAATGATAAGGAAAATCGTGTTCAACACGACAGCATCATTGGGAGCCAAGGTGTCGGCAGTGGTACGGCCTCAACATCCAAACCGCCTGGGTCAGCTGCAGCAACTGCTCCCGCCGTTCCCACACATCTCACCGGTGGCAGTCCTTCAAAGCGGCCAGCTGTCGATAGGAATATCTACACACCGCACCCTCAACGCACAGCACCGCTACTTCAACGAGGGCTTACGGAGCTGGTTCTAAGTACGCGGACGGTCGCGTCACCGGTACCTCATGCGATCGACCAGTCCGCGCTTGCAGCGCGTGGTCGCAGAGCTCCGGTAGAGAGTAAGGTCCGTGTCGATCAGCTGGCCCCGGAACAGCGACGCCGTAGCTCATCGACATCCGACGCACGGCAGGATGCTTCATCGGGACCACGTGTAAACGGCTCCGCAGGGGCAGCTCCGGGTGCCGCTGGACCCGGCATGGGTCCCGGAAGGTTACAGTCGCCGCCGCAACCATTCCGTCCGCATCATCAGCTAATAAACGTGCCCGAGGGTAGTCAGTTGATCGGAGCCAACGGGCTAGTAGGCCATGGAACACCGGCATCCGCTGTAGGAAACCGGAAGCTGACACTGCGGGAGCAGCAAGTCTTCCAGTTGCGCCGCGAAATGATGCATCCAGGCGGCGTACGCTTGCAGTTACGGCGCAAGGACTGCATCAATTCCATCGGGCTCGTTGATGCGTTCGGTGCCGTATGGGTGGCGGGATGGAAACAAAAGGAACATCCAGTACTGTACAATGCGCTTCACATTGGCGATCAGATGATCAGCGTGGCCGGTGTTGCGATCGCGTCCGCAGCCGAAGCACACAAAGCTATCCGGGCGGCACCGGGTTTGTTTGTAAGTGGTGCACGAAAGGCGCACTACGCGCACTAAGGGAGGACAAATTGCGGGAGCTAATTTCTCGTTTGCTTGTTTGCAGGTTGAGCTTATCATTCGCCGTGTTCCATTCGGCCGTGTGTACGCCATACGACGAGAGATCGATGGACAGTGTTTGGGACTGATACGGGACGGTAACACAGCCACCATCGTGGACGTTGTTCCGAACAGTTTGGCCGCTCGGCATGGATTGCCCCCGAAGGTGAGTGACGTGGCAGAAAGCATTCTGGATGGTATTATTATTACCACTATACGTGCACGTGCATGGACAATCTCGTTTCTTACAGGCAAAATCGTGTGACGGATTATCGCTAACATTTTGGGTGTTGACCGAAATCAACGGCCGGCCGTTGAATTTGTTCTTTAAAGAGAACGAAATACGTGATCGTTTGAACGCGGTTGGACGGGATATATCAATACTGGTATGTTGCTATTGGAGTGTTGAGGTACAACTTGTCCGGTATTGTTTTTTAACAACATTTTCATCTGTACAGGTACAACCAGCGGATTTGGTAACCAAGCTGAAAAAGCAGCTCAAATCTCTACGTGGCCACAAGGATTTTATTGTGCAATAGGCAACTCTTATCGACCAACAACGTGTCTTTGTAGTTTGAGGAACGCTACAGAAATGAAGCAGGGAAGTACCATCACCCATCTCTGTTTTATTTTAGAAAATATACGCCAAGTTAGTCGGACCTATTCAACCGGGGGAGTGTAGGCAAAACGTGCGACAGTGTATACAAAGCGCAATTGTCGAATAGAAATAGAATTTAAACACACACTATAACGAGACAGTTTGCAATACTAACCAGTGACATAACGTAATGTGGTCCTGATGGGACGAATACTAAATCCAATTCCAATACTATTACACCACATACCTAGTACACTACTCTATACAACGTATACCAACAACATTACTACTTACTATCATCGCGATCGAAATTAGTGCAGCAAATTATTGTAGTAGTTTTGTTTTTGTAGGCACAAACACTTGGCACAAACAAACAAGCGTGTGTGCAACATATGTAAGCGAGTCATATTGAAATAACAAAACCGATATGTGATGTATCTTCGCAGTGGCAGCGTAATGCGCGCGTGTGTGAGAATGCGTGGCGTGTGTTTTTAAAAGAAGGGCAAACGGGAAATGAGCACAACAATTTCCTACGCAGTAAACGATTAGTGCAAATTTTGTGAACTAGAACTTAAACGACATTTACGATAATGCGCCTGTAGTAGATACTGGACAATGTAGAAATTTGGAGTAAACAAAAAAATTACCTTCCATCTGGTTCCGTATTCAAATGAGCCGTTGCTCTACGTAAAAGCATAGTTATATGAGGAGTTATCGTTTGAAACAGTTTAAACTGAACTGTGTGGCAGGTGGCGTGCAATGTAGAGCAATTTGTAATTTGTTTTGGTTTAATGATTCGGCAATTTGTTGAATAATTAGTAAAAAAATGTTTTAGGTTTTATACATTTTATTGTTCCTTATCAAATCAGTACGATTGATGCTCTTTTGAAGGGGATACCATTGAGGAAGGTAATGCAAAAATAGCACAAAACAAAACTCACTCAACCGTAACAAAAAGTAAACAAAAAGGCTGTAATACTAGCACAAAGCTCTGTGTGAACCTACTGATTACGTATATCTACTATATGTGTGTATGTATGTGCGTGCGTGTGCGTGTGTGTGTGCGTGTGAGTGTATGTATGTTTGTGTGCAGCTCCATATTAACATGTAACGCGGAACTGAGCGACGGTAAGCAACGAGGCGAGTTGTGTATATTTGGCAGTCTCGAAACTCTTCAAGCACACATACCACACTGTTCTTAAAAGGCTGATTGTAACAAACAAAGGATTTAAAAGGTATGCTTGTACGGGTTTTGCGGGTGGTAGTTTTGATACAAATTTGAAAGAAGCGGAAACACTTATACAGGCCCTTCTTTCAGCGAACAAAAACTAAACAGAGCAGAAAGTAAGGTAAAGGCGTTTTTCCATTCTTATACGAATCCATTCGCTCAGTAGACACACATTCTTTAGAAATTTTTAGGACAAAACTATACAAAACAAAGTGATTCTCTTGACATAAGATTTTAGTTCTGAGTGCTCATAGTCGTTTCGTAGTGTGGTAAAAATTAGTGCCCGCCCCGGGTTTGTCAAAGCGGCGCAGTTTTCGTAAATAAATGACCCACGAGTTCGTAGGTTTATGTTCTTTCTTTTGTAACAAGCAGCTGACTGTTCTTATAACTTTCAACGATTCATTTGCGGTACGTGTGGAAAGAAACGGCTCTTTATCATTGTAGTAAAGTCGTGTATGTGCGGCAAGGTATTATGCACAGACTGTTCCAGCAACGGCACGAGAGGCCGATTGGCGCCAAATTCGGTAGTTCACTTCGGTCCGGTTCAGCTGGGAGTAGATCCAGATGGGCAGCCGATTCGAAATGACCCACAAATCACCGTCACTGTCAATCTGTTGTTGTTGATGATGATCATTGTAACGATTCAAAATTATTAAACTACTGTTTTCGATCAACATTCTTTTGTTCATAAAGTAACTTACCCTTAAATCTGCAGGATAAATCATTTCCTCGTTGTCCAGATGCACTATGCCGTGGTTTTCCGGTGTGAATTGCTTGTGCGTGTTCCAGCAACCAATCGCATTCCGGTTGATTTCCGCATAGAAAAGCACTCCCGTGCGCGGATCGTACGCGTGGCTCGAGCTTTGCGTGTTCGGTCCACGGGCGCCAAGATGGTGAAAGGCACGCCCGTACGCCCCACTGCCGAGCTGCGCCATCGTTTCGTTCTGTAGAATCCGATTCGACACGGCAATCTCACTGACGGAAGCCATTGCGTGCAGATACACGGTACGCTCGGCAGCGCTATTTTCCCACCGTCCACCGACCGCCACGGAAAAGATACCATCGTACCAGGTGAACTGTTGACCGGCCACATTGAAGTCACCGTACCGTGGTTCAAAGGAGAAGTAGTTGTGCTCAAACCGCCACATCCGTCCCTCGGTCAGTCCGTACACGTACAGCCGACGCCACTCGTAGTCGGGAATGTACGCGTAAGCACGGCCACAATCGCGATCATCGACGTCCACCTCGATGTTGGGAATGCCGTAACCAAACTCGACCATTTCCGGTGGAATTTCGAACCGTCGCACACTCCGATTGATGGTAAGATCGATGACCCACAGGGCGGGACGCTGCACCTGGCGGCCAGCACCGCCCGGATACTCGAGATATCCCGTATCAACGAACCAGAGCCGATCGCAACGATCCACCTGCGTGCGGTAGACAGAGATGATGCGTTTCGGGTCGGCGGTGAAATCCCTCTGTAATGGAGAAATGGGAGGATGGGTGAGTATAACACACAGCTCCAATGATTCTATAATGCCAATTACCCGCAGTGAGTTCACCAATAGGTTAGGGTACGGATCCAGCGTCGGATTGTTTGCCGATGGATTGCGTGCCAGGTCGATGACGTTCAAGGTGGCCGGAATGCCCGGACGGCGCCGTGGAATCGTAACGTACAGGAATCCCTTGTGATGGGTGACACCCATCGGCAGATTGCCATACGCGTTGAACGTGTCCTCATCGGCTGGGACAGAATTGGCCGTGAATACTACATTTTGCGATGCTGCAAAACAATTCGCACAACATAAAAACCTTGATGTACATACTTCAGAACTACCGTGCGCCGCTTACCCTTACCTTCGCTACTGTTACTGGACTTCAGCTGTGACCATTGATAGACGAGTTGTAGCTTTTCGGCTGACGTTATCCTTAGCTCCTCGCTAAATAAGCCTATCAGAAAGATTATGCCAAATACGGCCCATTTTGCCATTTTTGAAAAAAAAAAGAAACCGTAAAGCTGAACTGTTGTGATCGCGACTTTCACTAGCGGAATGATCCGAACAGCCAGCGAAGATGCTCGTTTTATAAAAACCTTATCAGTGTTCGTTAATACCGTTTCCCATCTGCTGTGGAACGGCTTCGAATCGAAACGTCTGACCTTAGACAGATTATGGGAGGTGGAGAGAATTTGTGTTTGCGATGGCTCCCTTTCGATGGAAAATCCTAGTAAGAAGATGGAAGCAGGAAGGCATGTGTGATTGTGGGCCTTTCTCAGCATTGATGCATTTCGAAGCATCTTATCGGAGCATCTTTTCGTAGCGAGGTGGGAAAATACCTTCAATGGCAGTGATCTTGTGCATAGTCTATGCTTCTTATTTGTAGTAATTTAATGTTATTTACAAACAATCACCTCACTGGAGTTTCAAGTACCAAGCTGTTACATATTTATTTCGCTCTGCGATAACGATTCTATACGAAAACTTATAGTTTGGTTTTATCGTTGCATATACTCTATTGTCAGCTATGTTTCAAATGGGGATTTTTTTTAAATTATTGCAGCTGTTCTAAAAGAACGCTTCAAACACGTTGCACGTTGAACCTTCGATGTAATTATTGGTGCAGTAAAATGTGCAAGGGGTTCAAAGTGATTAAGGCCGGAGGACACTGTCCGTACTCGCTAGTGTAATTTTGATTTTCACTAGCGCATCTGGCGGCAGCTGGTGGAAGCTTTTTTAGGTCATCGAGGGAATGGTCGTGCCGGATCTGAAAATTAAGTAGTTTTTCCATCGTTTTTTGTCATGAAAATGGATGCAATGCGTACAGGACATGTTCATGTACCTTTTACAAAACATTTACTGTCCGAATTAAGTTAAAAACATAGAAAAATAACATATTTTCTGAAGCGGCTCCAAATTGTTTGGTAAAATGCTTCCACCAGCCGCAGCCAGATGCGCTGGTGAAAATTGAAATTACACTAGCGAGTACGGACAATGTCCCCGGCCATTATGTGATTTTGTATCGCTATGCTGCTCTTAAGGCCGAGCTACATAGATCGTACTTCGTAGTGTAATTTTGATTTTCACTAGCGCATCTGGCGGCGGCTGGTGGAAACTTTTTTTATTCATCGAGGGAATGGTCATGCCGGATATAAAAAATAAGTAGTTTTTCCATCGTTTTTTGTCATGAAAATGGATGCAATGCGTGTAGAATATGTGCATCTACCTTTTACAAAACTTTTCTCCTCCTATTTAAGTAAAAAACATGGAAAATTAACGTATTTTCTGGAGCGGCTCCAAATTGTTTGGCAAAATGCTTCGGTCAGCCGCCGCCAGATGCGCTAGTGAAAATCGAAATTTAACTTGCGAGTACGGTCAATGTAGCCCGGCCTTTAGGTAGGTTGCTGATAAATATAATTGGAAAGGATACATGATACATTGCTTCGTTCGTTTCGCTTCATGGCCTAAACATGGTTGTAAATAAATAATTATATAAACAAATGCAACGTAGATGCGCTGGCTCCTCCTGGTCGCCAATTGGAAATCGATTCCGTACCTTGTGCTCCCGTTACAATGATTTTCTTCCGATGTACTTCACATGTCCTCCTCCAAGCTTCGTGAAGTGTTCTTGTTCAATGCCACAGCCTGCCTTACGGCAAACGCGTAGAACATTAGAAATAAAATCGCTTTATATAGCCGTGTCATTTATAACCGCTAAACTTTAGTGTGTTAAATGACATATAATTGATCCGAAAATTACCAAAGTCACAAAATTAAACCCATATTATCAACCGCCTTTCGACAAACTTGGTTGCACACGCTAAAAGCATTTGGAATGTAGTATAATCATCCGAGGAATACGATTTTTTTGGATCTTGTCTCCACGATAACGGACTAAACCTCACATCGATATCCAAGGACGTACGTTGGTGTCTTCACAGTTTGTGTTTTCTCCGTCCGAGAAGTCTTCCGTCCCTTGGTAGCTTTGGGGCTGTGACTCCGATCCGATTGCGTGGTATTAATGTCAAAGTAGAAAATAGAGCTTTTTATCCGTCTTTATGGTTTTTATGCCGTCAACAAATAAATCTCTAGTGTATTATGATGTTTAAAATAATATTTAATCACTCCGTTTGACTGCGGGTTATTAAACACAGCCGCAATTCTGTCCAGGCATGAGTCTTCTCTTGGCGCCATCTAGTGGTGAGTAGCAGTAGTAAAAAATGCATTCAAAAATGCATAAAGGCCGGGGGATACTGTCCGTACTCGCTAGTGTAATTTCGATTTTCACTAACACGGCTGGTGGAAGCTTTTTTTTGGTCATCGAGGGAATGGACGTGCTGAATCTCAAAGCAAAGTATTATTTTCACCATTTTTCATTGCGATAATGGATGCAATGCGTGAAAAACATATGTATCTACATTTAACAAAACTTTTCTTCTCCGAAGTAAAAAACATGGCAAAATAACATTTTCTGAAGCGGCTCCAAAATGCTTGGCAAAATGCTTCAGCTAGCCGCCGCCAGATGCGCTAGTGAAAATCGAAATTACACCAGCGAGTACGATCAATGTAGCCCGTCCTTAACAACATCGTTTAAGCCGGCCTGGTGGTACAGTCGTCAACTCGTACGACTTAACAAAATGATCGTCATGAGTTCATGCCCCGAATGGAACGTGCCCCCATACGTAGGACAAACTATCCTGCTACTACAACATCGTGATCTATACTAATTGAAACTAATTTATTATGAGATCTGGGTGTAATGAGGCCGTTAGCCTATACGATAGACGGGTACGGGTTCAATTCCCATCTGGACCCGGTACTCAATAGCAAATGCTTTTAATAATATGACTGCTTTCGTGTGTAATAGTTACGCTAAAGAAGAAGCGGAGAAGTATCTCGTGCAGGGTAAATTTTAAAAAGCGATGCATTCTATTCTTTTGCTAGATACAATGATTTATTTCTAATGTTGAACAGTTTCGTTGTGTTGGCGAATAAATTGTTTTCAGGAGAGTTTTGGATAAATAACTGTACCATTTTGACCTACACACACATGTACTGTTTATGTTTGCAAACAAGAAAGACAGTGCATAGAGGAAAAGGATATTCCGTTTCAAGCCTAACCCTAGCCATCGTCTCCTGGTCACGTTCGCTCATCATCTGCAGGCCAGACGCATCCGCGATGAAAACGAAACACACAGCCCGCAGGACACCGAAGTGCACGGCACTTACGCCTGCCCGCAGCTGCATTTGTGCACCGTAGCTGTTTGTAGGGTGCGAGGGAGGGTCCTCCGCTGTGCTTCCTCCGCTCGTCCACCGGCATAATGGCCATTTTTTGCCTGCACTGATTTGTAGTTCTGTTCTTTCGTTTTTTTCTCCTTCTTCTCGCCATTCTTAGCCAGAGGGTTTGTTTATTATTCACTCTTTCTCCCACGGATCTTCTGGGCCATGGTTCTGAGCGATATGTATCGAAATGGGACAAACAAATGTTTGGATAAAAAGGTCATACACATACACCCGTACATACATACATCAATCAGTCGTGGGCTTAATTTGCCAAGACGTAAAACAGGGCAGAGGCAACAAGGATGGATGGACCACTATGGACCGCTCGGATTACATCCATTCGCTTTGGGGTGCGTATGGGTGAAGAAACGAACGGCAACACACAAACACACAGACAAAACCAAAGGAAAGGATGTAGTTCACCCGCACCCGCACCAGCGGACTCAAAACGAGCAAAGGAAAAGCAACAAAAAGGATCCTTTTTTCGACAGAGAGGACCGTTCGGCGGTCGTTCGCCATTTACGGTGCCGTAGTTGGATGTTAAGGATAAGCGAAAAGGGACAAAGCAAAACAGGACCAACAACATCAAAACGGCCAGAGTGTGTTTGTGTTGAAATCACAGCAGTCTGTTCCTCGCTCTTCGATGCACATGCAGTTGTAGCAGCAGCAGCAGCAGCAGCAACATCAGTAGGCGAGCATTTCGTGTTGCAATCGAAAGCATTAGTGCGCAGTCAACACAGTCAAATCGACTAATTAGAGGAGCAAGCGAGTTTCGAATCGATTCCATCCTAGTACTTTGGCGGGTCTTTAAACAATCCTCTGCTGGCGTTGAGAGCGGACAACTTGAGCCTTACGCGTACCTGTGCGATTAGCGTTAGTGAGTGTATGCGTGTGTGTTATTTTCAAATCGTTCGTTCGTTCGTTGGCGGTCGGTCGGTCGGTCAGTCGGTCAGTCACTCGGAGAGCGCTGGTAAAAACCCCAGCAATCGATTCCGGCCAAAGTAACGTTGGGTTGGGTGGTTTATGTGGGTCCTTCGACGGACTTCAGCGGTGTGTAGCGGTTGTATAGCAGCGCGCAAACGACACCCAACAGGTCCCGCCCAGGATTGTTTGTGACGGTACGGTACGGCGTCACCGTTTGCGTGTCATGTGGTTCCTGCCGTTTATTTTTACAATCGCATCGAAACACTCCCGGCGCGTTTGGTGGTTGGCGCCTTGCTAGCAACGGAACGAAAAACAACGCGTTCAGTCGCTCGGACGGCCTTGAAGAGTGCAGTTGGCCGACTACTGGCAGAGGAGTCTAGGTCCTGTGACTGTGGGAATGTTGCACTGAACAGGAGAAGAGTAATTATCACAGAAGAGACATGAAGCGGTCCTACAAAACGTTAATAGGACCGGTGCTATGGTGGGTGTTTTGCTTGGCATGGATCGAACGATCGTTAGCGGTGAGTTATCTGCCCTTTTTGCCAAGCACGTTAGTACACAACAATCAATAAGGTTCGCTTTCTTTGCTTTGCTTTCCAGCAGGAAAAACCAACGTTTCGCATAATAGCGCCCGAGTTTATATGTAATCCGACCCAAGGTCATGGCAGCACACCCGACAGTGCAGCGGCCGGTGGTGTCACCGGTGGGAATTTCACACAATCTGCATCCGCACGCAACCTAACGATCGGGTAAGACACGCTTTGGATTGGAGCGTAGGGTGGGAATGATGAGGGAAGGTGTCCTTGCGGCGCAGAAGCGCATAAATTATTGATTTCATTATTGAGTGCCCACTGCTTCCTGTCACTTTCTCCTCGCAACCGTGCCTTACTGTGCGCTAACCCATTTTTTCCGTGACAGCTTTCAGACGAATGGCGGGCAGCAGCTGCACTACCGGGTGAAAGCGTACTTTACGCTGCTGGGCGACACCGGATTCATCAGCCAGCGGCATACGGTCGGGCTGAGGCGGGCCGTACGCCAGCTCGAGCAGCGTGTCCGGCGCGAACGGGACGTGATCGCGCAGCGCGGACAGATGACGATCGGTACGGACGAGCTGGTACCGGGCGTAGTGTACACGTTCGGCGTGGTCGCGCTCGATGCGGCCGGCGTGGAGAGCGAGGAGCAAAACATCACTATGACCTACCGGGACGCGGACCAGGGTGCCTCGTTCGAGCACGGTGGGTCCACGCGGGGCGGTAACGACGTGTCGCTGGTAATGCTGGGCGCCGAGCGGACGTACGCGGACGTGGACTATCTCGTGACGGCGCAGCTCATATTTTGTGTCCGGCGGGTGGATTACTTCTATCGCTGGACCATCGCCGAGGACGGGGGGCGCAACGACAGCGAACCGCTGGCGGTTGCGATGGAGCGCTCCAAGACGCTTACCGTGCCGGCGGGTACGTTGCTTCCCGGCCAGGCGTACGACATCGAGGTGCGGGTGTATTCGACGTCCAGTGTGGATGAAATGATTGCGAGGGCACACATGAAGGTGCGCGTTTTGCGCCGTGTCCCAACAGCTGTGCTGTTTCCCGTCGATGCCGTGGTCGGCATTGATCAAACCGTGCGGGTGCGATCGTACGTGTCCGGTGTCGAGGAGGGGATGGTGTGGTCCTGCCAGAGCACAAATGCGGGCGGCAATTGTGACGACACGTTCGAGGTGAGCGATGGCGAGGCATTGGTAACCTTCTACAAGGAGGGTCAGTACGTTGTGCAGGCCTCCATTGCCGGCGGGGAGGACCGGGAGTCGGAACCGCGGTGGACGTCGCTGTTGGTGGTTCATCCGAAGGTTACACCCGCGGTTCGCGTGCTCCAGTGGTCTCAGTATCCGGCCGTTGCCGGGGAACCGTTCGAGCTGCTCGTGAGCGTGGCCGGACTCGTGCGGAACTGCTACTCCAACTGGACCGTGCTGAAGGAGGAGGGCGGCTTTGCGTATTTTGATCCCGCGCAGCTGCCGAACGGCCGCACCTTGGGTGGTCTGTTCATTCGCGATGTGGAGGAAAACTTTCTTGCCGAGCTGGTGGACTATGGAAACGACACGGTCGTGAAGGATGTGCCATTGTCCATTCCGGGTCGATCGCTTACCGGACCGTGGAAGGGGCTGGAACCGAACGCGCGCTATAAATTGCGCCTGGAAACGGTTTGCCCCGAACCGATCGACGATAGTAAACCGGGCGGACCACAAGCCGCACGCGAACCAATCAAAAGCCACTGGACGTTCGTGCTGGAGACAAATGGAGCACCGGAAGCGGTGCTACCGATGGTGCTGACCCCGGAAGCGAATGGAACGGCCCTAGACACCGTGTACAAGCTGGCGACCGGGATCGCGAAGGACACCGAACCGGACTACCCGCTGCGATACAGCTTCTGGTACGTGGCCGACGGTGTGGACGTACACGTGGCCACCTACTGGGAGATAACATCAGCCGAAACGGTTCTTCCGTACAGTAAAACTGGTTGCATCGGAACGTACGCGGTCGTGTGTGATTCACGCAGCGCCTGTTCGAAGATCATCGGTCCGGACGCTTGCGTTCTTCCCGGGGCTGAACCATCGGCGGAAGCTGTACTGTGGGCGCTGGAATCGGTGGAGGCATTTTTCGATCGGCTCAACTATCGCGATGCGTTGAAAAATGCATTCGAGCTGCTGATAACGCTGCGCAACCGGCACTCGCCCCAGTACGACGGCGCGTACCGCCGGTTCGTCGAGCAGTTGCAGCAATCCATTGCGCACATCCGCAAGGTGTACGCGGAAACGGCGTACCTGTCCGAGGCCGCAATCCAGGAGTTCATCGTGCAGGCAAAGCCCCTGCTCGATCTGGAAGAGGCGAACAATCACGCGCTGTTTGAGCAGTTGCTGGAGCTAATGGACGCGTCACCAAGGCCGAAACGCTCCGTACCAGCGCCCTCAATGGTCGGAGGTGCGACCAAACTCAACACCAAGCTGCTACTGATGGAGAGCTTAACTGTATCGAAAAACGTGTCCGTTGCGCGGCAGGCACGTACGAGTTTGTTAAGCTTCGTGCATCAGGCCGCCCGGAACTATTGCGCGCTCGAGCCGCACTACGTTTTTGTGGGCCAGCTGCTTACGCTGGAGGTGAATCGCTACCGTAGCGTTGCGGAAATGAACGTTGGCCACGTGCCAGTTCCAAACCACGTGCTGCTCAGCATTCCCACCGGCCGCGGCCGGCTGCTGGACACCTTCCCCGAGACGGAGTATTTCTGTCTGGGGCGCGTATACTACGCCCGCGACCTGTTTGTCGAGCGGGCCGAGCAAGCGCACGAGCTGGACCTCGGCTTCTACGAAGCGTTCGTGCTGTCGGTGGAGAAGGGCGGCATGTGGACGCTGGTGGACTGGAGAAATGACTACTTTCTGTGGTCGCTGGACGGACGCCGGCTGCCTAATGTGACGGTATGTATGGAGTGTTGGAAGCAGCAACCAACCAAGGGCGGTCACTAACTCAACCTCTTGCAATGTTTTCAGTGTCAAACGTGGGGCAACGGTGTATGGAGCGGCAGGGACTGTACTACCGTCGAAACGGCCACGGATGAAGTGCGGTGTAATTGTACCAAGCTAGCATACCTTAGGTGGTGACCTCGAACGATAAGGAACTGTGAAAGGCGATACTTAAGACCCTGTTTATGTTTAACTTCTGCTTCCAGAATCTCAAATGAAACAGAACCAGCCCCAATCGATGAGTCGAGTGGATACTCATCAACGGAACCCTATGCAATGTTCTCGACAAGCGGTCTCCAGACTACAGTGGCTCCCGAACAAGGAAACACTCCCATTGTGGTGAGTTCGGAGCCCGATTTAATGTCTACGTCACCAGCAACAAGCGTGCGCCCGAGCGTGATTACGTCCGATGTTGTAACTGCTACCGAAAGCGATATGGTGACTCTGCCAGACAACGCGACCGAGCGTACGGAAACTTTTCCTATCGTACCGTCACCGAACACGTCCATCGCACACCAGAATGGACCGAGCGCTCTTCTTCAGGGCGGTAACGAAACCGGCCCCACCAACAATCACACCAACCGATCGATGGCGGTTTCTTCGCTCGGATATACGGTCGTTGGAGCACTGGCTGTTGCTGCGCTAACGCTGGTCGTGATAACCGTAGCGTACCGGAGGCGCAAAGCCGTTCTGCGTCTGGCCGATGAGCTACAGACCGTACCGTCCAGAGCACGTACACAGCCGTCGCCGCACGTGCGGTATGCTCGGTTTCAAGATGAGCACAATATGACCGGCGACAACGTGTCCACCATATCGGACGTACTGGCAATCTAAGGCGGACCATTTGGGCTGTGGTTTTGAGTGTTAATGAACCGACCTGCGTTTAAGCGTTCTCACGCTTTCCCACCAGAAGTGATCTCAAGATATCTTTACACCTCACCCTGCTTCTATTATCCTACGACCCATTGCATGTGTGTGTGTGTGTGTAGTTGCCACTTTTGTGATTTTAGCGTAGTTTATGCATGTACAATTTCACAACGATATATGTGAGCAAAGGCAATAATCACGTTATATTTGTAGAAGCTGATATATTTTATGGAAAAGTAAATTCTTCGTCGGTTTTGGAGGCAATAAAATACAAGAACATAAAAAACAAGCAAACAAATACAGAGTTTAGCAATAATTTCTTAACCTGTGGTGGTGTCGATGTCTCCTGTAGTCTTAAATTTGTCGATGGTGGTGTAATGGGTTAGGCGATAGCTACGGTCGCCATATGATGAGCGTACAGCTGTACCTCAAGTACCGTCGCGGTAGGTCAGTTTTTACTGACATGAGCCGAGGTGGAATAACACTTTTGTTCGAAGCGGACTTTTCAACACTTGATCGTCCAGGCGATCATAGAAACCTTTAGGAGATATGCTACAGTGGTTACATTGTTCGTAAACATATTCAGACTCTTCACTCAAACGTTCATTTTGCTCATTTTGGCAAGCGGCGTTCCCGTTCGAGTTACCATTCTAAGTTTGTAATTAAGGTAAACGTTATGTTAGCCACACTCACATCACTTATATTCCCAGGGCATTTCATACAGTTCCTCAGAAAACTTATCGGACAATCTTTTTCACTCATCGTTGAGGACACTCTTTAGCTATGCTCCTGTGAAAAATTACGCTGAATTAAAATATGGAGACAGGACACTAGAGTGGAAGTGGTCTAGTAAGACGAGTTAAGAACCTACGCGATTGCAGGAAAAAGGCCGTGTTGAAGTTTCGACATGGTAGACAACATACGGTGCGTTAGGAAGAGCAATCGCGCGTACTGCAATCTGCCTGATCAGCATCGACTATAGAAAAACACAATGGAACTGTAGTTGATAGGAAAGGATACCTACGGTAACCAGCTACAGTGGCTAGGTCTGTCTGTCCGTGCCAGCAGGAAACCGAAGTGGGATGAGGGAAAGCTCGGTGGGTTACCGAGGATATGGTCGTAGTCAGGCCGCGCTGTCCCCCCCCATATCTGTTCCAGCCACTGGGCGACCAGACGCAGTATCAAGGATAGGGGTCTCAACGCAGACATCCCCCGATGAATCCTCGGGCCCACGGAACTCGCCACACTCCCCACCAGTGCCCTCCCTCCGGCTAGGATTACAGCGGACCAAGTAGTCGAATCTGCCCCATAAGTTGGTGAACTGTGAGGTAGTTCTGGCCTTTCCACTAAGGAGACGGGCAGACTAAGAACGGCCCGGTGATGCTATCAGCACTCGACTTAATACCAGACAACTCCGCTATAATGACGTCGACTGACCAAGGATGGCTAAATAATCGGACAACCGACTTCTTCTTCTTCTTCTATTTTGCGTAACGTCCTACGCGGACAAGCCGGCCTATTCAGGCTTTCAAGACTTAATACATTACCATGCAGCCAGGGAAGTACCAAATCGGGTATTTAAAATTTCGGGAAAAAATCCACGGATATTTACCGTATTTTTCCGTGTAGATTGGGTTTTTTCAATCGCGCAACAGCTAGTGGGAGTTTTTACACATTGGATGTAATTGGTATCTACACACTTAAAAATATTTTCCGACCTCGGTTAAATCAACTGCCGAAATCTCTCGGCTCTGATATGTTTTACTGATATGTCAGTGGAAAATTTCCCATTGCCGATCCGTCAGTTCCATTTAAAATTGAAATATAAGTTAAAGAAATATTTTAACCGAAACTCGATAACACAACATGCCGATTACGTACGTTAACACTGCTGTCACCGAGGTCATCCGTCAAAATAACCGAAATTTCGGTTTTACTTTTTGAGTTAGTCGAGGCTTCTTTTTTGTATCTGTCATTCATCTTTTTGCGAATCTCGTGATACAGAAACCTTTCGGTGTGATTTTGTGAAGTAAAATTAATAGTGTGCATAATAAATGAAAATATAACATTCAGCGTGAAGAAACCGAGCATCAGTAGCGTACGATCGGGCACGGGTGGGGCTAGGAAGCTCTGTTAACGCACGTAGCCAGTGCACATAAGATCGTCGCTTGGAGCAGTCCTTATCCAAGGATTACCGGATTCTAGTCCGATTGGACCATCCTTTGCAGGTCCGTTCGGACTTCCAGGTTTCATTTCCAGTCACCTTCACGAGGTAAGTATCCAAATACTCGACCACGTGACGTCTAATCAGGGTTCACTCAGGATTGTTTCACCCTGCCCGCTTTACAGAACCGTATCTGTACCGGTGCCCGCTCCATGCCCGGCTCATCTTCCTGTACCTGTACTACATCCAAACTGTGTACACCTGTGGACTTCAGTTTTGACAGTTGTCAACATAGCGTGTCTACTGCTATCGCTCCGCATTTATCCGCTGTTTTATTGGTGTATTCTGGTTTTGCTATAATCAACACGGGTTTTAGTGTGTCCATAAGTGTAGTCTCGTGACCCTGCCATCGTGTTCCTGACGAGAACCACCGTGTTCGCGATATATTTGGATTTTATTTGTGGCTCCTTCGACGTTCATCTGCAGTGGCATCTAAAATGGAGGATGTGTGTTATGCATGTTCGGAAGCACTGGGCCCGGTTGAAGGGTCAATTACGTGCCTATATTGTGAGGGTACATACCATCTGGCGTGCACTAAGGTGCCTGTATCGGTCATCGACGAAGTGAAACGGATGGCCTCCCTGCACTGGAGTTGCATTGGGTGTACTAACGCCATCGGGAATCCGCGTAGCAAGGCGATCAAGGGCATGGGTATGTAGGTTGGGTTTCAGGCAGCCCTCACAGCTGCTGTTGATGCCATGAAGGCTAGCTTGGTCCCACCGGTAATACAGGAGATTCGGGATGGCTTTGCCGGAATCGCCACGGCCCATTCGGCATCCTTGCAACATAGCAATCAATTGCTCCCAGATGCACTACCAAACGGAAAAAGACGTAGATTATTTCGTGATGCAGTTGCATCCTCAGATGCCGTGTTTGTTGACAGTGCAGCAATCTCAAACGTCACAAATACAAACAACACTCACCGGATCGATCGTCCTTCACTACCACCAATAATCACAGGTACTAATACAACCTCCGCTTCAATACCAACTGTTTCACAGACACCAAGAACCGATTATTTGTGGCTGCATCTTTCAAGGTTGGCTGCGTCCGTCACCATAGAGCAAGTTGTCTCGTTGGTGTGTTTGCAGTTGGACACTACAGACGCAATTGCTTTTAGTCTGCTAAAAGCAGGAACGGTTCCTAGCCCATTGAGTGCTGTATCGTTCAAGGTCAGAATCCCTGCTGCCCTTCGTAGTAAGGCACTTAACGCAGCCTCCTGGCCGGTCGGGCTCGGTGTGCGTGAGTTCATCTCGCTCCCGCCGCGATCTCTACATTCACGAACACAACACACGAACACTTACACACCGATACCGCAACAACCCCGTAATCAGCAGACACCGGCACCACTACAGCCTCGCACTCAGCACTCACCGGCACCACAGCAGCCTTGTACCCAACGCAATAATCCCCACAATAATCCGTACTCACCTGCACATATCCATGAACCCGCACGAACACAAACCGAACAATCACCAACCGATATGAACTGCACTCTCCCTTCACCCACTCTTCCGTCCACGTCACGTTCAAAAACACTTCAAACTACACTGGTTCAATTTTTTCCGAAGTAACCGCACTACAGCAGCGCACCCATATTTTGCGCATACGGCTCGAGCAAATCCTTCGACAACAAACACAATACACTCACCTTCTACGATAAGCTCGCTCAATTGCAACACCACAGCGCCTACTAACACTATGCAACAAGCACCCACTGATCGAGCGGCTTGTATCACTGTGTACTATCAGAATGTGCGTGGCCTGCGTTCTAAAGCCGATGAGTTCCGTTTGTCGGTTCTTGAGACGGAATACGATGTATTGGTACTCACTGAAACTTGGCTCGATCCCTGTATTCCCACCGCTCTCCTCCTAGGAGATGAGTATCGTGTTTACCGATGCGACCTGGATGCCACTAACAGCTCTCACTCTCGTGGGGGTGGTGTTTTAATTGCATGCAACGTTTCTCTCCTCTCTTATGTGCTTCCTACGTTGCCGCAACTGTTAGAACTCACTTGCGTATGTATTCAGTTATGCGACCACCGTTTGTTTATTGCCGCTGCCTACCTGCCTCCTAACCAAAGCATGAATGAGGAGAAAATATGTGCATTGATCGACTTCGTTGCTAATATCAGCACTACTCTTGGTCCGAGAGACAGGTTCATGCTTATTGGTGATTTCAACCAGTCTACGCTATCGTGGACATCGGCATCAGAGGAAAATGGAGCTGCTTTTGATTTCTATGAGCCTCATGCACGCTCCACGCGCAGTGTCCAGTTCGTTGATGGTTTGCATCAGAGTGGACTATACCAGCTTAACTCCAATACTAACTCATCGGGGCGAATACTTGACCTAATTTACGCAAATTGGCCAGCTGCATCTACATGTTCTACAATACGTGTCTGTGAATATCCCCTTACTACTATCGACGAACACCACCCTCCGCTTGACTTTGACTTGGACAACGTAGCCCCAGTTACGATCGCTACAGCCATTGATGCTGATAAAAGGCTGAATTATGCTCGTGTTGACCTTCCAAAATTGGAGCGATTGATTTTATCTTTTGACAATTCTTTTAACTGTTCGGACTATTCAACCATTGACGATGCCACAGAGGCTTTTTGTGAGTTCATGAGATCTGCTATATGTGAATGCACTCCTGTTAAAATTCCTCGTCGTGGACCACCATGGGCTGATCGCACACTAAATGCATTAAAAAAAGAAAAAAGAAAAGCCTATTCTGATCAACGAGCAGAACGAAACAGCACGTCACGTCTTTATTACAACAGAGTTCATTCTCTCTATCGCCGATACAATAGATCCTGTCACCGAAGTTATTTGAAACAAACTGCACGTTCCCTCTGCAAGTACCCTAGGCGCTTTTGGAGTTATATGGACAAAAAACGAAAATCTGCTGGGCTACCAAGCATTATACGTTATGACGGTGACAGTGCCTGTTCCCTGCCAGAAATGTGTAAATTGTTTGCCTTGCGCTTCAAGGACAACTTCGCTTCTCAAACTACTGGTCCAGAAGATGTGGCCGATGCTCTCTCTAACACACCTGTTGGTGCACTGCTCCCTATGCTACCAGTCATCACTGTCGATACGATCATCTCTGCCATCAATCGTGTCAAATCCTCATATACCCCTGGCCCAGATGGTATACCGGCCGTTATCCTAAAGTGGTGTGCTTCTGCGCTTGCTCCCTCGCTGATGAAGATTTTTAAGGAGTCCCTGAGGTGTGGAACCTTTCCTGCCACTTGGAAATCTTCCTGGATGACACCCATCTACAAGAAGGGCTGTAAGAATGATGCTGTAAACTATCGTGGCATAACCTCACTCAGCGTGTGTGCAAAGGTGTTCGAAATGCTAATCTACGAGCCATTGTTGGCCTCGGCCTGCAACTATATTAGTGTGAATCAACATGGTTTTGTACCCAGGCGATCTACAACGACTAATCTACTAGAATTTGTTAGCAAATGCCATAAATCTATCGATAACGGTTTACAACTAGATGCTATTTATACGGATATCAAGGCAGCATTCGACAGTGTATCGCACTCCATCTTGCTAGCGAAACTCGACTTACTTGGTCTCCCAAACCCTATGATAATGTGGCTTAGATCGTACCTTACAGATCGTCAATATTCTGTGAAGTTAGGCCCGTACATGTCAAGTCCAGTACATGCATCTTCTGGAGTCCCGCAGGGCAGCAACCTGGGTCCTTTGCTGTTCCTTCTTTTCATCAACGACGCGACATTGATCCTTCCGGCTGATAATCATCTACTGTACGCAGATGACGCGAAAATTTTTCGTGTTATTCGTGAACCAGAAGACCACGCCCGACTGCAAACTTCCTTGCATGAGTTCCAGTGTTGGTGCAACCGTAATGCTTTATCCCTATGCACACATAAATGTGAAGTCATCACTTTCAGTCGTTCTCGCTGCCCATCATTGTATGAATATGCGCTTGATGGACAGTCCTTGGTGCGAAAACTATGTGTTAAGGATCTAGGTGTTTTGTTCGATACAAAACTATCATTTAAGGATCAGCTGGATCACGTAGTAGCCACCAGCAATAGAATGCTAGGACTAGTTATCAATATGACTCGCGAGCTTAACGATATACCTTGCACCAAGGCGCTCTATTGCTCACTTATCCGGTCGTTGATGGAATATACAAATATCGTATGGTGGCCAACTGCAGCGCGTCCGTTAGCTCGATTGGAATCAATCCAGCGCAAAATTTCACGATTTGCACTTCGCTCATGGAACCAAAGGCTCGATTACCGGACTAGGTGTTTACTACTCGGGCTACCCACCCTAAGTGAGCGAATACGAAAAGCCAGGTTGTCGTTCATCACGGGACTTCTCGACGGCCGTATTGACTCTCCGTCACTACTGGCTGCCATCAACCTGTACGTTCCGGCCAGGCCGCTCCGGACTCGGGCAATGTTGGCCCTCGACGACCGTAGAACGCAATTTGGCTCCTCTGACCCGTTCATACTTATGTGCCGTGCTTTCAACGCAGTCAGCGACGCTTTTGAGCCGAGGATTTTGCCAACTGAGTTTAATGATCGTGTTTCTGTGTTAAATTTGGTTCCATAGTGCACATTTTTATGTTTTATGTTATTGTAAACCAATGTAAAAAACTCATTGTAAAACATTGCTAAAATGGTTCGAGAGGGCATTATTGTCCATCGATAGACAAATAAACATAAACATAAACATAAACATAAACCATCTGGTGTTGTACCGGCGCCCGTCCCTGTGGTTCCCACCCCACCACAGATACAGATACGACGGTGGCATCATGCTGCAGAAGATGTACACCGGCAATCATCATGGGCTCAGGTTATGGCTATGGCAGCTGCTATGACTATGACTATGGCTCAATAAATAATTGTGTTTGTTTGTATTACCCAAACTAACTTGTTACGCTAACTTGATAAAACCACAAAAAAAGATTGTTTTTATAGTTAGCTGAAATCTCGGATTGCTCTAACCCAGGGGTCTCCAAACTTTTCAGTTCGCGGGCCGCATTGCTTCACAATAAACCTTGTTGAGGGCCATTTTGACGCTACCTTTAGAATGAGTCTCGTTCATATCTCGGTTTTATAAGAAAATACTATTTTTTTTAATTCAGGAGTAACGGTCCAAAAAGGCCGTATTGCTTAAAAAGAAAATACTATTGAAATATATCAAATTTCTGCAGCTTTCTTTTATTGAATATTGATTTTCATCTTTCAGAAGTAAAAAAAAAATCAGTTAGAAAAGAAAGCTATTTAATTTAACCTTAACCCAGTCCTCGCGGGCCGCATTAAGGGCTCTTGAGGGCCGCATGCGGCCCGCGGGCCTTAGTTTGGAGACCCCTGCTCCAACCGAAAATCTCGGTTAAACGTAAACGTCAAAACAAAATGTCATTTACATTTTTAACCGAGATTTCGGCAACCAAGATCATTGCCGAAATCTCAGTTGTGCAGATCTCGGTAAAAAATTACCCGATATTCGGCTTTTTTTAAAGAGTGTATATTAGCCCAAACTGTATATAAGGATATCGAAAAGTCTATTTTATGCAAACTTTGCAGAAATATTTCCAATTAAGTGATAAAAAGCATTACAAATTCATTTCAATCGAAAATACCCAAGATTTACCCGGGTAAAAACGAAAAAGGGAAAAACCCGGTCAAAACCCCAAAAAAAAAACCGGGTAAAACAGTATTTACTCCACGATACAACACTGCATCACTGGCGACAGATGCGTACTAAATACATAGAAAGGGACGAAAGGGTTAGCTTGTGCGACAACTAGTTCTCCCAGAATAGGACCAATCAGGAAGCGGTTCAACCAGGGTCAAGTTCGCACAGCTGTTCGTGAACAGGGCGCCATCGCGAAACGCCGTTAGTTGCAAATTAGAACGCGGAAAGAAAGCACCAATTTTAAAACTGCTTGAATAAACGACAGTTTTTAAAATTATCTTTACCGTTTGCGACTCAATTCATCGAGTGCTATACACGTAGCAACAGGCTGGAACCCATGAATACCAACTACCCAGTTAATTATAGCAAATTTAGCATGCATTAGTATACATCGGACCTAATTATTTTACAGACAGCAACTCAAAATGTAACACAGCGTGATGGTCCGTATTTTGGCTGAAAGATATTAAAGATATTAATTGATGGTTAATAAAAAAAACATACTTGAAAATTTATGTTTTCGTATTTGTATTCTGTATTTATACTCAAGAAAGCCACAAGAACGCAAAAGCGGAGTGTTGATCATATCAAGATTGTCCCTTCTGTAAGTACGCATCTGGGATTGGATCGGATCATCAAATAAGAGTTTTCGGGATCTTTGAGTTCCAGGGCACTCGGCAGATTCCTAACGGTCCTTGACTAGTTCATATAAAAAAAGTCAAAATGTAATTTAATATTATATTAAAAGAAAGTTATCTGAATATGAGGCTGTTCGTATAACAAGTGAGTTACTGGAAATACATAAATTAGTTATGCATAGTTAATTATATCTAAAGAAGAAGCTGTAAGTTAATTATAATAAAGCCCTAGAGGCAAGTAAATTTTAATAAAACAAATCAAATAATGCACATGCTGGATGCTTCGCTTTTGATGGAAATGGAAATCATGCTCGCATTAATAATCATTGCTGCTCGTGACTGTTACAACACGAAGAAATTTTACAATTCATAAGGTTTTTCAGCATTCCTGTTAAGCAGAAACTGAACTGAACTGTACGATGCACTAAGGTCGAGGTGTTGCTCTAGTGGGTGAAGGTACAACCCTTGTGGTAGTTGGAGTCGTTGTAGGTAGGGTTCTAGTTGTTGTTGTTGTTGTAGATGGAGTTGTAGTAGTTGTCGTTGTAGGTGGAGTTGTAGTAGTTGTCGTTGTAGGTGGAGTTGTAGTAGTTGTCGTTGTAGTTGGGGTTGTAGTAGTTGTCGTTGTAGTTGGGGTTGTTGTAGTAGTAGTTGTAGGTGGAGTTGTAGTAGTTGTCGTTGTAGGTGGAGTTGTAGTTGTTGTTGTTGTAGTTGGGGTTGTTGTAGTAATAGTTGTAGGTGGAGTTGTAGTTGTTGTCGTTGTCGGTGGGGTTGTAGTTGTTGTCGTTGTCGGTAGGGTTGTAGTAGTTGTCGTTGTAGGTGGAATTGTAGTAGTGGTAGTTTCCGTGGGAGTTGTTGTAGTGGTAGTTTCCGTGGGGGTTATTGTTGTAGTGTCAATGGGAGTTGTAGTAGTAGTTTCAGTTGAGGTTGTAGTGGTAGTTTCCGTGGGAGTTGTTGAAGTGGTAGTTTCCGTAGGGGTTGTTGATGTTGTAGTTTCCGTGGGGGTTGTTGTAGTGGTAGTTTCACTTGAGGTTGTAATGGTAGTTTCTGTGGGAGTTGTTGTTGTAGTTTCTGTAAGGGTTGTTGTAGTGGTGGTTTCCGTGGGGGTTATTGTTGTAGTTTCAATGGGAGTTGTAGTAGTAGTTTCCGTGGGGGTTGTTGATGTTGTAGTTTCCGTGGGGGTTGTTGTAGTGGTAGTTTCACTTGAGGTTGTAGTGGTAGTTTCTGTGGGGGTTGTTGTTGTAGTTTCTGTAAGGGTTGTTGTAGTGGTGGTTTCCGTGGGGGTTATTGTTGTAGTTTCAATGGGAGTTGTAGTAGTAGTTTCCGTGGCGGTTGTTGATGTTGTAGTTTCCGTGGGGGTTGTTGTAGGAGTAGTTTCAGTTGAGGTTGTAGTGGTAGTTTCTGTTGGGGTTGTTGTTGTAGTTTCTGTAAGGGTTGTTGTTGTAGTTTCCGTGGGAGTTGTTGTAGTGGAAGTTTCCGTAGGGGTTGTTAAAGTGGTAGTTTCCGTGGGAGTTGTTGTAGTGGTAGTTTCCGTAGGGGTTGTTGAAGTGGTAGTTTCCGTGGGAGTTGTTGTAGTGGTAGTTTCCGTGGGGGTTATTGTTGTAGTGTCAATGGGAGTTGTAGTAGTAGTTTCAGTTGAGGTTGTAGTGGTAGTTTCCGTGGGAGTTGTTGTAGTGGTAGTTTCCGTGGGAGTTGTTGATGTTGTAGTTTCCGTGGGGGTTGTTGTAGTGGTAGTTTCCGTGGGGGTTGTTGTTGTAGTTTCTGTAGGGGTTGTTGTAGTGGTTGTTTCCGTGGGGGTTGTTGAAGTGGTAGATTCCGTGGGGGTTGTTGATGTTGTAGTTTCCGTGGGGGTTGTTGTAGTGGTAGTTTCCGTGGGAGTTGTTGATGTTGTAGTTTCCGTGGAGGTTGTTGTAGTGGTAGTTTCCGTGGGGGTTGTTGTTGTAGTTTCTGTAGGGGTTGTTGTAGTGGTTGTTTCCGTGGGAGTTATTGTTGTAGTTTCAATCGGAGTTGTAGTGGTACTTTCCATGGGGGTTATTGTTGTAGTTTCAGTGAGAGTTGTAGTAGTAGTTTCCGTGAGGGTTGTTGATGTTGTAGTTTCCGTGGGGGTTGTTGAAGTGGTAGTTTCCGTGGGAGTTGTAGTAGTGGTAGTTTCCGTGGGGGTTGCAGTACCAGTAGTTTCCGTATTGCTTGAAGATATTGTTGTTATCGTTGAAGTTGAAGAAGTGATGGATGCAGTTGTAGAAGATGTAGGAATGATGGCCGTTGTAGTTGATATTATAGAGGTGGTTGTTTTTGGAAAACATGTTATACCATGATAACACAGCTTGTTATTTGCCATTAGGGGATAGGGACAGTAACAATTTCTCTCAGGCATTTTTGAGAGAGGATGTTTAGTTTCGTAATTTTTACCAACAACATTCCAAGGGCGAGCGAGAGAAAGCCAAATGAAGTACTCTGAAATGAAGAAATCTCTTATAATGGTGACATTGTGTAAGATCTTTCGTAATGCGATCGATCTATCTTACGATATGACTGTGTTGATAGTAGTGCTTCATTTGGAGCTGCGTAATTTGATTGATAATCTCGAACGTCTTGCTGAGTACAGAGTCGTTTCCCATAAGGGGGGTGCACTGAGGTTCTAGGTTGCGGCGGATTAAAATATCTTTTTTTGCGTAAATTTCGCACACTGGAGATTGCTTCTGGATACTTTGGAACACATGCATTTGCGGTGTCAGTAACAGTCACTTTATTTGAGAATGATCCACTAAGTTCTTCACACTCTAGTTGGCTATTTGTAAGCGATCTGTTCGCCAAAACTAACGTCAATAGCAGCAGGATGATCACACCAACAAAACAAGTAACACGCTTTCTTCTATTGCACCGTTGTATGCACGTGTATGCTAATGAACTCATACTCGTATTGCAAAGCAGCCATCAAGAGCGTCAACGAAAAACTCATGTCTACAAGCATGCGACATGCCTTTATAATAAAACTCAAGACTCTATCACAATGTTGCGGTATCGTTTCAGACGTGTCGACTAAATACGGAAGTTTCGCCATAAATAACGTTCTGGATATGAAATTTTCAGAAGGATATCGCTGCTAGTTTTTTTTTAAATGAAACTACGTATTTTTTAAGCAAGAATGATATTCATGTCAGCCGTCTCATGGTACAGTCGTCAACTCGTACGACTCAACAACATGCCCGTCATGGGTTTTAAGCCCCGAATGGAGCGTGCCCCCTCTTAATTGAAGAGAATAGAATTGTGTACTCTTAAATTAAGATATAGCGCATAAAAAATCGCTTACGCTTATCCACATTCTACGATGTTCCTCCTTTATTGTCGACTCGGATAGTTGGTGGTGGTTGGCGCTAACCTGGCTGGTAGCGGCGTAGTTTTTGCGAGCCTTTCTCTGGCGCGGTATTGTTCTGCGGCTGAGTGCTTTGCTGTCTCGGGCCTGCTGGTGGGTTGTGCTAATTACCAACTATAGGCTAATCACACCGGGGACGGCTATCCTCACGCCCCTTTTGACCTTTTGGACGGACTAAAAGGTATGGACAGTATCCATGTCTGAGAGGCGTATGCGATTTCTACTACTATATAGGGGTAATCGTCCGTCGCTTTATGTTCTTTGAGGTGAACTGCTTTCTCAGACTATAGAATGACCGGTTGGCGCGCAACTCAGTTTCTATGCTATTGTCGAAGATAAAGTGTTCTTCCGTATGTTTGGACTTGTTGGAAAGGCTGCTGATGTTGCCACCATCCTTGCCTCATTTATATGTAAATCGATGTTCTCTGCACGATCCCTTGGTAGGCTTTAGCTATATAGGAGAGCCGCAAACTAACGATATCTGTTGTTGTGATCATAGCAACCTTGCTAGCTTGAACGGAGTGTAGAAGGCTTTAGTTAAATAGAGAATAAATCAGGCTGAATTTTCCTTTCGTACAAACAAGAAGGTCCAACATCTATATCATCAGCCTATGCCAGGATCTCGGTTGACATGCAACCCGGCCTTCCGTCTTCTTTGAATAGTGGACGCCTCCTACGCTTCCAAGCTAACTAAACCTATTTCACGCTACGTACGTTTATAGGATTTTAAGGCAAATAATTAAAGGACTTCCCGCAGTTATTATAGAGACTTATAGAAGTTGGTTCCCGAAGACACCACTCTCGTATCCCGCTCTAGCGTCAAGTTGAATAGGAGACAGGCAAAACCGTTACCCTGGCGCAGACCTTTGATGGTAGCGAAAGACCATGATAATTTTCCATCTACCTTCACCTGGCAAGTGGCGATGGTCATAGTGATTCTTACTAATCTTATCAGTTTAGCTCGAGTTCCATGAGCTCATTGCGTCGTACAGTTTTACCCTATATTACGTTTATTAACTAAGATTCCGTGGGTGCGTGACCGTCCCGTTCGGCCGCCAGTTTTCCAAGAGATCGCGATCGTACTGAGAGGCATTTCGCCCTAAAACGCCTCTGGTGGATCATAGTACACATTATAACCATAATATTTTCATATCATAACTATTAGGCCCGGGTCTATGAACATGTTGCGGGAACATTTGTTGCCAAATCGTATGGACAAACTGTCAAACTCATGTTGCGGAAACATTTTTGTTGCAAGAGAAACAAATCGATTTGTTTCATGTTTATTTGTTGCATGAACATTTTTGGACTTGTTAGCACACCAAAACGGATAAAAAATAATTTCAACTTGATTTTAAAATGTTTTTGTGAGTGAATATGTGCACATTTTAAGTTGATCCGTAGTAGGCTTCACTTTCAGTCCAATGAGGTGTGTATTTGTGTGATATTTTCAATGCAATGTAGTTAGTGGACCCGAAAAATTGGAGTTTTGTATATGTTGGGGTCTGTTTTATGTTTTGCCTACGTTGAGGCTGTTTTAGTGTAAAATTTTCAGTGCAAAACGAGAACGATAAAAAATTTGGACTTAGGCGGCGCCCTGTTTTCCTGTCTGTTGGTTACCAAATCGAACATGTTTCAAACGTCCGTCAACGACAATTGAGTACGTGACGCTGACATGGATTTTGTTTCAGTCTGATTTTTTAAAGACATTGACAGTGACATTTTGCAGCACTGCCTATCGTTCCTGACGGACACAATCTTATCCGTTCCCAACTGACAAAAACCCGCTCAACGGTAGTATCTCATTCCGTTAATTCAAATAATATATTAATCCAAACAGTATAATTTGATGTGAGTAAAAACGATTCGAATTATCAACCAAAATCCCCTCTCCCAACTGATATCATTTTTCTTCCGTTTCGTGTGACTGTGATGTCCAAGTGCTGGTGTAAATAACGTGTAAAGTTTAACAACTTCAACCATGATCAACAGCAGTACACAATGGAAAGCAGTGAATGCGGTGAAAATTTTCCAATTTATTCACATTATACGTTTTGAAGATAAGCTATAATTTGTGCAATTTATGATGTATTTACCGTGTGTGATATTATTGCTTGCGTATCTTTTTAAACAGATGTATTTACTTAGACAAATGTCTTAGACTGAGATTGAGCTATACGATGAATTACCGTCCAGGTGCCCTAGTGGGTCGGGGAGTGGGAGTAGTTCTAGTGGGAGTCGTGGGAGTAGTTCTAGCTGTAGTCGTTGTGGACGGAGTTGTTGTGGGAGTAGTTGTCGTTGTAGTTGGAGTTGAAGTAGTGGTCGTTGTAGTTGGGGTTGTAGTTGTTGTCGTTGTAGTTGGGGTTGTTGTAGTAGTAGTTGTAGGTGGAGTTGTAGTAGTTGTCGTTGTAGGTGGAGTTGTAGTAGTTGTCGTTGTAGTTGGGGTTGTTGTAGTAGTAGTTGTAGGAGGAGTTGTAGTAGTTGTCGTTGTAGTTGGAGTTGTAGTAGTTGTCGTTGTAGTTGGAGTTGTAGTAGTTGTAGTTGGGGTTGTAGTAGTTGTCGTTGTAGTTGGGGTTGTAGTAGTTGTCGTTGTAGTTGGGGTTGTTGTAGTAGTAGTTGTAGGTGGAGTTGTAGTAGTTGTCGTTGTAGGTGGAGTTGTAGTAGTTGTCGTTGTAGTTGGGGTTGTAGTAGTAGTAGTTGTAGGAGGAGTTGTAGTAGTTGTCGTTGTAGTTGGAGTTGTAGTAGTTGTCGTTGTAGTTGGGGTTGTAGTAGTTGTCGTTGTAGTTGGGGTTGTTGTAGTAGTAGTTGTAGGTGGAGTTGTAGTAGTTGTCGTTGTAGTTGGGGTTGTTGTTGTAGTAGTTTCCGTATTGGTTGAAGATATTGTTGTTATCGTTGAAGTTGAAGAAGTGATGGATGCAGTTGTAGAAGATGTAGGAATGATGGCCGTTGTAGTTGATATTATGGAGGTGGTTGTTTTTGGAAAACATGTTATACCATGATAACATAGCTTGTTCTTTGCCAGTAGAGGAAAGGGACAGTAACAATTTCTCTCAGGCATTTTTGAGAGAGGATGTTTAGTTTCGTAGTTGTTACCAACATCATTCCAAGGGCGAGCGAGAGAAGGCCAAATGAAGTACTCTGAAATGAAGAAATCTCTTATAACGGTGACATTGTGTAAGATATTTCGTATTGCGATCGATCTATCTTACGATATGGCTGTGTTGATAGCTGTGCTTCATTTGGAGCTGCGTAATGTGATTGATAATCTCGAACGTCTTGCTGAGGACAGAGCCGTTTCCCATAAGGGGGTTGCACTGAGGTTCTAGGTTGCGGCGGATTAAAATATCTTTTTTTGCGTAAATTTCGCACACTGGAGATTGCTTCTGGATACTTTGGACCATATGCATTTGCGGTGTCAGTAACAGTCGCTTTATTAGAGAATGATCCACTAAGTTCTTCACACTCTAGTTGGCTAAATGTAAGCGATCTGTGCACTAAAAAAAACATTAGTAGCAGAAAGATCACACCAACAAAACAAGTAACACGCTTTCTTCTATTGCACCGTTGTATGCACGTGTATGCTAATGAACTCATATTGAAATCGCTAACCAGCCACCAAGAGCGTCAACGAAAAACTCATGTTTACAAGCATGCGACATGCGTTTATAATAAAACTCAAGGCTCTATCGCACTGCTGCTGTATCGTTTCAGACGTGTCGACTAAATACGGAAGCTTAATTATAAACAATGTTGAGATATTCTTCGAACGATGTCGCGACTATTTTTTTGCATGTACAGTATGACCTCACTGGTTGGGATACGTTGGCGCACCAACTAGTGGTTTCTCACTCGATAGTTCTGTTGTTAGACAGGCCGAGAACGTGATGAATAAAAACGACACAGAAACATTTTCCAGAAACCTTAATGAATCAAACTGAAATTAAACGCGTTACACTGTTTCTAGGTGATGTATAAAATTTCTGCTACAATATTAAAATTTTCTTCTGTAGTGTGGTGTTCTTATGCAGATCGCTGGATAAAACAAATAGAAAAAGTACAAAAAAATATGACGCGACATGCTATACGTCTTCTAAGATGGCCGAACAGTTCTGAGATTTCCTATAGAACGAGGAAAAGGCGAAAATGATGCGCGAAGACTTCTTAGTAACATAAATATTCACGTACCAAGAGATTCTTGAAGACATAATAGTTTTGTACAAGTGGAACGTCACAATACAGGGTTTTCGAGGATTATATAGACATGTTCAGCGAGTTGTAGATTCGCTCAGGCATATAATAGACTCTTTCAGCGAGATATAGAATTGTTCTGAAGTAGGCGTTGACATGTTCGGTTATACTGTAGAGCTTTATACTGTTATGTGGCGTTGGTGACATCAATCGCCTCGAAGCCATTCAACGGAGAATCACCAGGTACGCGGTTCGACTCCTTCCATGGCAATCCCACCCCGCTCGGCCCTCCTACCATCAGCGGTGTCTGCTTCTCGGACTTGAACCACTCTGCTCTCGACGTAAAAACGCCCAATGCCTTTTTATATTCCAGCTCCTTAACGGAGAGATCGATTCCCCGGCATTACTAGCCAGCATCAATTTGTTCGCTCACTGTCGGATTCTTAGATCTGATTTCCATCTCCGTGTACCGCGTACCCGCAACAACCATAGCCTGGGACACCCTATTATACGTATGTCCCTCGAGTTCAATGAAGTGTTAGATTTGTTCGATTTTAGTATGTCTACATCTACTACGTTCAAGGAGAAATTGCGTCTACGTCACATTTCATGTTTGCTTATAACTAGAGGTCTATTTATATGCTCCTTAATTTAATTATAAGGTTGCCGATTAGACACGGTGGTCCGTCGGTTATATATGAAATAAATAAATAAATAAATAAATACTGTTCCCAATTCAATACATGGTCCCATCACTTTGATTTCAATTTAACGACCAACGCATTTAAAGAAAACATTTTATTAATTTTCAATTTTGGCGACACTGGATCATAATAATAAGGATAATAATAATAATAATGATAATAATAATAATTGTAATAATAATAATGATAATAATAATAATAATAATAATAATGATAATAATAATGATAATAATAATAATGATAAGAATAAAAACAATAAAAATAAAAATAATAATAATAATAATAATAATAATAATAATAATAATAATAATAATAATAATAATAATAATAATAATAATAATAATAATAATAATAATAAAGATAATAATAATAATATTAATAATAATAAAAAACATTAGTAATAATTATAATGTTAATAATAATAATAATAATAATAATAATAATAATAATAATAATAATAATAATAAAAATAACAATAATAATAATAAAAATATCAATTGGGTTATCTCGTTGCATACAAATGCATTAATTATTCTTCCAAAATTCCAATAACCTCGAAACTTTTCTGTTTCCATTTACAATCGCCAGAGAGCTTGGTTGGAGAGAGAGCCAGAAAGGGGTATTATACAAGGTATATGAATATAACAAGGTGAAGTTATATTCAACGTGAACGTGATTTCAGTTCTTTCGTTCCATTGCAAACAGCAATGCCTGTAAAGTCTGTAAATCGGTACACTATTCGAAAATCGCTAGAACTACACATTAATATGCTGTTCTGATCGCATGAAAATCAAGCCAAAATTGACAAACTATCATTAAACCCTAGAAAGCGATTCACACAAACAACACTTTGATATCGACCATTTCTTTTGTTTTTTAAATCTAAATTTGCGAATTTCGGAAACTTTTCCTGTTCGTTATTTCAAAATAATCATGAATGATTGCACTCATATTATTTTTTTTTCTTCATATTTTGATGTATCAAAAGAACCATAGCGTAATTCTCTTGTGAACCGGAACATTTTTTTCACGAGAACTGAATGAACCATACGGTTCTGGTTCATTTGGCACACCTCTAATACAAATAATTGATAGATGTCTCCCAGCATGTCACACAGGGGAAGCGATAAAAATCAACCTTTCAAATACATACTTCTTGGCCTTACATGGACGAGACAATCATATAAACCACTACATATTGCTGTTGCTGCGTGAGCAACAATTAAGAATATACTTACTACTACGAACACGTATTCCCCAGTATACGCTATTAATACAGCACGGAGGCAATCGCGTATCTCGAATATTCACGTATATCGAATTTCAGTAAAATTATAGCGAATTTTCGTGTAATTTGGCTTTAAGTCGTAGGTTTTAGCCATTAAATTAGTTATTTGATCCGATCCCAACTGAAGAATACAATTTTGCACCTTTTAAAAAGTTTTTTTTTTAAATTGAACCAAAAGAGGATTAATTTTGGATTTGACAATTTATGTGTCAAATCAGTACAATTTACTCAAAGAACTGTCAAATTTAGAATATCGCTTGTAACGAAATCGCGTATATCGAGTATGGCGTATATCGGAAAATGTCTGTACTTTGTTAAGTTTATCGTGTAATAGTAGCGTTCCGTAGACAAGTAAGACTCTGAGCATGGTCAATTACTCAGGTTCAACTTCGACAGCACACGGAGCAATTCGCTAAAGCGACTATTGGCATCACAAGTTAGAAATGTATGTAATTTTATTACTTTATGATGAATGTATGTATAATTAATAAAATCTTGTTTAAATATGATAACACAAAAACGATATGCGTTATTTTTATATTGTCCGCCTGCATACTGTCTAATAATGTAAGTCAGGTATCATCAGCCATACCATGTCTAGACTAACTAAACAAACGTGCCTTCGGTTGATACAAGTAGTGTAAAACTACACCGTTTCTTTTATTCGAACAAGTGTTCCACGTGCCACTTGGCATGAAGCACGTGCTGCATTTGACCAGTGCAGAAGGGAGTGCCATGATCGAGTTCCACGCTATCGATAGAACCAACAGCTACCGCAGTGTTATCGTTGCTCGCGTTCCGATGCATCCTCAACGTATACCAGTTATTATGACGGTGTGAAGTTTGTATTCCGTTCTTTACGCGCATATTGTATGCAGCTTTTCCTTTCAACGGCTTTATCAACTCAACCTTAATTTTTATTCACAATTACACCACGACGGCCGTCAGTGCTTTTAAAATTGTGATGCCATCCTATAGATAATCTTTCGGAGCATTGATCAAGTTTCTATAATGGAAGTTTATCATACTTTGTTTGCTTTGTAACAACATTCTAAACATACTGTTAAATCGACATCTCAAAAAAGACATTATTTTATTCAAAACTAGATCGTTATACCTTGTATTGAACGAGCAATAGATTCAACTATGACGATACGTATAACATACGTAAACGTACGTAAGCAACAAGTGCAGTATGACAAGGACAAGAATAACATTGTCTATTAAAACATTGCTTCCATATTTAGTCGACACGTCTGAAACGATACAAGAACATTATGGCGAGGGGTTGAGTATTATTATAAAGGCATGTCGCATGCTTGTAAATATGAGTTTTTCTTAGACGCTCTCGGTGGCTGGTTAGTGGTTTCAATATGAGTTAATTAGCATACACGTGCATACAACGGTGCAATAGAAGAAAGTGTGTTAATTGTTGTGCTGCTGTGATGTTTCTGCTACTAATGTTTTCTTTAGTGCACAGATCGCTTACAGACAGCCAAATCGAATGTGAAAAAAGTAGTACATCATGTTCAAATAAAGTGGCTGAAAGTAAAGCCGTAACTTCAACTGATCCCAACTCCAATGTGCGAAATTTACGCAAAAAAAGATATTTAAGTCCTCTGCAACCAGGACCGTTAGTGCAGCAAACTTATGAGAAACAGCTCTGTCCTCAGCAAAATGCTCGTGATTATCAATCATATTACGTCGACCCTAAACAAGGTCACCCGCCAAATGGGGCACTGCCTGCATTACTGCCATATCGTAAGACAGATCCATCGCAATACTGCAATTCCAAACGCAATACGACGGACTAATGTAGGAATTATTCGTTTCAGAATACTCCATCGGACCTTCATGGAATTATCAAGAAATGGAAAAGAATGGAATTTACAATCAAGAAACAAAGCAGCCTATAAGAAAAATGCCTGAAAGAAACTGCTACTGTCCTTTTCCGCTACTAGCAAAGAACAAGTTGTGTTATCATGGCATAACTTGTTTTCCTAAAACAACTACCTTAGGAATCACTACTACATCCACTACAACTGCAGCTACCACATCTTCAACTGCAACAGAAACTACTACAACTCCACCAACGACGACAACAACTACAATAGTACCTTTAGAACCCAACCAACAATTTCTAATATTTTTGACGTCGTCTGAACGTCGTGCGCAGTTTCAAGCCGCGTGGGGTTAAATCCCGCCATGCAATTTACGTTTTGCAAGAGCGCGCGATGACTCCCATGCCAGATAAGTTCTTAGCTCATAAAAAATAAAATAGCTTGCAAGGCTAGGCCGGTTTTTCATCGGGAGTTTTTCTGGCAAGAAAAAAGTACAGGACCAAATTTAAATGGGATTTTTTTTACCACACTCATACTCCCCGATACCTTTTCCTTTCCTTTTTGGGCGCTCCTCCCTTCCTTTGAGTTGCATGTGTCATTCCGTCATTCCCGTATGTACGGGGCTCTTTATTCGTAGTTGTACATCATATACAGTGGCGGCTACCTAAAATCGGACACTGAAGACACTAAAATCGGAGGTCTGATTTTTTGCATGTGCATAGCCAAGGAGTGTCCAGAAAAGACGTGTGAAGAATGTTTTTCGATAAGCGGTCTAGTGAACTGTCCTGGGTGCCCCAAATCCAGATAAAAGGTGAAAATATGAGGTGTTCGACTTTAGGTGGGTGCCAATGTATATACTGCATGTTTGTTTTGCCTGTGACATTGACAATGTGTGATTAATTCTGGAATTGAAGTAATATTATTGGTACCATATTGGTGAATTCCGTTGCGTGTCGTTTCTGATGACGCCGTTTGATTTCCATGCCAATCAATGGGAATGAAGCTAATATCAAACGAGTTTAGGTAAATATTTTATTTCAATCGCGGAAATTTGTTTTTTTTTTGTTCATGTATGATTCTTGATTTTTGTGGATGAATTTGACTCAATTTAAGCTGGTTTTAACGACAATATGAGAAAATGTATGCATGGGTCAAGCAGTTTCTAATCCTCATTTTCTGGAAAATTAACAAACAATTCAGTGAGATTTGTCCACATCCAATGTACAGAAAGATATTACTTTCTCTCAATCATTTATCACCCATAACCACATTATGCACACACGACCGAGGCGAATGAGGCCAATTTGCCAACTGTTGTTACGCGTGTAGCAATCTGTATTTGAATATTAAAGAGAAGAGATGACAAAAATATACAAACTAACTTTTGCATTTTGGTGATTTTTGAAGCGTAGTTTTAAAATAGGGGTTGCATATTTGCAAATTTGCGGTTAACCACGATTCGCGATGACGCCCTGTTTCAGATCAGCAGTTTAGCAATGAACTTGATTGACCCATTTAGTTTTTTTATACAGACTTTGAGCCAATTAACCTCATTCGCATCTTTTAATCAGTTTTTTTTTCAATATAGTTTATTGTTTACCTAAGGTTTCACAATATGTTAACTTACTCTCTAATAAACTAAAAGCGATCGAAAACTGATGAATAAGGAGTTAGGAAGGATTAGGAAAAAAGAACAATTGAAATCAAACAAATGAGAAAAAATATTGCAAGAGCGTAGGGGAAGGTAGGTAAAGACGGACACGTTAAGGGAAATGGTAAAAATCTAGGGATATATAAGTGCAACGACCATGAAAATGTGCATATATTATCTTACACTCATGTTTCATCAGAAAATGTGTTAAAACTTTTAAGTTTCCATCGACTTTTGCGTTTTTTTCATGAATGAAAAACATGATTTTTTTCGGGCAGTTTTGAAATGTTCGGGTAAGACGGACACCTGATATGGGAAAGATGGACACCATGAAGGGTAAGATGAACACCTATAGAAAACGTTGGAAAGTGAAGAGTTTTACAGTATTTTAACAAATTATATCGCTTTCCATGTCCTGGTACGTTTATAAACCAATTCTTGGCCTATTGCAACGACGATTCATTCAGCCGTGGTTTTAGGAATTGTAAGCACCGCTTCTAATATATCGTAGAATGCAGCATCTAAAGCATTATTGAAATATTGTGGACTTACAGCTGACGTTGCTCCAGCTTACAGAACAACAGTCTAGAACTTCCTTTTAGCAAATTACGCCGCAAAAAGCCCACGACCCCAGTATTTTTTGAGGGACTAGTTAATAGTTTAAGCCATTTTCCACCATGTCAAAATTCAACATTTGATATTTGTAATCCCATAGAATTTCTCATCTATTCCTGCACGATGTCGTATCAATGAGTCATCTTTTTATTGTTTAAAATTGTCCAAGTCGTGACAAGATATTGGATTTCGTGTAGCGCCTCATTAGTGTCAAGCGAGTAATAGCATAATGAATGGCTGCTATTTTAACTGGTGTTCCGTTATCACATATTTCCATACTTTCTCTAGTTACTGATTGGTTTATAGCTTCGGAATACCCTTATTTAAGATATTTGAAGAAATCTATTCATCACCAATTGATATAAGAAGTAAAATAAAGCAATAAATTCGGTGTCCATCTTTCCCTACATCAAAGTGTCCGTCTTTCCCGCTTTGGTGTCAGGATGTTTAAACCACCAGAAAACAATATTTTGTATTGCTTTCACTTTCGTTCTTTCACCAGTTTTTTCATTAATGATCACGACAACTCATTCATGAAATAAAACTTCCGGAAATATAAATAATACAAGTTGTAGAGCTTAAGATCCGTAGTAGTCAAATTAGATCCACAAGGGTGCACACAAGTGTTGGGTAAAATAGCACAATTAAGTGTGCTGTGCGTACACGCACGCACATCTCAGTGTGCGGTGCACATTTCGCACTGTGCGCACTCTTCGCACTGTGTGCGCACTCCGCACTGTGCGCGCACATCGCACAGTGCGCGCATTTCGCACTTTTCGCACAGTGCGAGCACACTCCGCACGGTGCGCGCACTTTTCGCACAGTGCGTGCGCACTCCGCACTTTACGCACACTTCGCACAGTGCGGGCACTTTTCGCACACTCCGCACAGTGCGCGCACTTTTCGCACAGTGCGAGCACACTCCGCACAGTGCGCGCATTTTACGCACAGTGCAAGCACAGTCCGAACGTTTCGCACACTTTGCACAGTGCGAGCACACTTCGCACAGTGCAAACATATTTTGCAAATTTCGTGCAGTGCTTCACTTTGTACTGTGCGAGCACACTTCGTACCATGTTATAGGAAGTCAGATGGTGTAGTACTGAGCATATTTAGACAAACCGCCTTTTAGCATTAGCATCAGTTAGCATTAGCGACTCCGATCCGTTGGTGCTACGAGTTCAAGTCGGGGCGAATCAAAGGTCCATAAATCGCTTGCACACATTCATACCACACACATGCCCATCGCCCCCCCCCTTCCCCCCCCCCCCCTCTCGCCCTGTCCCATGTCCCCTTCTCTTTAGTTAATTACAAAATTTGACTAGGGCTCCGAGTGAAAATTGTAATTTTTGCATTAAAACATGCCACACTGAATTATGTTTCTCACTCTACCCAATGGCTTGGGCCAACGATGATTAAATTGTATTGCTGCGCTGAACGCTAAAACACTCGCGCACAGCTGAAATCAATACAATTTAATCATCGTTGGCCCAAGGCATTGGGTAGAGCGAGAAACATAATTATGTGGTTGGCCAGTGCACGAGCACACCGAAACTGCGCGGAGACATTTTCTGCGAGAATCGAATGCACAGAACGCTGCGCTTGACCACCATCGCAAACCCGTTACACAACCACAAGCATACAACACATCCAGACAAAAATTTAAAGGCCCGGAAACACAATATCAACACAGCGGTCCGTCGGCGGAGAAATTATCAGGAAAAATCGGCTGACACCAAGCACGCGTCTCTTTAAAACAACTATGAAGGTCGTAGGTAAACGACGCTCCAGTGGGTTGAGGTTTCTCTTGAATTTGGCTGAGATGAATCGTGTCTGTGCTTGTACTCGGAGCCACCGCTTTGCGATTGTGCAATAAAACAGACAGCTGGTATCACGCGAAAACTGTCGCGTCGCAGGCTTGCCCTAGTCAAATTTTGTAATTAACTAAAGAGAAGGGGACATGGGACAGGGCGAGAAGAGAGGGAAGGGGGGGGGGGGCGATGGGCATGTGTGTGGTATGAATGTGTGCAAGCGATTTATGGACCTTTGATTCGCCCCGACTTGAACTCGTAGCACCAACGGATCGGAGTCGCTAATGCTAACTGATGCTAATGCTAAAAGGCGGTTTGTCTAAATATGCTCAGTACTACACCATCTGACTTCCTATAACATGGTACGAAGTGTGCTCGCACAGTACAAAGTGAAGCAATGCACGAAATTTGCAAAATATGTTTGCACTGTGCGAAGTGTGCTCACACTGTGCGAAGTGTGCGAAACGTCCGGACTGTGCTTGCACTGTGCGTAAAGTGCGCGCACTGTGCGGAGTGTGCGAAAAGTGCCCGCACTGTGCGAAGTGTGCGTAAAGTGCGGAGTGCGCACGCACTGTGCGAAAAGTGCGAAGTGCTCGCACTGTGCAAAGTGTGCTCGCACAGTACAAAGTGTGCTGTGTAGTGCGCACAATGAGGTGTGCTGTGCGCACAGTGCGCACTCGCGCACAATGCCCAACACTAGTGCACACGATTGAAAATTTATTTTGTGCGTGGATTTAACCAATTTTGCATACATTATGCCAAACATGTTCACAAATGTGTTGTTTAACTTTAAGTTAGGATGTTGCATTATTGATTTTTTCGAAAATTACCATTTTGATGCATTTATGAGAAGTGTCCATCTTACCCGCAGTGTCCGTCTTTACCTACCTTCCCCTATGCATTGCAAAAGTGGATCATAGTTACCGGATTGAGTGGGTCTTCTTTCTATGGTAAGAGGAGGTCTGTAATAAGGAAAGAAGAGTCGGGCAGTCTATTTGGTGAAGGAGAATCGATGCGATAAAAGACGCACGCTGTGATTCTAAGTATTCCAGACCTGGGATTGAACAGCGATATGAGGGGAGGGGGGAGTCAGCACCAAAACATTTACGGAACGCGAAACGGGTATACGACTTTTGGATTCGTTCGATTAGTGATGGGAAAAATGAAATTTTTATCGGAATCGATTCAGGCATTTTTCTGGAATCGATTGCGGATAGTAGGTCCGGCATCAGTTTCCGAATCGATTCTGGAATCGGCTCTAGAATTGATTCCGAAATCGGCTCTATAATCGGAATCGGTTCTGGAATTGAAGTCGGCTCTCGAATCGGAATCGGCTCCCAAACGGAGTCAGTTACGGCATCGCCATAAAAATAGGCGTTTGCGTCCAATCTACGTATTTATAACCGCAAAAAATCAAAATTTACTTGTAAAAGATCCATTCTCATGGAGATTCCCGGACTGATTTCGATTCTAAAGCTTATTTTTTCAATTCAAGAACTAATTCACATTCCGGAGCTAATTCTAATTCTGAGGTCAATTATGATTCCGTTATCGGGGCAAATTGCGATTCTCAGGTCAATTCCGATTCCGGAGCCGATTCTGATCGTGGAATCAATTCCGGAGTCAACTCCGGAATCGGAATACATCAAGAATGAATCATTAGGAAGGAAGAAGCTAATATCATTAACATATAGGATATACAAAAGCGGACAAAGTGTACTGCCTTGGGGGACAGCTGATAGGCAAATGAAGGCGAGAGAGAGATATATGATACTATTTTAACACAACAAGTACGATCAGACAGGAAGGATGCTATCCAAGGAAGTAAAGGGTATCCTATCCCGAATTTCTTTTAGCTTGGCAACGAGAATAGAGTATGACACACGGTCAAAGGCCAATATAAAATCGGTGTAAAACGAATCTACTTGACCGCCAGAATCAAGATTACCAATAACAAAAGGGACAAAGCTCATAAGATTGGATATAAAGGATCGTACGGGAACGAAGCCATGTTGATTGGCAGATAAATAATTGCGAGTGTTGGGAATATGTAACGATCAACCGTCAAAGTTAGCGAATTCAAAATATTAACGAACTTAATGACATTTAACGAACGAAATGTCAAAGGTAGGAAGACGGCTGCTTGGGAAGTGTCAGATTGAAAACCGCATGGAACAGAACACAACGTAGGGCAGACAACACAACAACACATTCCTGAATAAAATAATTCTATTTTCATTAAAATCACCCAACAAATGGTGCCTAAGGACCTGGATTACTGGTAAAAGTGAAAATGACGCAAGCCAAAGCCTCAAGCGAAGAAAGTTTCCGTGGTTTCTCGGACTCAGAAACGGAAAATAGCACGATTATAGACAACAGTGCAATGGCTCTTGCTCTCGCAAAGGAGGAACGAGATGGCTTGATTGAATGTCTAGTAAGACTAGAAAAATTTGTGGAAAATTCGGGAATAGTTGAGTTGGAACAAGTCGAAGCTCGATTAAAACGTCTTGAGAGGTGCTGGGAGCATTTTGTAAAGATTTCAAAGGAAATAAGGCAGTTTGACGACCAGCACAACAAGAAAGAAAATTTTGCTATATTTGCCGACTTCGATGAGCGTGTGTGTGTGCTAACAGGCAAACTTAAGAGAATGCAGCGTAGCAGCAACGTGCCAAAGAATGAAGAGAATATGAGCAACGTTACTAACACATCCACAGGCGGTGTGAAGCTCCCCAAAATGGCGCTACCAGAATTTCAAGGGAAATTCGATGAGTGGCTACAGTTTAGGGACATGTATGAGCAAATGGTGCTCAACAACATAACTCTTTCTAAAGTAGAAAAGTTATACTATTTGAAGAGTTCACTAAAGGGTGAAGCATTAAAAGTGATCGAAGCTTTTCCGATATGCGCAGCAAGCTATGATGCTGCATGGGACGCTGTGGTAAGTCGTTTTGCTAACCCATACATACAAAAGAAAAGACATACAAATGAGTTGCTAAACTGGCCGAGAATGAAAAAACCAACAGCAGCAAACATCAAGGCTGTTATCGATGGTTTTGAAAGGCACACAAAGTTATTGCAACAGTTAGGAGAAACGCCGTCAACATGGGGTATCATGCTCACGCAGCTTTTAACATCAAAGCTCGATGAAGGAACTCAGCGTGAGTGGGAGCGAACAGTTGAGGCACAAGATGAAGCTAATTATAACGATCTAATAAAATTCTTGCGAGGACAAGTACGAATTTTGGAAGCTTTGGGCGAAGATAAAATAGAACAGCGAAACCAACCGTTGCCAACATCAAAAGCTCCGAAATTGGCGATTCACGTGACAGCAGGTGAGAAAAAGCTCAAATGCAATGTTTGCGGTGCGGAGCATTCGACAGCAAAATGTGACGAGTTCATTTCAATGGCGGTGAAAGAACGAATCAAGATTGCGCGAGCAAAAGAGCTTTGTCTAAACTGTTTAGGAAAAGGCCATTTTCGAAACCAATGCGCATCAAAAGTACGTTGTCGTGCATGTAAGGGTGCTCATCATTCTCTTTTACATATGTGGTTACCGAAAGAAAACACTATGCCTAGCACATCAGCTCAAAGCAACAACAATGTTGATGAAACATTCGTCAATGAAGCACAAGGTGCAAATCATGGAAATGCTACGCTCACTATGGCTGTTACAAGATCAGGTGTTTCTTGTGGCGTGCTTTCTACAGCTCTAGTAAATGTGAAAGCAAAGAATGGTATGTTCATTCAAACGCGAGCACTATTAGATAGTGGCTCACAGCTCAACGTCTTGACTGAGAAACTTTGTAGAAAGCTTGGTTTACAACGGCGAGCTAGCGGAATCAAACTAACAGGTATAGGAAAGCATGAGGTTAGTAGTGACATAGCTGTAACGGCGGAAGTTGCGTCGCAGAGCAACAATTATGCGAGAAGAATGGAATTCTTAGTGATGGACGGCATCACTCACAATCTTCAGCCAGTACATCTTCCTAACGCATGCATTCCGAATGAAGGTAAAATAGCAGACCCTGGATGGCATCAGGGTGGAGAGATCGATATGTTGTTGGGGTCGGAGCATTTCTTTGAATTTCTAGCGCTAGACGGCGGCCGGCCTGGAGTCTATAGAATGAACGATTCTCATCCATATTTTGTTAATACTGTGTTCGGCTGGGTATTAACTGGGCCAAAGCAAACGCAGCAGAAAACATCAGCGATTTGTTCTCATGTGAGTATTGCGGAGCAAATTGAGCGATTTTGGTCGATCGAAGAGGTGTGTCCAGAGAACAGCTTGACCCAAGAAGAGAAAGATTGTGAGCAAAGTTTCGTTACAACACATTCTCGTGACGAAACGGGTCGATACATAGTAAAACTTCCCATAAAGCTCAAAGGTTGGGAAAGGATTGGAGAGTCCTTAGGAACGGCAAAGAAAAGATTTCTACAACTGGATAACCGATTGTCGAGGGATGTGGCACTATACGAAAATTACTGCTCAACGATAAAGCAGTATCAAGAGCTGGGATATTTAGTAGAGGTATCTCCTGACATGTCACAAGGTGACAACGTGAAGCCATGCTATTTACCACATCACCCAGTTGTGAAATTATCCAGTGCTAGCACCAAAGTGCGCCCGGTTTTCGATGGTTCCGCTAAAACCTCAACTGGTTTTGCACTAAATGATTGCCTCCTAAATGGACCTGTGTTGCAAGACACACTCTTTGATCTAATTGTGCGATTTAGATCGTATGCCATCGCGCTCATTGCGGACATCGAGAAGATGTACTTGCAGGTAAAGGTTCATGAGGAACACACACCATTGCAACGCATCTTATGGCGATCTTCTCAACAAGAGGAGATAAAGCATTTCGAACTTCAGAGAGTCACATTTAGCCTGACGTCATCATCCTTTTTGGCAACTCGAGTGCTCTTTCAACTTGCGGCGGATGAAGGAGAGCGATTTCCATTAGGTAAAAGGGCTTTACAAGAATCATTCTACGTGGATGACTACATCGGTGGAGCAAATAGTGACGCTGAAGCTGTCCAGCTAGTAAGTGAGTTGCGGCAACTATTGGAGAAAGGAGGTTTCCATTTACGGAAGTGGAACTCAAATAACAAAATGGTTTTGCGAAACCTGTCTCCAGAGGAGAAAGATAAATGCAAGCTTGTGAGTATTGGACCGGAGGATCAAGTAAAAACGCTTGGCGTATATTGGGATCCAACTACTGATTCGTAAGGAGTAGCGGCAGATTTCGACGATGTGTCAAATGAACCTCCTACCAGGCGGAACGTGTTTTCGTTCATAGCCAAATTATTCGACCCGCTTGGCATAATTGCTCCAATTATCGCCTGGGCAAAAATCATGATGCAGCGTTTGTGGATAGCCACAAAGGAATGGGATGATCCAATCCCTGTGGATTTGGCTGACCAATGGGAATTGTTTAAGAAACAATTGTACCTGGTAAAGGAGATGCGGATTCCAAGGTATGTGATGCTTCTTGATCAAACCAATGTGCAAATCCATTCTTTTGCAGATGCTTCCGAAGTAGCCTATGGAGCATGCGTTTACCTCCGAGTAACAAATCGCGAAGGCACAGTGAAAATAGGTCTCCTTGCAGCAAAATCTAAGGTAGCGCCACTTAAGAAGTTGAGTTTACCACGGTTGGAACTCTGTGCTGCTGTGTTGGGAGCGAAACTTTGGAAAACTGCATGCATCGCTATGAAGCAACCAATAACAGAAAGTTATTTCTGGAGTGACTCTACCATTGTGCTGAACTGGTTAAGATCTCCATCGTATACGTGGGCGACTTTCGTGGCAAATAGAGTCGCCACGATACAGGACTTAACCCAAGGAAATCATTGGCAACATGTGAAAGGAAGTGAAAATCCAGCAGACATCCTGTCCAGAGGTGCTTTACCTAATCAACTCACTAAGGAATGGTTCCAGGGGCCACACTGGCTCTCGAATAATGAGTGCACATGGTCATTTCCTGAGGAGAAATCTGATATCGATGAATCGCAACTCGAGCGAAAGCGACAAGTGGCTGTAATGACGATGGGCGTTGCAGAACATCCTTTCCTGGATCGCTATTCCTCCTACTGGAAATGTGGTAGAGTGGCAGCTTATTGTATCCGGTTTGCTCAAAGATGCAGGAATGAGCCATTAGTCAGCGGTCCGATTACATATAACGAATTTATTAGAGCGATCCGACGTTTAGTCGTCGATTTACAACGAATTGAATTCCATGTTGAGATGCGGGAATTAGAAGAAAAGGGAGAATTGCTTAGCACATCAAAACTAAGGAAGTTGCGACCGTTTCTGGATGATGAAGGTGTCCTACGTGTTGGAGGACGTCTTAGGCAAACAAACATCAGATACAACACAAAACATCCCATGATTCTTCCGGCAAAGGGCAACTTTACGCGAATTGTTGCAAAGGCATACCATGAGATGGCGCTGCATGGAGGTCCTCGCATCACCCTGGCAACAATGAGGCAAGATTTTTGGCCTTTAAATGGCAGAATATTGGCAAACTACATACACCGAAACTGTTTAACATGTTTCAAGGCTAATTCAACACCAGTTGCGCAGCCAATTGGCCAGCTACCAGTTAAGAGAGTGACACCAGCCAGGCCATTTCTGACGACTGGTATCGATTTCTGCGGCCCTGTGTATTTAAAACCAGTTCACCGTCGAGCAACATCTCAGAAGGCATACATAGCAGTTTTTGTATGTTTTTGTACTAAAGCAGTGCATCTCGAACTGGTTGAGGATATGACAACATCAGCATTTTTGGCGGCATTTAGACGGTTCATTTCGCGTCGTGGTTATCCCAGTGATGTCTATACGGATAACGGTTTGAATTTTCGTGGAGCGCAGCGTGAACTTAATGATCTTTTTCGTTTGTTAAGCGACGACTTTTTCCAGGCAACTACAAGGGAAGAAACGATGAAGTGTGGAATCACCTGGCACTTCATACCTCCGAGAGCACCCAACTTTGGAGGGCTATGGGAGGCGGCCGTGAAGTGAAGGTGATTGTCATTTGCTGACATGTCTACCGTGTTGACACAGATCGAGGCTCAGCTTAACTCGCGCCCACTCACACCCTTATTGGAGGATCCAGAGGAGCTCAACGTATTGACACCTGGCCATTTTCTCATTGGAGAAGCTCTATTGACGTTACCAGATGCTAATCACGTGACAACACCCGAGAATCGTTTGAAGCACTTTGAGCAGCTGCAGCAGCTCGTGCAACGGCATTGGCCGCAATGGTCGAAGGAGTACATTTGTGAGTTGCATAATGTCAGTCAAAAGGGATTACGAAGCAAGAAGATCGAGATAGGTCAGATGGTAATTGTGAAGGAGGATTTACCACCAAACGAATGGTGTTTAGGCAGAGTAATAGGAGTGCATCCAGGTAGTGATCAGGTAGTAAGAGTAGTGACGATTAAGACGTCTAAGGGAACTTACAAGAGACCTGTGTCAAGGGTGTGTCTGTTACCAGATAGTGAAGATTAGATTGTTGAAAATGTTTTTATTGAAAAATTACTTCAAGGCGGCCGGTATGTTGGGAATATGTAACGATCAACCGTCAAAGTTAGCGAATTCAAAATATTAACGAACTTAATGACATTTAACGAACGAAATGTCAAAGGTAGGAAGACGGCTGCTTGGGAAGTGTCAGATTGAAAACCGCATGGAACAGAACACAACGTAGGGCAGACAACACAACAACACATTCCTGAATAAAAGAATTCTATTTTCATTAAAATCACCCAACAGCGAGTATAAGGAAGTAATCGGGAATGTACGATGTGCTCTATGATCTTTGAACAGGCATTTTGTTTACATATTCCTCTGTAATAAGAGACTAATTTTCTGTTTCTTTTTTTGAAAACGGTGACAAGCCAACAAGCCTTCCAAATCATTGGAAAGCAAGCAGTTTGAAGTGACTCATTGAACAAGGCAGCCAAATGGGAGGCAATAATATCACTAACAAATTTAAGAACGCTAGAGCGAGAGGACGGGGGGATTTTGTTACTTGTTACAGGATATGAAAAGGCGTTTCTTCAATCTGAAATCATATCTGACACCAAATATAGATGTTCAACCTGTGCCCAGTAAGCTGTACCAGCTGTGCTAATATAAAGCATGCCTTTATTATCTAGCATTTTTTTAACTTTTTAGATGCGAGGACCATTTTCGGTCAAAGCCTTCCTGTACCACTAATAGGCTTGACTATCAGTAACTTATTAAATGCCCATTTTGAGCCGGTCTCGTAGTACAATCGTCAACTCGTACGACTTAACAACATGCCCGTCATGGGTTCAATCCCCAAATAGACCGCGCCGCCATACGTAGGACTGACTATCCTGCTATGGGGGGGAATCAATTAGTCACATCAGAAGAAGCAGGATAATCATCCCAGCGTATGGGGGCACGGTCCATTCGAGGCTTTTACCCATGCCGATGTTATTGAGTGGTACGAGTTGACGATTGTATCACGAGATTAACTAATTTTTTGAATTTCACTTACTATTTAAAACAAATAGTTTTTTTTTCACACAAATCGTTTACAAGATCACGTCACTCAAACGGTTTTCGAATGGAACAGAATGCATCGAATATATTGGAATCATGCCGAGTGTCAAGATCAAGTTGATATCGTGGCATAAAAAATAAATACATTTTATTTTTCGTTGTTCATACTCGCATATTATAATACATCTTTTCCAACCCGTTCTGTCATATGAGTACAGATTTAAATTGTATAATAGTTATTATTATTATTATTATTATTACTATTATTATTATTATTATTATTATTATTATTAATATTATTAGTCGGTTATAATTATAACTTATAACAAAAAGTATAATAGATGTTACAAATTGCATAAACGGTGTGAACGGAAAGAACGTATTGAACGGAACGGAATGAACGGAATGAACAGAAAGAACGGAATGAACGGAACGGAACGATTTTGTATAAAGGATCGGAACGGAACGGCCTACATAAAGTACAGAACATTTTTACTAGGTTCAGACCGGAACGGCTAACACTAGTCTGGAACCGGCTACGGCTGCCGACAAGTGGCTCCGGACGGAGTCGTAACCGGAGTAACAATGTTCGGTTGCGGTTTGTAGCCGTGGTTGTGATTCCGAGAACCCATTACTAATTACTAGGCCTTGTAATACAAGAGCCATATTTATACGTACATGGCTATAAAGATAAAACAACAATTGTGTGAAATACAAGAATACAATTCTTTCTAAAACATTTGCAAAAACTATCCGTTTGAAAAATATCACATCAAGAAACATTTTTATAGTTGAGCCTCCGTATTTAGCAAACACGTCTGAAACGATACAACAAACGCGTCATTGCGTTCTTATTATTGTTATAAAAGCATGTCGTATGCTCTGACATATTAGTTTAAATTAGCAGCTCTTTGTGGTTGGTTCGGGGTTACTGTGTATTCTGCTATTAATTTTCCTTTTTGTGAATATATCATTTATAAAGAGCCAACTAGAATGTGACGAGAGTATTGTATCATCCTCAAATAAAACGTCAGGAACTAAAACCGTGAATTCGGCAGTTGTAAACTATAAAGTGCGAGATTTACGCAATAAAAAAAGAAGTCAAGGATCGTACGTGCATCAAACTTATGAGAAATTACACAATTCACAACAATTTTTTGTGATTATCAATCATATTACGTCGATCCTAAACTAGATCAACAGACCAATGAAGCACTGCAAGCAACACAAACATATAGTAAGATAGATCCATCACAATACAAAAGTTACATACAATGCCACCGTTGTATGCGATTTTTTTCATTTTCCTCTCAGTGTTTCATGTTTTCTTTATTTTTTATTATTCCAGATATTTGGCCTTCTCTCGCTCAATCTTAGAATGATGTTAGCAACAATTACGAAACTAAACATCATGTTTCAAAAATTCCTGAGAAAATGGCAAAGAACAAGCTGTGTTATCATGGTATAAAATGTTTTCCAAAAACAACCACCTCTATAGTATCAACTACAACGGCCATCATTCCTACATCTTCTACAACTGCATCCATCACTTCTTCATCTTCAACAATAACAACAATATCTTCAACTAATACGGAAAGTACTACAACAACGGCACCTACAACGACAACTACTATAACCCCAACTACAACGACAACTACTACAACTCCAACTACAACGACAACTACTACAACTCCACCTACAACGGCAACTAGTACAACACTAACTACAACGCCACTAACTACTACATCCCCACCTACAACGACAACTACTACAACATCAACTCCCCCCAATAACTACAACCTCAACTTCAAAGACACCTAATACAACTCCAACTACAACCGGTTCTACAAAGATTTAAACTATATCCCAACCTTCAATAACAACGACTACAACCCTACATGCAACTACAACTATTATCACACTACTTACGGCAACAACTTCCACCACTTCATCAACAACTACACCAGTCTCACGTAAAACGACTACTACTACTACTCCACTCAAAACCACACCAACTACATACTCACCTAAAACGACTACTACCACTCCATTAAAATCAACTACTACTACAACTCAATGTTAAACGACTCCTAGCATTATTACATCTGGTTTTGCAAGTTGAGCTCTTCGACCCTAGTGTAAGTAGGATCTTGCTCATTGTCTACTTCAAATAATCCTGAAACAAATTCAATAATCGCTATTACTTATGGTAATTATAGCAGGTATTATACCTTTTGCTGCAGTACTTGCAGCAGCACAAAGCAGCACAATATTGATGACTACGTCGCTTTACTAAAACATCAGATACTTCTTTTAGTGGATGTAACGAGTTATATAAATAATAGTAGTGGGCAAAGTGTATGTACTTTAAGTGGATTTATAGTATTTCTCGTCACAACTAAATCAGTACAAATTATTAAAATGATAATTTTGCAGTCTCATATCCAAATAATATGTGGTTTGAGGAGCAAACGCTAAAGAAACATGCGAATTCAATTAAGCGTATGAAGTAGCAAAACCCTTATAAATGAAAGGGTCTTATGTTTACTTCTCAGTACCATAGAAATTAAATCTTATTCTAACGCAAAAAACGCAGAAATTCTCATGTTCGATATCTCTGCAGAACTGTTATTCCTCGAATTCTTTTTCGAAATCACAATGTGCTCTGATAACGGCTGAAATATGGAGTCAACGTACATTGTACAAAAAGACACGGGTTAACAAATTTAGCAATTAACAAAGCAATTCACTCTTCACTATAAATAAAATTCATTTCATGTTATTAAATTTGATACAAGAAAGACTTCAATCAAACCACAACTGTGTTTAATAGACAGAAAGGGATCATTCAGTAAGGGGTTTCAATGGTATGTTATTTGATTATACGACTTAACGACTGTATCCATGAGAAGAACCCTTCGCTTATAACTACAAAATATTTGTGTTATTCTTAATTTAGCATTTAAGGATTTACTTTTAATTAATATTAAAGACATTGTCGATGGACCAACACATGCAATAAAAAACCAAACAAAAAATGTTCCTGGTTTGTATGCGTAGAGTGAACTGCTCAGATTGGTTTTCTGAAAACCAATACTTAATTTTGAACAACCTAACCGGGGTTTAACTGCAACCTGCGATCAAACATCGAGACTCGGATTCATTCACCGCAATAAACTACTTACGGGGCACGTACGTGCGTAGGTAGAGATACTGCAGCGTACGCACGCCACCATAATCAATGAATACTGTTCAGTTTCTTTGTGACCGTCGTCTAGAACAGAATGAACACAATGTTGCTAATGATATTAACGCTTATCGTGCAGCTCTCTTGCAAAGCCTTACCGGCGAGTCTACCCGTATACGTAAAACTACCTTTTAGTTATAAAGTGCAACGCAGTTGGAGAAGTGGTACGTTCAATTTCGATAGTGCACAGTTCGAACCTGCCGAGTGGGAATGGCAAAGAACCATGAAAAACCCAATCAACCAGCGTCGACGATTTACGTCATTCGAGAAAGTGGAAGTAAAGCCTAAATTGTTGTGGAAAGTAGAAAACCGTTATGAGGACTATGACTCGCTAATGGAGATGGAGGATCATGTGGTCATAAGCCCGGAGCGGAAGTTGTGTAAGTACGGAGCGGTATGTTCCGAACATTACGAAAACTCAAGCAAGCACGGTATAAAACGGACTCCTTCGTTACTGGACAATGTTTTGGCGATTAAGCAGACCAAAGATAATCTTGAGACTGCTGTTGCAAACTCCCATCAAAACCATGCAGAACAAAATTCATATGACAGTGAAGAGCTACGGAACGATTCAGGTGAATGCATATGTGAAATCTGTGGCGGAATTATAACGACCACGCAGATGTCGATTTTGACGAATGATTTATCAGCACAACCCAGCAATCAAGTATTATCCATTGAGCTACATCCAGCAACCGAAAACAACAGTGAGGCAATCAATGTTCCCAGCAATCCTCAAGCACATGTCGGTCGATATCCGTATGCATACCGACAACACACACTCGAAACGACGTCCACTGAACAATCAACACCATCGTTTACGACGAGCCTTATAGATGTTTCCTCCTCCCTAGCCCGGTCATTTGACGACAGAAAAAAACGAAGTGATAACATAGATGGAGAAAGAATTGGCAATGATTGTTATACATCGAAAAGAAAAGTGGATAGGGTATCTTCCGTTTCAAGTGAGCACCATACTAATCCTAACACCATGCTATATTCCCCGCACATTCCCGTGGGTTCAACGCTTTCATCTACAAGCAACATAGCTATTGATGTTTCAAGTTCTTGTACGCAAGTGATATCTACCACGCCAATAATTGAAGTATTACTTCCAGCGAACATTACCTCTACGACTATACCTAATACAATGGGGAGCCCTCCACAAGCAATGGATACATTAACAGTTAACGTAACACAAACAACAGCGGTTATGCGAACGGTTGTTTCAAATTCAACCGACGTCTTAACGAAAGAAGACCTCGTGAAAAATGATCTGGAAGTAAAACCAACCAGTGGTACACTACCATCGATGAATGAACACAACGAATCGATGGTTGAATGTACAACACAAGAACCGATCGTTGTAGTAACTTATACGCCAAAAACAATCGTGGAAGCATCTTCAATATCTGTGAAGCGTACGACACAAGTGGCGACGACTAATGCAAGTAATTTATTTAATTATTCAGATAGTATTGTTTCAAATAATTTAACATTAAGAAAGGAAAACCATAAATTATTGTTTGCCAACGAGACATCCAATGTGAAAATCGATGTTACTCCAGAAAATTCGTTGAAGGTATTAATGGAAACAACAGAAACAACGGCCAGCGCTAATGTTACAATCACAACGCAAAGTACAGTTATAGTGACAGACGGTTTCCCGAAATCCATAAACTTTGCAAAAGACCATGAAGAGAATGACGAAAAAGAAGATGTCGAAGAAGGAGAAGAAAAAGTAGTAGAAGAAAAAGAAGAAGAATTGCCCAAGCAAGATGGAATATTTGCCATCCTTAATTACATTATCTCTGCTTTACTGCAATCCATTCTGCGTGCAATTGTATATCTGTTTACGGATTCTTCTTCCACTCTTTCCCAGGAGATAATGTCCTCACGAGAAACGATAAATGAAAACTTTCGGCGATGATGTATATTTCTCAATTTCATTGGGTCACAACATTGTATAACTATGAGCCAACATTTGCATCTGTTACATTGCCTGTAATTAAGCTAATTGGATTGAGGTTAATGTTAATATAGCAGAAGTTTTCTAGCGGAACTTGGGGCAAGTGTGCCACCTTAAGCATTTCAAGTTATAACTCACTAAAACGTGTTTTTCAAAAGCCGATTTAAATCTCATAACCATTTTACATCTATTTCCTCACTTATAAATGAGTTTCGCTTGAAAAAAGTGCAAACAAAACAGTTTTTGAAGCATTTTAAAAAGGGTCCAAAAAGACGTTGTTTTTTGGGCTATGGGGCAAGAGTGCCACTCGTATGGGGCAAGACGGCCACCTGGTTAAAATGCCCGTATTTCTTAGATAATTGGAAATTATTACGTTTGTACCACTACTGTATGTATTCCTACATGTATTTAGTCAACAATGAACCCTTTTTGACCACCAACTGTACCACAATATGGTTTTTTTACTGTTCTGTTTTTCTGGCGTGGAATCCGCTCACAATAGCGCACCATTCCGCAGCACGCTACAGCAATGTTTACATTTTTGACAGCTCGCGCCTATGAAAGATGGTGGCACACTTGCCCCAAACAGAGATGGCACACTTGCCCCAAAAGTTGTAACTTTTTTGAAATTGAATTTTTCAGTGACAAAAAGAAAGTTTTTTTCAACTAACCCCACAAAAAATTTCACGTTTTCTCAGCTATACGGTGGTGTAAATATTTTCTCGGTTGATTGTTCGCATGATTTTTGAGAGCTTATTTGGTTGGATTAAAAAATTATAATATTCTGCTCAATTTTGAAACTCAATATAAATCAGTTCAAAACAATGGGGAATATCGATTGGTCTATATGAAATTCGGCTCAGTTTACCTAGTTATTGGAAAGGAACCAACTGTATACACAATTGATCATTAAACTAAAGATTTTAAGGAAAAATGCTTGGTGGCACTCTTGCCCCGTATGGCACACTTGCCCCAAATTCCGCTACAACATTGGGGCCCTTTCCGTTTGAAACTCGTAGGCTGAAATTTCAGCCTGTCAGCTGTTTGCATTGTATAGCAGTTTTCGAGCAGCTATCTAAGTGAGTATAATATACAGGTGGGCTTATCCCAAGTTGTATGAATTTAGAAGACTGATTTTTATCGCTTCTGCTTCTTAATGAAGATTGTAAGAGTGTTTTGAGTATTCGTCAAGCCTCCAGAAAGCTCGTTGGAGCAACATTTTTCACTGATTCTGTCAAAAAGTGATATTCAAATTTAATTATAAAAAAAATGCTATGAGACCACCTGAACTACATACACTTTGATTCCAGATTCGATCACCTGATTTCTTTAATGCACCTTGGGATAAATGTAAACAAAACCGTGTTTTCATGCAGGTACTCGAATCTAATTCTAGCTTTGTGGTTAGAATAATCTAGACTGAAAATTGCAGGCTAGTTTTTTGTGTGGTTTTGTATGGAGTGTTTACATGATTTCAGCCTCCAACTGTCAAACTCCATACAAAAAAACTGACTTGAATCGTGAAGGCCCCCATTGTCTGATTTCATCACGACCGATTGGACGTATAACTTTCAAATAGTCCCACACACCATTTAGTGTTTTGCATAGTACTTAGGCTTCGAGCATGTTCCAAAGATTCGATGCACCAAGATGCAGCTAGCTCTATGTTGAAACGAAATACGAAACACTATGACATATGTGTTTCATTCGTAAAATACATTATAAATAACGCTCCGGTGTTAACAAAGATTTTTGTATTCAGTAAGTAGCTGGAGGGTTAGCCCAGAATGAACCATGCCTCCATGCGTAGGACTGACTGTGAGGGGTAATAAATAAGTCAGTGAAGCCCACTTCACTAGTGGTACGGGACAGGCTTTGATCGACTATGGTTGTTGAGCCAAAAGAAGAAAGAGAAGAAGAAGCTGGAGCCATAGTCAACTAAGTTTCTTTTAACATCGTAACATAACACGTATTTCGAGAGTTTAGTCAAAAAGAAATATTATTTAATTGATTCCTTAAATCCGTCTATGTAAAAACAAACAGTCTTCCTTGCGCTTATGTAGAATAGCGAGATGAGAAGTGTTTCAAGATAGCGGTTCGGTAGAAGATGATATTAAAACCAGATTTTTTTTAAATCAAATAAACGATAATTCTCGATAATAAACGATAATAAGTGCACTATAAATTTGATTATGTGATTCTAAACAGATATAACTTTACTTCTGGTGGGTCTGTAATGGCCGAAACGTATAACGCCGTTAGTAGACAGCGAAGCTCGCTAGCTGTACTTTGCCGATCCCTGCAATATACCATACCGCACGTGAGGTGACGGCTGTGTACGTGCTCGTGATGGAGACGGTTGTGTGAGGTTGATAATCAATGATAAAATGACCGAACGAGGAAACTGTCACGGTACAGTATGGCGGTTCCGGTTTAGTTACCGTTTTGCAGAAAACCACTCGACTTCTTATCTGAGATGAACGTTTTCCGCACCGTTACGTTCCGGGAATAAAACTTTCCACGCGCTCTGATGTATTGTGTTTGCGGTAACGGCAGCGGTTACATTATCGAACATAATTACAGTAGTAATCGTTTAGCTTCGATTCGGACATTAAATCTTACCGGGTGGACCAATTTAAAAATTAGGCTAAAATTTACCTTTGTTCCAGAAACTGAATGTTTATTTGAGAAACTCAGTTTGTGTCGTATTCTGAACGATCCCCGAAAAATGTATTTTAATGACTGCACTTGTAGCCTTACGCTTCCCATGAGGTTCAGCACAGAATTGTCCCCAAAGTTGTTTTGTGGCCTGGTTCTGGAGTGACTGTATACTTAACACTAATTAGGATCGTTTTAGTTTGGCTATTTTTTGTACTATAGCGAATACCAACTTTGCCAACTACTTATTTGTCTTAAGAGATTTATTCAGTCTCCACGCAGCCAGATAGGGTAAGTGTACCAATTATGGCTATAATATGTCATCAAGATACTGATGTTACCCTAGTAAAAATAAATACTGAGAAAAAGGACAAAAGTCTTTATGTTTTCTTGTAGTGTACACTGTGTAGAATACGAGGATATTTTTTATTATCACAGAATTGTCCCCAAAGTTGTTTTGTGGCCTGGTTCTGGAGTGACTGTATACTTAACACTAATTAAGATCGTTTTAGTTTGGCTATTTTTTGTACTATAGCGAATACCAACTTTGCCAACTACTTATTTGTCTTAAGAGATTTATTCAGTCTCCACGCAGCCAGATAGGGTAAGTGTACCAATTATGGCTATAATATGTCATCAAGATACTGATGTTACCCTAGTAAAAATAAATACTGAGAAAAAGGACAAAAGTCTTTATGTTTTCTTGTAGTGTACACTGTGTAGAATACGAGGATATTTTTTATTATCACTTAGTATTTATCACAATACTCGACAAATTCAATTCAAAATTGCATCTCAAGGTACCAATTATGGCTATAGTGTTCCTAGCAATTCGTCATAGCCACCAATTGTGGCTGTATGCTAAAACTCGTGGATATTTACACCAATAATTACTTTGTGACATTGTTTTAACTCAAATCAACTAATAGTAAGTTCACTGCAGCAATATAAGTATGGAACCACCATTAAATACGTAAAATTAATATTTTAAAGTATCCGTTTTGTATCACTGGTTGTATTGATATCCATGCTCAATTAATCGTACAATTGATGGGGATAATCCTTCACACATTTTACTTTCTTACATCTTTCTGATAACACCGTGCTTGGACACACTTTATATCACCTAACAATCCTTCATATCACCTGGAAGCTATACCGCAGCCAGCTACCGATTCAGCGCCATACGAAAAATAGCACAAATCAGGGTGGTCTGTTTGAATTTGTTTAAATGAAGAATCGTAGCCATAGTTCAACTATCTTCTGGCCATGATACTTCCAGTCAAGACTAGCACTAACTATTGATCAGGGAAGAACAAGAGCGCATTAGGCAATAAGGCGACACGAGCGGCTTCAGATTTCACTTTCTTCGTATGAAAGTCATTCAAGACTGCATTATTTTGGTGAAACTGATTCGATTACATTCCACTGATTATTCCATTGATTACTGATTCGAACACTTTACAAATCAATGATGCTTAAAACACATATTCAGCCGTACTGGCGAACTCGTTCGTTCCTGGGAACGTTCACCGCGATGCTTATTTTGACTCATTTCATAGCCCTCTAGATCAAAAATTAGAAAACCGTATAGTCAAACCTGTCCACTCATGAGCGACGAATGATTCTCGTCGAACGAGTTCGCCGGTACGGCTGATTCAGTTTTTCGAGAATTGTCGGCACATCAATGTTGCCTTGGAGCACTCCAACGACAAACAGTGAACAAACTCCTGATCGCGAGTGTCTCTAACCCGAGAAGTAAGTAACGTGACTCGTAGGGCGGTAGTGTGCTAGGATCGTTCCACGGCAATCGCCGAAGTGCGTAACGAGTAAGTTTTCTTTGCACAGACTCAATCCTGTGAAACGACTAACTAATTTCTTTTTAAAAATAAATAAATTATTTTTATTTGATATTACGCCAAACCAACTAAAACTTTATTGCACAAGCCAAAACCACCACCAAACCACCTGATAACCGCCCGCTGTGCAAAGCAACGGAAGAAATCAAGGCGTTCTGAGAATTTTATCATGCCCTCTTTTTCTCTCCAACGGCAAATTTGTCGAGCAGCTCGTCGAGCTGCCCGTCCCTGGCTCCGCCTCATACCCCTCGCCTGAGCGCGCTGCCGAAGGTTTGAATGTGTTGGTGCGTCAGACGGCCAATCGCTGTCAGCCATCGTCCGTGCTCTTTCTCTCCCTAGCGCTATCTCATTCTCGCGTGTGGTTAATGCTCGCGAGCTGTTGTGGCGCCTAAAAATGCCGTTAACAAACATTGCGGCGATGACGTTGCATTTTCACAAATCAAACCGAAAAATCGCAATGAGTTCAAACACTGCAATATAAAAATGACTAAGGAATCGCTAGTTTACGCAGGAGGGTTTGCTGTGCAACGCGCAGAACCCTAATTCACTCTAACACGTTCAGCCCGACGCTGATTTTCATCAACATTCCGTTCCGCCGGCATCTAGAACGCAAGCTGATTGTGAAACCGGCATACTGGAAAGTCCACTGGCAGTCCCTGGGGCCTGCCATCGAACTGAACGTGCTAAGTATTAAGCATAACACTAAGCTGTTGATTTCGTTTGTTGTGGATTACATAGATATGCTAAGCATCCTGCGCATGGTTGTGAGTGTGCGTGTGTATGCAAAACTGTCGCCAAATGTAATTTCTTCCGGAATGTTATGATCCATCGGTCAAAGAAAGGAAGGTGTTCATGAAAGGCGGAAAGACGAATTGAGGCCCCTGAGGAGGGGGTACTGACACACAGCTGTTGGAAGATTGCACAGTATACTTAAATTGCCAACGGATGGGGGGGGGAGGGGGAGGTGGCTATGGGACTCCTGCGATCATCGGTCACAGGCCCTAAAATTGTAGTCGCCATGGGGGGAGGGGAGGTGCAAATGGTTCTCCAGCCACGGAGCCCTAACGACCATCTTTCCCGGGGCCCTTGTCGCTAATAATCTGTCCACTTGTAGACATACGGCATACTACAAACTAGAAATCTTCGGCGACCGCCTAGTCCGCCTACCGTTAGGTCCACCGCTGATTCATGACGGTGTTTTTTTTATCGTGGAGGTGCATCCTTCCCCCTGCCTGCAGCGTATGCATCGGGCAGGAGACAGTGTGGCAGTATGCAAGTTGCACGCTGGATAGGAGCGGTCCCGCGGCACCGCCATCATTCCGCACATCTGCATGCCCGTCGTGGGTTCTAACCGCGTATGAACCGTTCGTCGTAGCAAGAACTGACTATCCGGCTACGTGGTACTCAAGTCCTGAAAAGGCCGGCATGATCGCGTTGGCTGTTACGCCAATAATAATAATAATAATAAAAATAAAAAGAACTTAGCATAGCAGTCCACACCCTTGTAAGAGTTTGTCTTGACTTTGTTGCTGCCGGGCTACCGCAGTGACGCGACAAATGCACGGAATGCACTCGACTAAAACATGAACCTACCGATCCGAACCCATTCCAAGGCATTGCCGGTCAATCGGCGTCATGATAACTACTCCAAACCAACAAGCCACCAGATTCTGGACGGACAGGTGCAGCACCATACGCGCACCGTAATAAACAAATCCAGAATCCTCTTTTGTATGGATTCAATTCAAAATGTTGTTTCCACTTGCGTCCGCTAGCTGAATTAGAAATAAATGTGCAACATATCACACGCACGTTTGCTTAGATCGTGTGTCTTTTTAATACCCCCAACAGCAGAACCGATCGCAAAGATGCCAATGCCAATGGTTGTGTTGTCTCTCAGGTAGCGAGATCGAAAATGCATGGACTTTGTAGCCGCAGCGGATGAAAATGTACGCATCAGAATCAAATAGTTTTGGGGTTTCCAATCGCACGCACACACACAAACACACAAACACGCGCGCGCAAACTCACACACAAACACGCACGCGCAAACTCGCACACACACACACACACACACACGCACGTACGCGCGCCAGCACGCACGCACGCACACACACACGCACGTACGCGCGCCCGCGAGCATAAAAGCGCGCACGCCAGCACGCACCCCCGAAAGCGCGCATGCGTGCACGCACCCCCGAAAGCACGCACTCCCCCCCCCCCCCCCACTAGACCACCCCCCCCCCCCCCCCCCCCTCCACGCATGATCGATTACGGCTACCTTATCGGTAGAACGGTTGGTTCAGCTTTCTTGTAGCATCCTCATCCTTAGCGCCGGGCGGGGTGGGGGATCGCGGCATGATAGAGTGAACGGCCACTTTCCCCGCGCTGTGTGTGTGTGTGTGACGAGACCCAAAAACTCGAGACAGATTTCGGCACATTAAAAAAAAAAAATTATTGCCACTATACATTGTGCTACATGATGCTTAGAAGGTCGTTGAAGCATTAAACATGTTCAAATTAAAAAATATTAGATTAGTGTTAGACGTTCTCCTACGCTTGTTTTAAATAGGCTTCTTCACCCTCAATTGGCAGCGGCATCGAATGGTCTCATCAGCACCGGCACGAAATAAAATAAACCATCAATACACCGATAACACTTTGAATCCCAATCCAGCTTCTCCCGCAGCGTCTCAAGGCCACACACAAATTAATAAATGCTAACACCCACCAATAACAATACACAACCGCAATGCACATATGAGTATCAACGCATACACCACCACAACACCCAATCAGCTGGCGGCGGAAGGCACGGGCTGAAGCTCAAGTAAGGCAAGGCAGGGTGAAGGAGGGAGAGGAGAGGAAGAAGCGGACGAAAAAATGGGCGCCATTATTTTTTTAAATTTTTTGACCGTTTTTTTTTTTGCTCCGCCGCCGCCCGAACTGTCCGAACTGTCCGAACTGCCCGAACTGCGCGACCCAGCGCAGAAATCGCTGAAGAACAGCGCGGGAGACCAGCCAAAATCTGCGCTGGCCAGCGCAGATTTTGGTGCATTTTCTGCGCTGGAAACTGCTCGAATTTGCGCAGCGGGGATTTTCACTAGCGCATCTGGCGGCGGCTGACCGAAGCATTTTGCCAAACAATTTGGAGCCGCTCCAGAAAATACGTTAATTTTCCATGTTTTTTACTTAAATCGGAGGAGAAAAGTTTTGTAAAACGTAGATACACATGTCTTGCACGCATTGCATCCATTTTTGCAATGGAAAATGATGGAAAAACTACTAAATTTTGAGATCCGGCAGGTCCATTCCCTCGATGACCAAAAAAAGCTTCCACCAGCCGCCGCCAGATGCGCTAGTGAAAATCAAAATTACGCTTGCGAGTACGATCAATGTAGCCCGGCCTTAAAACTTGCAATTATCCTCAAAACTGATCAGTGATGTCGTGGTCTGCTAAGATCGCCCATGCGCTAAAATCAGACGTAAGGATATCGAAACTGTATGCAACTTTTTTCGGGCTCTAAGAAAAGTTTTCTCTTAACCGATTAAACACTAATGCACACATACTCAAATAGCGACACATTCACATGTCCACGGAAGAGGGAAAGACATCCCGCTGCGCAAATTCGAGCAGTTTCCAGCGCAGAAAATGCACCAAAATCTGCGCTGGCCAGCGCAGATTTTGGCTGGTCTCCCGCGCTGTTCTTCAGCGATTTCTGCGCTGGGTCGCGCAGTTCGGGCAGTTCGGACAGTTCGGACAGTTCGGGCGGCGGCGGAGCAAAAAAAAAAAACGGTCAAAAAATTTAAAAAAATAATGGCGCCCATTTTTTCGTCCGCTTCTTCCTCTCCTCTCCCTCCTTCACCCTGCCTTGCCTTACTTGAGCTTCAGCCCGTGCCTTCCGCCGCCAGCTGATTGGGTGTTGTGGTGGTGTATGCGTTGATACTCATATGTGCATTGCGGTTGTGTATTGTTATTGGTGGGTGTTAGCATTTATTAATTTGTGTGTGGCCTTGAGACGCTGCGGGAGAAGCTGGATTGGGATTCAAAGTGTTATCGGTGTATTGATGGTTTATTTTATTTCGTGCCGGTGCTGATGAGACCATTCGATGCCGCTGCCAATTGAGGGTGAAGAAGCCTATTTAAAACAAGCGTAGGAGAACGTCTAACACTAATCTAATATTTTTTAATTTGAACATGTTTAATGCTTCAACGACCTTCTAAGCATCATGTAGCACAATGTATAGTGGCAATAATTTTTTTTTTTTAATGTGCCGAAATCTGTCTCGAGTTTTTGGGTCTCGTCACACACACACACACAGCGCGGGGAAAGTGGCCGTTCACTCTATCATGCCGCGATCCCCCACCCCGCCCGGCGCTAAGGATGAGGATGCTACAAGAAAGCTGAACCAACCGTTCTACCGATAAGGTAGCCGTAATCGATCATGCGTGGAGGGGGGGGGGGGGGGGGGTGGTCTAGTGGGGGGGGGGGGGGGAGTGCGTGCTTTCGGGGGTGCGTGCACGCATGCGCGCTTTCGGGGGTGCGTGCTGGCGTGCGCGCTTTTATGCTCGCGGGCGCGCGTACGTGCGTGTGTGTGTGCGTGCGTGCGTGCTGGCGCGCGTACGTGCGTGTGTGTGTGTGTGTGTGTGTGCGAGTTTGCGCGTGCGTGTTTGTGTGTGAGTTTGCGCGCGCGTGTTTGTGTGTTTGTGTGTGTGCGTGCGATTGGAAACCCCAAAACTATTTGATTCTGATGCGTACATTTTCATCCGCTGCGGCTACAAAGTCCATGCATTTTCGATCTCGCTACCTGAGAGACAACACAACCATTGGCATTGGCATCTTTGCGATCGGTTCTGCTGTTGGGGGTATTAAAAAGACACACGATCTAAGCAAACGTGCGTGTGATATGTTGCACATTTATTTCTAATTCAGCTAGCGGACGCAAGTGGAAACAACATTTTGAATTGAATCCATACAAAAGAGGATTCTGGATTTGTTTATTACGGTGCGCGTATGGTGCTGCACCTGTCCGTCCAGAATCTGGTGGCTTGTTGGTTTGGAGTAGTTATCATGACGCCGATTGACCGGCAATGCCTTGGAATGGGTTCGGATCGGTAGGTTCATGTTTTAGTCGAGTGCATTCCGTGCATTTGTCGCGTCACTGCGGTAGCCCGGCAGCAACAAAGTCAAGACAAACTCTTACAAGGGTGTGGACTGCTATGCTAAGTTCTTTTTATTTTTATTATTATTATTATTATTGGCGTAACAGCCAACGCGATCATGCCGGCCTTTTCAGGACTTGAGTACCACGTAGCCGGATAGTCAGTTCTTGCTACGACGAACGGTTCATACGCGGTTAGAACCCACGACGGGCATGCAGATGTGCGGAATGATGGCGGTGCCGCGGGACCGCTCCTATCCAGCGTGCAACTTGCATACTGCCACACTGTCTCCTGCCCGATGCATACGCTGCAGGCAGGGGGAAGGATGCACCTCCACGATAAAAAAAACACCGTCATGAATCAGCGGTGGACCTAACGGTAGGCGGACTAGGCGGTCGCCGAAGATTTCTAGTTTGTAGTATGCCGTATGTCTACAAGTGGACAGATTATTAGCGACAAGGGCCCCGGGAAAGATGGTCGTTAGGGCTCCGTGGCTGGAGAACCATTTGCACCTCCCCTCCCCCCATGGCGACTACAATTTTAGGGCCTGTGACCGATGATCGTAGGAGTCCCATGGCCACCCCCCCCCCCCCCCCCCCATCCGTTGGCAATTTAAGTATACTGTGCAATCTTCCAACAGCTGTGTGTCAGTACCCCCTCCTCAGGGGCCTCAATTCGTCTTTCCGCCTTTCATGAACACCTTCCTTTCTTTGACCGATGGATCATAACATTCCGGAAGAAATTACATTTGGCGACAGTTTTGCATACACACGCACACTCACAACCATGCGCAGGATGCTTAGCATATCTATGTAATCCACAACAAACGAAATCAACAGCTTAGTGTTATGCTTAATACTTAGCACGTTCAGTTCGATGGCAGGCCCCAGGGACTGCCAGTGGACTTTCCAGTATGCCGGTTTCACAATCAGCTTGCGTTCTAGATGCCGGCGGAACGGAATGTTGATGAAAATCAGCGTCGGGCTGAACGTGTTAGAGTGAATTAGGGTTCTGCGCGTTGCACAGCAAACCCTCCTGCGTAAACTAGCGATTCCTTAGTCATTTTTATATTGCAGTGTTTGAACTCATTGCGATTTTTCGGTTTGATTTGTGAAAATGCAACGTCATCGCCGCAATGTTTGTTAACGGCATTTTTAGGCGCCACAACAGCTCGCGAGCATTAACCACACGCGAGAATGAGATAGCGCTAGGGAGAGAAAGAGCACGGACGATGGCTGACAGCGATTGGCCGTCTGACGCACCAACACATTCAAACCTTCGGCAGCGCGCTCAGGCGAGGGGTATGAGGCGGAGCCAGGGACGGGCAGCTCGACGAGCTGCTCGACAAATTTGCCGTTGGAGAGAAAAAGAGGGCATGATAAAATTCTCAGAACGCCTTGATTTCTTCCGTTGCTTTGCACAGCGGGATGTTTCCGCCTGGTTTCGGTGTGCTCGTGAAATGACCATCCTTACCAGCAAAGAAAGACGGTTCGTCGCTATTCCCAATGTCTTGGGTCAACGATGATGAAATTTTATTGATATTGATCTGTGCGCGCTTTTTGGAGCGTCAATTTGGGTAAAAGTATAGGAAGATTTCACTGAGCATTTCATTTCCTGCTTTGAGCAGTATGGGACGCCAGTTTTGTGCTGCTTGGGCCCAGTATAAAATATATTTATGAGACATTATGACGGACAAGCAAAGGGAGGAGTGAAGCGCAGCAAATTCTACAGCAACCGGCTAGGACGCATCGGTTCGGAGATTAAAGCGTTCACCTACTTCGACGCATTATTATGGAGACGCATTATGGTGGGTGTGGTACACCAGTGTACTTCACGCCACTCAAGAAAGTGCAACAAACCATTGCATCGTTCAGGTGCTACAGCAGCCAAGGCCAAGGGTGTGTTAGTATGTGGGTGGGCTCTTTGTGTTTACTAAGCCGAATCTCCACGGACTAAAATTAAAACAAAATATTATCTAAACGATGAGAACAAATGCACATAGGTTGTAAAGGTATGAATGGAACGCTGAACCACTGTTCCAGAAAACCACTTTCCAGGCATACCGATAAAAAAGAAGCACACGCAATGCGACACAGGATCTGCAAAGAACTCACACAGGATAGGCCAGGACAGGACACCTGAATGAATGACCAAAATCGGAGCTGGAAATATAGCAACACGCTGTTATGGTTCTGGAGAATGGAAAATTGGATGAGTTTTCCTTAATCCACAGGTTACCATCTAGTTACCAGCCGCATTGTGTATTGTTTCCAGTTGCAGTTTCGATCGTAGTACACATATCAGCATTACCTCATCAATGGCAATATAACTAGGCTACTAGAATGCTTACAGTAAATTAGCTCTTGTTTATATTTACAATTCGCAGGTGGCCCGACGGGGGCGGTTCCGTGGTACAGTCGTCAGCTCGAACGACTCAATAATATGCCCGTCATGGGTTCAAGTCTACACATGCCTCCCCCGTAGCCAAGGATTTTGATTTATACCCGGCTGCGTGGTAATGAATTAAGTCTCAAATCCAACCAAAATGTTGCGATAAAACTTGCCAACGACGAAGTGGAACCAGCTCCTGTTCGCTAAAGAGAAAGAACGCCGCGTATACGCGAAGCTTCCGAAGGCCCGTGGATGACACGAGGCTCATCGACGCTGGTACGGTTCGCAAATGCGACGTGCTGGATTTTTGAAGCGCCTGAGGCCATCACTGCAAGATTTCATGAACTTGTGCGCAGGACGCTTCGGCCGGACGACGGTTTCGCAGCTAGTGCTGCAACTGCTCGACAGGCTGGAAACGTTCCACGAGCTGGGGTACATGCACTGCGACATGAAGCCTGACAATGCAGAACAATCACGAAATGGAGAAAGGATATGGGACCAAAACATCCCCAGAGTTGATTGGGAAATGCAAAATAAAATCCAAAGGGATTTCAGACCGGCATTAGCTAGCTAAATCTTTAAGGAAATGCTAAATAGTAGATACCAAAGTCACCAGTAGTCGCAAAAAGTTCTGCAATTGTCGCAAAAAGTTCTGCGATTATCGCAAGAAGTTCTGCGATTATCCCAGAACTTTTGATGATAATCGCTAAACTTCTTGAGTTTTGCGCAGAACATATTGCGATTGTCGCTAAAAATTCTGCAATTATCCCAAAAAGTTCTACGATTGTCGCAAAAAGTTTTTGTTGAGAAAGCAACATCTGTGCACTGAACACATCTTAGTAGTCTTTAGAAAATGCTTAATATTGTCAGTCTTGTTTAAAAAACATTACATTCAAGTTCATTGTTTACTTTCTGCTCCTTTATTCCACTGTGTTATAACTCCGCTCAACAGGTTATGGGTCCAGAAGTACTGTCGAACAAGTGTTAAGTTTGTGTAATATTGAAGTTTGTGTATCTTCTTCTTCTTCTTTTGGCTCAACAACCGTTGTCGGTCAAGGCCTGCCTGTACCACTTGTGGGGTTGGCTTTCAGTGACTTTTTTTGGATTACCCCCCATAGCAGGATAGTCAGTTCTACGTATGGCGGCACGGTCTATTTAGTGCCATGACGGGCATGTTGTTAAGTCGTGCGAGTTGACGACTGTACCATGAGACTAACTGAGACCGGTTGTGTATCATCTATCGAAAATTTTAATCTTGAAGAAATACTGAAAACTTATTGAAAAGCTTTAATCTTGAAGAAACACTGAAAAATTAAATCTAGAAACATGTCTGAATCACACGTCAACATTTAAAAATTGAACGATCAAAATTACGAAATATGGAAATTCACGTTGGAACTTTTGTTAGCAAGGGAAAAGGTGCTGACTGTCGTGAAAGATTCGAAACCAGCAAATCCCGACGCTTCATGGATTGCGAAATAATAATAATAACTCATCCATGTCATGCAAACGAGTTCATTGTAAGACATGTGGGATACCCTAAAAAGCTATCATGAGCATTCATCTTTGTCCAGCAAAATACACGTCATGCGAAAAATGTTTGCCACAAAATAGTCTGAAGGTGGAGACATTTCTAACCATCTCAAAGAACTATGTTCTCTTCGACTTTGTTTAATTGCACTGGGAGAAGAAATGAAAGATCCATTCTTTGTCGCGTTAATGTTGTCCAGTTTGCAAAAATCCTTTGATGGTTTGATCGTGGCTTTGGAAAGTAGGCCTGATGAAGATCTTACGGTGGATTATGTAAAAGGCAAATTGTTGGTTGAAGGCAGACGTCGAGCTGATGGTGCAGATGAAGATAAAGCGTTACTATCTGGAGGAAAGAACAACACGAAATTTTGGAAGGACAGGAAACTAACAACCAACAAGGAAAAACAGTGCCATTATTGCAAGAAGAATTGGCACATAAAAAAAGACTGTAGAAAATGGGCTGCAGACAAAATAAGTAAGCTAGATGGTGAAAGCGTCAACGTCGGTAATGAAGACAATCGAGAGGAAGTATGTTTGTTCATTGGAGAAGGGAACGAAACTGCACCATGGTGTTTCGATTCTGGTGCAACTTCTCATGTGACGAATGATACGTCTATTTTGAAGTTAATAGATAAATCGAAGCAATCCTCAATTTCATTAGCGAACGGAGACTCCATCAAGTCAGCTGGTGTCGGAAACTGCAAATTGTTTTCCATGGATGGAAACGGAAAACGCAAGAAAGTTTCCTTGGACAGGGTGTATCATGTACCATCTTTGACGACAAACCTATTATAGGTAAGTATAATTACCGATATAATGGATTCGAAGTGCTTTTCGATAGGTTTAGGTGTCGTGTCCTGAAAGGAAAACAACTATTGCTGATTGGTGAACGTAAAGGTGGTCTGTCTTATCTAAAACAGACTGAACAAGCCATGTTGGTAGATAAAAACCATGAAGCTTCCTGTAAACTTCTATGACATCGTCGATTTGGCCATCGTGACATCGAAGCAATAATGAAGATTGCGCGGAAGAATTTGGGAAGCGGCTTGAACATCAACCGATGTCACGTGAAATCCATTCTATTCATCATTCCCAAGTTCTTCATCTTCAAGGGCATCTGGTGTTGGCGAACTGGTACATACGGACTTGGGAGGACCGTTTGAAGCATCAACAGACCGAGCAAGCCGATATTTTATGACTATGATTGATGATTTTAGTCGGTATACAATTATCTACCAGTTGCAAAACAAGTGTGAGACAGAAAACCGGATCAGAGAATATTGCGCCATGATTAATACACAGTTTTGAAACTATCCGAAAGTTATTAGATCGGATGGTGTTTGTGAGTACAGGAGCAATTCCTAAAAAAAATCTTTGTAGATCACGACATCGTGCATCAACAAACTGCTCCATATTCTCCATAACAAAATGGCGTGGCTGAATGTAAGAACCGGTACCTAGTAGAGATGATGAGATGCATGTTGGCAGAATCGAACATGGACAAGGTGTTCTGGGGTGAAGTGATCACTACTGCCAATTATTTACAAAAACGCTTGCCATCCTCCTTACTGGAATCGACACCTTACGAAATGTGGCACGGAAAGTATCATTCGAATTAACATCTTGCAGTATTTGGATCAGAAACTTTCGTACACATTCCTAAAACGGCGTAAGTTGGATAAAAAGGCTGAAAAGTTGGTGTTTGTCGGATACGCGGAAAATCAGAAGGCGTTTCGATTCGTAAACCTGGAGACACGAAAACAATCAACATTAGTCGTGACGCAAATTTTTTATAACAATGCGAGGTTGAGAAAATTGGAACAAAACCGAAGCCAACGACATCAGGAGGAGAGTAGTGGTACTGCCACTTGGACCAACTCCTTCATTATGTCGCGATGAAGAAACTATCACGAGTGAAAACATCGTTCAAATGAAGGCTTCTGTTGAATCCTCCTGTATGAGGGAATCGAACATGAACGATACCATAGAGGATCTTGATGTTACACCATACAACAGTGCATCTGATGGCGAACTATCAGATGAACCAGGGGCAATTGAAATGTATCATAGTGTAAGTAGATCCATGCGAACTGCGAAAGGCATCGCACCTGTTCGATTCAGGGAGGAAAGTTATATGGCAGGATCTTCTGAACAAAACGAAGAACCCAGCAATTTGAAAAAAGTTTTCGTCTGTGAAAAGAGCGAAAAATGGATATCGGCAATGGAAAATGAGCTGCGACAGAGCTTTTTATGCGACAACCACCTGGATACGAGACAAAATGCAAAGAGCCTTTGGTTTGTCGATTGAAAAAGAGCATTTATGGTCTGACACAATCAGCTCGATGTTGGAACCAGAAACTCCACGGTGTTTTGGTTGAGATTGACTTCCAACAAAGTGATGCTGATCAGTGTCTGTACATTAAAACTGAAGTTGGAAAAAAGAGTGTACATTTAGTCGGCTGTGTGGACGAGACTCTTATTGATTCTGTGTATCACGGTTTAACCGAGCATTTCGAAATGACGGACCTGGGACCAGTTAGTTACTTTCTGCGAATGGAGGTTAAATGTGAAAAAGGTAACTACAGCGTTAGCTTCGAAGGCTACAATGAAAAATTGATTCGTAAGTTTGGATTGAGCGAAGCAAATACTGCGAAAACACCGATGGATGAAGGATTTTTCAAGCAGCAAGACTCTGATTTTGAACGATACTACACAATATAGAAGTCTTGTTGGTGCTCTTCTATACATATCGGTGTGTACGCCACCAGATATTGCTGTAAATACGGGAATACTTGGTCGTGATGTTAGTAATCCTACTAAGCATGCTTGGTTGGGGCTAAGCGTGTTGTAAGATATTTAAAAGCAATCAAACATTTTAAGCTCACTTTCAACAAAGCAGGTAGCGATTTGATTGGTTATTCTGATGCTGACTGGGCAGGTGATACTATAACAAGAAAATCGACTAGCGGATATGTGTTTTTCTATGCTAGTGGAGATGTGTCATGGACCAGTCGCAAACAAACCAGCATTGCATTATCGTCGATGGAATCAGAATATATTTCCTTATGTGAAGCTACTCAAGAACAGATGTGGCTTACTCGATTGATGAAAGACTTAGGAGAACATATTGAAAACCCCGTTAAAATCTTTGAGGATTACCAGAGTTGCATTTGTTTCGTCAACTCTGATAGAACCAATCGCCGATCGAAACACATTGAAACAAAAGAAAACTTTGTAAAACAACAGTGTGAATCTAGAAAAATGATGCTTGAATATTGTCCCACGGATGAGATGGCTGTGGACATTCTAACGAAGTCACTGGGAGCAACAAAACAAAGAAAATTTGCGGAGATGTTAGGGCTTCATGGCACACGTTGAGCTTCATGGCTCAACAGTTGTGCGATTGTCGCAAAAAGTTCTGCGATTGTCGCAAAAAGTTCTACGATTGTCGCAAAAAGTTCTGCATGATACAGGGGGGATACGGGGTGCATACACGGCAAGGATGCAGGAGTGGAGTTTACGGAGGAACTCCCCCTTCAATCCACAATCCTTCCCAACCCCCTCCCTTGCACCCTTGTTGTGGAGCCGGTAAAGAGTGAAAGGGGTGAAAATGCCTTTCTAAGTAAATCGGGCATTTGGAAACGTTTCACATCCAGTAAACGATTCTCCTTCGACGAACTTCCCGTAAATAGTAAATATACATCTCCCGTGCGAATGGAACCGCTAGCACTCGTCATTTGCCCCAAGCATCCTTATCCCGGTTTAGTAGCCATGTCCAAATCTGCAACCGGATGTAGGAAAGAACCTCAGTCCGGAATCAATTCCCCACGAAAATAGACAACTAAAACGGGACATGATATATCGAAAGGCACATGTAAAATATTTCATATTTGCCATAAACGTCACGCAGACAGACTATCCCCAATCAAATATACCAAAACTGCCATACCAAATGTATGGAAAGCCTCAATAGGAATCATTTCGACTCGCGCTAGCTTGAGCCGAGTGTAGTAGGTTTTAGTTAATTAAGAGAATAAATCAGTCACTATTTTCCACTCGTTAAAGCCAGTAACTTTCAACAGGTTATGGGCCCTGTGCTAGGTGCTAGGCGTTCGATCAGAAAATCTTTTTAATCAGAGCAAATTGAGATTTTTTCAAGATGGAGAGATTAGGAATTGCCAAGCTAAATGGAAGCAATTACGGAACGTGGAAAACCAAGGTCGAGTTTCTGCTGATGCGAGAAGACTTGTGGCAATACGTGGTTGGAACAAACAACGTTGCTGCCCCCGAATCGAGTGCTGCTGTTCCCGGATCAAGTGCCGCAACAGACACCACAGCTTGGAAAACCGGAGACCAGAAAGCTCGTGCGACGATTGGGCTTCTTCTGGACGACAGTCAATTGAACTTAATCAAGGACACGAAAACGGCGATGCAGACTTGGGAGGCCCTTCGAAACCAGTATTAGAAGGTAACGTTGACTTCCGTTGTGTCATTGCTCAAGCAAATCTGCGACAAACGGTATACAGATGGCGAGGACATCGAACGGCACGTTTTCGAAATGGAGGAACTCTTTGAGCGGCTATCGGTGGCAAACCATGAATTGGACCGAAAATTGCTGGTGGCAATGGTGCTACGTAGCTTGCCCGCATCCTTTGATACTCTCACGACAGCATTGGAGACGAGATCAGAGAGTGATTTGGCGCTTGAATTGATCAAATCCAAGCTAGTTGACGAAGTGATAAAAAGGGAAAATGGCAGCAACCTGTGCGATTCCGTGTTTAAGGCTGGTAGTGAAAAGCAGAAGAAAACCTTGTTGTGTTATTTTTGCCGAAAACAAGGTCACAAGCAGAAGCAATGTTGAGCATGGAAGGAACAACGCATCGAGGAGACCAAATCCAACGAGCGGCCGGAAAATAGTCGCTATCCGAAGGCGAACACGGCTTGTCAGGATTCAGAAGCATCAGAATTCACATTCGCAGCTTCACAAAGATTCTGTGGACGTGATGTGTGGATCATAGACTCCGGTGCAACATCACACATGTGCATCAAACCAAAGTACTTTGTTTCGTTGGACCGCACAGTGAAGCAAAAGGTTTCCTTAGTAGACGGCAAGAGGATTACCACAGAAGGAATTGGTTCGTGCAGAATGGCGTGGATGACTCGTGGGGGTGAACACAGCACTGTTCCCCTCACAGATGTACTCTATGTTCCGCAATTCGAATCCAACCTTATATCGGTGAGGAAACTAACAGCCAAGGAAGTCAAGTCCATCTTTGATGAGGATGGGTGCCACATCCAAAAGGACAGTAAGGTGAACGCTGACACAATTATGTCCGATGGGATGTATAGGTTGCGCACAACACACGCTGCACTTAAGGTGAGTGACCATTACATCTAATTGTTTACACACTTGGCATCGCATTATTGGGCATCGAGAGCCGGGTGCAATTCGGGACCTGGGGAACAAAGATCTAGCAGGGATCTGTATCGAAGATTGTGAAAATGTCGTAACTTGTGAGTGTTGACTAGAGGGTAAAATGGCACGGCTACCGTTTCCAAGGAAATCGAAAATAAGATCCAAGCAGCTTTTAGACATTATCCACATGGACGTGTTTGGACCAATGCGAACGCCATCGCCCGGGGGATGTCGTTATTTTCTTACGATGATAGACGATTTCTGCCGCTACACAATAGTCTATTTTCTAAAGAAAAAATCGGAGGTTACAGAGCGAATAGCAGAATATGTTCGATTTGTAAATAATCAGATCGCAAGAGCACCCAAGGTGATTCGATCAGATCAAGGTGGTGAATATAAGAATGAAGCTCTGGACCGTTTCTGTCGTCAAGAGAGCATCATTCAACAATTCACCACTGCTTACACGCCGCAACAAAACGGAGTAGCGGAGCGAAAGAATCGTTCACTGGTGGAAATGGCTCGCTGTATGATTCTGGACGCACAGCTGCTGCACACGTATTGGGCAGAAGCTGTGCACACGGCCACATATCTATAGAACCGATTACCAACGAAACCAATATCAAAAACGCCGTTTGAGCTCTGGACTGGAGAGAAGCCTGATCTCAGTCACCTCAAAATTTTCGGTTCGTGGGCATACGTGTGGATTCCAGCTAACAAGCGATCGAAAATGGATGCAAAATCGAAGAAGATGTTGTTTGTGGGCTATTCTTCGCACCACAAGGCCTATCTTTTCATCGATCCTGAAACGTACAAGATAAACATGAGCAGAGATTGTCGTTTTCTGACACATCGGGAGGTTTGTGAAACCAAACCTTCGCAGGGAAGTATCGTTTTCTTCCCATTTTCTTCTTCGGCGATGAACAAAGCTGATGATGATCCGGTTATTGTAGCACCAGAAACAGGCAATGACGAGACTCCAACTACTACGTTCTCCGATAATGATGGTGACCATGACAACGATGAATGCAGCGATTTAGATTTTGATGATTTCAATCAGCAACATCTAACGATGAGTTCCAGAGCGATGTCGAATTCAATACCATCCGTCGTGAAAATATCTTGGAGCTTGAGGCAACTGGAACGCAGGAGGAGCTGAAATCATCTGGCGATCAGGGGGAGCATTTCGTCTTCGAGGAAGCGTCTGTTCCAGTAGTTCGACAATCGGAGCGTACCACAAAGGGTATTCCTGCGATACCAGCACACAGTACGCATCGCAAACCAATTCCATGCAGAAACATGCACGTACAAAGAAGCAAAAACTAGCCTCGAACGAGTGGGTGGCAGCTATGAAAGAAGAGCTGCAGGCGCATGAGGAATATTGCACATGGGAGGTAGTTCGTTTGCCGCCAAACAAGAAGGCTATCGGCAACAAATGGATTTTTACGAAAAAGATGGATGAAAACGGGAACCTGATCTGCCTGACAGTATTCCAAGGATTCCATCAAAAATATGGGATTGATTATCATGAAGTTTTTGCGCCAGTCGTTAAACAAACCACTTTTCGGACTTTATTGAGTATCGCCACTCGACGAGGAATGCTGGTGAAGCATATAGGGGTGTATGCTAGAGTTGTGCCTCAAGTACCAGAACTGTACGATTCATTCAATTCATCCTAAAGAACGAACGATCTACGTTCATCTAATCAACGTTCATCGATTCTTTAAAAATCACAATGCACTGAGTTGGTCACCAAAATAATGTCGTAAATAACGCCTCCAAAATAACGAACGTTATAGTACGCCAGGTCGTTTATTTTCCCCGTACAAATATGAACGTGAACCGTATGACCAGGACGTTCACGAAAAGAACAACCTATCCGTCGAAATAAAGAACGTCCTAGTACGCTAGGTCGTTCATTCCCGTCATACAAATGTGAGCGTGAACCGTAATACCAGGACCATGTAATGAACGTCCTACACGTCGAAATGAAGAACGTCCTAGTACACCAGGTCGTTCATTTTCCCAATACAAATATGAACGTGACCCGTATGACCCGGACATTCACTAAAAGAACGACCTATCCGTCGAAATACCAGTACGTTCATGAAAAGAACGTCCTACCAATCGTAATAAGGATCTTTTTCTGGTCTGCCTAATAATTTTCAAGATGCAAAACAATTTACAATTTGCAATACAATAAACCAATTTACCATACTTTCTTCAACTGAAATGAACGAATGAATCGTGATTCACGTTCAGTTCATCTGAATGAAAGAACTAGTACGTTCACGTTCATGGAAATGAACCGAATTGCCCAAGCCTAATATAGACGTGACGACTGCGTACCTCCATGGAGAACTAGAGGAAACCATGTTCATGAAGCAGCCGATAGGTTTTCATAACGGAGTTAATAACCGAGTTTGCACATTCCCAGATATGTGCGAATTGTTTGCTACACGTTTTGAGGACACTTTTGTTTCTGAAAACATGCACCCGAGGCTCTTCATGCTGCACTTACTAACACACCCGCAGATGCACTTCGTCCCATGCTTCCGGTCATTAATACCTCGTCAATCACCCGCGCCATAGACCGCCTAAAGATGTCCTACACCGCCGGCCCTGATGGCATCCCGGCAGTGATCCTGTAAAAATCTTCGAGGAATCACTACGTTCATGCACCTTTCCTGTCTCCTGGAAGGTCTCATGGTTAACACCAATCCATAACAAAGGCTGCAAGAATGATGCTTCTAACTATCGCGGCATTACATCGCTAGGGGCCATTGCAAAAGTGCTTGAGCTGCTTGTTTATGAACCGTTACTGGCCTCTGCCCGCAATTACATCAGCCCGAATCAGCACGGATTTGTCCCTAACAGATCAACAACCACAAACCTTATCCATTTCGTCAGTAGCTGCCATAAATCCATTGATGCTCGCCTTCAAGTAGATGTCATTTACATCGATTTAAAAGCCGCCTTCGATAGGATATCTCACGTCATATTACTAGCAAAACTCGACAGACTTGGCCTCCCAGATCCCCTAGTTGCTTGGCTGAGATCATACCTAATGGGCCGCACTTATTCCGTTAGGATGGGGCCCCATTTATCTAGATCCCTCTCTGCTTCTTCTGGCGTCCCTCAAGGCAGCAATTTGGGACCTTTACTATTTGTCCTTTATATAAATGATGTCTCCACGATCCTTCCTGCGGATAATAACCTGCTCTATGCGGACGACACCAAAATCTTTCGGCAAATCCAGGGACCAGACGACCATCGCATACTCCAAGCTTTACTAGAAGAATTCGATAACTGGTGCACGCGAAACTCCTTAACCATTTGTGTTGATAAGTGTGTTACCATCACCATCAACCGTTCGCGCTCTCCAGTGCATTTCGACTACACGCTAAACGGGCAAACTTTGCAGAGAGTCGGTTGTGTTAAGGACTTGGGTGTTTTCGTCGACGCGAGACTCACGTTTGAGCAACACCTAGATCACGTTGTGACAAGATGCAGTAAATTGTTAGGTTTAGTCGTTAACATGACTCGCGAGCTCTCTGACCCAATCTGCACCAAAATTCTTTATTGTGCTCTTATTCGATCAGTGCTGGAGTATGGCAGAGTTGTGTGGGGGGTTGCTCTGCTCGGGGGGTTGCGCGCTTGGAGTCCATCCAGCGTAGGGCTACCCGTTTCGCGCTCCGTTCGTAGGGCAGACGTCCGAATACGAAATGCTAGGCTGGCTTTTATCGTTGGGCTTCTCAATGGTAGCATCGATTGTCCGGTTTTGCTCTCGTCGATACAGCTGTACGTGCCTGCAAGAACTCTCCGCCCTCGGGCGATGCTGTCCATCCCAGAGACAAGGACCGCCTTCGCCTCCCGAGACCCATTTTTGCGTATATGTCTTGCTCTGAATGCGAAATCTGATGCGTATGAGCCCGGCATGACGATGGCTAATGGTTATATTCCTATTGTACCCTTACATATATCGAGAGGGCTTATGAGGTCCGTCGATCATTTAATAAATATACAAATAAAGCAAATAAAGTAAAAGTTAAAGATGACGTTGAAAATCAGAAAAAGTCTTTACAGTCTAAAGCAAGCTGGACGGGTGTGGTATACGAAAATCACTGAAGTCTTGAATCTACTGCGTTACATACCATCGGTAGCAGCCCATGCTTGTTTGTTAAAACTTCAAGAAAACAGAAGAAATCGTTCATATTACTCTATGTGGATGATATATTCATAATGAGCAACACGGAAGCAGAATATGAAGCTGTTCGTATGCACCTTGAAAATCATTACGTGTTTTGGTGACATACGGTACTATTTGGGAATACGAGTGAGACGATCAGGTGGACAATTTTTCCTGAACCAGCAAACTACATAAAGAAAATAGCTCAACGGTTTGGACAATTGGATTCGAAACGATCTTTGATACCGATGGATCTTGGGTAGCCGAACGCCATGCCTAGAAACGACGAGTTCCAGAGCCTAGTGGGTGCTCTTCTGTACATCGCAGTGCATAACAGACCGGACATCGCCATCAGCGCTTCGATCCTAGGACGCAAGGTGAGTCTTCCAACGGAAGTAGACTGGACCGAAGCAAAAATAACGCTACGTTATCTTCAGTCAACTGCGGAGTGGAATTTGCGAATAGGTTCACCAGGACCACTAGTAGTGTTTGTTGATGCTGATTGGGCTGGTGATAAGACGGACCGAAAGTCGAATACCGGTTTCGTGTTTCATCTCGGAGGACCAATCAGTTGTGCAGCTCGAAAACAACCATGCGTCACACTTTCGTCAACCGAAGCGGAGTACGTGGCACTCTCTGTCAGCGCCTACACGTATGGTCCAAAACAGGCGAAGTCATACAAAATCATGAAAAAGTTTGCGCTCTTGCGTTCCGGTGTCCTCTCGACATTTACCGAGCCAACCCGAATAGTTGTGTTCGTTAAACATGTGTGCGAATCAGGTAGCAGCATTTGTACTGCTTACCTGTCGTATGCCACTGTGATACCGAGCGAGACGCATAGACAACACATCAAAACGACATGTGTCGCCGTGAGGAAACTTTTCTGTGTCTCTTTTGCCTTGTCCTTGCCTTTAGATCCTGATGGGTGAAGCATGCATAAATTTCGGGCACGTTCGTGGTATAAGCCCTGTCCCTCTCATGTTAATGGTGAAGATAGAAGCGTATGCAATCGGCGTGAGCAGGCCCGTGGACGCCGTCTGTACGCAGACTCTGAAGCCAGCTGCGAGTTGATGTGGTTAATGAAACTATTGAGGACATTGTTATGAGTTTAAAGTTATTCGTTATTGTTAGAATAGTAACCATCGAATTGGAGTAGCCTTTGGTTATGTGTTAATAAATGTTCATTCTGTGTTACACCTCCAAACCTTACAGACGTAATATTCAATAGGTTATGGGCCCAGGCTACGAATCTGTTTTTTGAAGAAATACTCAAGATACGGTTCTATTAATAAAAAAAAATTGTCGAAGGCATTTTTGTGAAGCATGACGAATCCGAGACAAGCAGCAGCATCATTTTCTCTGCCTTTGCGAGAAATACTTCGAGGATCGGAAAACTACAGCTCTTGATCTTTCGCCACCAAGATGGTCCTGATTAAGGAGAAGACCTGGTGCGCAGTGAAGGAGTTAGCTGAAGGTGAACCGGCAGTGAGCGAAGAAATATCCCAGCAAGTATTGGCTACAATATGTCTCAGCATTAATTCAAGCATATACGGACTGGTGCGGGATGCTAAAAATACGAAAGAGGCGTGGGACAATCTTCGGAACACGTACGAGCATAGTGGATCAACCAGGAAGATTGGTCTACTGCGACGGCTCACAGGTATTCGTTTGGTTGGAGCTGAACGAGATGAAGACATCATTTGTCAGACGACTCAGCAGTATGTGAATGAGTTGTTCACGATGAGTCATCAGTTGGCAGAAGTTGGATTTAAGGTCGATGACGCTTGGTTGGCCAGTTTGCTCATGAAAGACTTGCCAAAGCAATATGATCCTATGATCCTTGACCTGAAGTCATCCGAAATCAAGCTGACTGCGGATATAGTGAAAGTGAAAATCTTGCAAGATGTGAAAGTTTCGAGCGAAAAGCAGGCTGTGGAGGCTTTCCTGAGCAACTCGAAATCGACGATGAAGAAGCGTAGCGATAAATCTAAATCTAGTATTCAGTGCTACCGATGCAAAAAAATGGGCCACTATGCATCTTAGTGTTCGAGTCAATCATCTGACAAGAAAAAAGAAGAGAAGCACAGCAGCAGTGGTAATGCTGTATTTTTCGCAGCTTTTAATGCATGTCAGTCGCCTGCAGCAGCGGAGGAAGAATGGCTTTTTGATTCTGGCGCGACGTCTCATTTGTGCCGAAATAGCAACTTGTTGGTTGATGCAGAGAATGTTTCGTCAAGCATCAACGTAGCCAACAACACTGCTGTTCCAGTGGTTGCTAAAGGTTTGGTGATAGTATTGGGAGATGTTGGAAGGCCAACGTGTGAAATTTCGCACCGGAATTGGCAGTGAATCTTTTATCCGTTAGCAAGATGTGTCAGAAGTGCTACACAATGACGTTCCAAAAACAGACGTGTAAGGTGGTTAGTCCAACTAACGAAGTGGTTGCGATCGGTTAAGAATCTGGCGGTTTGTACAGATTGAAAAGAGCAACCGGATCATCGGTGAACATGGTCAGCGGATGGATGACAGCTTTCAACTTTGGCATCGTAGGCTGTGTCACATGTCTGTTGGATGCATGAAACGGCTTGGTAATATGGCAAGCGGTGTTCAATTCAACATGACGGATGGAATACAATGAGTACCATGTATACAAGGTAAGCACTATCGTCAACCGTTTCATTCCAAGGGACAACGTGTGAACCGTGTGTTGGAGCTGATTCATTCCGACTTGTGTGGACCCATGGAGATAGTATCGATAGGAGGAAGTCGATATTTTCTCACTTTTATTGACGACTCGAGCAGAAAGGCGTTTGTTTACTTTCTAAAAACCAAAACTGAAGTTTTAGAAGCATTTCAACATTTTAAGAGCTTTGCCGAGAATCAGACGGGTGAGAAAATTAAGCGTCTCAAATCAGACAATGGGAAGGAATATATGAATCGTGAAATGAAACAATTCCTTTGTCGGTCCGGTATTCATCACGAGACATCCGCTCCATACACTCCGTAGCAGAATGGATTAGCGGAACGTATGAATAGGACAATTGTAGAAAAGGCGAGGCGTATGCTGTGTGATACCAATCTGCCGAAGCGTTTTTGGGCTGAAGCAGTTGCGACGGCATCATATGTGATCAACCGATCACCAACTATCGGACTGCAAATGACACCTGAAGAAGCCTTTACTGGAAAAAGACCGAATTTGGCGCATCTTCGTATGTTTGGTGATGTGTCATGTTCCGAAAGAGAAGAGACAGAAATGGGATGCCAAATCCGAGTATGGCATTTTCATGGGATACAGCAGTAGTTTCAAGGCGTATCGAGTTTACAACTCGAAGACGAAGAAAATCATCGTCAGTCGGGATGTCATATTCCTGGACGAGTGTGCAACGAATCGAGCTCCTGAGGTGGGAGAATCATCGCCTGAAGTTGATCTTGGAAAATTGTATGTACAGCCTGTCATACACCATCACGAAGATGAACGTTTGGAGTCAATTGAAGACCGAAATGATATTGACGACGATGACGGCGGTTCAGAGTACGATGATGCTAATGGCGATGAAGCAGCAGCTGTTCAACATCATCAACCGATCGAGCAGCTTGCCGCGCTCCCTCCACAATTAGAGGACCCACATAAGTTGGTAAGGCGCAGTGTGAGGGAGCGCGTTACCCCAGGCAAGTACCGGGATTTCGTAATGAATTGCAGTGCCGCGGTTAAAAGTTCTTCACAGTTTTCGGATACGATGCGAGATTTTGGTGAATCCTGCACCGTAGTTTCGGTGATCGCTGATGAACCTAGTACGTATCGAGAAGCTGTTTCCAATGAAGATAGCAACCGTTGGAAGAATGTTATGAAATCAGAATTTGATGCCTTGCAAGAAAATCGAACATGGGACCTGACGAGTTTGCCTGCTGGTCGTAAAGCCTTACGATCGAAGTGGGCGTATACGGTGAAAACCAATGCAGATGGCTCGGTGGAGACATTCAAAGCCAGGTTAATTATAAAGGGCTTCTCTCAAGTCAAAGGTGTCGATTACAACGAGACATATGCACCTGTTGTTTGATTGGCTACTGTGCGATATTTAATGTCCTTGGCTGTCAAAATGGACCTGAAGATACTGCAGATGGACGCAGTGACAGCGTTCCTCCAAGGAGATCTGGAGGAAGAGGAAATATACATGGAGCAGCCAGAAGGGTTCGTGAGTAAAGAAGCACCACACAAGGTCTGTAAACTGAACAAAGCGCTATATGGACTGAAGCAAGCTAGTAGAGTATGAAACTAGATGCTGAGCTGAAACGCATTGGGTTGAAGCAGTCCATTTACGATACTTGCGTGTACTATAAGATTAATGATATAAGCGTTCTTATAGTAGCAGTTTACGTAGATGATTTGTTGATCTTCTCGAACAATGATAGCTGGGAGAAGAATTTAAAGAAACAGCTGACGAAGCTTTTTAAAATGAAGGACTTGGGTCTCGCTGACAAAGTTGTTGGAACGAGTGACCAGAGCAGATGGCGTAGTAATGTTGGACTAAGAACAGTACATATATTCACTTTTGAATTGTTATGGTGTAGCAGATTGCAACACTGTGCGTATGCCAGCGGATCCAGGACAGAAACTGTCCAAGCAGATGAGTCTACAGACAGAAGAAGAGCTCAAGCAGATGGAAAATGTACCATACCGGGAACTAATAGGTGGCTTGCAGTACATGGCTCAAGGAACTAGACCAGATATAAGTTTTGCTGTGAATGCTGTGAGTCACTACTGCAATGATCCTGGAAAAGCCCATTGGATTGCAGCGAAACGAATTCTTCGTTTAAAAGGAACGAAAGCCATGAAGCGTATGTACAACAGTACAAGCGATGGAAATTTCGAAGGTTTTTGTGATGCAGATTGGGGCAATGACACAGATAACCGTCATTCTATCACTGGTTATGTGATGAAACAGTCTGGAGGTCCAGTTGCCTGGAATTGCCGTAAACAATCAACAGTAGCACTTTCAACGACGGAAGCCGAATACATGGCAGTTTCAGCAGTTACTCACGAAGCTGTTTGGTGGAAAGGATTTCGACAAGAACTGTTGGGATGTGTAGAGCCAGTGACGATTTATTGTGATAATCGGAGTGCTATCTATCTGGCAGAAAAGCAAATTGGTTACTCATCCAGAAGTAAACATATCGATATAAGACACCATTTCGTCAGGCAGAGCATTGCAAGAAATTTAATTACTATAATCATTCACAGTGGTTATAAGATTCTACCTGAAATAAATTCATTCTCGGCCTCAGCACAATTTTTCGATCGAAAAAATTCGATAGGCGCTCACGTAAAACTGACAGTATAACTATTTCTTTTATACCCCTACTTGAAGTTGGCCCCCCAGGTAAACATTTTTAAAAATAATTAATAAATAATTTTTTATCACCCAAAATATTGAAAAAGAACCAAAACATTTACCAACTTGCTTTTACATAACGTTTTTCAAAAACATCAACCTTGATTTATGGCATTTTTTTGATATTCGATAATTTCCGCAGCTCAATGCGTCGCGGATTTTGCCCCATGCAAAGCGGAACGATCGAATTTTTGTAGCATAGTTCATTTTGCTCGTGAGTGTCATGGTATACCAGTTTTCAAAAAGACCAGTAAAATGAACACCTTGGCGGCGAAATGAGTGTCAAATGACACCAAACTGACAGCCGGATCTATCGAATTTTTTCGATCGAAAAATTGTGCTGAGGCCGTCTGACTTGGTTTAGAGCCAGTCGAGATTGAGGAGGAGTGTGGTGATCATAGCAACCGAGCTAGCTTGAACGGAGTGTAGTAGGCTTTAGTTAACTTAGAGAATAAATCAGTCGGTATTTTCCACTCGTTAAAACCGGTAGCTTCCAACAATTACCGCAGCATCTTTTGAGCAGAAGCGCTTGTCATAATTAAAGCAACAGCAAAAGCAACAATTTCCAGCAAATCTTACGTTATTTTTACAGATAGCGCTAGTATATTGGCAGCGCTGGAGCGAGGGAATTCTAAAGACCCGTTTTCAAGATCCTGCAAAAGCTTCCAGCCTCTACAAGAACAACCTATGTTGAATTCGAAGCCATGGAGAAAAAAAGGGAATAAAGACGCAAACACGGCAGCAAATGCTGGACGCAAACGGAACCATAGTCAAGAAAACGCTTTATCGAGAAAGAACGTGGTAAGTTGGACAGAGAATACCATCTATCAGACCTGGCAAAATGAATGGTTGAACTTTAAACAAACTTAGGGTAAAAAGTACTAATATTCCTGGATGCATCCAGTTATATCCTCACTACGTGTAAACGCAAGGTGACGTGCTTTTTCTCGCTCTCACTTTTAACGGTTTTTTGTGTGTTTTTGCGAGAAATTGATTCCGCTGTTGTTTCTAGTTACATTTCGCAGGTGGCTAAACGAATCGAAGATGTCGATTAGGGAGGGCCATGCGTCCAAGTCCAGTTCGCCAGAGTCCGTGATGATGGTGAATCTCTCCACCTATAGGATTCAAGGCGAATTCGATACTGGTGGCTGCGGTACGGTGTTGGTGGGCAGCCATGCTCGCTCCAAACAAGCGGTGGTCATTAAAATAGCCAACGACGAGGTGGAGAAGCTCCTGCTCGCCACGGAGCGCCGGATCTATGCGCGGCTCCCGAAGGCCCGTGGATGGCCCAGACTCATCGACGCCGGTACGTATCGCAAACGCGACGTGCTGGTTTTGGTACGCCTGGGGCCATCACTGCATGATTGGACTTGTGCGGAGGACGCTTCGGTCTGAAGACGGTTTCGCAGCTAGCGCTGCAACTGCTCGCCAGGCCGGAAACGTTCCATGAGCTGGGGTACGTTCACTGCGACCTGAAGCCGGACAATGTCCTGCTCGGTCGCGGAACGACCCGCAAGACGCTGCACTTGATCGACTTCGATCTTGCCGAGCCGTATCGGCACCCACGCACGGGGGAACACATAGGATGCGTTTTTCCCGTTCGCCGGAATGATCGAATTTGCACCAGTGTTCGCTCATCTACTGTATACACCGTACAGGCGAGATGACATTTTGTCACTCGCCTACTTGCTGGTGTTTTTGCTCCGCGGTGGCCTACCGTGGTATGGTACCGAGGAGCGAATTGATCCGGGCGAGGCACTGCGTCTGAAGTTGAAGACTACGCCCAGCGAGCTGTGCAGAAGAATGCTGGCTGAGTTTCAGCGGTTGACCGAGTACGCGTTGCAGATGGAATTCTGCGACGCACCGGACTATACCGAGCTGAAGCGGATGTTCCGAAATCTGCTGCGCAAACATTCCATGCAGCACGATTTGCATTTTGATTGGAACCGGTTTGGTTGCTAAAGCAGCACCTAATTTCTTTTCTTCTCTCTCTCTCGCCAAATCCGATCCTCTGCCTCCTCGTGGCGCCACTGGATGTTGGCCTGTGGTGTTGTCAGACTCACCAGCGGCCTAACCAAAGAGGACGGTCAGGGGGACGCCAAGCGTTTATTAAACTGAACTATACATACTGTAGAATATTAAAATAAATATTCACGGTCAATCCGATGGCACATTAGTGTTTTACAACAATCCCGATAGAGGACGCTATCGAAGTGGAGTCGTGTGGACAACTGCTGATAACGATCGGGCCAAGTCGTCCCGATTGCACGAAAATTTCCGATTGCAGCACAGGTTGCGATCGTGAGCCATTCTTTCACTGTTGTAATCTAGCAATCGTTGTAGATCACAGTAGTCTATGAACGTAGTTAAGGATTAGTTAGTTGTAATAAAGCCTTCAATCAGAACAGACGTCTTTAGGTTATGGGCGACAAGCACAAAGAAGTGGCGGTTCACGAAATACCGCAGTTTTCCGGAACAGGCTACGACACCTGGAAATTTCGAGTCGAAGTGTTTTTGAAAGCGTCGAAAGTATGGGACGCAGTGGTAAAGGACGTTCCATCAGTAGCCAGTGAAGTGACCAAGTTTGAGGAAATGGACGCGAAGGCAATGTCTCTACTGGTGAGCTTTATTTCTGACGAATACTTGGGATGTATTCGAGAAAAATCCACTACGAAGGAAATGTGGGAAGCACTAGAGAATACATTCGCCAAGAAATCCTCGGGAAGGCAAATGGTCTTAAGGAACCAGATCGCTCGTCTGAAGTTGAAGGAAGGGACATCGTTGCGCGCCCACCTTCAACAATTTGAGGATCTGGTTCGGCAGCTTCGGGTGGCCGGATCAAAACTTGAAGAAAGTGACGTCTGTTCGGCTTTGAGTTTAACGCTTCCGGAGTCCTATGATCCCCTGATGACGGCATTAGAAAACCTTCCTGAATCACAATTAACGTATGAATTAATGAAGACCCGGTTGCTAGGCGACGAATGCAAGCGCTTGGATAGAATCGAAAATTCTGAGGAGAAGCCTACTGCATTTGCTGGAAAAAATCGAAATAAGAACGGTTTTGAAAAATTCAACGGAAAATGTCACAACTGTGGAAAGAAAGGGCATATGAAAAAGGACTGTCGAATTAAAACGAAAGCCAACGTTGCCAGTGAATCAAGACAAGTTGTGTTCATGGCGGATGGAATCGGACGTAGGGTACAAACCGGTGATCAGCTTCAATTCCTGCTGGATTCAGGAGCTAGTGACCACATGGTAAATTCAAAAAAGTTTTTTACAACCGTGGAAAACTTGAAACAGCCAGTTTTCATCGATGTAGCGAAGAATGGGGAATCTCTCGTGGAAAAAAGAAAGCGGCGTTATTAACGGAATGAGCAACCATGGCGTTCTGATGAGCGCTGAAAACGTTCTGTATGTGCCGACTTTAAGAGAAAACCTCATGTCTGTGAAAAAGCTAACGAAGGCTGGTGTGGAGGTCATATTTCAAGAAACGCAAGTGATAATGAAAATCAATGGAAAAATAATTGCAACTGGAAAACAGCGAGGAAATCTGTACGCTATCGAATTGAAAATTGAACGGGCTAATGCAATATAGCAGAAGTGGAGTATGCTGATCTTTGGCACCGTCGTCTCGGTCACATCAGTGAAGGTGCCATGTCTACTATGATACGTGAAGACCTTGCTCTGGGTGTGCGCTTCAAACCGGAAAAGCTCAAGTTCTTTGACGTGTGTGTCTTGGGTAGACACTGTCGGGAGCCGTTCAATGGTGCCAGAGACAGGGCAACCAGACCGTTGGAACGTATCCACTCTGACGTATGTGGACCGATCGACACGCCATCGTGGGAAGGACATCGCTACTTCGTCTCGTTCATAGACGATCAGTCCCATTTTGCTGTGGTGTATTTGCTTCGAAAGAAATCGGAGGTCTTTGAAAAATTCAAAGAATTTTCAGCAATGGCGACTGCAATGTTTGGTACGAAAATTTCAAAACTCACTGTAGACCAGGGACGTGAGTATTTTTCGAATAATCAACAAAAGTACTACAAGGCGATGGGAATTCAGGTGGAGCCAACAGTAGCCTACTCACCGCAACAGAACGGGGTCGCGGAACGGTTCAACCGAACTCTTATCGAAAAGGTACGTACTATGTTAATTGGATCGAATGCGCCCAAGTCATTGTGGAGTGAAGCTGTGCTAGCAGCTGTGTTCATCTTAAATCGAAGTCCAACGTCTGCGATATCAAAGAACGTTACGCCTGCTGAACTATGGTATGGAAGAAAGCCAAGTCTGGAAAAGGCTCGTGTCTTTGGATGTCAAGCATTTGCATGGGTGCCGAATCAACAAAGAAAGAAGCTTGATGCAAAAAGTCGACAGTTATTCATGGTCGGATATGCACCAAACGGCTATCGGCTATGGGACAAGGATTCTAAACAAATCGTTATTGCTCGTGATGTGAAGTTTAACGAAACATATTTTCCATGGACGAATGATACACAAAATAACGGAAAATTAATTGTACCGCTAACCTACGAGCAAGAGGGGGAAGAAGTAATCGAGGAAGAAGTGATCGAGGATGCCGTTAATGTACATCCGGAAGAAGAAGATCCAGACGAGCAATATGGGGAAAACTCTTCAACTGAATCACTTGACTGCGATGGTGTCCAATCGTGTAATGATGATGAAGATGCAGCGGAAGCAGACGATACCGCGCTCCCTTCGCATCTAGATCTGGACTTGTCTTCGGGCCCTAGTGGCGAACAGTCTAGGAGGCGCAGCGAACGGGAGCGCCGATTTCCCGGTAAGTTCCTTGACTATATTACCGGATTCAGTGCTTGTGCTGTTGGCCCTCCGTTTTCTTCAGACGTTCCAGAAATGTATAACGACATTAATGCTCGTGAGGATCGTGACCGATGGTACCAAGCGGTACAAGATGAACTAAACTCCATGAAGGTCAACGATGTGTGGAAGCTGACGGTGTGTCCAGCCGGTGTGAAACCGCTAAAAACAAAGTGGGTGTTCCGGCTGAAGGAGGATGAAACCGGACAACAGGTCCGGTACAAGGCACGACTTGTAGTCAAAGGGTTTCTACAACGGCCCGGGATTGACTTTGAAGACACATTTGCACCCGTTGCTAGGCTGTCGACAGTTAGAGTAGTACTAGCTGTTGCCGTCCATCGTGGCTTACACGTACACCAAATGGACGTCAAAACGGCTTTCTTACACGGAGTGTTAAAGGAGGACCTGTACATGGAAGTGCCCCAAGGCGTGAGGGCTAGACCAGGTATCGTGTGCAAACTTAGAAAATCGCTTTATGGTCTAAAACAAGCTCCACGATGCTGGAATGACCGCTTCAATTCGTCATTGTTGAAGTTTGGGTTCCGTAGATCAAACCGGGACTACTGTCTGTACGTTTCATCTGAAAAAGGTGATGAAATTTATCTGGTGCTTTATGTCGACGATCTTCTGATTATTGGACGAAATATTCGAACGATGGAGAGACTGAAACGGCGGCTCACAGATGAATTTGAAATGACCGATTGTGGGCAAACGAAGTTTTTCCTGGGAATGCGAATGGAGTACAACCGAAATCGTGGCGAACTGAAGCTGTCACAGGAGGCAGCTGCAAACAAAATTTTAGAAAAATTTGGAATGTCGGAATGTTATCCAGCGAAGACCCCGATGGAGAAAGGACTTCAGTTGAGTCGAAAAGGAAATCATACTGCACAGCCATATCGAGAGTCGCTAGGCAGTTTGATGTATCAAATGCTATGTGTGCGACCTGATTTGTGCTATCCCGTAGCTTACATGGGACGATTTCAACAATCACCAACGGAAGATCATTGGCAAACTCTTAAGCGTATCATGAGATACCTTAAAGGAACCGCTACTATGGGACTTCACTATAAGAAAAATCCAGGAAGTAGATCACTCGAAGGATATGTCGATGCTGACTGGGCGTCCGATGCAGAAGATCGCAAATCCGTAACTGGTTTCTTGTTTAAGGTATATGGTTCAACAGTATCTTGGGCAAGCCGGAAGCAGTCGACAGTCTCCTTGTCATCAAGTGAGTCTGAATATGTAGCGCTAAGTGCTGCTGTTTCTGAAGGAATCTGGTTGGCTGGTATTTTGGAAGATTTGCAATGCAAAACACCATCGGATCCAGTTATTATATACGAAGACAACCGTGGCTGTATTGGTCTGGCTAAGAATGCTGAATCCAAAAGGATAAAGCACTTGGATATTAAACATCATTTCATTAAAGACCATGTTGCTGCTGGTAATGTTAAGATTGAACCGATAAGTACTACTGAACAGCAAGCGGATATATTAACGAAAGCTTTGGATGCAAACCTATTTGAATATCTCAGAAGCAAAATTGGAGTCAGCGATTGAGAGGGGGTGTTGTAATCTAGCAATCGTTGTAGATCACAGTAGTCTATGAACGTAGTTAAGGATTAGTTAGTTGTAATAAAGCCTTCAATCAGAACAGACGTCTTTATTCACGTATCCCCGAGCCAAGCGACTGAATTTTTAGCCTAATAGAATAAATTAACGTTGCTTAAAAACCGCTTGTTTTATATAATTCGGGTGAAAGAAAGAATCATGTTGATAACGTCTCAACATTCTAAAAATTCATTCGTTTTCTAATATTTAATTCTCTCAACATAGTTTTTCCTTTAATTTTACGCGTTGCCGGCAAATAAATATTCCTGAGGTAAATCGGAATCGCCGTGCTGAAGTGAAGAACAGGCAAATTACTGTGCGAGGAATTAGTTTACAGAATTACGCGTGTATTTAACACAAGTTCCACGGATTAAGTTAAGTTTATTGTGTTGACTCTTTGCGCATCTCACCCGTTGCCAGCGATATAAAGTTCCTGAGGAAAGTCGGAACGTAGCTGTGCTGAAGTGAACTTGCAGCAGGAAAGGTGACCCATAGACAGACCTAATTCGTAGTGCGTACATAGTCTATGCGGAATTATTGCGTTTCGCCAAATGAATGTGATATATTTTGTTTTATTGTTCGTGTTATTAAAGATGCTTCGCATAATCATTGCTAGTAAGTTAGCGAGAAATGAATCGCCATTTCTAATACGAGAACAAAGAGGTCAAGCAGTGCACAGCAACCAGTCAGGGGAGAACAACCCGTCAGTGCAAAGATACATATACGGACGTAGTGGTGTTAGAAGAAAAACCAAGTATAGCTCAGGCATTTACCTTAATAGTCCAAAATTAAGTACGGCCGTAAACAAAACACAACAACTGCCAACATCGAATTGTACCAATGGGAGTATTTGCGTGGCTCACAAACACTGGGGGTCAGTGTAGAATATTAAAATAAATATTCACGGTCAATCCGATGGCACATTAGTGTTTTACAACAATCCCGATAGAGGACGCTATCGAAGTGGAGTCGTGTGGACAACTGCTGGTAACGATCGGGCCAAGTCGTCCCGATTGCACGAAAATTTCCGATTGCGGCACAGGTTGCGATCGTGAGCCATTCTTTCACGTATCCCCTAGCCAAGCGACTGAATTTTTAGCCTAATAGAATAAATTAACGTTGCTTGTTAAAAACCGCTTGTTTTATATATTTCGGGTGAAAGAAAGAATCATGTTGATAACGTCTCAACACATACACTTGATGCTATCGGGGTTGAAGGGAAATAAATGTGTATTTGTTGTATTTTAGTGTAAGATTGAAAACATGTAACAATACACGTGTAGCAGTGCAATAAATTCAAATGTACAACTTCAAATATAAAACGCTTAGTTTTCGAGTTTGCAATGATTGCGATTTTCCACTCTTTCTCGCCGGATAGCATCAACTTCAAACGTACATTGTGGGGATGTTTTCCACTGCAGAAGCATACACGAATACAAATTTCGATAGCGCTTGACTTGCTTTGCAAAAATGCACCATAATGCAATGCTCTGACGGGTACCGTTTGGACGGTATTAACGGACAAAGAGAGCGGAAATGACGAATCTACCCAAAATCGGGGTCCAAGTCCGCGCCACGGGCTGTCATTTGAAAACGGCCCCCGGAAAATGAACCAAATTTTGGTATGTGATTTTCATTAATAAACGTTCAGAACCGGGATGGAAAAAGCCATCGAAAACTTCAAATAAGATCGGCATTTGAATTCGTGTCTCAAAAGATTTTCATTCGTGTTTTTCGCCCATAACTCGGAGGTGGCAGGTCGGATGGGATGAAGTTATGAGGGAGGAAGTTGTATTCTCGAGGACCCTACCTACTCCCGATACTCCCGATATTTTTAGCTAGGACCAACGGTTCTCAACTTATTCGCGAAAAGCCGGCAAAAAAGCCAACAACAGCATTGGCATCAGCACCAACCACATCACAAGGCAGCGACCAGGAGCAGTTGGAAGCTAGCAAGGTATATTATCGAACAGTTTTGGCAAAGGTGGCTTAAGGAATATTTTCCGGGCATTGTAAGAAAGAGTAAATGGTTCAAAGAAGTCGATGACTTGAAGACAGGATATCTTGTGATCATAATAAGCAATACACCAAAAGACTAATGGATCTTGGGGAGCATAGAAAAGGTTCAGCCAGAGAAAGATGCGAGAATTAGTGAGCCTTTAGTGCGTACGTCGAACGGATTACAACGACGATCAACGAGCAAGCTTGCTGTTTTGAACGTCTTGCAGGGAAGTGAACCCAACCAATGAAAACTCCTTCGCGGATGAAAACTTTGAAATTAGAGTGAATTTACGGGTGGCGGTATTTCACGACGAAACCGTTCTAGCCCCCTGAAATACGCACCGGCAACACTGGCCGGGCGAAAATAGATTAGGCGAAATCTGCCGAACGTCAGGGAAACGGTGAAAGGGTCAGAACAGAAACGACCAGCAGGCAAGCGACACCGAATACGAGTGTGACAGAAAGCAGAAGGATCTAAATGAAGAAATGGTTATAAAGGACGAGAAAAGTAAGTGAAGTGAAGCGAGTGAAAATAGAGCATTTGTTAATTTTCATTAATAAAGTTTCAGAACCGTTTTCAAAGGCGGTTACTGAAAATCTGAAAGTAAATCCAAAATCCATTTGGTTTGAATTCAAATTCACTGTACAGCATGTAGCAGAAAGTGGAAGCTTCTGATTCTTTTGCCAATAGTTGAGACTTAGCAAACTAACTGGTGTAAAGTGCGAAATGAATGAAGATCAATATCAAGAACAAGATGATTAAGCTGTAAGTTTCTTTGCAATTCCTGCGATGAAAAAACATTGCTTCTCTCGAAATTGCTAAGGCTAGTAAAACATAATTTGATACAGCAAAAAAAAAAAAACTCAAAAAGTGAAGGAACAAGAAATTAGAACAGAAGAAATAACTAGCTCTGAAATAAGGGAGAACATACATTTCAATGAAAAATTGTGAATTAAAATTTCACTACGAATCAACAACTTTTTGGTCATAATATAGAGGCAACGAATGAGAAACTGAATCTTACAGTGAAATTGGATACTTGTTGAGCTAAAATGTAGATTAATGAGTCAAGCATGAAATCCCAGATTGGATCTTAATGTTGCTGGCGAAATATGGATAACGACATAAATTATTTTTTTAAATGCGTAGCTTGTGAAAAAGTTGGTAATTGCGAGACATTTTGGTACGTTAGTATTCGAACAATCCTAGCAACTGATATAGAAACTCAATACATGTCTGAAAAATTTCACCCTTTTTTAAATCTTATAGAATAACGCATAACACTGGACCATATTTTCACGCGAACGAATGCAAAGACACAATGATATGTGCAAATAATAAAAAAAAAGAAATGCCATTGTGGCATAGAAATTTCAACAAAAGTTTCATAAAATATTATTACCGTACTGGAAACCAATTCATCCAAGCACAGGAATAAGCCATCCGCAGTTAATACTCAATCATAAACTTCCGAGAAAGTTCATTAACTCCGAGAGGTTTTGAGTCCAGACCAACGCAGATTAATTGGACTAAAGCCAAACGAGCGTTGCGCTACTGAAAAGACACCGCAGTGTTGAAGCTGAAGCTAGGAGGAGTGGGCAATCTCGAAGGTTTCGCAGACGTCTACTGAGCTGGCGTTCGGTCGGACAGAATGTCAAATTCCGGATGTCATTCAAGCTTAGCAGAGGAACAATCACTTGTAATGCGAGGAAACAGAACTGTGTAACGTTGTCCACTGTCGGAGCGGAATGTATCGCGCTCGCAGAAGCAAGCAAGGAACTGTTGTGGCTGCTGAAGCTGATCACAATTTTGTTCAAGATTTGGTCAGGTCTGGAGTGTAAGATGTCAAGTACTGTCCAACAGAGGACATGTTGACGAATCTCTTACGACTTTAACTCAGATTAAAATACAAAAAAAAACGAGGGAGAAGATTAACTTACAAAGCGCTCCAGCTCCATACTTCATGCAAAGCAGTTTTGAAAAAAAAAATCCTGAGCGGTTAAGCGATTTCATTAGATTAGATTAGAAAAAGGTTTTCCAACCTTTTTAGGACCATGTACCAACATGATGTGTGTAGTCCTAAAAAAATAAAAATGTGAAAATACATTTGCTGTGGCCCACATATAATGGGAGTATACATGTTGCGCTGCGACCACATCGAAGATGGCTGTTTAAATGTATAGTTTTAACAATTTTTATGTTGTTCTTAGTAGGCTAAGATAATTCGTAACTTAGAGTATAAAAGGAGGATATTATTATAATAAATCAGTCTTACACCAGCATTTGATGAGTGCGTTTCTTTGTTTCATGCTAAGATTCTCCCGGGTGAAGGTTTGGCGAATACGATTGCCTTCTCAACAACACTTTCCAAAATCAGTAGCGGCGCTACCACGGAATAGATCTTCCAATTCACATTGGAAAAGAGGAAACTGGTCGGCCAATATTGAAAGTAGTTTGGTGAAGGAGAGTTGGACCGTTCACGCTCCCGAACCCCTTTGCCCGGGACCTTCTGTTCCGTGGCAGCAGACGGTTTACCAAGCGCTCCAGAACGACTGACACCTTCGCGGTCGGCTTGGCCGTCGGGCACAGAACAATACATTTTGTAGACTTAGTTCAAAGCAAAGGGAAACAAATTTAATAACATACATTAGCATTATAATAAGCTTTTCTTAAAAATAAAATAATATCTTTCGCGGACCACTTCTGTAAACGCCACGGTCCACAAGTGGTCCGCGGACCACAGGTTGGAGACCACCGCCCTAGATGCTTGCAAAAGTCTCATGTATTACTTTTTTATCTCTATGTTCTTGAATTCGTTTACTTATAATTATACTTAAATTAAGCTAGGATACCCAATTTAGTCTTAAAGGCAAACTGTGACAATAATAAATGAATTAAATATATTTAAAAAAAACTCTATAACAACGTTATATATTTCCCCTAAAGATTCGAAACATTCAATCTGATGGAAAACGTATTTCTATTATTTGGAACTCTGTAAAAAAAACCTATACACATTTACAATAAACTAGGCTTTAAGGCTTTGGTCTCAAACGGTTCAATCTTGCGATAGATCTTGGCAGTGAAAGTAGTTAATTTGATATCTTGGAATTAGCATTACAACATTTAAAAATTTCATTTTTGTGGGTTCAGTTGATTTTCATTCTAGTTCAAACAAGTGATACCTTCATGTACTACCAAAACAAAAAATACAATAAAATTCGCGGTCATTTCATTATTTTCTAGACAACTGAGCACTCTAATTCACTCGTTGTCGTTGAGGAGGCTGTCGATCGGTTTAAATGATTGATAGAATTGTCCCATTACGTTTCCAATATGTAATCAAACAAGTTATACGTCCAAATATCATCAGGCTGTGCAGTTTGTGTCATAACGCAATGATCTAAAGTAAAACCGTGCTGTCTTTACCCTATTTTTTCTCTCTTTTTCGCTCTCTGTTACTGTCTTTGTTCTGCTTCTTTCTTTTGTCTATTAATCACTTAGAATCCGAAGCCCAGAACTTTGAAATGCTTAGAATCGTGAAAACTGTATCATTATTTTTTATCAATTTAACAAAGATCAATATCTAAAAACGTTTTGAAAATCCATTGTTATTGGTGTTATTGATATAAGCAATAATGTGGATTTTTAAGCTCAATATCACGAAAACCGAATTAAAGTATGTTGGTGTAGCACATGTGTAGTATGATCGATACAATATGAAACCTTCACTGCATACAGATGCATACTGTATACATATTTCAAAATATATTGGTACTACCTAACAGGTCTCTGATGTGAATTAAATATACCATTTGTCAACTAGTATGAATTCGACATGTGGTTATCCTAGCCCGGAACTAGTTCCCTTTAGAGAGTAGATTATTTTAGATTTGCACAATCCTGTGCGTGGTTGCAGCAAGTCCGGATGGCATTCGACCAGCTTTATGAGAGCCGGCGCGTGAATCCAATAGTTGATCCGACTGACTCCATGATTTGAGACTCCACTCATGCAATAATGCCACCACGAAGATTTTGACCCATGATTGTGCATATGATTGTTCGATTTTATCGTAACTAGAACATTATGGTCGGGCAACGTGAGGCTGCGTAAAGAACACTTATGGGTCACTAGTGAGGCTCTTATGGAAACACTTCATGGGCACTTATGGAAACACTTTCGGGACACTTTACAGCAATTCCGTAGTCGCGCTATACAAGTAGACGACTGTCACACATACACTTGTTGACGGATGGCGGACGAAATACACAAAAAGACTCAACAGCTGATCATTTGCATTTGATTGATCGATTGATTGATTGATCATTTGCATTTGATTTGCATTGATCATTTGATCAGTTTGCAGAAATGTTTTATGTCCACGCATTGTGCGTGTGCGTAAAAGCACCACTCTGGGATGTAGTAGACAAATTATTGTAAACCACCATACAAAACACAAGTACACTCAACGTAAATATATATTACTCGGATAAATGATTAGTTTAAGTCTTTTTTTAATAGCATATCCAACAGAGTTTAGCTTCTATCGGAGTGTTTAGGATTCCACAAAGTTTAGATATTGATATCAATGTATTACAGAAAATATTCACCATACAGATGAAATGCAAATTATCTTAAGCACAAAGTAAAGAGTCACAAAGAGAGTAACATTGGGGAGATAATTAAAAAAAGAATAAATAATTACTAGAAATAATTACTTTCCTAACCATGCAACGAGAATACATGTCGAGATTGATCATTGATATAGTTTGACACCACTGTTACTCTCACGGAAGGCTTTATGCCAGTGCAAGGATCATTGGAACTTAGGAGTTTGGATCTTTTGGAAGTCGGCAATTTTACATGAGATATGACAATGGGTCAATCTGAAGCTTAGCCCTCCATATTCTTCGTGCTGATATGTTTCGCGGAAGGCCCTTGAAATAGATTAGAAATCAACTTATATTCCAAGATATCAAACACATTTATCTAAACCTAGGGAAATTATCTAAATTTGTATTGTGACTTTTTTAAATCTTGCGTTTCTGTGTACTTACAGGCAACATCCGTGTATATTAGAAGAACCGTGCCTAATTATACATGATATATTATATCCTATATAAAATGAAATTTCTCATTTTGAAAAAGCGTTTCAATTTAATAAAGTATACCCCTGCTAGTTTTAATCTTTGCGATGTTGTTCTTCACTATGATATAGACGACAAAAAAAAAGAATATTTACCTAATAGTTTCTCCGTAACTGCTGATAAGGCACGTAAGAAAAAATACCTACAATAAGTGCTTCTTAGCAAACACAAGACTACACGGTAGGAATCGCAAAATAAATCAATTAATAAAAACAAATTGGTGTTGAATTGGCGGCTGTAAGTGCAATTTGTTAAAAAAACGATACGTTGCGGAGGGGGTGATATATTGTTTGGGAGCCATGACGTAAAGTATGAGAATAAGCAACTGGGTAGACCTTCCGGGCATGGGTAAGGAGGATACTGGGTGCACACAGAGCAAGGATGCAGAAGTGAAGTTTGGGGTCGAACTGCCCCTTCAATCCACAATCCTCCCCCCCCCCCCGCTCCTGCTCCCCTGTTGTGGAGCCCTTAGAGGGTGAAAGGGGTGAAAATGCCTTTTTAAGTAAATCGTTTCACGTTTCACATCCAGCAAACGTTTCTCCTTCGGCGCTTAGTTTTTGAGATAATTGCGGTGTTCGAGATTTCCACTGAAACTAGGCGTGTTCGGCGGTTTGATCGAAAACAGTAGTAAAGATACACTTCCCGTGCGAACGGAACCGCTAGCACTCGTCATTTGCCCCAAGCATCCTTACCCCGGTTTAGTAGCCATGTCCAAATCTGCAATCGAATGTAGGAAAGAACTTCAGTCCGGAATACAAAATTCCCTACAAAAATGGACAACTAAAACGGGACATGATATATCACCAGGCAAATGTTAAATATTTAATATTTCTCATAAATGTCACCCAGAAAGACTATCCGCAATCAAATACAACAAAATTGCCATACCAAATGTAAGAAAAGCATCAATAGAAATCATTTCGACTCAAAATTATCATTTGTTGCTCATTGTGCACCAAATCTTGATGTCGAAGATGTCGACACCAAACAAACTACTAAAAACCGATTGCACCTCTTCAAAATGTAAGGATACGGAAAACATTGTGCTAATCGAGAAGTGCTTACCCAGATTCTAAAAGTCCCAAATATCCTTTATGGATTAGAAGAATGGACACTATCACTAACCAACATAAATTCGAAAGTTTCTGGCTCCTCTTTACCATACTGCTCTAGAGCATTCTATCAGGGTCTTTATAACCAGTCCTATTCCATGTCCTGATTTGAGAAAGCGACCAGCTTCCTTTCTCACATATCATCACACACAGATTGGTTACAGCTGCTGGCCATCTTCTGGAGGAAGATATAAAAGCTGAAGCCTTCATTGAAAGAGCCAATACTGCATTCATGGAACTGACGGGAGAACGGTTACTACAAATTGCAGAACAATCACGAAATGGAGAAAGGCTATGGGACCAAAACTGCCCCAAAGTTGATTGGGAAATGCAAAACAAAATCCAAAGGGATTTCAGACCGGCATTAGCTAGCAAAATATTTAAGGAAATGCTAAACATTAGATACCAAAGTCACCATCATATCATATCATACCGATAGATCCGTCGCCGGAAATGGAGCAGGATGTGGAATCATATCATTAAATGACAGATGTTCAATTAAACTACCGGATTACAGCAGCGTTTTTAGAGCAGAAGCGCTTGCCATAATTAAAGCAACAGCAAAAGCAACAATTTCCACCAAACATATAACATTATATTTACAAATAGCGCTAGTGTATTGGCAGCGTTCGAGCCAAGAAATCCTAATTACCCGTATGTTCAGATCTTATGTTGAATTCGAAGCCATGGAGAAAAAAAGGGAATAAAGACGCAGACACGGCAGCAAATGATGGACGCAAACGGAACCATAGTCGCTTTATCGAGAAAGAACATGGTAAGATGGGCAGAGAATACCATCTATCAGACCTGGCAAAATGAATGGTTGAACTTTAAACAAACTTAGGGTAAAAAGTACTAATAATCCAGGATGCATCCAGTTATATCCTCACTACGTGTAAACGCAAGGTGACGTGCTTTTTCTCGCTCTCACTTTTAACGGTTTTTTTGTGTGTTTTTGCGAGAAATTGATTCCGCTGTTGTTTCTAGTTACATTTCGCAGGTGGCTAAACGAATCGAAGATGTCGATTAGGGAGGGCCATGCGTCCAAGTCCAGTTCGCCAGAGTCCGTGATGATGGTGAATCTCTCCACCTATAGGATTCAAGGCGAATTCGATACTGGTGGCTGCGGTACGGTGTTGGTGGGCAGCCATGCTCGCTCCAAACAAGCGGTGGTCATTAAAATAGCCAACGACGAGGTGGAGAAGCTCCTGCTCGCCACGGAGCGCCGGATCTATGCGCGGCTCCCGAAGGCCCGTGGATGGCCCAGACTCATCGACGCCGGTACGTATCGCAAACGCGACGTGCTGGTTTTGGTACGCCTGGGGCCATCACTGCATGAGTTATTGGACTTGTGCGGAGGACGCTTCGGTCTGAAGACGGTTTCGCAGCTAGCGCTGCAACTGCTCGCCAGGCCGGAAACGTTCCATGAGCTGGGGTACGTTCACTGCGACCTGAAGCCGGACAATGTCCTGCTCGGTCGCGGAACGACCCGCAAGACGCTGCACTTGATCGACTTCGATCTTGCCGAGCCGTATCGGCACCCACGCACGGGGGAACACATAGGATGCGTTTTTCCCGTTCGCCGGAATGATCGAATTTGCACCAGTGTTCGCTCATCTACTGTATACACCGTACAGGCGAGATGACATTTTGTCACTCGCCTACTTGCTGGTGTTTTTGCTCCGCGGTGGCCTACCGTGGTATGGTACCGAGGAGCGAATTGATCCGGGCGAGGCACTGCGTCTGAAGTTGAAGACTACGCCCAGCGAGCTGTGCAGAAGAATGCTGGCTGAGTTTCAGCGGTTGACCGAGTACGCGTTGCAGATGGAATTCTGCGACGCACCGGACTATACCGAGCTGAAGCGGATGTTCCGGAATCTGCGACGAATCTACCCAAAATCGGGGTCCAAGTCCTTCAACAGGACGCGCCACAAGCTGTCATTTGAAAACGGCCCCCGGAAAATGAACCAAATTTTTGAATGTGATTTTCATTAATAAACGTTCAGAACCGGGATGGAAAAAGCCATCGAAAACTTCAAATAAGATCGGCATTTGAATTCGCGTCTCAAAAGATTTTCATTCGTGTTTTTCGCCCATAACTCGGTAGGGAAGAAGATATGAGGGAGGAAGTTGTATTCTCGAGGACCCTACCTACTCCCGATACTCCCGATATTTTTAGCTAGGACCAACGGTTCTCAACTTATTCGCGAAAAGCCGGCAAAAAAGCCAACAACAGCATTAGCATCAGCACCAACCACATCACAAGGCAGCGACCAGGAACAGTTGGAAGCTAGCAAGGTATATTATCGAACAGTTTTGGCAAAGGTGGCTTAAGGAATATTTCCCGGGCATTGCAAGAAGGAGTAAATGGTTCAAAGAAGCCGATAACTTGAAGACAGGATATCTTGTGATCATAATAAGCAATACACCAAAAGACTAATGCATCAAGGGGAGCATAGAAAAGGTTCAGCCCGAGAAAGATGCGAGAGTTAGTAAGGCTTTAGTGCGTACGTCGAACGGATTACAACGACGATCAACGAGCAGGCTTACTGTTTTGGACGTCTTGCAGGAAAGTGAACCCAACCAATGAAAACTCCTTCGCGGATGAAAACTTTGAAATTAGAGTGAATTTACGGGTGGCGGTATTTTACGACGAAACCGTTCTAGCCCCCTGAAATACGCACCGGCAACACTGGCCGGGCGAAAATAAGTGTCGATTATCTAATTCAAACGGAAAAGTATCAAACAAAACCGCACTACACGAACTGAAACAAAATCGGTATTATACAAGCTTGTTAGAGACTTCTTTCGTTGACTCGAGACATTGCTGCCAAATCGATCTCAAATGGCTTTGTTAGTTGAAACAAACTGCATCGCGGAACGCAGGAAGTATCGTACCAATTTATAATTATTTATACGTGTGGCGTATCATTGTTCTTAAAATATTTTTGGCAATGTCATGCAAAGTAGCGTTTTTGATACGTTTCCCATTTTTGTGTGCATTTTGTTATTTCCATCCTTTTTAAGTAAATAATTACAAAAATCCCTTCTGAATGTAATTACATATTTTTAAACCAAACGTATTGCATGTATTTAGTAGTTAAACCGTAAAACAAAACGATTGCCGTAGCTTTAGCCTGACGGAAAGCTGTTGGTCAAAAAACGGTCTACGTTTGAGCCAGGTAATGCAAATGACCTTCGTTCAGTACGATATATCAAACCAGAGACAAATTGAGTGCTCTAACACGGATCATAATAGAAAATGAGCATTTTTGATACTTTTTCTCAAGCGATTGAGTCACATAATCGGCACTATAGATTAGGCGAAATCTGCCGAACGTCAGGGAAACGGTGAAAGGGTCAGAACAGAAACGACCAGCAGGCAAGCGACACCGAATACGAGTGTGACAGAAAGCAGAAGGATCTAAATGAAGAAATGGTTATAAAGGACGAGAAAAGTAAGTGAAGTGAAGCGAGTGAAAATAGAGCATTTGTTAATTTTCATTAATAAAGTTTCAGAACCGTTTTCAAAGGCGGTTACTGAAAATCTGAAAGTAAATCCAAAATCCATTTGGTTTGAATTCAAATTCACTGTACAGCATGTAGCAGAAAGTGGAAGCTTCTGATTCTTTTGCCAATAGTTGAGACTTAGCAAACTAACTGGTGTAAAGTGCGAAATGAATGAAGATCAATATCAAGAACAAGATGATTAAGCTGTAAGTTTCTTTGCAATTCCTGCGATGAAAAAACATTGCTTCTCTCGAAATTGCTAAGGCTAGTAAAACATAATTTGATACAGCAAAAAAAAAAACTCAAAAAGTGAAGGAACAAGAAATTAGAACAGAAGAAATAACTAGCTCTGAAATAAGGGAGAACATACATTTCAATGAAAAATTGTGAATTAAAATTTCACTACGAATCAACAACTTTTTGGTCATAATATAGAGGCAACGAATGAGAAACTGAATCTTACAGTGAAATTGGATACTTGTTGAGCTAAAATGTAGATTAATGAGTCAAGCATGAAATCCCAGATTGGATCTTAATGTTGCTGGCGAAATATGGATAACGACATAAATTATTTTTTTAAATGCGTAGCTTGTGAAAAAGTTGGTAATTGCGAGACATTTTGGTACGTTAGCATTCGAACAATCCTAGCAACTGATATAGAAACTCAATACATGTCTGAAAAATTTCACCCTTTTTTAAATCTTATAGAATAACGCATAACACTGGACCGTATTTTCACGCGAACGAATGCAAAGACACAATGATATGTGCAAATAATAAAAAAAAGAAATGCCATTGTGGCATAGAAATTTCAACAAAAGTTTCATAAAATATTATTACCGTACTGGAAACCAATTCATCCAAGCACAGGAATAAGCCATCCGCAGTTAATACTCAATCATAAACTTCCGAGAAAGTTCATTAACTCCGAGAGGTTTTGAGTCCAAACCAAAGCAGATTAATTGGACTAAAGCCAAACGAGCGTTGCGCTACTGAAAAGACACCGCAGTGTTGAAGCTGAAGCTAGGAGGAGTGGGCAATCTCGAAGGTTTCGCCGACGTCTACTGAGCTGGCGTTCGGTCGGACAGAATGTCAAATTCCGGATGTCATTCAAGCTTAGCAGAGGAACAATCACTTGTAATGCGAGGAAACAGAACTGTATAACGTTGTCCACTGTCGGAGCGGAATGTATCGCGCTCGCAGAAGCAAGCAAGGAACTGTTGTGGCTGCTGAAGCTGATCACAATTTTGTTCAAGATTTGGTCAGGTCTGGAGTGTAAGATGTCAAGTACTGTCCAACAGAGGACATGTTGACGAATCTCTTACGACTTTAACTCAGATTAAAATACAAAAAAAAACGAGGGAGAAGATTAACTTACAAAGCGCTCCAGCTCCATACTTCATGCAAAGCAGTTTTGAAAAAAAAAATCCTGAGCGGTTAAGCGATTTCATTAGATTAGATTAGAAAAAGGTTTTCCAACCTTTTTAGGACCATGTACCAACATGATGTGTGTAGTCCTAAAAAAATAAAAATGTGAAAATACATTTGCTGTGGCCCACATATAATGGGAGTATACATGTTGCGCTGCGACCACATCGAAGATGGCTGTTTAAATGTATAGTTTTAACAATTTTTATGTTGTTCTTAGTAGGCTAAGATAATTCGTAACTTAGAGTATAAAAGGAGGATATTATTATAATAAATCAGTCTTACACCAGCATTTGATGAGTGCGTTTCTTTGTTTCATGCTAAGATTCTCCCGGGTGAAGGTTTGGCGAATACGATTGCCTTCTCAACAACACTTTCCAAAATCAGTAGCGGCGCTACCACGGAATAGATCTTCCAATTCACATTGGAAAAGAGGAAACTGGTCGGCCAATATTGAAAGTAGTTTGGTGAAGGAGAGTTGGACCGTTCACGCTCCCGAACCCCTTTGCCCGGGACCTTCTGTTCCGTGGCAGCAGACGGTTTACCAAGCGCTCCAGAACGACTGACACCTTCGCGGTCGGCTTGGCCGTCGGGCACAGAACAATACATTTTGTAGACTTAGTTCAAAGCAAAGGGAAACAAATTTAATAACATACATTAGCATTATAATAAGCTTTTCTTAAAAATAAAATAATATCTTTCGCGGACCACTTCTGTAAACGCCACGGTCCACAAGTGGTCCGCGGACCACAGGTTGGAGACCACCGCCCTAGATGCTTGCAAAAGTCTCATGTATTACTTTTTTATCTCTATGTTCTTGAATTCGTTTACTTATAATTATACTTAAATTAAGCTAGGATACCCAATTTAGTCTTAAAGGCAAACTGTGACAATAATAAATGAATTAAATATATTTAAAAAAAACTCTATAATAACGTTATATATTTCCCCTAAAGATTCGAAACATTCAATCTGATGGAAAACGTATTTCTATTATTTGGAACTCTGTAAAAAAACCTATACACATTTACAATAAACTAGGCTTTAAGGCTTTGGTCTCAAACGGTTCAATCTTGCGATAGATCTTGGCAGTGAAAGTAGTTAATTTGATATCTTGGAATTAGCATTACAACATTTAAAAATTTCATTTTTGTGGGTTCAGTTGATTTTCATTCTAGTTCAAACAAGTGATACCTTCATGTACTACCAAAACAAAAAATACAATAAAATTCGCGGTCATTTCATTATTTTCTAGACAACTGAGCACTCTAATTCACTCGTTGTCGTTGAGGAGGCTGTCGATCGGTTTAAATGATTGATAGAATTGTCCCATTACGTTTCCAATATGTAATCAAACAAGTTATACGTCCAAATATCATCAGGCTGTGCAGTTTGTGTCATAACGCAATGATCTAAAGTAAAACCGTGCTGTCTTTACCCTATTTTTTCTCTCTTTTTCGCTCTCTGTTACTGTCTTTGTTCTGCTTCTTTCTTTTGTCTATTAATCACTTAGAATCCGAAGCCCAGAACTTTGAAATACTTAGAATCGTGAAAACTGTATCATTATTTTTTATCAATTTAACAAAGATCAATATCTAAAAACGTTTTGAAAATCCATTGTTATTGGTGTTATTGATATAAGCAATAATGTGGATTTTTAAGCTCAATATCACGAAAACCGAATTAAAGTATGTTGGTGTAGCACATGTGTAGTATGATCGATACAATATGAAACCTTCACTGCATACAGATGCATACTGTATACATATTTCAAAATATATTGGTACTACCTAACAGGTCTCTGATGTGAATTAAATATACCATTTGTCAAGTAGTATGAATTCGACATGTGGTTATCCTAGCCCGGAACTAGTTCCCTTTAGAGAGTAGATTATTTTAGATTTGCACAATCCTGTGCGTGGTTGCAGCAAGTCCGGATGGCATTCGACCAGCTTTATGAGAGCCGGCGCGTGAATCCAATAGTTGATCCGACTGACTCCATGATTTGAGACTCCACTCATGCAATAATGCCACCACGAAGATTTTGACCCATGATTGTGCATATGATTGTTCGATTTTATCGTAACTAGAACATTATGGTCGGGCAACGTGAGGCTGCGTAAAGAACACTTATGGGTCACTAGTGAGGCTCTTATGGAAACACTTCATGGGCACTTATGGAAACACTTTCGGGACACTTTACAGCAATTCCGTAGTCGCGCTATACAAGTAGACGACTGTCACACATACACTTGTTGACGGATGGCGGACGAAATACACAAAAAGACTCAACAGCTGATCATTTGCATTTGATTGATCGATTGATTGATTGATCATTTGCATTTGATTTGCATTGATCATTTGATCAGTTTGCAGAAATGTTTTATGTCCACGCATTGTGCGTGTGCGTAAATGCACCACTCTGGGATGTAGTAGACAAATTATTGTAAACCACCATACAAAACACAAGTACACTCAACGTAAATATATATTACTCGGATAAATGATTAGTTTAAGTCTTTTTTTAATAGCATATTCAACAGAGTTTAGCTTATATCGGAGTGTTTAGGATTCCACAAAGTTTAGATATTGATATCAATGTATTACAGAAAATATTCACCATACAGATGAAATGCAAATTATCTTAAGCACAAAGTAAAGAGTCACAAAGAGAGTAATATTGGGGAGATAATTAAAATAGAATAAATAATTACTTTCCTAACCATGCAACGAGAATACATGTCGAGATTGATCATTGATATAGTTTGACACCACTGTTACTCTCACGGAAGGCTTTATGCCAGTGCAAGGATCATTGAATCTTAAGAGTTTGGATCTTTTGGAAGTCGGCAATTTTACAAGAGATACGACAATGGATCAATCTGAGGCTTGGCCCTCCATATTCTTCGTGCTGATATGTTTCGCGGAAGGCCCTTGAAATAGATTAGAAATCAACTTATACTCCAAGATATCAAACACATTTATCTAAACTTAGGGAAATTATCTAAATTTGTATTGTGACTTTTTTAAATCTTGCGTTTCTGTGTACTTACAGGCAACATCCGTGTATATTAGAAGTTCCGTGCCTAATTATACATGATATATTATATCCTATATAAAATGAAATTTCTCATTTTGAAAAAGCGTTTCAATTTAATAAAGTATACCCCTGCTAGTTTTAATCTTTGTGATGTTGTTCTTCACTATGATATAGACGACAAAAAAATGAATATTTACCTCATAGTTTCTCCGCAACTGCTGATAAGGCACGTAAGAAAAAATACCTACAATAAGTGCTTCTTAGCAAACACAAGACTACACGGTAGGAATCGCAAAACAAATTAATTAATAAAAACAAATTGGTGTTCAATTGGCGGCTGTAAGTGCAATTTGTTAAAAAAAACGATACGTTGCGGAGGGGGTGATATATTGTATGGGAGACATGACATGAAGTATAAAAATAAGCAACTGGGTAGACCTTCCGGGCATGGGTAAGGAGGATACTGGGTGCACACAGAGCAAGGATGCAGAAGTGAAGTTTGGGGTCGAACTGCCCCTTCAATCCACAATCCTTCCCCCCCCCCACTCCTGCACCCCTGTTGTGGAGCCCTTAGAGGGTGAAAGGGGTAAAAATGCCTTTTTAAGTAAATCGTTTCACGTTTCACATCCAGCAAACGTTTCTCGTTCGGCGCTTAGTTTTGAGATAATTGTGGTGTTCGAGATTTCCACTGAAACTCAGCGTGTTTGGCGGTTTGATCGAAAACAATAGTAAAGATACACTTCCCGTGCGAACGGAACCGCTAGCACTCGTCATTTGCCCCAAGCATCCTTACCCCGGTTTAGTAGCCATGTCCAAATCTGCAATCGAATGTAGGAAAGAACTTCAGTCCGGAATACAAAATTCCCTACAAAAATAGACAACTAAAACGGGACATGATATATCACCAGGCAAATGTAAAATATTTCATATTTCTCATAAACGTCACCCAGAAAGACTATCCGCAATCAAATACAACAAAATTGCCATACCAAATGTAAGAAAAGCATCAATAGAAATCATTTCGACTCAAAATTATCATTTGTTGCTCATTGTGCACCAAATCTTGATGTCGAAGATGTCGACACCAAACAAACTACTAAAAACCGATTGCACCTCTTCAAAATGTAAGGATACGGAAAAACATTGTGCTAATCGAGAAGTGCTTACCCAGATTCCAAAATAAAATCCAAAAAGATTTCAGACCGGCAGTTTATTGGCAGCGCTAGAAAGAACTAATTCTGAAGACCCGTATATTCAGACCCTGGAAAAGCTTCCAGCCTCTACAAGAACAACCTATGTTGAATTCGAAGCCATGGAGAAAAAAAGGGAATAAAGACGCAGACACGGCAGCAAATGATGGACGCAAACGGAACCATAGTCAAGAAAACGCTTTATCGAGAAAGAACGTGGTAAGTTGGACAGAGAATACCATCTATCAGACCTGGCAAAATGAATGGTTGAACTTTAAACAAACTTAGGGTAAAAAGTACTAATAATCCAGTGCATCCAGTTATATCCTCACTACGTGTAAACGCAAGGTGACGTGCTTTTTCTCGCTCTCACTTTTAACGGTTTTTTTGTGTGTTTTTGCGAGAAATTGATTCCGCTGTTGTTTCTAGTTACATTTCGCAGGTGGCTAAACGAATCGAAGATGTCGATTAGGGAGGGCCATGCGTCCAAGTCCAGTTCGCCAGAGTCCGTGATGATGGTGAATCTCTCCACCTATAGGATTCAAGGCGAATTCGATACTGGTGGCTGCGGTACGGTGTTGGTGGGCAGCCATGCTCGCTCCAAACAAGCGGTGGTCTTTAAAATAGCCAACGACGAGGTGGAGAAGCTCCTGCTCGCCACGGAGCGCCGGATCTATGCGCGGCTCCCGAAGGCCCGTGGATGGCCCAGACTCATCGACGCCGGTACGTATCGCAAACGCGACGTGCTGGTTTTGGTACGCCTGGGGCCATCACTGCATGAGTTATTGGACTTGTGCGGAGGACGCTTCGGTCTGAAGACGGTTTCGCAGCTAGCGCTGCAACTGCTCGCCAGGCCGGAAACGTTCCATGAGCTGGGGTACGTTCACTGCGACCTGAAGCCGGACAATGTCCTGCTCGGTCGCGGAACGACCCGCAAGACGCTGCACTTGATCGACTTCGATCTTGCCGAGCCGTATCGGCACCCACGCACGGGGGAACACATAGGATGCGTTTTTCCCGTTCCCCGGAATGATCGAATTTGCACCAGTGTTCGCTCATCTACTGTATACACCGTACAGGCGAGATGACATTTTGTCACTCGCCTACTTGCTGGTGTTTTTGCTCCGCGGTGGCCTACCGTGGTATGGTACCGAGGAGCGAATTGATCCGGGCGAGGCACTGCGTCTGAAGTTGAAGACTACGCCCAGCGAGCTGTGCAGAAGAATGCTGGCTGAGTTTCAGCGGTTGACCGAGTACGCGTTGCAGATGGAATTCTGCGACGCACCGGACTATACCGAGCTGAAGCGGATATTCCGGAATCTGCTGCGCAAACATTCCATGCAGCACGATTTGCATTTTGATTGGAACCGTTTTGGTTGCTAAAGCAGCACCTAATTTCTTTTCTTCTCTCTCTCTTCATTCCAGCTTTCGTAAAGTGACGTAAGTCACCCCAGTAATAGGCGCCGTGAAGGAACAGCCCGATGCTGGGACGGTAGCCAAATCCGATCCTCTGCCTCCTCGTGGCGCCACTGGATGTTGGCCTGTGGTGTTGTCAGACTCACCAGCGGCCTAACCAAAGAGGACGGTCAGGGGGACGCCAAGCGTTTATTAAACTGAACTACGCATACACTTGATGCTATCCGGGTTGAAGGGAAATAAATGTGTATTTATTGTATTTTAGTGAGAGATTGAAAACATGTAACAATACACGTGTAGCAGTGCAATAAATTCAAATGTACAACTGCCTATAAAACGCTTAGTTTTCGAGTTTGCAATGATTGCGATTTTCCACTCTTTCTCACCGGATAGCATCAACTTCAAACGTACATTGTGGGGATGTTTTCCACTGCAGAAGCATACACGAATACAAATTTCGATAGCGCTTGACTTGCTTTGCAAAAATGCACCATAATGCAATGCTCTGACGGGTACCGTTTGGACGGTATTAACGGACAAAGAGAGCGGAAATGACGAATCTACCCAAAATCGGGGTCCAAGTCCGCGCCAAGGGCTGTCATTTGAAAACGGCCCCCGGAAAATGAACCAAATTTTGGTATGTGATTTTCATTAATAAACGTTCAGAACCGGGATGGAAAAAGCCATCGAAAACTTCAAATAAGATCGGCATTTGAATTCGTGTCTCAAAAGATTTTCATTCGTGTTTTTCGCTCATAACTCGGAGGTGGCAGGTCGGAGGGGATGAAGTTATGAGGGAGGAAGTTGTATTCTCGAGGACTCTACCTACTCCCGATACTCACGATATTTTTAGCTAGGACCAACGGTTCTCAACTTATTCGCGAAAAGCCGGCAAAAAAGCCAACAACAGCATTAGCATCAGCACCAACCACATCACAAGGCAGCGATCAGGAGCAGTTGGAAGCTAGCAAGGTATATTATCGAACAGTTTTGGCTTAAGGAATATTTCCCGGGCATTGTAAGAAAGAGTAAATGGTTCAAAGAAGTCGATGACTTGAAGACAGGATATCTTGTGATCATAATAAGCAATACACCAAAAGACTAATGCATCATGGGGAGCATAGAAAAGGTTCAGCCAGAGAAAGATGCGAGAGTTAGTGAGGCTTTAGTGCGTACGTCGAACGGATTACAACGACGATCAACGAGCAGGCTTACTGTTTTGGACGTCTTGCAGGAAAGTGAACCCAACCAATGAAAACTCCTTCGCGGATGAAAACTTTGAAATTAGAGTGAATTTACGGGTGGCGGTATTTTACGACGAAACCGTTCTAGCCCCCTGAAATACGCACCGGCAACACTGGCCGGGCGAAAATAGATTAGGCGAAATCTGCCGAACGTCAGGGAAACGGTGAAAGGGTCAGAACAGAAACGACCAGCAGGCAAGCGACACCGAATACGAGTGTGACAGAAAGCAGAAGGATCTAAATGAAGAAATGGTTATAAAGGACGAGAAAAGTAAGTGAAGTGAAGCGAGTGAAAATAGAGCATTTGTTAATTTTCATTAATAAAGTTTCAGAACCGTTTTCAAAGGCGGTTACTGAAAATCTGAAAGTAAATCCAAAATCCATTTGGTTTGAATTCAAATTCACTGTACAGCATGTATCAGAAAGTGGAAGCTTCTGATTCTTTTGCCAATAGTTGAGACTTAGCAAACTAACTGGTGAAAACTGCGAAATGAATGAAGATCAATATCAAGAACAAGATCATTAAGCTGTAAGTTTCTTTGCATTTCCTGCAATGAAAAAACATTGCTTCTCTCGAAATTGCTAAGGCTAGAAAAACATAATTTGATACAGCAAAAAAAAAAACTCAAAAAGTGAAGGAACAAGAAATTAGAACAGAAGAACTAGCTCTTAAATAAGGGAGAACATACATTTCAATGAAAAATTGCGAAATAAAATTTCACTACGAATCAACAACTTTTTGGTCATAATATAGAGGCAACGAATGAGAAACTGAATCTTACAGTGAAATTGGATACTTGTTGAGCTAAAATGTAGATAAATGAGTCAAGCATGGAATCTCAGATTGGATCTTAATGTTGCTGGCAAAATATGGATAACGACATAAATTATTTTTTTAACTACGTAGCTTGTGAAAAAGTTGGTAATTGCGAGATATTTTGGTACGTTAGCATTCGAACAATCCTAGCAACTGATATAGAAACCCAATACATGTCTGAAAAATTTCAGCCATTTTTTAAATCTTATAGAATAACGCATAACACTGCATTCGTTCGTGTGAAAATACGGTCCAAAGACACAATGATATGTGCAAATAATAAAAAAAGAAATGCCATTGTGGCATAGAAATTTCAACAAAAGTTTCATAAAATATTATTACCGTACTGGAAACCAATTCATCCAAGCACAGGAATAAGCCATTCGCAGTTAATACTCAATCATAAACTTCCGAGAAAGTTCATTTCATTAACTCCCAGGGGTTTTGAGCCCAGACCAACGCAGATTAATTGGACAAAAGCCAAACGAGCGTTGCGCTGCTTAAAAGACACTGTAGTGTTGAAGCTGAAGCTAGGAGGAGTGGGCTATCTCGAAGGTTTCGCCGACGTCTACTGAGCTGACGTTCTCTCGGACAGAATGTCAAATTCCGGATGTCATTCAAGCTTAGCAAAGGAACAATCACTTGTAATGCGAGGAAACAGAACTGTGTACCGTTGTCCACTGTCGGAGCGGAATGTATCGCGCTCGCAGAAGCAAGCAAGGAACTGTTGTGGCTGCTGAAGCTGATCACAATTTTGTTCAAGATTTGGTCAGGTCTGGAGTGTAAGATGTCAAGTACTGTCCAACAGAGGACATGTTGACGAATCTCTTACGACTTTAACTCAGATTAAAATACAAAAAAAAACGAGGGAGAAGATTAACTTACAAAGCGCTCCAGCTCCATACTTCATGCAAAGCAGTTTTGAAAAAAAAATCCTGAGCGGTTAAGCGATTTCATTAGATTAGATTAGAAAAAGGTTTTCCAACCTTTTTAGGACCATGTACCAACATGATGTGTGTAGTCCTAAAAAATAAAAATGTGAAAATACATTTGCTGTGGCCCACATATAATGGGAGTATACATGTTGCGCTGCGACCACATCGAAGATGGCTGTTTAAATGTATAGTTTTAACAATTTTTATGTTGTTCTTAGTAGGCTAAGATAATTCGTAACTTAGAGTATAAAAGGAGGATATTATTATAATAAATCAGTCTTACACCAGCATTTGATGAGTGCGTTTCTTTGTTTCATGCTAAGATTCTCCCGGGTGAAGGTTTGGCGAATACGATTGCCTTCTCAACAACACTTTCCAAAATCAGTAGCGGCGCTACCACGGAATAGATCTTCCAATTCACATTGGAAAAGAGGAAACTGGTCGGCCAATATTGAAAGTAATTTGGTGAAGGAGAGTTGGACCGTTCACGCTCCCGAACCCCTTTGCCCGGGACCTTCTGTTCCGTGGCAGCAGACGGTTTACCAAGCGCTCCAGAACGACTGACACCTTCGCGGTCGGCTTGGCCGTCGGGCATAGAACAATACATTTTGTAGACTTAGTTCAAAGCAAAGGGAAACAAATTTAATAACATGCATTAGCATTATAATAAGCTTTTCTTAAAAATAAAATAATATCTTTCGCGTACCACTTCCACAAGTGGTCCGCGGACCACAGGTTGGAGACCACCTCCCTGGATGCTTGCAAAAGTCTCATGTTTTACTTTTATATTTTCTTTGATCTCTATGTTCTTGAATTCGTTTACTTATAATTATACTTAAATAAAGCTAGGGTACCCAATTTAGCCTTAAAGGCAAACTGTGACAAAAATAAATGAATTAAATATATTTTAAAAAACTCTATAACAACGTTATATATTTCCCCTAAAGATTCGAAACATTCAATCTGATGGAAAAAGTACAGTGAACCCTCTCTCATTTGACACCTCTCCAATTTGAGAAACCTCTCTTATTTGAACATTTTTAAAAGTCCCTTCATTTTTAGTACATTTTTGCCCCTCTTATTTGGAAAACCTCTCAAATCTGTATCCCTCTTATTTGTGCATGGCGTTGCCATGGCGCGCTTCTCTAATCTGCAATTTTATGCGTCGTTTCCCATAGCAACCGTCACATGTCCTAGCATTTCAATCTTCTCTAATTTGGGCATCAGTCTTTTCTGAGCGAGCCAGCCATTCAAGTGTTTTATCAAGAGGGAATTAATTAGAAGTGAACCTAAATGTAACTTTAAACTAAGATGAAGTCCAAGCATAAATTTTTAACCCTAAACGAACGCTTACAAATTATTGCGGAAAAGGAAAATGGCAAAAGTTTTACTGAACTTAGCCAATCCTTCGGCGTTTTACGCAATACTGTAAGCTCAATTGTGAAGAAAAAAGAAGCTCTTTTAAAACTGAAAAATATGGTACAAGATTAGACACGAAAAGAGCCAGCCGATTCCAGAATGAAAAATTAGAAAAAGCCATGCAAATATTTGTACAAGAAGCCCGCAACAACAACATTCCTCTGTCTGGCGTAATTATCAAAACGAATTGTACGGAATTTGCCAAAAAAATGAACGTTTCTGACTTTACAGCTAGTTCTGGATGGCTTGTTCGTTTCTTGAAACGGAGCAATTTAACTTTTAAAAAAATTTGTGGAGAAAGTGCTGCTGTAGACACGAACATAACGAGTGATTGGCAAACTAATATTTTGCAAACACGTATTCGTCAATATGAACCTCGTGATATTTTTAATGCAGATGAAACCGGGCTATTTTTTAAATGTCTTCCGAGCAATACATACATACAATACAGAAAAATGCCATGGAACAAAATATTCAAAGTGTAAACATTGAATTTAGCTCGCTAGTTATATAAACCTCGCTACACACGTCACACTTTAATAACCTTAGTTTGTGTGTCACTTTTGACACTGGTGAAAACGTCACCGTATTAATACACGATGCGCAATCTCAGATTGCGCATATATTCGTTTTATCAAAACATAAGTCATTTCGCGTAGCCAACCCTGAGCTATAAACGTCATTTCCATACATTTTCAGATTGCGCCAAGATTGCGCATAAATTTTCAAGATTATATGTCCGAGATATATATATATTTTTTGACAGATAAATATATCAAACCGACCCGTTTGACAGATAGATATATGCGCAATCTGAGATTGCGCATCGTCTATTGCTACGGTCAGACGGGCAGATAGACGATGTTTAGAAGTCAGCAAGATAGGACTTGTGCGGTATGCTGTAGCTTTGTGCAGAAAATAAAATATAATGTCTTACAACCTCAGAAGTGGGATATCGAACGAGAAAACAATGGAGTCATCTATTTCGAAGGATAAAATGATGGGTGTTCTTAAAGAAGTTGGCGAAACCGTGCCTGAATCAGCTTCCATCACCCAAGTCAGGCGGCTATTTGATGCAACACACACCGAAAGCAAAATGGCGACTATCCAGACCACGCCATCTTCTCTGGAATTTGAAACATGTGCCGAAGCAGCGTCAGGCAATACAGGAGCTTCGGCGAGTACAATTGAGACATTGACTGCAAAATTAAAACAATTGAAGCTGGAAAAAGAAGTTTCGCTTCTTAAACAAGAAATGGCCAACATGAAGCAAATACAACAACCACTGCCGTTGGACACAATCAAATGCATCGAAGGGCTAGTTGATAGTTTTAGTGGCGAAAAGAATGAGAATGCCGAATGTTGGATTAAGCAACTTGAACAAACTTTTCAATTGTTCAATGTTAATGAACTAGAAAAAATTATTATCACGCGCCGACTTTTGAATGGTACCGCTGCAATGCTGACAAAATATATAGTGTATACAAGCTACGACGAGTTAAAACAACAAATTCTGGAAAATTTCTCAACTAAACCTTCACCGGAGAGTGTATATCATCAGCTTCGCCGTAGACAGCTTCTTCCTCAAGAAAGCACCATAAGATATGTGCTAGAAATGGAAAATATTGCTAAAAACGCCACAATATTAGAACAAGAACTAGTTTCAATAATAATCGATGGAATTGGAGATCCTGTGAATGCTGCTGCGATTCGTTTTTCTGCAAACTCTTTGACCGAACTTAAGACAGCCCTGCAAAAATACGAATCGATACGTTTACAACCGGTGTCAGTTTCATTCAAACCAAGGATAATGACCAGAACTGACAATGTTGGAGGTATAAAATGCTACAATTGTTCGAACTACGGGCATCATCAACGGGACTGCCATCAACCACGACGGCGAAATGGGTCTTGTTTCCTATGTGGAAATATGGGACACGTTGCTCGAGATTGCCCTCATCGTACTCAATCGACGTCGGCTGCCATCTACCATAGTGAAGCAAATCAAAACAATGTTATCCACGAACCGAACTATAATGAAAGCGCAGTTCAGATAGAAGCTATTCAGGAGGTAAGTGTTGCTTTCAAAGTCTCTAATGAGTTCAAGATTTTGCCCTCACGTGTACTTTCTTTGTTTGATACGGGTAGCCCTAGGAGTTTTGTCAGCGAAGAGCTTGTCCCGACTCTTGCCCAAAATCCGTGTTTTTCTGGATTCCGCGGATTAGGAAATCAACCTTTGACATCGCTAGGGTATGCAGAAGAATTCGTTTTCGTGACACTTATGTTAACCATTCATTTATCATCATTCCAAAGAAACAAATGGCATGGTCTATTATCATTGGACGGGATTTGTTAAAAAAATTTAATATTCATTTGCATTACATACGTTACCGTTATTCCAAACAAAGTTTAATGAATTACAAAACCATAAATAAAAACGAACTTCAACCACACATGAGACCGCGTCTTGAACATTTAGAGATTTTGCGGGGTTTTTGTAAGAATGGGGAAGATATTCATTCGCAGTCCATTGGTTCGGTTGATGATAATAATACACCTGTTCTCACTTTCCTCTGAATCGTTATCCGGTTGCTATGGATCGCAATCCATGAGATTGGATCGCAATCAACTACGTCTGAATCGTTTGCAGCTACGTTTGGATCGTTTTCAGCAACGTTTGGATCGCTCTCAGCTACCTTTGGATTTTACGGTAGCTCGCGTAAATCTCGTTGCAGCGCAAAGTTTATTTAGTGACCATTCGGCGTACCTCACGATTCTCCTCATGACAGACAATTTGAAAAGCAACAATTTCGTATTGTTCTATGTTTGAACTCAATTGAGAATATGTGTTAAAACCCATTTTTGAGCTATAAACAACATTTGACAGATTTGTCTGCTTCTACGCATCAGAACAGATTTCCTCCATTCTAAAGATGGAATATCCGGCTATACCTCGAAACCCTGAACAAGACTAAATGACCACGTAGGTCGTTACGCTAAAAAGAAGAAGATTGTGCTGGTTTGTTTGAAAAACTTGGTCTAATAACCAAAAACGTATGAATGGTGATGTAAGCTTCATATAAAAAATACGATAAGATTTTATAATTGAATGCATTAATTGTTTAGTTCTTTCCTTGGGGTGCAAATGTGTCCCGCGGTCACCAAATAAACGGTGCGCTAAAACGAAATTTGCGCGAGCTACCGTAAAATCCAAAGGTAGCTGAGAGCGATCCAAACGTAGCTGAAAACGATTCAGATGTAGTTGCAAACGATTCAGACGTAGTTGATTGCGATCCATTCTCATGGATTGTGATCCATAGCAACCAGATAACGATTCAGAGGAAAGTGAGAACAGGTGTAATGCTGTCTCTGAAAATATAACCACGACATTTAGCGAGTTATGTGCGATCGACATTAGTTCCGAGGAGGCAAAAATAGATGTAGGCTCCAATTTAAACCACCAACAGTCACAGGAAATAATTTCAGGGGTATTTAATCATTATTTGCGAGTGTCAACAGAGTCAATTACGGAGCCCGTTCATTCAATGACAATTAGTGTCACAAATAGTACTCCCATCTATTGTAAACCAAGGCGATTATCTTATGCTGAACGAAATCAAATTCGAGACATAGTTCAAGATCTTTTACAAAAACAGATAATCCGCCCTAGCAGTTCCCCGTATGCCTCTGCGTTAGTATTAGTTCGCAAAAAGAACGGTGAGACTCGTATGTGTGTCGATTACCGACCTCTAAACAAAATCACGATACGGGATAACTACCCTTTACCATTAATCGACACGTGTCTTGAACATCTCAGCAATAAGAAGGTTTTTACTCTCTTGGATTTAAAGAGCGGATTCCATCAAGTTAGAATGCATGAGGACTCCATTAAATATACGTCTTTTGTTACACCAGATGGACAATATGAGTATGTGAGAATGCCGTTTGGATTGAAAAATGCTCCTTCACAATTCCAACGGTTTATTAATTCAGTTTTGCGAGAGTATATAGATGAAAGGAAACTTGTAGTTTATTTGGACGACATAATTATTGCGTCAAAAAATCTAGACGAACACGTAGCAACACTTAATAGCGTTTTGCGAACGATAAAGACAAACGGGCTTGAACTGCGTTTGGATAAATGCAAATTTGGTCATAGTGATCTGGAATATTTAGGGTACCATGTGAATTCTAAGGGAATACATCCAAGTGACTATCATTTAAAAGCAATCCAGAACTATCCATTGCCCGCAACAGCTAAAGAAGTGCAACGCTGTTTGGGTCTTTTTTCATATTTTAGACGCTTTGTACCATCCTTTTCTAATATTGCTAAACCTTTGAGTAACTTGTTGAAGGAGAACACAAAATTCGTTTTCGATGAAACTTGTTTAGACGCTTTTAATAAATTAAAAACAAAATTGTTAAATGCTCCGGTCCTAGCGATATATGATCCCAACAGAGAGACTGAATTGCATTGTGATGCGAGTTCAATAGGATTTGGGTCGATTCTCCTACAGAAGCAAGATGATGGAAAATTCCACCCGGTGGCTTATTTCTCCAAAACTGCTTCTGCAAGTGAAGCAAACCTGCATAGTTATGAACTGGAGACTCTTTCGGTAATTTATGCCCTTAAGCGTTTCCATTCCTACGTGCACGGTATCCATATCAAAATAGTCACGGATTGCAATTCACTAGTAGAGACCCTAAAAAATCGCAATTGTTCGGCAAAAATTGCCAGATGGTCTCTATTTTTGGAGGACTACGATTACTCAATGCAATATCGCCCCGGCAATGTAATGAGTCATGCTGATGCTCTCAGCCGTAGCAATGTAGCTGCAGCAGTCGACGACATTGACATCAACTTCCAGTTACAAATTGCCCAGTCACAGGATCCCGAAATACAAACACTAAAAACTAGGCTTGAAAATAATACAGTACAAGGATATTTATTAATGAATGGGACTGTGTACCGTCAACCTTCCCAAGGAAAATTGCAACTGCTTGTTCCTAAAGGCATGATAACCAACTTAATTCGTAACATTCACGAAAAAATTGGCCATCTTGGTGTTGATAAATGTTGTGCCCAACTGAGTAAGTTCTATTGGTTTGCTGGAATGAAAAACTATGTGCAGAATTACATAAAAAATTGCCTCAAATGCATAATTTACTCCGCACCACCACGGAAAGATCAGCGTAATTTACACCATATATACAAAGCTCCAATTCCTTTTGATACAGTTCATATAGATCATCTAGGACCACTACCTTCCCTGCAATCAAAGAAAAAGTTTCTACTTGTAGTCATCGATTCATTTACAAAATTCACAAAACTATACTCAGCCACGTCCACAAGTAGTAAAGAAGTATGTAATGCATTAAAACAATATTTTGCCTATTACAGTCGGCCAAAACGACTAGTGAGTGATCGTGCCACGTGTTTTACGTCGAATGAATTTAAAAAATTTCTCGAAAATAATAATATTTCTCACATTCTTACTGCTGTTTCTTCTCCTCAAGCAAATGGTCAAGTGGAAAGAGTAAATAGAGTAATAAGACCAATTTTAAGCAAAATTTCTGATCCTTTAGATCACGCCGATTGGAGCTCAAAATTACAAATGGTAGAATATTCATTGAATAACACTGTGCACTCGTTAACAAAAAATGTTCCATCCATTCTTTTGTTTGGTGTTGAACAGCGCGGCACCGTCATTGATGAGTTGACAGAATATCTTGATGGAAGTATTGAATACCCTAGAAATTTTGAAAAAATACGTTCTGAGGCCTCAGAAAACATAATCAAGTCACAACAAGTAAACATGAACCAGTTTTGTAAGAAACATCGCCCTGCTCTAGAGTTTGAAGAAGGAGACTTAGTAGCCATCCGTAACATAGATAATACTCCCAATACAAATAAAAAACTTGTAGCTAAATTTAAAGGACCATATGTCATACATAAACGATTGCCACATGATCGCTACGTAATTCGTGATGTCGATGGTTTTAAACAAAGTCAGATACCATATGATAGCATTTTAGAGTCAGACAAGTTGAGATCGTGGATTGCGGTGAATTGTGACCCTTTAACTGAAACCCCCAGCAACACTATAGAAACAAATTGAGGACAATTTACTGTCAGGAACGGCCGAGCTGTAAACATTGAATTTAGCTCGCTAGTTATATAAACCTCGCTACACACGTCACACTTTAATAACCTTAGTTTGTGTGTCACTTTTGACACTGGTGAAAACGTCAGATGGGCAGATAGACGATGTTTAGGCAGCGGTCTAATCTTGTTGCGCGCAACATTGTTGCTCGGCAACATATCGCTGAGGTGGTCTATGAATGTTGCTGGCAACATTTCGCTTTGACATTGTTTAGCGTAAAAAAATTGCCAATTAACAGCTCAGAGATTATTTTTTATCATTCACTTGTTGAATAAAGTGTTGAAAGAATGAAATATACACCAAAAAATGTATTATAAATGCTTAAAATCCAAATTTAGCGGATGTCAACAAAACGCACACTGCTGCTGTGTCATTTCATACACCCGATTACCATGACCAAGGTAAATAGAAAATGTTGCCAGACAAAAATCAAATTGGTTTGAATTTGGCTGACAACAAAGTTGCGCGGGCTGTCAAAATCCATACATTTTGCCAGCAACAATGTTGCGCGCAACAAGATTAGACCAGTGCCTTAGAAGTCAGCAAGATAGGACTTGTGCGGTATGCTGTAGCTTTGTGCAGAAAATAAAATATAATGTCTTACAAAAGCAAAGATTATCCATATTGTGTGCTACGAATATGGACGGCAGTGAAAAGCTACCCTTGCTAGTTATTGGCAAAAGCCGAAATCCAAGATGTATGAAAAACTGCCATTCATTACCAGTCCTATATGAAAGCAATTCAAAAGCGTGGATGACCACAGCTATATTTGAGAAATGGTTGTTGGAGTTGGATGAAAAATTTGGAGAACAGAAGAGGCATGTTATTTTATTCATAGACAATTGCCCAGCTCACCCAAAGAACATTCAAGATAGGTTGGATTTCAATAAACTTGAATATTTTCCACCGAACACAACATCTGTTCTCCAGCCATTGGACTTGGGTGTGATCAAAAATTTGAAACACTACTATCGAAATAATTTAGTTAGAAAGCGATTGCAAGAATTGGAAGAGGAAAAAGTAAGCGTTTAATGATTTGTAATGAGTTAATATAACCAAATTATTCTTATTTTTTCAGAGTCCATCAGAAGTAACAGTTTTGGAAGCAATCAAGATTGTGGCAAACGTATGGGTAGACGTTAAGCCGAAGACAATCGAGCATTGCTTTAGAAAAGCCGGATTTGTGGCATTCAATAATAATGAAGTGACCCTTGAAGATCACCAATATATTGATCATAATTTGGAAACAGATACGAGTTTAGAAAAAGCTATAATGGAACTGGATCCTAATTGTTGTGCAATCGATTATCTAAACATCGACGAATCGTTAGTTTGCTACGAAATGCCGACAGATTTGGATATTCTGGAGTCCGTTACAAACACAGAACCTCAATTAAATTATGCAGAGCTAAATAATGCAAATATGGATACAGAAGATGACGAGTCAGAAAATGTAGAACCATTGCCTATCACTGTTCAATCTGTAACTGAAAATCTTATGTTTATGACCAATACTTTGCAAAATACTTGTGAAGTTCCTCCAGAAATTTTCCACCACTATTACAATGTGCAACGTTTTTTTATGAAAACATATAAAATTCCTTCGCACAGTTTCCCGTGATGATTTACCAAGCTATGGAAATGCAATATAACGAACAATTCATAACTACCTATTTAATCACTTTTTTCTTATAATAGAAGAGCTTTACAAGAATTCATAAAAGTTCATTAATTATCATAAAATAAATTTCAACACATGTTGATTTTATTGGGATTTTACATTTTTTCCTGTATTATTTTAGTAATGATTTTAAAAACACCAACCTAAGGTTTATAACCATCATTAAAACAATTATAATTGGACAACAGTCTCATATTTCGATAGTAATTTTATTATTAGTTCCTACCTTTAAAATGGTCCTAATCAAATTTTTTACCATTTTGACGACAACGAAATCAATTATTTCAAATAATAATAATAAGCGATCCCATAGGAGATGTGGATATTTTTTTCATGATCAAATTACCATTGCCAAGAAGAAACTCTCTAATTTGAAAACCCCTCTTATTTGACGGTTCCGGGGACTCTCAAATAAGAGAGGGTTCACTGTATTTCTATTATTTGAAACTCTATAAAAAAAACCTATACACATTTGCAATAAACTAGGCTTTAAGGCTTTGGTCTCAAACGGTTCAATCTTGCGATAGATCTTGGCAGTGAAAGTAGTTAATTTGATATCTTGGAATTAGCATTACAACATTTAAAAATTTCATTTTTGTGGGTTCAGTTGATTTTCATTCTAGTTCAAACAAGTGATACCTTCATGTACTACCAAAACAAAAAATATAATAACATTCGCGGTCATTTGATTATTTTCTAGACAACTGAGCACTCTAATTTACTCGTTATCGTTGAGGAGGCTGTCGATCGGTTTAAATGATTGATAGAATTGTCCCATTACGTTTCAAATATGTAATCAAACAAGTTATACATCCAAATATCCTCAGGCTGTGCAGTTTGTGTCATAACGCAATGATCTAAAGTAAAACCGTGCTGTCTTTACCCTATTTTTTCTCTCTTTTTCGCTCTCTGTTATTGTCTTTGTTCTGCTTCTTTCTTTTGTCTATTAATCACTTAGAATCCGAAGCCCAGAATTTTGAAATACTTACAATCGTGAAAATTGTATCATTAAGTTCTATCCGGAAAATTTCTATCTGAAATAAATTCATTCTGTTCCTAATCATACAATAAGCTGGTTGTTTGCACTACTGCCAATAGACATCGATGATCCAGTTCCGACTCCGATAATAGTGCATGAAGACAATCAGAGATGCATAGCAATGCTGAAATCTGTCAGTGGTAGTAACAGGACGAAGCACATCGACACCAGATACAATTTTGTTGAGGAGTCAGTGCAAAATGGTGTAATGGACATTCACTATTGTCCCAGCGAACAAATGATAGTGGATGTTTTACCAAAACCTTTAGCTCGCGTTAAGATGGAGCAGATGCGCCTACGACTTGGTTTAGAGCCAGCCGAGATTGAGGAGGAGTGTTGTGATCATAGCAACCGAGCTAGCTTGAACGGAGTGTAGTAGGCTTTAGTCAACTTAGAGAATAAATCAGTCGGTATTTTCCACTCGTTAAAACTAGTAGCTTCCAACAATTACAGCAGCATCTTTTGAGCAGAAGCGCTTGTCATAATTAAAGCAACAGCAAAAGCAACAATTTCCACCAAACCTAATGTTATTTTTACAAATAGCGCTAGTGTATTGGCAGCGCTCGAGCCAAGAAATCCTAAATACCCGTATGTTCAGATCCTGCAAAAGCTTCCAGCTTCTACAAGAACAACCTATGTTGAATTCGAAGCCATTGAGAAAAAAGGGAATAAAGACGCAGACACGGCAGCAAATGATGGACGCAAACGGAACGCAAATGCTGTATCGAGAAAGAACGTGGTAAGTTGGACAGAGAATACCATCTATCAGACCTGGCAAAATGAATGGTTGAACTTTAAACAAACTTAGGGTAAAAAGTACTAATAATCCAGGATGCATCCAGTTATATCCTCACTACGTGTAAACGCAAGGTGACGTGCTTTTTCTCGCTCTCACTTTTAACGGTTTTTTGTGTGTTTTTGCGAGAAATTTATTCCGCTTTTGTTTCTGGTTACATTTCGCAGGTGGCTAAACGAATCGAAGATGTCGATTAGGGAGGGCCATGCGTCCAAGTCCAGTTCAAAAGAGTCCGTGGTGATGGTGAATCTCTCCACCTATAGGATTCAAGGCGAATTCGATACTGGTGGCTGCGGTACGGTGTTGGTGGGCAGCCATGCTCGCTCCAAACAAGCGGTGGTCATTAAAATGGCCAACAACGAGATGGAGCAGCTCCTGCTCGCCACCGAGCGCCGGATCTATGCGCGGCTCTCGAAGGCCCATGGATGGCCCAGACTCATCGACGCCGAATCGCAAACGCGACGTGCTGGTTTTGGTATGCCTGGGGCCATCACTGCAGGAGTTATTGGACTTGTGCGGAGGACGCTTCGGTCTGAAGACGGTTTCGCAGCTAGCGCTGCAACTGCTCGCCAGGCCGGAAACGTTCCATGAGCTGGGGTACGTTCACTGCGACATGAAGCCGGACAATGAAGCCGGTCGCGGAACGACCCGCAAGACGCTGCACTTGATCGACTTCGATCTTGCCGAGCCGTATCTGCACCCACGCACGGGGGAACACATAGGATGCGTTTTTCCCGTTCGCCGGAATGATCGAATTTGCACCAGTGTTCGCTCATCTGCTGTATACACCGTGCAGGCGAGATGACATTTTGTCATTCGCCTACATGCTGGTGTTTTGCTCCGCGGTGGCCTACCGTGGTATTGTACCGAGGAGCGAATTGATCCGGACGAGGCACTGCGTCTGAAGTTGAAGACTACGCCCAGCGAGCTGTGCAGAGGACTGCCGGCTGAGTTTCAGCGGTTGACCGAGTACGCGTTGCAGATGGAATTCTGCGACGCACCGGACTATACCGAGCTGAAGCGGATGTTCCGGAATCTGCGACGAATCTACCCAAAATCGGGGTCCAAGTCCTTCAACAGGACGCGCCACGGGCTGTCATTTGAAAACGGCCCCCGGGAAATGAACCAAATTTTGGAATGTGATTTTCATTAATAAACGTTCAGAACCGGGATGGAAAAAGCCATCGAAAACTTCAAATAAGATCGGCATTTGAATTCGTGTCTCAAAAGATTTTCATTCGTGTTTTTCGCCCATAACTCGGAGGTGGCAGGTCGGAGGGGATGAAGTTATGAGGGAGGAAGTCTCTCGAGTTATGAAGTTATGAGGGAGGAAGTCTCGAGCCCTACCTACTCCCGATACTCCCGATATTTTTAGCTAGGACCAACGGTTCTCAACTTATTCGCGAAAAGCAGGCAAAAAAGCCAACAACAGCATTAGCATCAGCACCAACCACATCACAAGGCAGCGATCAGGAGCAGTTGGAAGCTAGCAAGGTATATTATCGAACAGTTTTGGCTTAAGGAATATTTCCCGGGCATTGTAAGAAAGAGTAAATGGTTCAAAGAAGTCGATGACTTGAAGACAGGATATCTTGTGATCATAATAAGCAATACACCAAAAGACTAATGCATCATGGGGAGCATAGAAAAGGTTCAGCCAGAGAAAGATGCGAGAGTTAGTGAGGCTTTAGTGCGTACGTCGAACGGATTACAACGACGATCAACGAGCAGGCTTACTGTTTTGGACGTCTTGCAGGGAAGTGAACCCAACCAATGAAAACTCCTTCGCGGATGAAAACTATGAAATTAGAGTGAATTTACGGGTGGCGGTATTTTACGACGAAACCGTTCTAGCCCCCTGAAATACGCACCGGCAACACTGGCCGGGCGAAAATAGATTAGGCGAAATCTGCCGAACGTCAGGGAAACGGTGAAAGGGTCAGAACAGAAACGACCAGCAGGCAAGCGACACCGAATACGAGTGTGACAGAAAGCAGAAGGATCTAAATGAAGAAATGGTTATAAAGGACGAGAAAAGTAAGTGAAGTGAAGCGAGTGAAAATAGAGCATTTGTTAATTTTCATTAATAAAGTTTCAGAACCGTTTTCCAAGGCGGTTACTGAAAATCCATCTCTACAGTAAGGTTTTTTTTGCATGTACCAAAAACAAATTTGGTTTGAATTCAAATTCACGTTTGGTCTTATTACAGGTCATTACTTGAAAAGAAACTAACTTATAACAATGAAAACTATCGAAAGAAATAAGGAAAAGTCTTGCACTTTTGTTTCGCATATGTGCAGCACAAGAGCGAAAGGTCCTGTGAAGGGTGTTTCGTGTATATCAATTGAATATGCTGTACAGCATGTATCAGAAAGTGGAAGCTTCTGATTCTTTTGCCAATAGTTGAGACTTAGCAAACTAACTGGTGAAAACTGCGAAATGAATGAAGATCAATATCAAGAACAAGATGATTAAGCTGTAAGTTTCTTTGCATTTCCTGCGATGAAAAAACATTGCTTCTCTCGAAATTGCTAAGGCTAGAAAAACATAATTTGATACAGCAAAAAAAAAACTCAAAAAGTGAAGGAACAAGAAATTAGAACAGAAGAACTAGCTCTTAAATAAGGGAGAACATACATTTCAATGAAAAATTGCGAAATAAAATTTCACTACGAATCAACAACTTTTTGGTCATAATATAGAGGCAACGAATGAGAAACTGAATCTTACAGTGAAATTGGATACTTGTTGAGCTAAAATGTAGATAAATGAGTCAAGCATGGAATCTCAGATTGGATCTTAATGTTGCTGGCAAAATATGGATAACGACATAAATTATTTTTTTAACTACGTAGCTTGTGAAAAAGTTGGTAATTGCGAGACATTTTGGTACGTTAGCATTCGAACAATCCTAGCAACTGATATAGAAACCCAATACATGTCTGAAAAATTTCAGCCATTTTTTAAATCTTATAGAATAACGCATAACACTGCATTCGTTCGCGTGAAAATACGGTCCAAAGACACAATGATATGTGCAAATAATAAAAAAAGAAATGCCATGCCACAAATAGAAATTTCATAAAGTTTCATAAAATATTATTACCGTACTGGAAACCAATTCATCCAAGCACAGGAATAAGCCATTCGCAGTTAATACTCAATCATAAACTTCCGAGAAAGTTCATTTCATTAACTCCCAGGGGTTTTGAGCCCAGACCAACGCAGATTAATTGGACAAAAGCCAAACGAGCGTTGCGCTGCTTAAAAGACACTGTAGTGTTGAATGTGAAGCTAGGAGGAGTGGGCTATCTCGAAGGTTTCGCCGACGTCTACTGAGCTGACGTTCTCTCGGACAGAATGTCAAATTCCGGATGTCATTCAAGCTTAGCAAAGGAACAATCACTTGTAATGCGAGGAAACAGAACTGTGTACCGTTGTCCACTGTCGGAGCGGAATGTATCGCGCTCGCAGAAGCAAGCAAGGAACTGTTGTGGCTGCTGAAGCTGATCACAATTTTGTTCAAGATTTGGTCAGGTCTGGAGTGTAAGATGTCAAGTACTGTCCTACAGAGGACATGTTGACGAATCTCTGACGACTTTAACTCAGATTAAAATACAAAAAATGAGGGAGAAGATTAACTTACAAAGCGCTCCATACTTCATGCAAAGCAGTTTTGAAAAAAAAAAATCCTGAGCGGTTAAGCGATTTCCTTAGATCAGTGTTTTCCAACCTTTTTAGGACCACGTACCAACATGATGTGTGTGGTCCTAAAAAAAAAATGTGAAAATACATTTACTGTGGCTCACATATAATGGGAGTATACATGTTGCGCTGCGACCACATCGAAGATGGCTGTTTAAATGTATAGTTTTAACAATTTTTATGTTGTTCTTAGTAGGCTAAGATAATTTGTAGCTTAGAGTATAAAAGGAGGATATTATTATAATAAATCAGTCTTACACCAGCATTTGATGAGTGCGTTTCTTTGTTTCATGCTAAGATTCTCCCGGGTGAAGGTTTGGCGAATACGATTGCCTTCTCAACAACACTGTCCGAAATCAGTAGCGGCGCTACCACGGAATAGATCTTCCAATTCACATTGGAAAAGAGGAAACTAGCCTGGTCGGCCAATATTGAAAGTAGTTTGGTGAAGGAGAGTTGAACCGTTCACGCTCCCGAACCCCTTTGCCCGGGACCTTCTGTTCCGTGGCAGCAGACGGTTTACCAAGCGCTCCAGAACGACTGACACCTTCGCGGTCGGCTTGGCCGTCGGGCACAGAACAATACATTTTGTAGACTTAGTTCAAAGCAAAGGGAAACAAATTTAATAACATGCATTAGCATTATAATAAGCTTTTCTTAAAAATAAAATAATATCTTTCGCGTACCACTTCCACAAGTGGTCCGCGGACCACAGGTTGGAGACTACTGCCCTAGATGCTTGCAATAGTCTCATGTTTTACTTTTATATTTTCTTTTATCTCTATGTCCTTTAATTAGTTTAATTATAATTATACTTAAATAAAGCTAGGGTACCCAATTTAGCCTTAAAGGCAAACTGTGACAATAATAAATGAATTAAATATATTTAAAAAAAAACTCTGTAACAACGTTATATATTTCCCATAAAGATTCGAAACATTCAAACTGATGGAAAAAGTATTTCTATTATTTGGAACTCTGTAAAAAAACCTATACACATTTGCAATAAACTAGGCTTTAAGGCTTTGGTCTCAAACGGTTCAATCTTGCGATAGATCTTGGCAGTGAAAGTAGTTAATTTGATATCTTGGAATTAGCATTACAACATTTAAAAATTTCATTTTTGTGGGTTCAGTTGATTTTCATTCTAGTTCAAACAAGTGATACCTTCATGTACTACCAAAACAAAAAATACAATAACATTCGCGGTCATTTGATTATTTTCTAGACAACTGAGCACTCTAATTTACTCGTTATCGTTGAGGGGGCTGTCGATCGGTTTAAATGATTGATAGAATTGTCCCATTACGTTTCCATTATGTAATCAAACAAGTAATACATCCAAATATCATCAGGCTGTGCAGTTTGTATCATAACGCAATGATCTAAAGTAAAACCGTGCTGTCTTTACCCTATTTTTTCTCTCTTTTTCGCTCTCTGTTACTGTCTTTGTTCTGCTTCTTTCTTTAGTCTATTAATCACTTAGAATCCGAAGCCCAGAACTTTGAAATACTTAGAATCGTGAAAACTGTATCATTATTTTTTATCAATTTAACAAAGATCAATATCTAAAAACGTTTTGAAAATCCATTGTTATTGGTGTTATTGTGTTATAAGCAATAATGTGGATTTTTAAGCTCAATATCACGAAAACCGAATTAAAGTATGTTGGTGTAGCACATGTGTAGTATGATCGATACAATATGAAACCGTCACTGCATACAGATGCATACTGTATACATATTTCAAAATATATTGGTACTACCTAACAGGTCTCTGATGTGAATTAAATATACCATTTGTCAAGTAGTATGAATTCGACATGTGGTTTTCCTAGCCCGGAACTAGTTCCCTTTAGAGAATAGATTATTTTAGATTTGCACAATCCTGTGCGTGGTTGCAGCAAGTCCAGATGGCATTCGACCAGCTTTATGAGAGCCGGCGCGTGAATCCAATAGTTGATCCGACTGACCCCATGATTTGTGACTCCACTCATGCAATAATGCCACCACGAAGATTTTGACCCATGATTGTGCATATGATTGTTCGATTTTATCGTAACTAGCACATTATGGTCGGGCAACGTGAGGCTGCGTAAAAAACACTTATGGGTCACTAGCGCGGCACTTATGGAAACACTTCATTGCGTGTGCGTAAAAGCACCACTCTGGGATGTAGTAGACAATTTATTGTAAACCACCATACAAAACACAAGTACACTCAACGTAAATATATATTACTCGGATAAATGATTAGTTTGAGTCTTTTTTTTAATAGCATATCCAACAGAGTTTAGCTTCTATCGGAGTGTTTAGGATTCCACAAAGTTTAGATATTGATATCAATGTATTACAGAAAATATTCACCATACAGATGAAATGCAAATTATCTTAAGCACAAAGTAAAGAGTCACAAAGAGAGTAACATTGGGGAGATAATTAAAATAGAATAAATAATTACTAGAAATAATTACTTTCCTAACCATGCAACGAGAATACATGTCGAGATTGATCATTGATATAGTTTGGCACCACTGTTACTCTCACGGAAGGCTTTATGCCAGTGCAAGGATCATTGGAACTTAGGAGTTTGGATCTTTTGGAAGTCGGCAATTTTACAAGAGATATGACAATGGATCAATCTGAGGCTTGGCCCTCCATATTCTTCTTGCTGATATGTTTCGCGGAAGGCCCTTGAAATAGATTAGAAATCAACTTATATTCCAAGATATCAAACACATTTATCTAAACCTAGGGAAATTATCTAAATTTGTATTGTGACTTTTTTAAATCTTGCGTTTCTGTGTACTTACAGGCAACATCCGTGTATATTAGAAGAACCGTGCCTAATTATACATGATATATTATATCCTATATAAAATGAAATTTCTCATTTTGAAAAAGCTTTTCAATTTAATAAAGTATACCTTTGCTAGTTTTAATCTTTGCGATGTTGTTCTTCACTATGATATAGACGACAAAAAAAAGAATATTTACCTAATAGTTTCTCCGTAACTGCTGATAAGGCACGTAAGAAAAAATACATACAATAAGTGCTTCTTAGCAAACACAAGACTACACGGTAGGAATCGCAAAATAAATCAATTAATAAAAACAAATTGGTGTTGAATTGGCGGCTGTAAGTGCAATTTGTTAAAAAAAACGATACGTTGCGGAGGGGGTGATATATTGTTTGGGAGCCATGACGTAAAGTATGAGAATAAGCAACTGGGTAGACCTTCCGGGCATGGGTAAGGAGGATACTGGGTGCACACAGAGCAAGGATGCAGAAGTGAAGTTTGGGGTCGAACTGCCCCTTCAATCCACAATCCTCCCCCCCCCCCCCCACTCCTGCTCCCCTGTTGTGGAGCCCTTAGAGGGTGAAAGGGGTGAAAATGCCTTTTTAAGTAAATCGTTTCACGTTTCACATCCAGCAAACGTTTCTCCTTCGGCGCTTAGTTTTTGAGATAATTGCGGTGTTCGAGATTTCCACTGAAACTAGGCGTGTTCGGCGGTTTGATCGAAAACAGTAGTAAAGATACACTTCCCGTGCGAACGGAACCGCTAGCACTCGTCATTTGCCCCAAGCATCCTTACCCCGGTTTAGTAGCCATGTCCAAATCTGCAATCGAATGTAGGAAAGAACTTCAGTCCGGAATACAAAATTCCCTACAAAAATAGACAACTAAAACGGGACATGATATATCACCAGGCAAATGTTAAATATTTAATATTTCTCATAAACGTCACCCAGAAAGACTATCCGCAATCAAATACAACAAAATTGCCATACCAAATGTAAGAAAAGCATCAATAGAAATCATTTCGACTCAAAATTATCATTTGTTGCTCATTGTGCACCAAATCTTGATGTCGAAGATGTCGACACCAAACAAACTACTAAAAACCGATTGCACCTCTTCAAAATGTAAGGATACGGAAAACATTGTGCTAATCGAGAAGTGCTTACCCAGATTCTAAAAGTCCCAAATATCCTTTATGGATTAGAAGAATGGACACTATCACTAACCAACATAAATTCGAAAGTTTCTGGCTCCTCTTTACCATACTGCTCTAGAGCATTCTATCAGGGTCTTTATAACCAGTCCTATTCCATCCCTGATTTGAGAAAGCGACCAGCTTCCTTTCTCACATATCATCACACACAGATTGGTTACAGCTGCTGGCCATCTTCTGGAGGAAGATATAAAAGCTGAAGCCTTCATTGAAAGAGCCAATACTGCATTCATGGAACTGACGGGAGAACGGTTACTACAAATTGCAGAACAATCACGAAATGGAGAAAGGCTATGGGACCAAAACTGCCCCAAAGTTGATTGGGAAATGCAAAACAAAATCCAAAGGGATTTCAGACCGGCATTAGCTAGCAAAATATTTAAGGAAATGCTAAACATTAGATACCAAAGTCACCATCATATCATATCATACCGATAGATCCGTCGCCGGAAATGGAGCAGGATGTGGAATCATATCATTAAATGACAGATGTTCAATTAAACTACCGGATTACAGCAGCGTTTTTAGAGCAGAAGCGCTTGCCATAATTAAAGCAACAGCAAAAGCAACAATTTCCACCAAACATATAACATTATATTTACAAATAGCGCTAGTGTATTGGCAGCGCTCGAGCCAAGAAATCCTAATTACCCGTATGTTCAGATCTTATGTTGAATTCGAAGCCATGGAGAAAAAAAGGGAATAAAGACGCAGACACGGCAGCAAATGATGGACGCAAACGGAACCATAGTCGCTTTATCGAGAAAGAACATGGTAAGATGGGCAGAGAATACCATCTATCAGACCTGTCAAAATGAATGGTTTAACTTGAAACAAACTTAGGGTAAAAAGTACTAATATTCCAGGATGCATCCAGTTATATCCTCACTACGTGTAAACGCAAGGTGACGTGCTTTTTCTCGCTCTCACTTTTAACGGTTTTTTTGTGTGTTTTTGCGAGAAATTTATTCCGCTTTTGTTTCTGGTTACATTTCGCAGGTGGCTAAACGAATCGAAGATGTCGATTAGGGAGGGCCATGCGTCCAAGTCCAGTTCGAAAGAGTCCGTGATGATGGTGAATCTCTCCACCTATAGGATTCAAGGCGAATTCGATACTGGTGGCTGCGGTACGCTATTGGTGGGCAGCCATGCTCGCTCCAAACAAACGGTGGTCATTAAAATGGCCAACATCGAGGTGGAGCAGCTCCTGCTCGCCACCGAGCGCCGGATCTATGCGCGGCTCTCGAAGGCCCATGGATGGCCCAGACTCATCGACGCCGAATCGCAAACGCGACGTGCTGGTTTTGGAGCGCTAAATCGGGCCATCACTGCAAGAGTTAAAGAACTTGTGCGGAGGACACTTCGGCCTGAAGATGGTTTCGCAGCTAGCGCTGCAACTGCTCGCCAGGCTGGAAACGTTCCACGAGCTGGGGTACGTTCACCGTGACCTGAAACCGGACAATGCAAAACAATCACGAAATGGAGAAAGGCTATGGGACCAAACATCCCCAGAGTTGATTGGGAAATGCAAAACAAAATCCAAAGGGATTTCAGACCGGCATTAGCTAGCAAAATATTTAATGAAATGCTAAATAATAGATACCTAAGTCACCATCATATCTACACCGATAGATCCGTCACCGGAAATGGAGCAGGATGTGGAATCATATCGGAATCTGTTATGAGTTTATAGTATGCCGATATTTTGTATCACGAATAACTTTAATCATAGTAACCTATGATTCACTGTGGTTATAAGTTTTCTATTAAATAAATTCATTCTGTTCCTAACCATACAATACGCTGGTTGTTTGCACTACTGCCAATAGGTTATGGGCCCAGAATAGTACGATATTTGAAGAAGTGTAATTTTCAATCAAGTGACAAAAAACCGAAGATGAATTCAAGTTCCACTGGATCCTCAAGCGCTGCAGGTAGTAGCATAGTTTCGTCGAATCTTCCTGGCATCGAACGTCTTACCGGTATTACAAAATTGGGACACTTGGAAGTTTGCGGTACAAACCTTCCTTGAGCTCGAAGATCTCATAGTGACATAGGACATCTACACATATTTCACGTTACACAGTTTGCTTAACATAAATGACGCACTTACGTTTGAAATCAAATAAGTTTCTCGCATTCTTTATTTCTCCGGGTAATCTGTTGTACCGGTGAATACCTTTGAAGAACAAAGAGTTTCTGGCACTTTGTGACTGCAAGTTGGGTACCCTCGGCTCATTAGCCCTGCGTGTGCAGTGCCGGTGGACGTCGTACCCCCGAATTATGCTCTCCCCCAGATACCCAGGCAACAGGCCTTTTAACATTTATAAAATAAAGATCATGGTCTGGTATACAATCCTCTGCTCTACCGACATCCATTGAAGAATATCTAGCATAACAGTGGTCGGCGTACGTCGACCGCACCCTAGTACTAACCTCATGATGCGATTTTGCAACCTTTGAAGCCTTTTAATTTGCCCCTTATTGCCAAGAAAAAGAATGGACGAGCAAAAGTCAAAGTGCGGCGATACCAATGATTTGTAGAGGTGAACTTTCCCAAAGAAGTCGAGATCCTTCGCCAATCTACTTATTACTCCACACTTCTTAGCCACTTTAGCGATGACCCAGTCAATGTGAGCGAGGAACTTTAACCTGTCATCTAGGATTACCCCTAAGTATTTAGCCTGTCTAACTCTTTCGATTCGTTCCGAATTTATCACAATAGATGGAGGTTCGTCCAATACACCCGCAGACATCACCATGTAACAAGTCTTGTTAATGTTTAATGCCAGCTTTTTGTGCTTCAGCCATCCATCCAAAGCGTTTAAATCGATATTAATCAGAGACTCTGCTTGCTTGACATCTTTGTGCGAGATAAACAGAACAGTATCGTCAGCAAAAAGATTGATCTCACAAGCTTTCAAAACCTGTTTCATGTCATTGATATACATGATAAACAAAATTGGTCCAAGAACACTTCCTTGCGGAACTCCAAGGGTATTTTCTATAGGCTCTGATACAGAGTTACCAAATAAAGTTCTCTGAGTTCTGTCTTTTAAATAACTTTCGAACCAACTGAGCTCCCTCCCCACAATACCAAAACGCCTTAAGGTACAAAGCAATAATGGCCTAGATATTGTTTCAAATGCCCGTTTTAGATCCAAGAAAACAGCAACTATCGATTCTTTCCGATCCATCAACACCCTCCACCTCGCCAGTACAAGATTCAGAGCAGTCTCACAAGAGTGTCCTTGCCGATATCCTGATTGCTCTCGGATCAACAGCTCGCTTCCATTCAGAAACTGAACCAATTGCTCCTTAACTACTGTCTCCAGCACCTTTTCGAGCACATGCAACATGTTGATAGGACGAAAATCCTCCGCATTGGCAGCTCCGCTCACCTTAGGAATAGGTATTATCAATGATTCCTTCCATGTTTTTGGGAAAATTCCACTCTCTAGAGATTCATTTATCACTATCAAAAGGTCATCTCCTATCACATGAAAGCAATCCTGTATGGTTGTTGAACTCACGTTCCCTATACCTGTGGTTTTTTTCAGGTTGAAACAAATAATCTTTAGCTGACTAAGAGTTATTTTTTGAAATCTGAAATGGTTTCGTGGAGATTCTCTATGCGACAAATAATAAGGCTCATTAACATCATCAATGTTTTGATTTATATCCAAAACACTGTTGACAAAAAACGAGTTAAACCTGTTACAGATGATGGAGTCTTCAGATTCGATCAAACCGTCAAATTTAACAATAGAAACATGTGCTTCATCTGGCCTTAACATGCTTTTTAGCACTTTCCACAATTCTCTGCTATCTCCCTTGTGCTTATTTATCTCACTGCTATAGTAATTTTTGCGTGAGTTTTTAAGATTTCTACTGTATAAATTTCTGAGTGTAGTATACTCAGTCCAATCATAATCTGTGTTAGTTCTAATAAATTGTTTGTACGCTTTGTCTCTTTTCCGTTTAATACGTGCAAGATCCAAAGTATACCACCTACTAGTTTCTCTTGAAACAATTGTCTTTTCTTCCACCAAGGTGTTCATTGCATTTTTCAACGTGTTCCATAACAAGTCAGCTGCTTCATCCAAGTTGGACGCGACATAATGTAAGCCTTGTGACACATTGTTGCAAAGAGCAAGTTTCGAGTACCTATTCCAGCATTTAACTTTACGTTGAACCGTTTTACAATGCTCATCATTTATGGTCAAAACAAGTGTTTCATGATCCGATATTTTCAATAGCGGATCAGTAGTGACTTTGATTGAGTCAATACTACTGTAAACCTGATCAATCAATGTTCTGCTCTGCCTAGCAATTCGTGTGAATTCGTTGACTTTTTGGATCATATTTACTGAATCCATTAAGCTTTTCAGCTTAACAGATTTTTCAACATTCACCCAGTCAATATTGAAATCACCGACGACAATGTTCATTTTACTAAAATCCAGAAACCTTTCTAACCACTCTTCCAAAATGTCTACGAACCTTGAATCACTTGCACTAGGTGAGTGATACAATATGCTATAATTTCCTGCCGTCATACCCCGAGAAATCGCTAAACCGAGAAACCAATTGCCCTCTAATGACTCGTTTAAGATCACTTTAAGGACAATATCACTTCTGGCATAAGCTGCAACACCTCCTGTGTGACGTGAATGTGATAAACACGACACTACCCTATAACCTTTTATATAATATTGCTCAAATGCTTCCTCCTCGGTCACGTGAGTTTCCGAGATCAAGACCAACAAAGGTTGAACTTTTTCTACTGTCTCACGAAACATAGCATAGTTAGATGAAAGACCGGCAACATTGAAATATAAAATCTCTCTGAACCGCCCTAATTCCACCCCTCCCTGCTATTGAGAAAGTTGCATTCGTCTCTCTACCTGTTTTTTAAACAGCGGGCATTCATAGCTATTGGCCGCATGTTGTTCCTGTAGTTTCTGGTTCCTAGATGTGTTAGCCAAAACACAATTCACACACTTTAGGATGGACGAGGTGCAATCCGACGTTCGGTGCTCACCACTGCACTTTGAGCAAGCTTCCTTATTTTGGCATTCAGTGCTCTTATGGTTAAACTGACCACATTTAAAACAACGCATAACATGTATGCTCCTAGAAATTTTACAACGATCAAAACCAATATTGATTTTATCGATTTTTTCCAAACATTTATCAGTCTCATTGTCGATTTCCAATACCGCGTTGTGTTTCTGGTACTTGTAGATCTTACTCTCAAACATTCCAATTACTTTCACCTCTTTCCAGGGAATTATCTCATTTTGAGATTTCAAAAGATCTACTAAGTCGGACTCAGAATATTTTTCACTCATTCCAATAATTTTTACTCGTGCCATTGGCAAGGAAGTCAAATACCCGTCTCCTAAAATGCTTTCTACTTCATTTCTAACATTATCTAAATTCGCCTGAGCAGAACATTGAACATAAACTTGATCGTCCCTGCCATTACGGAATTCCGATATCTGCTGTCGCCTCGGATCCAATTTCGCGCGTAGATCAGCTCTTGTCGTATCGCAAGACTGAACCACCTTAGGAACAATAACCAGTGTTTTATTCTTATTTTTGTTTTTATTTTTTCCCATGGACTCCTTCATATCGTCATTTTTCCTAATTTTGGGAGTAACTTTATTGTTTCCCTCGTCAAATCTATTAATAATAGTTTGAACATTACTGTCCCCACTATTTGTCCTCTTCCTTTTTTTAGTGACTGTCGCCCATGATTCTAAATTTATTTCTTGCACTGTTTCGCTGGTTTTCATAGTGTCAGAAGTTGCACGCAAGGCCACCTTAGACATTTTTGAGGCTTCTATAGCACTTAACGTTTCACGCAATGTTGTCTCCAACTTACGCTCCACTTGCGCGCAAAGCTCAGTTTTGAGAGTCTCGATTCCTCTCTCTAAAGCGTTAGATATCCACACGCTCACATTGACCTCTAAATCCCTCAATGTTTGTGCAAGCAAATCATTCGATTTAGTTGCATCAATCTCCATATCAACCAAGCCCGCTTTTTGATCCAAACAGATGTCACAAATATATACAACATTGCGGTTCTCACTTAAAAGTTTTACCGCAGGCTTATTGAGTGTGGGTGTAATACACCGACGGTGAAAACTAAACCCACAACTCCCGGCACAAACGATCGGGTCATCGCCGTTTACGATCACGGCGGAGCATTTCAAACACTCCATGCCGAAAAACAAATCACGGGCGAAACTATTATCAATTATTTATACTTACATTGATATCTACGCAGGCGTCTTCAAGCAAAAATAAACACACACTCTTCGGTGTCACACACACAACACAAACTACGGTACTAATTTGGTCGGACACAAACACAAACAAATATCTACACCGGGAAGGATCGACGTCTCAACGTACAACGCTGTTGACCACACAATCCACCCGTAATTTTGCACAATAAACAACGTACACAATATCAACAGTGACACCGAAAGAGTTTGCAAACATTTAACAGCACTTGTGAAATTTTTTTGAGCGCTCAGCTCTTTATATCACACGTTTTACAGGAAAACACAAGGAGCTAAACAGTAACACAACTACACTTGTCACCAGTCACCAGAATCCAGAGAGGATTCAGGAGAGAGCTTTTGAAGATTCTGGTCTTACTAGAAGAGTCGGACTGCTCCACAAGCTGATAAAAACGGATTTGTCGTCTTGCGAATCCATGTCTGAATACGTTAACCGCATAATTTCAACGTCGCATCAACTCAACGGAATAGGCTTTGCGATTTCCGAAGAGTGGATTGGAACACTTCTATTGGTTGGTTTGTCTGAGCAATATCGTCCAATGATAATGGCTTTGGAAAATTCAGGTATAGCCATTACTGGAGACGTTATCAAAACAAAACTTCTACAAGAAGTGCCAGCCACATCCACTGAACCAGCGTTTGTTGCAAAAAGGAAAGTTTCTGGAAAAAAAAATTAAAGAACAGAATCCTCCGAAAGGGCCGAGATGTCGGAAATGTTCCAAGTACGGCCATATAGCAAAGGATTGCTACAGTTCGAAAAAGGAAAATACGTTTTGCTCAGTGCTTTCTACTATCGAGACAGCCAACGGCGAAGATTGGTTTTTTGACTCGAGAGCTAGTGTTCACATGACACGAAACGCGGAACTCCTACAAAATGTGAAGCCATCGAATGGTACTGTGGTAGCGGCTAACGGCGGTAATATGAAATTCACCGGAACGAGATCGTACACAGCGAAGCCTTCGTCGTGTAGCAACGATGAGATTCCTGTTTGTGATGTTCAAGTATTACCAGAACTATCAGTGAATCCGTCAACCAGATCGTCAGGAAAGGATACATCGTCGTTTTTAACAACGATGGATGCAAAGTGATTGACAAAGATGGCGATGTGGTAGCTACCAGCAGCCATGAAAACGACCTTTTCAAGCTTCAAGAACGCAAGCAAGGTAAGAAAAATGCTTTGGCGGTTTCATCTACAGGAAGCTTGGAGTTATGGCATCAACGGTGTGCGCAGCCTCGCTAACGGATTGGCAGATGGAGTCAATATCGACGGAGGAAGCATGGCCGACTGTAAGGTGTGTCCGATGGGCAAACAGAGTCGCCACCCGTTCAGCAAGGAAGGATCGCGTGCGGCTGAGATATTAGATTTAGTTCATTCTGATATCTGCGGGCCGATGGAGGTTAAGTCACTAGGTGGAAACCGTTATTTTATTGTCTTTATTGACGATAAATCCCGCCGGATGTGGACATACTTTTTAAAAACTAAATCGGAATCTGAGGTTGCGCAAGTTTTCCAGGAATTTCACGCAATGGCGGAACGGCAATCCGGAAGAAAGCTTAAGGTCATCCGAACAGATAACGGTAAGGAGTACGTAAATGCTACATTCAAAAAACATCTGAATAAGCACGGAATAGTTCATCAAAAATCCAATGCGTACACCCCGGAACAAAACGGTATGGCGAAACGAGCGAATAGATCGATCGTAGAACGTGCAAGGTGCATGCTTTACATGGCAAAGCTTGCAAAACATTTTTGGGCGGAAGCTGTGGCAATGGCTGTATATTTGCTGAATCGTTCCCCAACCAAAGGCAACGAAGTAACACCGGAGGAAGCATGGACAGGAAAGAAACCAAACCTTTCCCATATAAGGATATTTGGAACACGATGGTCCTAGTACCAAAACAATATCGAAAAAAATGGGATCCAAAGTCAGAAGAGTGCATTTTCACCGGAATTGACGAACATAATAAAGGGTATCGATTGTTCAATTTGAGGTCCAGACAGGCCTAGACTGCCAATGAATGTTTCGACAAATCAGAAAAAGAATAAAAAGATTATTAGATAGTAATATATTACATGATTTTTTTAGCCGGTCTCGTAGTACAGTCGTCAACTCGTACGACTCTAACAACATGCCCGTCATGGGTTCAAGCCCCAAATGGACCGAGGATTGACTATCCTGCTATGGGGGGTAATCCATAAGTCACTGAAAGCCAAGCCCCACAAGTGGTATAGGCAGGCCTTGACCGACAACGGTTGTTGAGCCAAAAAGAAAGAGAAAGAAAAAATATTACATGATTTAGCATTTGCTGGTCCCGTGGAACAATCAACAGCCATTGCACGATTTAATAACATGCCCGTCATGGGGATTCAACCCCCGAATGGACCGCGCCTCCCAAGCGTAGGACTGGCTTTCCTGATGCGGGTAATGCTGCGGATTTATTAATGAATTATTCATTATATTCAACATAAGAGATTGGTAAATTAATTAGAACCCCAGAATCTCTTTCGGAAACCGTCCCGAACCGTCGAGAGCCGTTCGGATCCGGCGCCAGCTACCGATTAACGTAACTACAATCATGAACGATTTGAGCACTAGATATCGCTATCTTACTTTAGAAGATGCAATTGTAGAACTAACAAACATATAGGAAAGATTGCATGTTTTGCATACATCGTAGACATTTCTCAAATTAAACCTAGAATTGTCATGCCGATTATGTTTTATTATTTAAAAAAATCGTGCTTTGTCTGTCATATTCTGGCCAACATATTACATTACACCATAATTAGAAGTCAAACAAATTATGATACACCTTTGATTATTTGGACGTTTGTATTAGTGATAGAAAAATCGTCGGAATCGATTCCGGCTAGCTCAAAAGTTTTCTGGAATCGCTTCCGGATACTAGGTCCGGAATCAGTTTCCGGAACCGATTCCAAATCAAATTCGGCTCCGGAGTTGGTTTCGAAATCGGTTCCGGAATCGAAATCAGATCCGGAAACGGAATTGGGTCCGAAATCAGAATCGACTTCGAAATAGAGTCAGTTTCGGTATCTCCATAAGAATAAGCGTTTGGGTCCAATGATGCTACACGTATTGGTAACCGCAAAGAATCAAAATATACTTGTAAACGATCCATTCGCATAGAGATAGCCGGACTGATTTCGCTTCTGAAACTTCTTATTTTGAATTTTCAAAGAACTGATTCTCATTCTGGAGCAAATTTCATTTCTAGAGTCTATCCTGATCAGTGTTGTCGACATTTTTATGATATTCGCAGTAAGCGGGTGTCAAAATCATTTTTGATCATAATATTCATGGTTACCATGACACGACTTTCCAAAAGCGATAATCATTTGTGCAATAACAATCAATGCTTTTGCGATGACATGATTGCAAAAAATGTAGAAAGAATGTCATTTGACATTTTTCATGAGACGCTAGAGAACTGCTTAATCGTGCATTTACCGCTACTTAGACATTAGACCACTTAATATTTTCACTCAGTCAACCAGGAAAATGGTGTCCACTTAACGGAGTATAGAAATTCACGCAAAAACACGAAAAAGGACCCATTTATGATGACGATCTAGTTCACTTGAAGTACGGCAAAATCAAAAAGTCAAATGAATGTAGCAAAAAAATATCATCGTGTCAAATGATATTTTTTTCCGTGATTGTCGAATGAAAGCGTAAATCTAGAATGCGATGTCAATTCCGAATCCCGAGCGGAATCCGATCGCGAAATCGATTGCGGAACCATTTCCAGAGACGACGGGTAAGTCTGATTCCCAGCTCTCACCACTAGTTTGTATCACTGTTAAGGTCACAGGATAGTTGTAATGAGCAATTCAAGGTTATGGGCTTCTCAGGCTACATAAAAATGATTATAAAACTCTATTTAGACCGATAAACTTTCCATTAACCTAACAAGAATAAGAGCCAAAAGGAATTCGTAGTGTTAAACGGCCATATTGAATTGAATAACATGATTAAACGCATCCATGGCTAAATAATTGCAGTTTATAACATCTTTTGGTTGACCAATACAGTGGCGGATAAAACGGTGCGCGGACTGAGCGGCCGCGGGGGGCCCCGTCAATGTAGGGACCCCGTGTATGGTAATTCCAGCATATAGAACAGCGAGTCTCAGCGTCTCAGCGAGAGCTTCTGATTAAATATTATTTAAGTTATTTATGTTTGATCAATTGAGGAAGATTATTAAATTAAGGGTGCTTAAATATGATATAAATTTATATATATATCTGTAAGAGAACCCAATTCCTTTTTGTTCAGATCAAAAGTTGCGATATTTTATGATATTCGCAGTAAGCGGGTGTCAAAATCATTTTTGATCATAATATTCATGGTTACCATGACACGACTTTCCAAAAGCGATAATCATTTGTGCAATAACAATCAATGCTTTTGCGATGACATGATTGCAAAAAATGTAGAAAGAATGTCATTTGACATTTTTCATGAGACGCTAGAGAACTGCTTAATCGTGCATTTACCGCTACTTAGACATTAGACCACTTAATATTTTCACTCAGTCAACCAGGAAAATGGTGTCCACTTAACGGAGTATAGAAATTCACGCAAAAACACGAAAAAGGACCCATTTATGATGACGATCTAGTTCACTTGAAGTACGGCAAAATCAAAAAGTCAAATGAATGTAGCAGAAAAATATCATCGTGTCAAATGATATTTTTTTCCGTGATTGTCGAATGAAAGCGTAAATCTAGAATGCGATGTCAATTCCGAATCCCGAGCGGAATCCGATCGCGAAATCGATTGCGGAACCATTTCCAGAGACGACGGGTAAGTCTGATTCCCAGCTCTCACCACTAGTTTGTATCACTGTTAAGGTCACAGGATAGTTGTAATGAGCAATTCAAGGTTATGGGCTTCTCAGGCTACATAAAAATGATTATAAAACTCTATTTAGACCGATAAACTTTCCATTAACCTAACAAGAATAAGAGCCAAAAGGAATTCGTAGTGTTAAACGGCCATATTGAATTGAATAACATGATTAAACGCATCCATGGCTAAATAATTGCAGTTTATAACATCTTTTGGTTGACCAATACAGTGGCGGATAAAACGGTGCGCGGACTGAGCGGCCGCGGGGGGCCCCGTCAATGTAGGGACCCCGTGTATGGTAATTCCAGCATATAGAACAGCGAGTCTCAGCGTCTCAGCGAGAGCTTCTGATTAAATATTATTTAAGTTATTTATGTTTGATCAATTGAGGAAGATTATTAAATTAAGGGTGCTTAAATATGATATAAATTTATATATATATCTGTAAGAGAACCCAATTCCTTTTTGTTCAGATCAAAAGTTGCGATATTCCATCACATTATTTAAGAAATATAGCTAAAAACCTAAAATTTCTTTTTTACTTAAACATGTTTTACCTGCCAAAAGCTGAGAAAGGTGTTGTGAGTACTCTACTACATGAGGAAGACATACATCATAGCTCTAGCTCCGACAGCGTCCTCCAAACATGAAAATTAACTCAAACATTTTGTTGAAAGTTTCATGTTTTTTGCAATAAAAAAAAGCTCGCGGGAGACAGGTTGTTTATGCCCGACATTAACATATTACGAACATTAGAAAATTTAACATTATCACAAAAACCCAATAAAACATAGGAATGGCATCATTAGCTGACGATATACTAATGACTCGATACTTGAGAGTACTTGAGATTATCGCGTACTTCCATATCACATTAACGTAATACCTTTCTTTCGTTCTCAAAACAAAACAAGTAAATCTGGTATGTATTTAGTTGTTTTGGTATTAAATAAGATAAGTTGTTCCCTCAATTAGCTGTAGTAAACGTTAATAGCATTAAACAAAACAGCAATAACTCACCCGGGCAGTTTCACGTGTTTCGGCATTGTCCTGAACGCGATTTCTTCATCAATTTCATCTGGTACCATGGTTTATTTTAGAACTTGCGTTTTGCATTGCTGACTTTTCTATACACCATTATTTCTGTTATCTTCAACGTTCAAACCTTGCCCGCACACGTATGTGGCAAACCATTCTAGCAACTGCGGCATTGTGGCCTTTAAGTTTCCATGACTTGTCGAATTGTATATACAAAAAGTTTTCCGTTCGGCAGTTCTATCGACAGTAGCTCTGCCCCCTGTGTAATGATGATATTATTCGAAATATTTCTCGTTTGCTATAATTCTTCGCGCCACTAGACCAAGTTAACCAAGTTTAAATCCAACGGCTGGAAGCCAGTTCTACAGTTGCTACAATCGCGATTTGCCCTCATTGACCAAATTAATATTTTACTTTACGTGAAAATGACGATCTAAAGTGTACATTTAGGTAAGGATGTTGTTTCGCGGCCTTTTAAAAGCATTTTTAATACGGGCGAAGAAATTGCTATTTGTTGGCAGCAGCAAAATTAAAACTATCTTTCAATTATTGTGCAAAAGTTTGTCAACGGCTACTAGACGTACGTTTAAATTAACACCTCACTTTAAAGCCGTTTCCTTCAGTCAGCACATAATCGCTGCGTCCTGCGGTTAGATAAGGCGTTCGCTAGTTTTCTACTTGCTGCATGAACTGTCTGTGAACGGCGTATAAGAGTTGTCTTATTACTTTTACTTATTGCTTAACGCGGTAGAGCTCTCGGTGTGGTCTGTTGGATTTCTTGCATGGCTGGCTTCCGGTAGGTCGTTTGAAGTAACACATCCACTGCCGCTAAACGGTACTGGGTCAGAACTTACCTGATGATGCAACTGTTGAATGTTGAGTTGCGTATTTCCTTCCATACCGCCGCTGATTGACGATGGTGGCGAGGCAGTGGCCAACAAGCCAGTGTAAAGATCGTCGAACGAGTGTGTCTGACTACTCAGCGACGAAGAGATGCCATCGAACACAGAAACCGACGAGGCCGGACTGTCGGCCGTGCCAGGGTAGAGTATCGATCCAACTGATGAGATAGGCGTTCCATTCTGCTGTAACCGCTGCTGTTGAATACTCTTGCTGGAAGGGGTTCCGATCGGTGGTTGCTGCGGTCGCTGCAGCTCATCGCCACCAATGCTTACGCCACCGGGATTGCCTTCTTCCGGAGTGCCGACTGATGGTGATACCATCCCTGCTGCGATGTTATCACCTCCTGCAGATTCGCAAGCCATTTTCATATTGCTACTGTTGCTATTGCCACCCGGTGCGTTAAAGTAGTAGTTGAAATGTTCGAGCGATCCCAGATCCTGTTCATCTGTTTCCTGGTCGCCCACACTAACTATCGGTTGCTTCGTTCCGAACAAGTTATCTAAGCAAAGGTGAAAACAGGCGTAAAGATCGCACCGACAAAAAAAGGCGTGCAAAAACGCACGCAACCCCATAAAACCGATCCAACAAAGAACTTCCCCACGTACTATAGTCATGACCCCCGCTGTTTTATCCCCTTTTAATCATGCTCGAACAGGTTAGTTACCTCCGAATTCCCCTTTCAGTTGCTGCTGTTGTGACTGTAGCTGCAAATCTTGCATCTGTTGCTGCAGCTGCCCAAGTTGATACTCTCGCAAAAAGCTCTTGGCGTCCATCGATGAAGCCAGCAGGTCAGCCGATGCAGATGAACTGCTTCCGCCCGAGACTCGACTGTCCATGAAATCAGTTAACGCAACACCGGCTCTGGTGCCTGACCCGCTGCCCGACCCTACCGATCCGGAACCGGGGCTGAGATCAGAAAAGTGTGGCTGAGTGTCCTGAGCCAGCTGTTGCTGACGATGATGCGTCATGTGCTGTGCCTGATGCATCATGTGCTGCAAGGATACGGTGCTCGGCGTAGCCTGAGCTCCCAATATGCCCAGCCCGGTCGAAGTGGGGGGCGATGGTGCCGGTATGGCTGTTATTTGAATGTCGTGTGTAAAGTTTTGCGCTTGCTGCCGTCGCATCTTCGACTCGTTGATGCTGTGTATGGTAACCTATGGAAAGATAAAATAAGCGTTAACACCAACCACATAGACACGAAAAATGCAATGAACAAAACATTTACCTCACTGTTAAGCCGTTGGCCCGGTTGTAAGTTTTGCAGGAAGGCAAGATCGTCATATCGTGTTCGAGTGCCAATGGTCCCGGTGGGCAAGCTTCCAAGGCTGTTGCCGTTGAAGAATGCGCTCGGTGCTTCATCGTCGCAACAGTGTGTGGCCAAGCTGGTGGATGCATCTGCTCCACCAAGATACGAGAGAGCGTGCGATCGTTCGGAACCAATGGCACCAGTTGCACCCTTTGACAGGATTGACGCACTACTACTGCCCCCCTGATAATATCCTGACGAACCCAGCATACCGGACCCATAAGCGTTGCCCGGACCTACGGGTGCTGAATGCAGCAAATCGGGCCCCGCCAGATTGTACTGACTGAACGACGAATAATGAGATTCACCCAGTCCCGCACCGATAGTGCCGCTTGCCGACGGTGAAGGCGCAAACATGTCCTGACCGGTGGTTCCATTCATATGTTGCCAGCCCCTGCCGGATGACGTAGGCAGACCGCCACCTTGCTGCAGTGAGGTTTGTTTTTGCTTCTGTGCATTTTTCATCTCGCTGCCGATGGCGGACTTGCATTTGCGTGGTCCCATGCTTTCATCTAACGCGGCGGAAGAATATTGCTGCAGGTAAGGCGGCACACCAGTGCTGCCTGGAATGATTGTGTTAGCACCAGACGACACGGCAGCAGTTACATGCGGTGCCGTTCCGCCCGGCTGCTGCATGGCTCCGTGTGTCGGAGGCATAATTCCATTCTCAACCAGGTAGGCTGCATTGAACGGACGGAATCCGGTCGCTTCCGGAGGGGCACCGCCGGACAACGCATGATGAAGTGCAGGGTTGCGTATCGTAAACATTCCATTATCATTCTTGAATATCGTAGCCGGTTGATCGTATCCAAGCGTCATACGTGCGCCTTGCACGTCCGGCATCGTTCCCGCACCAGGGGGACGCATTCCAGCACCACCGGCACCCATTGGGCCGCCGTGGAACATTGGATTCCTTAGCGTCACAATGTTATTTCCTTCCGTTAGCTTCCTACCTGCCTGCGCCTCAGTAACGGAGGACACAGAAGCTCCGCTCGCGGAAGGCATCTGATCCCCTTGATCATGGTCTTTGTTTTTGTTTTTGCTGCGTCGCTTGTTCCGTTTCTTACGATCATTGGCACCTCCTTCCGGCAGTGGGGAAGACTGCTGTTGCTGTTGCTGCTGCTCTTTTCCTCTCAATTTTCCTGTGTTAACCATGATCACCGATTCCTGTCCGACGGCCGGCACGGATAAGGGCGACATTGGATTCACGACAAACATGCCAGGATTTGGTGCACCGGCACCAACACCAAACGAACCAGCCAGCATAGCAGGCGTTGGATCCATCGGAGGCGCAACCGGTTTCATTGGTTCGGTTATCTTCCGAATTGATTCGCGCTTCAGACGTAGCGCTTCCGACTGTATGGCGTCCAGTCGCGTCAATGTAATACCGGGTGGAAGATCCAATCCCTCCGCACGGATGCCACGTCTCAGCTGATCCATAAGACTGTTGCTCGCGCCAGACCCATTGCTAGATGCACTCTCATCGATCATTGCATTGGAAGCCACATTAGGTTGCCGTGCCTTGCTGTTACATTCCTTCCCAGGGCCAGATTTCGACGCAGCCGCGTTGTTCCCTGAAGCGTTACTTACATTCGTCGCCTTTTGATTCGCAATCTTCTCTTGCTGTGCCTGGGCCTGCACCTTTGCCTTCGTGGCTTTGGCGGCGTTTTGTAACAGCTGTGACTGTATTGTAGCCTGGGCCTGCTCGAGCTGGCGTATCATTTGCTTTCGCTGCCGGTTTGACAGACCAGGACTATCTAGCAGGGCACTGATCTTCTCCACCATTGCCTGCGCCGGCGTCTGCTTCTTCGGTCGTGATTCTGTTTCATTGCCATTCGCCGTACAACCAACACTTTCGACGTCATCTCGCTTTTGCTGTTCTTTGAACGCAGTGCCTACTGCAACTTCCCGCTCCTGTTTGGCAGCTTTCTTTTGGGTGGATTTTTTCTCTTTTTCCATGGCAGTCTTCTTTGTTTTGTCATTGCCTAGCGATTGGACTGCAATTGCAACGGCCGGTGTGGATTCTTTTTGTATCGTTTTTGTTTCTTTCGCTTGCTCGCACGGCTTCGACTGTGACAGAGCGTTCTGAGAGGATATACTGTTGTCAACCTTCGCAGGAGCTATCGTTTTAGCTTCTTCTTCTTCCTCGAACTCTTCCTCCTCCTCCTCAACGTCCGTTTCCGAATCGTCCATGTTGAGCAACCGGAAAGCGTTGTTATCGAACTCGGGATCAATGAACGATTTGGCAGCCTTTTTGCGAACAACGGGTTTCACAGACGATTCCACGGACGATGGATTCTCTACTGCCGAAGCAGTCTGTTGCGATTGACCTTTGGATTTTTCCTTGTTAGATGCTTTTTCGATCGTACCGTTATCTTCTTTGAGCGATTTTTGCGTTACAACTGCCGTTCCCTTTTTCTTCGCTTGTGTTTCCTGAGGTTGACTCTGCTTTGCTTGAACCGTGCCCGCCTGCTGTTCCTGTTGCGATGTCGCCTGTTGCTTTGATTGGGATTTGGTTTGCTGTTTAACCCCGGATGCACTTCCACTCCCACTAGATACGACGGAATCTTTGCTTTGCTTGCGGTTCAACACCTTGGCACTGGACGCAGCCGACTTTTGTTTTCTTTTTGAGGTCGGTTTGCACTCTTCGTCGTCGCTGTCTAACAAATTTAGACGTGCGACAATCTCGTCAATCTCCTCTATTAGCTTGTCCTTTTTGCGTTCCTTTTTGCCGTTCTTACCCTTGCCCGAGTCAGCAGGCGTCGTCGTGGCAACAGCCAATGCCTTTCCCTTGCCTCCCTGTCGGTCTTCTCCAACGGGTGCCGGTTTCGCAGTAACCTCCTTCTTAGCAGGCTGACTATTGAGGGACGCATTAGCTTTGCCCTTGCTCCCTGGTGCATTACTAGTTTCTGTCGCCGTTTTGGGGTTCTTCTGCATCTCCAGCAAATCTTTCTTCACCTTGTTTGCCAACGAAAGCATCTCCGGATTACTCTTGCGATCTGTCTGCAGGTTTTTGATCAACTCAACGCTTTGGCGCAGCATGCGCTCCTGTATGAGATCATTGATCGAAATCGTTTGCTGCTGCTCCTGTGGCTGGCTTTCTAACTTGCCCGCCCTTTTCTTTGATCGCGATGATCGTTGGATTTGATCACTGTCTTCGATCTGCACCGTGTCAAGCGGCTGCTGGTATAACTGGTCGACATATTCTTGAATGAGGCGTTTTTCCTGCGGACTAAAATCAGCAAATGGATCCTCGGCCTTTGGCATGCTCTGCCCGGCACTGTTCGCAAGTTTTGCTTTCTCCGTTCTCGTAGCGCCCATCACTGAAGCCGGAGAACCACTGGGCTGCTGACACAATTTTCTTGGCTTCTGATGTTGATTAATACCATCGCCCGCTCCAGCTGGATCATTGATTGGCACAATCTGACCATTGACGAATGTGTACAAAATTTGATCCTGATCGGGTGAATCTCCCTTTGCCGTTACCGTCACCTGTGGCTCGGTATGGGGCAAAAAGGTACGCTTTATCGTAACCATCTGACGAGAAGCGGCGTCGTTACCAGCACCTTGTTGGAGCTGTTGTTGAAGTTGTTGCTGTTGTTTTTGTTGTTGATGTGGTTGTTGATATTGTGGTTGCTGTTGTTGTTGTTGTTGTTGTTGTTTGAGATGTTGAAGATGGTGATGGAGCATTTGATCTTGCTGCGGGTGCATCTCGTCCGCGTGATGCTGCCGTTTTTGTTGGAAAAGGCTCAGCGTTTCCTGTAGTTTTGCGATAGTGGTAGAACGTACATTGTTGTTCGTTTTTCCGGCCGCTGTTAATGTTGAAGGTGGCGGTGGTAGCATTGTACCAGGCGGTACCCTTCGTCCCGCCTGTACATCCTCTACGGCAAGGGATTGGGCAAGTTTTTTCGGTTGCACTGCATGTTGCGGTGGTGGACAGCATGGTGGAGGGGTTGGGAATGCTTCCAGCTTGAAAATGTACTCGGGAATTTCGGTGCGTATGCTGCTAACGAGCACATTTATTGCCGCATGGAGCTCATTCTTTTGCTGCCGATATGTTTGTATTTTAAGCGGCAATTCTTTGCGCTCCTTCTTGCTCAATCCTATCTGATCTTGTAGAAGCTGCTGGGTCTTTTGCTCTTGCTTCTGACAGTCGTAAAACTTTTGTCGCAACATTTCTAGCTCAGCAATCATTTTCAGACCTTTGTTCAGCTTAACCTTCTTAATTGTCTCTGCATCTTTTCCGACTGTCGCCGACACTGTCGTTGCCGGTTTTTTAGCTGGTACGGGCTTTTGAGCGTTTTTATCCGCCGACTGGATGCGGTTAGTTTTGCCACCTCCTTTCGACGTGTTGTTTGGAGCTTTCGCACAGTCATCCCCTTCGATATAACGCAGCAGATTATCGATCGATTGAAATCGATCCTTGCTCGGGGCTGCAGCAGAGGTGGCAGTTTTTGCCACTGTCTTTTTGTTTGCTTTTTCCGTAGAAGTTTTTGCGTTGCCACTAGCTGAAGGTACTGTGTTGTGTGTAGGACACACTTTGCTTCCCCCTCCCGACGATTTTTCCGGACCTTTGGAGGAATCATCTCCCTCGATAAATCGCAATAGATCATCGATTGATTGAAATCGATCCTTACTGGGCGTCGTTGCAGCAGCTGCAGCAGATTTTACTGTTTTCTTACTTCCTTTTTCGATAACTGCCTTACCGTTGCCATTGGCCGAAGGTACTGGGTTGAGCGGGGCAGATGCCTTACCTGGCGCAACTGTCGTTGCGGCAGAGCTATTGCTGGCCGTAGTTTTAGTGGAGAGCGGTTTAGACTCTTTTGTCACTGCTGCACCATCGGTAGGGGCAGGTTTTTGCTGCAACTGTTGCCTCTGTCGTTCTTCGTTGAACATTTTGTCATTCATCATTTGCTGTTTCTGGAGCTTTTTCCGTAACTTTTCACGTGTTTCGTTCGTCCTTTGATTATGGTTACACTCCTAAAAAGACAAATTAAAGAAAAAAAACACACACATTTAAGCATGAATCTCTCTATGAATCATCTATAGCTTGAAACTAACTAAACATACACTCTGCCCGAACAGCGTACAGTAGTAGCAAACGCAGGACCCTTCCGCCTTGTCTCCGCCGGTTGCGCCAGTGGGTGGGGTTCCACGATGGCACGATTTTTTGTGCTCCTCTTTCGTATGCGTTGTTGCGCCGCCAATGGCAGATCCTGGTGCCGCTGAGCCGGCCGAGGGTTTGGCTTTTGCAACAGTTCCCGCTTTTGTGCCTCCAGCATGCGAAGGCAATCCGCAAGGGCAAGGTTTACTACTACCGTGCGTTTGTGACGTTGCTCCTGCTGCTGCTGAAGACGACGCACTTGGAACCGCACGAGCACCATTGCCAGGTTGCTGCTGGGTCGTCGCAGGTAGAGGCTTCGCTTTCATCGCTGGCCCATTTGCACCACATGCAGCTTCCTGTTTCGAGGACGATTTCGTTGCTGCATTGCCGACGGCGGGCGGTATTTTACTGGCCGCCAATTTGGCGAAGGCTGACAGCTTCGCCGGTGTAAGCAGTTCTTCATTCACACCCATTGGCACTGGCGCAACGGTTGGCTTTGGTGTGTTGCCGTTTGCTTGCACACCTGCCGAGGATGTTGAGGGAGGTTGTTTCGAGCTCTTATCATTCAGTGCTGCTTTTGATGAAGAAGTAGGTTGGGCCGGTGCCGGTGTCTGACTTTTAGCTGACGGACGAGCTAACTCAGCATCGACTGCCATCGCTTTTTTCTCTCCCGATATCACATTTTCATCTTTCGATTTTTCAACCTCTAGCTGCCCATTTACGACAACAGCGGGGGTGTCTGGAACGGCACCTTGCGCATCCTGCTTGAGTGAGGATGCTTTAGTCACATTACTTTCTATGCTCAAGTTAGGTTTCGAGGATTCCGGGGTGCCAGATTTTGTGGTGCATGAATCATCGCAGTTCAGCAGCTTGCATGGGCTGCGCTTTCCTCGCCCTTTTTCCAGCAACATGTTTCGTTCCTTTAGCAGTGCTTTTAGCTCCATTTCCAGCATGCTGTAAAAAATGAAAGGGAAATGAAATATAAATAACGAACCGCTAATAACGTTACCGTAGAACGTACTTCGTGCGCTGGGTCCACGAGTCTCTGGCGGAAGTGTCCAGTTGTTTGGATAACATTTCCGACTTGGAAAGAAACTCGGTCACACAGGTATTGCAAGTACACGTACAACCTCTGCTTTCATCTGCAATCCCGTTCGAGATGCACGCATCGCCTATTGGTTCAATGAAGGACGAAGCTGCTGCTGCTGCGGCCGCTGCCGCAGCTGCGACCGATGCGGCCGAAGTAGTAGAAAGTGAACAGGAGGAGGACGACGACGAGTTCGAACTGGACAGGCAGGATGAGGAAGATGACGACGAAGACGTCGACGATACGGAAGAAGACAGGGTTGTTGGGCACGGTGCTAGAAGGGCAGCATTCGATTCCAGCTTCTGCATCAAGCTCTCCCGCATTCGGCTCGGCGAAACGGATCTTTCCCGCTCCCGCTCGAAACATTCCAGATCGAAGGCAATGTCGTTCTCCTTAACCAGGAACAACTTAGTAAAATACTGATAAAGGACATTCCGCGGCGGTGCCTGGGTGTCGAGTATGAACCATTCAGCCAAATCGGACGCACGCGTCTTGGGCAGATTGAGGGCCGAGTTCTGCAGCGACCAGAACATATCGACGAACAGCAGCGGGTGCATCTGATCGTCTATTTCTTCATGCCAGCGTTTGTTAACGTTGTCGCAAAACTTGCGCAGCGAGTTTCGCGCCTTCGTGTTCCAGTTTCCCTTCATGATACGCCGCGGTTCTTCGCTTACCGGTTTGTAGGTCTGAATCAGCAATCGGGACAGATGGACAGGATAGTTCATGGCGATAATGTTCACCGCCACCCGGCATGCGATGGACGAGCAGGGCGCTGCCTGGAAGGAGCAGAATCGCGACGGTTCCAGCGTGCTCCAGCGGTACTGCACTCGCTCGGGCAGATGCTTGAAAATGGCCCACGCAATATGGTACAGCTCTTCATCTTCGCCCAACGTTTCCACCAAAGGGTAACACGCCGCCGTGTCCTGTACGATCTGCTTATCGTCCTTTTTCGATTCGTTTTTTAGCATCGCACTGTGTTGCGGAGAGGACACCTTTGAGCAACCGTTGGGCAGTCCCGTTTCGCCGCTAGTTAATAGCAATGATGACAACAGTTTCTGACTGTTGGTCGCCGAATCATCCTCATCGCTGTTCGGTACTTTCTTTCCCTGGGTTTCGAGCATCATCTCGATCATGTTCGCGCACGTACACATGCGATATCGCTCATTGATTTCCTTTTTGGGGCGGAATGTAAATATTCCACCTCCTATAATGCAAGTGAGACATACGCATACGCTACAAAAAAAAAAAACGAAACAGTTAACGTTCGTGTCGCTGTTGCTCCCCCCTCTAAAATATACTTACATGTTGTGCGTGTTTAATGGACGATTGCAGCCGGGGCACTTGACGTAATCGCATACGTTCGACAAGCGTGAACTTACGCCCGGTATCCACTTCGTCTTGAGACAGTGTACCACATACTCCCACACGAGCTGCCTGTTCTCCAGCGCTAACCATTCCGAGATGGAACGTTCCGGCTTTTCCAACAGTTCCGGCGATTTGGGCGCGTAACGCGATCCCCGGATGGCTTGCAGCAACGTGTGCACCGTGCTGATACGGTTTCGCCTCTCGCAATCTTCCGGCGAGCGGTGGTAATCGTACAGCAGGGGCCAAACATCGGCCCAGGACAGCGAAATGTCCGTCATTTCCTTGTCAAACTTCAAGAACCGGCCGACCAGCTCCTGATACTCGCGCTCGGGTAGCGACCCGCGCAGCCGGAGCATACACTCGGGCAGTATGCTCTGGACTTCATAGTAAAAGTACCGTTGAAAAATGCGCTGGTTTATCAACCACCAGGTGAGACCGAACTTGCCCAGATGACACTGTTCCAGGACGTTCAGCAGCGGGGCGACGGTTCTTGCCGACTGGCGCAGCTTCTTGTAGCCGTTCACAATGTAGTTCAACACCTCCGGAGCATTAAATTGACGGCTGCCATCCTCCGGACTCTCAGTGAACAGATCCTCGAACCCGACACAGTACACCTGCACAATTGAGCGGAGCTGAAAGCAAAGTAACTCAAAGAGCTGGTGCGGATCCCGCGTGCTCAGCACGTTCGTGAGCATCACGAAGGCCATCTCGTTCGACAGCGGCAAGTTGGATGCGAGCGACATCTGGATCATGTTCTGTTCAGGATAATGCGCATCCGTTAGCCACTTCAGCGACGATTTGCTCATCAGCTCCATGTACTGATTGTACAGTGCGTTATCCTCGGACCTATGGAGAGACAATGAAAACCAACCGATATGATTAGCCACTCGTGAAAAAAGAAGCAAAGGCAAGGCAATCACATACTCCGGTATCAGGTCGTAGTACTGCTTCATCAGAAGCTGCAAACGGTCCCAAAGAGAGTTGTACTGACAGTCTTCTGCGTACAACTTCATCACCACCTCCCGCGAAACGATGCACATACGGCAGCAACAGTTCAGCGGAAACAAATGTTCACTGTGATCCTCCTGCTGCTGCTTCTGCTGCTGCTGCTGCTGATCAGCCCGTTTCGGGTTATGGCATTCGGATGAATCGGATTGTGCTTTGCAAACACAGTCATTCTCCGAAGTAGTCGCATCTTGTTGTTTTTCGTGTTCGTCAACGTCGATCACCGTCTTCTGTATCAGCAGCTCCACGTACTGCTTCAGACTGCGCCCGTAGTGACAATCTCCCGTGCAGGCATCCTTCGGTGCCGGACCGTTGTCGACGGTAAGGGGCGAACCCTCGCTGCCGTCCTCAATAGGTGTCACTCCCGAGGTGGACACCGTGCTGGCAGTGCCACCGCCGCCGCTTTCCTGCAGTAAAATAGACATTTTCGCACAACCTGCTTTCTATCTTCCCGTCTATTTCACGCCCTTTTCTCAGTCACTTGCACTTGATGTTAATATTACGGGCCGGTATTAAACGCGAGGTAACTTTGTTTCGAGGTCCTCCAACTGCTGTACCGCACACACGCACTCGCACGCACAACTGCACAGTTTTCACATCGGAAAAGGTGCGCACCTACACTTTACGTCGCGTTTAGTCACGAAACGAAGCGGTAAACGAACGCCGCTCAATCTTTCTCGAGCAAGCCCGATTCGTTACTCAATTCAGTCGCAACCGGCGGGGAGAATGCTTGAAACAATTGCCTCTAAAATAACACCGCTTGGCTGAAAGTGACAATCTACCATAAAGTTAGTTGATCCGAAATCACCAGCAAACAACGTGTATTGAGAAACAGGATTGGCGAATGGGATCAGGTTGCCATCGACATCCCGTTTCAGTGCACTGCAATCTGACATAAGCTTGCAGTATTTATGAAAACTGACAGCTAGCATCAAACTGAATACATCGTCTGCATGAAAACAAAGTTTCAAAATGATCGCAATATAGCAAGAACAACACATGAAGTATCACCAAATGGTGGTTAAATAGCATTTCAATGCCAAAATTTGCCCTTTTTAACAATATCTGATGACATTGATTATGATGTGCGTTGAAAGCAGCCATGACAGTTTACACTGTATTTATGACCCTACCGCTTCCACTCAGGTGCGCGAGCAAACTCAATTGTCAAAAAGGCATTTGACGCGGGTAGGGTTTGCACTGTGGGAGAACGTTTGGCCATTATTTCTAGCACATTGTTTAGCAACTAGTGATGGGCGCCTCTTTCAAAGCGATTTTTTTCGTCGATAAAGTTATAGGCTTATTACACTGTAGAGGCGAAAGAACTCCGCAGGAGCCAAAGCCTCTCTAAACCATACTAACAACAACAACTTATTACACTGTTTGACAACCCAAAAAATCTTTCGCGAAAATTTTTTAACTGTGCACTGACCAGCGAAATGAAAGAGTCTAAGTCCGAACTCACTGGTAGAATTTCGATTCCCTGCCAACTATTGAATATGTGCCTTTTAGTTGGCAGGTTTTTCCTTACAAAAAATTTCTTTAATTTTTCTCAGCATGCCATGAGATTTTTGTGAAATTTTCAAAAACCGCGCCGCCATACGTAGGACTGACTATCCTGGTATGGGGAGGGGGGGGGGGGGGGGAATCAATTAGTCACTGAAAAACAAAGCCCACAAGTGGGTACAGACAGGCCTTGACCGACATTGGTTGTTGAGCCAAAGAAGAAGAAGAAGAAGAAAATAGGAGCAAATGAATTACCCGTGCATAAAAAAAAATATTTTAACAACATTGAAGTGGCCGCTTCTATAGCCGTGTGGTTTAACCCACCAAACTGACAGTGTTTTGGCTTTGATTGATGCAACTGGATTTTTAGTACAACAAATTGATGGCGTTTTCGGTATCTTGGTTACAGTATACGCTCGGTAACCCGCACCTTTTTAATCCGCACGCTCGATAATTCTCACTTTTGACAACTAAATTCATGAGATGAATAGTGTTCGATCAAAAATAGCGAACTTTTATAAAAAAAAAATTAATGACGTCAAAACGTCATTCGATATTCTTATCAAACTCAATCAAGTGCGGATTACCGAGAGCCTTAAACTTCCCTTAAACCAGTTTAAGGGAATTTAGTCAAAGTCCTTTAAAATCAACTGTGATGCAGCTTTTTCGTTACTTTCTTCTAGATTCGGATGAAAATGATATTTCCTATCGTTATATTTGGTCATGTACCCATTTTATTCTTAGATAATACCCATTTTTCATAGAATAACGTCACAAAAAATAGCTTTTGTTTTCCATCAAAAAACCATGGCTATGAGTGAAAAATTAGCTCGACGGCATCGTACACCGAGAAAGGAACGTCTAATTTACGAACACACCAAATCTTGGCACTTTCAATACACTTCATCACACACAAATCCACAATTTCAGGCGTATCGAGTACTAATCGAGCAGATTTTGAAAAAAAAAACAATTTCGAGCAAATGTCACTTGGGAAATGACAGTTCAATACAAAAGTGACGTGGCGTTCTGAAGAGGATATTTGAAAAAAAGGTTATCAGAGCACATTGTGCGAACAACAAACACGATAGTTCATGGGTAATTTCAAATATTGTCATAGGAAAAAACGTCAAGTTAATAAAAAAAAATGGATTTTTTTATCAAAACATAAGATAAATTTAAAAAAATCAGGAATTTGTCATTATGAATATCCTTTGACTCGTTGTCCGTGTTATTCGCATATCCGAGCGAAGTTGAGGCCCGTTGAGTCCGAATAAACGTCACTCCACTGTACTTATATAGACATTTACAGAAAAATTCTCTCCGGAGCAGATTGGAAATGAGCATCTCGAATTCTTATTTTCAGACCATTAGTTATCTGTCAATTGGTATACGACAGAAAAATACAAAACGAATGTGGCAGAGCTTTCCATCGTCTAATAAGCTTATTAGGGCCGTGTTTGTGCTCCATCGCATGTGATTTTATCGGACGTGTTGTCAAATGCTTTTTTGGTTCATGGTGCGATTATTTGGATTACTTGAATAGTTTGACAAAAAATAATAAAGATACCAGTTATCAAAATCGAATAAAAGGTACCACTGTTTACCCGAAAAGACAAACAAAACCCAGCGTGGGAACTTGAGACTGGTTTTGTGAGTCGAGAGATTGTTGCTTGGGTTTTTAAATTAAAACGTCAAAACGTAAACTAGACATTCTATCTGCACATGTCAAAAATCTTCAGTGATATGACCTGCCGAACGATCCGGTGGCCCGTGGTGTTTTCCAAATCAAAACATTCATAGTGTAAATTAAAATTCTGTGGATGAAAATTGGTCAATCATGTCAACTACACGCGTGAAAACTAGGGAAACCAAAACCGGAGAAATTATTGCATACAGTGATACCGCAATACGGAACAATGCATCTGCAGTGGAATACTGTCGAACCTCGATGGCTGCATTGTCGGGCAGCACCGCAGGTATTGTAATGTCGAATTAGTCTGGTGGGTGGCTCTTTCATCCTCTCCTTCCTTTTCCACAGGTGTGCTTGGACTGACCGGTGTGCTAGGGTTTCTCTTCTACGTGCTAGCAGTCCTTTGCCTCTGGCAGATGCTGCTACTGAAATCCGGCTCCAATTGGCAGAAGTATTTCATCAGCCGAAAAAGCCTGCTTACCCATGGTTTTCTGAGCGGCCTATGCACCTACGTGCTGTTCTGGACGTTCTTGTACGGTATGGTGCACGTGTATTGAGAGAGGCCACAGGTGTGGGACACAGATCACAGAGCAAACCTAACACTAGGCTAATACTTTGGTAAATTATTGTTTCGATTCCAAATACACGTACCATCTTTTATCAACAGCTAATGTTTACCGCATGAATGAGGGGAAAGAACTTGTTCACCTGTGTTTACACATGAGCTTAGCGCTGCATTCAGAATAGGAAGCGAGATGAACACGAGTCCTCCTGCCGTAATGGCCATGTTCAGGTGGCTTCCTTTTCATGTATAATAATGCTAAGGGTGGAATTGAAATGTACTTATGGATATCACAACTGCTTGAAACATGAAACAGATAGTGGGAACTGCAAAACTTGAATAGAAATTTAATGCATAATTTTGTCGAAAAAATTAATTATGTTACATTTAATCACAAGAAACCGTGGTCTCAACGGAAAAATTTTCACTTTCGACGCTACGGCTGGCATACCCGGGTATCGGTACGATTAAATTGAAACCAATGTTCTCTCGTAGGCTTTTTACAGAGAATTGAGAAAAAAAAACAAACATAATATGGCAAATATGACACAATCACCCATTCACAAAATCAGTTACAGCAATCTGTATGTAAAAACAAAAATACCCATTGAATATCCACGGACCAACTCCGGCCTTGTAACTTGTGTAACCTGGTCATATTAACTTCTTCCTCTTCTTAGTTTGGCTCAACAGCCGTTGTCAGTCAGACAGGGTAGTCAAGTCCTACATATGGCGGCACGGTCTATTTGCGGCTTGAACCCATGACGGGCATGTTGTTAAGTCGTACGAGTTAACGACTACGAGACCGGATCATATAAACTAGTAGTACGCAAAAAATAAGATTTTTTTCTTCTATTTTTTACTTGGCGCAACTGTGAGATAGACTACAAACTCGGTCGGCCTTAGTTATTGCTGGGCTTGGTAATGACTATCATGGTTGGTTTACTCGTTGCCGATAGTCCTTCAGTAAACAGTGTAATATTTCTAATATTCTATTTTCTAGAACTATTGCAGTAAGTAGCAAAAAAACCGGTGTTATAGAGTGAATATTAACAATTTAAACTGTCTCGTGGTTTTGTCGACTGTGACCGCTGACCTTTGTTATGGTCACAATTCATTGACCATAAGTTAAATGCAACGCACGAAATATATCTGATAAAACTTCTGACTAATGTCATTGACGTTGCACATCAAACCACAATAATGGTTTAATAAAATGAAACATTTAGTGTTAGTATTCGTAATAGTGTTTGTCAATTAATGTTGAGAAACTAAATAAAAAAAAATATTAAAACATATAATTGGTTCTGTTTAGTAGTATAACCGGTATCCCAAATAAAGGAATTACGACCAAATTGAAATGGGTTGGAAAATACTCACAAACTAGTACAATGTCAGAGACGGTATTCCGACAATCCGCCTCGCCTTCCGCTGTTTACAGTTGAAACTTGTTGAAAAGAGAGCAAGATTAAGACAAATAGAGCGACAGATTAACAAATAAGGATACAACCAAATATGGATTACATATAATTCTTCGTAGCGTAACGACCTAAGTTATCGCTGGCCTATAATACCGGCTACATAATATGAATAGATAGTCTTAGCTTTCGAGAACGGTACTGCCCCTGATTGGAATCGTACCGTTTCTGCTGTACCGTGGAGTGCCCACCTGTGAGGTCATCAAATACACCAAAAAGGCTGCTCCAAATTATCACATACTATTTCTCATCTTTAATCGCGGCTTCAAGTATGCCAGTATATCAAATAACAGTGATTTCAATCAAATTAACTTATCATCCCCATCATCAGAATTACTCGCGACCACTGATTGATGTACAAGTCCGGCACACGGCGCTGGCAAGCCATATTATTTACATTTCCCATCGCATCTCCTAAGATTTGTCTGTTGCCAAAACCTTGGCGCAATGAATGTCGTCTTTGTTTCGTCCCGATCTACATCTATCAATTTACCCGTCCCACTACCAGCCAATGAACAATCTGATGACTTTATCTATTTTATAAGTTTTTACGTACTCTCTCTCTCTCTCTCTCTCTCTCTCTCTCTCTCTCTCTCTCTCATGGTGGTATCTCCCGCCCCGGACACTACGAAACATATTCAACACAGCTAATCGCTATTATTACATCTTCTCAACAACACGTGTGTATGCTATCCGATCGATAAGCATCCAGGCGGAAGTCGAATTGCCGCCACCGGGAAGGAAATCATGATCATGAACCAATTGCAGGTACACCTCTCACCACCCCTCGTAGGAAAGGATGCGCGCTAAGCACTATCTTGTCCCTCGTGCCGTCACCCTTCGCGCAAATACCCACCCCTATCGTCATCGTTTTGTCGTTTGATTGATTAAATCACTTTTCATCGCCCGCTTGGATTGGATTTAAGCACGGAGAGAGAGGGGATTTCCCTTGACGACCACGGTTGTACCGCAGAGCGCACCAGACGACCCACCCGGCAGGAGAAAACCACAAACGTTCGCGGCCGGAACAATATGTCCGGGTGGATTAGGAGGCGCCCACCGGTTATTATACGCCCAGCGCACTGAGTAAACAAATGATTAAGCGGAAATAGATCGAGGAAACAAATCAGCTAGCCGCAGCTCGGCAGGGGTTTGTGCGGTTAACGGGCACGGAAAACAAACCCTACGCTGCTACGCTGCCTTCCGGCTGGGGAGGAGAGTGTGTGAAAAGTAAATGTAATAATATAGTGTATAGCTGTTGCGAGCTGACGCAAGTGTTTTGTTTGATGTTGGTCAATTTGCACTCCTTGCCGTGGTAGTTCATTCAAGCAAAGCAAAGTGCCTATTTTGCATTGTGCTAAATCTAATAACATAATTTTCGCAAAACTTCTATTACTGTTTTGTTTCCCATGCGCTTTTCCTGAGCATTAAGTCGTCAGGATGGATACTTTAACCCCTTTCGTACTAGTTCATTAATACACATATTTTAGCGCACCCAAAACCCTATCCTATCAACCATGGAATAGGCACCGAAATTAATCCTCCTCGGATACGTGGCAGGATCTCACGTCCAATCAAATTCTAAAGTATCGATTACAAGATGCGCTACACGAACAGTACCGAAGCAGAGAGGGAGGACCCTAGTGCGTTCCAGTTCCGTCCCGTGGCGGAAGGTGGATGAGTGGGTCATTTTTCCAGCGACGTGAAGTAAAATAAATCCCTTCGTGTTTAATGCTGGAAGGAAAGGTTCCCGGTAAAGTCGAAAAGTGACAGCAACAGCCGCGGCAGCAGTTGAAACAATAAAGCCAGCACAAACGGCTGTTTTACCGCCTTGTGTTGTGTGCGCGCTGAAAGTATCGATGTCCACGACTCTTCTTCGCCACGGCTGTCCGCCGACCAGCAGTCACTTGTTTTGATCGCACACGATCGACGGTTGACCCCGGTGTTGTGGTGCCAGGGGGGGTGGGGGGTTCTGCGGGTTCGATTTCCGTCTTCCGACCGATTTACAACAGTCCGCTCCTCAATATCCTGACGGAACGAGTTGCTTTGTACGATTTCAAGGACCGGAGCGGAAATGTTATCATTGGGTGAGACGATATTTTAATAAATGAAACACGATAATCTTCAACCGATAGGGGGTGGGAGAATGGGAGAGGCTGGTACAGTGGTTTGAATTGCTTTTCCAGGGTGCAGTTAGGCCACCTAGCTTAAAATAAGTGTTTTGAAGACTTTAGAAATTACAATAATTTGAACATCTAACAGTAAGGCTATTAACTAGCTGGGTGACATTTCCTTCTCAGAGAGATGGTAGGGCCACTCGGACAGGTTTAGAGCCTTACTCGGGACATGCTATAGCCAGTTCTCAAGACGAACTTAAAATTTTGCTACCTTTTGATAACGTTTCAAAGCAGAATAAATGTTCAGAAATTTTAAGATTGCGCCAAAGTTCACAAACACAGCTTTATTCGAAGTCGAACAATTGGTGGTACATTTGTGATTACATGCACGTATGTGCCACATTTGACGTGATAATCTGAGTTTCATGAACAAAAAAAAAAAACATTGACACGTTACAGACTACCTTGAAGTGATAAAAAAATGTCTGTTTTAGCCAATAACAGTTCCATAATAGCATAAGAGTAGGAAATATCCATGTTTATTTTAGGAATCACAATTGGAACTTAATGATGATAGGTATCGTTCAGTAACAAACAAGTCTATTGAATGAAATATGCATAAAAAACATAAATAAGCTATCATGTGATTATACTCCACTTCACTTATGAGTCGCAGTTTTACTCGAGCTATTATTATTACATTCAATAGTCGAGAGTATAGGACCATTAGCTGCATCCAGAATTGGTCAGCTCCGAAAGTACCCATCCACGAAGATTGGTGCAAGGAAGAGGACACGTATTGCTGTCGCTACTGAATCATGTGACCAGTTTTAAGGCTTCAACAATCAATACCGCCGGTAATTCACCCGGTTCCGGTGAATTTGTATGCCCTGCATTCAGTTTTGAAACGCAGCACAGATGATTTGGAAATTTTGTAGATCCAACATCCTTAGAATTCGGAATTTGACTATTGAAGCAGTTCTCCAACATCGAAGATGTTGCATGCCATATGCTTATAAATAACAGTCCCGAGAACAGGGATGAAACTTAGTACCATGGTAACCATCGAAGGCTTTCATCGCGTCAAGTGCTTTGCTAATACTACTGCAGCTATATCACCATCTAACCATGCTACATTATGCCCAGGTACTATTGATTCCTTCTTCATTGGCCAACGAAGGACCGGGCTCTGAAGACAAAACACTGTTTTGAAGAAATGAAAAGAAATTTCATAACTACTCACAATGAACGTATAGCGCGTATTGCCGAACAGCAGTTCGCGTAATGCAATAGAACCAGAAGGAACCAAAAAGAACGAAAACGCTGCTCCATCGCCTTTCGTAGCCTACTGCATAACTGCCAGTCGCCGGTCGTGGCGTTACATTTGTGGGGCTTCATTTTCATTTCAATTTACACCAACAACGCCCGCCCCGCCAACAGCAACCTCCTCCCTCACGCGCTCCACGCGCTCCCCCGTACCATTCATTGATTTCTGCGGGAAAACCACGCGCCAGGGTGAATAAGAAAAGCAAAACAACAGGAGGAGACGCACGCAACCTAAAAACACAATGGCGTCTTTTGATGCGACCGCTTGCTGTACGGCAAGATGATAAACGAAGTAGCGTAAGTGTATGTGTGTGTGGGTGGGTGTTAGTCTCCCCTCTATCTGGTTAAATGGGGGAAATTTGCGATGGAAAAGTTGGAAAAGGGACCATATAAGCTAGGGAGTATAATCAATTTGCTGTCGCATTCTTGTGCCACGCCATTTTGTTAGGGGTGCCGAAACTGTGCAATGTAAAAAATAGCATTTGGTTGCAAAAGATTATTGAATCATTATTTAAATATCAAATTCAATAAATTGTACATTGACCTAAGTTTAATTCCATTACCAAAGTGTTTGAAAAAAAAATGTTTTTGCTATTCGTTTTTTTTTATTATCAGTAAATTATTTAAAGATTGCATATTTTGCTATTGCATATTTTGCTTACCGTTAAAATCGCCACTGCATGAATTACACACAACTCAAACCTCTGAATATCGATCGATATTCAGTTTATGAAGTACTAAACAGAAACATAAATCAATTAGAAACATACATTTTACCAATATTTACATAGCAATGGATCACAACTGCGCTAAATAGCTGGTTATTTACGCTTTTTCGCGAACGTCAAATTTTGTCAATTTTTGTCAACTTCATTTCCTGGCTGCTACAAATTAAATATATTGACAGAAACTCAAAATGTGAAAAAAAAAAACTCACATTTTGACGAATTTGTGTTTTGCCACTCCTGTGGCCCCGCGCCTATAAATGTAGTCATAGGAAATTCCTCCTAACAGCAATTGGCAGGGAAAATTCTCGCCTTCATGAGCTAGTTGATTCCGAAAGGCGTGCAAGAAACACTCGTCAAATACCACACATTTGTGCCTCATTCAATTATACCACACTTCTCCTGTTGGCAAAAGATTTTTACTAAACAATGCATAGTATAGAAATTTTCATTTGCCTGAGTGATAATCAAAATTCAAGAAATACTGCTTCATGATTTTACATCTACTCCCAAAACATGTATCCCGAACGCATATGATCGAATGATGCTCGTTATGCGAGATTTTACTCGTTAAAATATGAGCTGATATCTAAAGGGCACTCATTATGAGGGGTTCCATTGTATCACATTGTGTAGCCAAGTCACTAAATCATATGAGTAAAATAATTACGAACCACAAAAGAGTTTAAATGTTATGTTACAATTACAGCGAAGAATTAGGTTATAGTTTTAATTCACAGTTTCAGTTTTCGACAAAGGCTGCGTACTGGATGCGTTTGTTCGCATAGATTTAAGGAAATTGTTGCTAGATACAACTCTCTCTCTCTCTCTCTCTCTCTCTCTCTCTCTTTCTTTCTTTCTCTCTCTCTCTCTCTCTCTCTCTCTCTATCTCTCTCTCTCTCTCTCTCTTTATATCTCTTTGAGGTCTCTTTGTGATTTCGGTAGTACGCTACCTAATAAAGTGTCTTTGATATTTAGATATTACATAGAATTAAAACAAATTCGGTATTTTCTACATGCAGTATTATCCACTATTCAAACTGCCCACCGACTGTCACCGTTGACTACCAAAGTAAATGAAAAATGCACAGTTGTTCGCAGTGACAAATACGGCACCATGTGCATCTGGTATTTGTACTATATGACAACACTAAGGTACCTTTCACGCTCACATACACACACATATACATACAACATTCCACTTCTCCAGGTCCAGTATACAACCGTGTTCAACTCACCCAGCAGATCGACCGAGTACGATCACAATTTCATCAATGAATTTACCCTGCTTTATGTGCCTTACCCGTACTACGATCACCCAGTCCTTTTTGTTCCCTTAATTTGAATGTGTCCAACATGGCGCACAAAAAAATGAACCCCAGTATGACGGAGATGCGGAAAGCAACCGGTGAATGAGATCGATCGGCAAAGGATGCGACAGCAAAGCAGAGGGGAGGGGGACAACTGTTTGACGCGTACGACCACCCAGTCTGGTGCGAAACAGAAGGAACCGATGGTAGCCTGAAAGATGATTGACCTATCCTTCCATCCACAGCCGGGAAGAGGATGAGCCTGCGCAAGACCTTCGCAACGACGGAGACCTTCATTTCTCGGATCCGTCCATCAGCTCCAGACTGCGATCGGGATAGATTGACCTCCAGCTCTTTCAGTTAACCCCTTTCTGCTGCGCGGTCAATCTCGCCCGGCAGCACAGCATTTTCTCTCGCGTCTCGTCTTACACAATAGCACCCCAAACATGGGACGAACGATCAACGGCAAACGGCGAAGTAAAGTACCATGCCGAGCAAAGGTGGATCACCGCTTTTCCTTTCATTGCCGGGATCGTGACGCTCGATTGAACATTACGTTTTTGTTGATCCTCCGTTTGCTGTGGACGTTCGGGCGATCAGGCACAGCCGTTCGATAGCAAGGGGGAAAGGACTGGACAAGTCCTCCGGAACGATGCCTCCATGCAACGATGTCAGCCGTTGGGAAGAGAAGGAGTGCACAGACTTGACTGTATATCGCAGAGGATGCGGACTTCACGGAACTTTGTTCTTCCTGTGAGGATGAAGGTTTACGTCACCGTAGTGCCGTGTGGACGTACAAGAAACAACCTGACGCCGTGGCCGCTCACTGTCTGACGCTGAAGAAAGCGCCCGAGTTGTTCCGCATGTCAGCAGCATTTTGACGAGATCAGGCATTGATGCAAGTATCCTGTTTCGTTCGAGAATACGGGGGCGCTTTCTGTCACTCGATATCGAGGAAAGCGTAGAAACATAACGGGAAAAACTCCAGATCAAAAAGGAGCGAAAGAAAAAAATACCAATTCGTCGTTAATTTTGAGATACTTGTATTAACACAATTATCAAAACCATTGAAACTCTATCTGTCATTTTTCTTTAGCTGATAGTACAAGCCTCGTGTGCTGATAACATATTTTACTTGGTGCTACTTCATCAGCTTACATCAATCGATGATAAAGCTTGTCAAGCACAATGTAGCACAGAACGAAACAAGGAAACAATTGTAAGATGATAGTTTCTCTCTAGAGTCATGATATCTTCCAAACCCTTTTCTTTGATAGTGTGATAGACATTAATTCGATCGTTTTGGATACAGCAGCAACGAAATGTCACAGGAAGTTCCTGTTACAATGTAGAGGACTTCCTGCGGATACAAGACTGCCGGCAAAGGACATATTTCGTGTGCTTTCGTGGTCCGAGTTCGTGAGGACTTTACCCGATCGAAAGGAAACACTTTAAGAAGTAAATCGAAAAAGCAAAATGCAAGAAAAGAAGTATCAAATTCATCCAGTTTGGTGATCATCCAGCATCATCAGGTGCCTACAAGGAGGTAGCAAGCTATTCGCTTGGAAGGATCAAATAAGTTATCGATCCCTGGGTAATGAGCAGAATGATGAGCAAAAAGGTTTGAAGTTTTTTTTTTTATTCAGAAGGAACGGCTTTGGCCGTATTGCTTAAAAGGTTTGAAGTTAATATAAACAGAAGAACAATCAAACAGTAGAACTGGATAGAGATGTAAAGGGTAGAAAGTGACGAAAACGATGAATACAGTAACGTTCAAAAATTCTTATCAAGCAATTTATGTCGTTGTTGTCTTCTGTACACAAAACTAGCAACTTTGCCGTTTGCAATATGTCCTTCTACTTTATATCTAGAATAAATATATTGAATTAATTTGAGTGTATTTTTTATTTTTTATGATCGATCGTTGACAAATATCACATGAGGTAGAGTAGGTTGAAAGATCTTTCATTTTCACATTTTATTAGAAGGCAATTTTTAGGATTTACCACCAACATGTTTGTTCTATAGCATATTCGAGTTTAAAAAACTGAGAAACATCGTCAATATCTAAATGGATTAAAATGATGTTTACAATAAATCAAAATATATGCCCCATAATTCATGGTCATGTAAGATTGAAGATGTATGGATAATTTATTTCAGTGCATTCTTTAAACTCATTCCTACATTAAAAGGGTGAATAACCATTCTTGCCGTTCTCCGATAATTAAACCTGCATGATTGTGAGGAAACGGAAGGATATTGATAAAATGTATTGAAAAAGTGCTAACATTGCAGTTTGATATAGCGGACTGATCTATGTTTGGAGCGACTTTTCATAGGAACGAAATTTAGAGCGATCCTTAATATGATCTTTTGACTATTATTTGGAATGGTATTGGAAGTTTAACAAAAAAAAAAATCGGTACGTACTGTACCATTGGCGCAGGCTGGTCACATCATTGGCAGTATTCAGCTTACAAAAACAACCGTCACCACTACAAAGGACAGAGTGAAGACAGCCCCAGCACACAAACTAACTCCACATTACCATTTCTCTCTCTCCTTTCCCCTCATAATCCCCACTATCACTGTTTGCATATCGTGTAACATGGAACCCCTCCTCCTCCCTCCTCCCTCCCTTCTACCTCACCCTGTCGCATTCGTCACATTTATGCTAGCTGCATCGAATCTGCTGCCGGTTGGTCCTAACAGCGTCATGTCGTGGTCGTGGTCGTGTCGTTGCTGTTGGCCGGCTGGAATAAAATGGAGGTGGCAGTGTTTGCTGGTGTGGTTTTAGTGTGTCCCTGTTACTTGCAGTCTTATGCTATAGTTGGACACTACAATGTGAAGAGAAGTTCCTGTTCATGCATGCACCGCTCTTTCGTTCGTTCGTTCGTTCGTTGGTTGGTTGGCTGGCGGATGGAAGGGATCCGACCACGCTGTTTCCTGCCTCGTATTTCGCTCTTTTCGTTCCGCTGTTTCGTCAGCGACGATACAGGGAAGAAGGGAAGAATCGAACAGCGCTCGACCAGCCTATCCGATCGAAGCGGCGTGTGTTGGTGTGTCTGTCAAAGGAGCGATGCCAAAGGAGGGGTTGGAAAGGGCCAATGTGGTGTTGTGTCCGTCCGGTTGCAAGGGGATAGTTTTCGGAAAGTTTTCCAACAGCTCATCGTACGAAACCGTCCTTCAGTCCTTACCGTACCGTCCTTCCGAGAGTATCGACGTATTCGTCGGTGTCGTCGACCGTCTTCTTAGGCACTTTGCGTTTGACTGTGTTTTTATCCTATCCTTCCACACCTTCCCTGAAACCCTTTCACCTGCGTTCGTGCTTCTACTATATCGATTTTTGGTTGCGTCAGTGTTAACTCTGCCTGGTGTTGTGTTTTGGCACAAGTGTTTAATTCGTTTGCGAAATATGCAATGATGTGCAAGGGCAAATCGGAAGCAAATGGAATAAGCGGCATTCGCCACCGTACCCTCTAACACCATGCCCTTGATGCGAAGGTACAGCGATCAAAGCGGCACACTGACATGTTACTGTCCGATCTACGCCAAAGTGCAGCGGAGAGTGCATGTGGTGCAAGTGCAATCGGTGCAAACAGGAAGCTATAGCTATACAAGTGATCGCAAAGTGTTTGCGGAACCCCAGGTGCCTTCGTACGGTGGAGCATTACAATTGTACAGGATGCGATCCGCTGATCGATTAATGGAAGTGAAAGCGAGTGAATTATGATACTTACTGGTCGGTTGACTTCCGATGTGTACGTGGTTTATGGGTGGTGCTATTTGCTGGATTAAGCTGATTTCTCGCATGTTCGTTTTGCGCATTAAATATGCTGTCTATGTTAAGAAGGAGCGACTGAATGCCATTCCATTTTGTGTTGTTTCTTGTTTGAGTAGTTAAGTTATTTGTTTGTGTGGTTTGCGGTGGCTCACTAGTACTCGTGCGTTTTGGATGGTTCACACGGAAGAGCACAGTAACGCGTTCACTCTGGGTTAGTATTGCTTTGGATTAATGAGCATTAGTGTTTTCAACATATCCATACATAATTGATACACTAGATACATAGACCAAGCATTGATTTAATGAAGAAATCAATGTTAATAAACTCCGACTTCTGCTAGTATGGCATAATAAGAGGTTGAATGTCATGTGTACAAACGTTATGAGTCAATCCAGTATCGAAAAGCCTAATTAATATAATAATTTTGGGACATAATTCATAATTTTGGTTCTCTTAATTTAGGGACATTTTCTTGATCTCTTCTTGTTATGACGGGAACTTACAGGGGTTTCCAGTGGTTCTCATAGTTGTGGGACACTTCTTTGACTCTTTCCTATGGGAAGGGAAATTCATGTGTTGGAAATTGGACTCTATGGCACACCTTTTTAACAGGCTCTTTGGAATTTCCTATAGGATTTGTCCAACAAGCGTGCTAGAGAGTTCCCTTCATATAAAGTTCATTTCATGCAGAAAAATTCAAGAAAGTGTCCCAAACTTATCTAAAGTATCCCCTGGTAAAACGGTGTCGCCTAGAAAAGAGGTTTAAAACTCTCCTAGACAATATTCACAACAAAAACAATAAATGTTAGCCAAGCATAGAATCTCATATTACTATTTCTTTCGTGTAAAGATATCGAGCACAGATGCACTGTATAGGAGGAATTTAGCAACCAGCGAAAATTGTCGCCAGTTGGTTAAAAACTAGATTAGACAGTATAAGAACAATATAAGCAAATTAAGCGAAGAAAAGGAAGATAAAAGTGATAACATTTTAAGAGCTAATTGTCAAAGCTTTTTTTTAATTACGATAGACAGAAAACTGCAGGTATAATGCAATATTTTGCCAATTGCATAGAATTAGCGGATGATGAAAAAACGATAGTAAGCGTAGTAAATATGTCGTGTGTTGCAAATAAATAATAAAACCGTGTGTTATTTCTGAATAAGAAAGTAAAAAGGCAAAGTTTATGTGTGGAAAAGTTAATTACAATGAATAATACTGTAAATATAATCGAAAAACGATACCTGAATATGAGAGCAATAAGCTTGAATTAGATACGCTGTCTCGAGCAACCATATTAGAGATGTTCTAGTTAACTTTTAATTAAAAAAATTTAAACACCTATTTATCTTACTAATTTTGTTAAACCTAAACACTCGATCATAGAAGCTGATTAGATAGTGGACATTTTTTGCAGATCAATAACGATAAAATCCTTCATATTTAATCAATTCAATTTAATTTCGTTAGTTTTGTTTCATTCATAATTTATGTAATTAGTCCAAGAGCTTGTGATACATACATATCAACAAATATGCTTAAAGAATTGAGGGGAATAGCATAAAACCTGTTTTCCAACCCAAACAGTACAGGATTTTAACACGTTTAAAAATTGTAAAGTAAATGAATGAAATCAATTTTAATAAAATAAGTAAGGAATGGTTTGAATTGTTTTGTTCTGGCAGGCCAGTTTCGGTACTTTCAGCCCAAATGATCAATAAAATGTTAAGCAATCCAACACCAAACGGAAACAGATAATTCCCAGCGCTCTAGCAGTGCAAGTTACGCCCCCTTTTCCGCCGAAAGGGGCGTGTTCGATTGAGGTGTACACTGCAAAAATAAGCTTGCCGTACACCCGCCGTGACCTGCACCGGTCGGCAGACATTCACGAATTAAATTCCAACTGGGCAAATTTGCGTTTATTATTGGACCATTAATAATTACCTCGTTTATGGCTAACATAACTCCTTAACAATCGTACAACAATCAGTATATTTTTTGTTTGATATTATCAAGGCATGTGTAAGAGTTCTAATCAAATGAAATGCTTGTACGTAACAAGCAAATTCGCAAGAGGAAAAATATGTTTGCACATCTCAAATACACAATAACATTAAACATATTAAATAAAGAAGAGTTTCAATGTAACACCGAACGACACTTTACCAATCCAGAAGCATCACGAATCCCTGCAACCCACGCCCCAACATGCTAATGCTTGAACTTCAAAATGCTGCCAGATCCTGCTGAAATGGTTCCTTCTGTTAAGCACCGCCGATAGAGTGTGTGCTGTAATTTAATGATTTTACTTTCACCTTTTTGCCTATATTTGCAGAGTTCAATCAAATACACGAAGGTGGAGCCATGTATATATCATGTGGGAGTACGGATAGTACTCCCATGGAGCCGGAAACGGGCTATGTCCCGAACAATCCCCTCTTCGGGATGCCCCTCGACAGTCCACAGGTGAGTCCAAATGCTCGTGTGTGTGAGAGTTTTTTGGTTTTCTTCGCAGCATCTGAATCGCGCAGGACACCGCGAACGAATTGCAATGCTCGATGTAATGCTCGCTGTAACATACCGACGACCGAAATGAGTTTCTTCGTCTATCTTCTTTACGCGCATAGCTCTGCACAGTAGGAAAAAGCTGTTCTCACTTTTGCATAATTCACCCGATTTGTAATATCTGAAATTTCACATTTATTGTGACGAATCTCAGCATTACTTTTTGTGAACCATAACTCCGGTTTAGTTCTTCGGTTGTGGTTCATCGTCACGCGTCGTGTAACGGCGTCTCGGTTACTATCATTACTCAGCGCCATAGAAAGTGTGTGTATGTGTGTGTTTGTGAGCATTAGAAACAATTTACAAGTTGATTTTAATTATTCGTAAAGTGTTTCCCAGTTTGGAAAGTGAAACTTTGCGCATTGCACTGGTTGGTTGCGAAAGATAAAACGATTGGTGCTATATGAAGATCAAACAAGTGTGTGGGTTTTTAGTATAATTTGCAGAATTGGTTTTGTGGGTAGTGTAGTGTAGCGTAACAGTACGTTGTGCATAAGTTCTTCCATAAAAAAAATGTTTAGTGTAAAATAAATGTTTTCATTATTTTTTTGCCATTTTTTCGGAAATGATGTCGTTATCTTATGGATGAGATGCGTTGTTTCAGTACTAGTAGAGTTTTGCGTTTTTTTTTCTTAAGTTTCTTCTTGATAGCACGTACAATACAATTAACTAAAATCAATGTCAACGAATAATTGATTTCTAAAAAATAACACCTTTAGTAGTTTTATACATTACCATTGTGAAATGCTGCCCTACTTAATCTAACATTGTTAAAACATTGCTTGGGATTCAGATACAATTTTACTTAAGTTTTCCTTTGATTGAATTGTAGTGAAGTAAATGGTTATCGTTTAGAAGAAATCATTTCTTATTATCATGTGTTATATGTATTATAAATAAAAACTGGTCGCAAAATGTATTTAACGTCAAAAAACTACCATCTTAACCATGTAGTTAACGTCATCACCAAAAACATTGTCTTTTTTATTTATTACGGTCAACAGTGAAGGAAGTTGATCTAAAGCATGATAGGCTACCAAAATCTACCATGTTAGATGTTAGAGAAAACAAATTGAAATAATGTAAAATTTTATCATATCAATAAATTGGGCTCTACAGAAACACAGTTGTTTGAGTTGTGGGGAACGTATTCAAAACAACGAGTTTGGAATAACAGACAAAAGCACCGGAATTTAGAGGATAGTTGCGATCATTCTCAGTTTGGATTACAAAGTTTATGAAGTTATGAAGTTTATGAAACATAAAACCATATTTGTTCATTTTTAGCACAATTTCCTCCAAAAGGCAGCGATATGAGCGTGTCTGAGATGACATTGTTTAATTTAATTTAATTTGATTCATTCATTCAATCAATCAATTGCAGTATTGATTTAAATGCAGTGCAAAAATGGTATTATAATGTAAAAGTTTCATTCAAAGTTCCATGAAATCTCACAAGAATCTTTCCTCGAGGATCGATTTCAAGTTCTCAATTTTGCTAATTTTATTTAGCCATGGTTTGTGTATGATTGTAGTTCATGGAAAAAGTACCTGTTTACCAAACGGAATAAATTAAACTGGCTAAAAATTATATGCCCTTCAAACATATAATTCAAAAATCAAATATCAGGCTTATGAGTTCTTTTCACAATTCCCTGGGTTCTATTACCGTGCAATATGAACAGGACATCAATCCCTAGCATAGAAATAAATATGGCAGGCTTAGTTCCCGAAAATAAAATCAAAATGAGCATTTGTATGGACACGAGCAAGTGGACACGAGCAAAAATGAAAAATGTGGTTTGATAATACAAATTTTCTGGTATTGCAGTAATATTCTACCTCGTTGTACAGCTCTTGCTGACCTCTAAGAAAAAAAGCGTGTGAAACTCATTGTGGTGTCATCACTGCTTTTGCCAAAAGGAGACAAAGTAACGTATATTGCTTTCAAGCGTGTACATCTTTTGCTAAGCTGATCACAAGACTGTTATGCCAATGGCTTAAAACAGACATTCACGCGATGGTGTTGTAACAAAATATTGTGTAACCGGTGGTGGTCACCGTACAGACAGATAGGTAAACGGAAAAGCAAACAACGACCAGCTACTTACATCATGAGAACACATTGTACCTAAATCGAAGCTGGCCACTGGTAACAGCCTTACCCCGATCGATGTTTACTGAGTTACAGGTTTAAGCAAATCAAACCGTTTTAGGTCGGCAGCTCATCCACAGTACCGGTCTGGATCAGTCATCAGTGGCCATCTTGCATAGAACGTAATGTGCAAGTATACGACAGTGTACTGGCAGTGTGCTAATTTTGTTCCTATTTTGCTAGCGCCAACACCCCGATACGTCACGGACCTAGCACATCACGTGACGGCATGTCCTTTTTTACGATCCTAATAAGATTATATTTTGAATCGGTGCTCGTTTGTTCCTGGAACCGCGCCCCGTCGTACGCAAAAGCTGTGAAGAGACGGTGAGAGCTTGCGAATATCTATGCCGCCGGAATTGGCCACCCATAATAACCGACAACATGGCGACGGATAAATCTGTTTATTCCGCGTTGAACTACTACTACTGGTAGCGCAGTCGACAGTGGGTGGAACAGGTCGGCCGTTGTCGAGGCAGGATGGAAGGCAAAGCTCATTTAGCATGTGTCCACGTGTCCCGAGCGGAACGTTTACGCAATAGCATCAATGCCGCTATTTTACCACCCATTTTGTGACAGGCAAAGGAAAAGAACGGTTTATGATTGTATAGCAAAATCGCACTTTAAACACTTAGAGTGGTATAGCTGCAATATTTGTTCTGCATCTTATAAACACAACATGGGCCATTCTGCTGCGGCCATGTTATAGTTGGTATGCCTGACAGTTCTATTAACAAACACACAGTTTGTTACAAGTTCTCTGGAGTGATGAGAGCAAGTTCGAGCTCTTTGGGAGAAACACGATTTTGGACAAAACCCGGAGAGGAATTGGCCGATAAAAAAACAGTAAACTATGGAGGTGCCAATATCATGGTGTGGGGATGTTTTGCGTGGTCTGTGAATCGGCACGTAAAGTTGGATTGTAAGACAATTTTATTCTCCAACAATACAACGATCCTAAGCTCACAAAACCACTGCCTACTTCGGTGCATTGCGTACCATACGACTAGAATGGACACTCGGAAGCTCAGGCTTAAATCTTATTGAGAATTGTAGTCTATTCTGGACCAAAACGTTGAAAAGGGTAACGTGACCAACCGTAAAAAAATATTTGAAGCTCTGGAGAATTGAAGCCTGGTTGAATTTGAAGCCTCAACACATCCAAAACCTCGTTGGTGAAATGGTAAAACATCTGACAAGTTTTGGCTTGGACACCTCTATAGAGTGTCTATCGTACGGGAAGAGGACTTAATGTGACGGAAATCGCACTATACGGACCCCTATTATAGACAGGTTCGTGTGGAATCCAGTGGCAATTTCCAATGTGCCCGTCCGAAAAGGGTGCCGTAGCATCCAATCCCTTTAAGTTCTCATCCCTTAAGAAAGAGTCAAAAAAGTGTAAGTGAACGTGCAAAAAGTGCATTGTACAGTGTGCTTAATAAACGTAACTAACTCCAAGTAAACTTTAACGCGACACACCGATTGCTTTTCCGATCACTTTGGCTGGCTTTTATCAATAAGTTTAAGTTTAAGCAATAAGTTTAAGCAATAAGTTTAATTTAAATAAACATCAGCACAGCAGACAATAAAAAAGGCAAAGCCCAACATCCATCCATTCATAACGGTCCGTGTGCGAGCACACATTCGCAGGGGCTCTATTTTATTTTATTTTATCTACTTTTTGCATGCATCATAATAAATGTAACGTCAACATACTGACCACCACATACTCACCCACCCCTTTTCTCCCATTGCTCCGTGGCCATCTGTCTTTCTAGGAATGCCCATCGTCCTGTGGTGGTAGTGGCTGTTCCAGCTGTCAGGAGAACACAGCATCGTTGCCCCTTGCGGGACTGCACGGATCGGATTTCAGCGACTGCGGAAACTGTCTCGACCACAGCGGTGTACTGAGGTAAAACATTGATGCGAAACGAAAGTCAACTCTAAAGCTGCCTCCCGAAAGTCACAAAGAGGGACAAAAGTGTCCACAGTTTCGGCAGCGCAGCGCAAAAAAAAGGCGCAACATTTAGGCGCAGGCACACACGCACAAAAAAAAAAAGACTTAAACCACAATGCAAAACCGTCGCAGCAAACCCGGTAGGGACCCGGGATTGTGGTGTGGCAAGGGGAGCAGGAACAGCTGGGAGCAGGAGAAGAATAGTTGACGACGAATAGGAAGAAAATGGCGGGAAAATAATTTTAGAAGCTTTTGCGCAGCGTTGCGTGCTGGGGAGACGGTGAGGTCGGAATGGAGAAGGTTGCCTCAACCTATGCTTCATGTTGGGCGTTGCTGGGTGGAGAAGCATGGGCAGCATAAAACATGTCATTCAGTTGGTAAACCGCACGCTTCTTGCGCTGTGAATGAATGTCCCACCAACAACGGATGGGCGACTCCGGACCCTCCGAACCCCTTCCAAACGGGAATTATTTCAACCGATCGGCAGTTTTACAATGGACATTCGATTCTGGGGCTGGTCGCTAGTTTTCGCATTCACTCGGCAACCGTGTGAATTTCCCCCCGGTTCAGCTCAACTTCAACTCACGCTAGATTAGATTATGTACTCCTGTCAAAGGAATACCATTTCATTTTAATTATCTCTTCACCGGAGACAATTTTCTCTACTTTCCTTGCCGTAGCTGGTGGTTTTGCGTGTGAAATAATCGTCGCACATAGGAAAGGGCGAGTCTATTTTCCTCCCCAATGAGACCCACTGTGAGCAAATTGTGTCCATCCATGCCGCTGCATGGATTACTCGGTAAGCGTGGAGAGCCCTTGGCGGAAGGCGCTATCGAGTTACTCGCCTCGAAGATGCATTGGCGAAGCTGTAAACCGATCGGCATGCGAACCTCGGACGGCATGAATGGGGCTTAATTTGCGGCCTGCCCGGTCACGTCGCTGTACGTTCGACTAGAACACTGGCGAACCGCGGTGTTCAAATTAAATCAGATTAAATTAAGTGCGAAAACAACATATCATAACAACCGGTAGAAACGATGGCGCATTGCTGCCAGCATCATGCCGATTTCCCGATGAAAAAAATAAAACCATAAAAACTCTGCTAAAGGATAACGAGGCCGGCCTGGTGATATGATCGTCAACTCGTACGATTTAACAACATGCCTGTCATAGATTCAAGTCCCGAATGGGGACCGTGCCCGTAAGACTGGCGTAAGACTGACTATCCTGCTATGGACAGTGAGTAAGTCAATGTAAGCCAAGCCCACTAGTACCCAAGAGGTACCGTTGTTGGTTGTAGTGCCAAAACAGTAGAAGGAGATCCCGGCATGAATTTACGATCAGTTTCAGATTCGGCATGGCTTCAAGATCACTTCCAATATCGTAATGGATGCAGCATCAGTCCCAGTACCAGTTCAGAAACTCTTCCAGGACAGGAATAATTCAGAATCAGTTCAAGGACCGATATGAATTGGAGATCTGTGACAGGACCGATAAGCGTGGGAAATCTATCTCAGGACCGTTATAGGTCCAGTATCAGTTCCTGGACCTGTATGGGTTATGTATAAATTCGAGCAACGGTGTGAGTTCAGGACCAGTTCCAAGAATTAGTACAGAGTAAGCACTAATCATAGAAGCAGTATGGGTTGGGACATGGGTTGAGGATCAAGTACAGTAATTTTATAGGTTCAAATAACAATTTCAGGACCAATATGGATTTCCGACTTGATCCAAAGCCAATGTGGATTCAGGATCCTGTTCTCATTCCGATATGGGAAGAGTATCAGTTCCTGGCCAGATATCAAGACCAGCTTTAAGGCTGATAAAGGTTCAGAATCAGTTACATATTCGGTATGATTTCGGAATCAGTTCCAGGACTGAAATGGGTTGAGAATCATATCCCGGGTTGGAGAGGTTTCAAGACCAGTTCCAGTATTGTTATGGTTTCAGGAGCAGTTACAGATTTGGAATTTGTGTTTAGGATCAGATATACTTCCGGTAATGGTTAAGAATCAGTCTTCTTTTCCTTTCATCTGCCCTGGAGTAATGCCTTTTTCCACACCCTGAAGTACTTCAGCTATTTTGCTTAGCTCATTGACCTATTACCACGAATGGAGACCCTAAGCGGTCACACAAATGCAGGCCGTTACGATGAGCGAGAGTTTGTATGACGATTTTTAAACTAGAGAAGGATTGAGAAGCAAATTGAATTGTGAGCAGGTTTTTTTTCTTCGGAGCCCTTCGAGACCTCGGTTGAGGCCCCACGTGGTCTCTTAGTTTGCGTACTGCTTAATCTGCCACTGGCTAAGCTATTTAATTGGGACAAATTAACTAATAATACAATATACAATATATAATACGTTGCAGGTAACGAGTGCAAGCATCTTTTGTGTCATTTTCACAACCCTTTTTTTCTCCTCTCAAACAGCTCACAAAGCAACCTTGGCAGCTACTGGAGCGAGGACATGAGCACATTTCCCGGCCTGCCTCCGCTGGACATCGATCCACTACCGAGCTTGTTTCCCTTTTCTCCCTGTGGTGCTTCCTACAAGTGAGTAATCGTCCCCGTTTTCCGTTACCGTGCATACCGAAGAGGACTTACCTCAACATACCACCTCCCTCTCCTACCTCTCACCTCAGTAGACCGGAGCGACCGACGCATGACGTTGCGGACGTGTTGCTGTCGCTGAAGCACGCCGTTCTGAAGCAGAGCCCAGACCCGCCACCGATCGGTCAGGGGCAGAGCTTTGCCACCCCGCAGGCCTCCCTCTCGTACACCGTCCATCCGCAGATGCTGCTGTCGCCGGCCAGTCACCATGGGCACGGATCGCATGCGCACTACAACCAGATGCCATCGCAGACGGGTGGCCCCTACAGCACCAACTATTACGACTCGTCCTGCGCACAACACTCCGCTCCCCCGATGTATCCCAGCATGAGCGTCAACGTCAGCATGAACATGACAATGCACGGGTACGGTGCGGAAGCGTCCGTCCCCATGCAGTGCTCCCAGATGCAGTGGGGAGCGCAGAATGCCGCCTCGTCCGTGAACGTGCTCTATCCGCCACTGCTCAGCCCGGTGCCGTACCCTCCCGGCACGACCTACTCCTTTACTGCGGACTTTCGCCCGCAAAGTCAGCCACCCCCTCCGCCTCCCTCCGGAGGCTCGCTGTCTCCACTGGCGCACGATTCGTCGCGCAGCTCTTCCACAATGACTCCCCAGAAACAGGTTCTGCCGCAAGCGCAACATCTCCAACAGCACCAGCAACAGCAACAAACGCTTCAGCAACAGCAGCAACAGCAGCAGCAGCAGCATCAGCAACAGCAGCTCCAGCAGCATCAGTATTACCAACATGCACACCATGCTCACCATCATCCCCAGCAGCACCAACAGCAGCAGCAGCATCATCATCACCACCACCATCACCACTCACAGTCGGGTTCGGCGGCCGTATCGCCCAACGCCGACTGCACACCACCAAAGAGCACCACCCCGCCCGACTTTGGCACCGTCGTGGACCATCAGTCCACGCCGCCAACAACCACCACCTCGGCTGCGGCAGTTGCTGTGGCGGCGGCATCCGCCGTGGGATTCGCGGCCGCCCTCAAGATGAAGGCCGAAAGTCGTGTGCTTGGTCTGGGCTTTGCGGACACCGTCGACCAGCGGACAGCGGCCATTGGCGAGGACGACGAAGAGGAGGACGGCAGCGGCAGTGGCAGTGACGGTGCGGCAGGCGGTGACAGCAAGCCAAATCTCTGCCGACTCTGCGGCAAGACGTACGCACGGCCCAGCACGCTCAAGACGCACCTGCGCACACACTCGGGCGAACGGCCGTACCGCTGCCCGGACTGCAACAAGAGCTTCTCGCAGGCGGCCAACCTGACCGCACACGTCCGCACGCACACGGGCCAGAAACCGTTCCGTTGTCCCATTTGTGATAGGCGCTTCTCGCAAAGCTCCAGTGTTACGACGCACATGCGAACGCACTCTGGCGAACGGCCGTACCGGTGCCGGGCGTGCAAGAAGGCGTTCTCGGACAGTTCCACGCTGACGAAGCATCTGAGGATACACAGCGGCGAAAAACCGTACCAGTGCAAACTTTGTCTACTAAGGTAAGGGGCCCACAAGTAGCTTGATGTGTGTGTTTGTCCTTCCACAGGAGCAGCTGTAGAAGGCAAAGCAACAGCATAATTCTAACAAATCCACTCACCTTTCTGCCCTTTTTCTTCTGCGTTAGATTTTCACAATCCGGCAACCTGAACCGTCACATGCGCGTTCACGGCAACAACGGGCAAGCGCTGATTACTTGACACCAAAAAACGTCGCAACTTTCGTCTGCATCGTCCGTCGGTCACGGCAGTCTTCTGCCAGCACACTACCACCGTCATCCGTACCAGTCCTATCAGCATCACCAATACCAGCAGCAGCAGCAACAGCACCAGCACTATCAGCAGCAGCAACAGCACCAGCAGCAGCAACACCAACTCGCCGAATCCGTTTCAACGGGACACCATCTTGCCGCCCACTCGGAGGCGGCCACGGCAGCGGCAGCACAGTACTTTTACAACCAAAATGCAGGCAGCTTCCACCACCATCACCATCACTACAATCGCGCCTGCACTTCGATTGCTGCCAGCTCGGCTGTGTCCAGTGCTGCCAGCCAGAGCAGTTCCGGCACGACCACCACACATCCGTTCAAGTCACTTCCGACGGCAACACAGCTGTCCTACTTCGAGGAGTACCACCACTTCCAACAGCAGCAGCAGCAGCGCACTAAATACGAGGACAACCTGACGTTGTTCGGGAGGAATAATTTTGTGAATATATTTTAACTGGATTTCGTTAGAACAGGAAAAACAAATTAAGGGCAAACGCGAAACAGTCCAATGCGAAACCACACTCTGGTTGTACGATCATTGGTTGCTATGGTGACAAGCCTTTTGTTCGCAATTAAACCCCCCCCCCCCCCCACCCAACGCCGTGAGATCTAGTCATCCAACCCGGAGGCCTGTGTAGTGTTAGGCACTGACAAAAACCAGGACGATTCCCAGCTTTGCTCTTAAAATGATATCGTTGTAATACGATTGATATTAAAATACAAAACGGCACAGACACTTCTCGGACGCGGCAGGAGACGGAAGTAGGAATATTAATAAAAACGAACAAAGAACGCATACTTACTATACTTAGCATTTAATTAGAAACTAAGCTCAGTTCTGAAGTCTGTTTTGTTGCATCATTCCGAGAATACTCAAAGACAGATGCGCTGCATCATGCATCCAATACAGCAGTTACACGTGTAATCGTAGCTCGATTTACAGGTGCATACAAATCCGTGCAAGCACTAAGATTGAGGAGAAGCAGAAATGTAAGTAACATTTCTACAACAAAGATTATTATTAAATAAAACAAAAGTGTACAACCACCATGTACAAATCGTACCCATTCTACGCTGGTAAATTCAATACAAAATGGTAATTACTATACAGTTCCATTATACTTTTACTAGCGCCAGCATAAATATATAAAAAAGAGGAACGTGATGATATTTGAATCAAATTTCTGTTACAACCAATTGTCCCGTTGCAATCATGCAATCATTTTTTTTCATAATTTTTATTGAAAATCATATAGCAAACCTTTCGTGTCACTCTTAATCGCGATAATTATCGGGCATTGCACCGCAATTCTAAACTTCTTATCAATAACATACTATCGCATGCAAAATTATATCTTATTGCGTGTTTTTGACTCATCTTCTTTTCTGCTCCCGAACAAAGCAGACCAACCTATAGCATATATAATGCCTTGGCAAAATTGCTTCTGGGCGTTGCGATATCGCAAAGTTCGATTTTTCTGATTCTTTTGAACATTCTCGTCATTTTCTGTGCTCTCCTATCCTATTCGGGTGTTTCCTTCATGGTATTTCCTTCGCCTTTTTCACCTTGTACAATCGCATCTCGAAGCCGGAGAGTAATCTTGTAAGGTTGGGTCATAAATTAGGTCTGACGTCATATACCTTTTACCCTTATCGATATATCTGATGGTGGATTTGTTGGCGGCTTGTTTATTCAGAGTCTTAGAGCTATCAGATGTCGAATATATGGTTCGAATGTACACATTTTCCGAGCAAGTGTGGGAAATTAATGTTCTTAATCGTAGCTGAGAGATGATCACACATTTTTTTTGCTTAATATTATTAATGTTTTAAAAAAGGAATCGAAAAAACAAACAAAACAATGGTGCGATAATCGACTGCATTCATATGCTAGCGAGCGGGTGTTGTTATGTGGTAGTTCTCTTTTCTTCTCAAACCAAGAGCATCGAACATGCAACATAACAAATTAATAATAAAAAAGAGACCATATTGTGATTCTCGCAGAAACGCAGAGAATGAAATCAATAAACGCATTTAAAAGGTAAGATTATCATGTTTTTGGTTCGACTAGGCTTCTAGTGCATTCGTTAATCGATCATGTCGTTTGCCTGGTTGCTATTGTTGGGGGATAATTTCATGAACAAGGGGCGAATTAAAAAATCATAACAATTCAAGATAAAAGAATATCGTAGGACCGTACTCATCCGTCCGATGCATAACTAACTCTAAATAATTCGTATTAAAAGAAGAGGAAAATAAGCCCAAACGGACTGTGAAGAAACTCGCTTACGTAGCATATTAACGTTCTTGCTGCAGATTGATGTTGATCTTCCAGCAGCCCTGTTATATATGCTGCTCGATCGGAGGATGTACCGGTGATGCTACTACATCACGAACACCTTTTCAATCTTTGGCGAACGGAACGTTTCGTTTGTTTTGGGGCAGACAAGTACGTCGTTCTCGCGACGCATCTGCTCGATCGCTTGCTGACCAAAGATCTGTCCATTTGGTAGCATCATCGGCAGGTTGTGTTCATTCAACGGTTTGCCAGTAATTCTGAAAGTGAACAAAAGTTTTGTTTAATTGATCCACAAATGCCTCCTCTCGATTTCGAGCCTTACCTGCAAATCAGCCGACTCTGGGCACAGTGCGAGAACGGCAAATTCTCCGCTATCTCGTTCACATTCTCCTGGCATACCGGGCAGTTCATGTTTCTGGATGTGTGCGAATAGCATTGGGGCGTTTTCAGTGCTGAAATGCCCGCCTGTACGGCCACACTCAGTACCGACTGGGCCGGCAGCTGAAACAGCCGATAGTTTTCCAGCCGGAAGTGTAGCACCAGATCGTGCCAGCGCTGCGGATCGAACAGCGTTTTGTACGGTTCGATCTCCGTACTCACCGGGAAGGCCAGCAGTGCCATACACTGGCGTATCTCCTTCAGCTGCTCGTGCTCAAATGCCGGGAAGTACTTCTGTGCATGGCGCACCGCCAGCAGTCGCTTATCGTCGCGGATCAGCTCGACGAACTCTTGCACGCGCAGCTGGAACTCGATCGTGGAGTTTATCTTCTTCAGCTTCGACTTGTTGTCATTGCACCAGGCGATGCACTTCACCGTACAACGGTTCACCAGATCGCGCTCCACCTCGCGTGTCACCTGGAAGATGTCCAGGTTGGTCAGATCGCGGATTCCGCTGCGCTCAGCCAATCGTTCCGCGGTGTCGTAGTATCCCAGGCGCAGGAAATGCTCCACGATCATGCGGTCCAGCCGGATCTTCTTCCACTGGTTCGTGGCAGCTGCCTGCAGTTCCAGCGTGGTGGCATCGACTGGCGGATTGACGTTCTGCTTCAGATGCTCCAGCCGCCGTTTGCAGACGAACCCGGCCGACAGCTCCTCGGAGATACTTTCCTCGGCCTTGCGCTTCAGCACCTGCAGCCGTTCGACTACCCCGCCCAGAAGACGCGATATTTCCGTACTGTCGGATCCCTCCGTCAGTCCCTTCTCCAGCTCGGACGCCACATTCTGTATCTGGCTCAATTCGCGATCCAAAGTCTTTTGAGCGATTCGGAAGCGTTTGTTCAAAATTTCATACGGTACCTAAAAGAGACGGAAGAGAGGGAGAGAGAGAAAGAGTGTGCGGATGATGTCCGGAACATAGGAAATTCAACAACAACCGAATAGTGTCGCAGGAATCAACTGATCATTGTGTCACCGTTGCTGTAATTCACCTAAACCAAATCTAACAGCTGACGTTCACTTTTGGCTGCGAAGGGAGCGGTTAGGGTGAAGGTAAGGGCGAGTAGTATGCTGGGCACAAAAATGGAATGAAAAAAGGCACTTGACAAGTGCACAGAACTGCAAACCCCATTTTATTTGCCTGACCTCACGCCCGCAATAGAAACAGCTTTATTGACAAGTAATATACGGTCCATTTTGTCACAGATGCGCTCATCACCAGCAGGTTTTGCAATTACGACGCAAATAGACAAGCATATTTTGGACTGTCCAAAAACACCAACGAACGAATGACAAAATAATACAGGTGCAAATTCTTACCTTCAGGGTAGGATGTTCCATTGCACGGATTTCGGCCATTGCTGCCTCGAAGATAATGCCTGAGATTGCGTTGTGTATGTTAAAGGAAAAAATTCACACTAGACGTCACTGCTGTTGCTGGTGGTGCTGATGCTGTTGGTGCTGTTTGTGTCTCGCAGCAGTAATGGTGGCAATGAAACCACCCAAACCAGAACGGTGCAACAAAGATATTGCGTTTGTGTTTGCTTCCGATTGTCGCCAACTACATCTCATTCTAGCCACTGTACTGCAAAGGCTGGCACTTACGAGGAAGCAACCGAGGTAAGTTGTCGATCTCTGCGTGGTTTCGATAGCGAACGATGTAAGGATTGGAAAGACACGAATTCGCTACGCCAAACCTGAACTACGCTGACTGCTTTTCTCGTGAGTTTTCTTTTATCTCCAACACTCTAGCTTCTTTTATGCCACAACAACAAAGTTCGCCATCTCAGCCACACTTGGGCGCTGTTGGCTGTAGAGTGAAAGAGAACACGAGAGAGTTGTTTTGATTCGACTGCCCATATGACTGTTTGACGTTTGGTAACGCATAGCGATGACAGTGAAGCGTTACGAAATCACGGGCTAGCACAATGGTAATTCTGCGGAAAATGTTGGACTATTATTCAAATTGTATTTTTTTTCATGATGAACGGTTATCATTTCGTTTATAAAAATTTATTGGTAATAATGAGAGTACCCTGATAGTTAATTAGGTACATGCACGATACTGGCCAATAAAGACGCGGTGTATTCCTATCCAGACGTGTATTCGGTACCAAGGAGTAATTTTCTGTAAAGTTCAGTTCACGGGCCGCATTGCTTCAAAAATAACTATGTTGAGGGCCATTTGACGCTACCTTTAACTTATGAGTGAACGTTTAAAATTCGTTTTTATAACGAAATACTAACGATACTTGTACAGTTTCGTGTTACTAAAGCTTGATTTTAGTCTAAGAAAAGTAAAACATACAATTTCATTTGAAAAAGTTATAATAACGTAATATTTATATTAACTCTGGCAAATTCATCATATAAATAAAATAATATAAGCTCCGCAATATAAGCTCTTGAGGGCCGCATGTGGCCCGCGGGCCATAGTTTGGAGACCCCTGGAATAGATCGTAACTCCAAGAAAGAATGCTTTGTTAGTTTATGTTTAGTTTATTTTATCCTTCCAAAAAGGATCGAGTCACCCATATACAAGATCTCTGTTTAATTTCTCATTATCATTATCTTTTGCAAAACATACATGAAAAGATCTCCTACAGCCGGTAATAATTCCTTCGATTTTTAATTTTAGTCGTTTGAAGAATTTATGATATTATTTGATGTTACCTGCATAAATTTGCTGTTATACGTGAACTATGTTTCTTTCACTATTCCTCATCCATGACATTTATTACCCAAATCAACAGCACGCCCTAAATTGACCATAAACCAAATTTACACATTGATTTATTGATTGATCTTCTTTATTTAATTATCGAACAAAACAAAACAACAGGTCACATAACCGGAGAATATCGATCGAGTTTACCATGGTACAACTAATCGAGCTTTCGAATCCGTTTGCGTGTCGTATTTCTTTCTTTTTTTTTATCACCAGTTTGTAGTGTATAGTCTTATGTACAAATTTTCGAAATAAAGAAAGATAGCTGTAGATACCACACCACGTACTTTAGGAGAAAGAGACTAATAAGAGCACCAGACCTGTCCACACCAGTTACATCGAGCCGATCGGACGCTTCTCCGCGAAATCTAACGATTGGCAACCGTAGTGATTGATGCTTGAATAGTAAGCTTTTTTGCAAAGTTCTTATCAGCCTAGAGGTAGCTAAACGAGGCGGATATGCTGGGTGGAGGGGTTACTGCAAGGGGGAAGAATAAATAAACAGCACATTCCTCCTCATTTATCATCAACGTCACGCTGTTCCTCCCCGATTGTTGGAGACACGATCATACATTATACGACAGATCATACATGAACTGAATGTACAGTTTTTGCTTGATCAGCAGTATTTTACATCGCACAGGCTTCTGACGAAAATGTCTCAACAAGATGTAAGATGCAAATGCTATGCTGTCGAGTTTCTGTCATTTCAACGAAGAAACAGATCGTAGATCGTTTAAATCGGGCTTGATGGTTTCAATAATATCATATATCCGATAAGAACTCGTGTGCTTGTCTTGTTACTGCATTCAATACTTGTGAACTTTGATTATTTCAAAAAATTGCTGATACTTCCAAACTGTTTGCTCGAACAATCTTATTTACACACACACACCCACCCACTCTTCTATATACTCTTCCAGAGGCAATGGACACAAAAAAGCAATCTTCCGAAATTCAAACTTTGTAAACTGATAGAGGTTTGACACACGAAACAATTTGGATGATAACCGATGAATGGTATAGATCTTCGATAACGGTAGAACGATCGGAAGGAGGTTGCTTCTGCCATCGCTGTAGTTTCAGCGAAAGACGCAGAGAAAACCTTCACAATATGTACAATATAAAATTAACAACGTTTTGCTTTAAAAATCCGTTTCCTTCAGAGCTTCTGCAAGTGCGAAACCTTGTGGGCTAGGGGGCTCTAGGAGCGGTCTAAAACCTAGTTGGACCGCGGTATCCGGTGCACCGTGTGCAGCGAACACATAAAACACGACCGAACGCTAAGTTTTGACTTGTGGGATCGCTTATTTACCGATAGGTCATCGGTTGCGATTGAACAAGGAAGAGGATTAGTCGGAATGACTCTGTGGCTGTTGATGCTGCTGCTGAATAGATTTGCTATCGTTGGCACTGAGCACAAAGATGGGTGAGCTATAGTCGACATACTTGTCCGCACCGATGGCGAAGATTTTCTCCCCGTTGGAGTAGTGCTTGGTCTTGGTGCTGCGGCCCCGCTTAAGCATCACAAACACCACGAAGATGGCGACTAGGAAGGCGGAAGCCGTCGCCAGCACGAACACGATCGTCTGGAACGTGTTCTCCGGTATGCCGGACGATGGCTGGGCTAGTGGAAGACCGACCGAGATGCGGTGCGCAAATCGCGACTGCGTCATGTCCGCTATAAGCTGACCATGGTACAGCGCAAACGATCCATCGCGCACCATTTCCTCGATCGCGTACGCATCATCGACCTTGGTGCTTTCGATCAGATCGAACCGCAGCGTAACGCTTCCGTCGGCGTTCTCCTGCACCCGGTAGTTGTCATAAATGCTGCCAACCAGCATGGACAGCTCGGTGCGCAGCGTTTCGTACACGTGCAGCAGCGGTCGCTGCGGATGCATGTTGTTTAATCGCAGCTCGATCTCAACCACATCGATCGGTGTGAAGATACAGGATCGCTGACCACGCTTGAAGGTGCTGGACAGTGGCAGTTGGTTGCCGGCCGCATCGACACACCAGCACGTGTCCCCGTTGCACTGCATCGGTTCGAACGAGCCGGCCGTATCGCAGGCCACGGGGAAGGAAGCAGCCATTTGCAGGGCTTGGCAGCGTGTGGCCGATGCACTCAGCCGCTTGGCGATCGGTTCGGCTCCATTTTCGCTAATATAGTTGCGGCTCTCGGCAGTGCGTGCCAGCTCGATCACCTTCTCAGTGGCGGAGGACACCGATCCGATGTAGCGCGGCTCGGGGGCATAGTTGGAACTGGCCACGGACACGGGCTGTACGGGTTCAAGGTCCTCGTCCACCAGGTAGTTGTTCTCGTCCACCAGGAACGTGATCTGGCGGATCAGTTCTTCCATCACTTGTAGGAGAGATAGTTAATGTACATAATGTGGGTTGTGAGTAAATTTGAGATTGCATGACGTCACTAACTATACTAACCTGGATCACTTGAGGATGTTTCAACTGAGTCACCGCGTCGTCGCGCCTGACGACTGCTGCACTTCGGTTCGGAGCCCTTCGTAAGTGAGCCCTTCACCGGGGCCCCCTTCTTATCTGCGCACCAGCACACACCAACCGGGGCCGGTGGTTCCGCAATGGTGGGCGCAGTTCCGTTCGTTCCGTTCGACACGTTCGTCGTATCTGCCATCGATCCCAAACACTGCACCGGACTCCAGAAGCCCGTCTCCGGATCGCAGCGTGGCTGGAACCAAGTGTTAGGCTGGCCGGCCCGTTTAGCCGCCATCGCGTTCTTTAACCGTAGTCGCTCGCATTGCGACAGCACCGGACACACGCCATTGCATGCCTGCTCACTGTGGAAAAGGTTTTTCGATTGGCAGAATACACCGCGCGGTAACGTGACCGGGACACATTTGTTCAGCCGTGGGCTGAAACGCCATCGAGTGATACTGTCGAGCTCGTTGCTTTCCGCGCCCGATTCGGCCACCTGCAAGCAGCTCTGATCGATCGACTCGAAACAAACATCTCCTGTGGGGAAGGGTCGTGGAAAGATAAAGACAAGGTTGTTAGATAATGATGTACGGACACCATGCTCTTGAGCTACAGCTACAACAGGGTACGTACTGGTCTTGCCACAGCATACGCCCCGGTTGCTGATCGGATTTAGCTGACAGATGTGCGTCGAGGGACACGTGTCGGCATCGGTTTGCGGTCCACACACAATCTCCCGTCCGCTAGAACGCAACGGCAGTCCCTCGGGACAGACGGACTCGCGAATCGGCACGCAGATAGGCATCTTAGGACACGGTACCGAGATACACTCCACCTGGATGAGCTGGCACTCCTCGCCCCGTGGACACGAGATCTCGCCGCACGGATCCCGACACTCGCAGGTCTTGCAGCCGTTCGCGTCAATCCTGTACCCGTACTCACACGGTCGGCACTTCAGCAGTGGACATTCGGTTTTCGGGAACAGCTCACAGTTCGGTTGGCCATTGTTCGTGCGGGTGCCACTCTTCTCGTTGCCGAACTCGTCCACACACCAGCAAACGTTGCCAGGGCCGCACTGTATCGTCCGGAAGCTGCCGTCGATGTCACACTGTGCGATGTACTTCTGCTTTGGTGGAACGCCCAGTTCGGACGCTTGATGCAGCTGAATCGTTTGCAGATGCTGGCAGGCCGTCTTTAGCTGCGGTTCCACGCACTGGGTGCCGCATCCGTTCGAGCAGCAGCGCTTTGACCCGTCGCAGTGCGCATCGGTGCGACACTCGTACTCGCACGAGTCGGACTCGGAGTTCTCCGAACCGGGCGGCACCAGGAACGGACACTGGCCGGGCTTCTTGGGGAAGCAAGCCGGCACGGGCGGACAGTACTCACCCTCGCAGGACACCTCCACCGAGCGACACTCTTGTCCGTCCGGGCAGTGAACGCTATCGCAAGGATCGCGACACTCGCAGGAAGGACACTGCGTGTCCGGATCCAGCACGAACCCATAGTCGCAGCCCATGCGGCACGTCAGATCCAGACAGCCCAGCGATTCGCGCACTGCCTCGCAACTCTTGCCGGTGGCGTTGAATCCGCGCGTTTTGGGTATTTCCGTGCCGAAACCATCGACACACCAGCACTCCTCGATCTCGACCTCCACCAGCTGTTCCTGCACGGGAGTGGGCAGGGTCGGCACCACGAGCGGACGCTTCAGCAGCGTCGATGGTTTAATTTCCGGCTTGTCCAGATTGGCGTTTCCATTCTTCGATTCCAGCCGGTTGAAATCGATGATCTTGGCAGACCGTGCCTGAACACCCGGGTAGCCCGGCAAGATGCCAGCGACCTCGCCCGCGATCATCTGATCCGCGCTATGAACGGGCAACAGTTTGAGTGTACTGTCCGGCGCGGGCTTAGCGGCACGGCGGACACGACCGGCGGGGGTGTTTACCGAGCTGACCTCCGCTTCCGTAGCAGCGGATGATGTGGTCGTGGACGTTAGCGCAAGACCCGCGGCTGATGCATCTTCCAGTAGCTTTCTCATCCGCCGGATACTGTTCTGCTCGATGTATTTGCGCTGCTCCGACAGTTTGACCTTCGTTTTGCGCGTCACGCACTGCATCGCCTGATAGCCGCCGTCCGATGTGCAGGACGGAGCCGGCAGGGCAAGCTCCATTCCCTCCACCGTGCCTTCCATCCGGTCGGAAAAGTCGCGCAGATATTCGCACACTGTACAATAGAAGAGAGCAGTGATTTATTTTACGCTATTGAGCAGTGTGCCTAAATAACTTATTTTTTATAAATAAACTACATTAACATAAATAACATAAAACTCTGCCTTAACACAAACCTCTACTGATGATCCTAGGTTATGTAAGTAACACACAATCCTATTATGCGATCATCCGCACCAAGGGAAGAAGATCTCAACGGAATCTTCTTCTCTTGGTATGATTGTCTTGGTCGATTGACACGATAATACAAGCTTACTGTCCAACATCATTCCTGCCTGAACTTACTTGTTTGCTGACGTTCTTCCGCCGCTTCGTCGTCTTCACCTTCGACCACCAAAGGACAGCAGACGCTGCGCGACTCGCCGTGCAGCTTGCGACACTCGTGCGTCTCGATCGGGCACACGATTGTATTTGACATCGATCGTTTGCGCCCGTTTACCTCCTCGTCCTGCTCATCATCATCGAAAAAGGTGCGGCTTTGATACTCACGACTCTTGGGACGATCTGTCGGAACGAAAAAAAAATCGATTAGAATAGGACCACCCTTGGACACCAGATCTCCCGCACTTACCCATATGGCAGAACAGCAGCTCGCCCGTCACGTTGTCCGCTAGCGGGGTACCGATTTCGCACGGGTTCGAGTACACCAGGTCGGGCTTGCAGACGGGCTCGGACGAGCAAAGGCCAGAGTATGCCTCACACTTGGGATCCTTTGCCACCTCGCAGTGGGACCCGGCGGGGCAAAGGTAGCCTTCGCACGGTTCCGAACACTCGCACGTCGGACATCCGTTGTGGTCGTTCTTGAAGCCGTACTCGCACACCGCCGCGCAGATATTGTGGTCACAGAGGGTTTGTGCACCACCGTCTACACTGCGCCCACCACTACGCCCTCCGATCATATTCTCTATCGCCTCGCAGCTCACGGTAGCCGCTGCGCCCATCGTTCCCTTCAGCTTGTTGCCCGTTTTCGGATCCACACACCAGCATACCAGCCCATTGCGGGAGCATTGGCGAGTGGAGAAGCTACCGCCAGGGCCGTCGCACTGCGGCACATACCCGCGACCTTCGCGCTCATTCACAGACAGCAGCTCGGACAGCATGCGTGCCTGATGGCAGACCGTGACGTTGTGCGGCTGCTGACAGTTGCGCCCACACCCATCCGACTGACAGCACTTCTGCATCTGCGGGCACTCGAGATCGTGGCTGCAGGGCGTCCCGCACAGGAAGCCGGCATTGTCCGTCGATTCGATCTCATTCGCCCGCGGGCAGCTGCCCGGCTTCTCGAACTGCAGCGAGGCCGGACAGCACACGCCATAATCGTTGCCACCCTGCACCAAGCAGCGGTACAGCGGGGGACAGCTCGGTTTACCCGGATCCGTTCCACACAGGAAGGGACGAATAGTGCCCGTGATTGCTAGAGGTTGCCCAGCCGGACACAGGTCATTCAGACTGCGCGCCTTACGACCTGCAAATGTACCAAATCAAAAAACGTTAACGTCATCAGACAACTGGACCACGGTCAGCACGTCGACACAACACTTACACGTCGGAATCGGTGGACAGGGTTCGGTCTTGCACTGGACCTCCTGCGGTTCGCACTGCTGACCCCGGGGGCATTGGATGTCCTCGCACGGATCGCGGCAGCGACAGATGGGACAGCCGGACGCCAGGTCCTTGGCGAACCCGGCCGGACAGAACATGCGACAGCTGGATGCCTGGCAGTGGTTTTCCACCCGCGTACAGTTGACGTCGTCCGCGTGGCTGCGCCTGCTGCCCGTAATCTCCACGCCGTACTCATCCACGCACCAGCATTCGGTTCCGTTCAGCTCATTGGAGCATTGCACCGGTTCGAAGTCACCGAGAGCGGTGCATCGTGGTATCCGTACCGTTTGCAACAGACTATCGCCTAATGACTTGGCGCGACGCGCCTCCGCACGCCGCAAATGTTGACATGCGGTTAATTCTAGCGTTTCTGGTGGATGAGATAAGGCAAAATGTTGGATGAGTACTTTATTTATCATTTATGCTAGGTATTCATTTAAATTTAATTTATGCTAAGTATTGACATAAAGCAAAGGATCCAAGGTGTATAAACAAAAATGAAAAGCTACTTCATTTGCGCTCATAGATCGGTGAGCTACAAATATGGGTAACACTGATGCTGAATCATTCATCTGAACGAATCTTCAAAGTTGATCTTTGAATGCCAATCTCAAACTATGAGATTCGGGAATAATCAAAGATTTTCAGGGGAGCATAGTGAGCTCGATGGCTGCATCAAGTGAAGTAAGACCTGTTGAAGATAGAGTACATGCATGGACGGCTGCAGCCTGGGACCGAGCATCCTTGAGAATAATTTTTGAGTGAGCCATGTAACGACGACATGCTCCATCGTGAGCAAGCCAACAAGAGAGACAAATATTTATGAATCATCTCGCGGCAAACAATCATCAATGATTTATGCATCTTATCGCATCAACCAAAGGTTAATGAATATTTTAAAGATAATCTTTGGAGGTTTATGAATCTCCTAGAAATCTTTAGAGATTCATGAATCTTTAGCAATTGGCTAAATCTAATGGCTTACGAATCCTTATCGAAAGGTTTCCCGCTTTCTTAGGCTCTCGATTGCAATGACATGCATCGATAAGTGATTCGAATCGACTTTAAAATAATCCTAATCATTTCTTTTCGCTGTCATACTCGTTTTATTTTGTTTTTGTGTATTGATTGCAAAATTTGGCCTCTTTTTTGTGTCTCGAGTGTCTCGAGACTCGATTCGTGTGTGCTACGTTAGGGTTGATCAATGCGTTTCTTGTGAACGAGCTCAGTTGTCTGAAGATCCCATCTACACGTGTGATGGATAATGCAAACGTTGACACTTTTAATATTAATAAATCTATTGATATTCGTAAATTTTTAGTTGAAATTCATGAATCTTTATACATTTCATTCGAGATTCGAGAATCACTCGTCACTGAAATTTAATATGAATGAATCTTTACGAATTAACTCTTATGTGTGTGATAGCGGCAGGTGATCAACTTTACAGGACTCATTTTACAATACGAAACCAGCTGCGTATCCACAAGCACACAAACATCCAGTTACACACACACACACACCGGCACTCTCGCACACCTGATTATTATCAACTAATTGGACGAGCAAGCAAGCTTTTCGGCTGTTCGGTTGCGGCGACTGTGTCTGCCAAAACCTGTTTTGGTGTGCCAGCTCTGCTTCACATCCAGGCGGCCAGTTTGCTCCATTCACCGTTGCAAAACTGCAATCAAAACCGGCCGGTCAAGCGACCCAAACTACCCACCGACCGACCGGTCAGTCCGATGGTGCACGCATTGGTGCACGCATTGGTGAACAAATTTGACACCAGCGTCTCGAGCTATTCCCGAAGCACATGCACGATGCAGGGTGTTTGCGCTACCGGTTAACACCAGGGACTGTATAGTGTACACACCACACTTCGTCTTCAAGGTGCGTTTGCACAAACCCGGAACGTCCTGTTGTGGCACAACTTCGTTCTGGCATCACGTCTCGCACACAGCAATGTTGAGTGGTTTCAAGCAGTGAAGACGCACTTCGATGGCAGCCTTGAACGCGATTAAGGCTTCTCATGGATGGGTGTAAAAGTCGAGTGAATAAATCGATAATATTTCCACGACTTCTTATCAAGTGGGACTACAACGTACAGATTCTATAATACTGCCAAAATTGAATCGTACGATAAGGAGTTTTTCGTTGTTACTGCATTAGCGTATTTCACGGATGTTGCGGATCTTAAAATTTTTCATATTAGCTATAGCGACGGAGCATCGTCAGGCTCCGACGAGCCAAATGTCGGAAGCCAAGACATCTTCTGACCCGAAGCAAACATTCGCTGAATTGAGGTGTGGATAATTTGCATAAATCTACGATTGAGACAAAACCTGCTAGTTGCTTCTTGCCGAAGGTCGTCGCCGAGGGTGTCGTCATCCGAGGTAGGTAGGCAGTATGCAGTGAGCAGGAATGTTAAATATGCGTAGCTGAATGATACGCTCCGGGGCTCACACCGGTGGCATTGTTTTGCGCCATGTTGTGCTCGTGCCAAAGACGCTTCGAAGTCCTCCGGTAGAGTTGTCGAATTTCGGAAGCTATTGCAAAATGAAGCCTTTTACCTGGAATGAACGCTAACGCCACTCACTTGTCGGCACAGAGCAGATGCAGATTTCGGCACTCGGAACATTGTCCAGCTCAACGGCATTCCAGAATGTGAGATGAATTGCGGAATGTCCAATTACTGGTGCAGGCGAGAAAGTACCTAATTGCATTCAGATTTTCGCTAATAGAAGAGGTTGCCGAAGCGAAGCGAATTCTTGAGCGGACTTGAGCGGCTCGGAAGGTGGATGGAGAGTTGGTGCATAGTTGGACGTAAAATGCGATTAAATTTTCACATTCACTGCTGCATACGTGCTATTTGTGGGTGAACAATTTCTTCCGTGTGGATTGAAATTTGTCAAATGCTTGTAGCGGACAGCGGGAACTATCCAAAAAGCGGTAAACTTTGAAATGTGCGATCAAAAGTGTGAATGTACACATGGACTTCCTCGATAAAAGTGCCCGGTTTGTAAGCATTTGAGCTTGCCCATATACATAGGAATTTAGGGGCCGATGAACCGTACAAAGTTGGTCAAAACTAAAGTATCTTATGAAACAAATTGCTATCGCCACTGCGTTAAAAATCATAGACGAAGCGTGCGAGCATTCGTATTATTTTGCTATTGCACAACGCCTCTTTCGCAGACACTGGATAATGTGATTACTTTCTTTCTGTGATTTTTTCCTCTACCATTAAACAAAACAAAACCGCACACGAATAAGCGAATAGAAGCACAAACAGCTACGAAGCATCGTCATCATCACCAACCGACATCATTACAACCACTGCTGAAGTCGGTATCTAAAAATGGAAAGTTCACTGTGTGGCTGACCAGTGGTCAACGTTGTCCCCGTTCCATCCACCCTGTTCACCTTCAGTGTGGACCCGCTGCCGCGAATGATGCTAGCGAAAGTGCAACGATTAAGCGGCTATTATCCTAGAGCGTTAAAGGCGGACCACCCTCCGGGGACGGTCGGCGAAAAGTGTGGATGTCGACGACCGGAGCGCCGCCCAAACCACCCTCCGATTCCGTCCCATCCAATAAGTGGGAGTGTTAATTTTGTGGTGAAAATCCAAAATTGCAAACGAAGTGGAGTTTAAGCTCAAGTACCGTGGTTTGATGGACGTTTGTCGTTCGTCAGTTTCGTCACTTCCGCGGAAACTCCCGAAAGCACGATGAGAAAACAGGTAGTGTTGCGTTTTGTTTCCCTCAAGCATGGGATTGTGTGGGCTGAAAGTTGAACCTTCGAGCGGTCCTATGGTAAGGCGAGAGTACATTTTTGTCAATTCGCCTAACTTCAAGGAAGTTTAAAGATTGGAAAAGAAAAAGTTCACTCCGTACCTTCGCTTGGTGAAGGTGGCTCGGCTTAGCACCATTTCCACAAACTTATTTATTTATTCGCCGGTTATTTCGAAGTGCAATTTTGCTAAACCGGTTCTATAATAAGCTTAAATGATGTACGAACTTCTATTGAAAGTTTCGTTCCGTGCAAAGTCGGTTGGCAAAAAAATTAAATAGAAGAATGAAATGAAAAACTTAATCACTTACTGATGCTTGCCACGAAGAAAGAAGAAAAAAGCGTATCCTTAGTCGCCACAAAAGGTTAACAAGACGGCAACAATGACAAGCACTCTCGCGTTTATGGAGCTCATACCATGTTGTTTCATACAGCAGCGCAGTAGCAGCAGCAGCAGCAAAAAAGCTCAAAAGAAAATGGCATGTTGAGAAGCATTAAGCTCCAAGCAACAAGAAAAGGGCTTTGTCTCCGAAACCGGGCACGTCAATTTTCTACATCCCAGGGTTTATAGGTGGCTCACTTTGCATGAAACGCATCCCGCCGAGGATGCTTTCAACTGCCAAACCCATCCACTTTACCTCCCACCGTTGTTATGGTTGCGAGTGTGCGATGAGAGGAACTCGTACACAAACGCTTTTGATGACATTTTTCACGGTTATGGGATGTGATGTAAATGTTATCACTATTTTACGATCCTGTCGAACGAGCGGCGGCGGCGGGTGGCTTTTAGGGGAGTGACAAATTTCAAACAAACGAAAGTGATTTTACCGAACGTAAATCTAGTCTTTGTCTGTAAAATAACGTGTGTCTATCTGGTCGTAGTTATGTTCCATGTTTACGATAGTCAGTCTGTGTTTAGGCATGGTAATCGGGACTGGCGCACTGAGCTGAAAACGTCTCTTGACTGCTCACTTACTGAACACTGGTATTGTTCCAAAGTTTTGTCCTTTGTGTTGGGAAAGGAAAATCCCTGTGCAGTGTGTCTCTAGTACAACAACTTTATACACACACACACTGCGGTACTCTGTGGCAGTGGAAAACTTTTGCTGGAGCAATATGGAATCGGGAGCTTTGAATCGAGTGAAGCAAACTGGGCGAAAAGTTGTCCTTTACCTTGAAGAAATTCAATTACATATTTATCCTTTGCCGCATCGCCAACATCGTCCAGCCGTCGGGAATGGTGGGGATGGGGGGATTGAAACAAACAACGATGCATTTTCGGAATAGTTTGACGGTAAATATGGTGAGAAAAGTTGATCCACACAGCCCCCAGGTGTATTGAATCTGATGAATTGGGTGCTGCTTTAAAGCGATTGCTGCACCGTACCGAATTCCAATTCATCCATTTAAAAACACGTCACCATTGTTGGCAAGAATGCACAGGGAAGGATAATACCATCCCACTCAAAGCAGCACTAACGCTGATTGCGTGCACCCGCGGTGAGGGCTTTGCTCGAGTAAAAGGCAACGTGTGAAGAGAAAAGCTTTGCAGTGCGGAAATACCGACCACCGCTTCCGGGGAAAGATCCGCACCGAAAGCTTCCCATTTCATGAAATGAAGAAGAAGAAGAAAAAAGCGCAGAAGCAATCTGCATATTATTTTAACGACAAAGCGCTGTGTGTCTCTTCAGCGCGCTTCGCACACAAAGGGGCTGCCGCTAAAACGGCGCAACCATTGCCGTTGTGCTGCCTCGATAGCAACCTGTGATCGCGAAATGGCCTCGTGATGTTACGCAATGCGGCAATGATTGACGCGACAGCCCGCGTCCGCCCCGTTTCACCCCGATGGCCAACACACACACACACACACACATCCCCGTTTCAGTTGCGCGAACTGCTCAGTCGAAGAAAAGAAACCTAATGGAAAAAGCTCGCACTGGTGATGATTTCATAACGCGCGCAGAAACAAAACCCCAAGCGTTGCCCTGGGGCGGGAGGCCAGACACACGGGTAGTGAAGGGAGGGGAGAGGCATTTGCGAAGGAATTCGACGCAGTCAATCCGCGGGTTGATGTCATCCGTTGCGCGTCGCTGCATTCGGTTTGGTTTGGGGCGGTGGCGGTTGGATGAGGTGCTCTGCCCGATCCGAGCTGCACTGGCTTTATATGACAGTGAGAGCTAAATTTTAAGAGCTGAATTTTTTACTGTGTGTGTGTGTTTGGACTCATTGTCACAATCGACAGCACAAATCAACCTCGAATTGGTGCCCTTCGCTTATTACAAATCCATACCATACACAACTGATAGCCACATTTGTGTTAGCTGTGTGTACGTGCGAAGGATAGCTGTGCGCCATACAAAGCGAAACCGCACCCAGCGATAAGGTCCGTAAAGGCCCTTCCCAAACGAGCTATGCGAAAGGGAAGGTGTGTGTACGGAAAGCGAATCGGTATTGCGATGTGATAATTAAAAATGCTTCCCCGCTTTCAACCACCTTCTCTTCTCTTCTCTAACCACGAGTCACTACGGTGGAAGGATCTCGAAGGGTGACACTACCCTAACGTTGGTGTATCATCATAGCGCGTTCATAGTGCCGTTCCGGCACTTCTTGGAAGTGACATTCATTTGAGTGGTAATTTAAAAGCACACACACACACTCAATTACAGCGTCAGCAAATAATTGAAATAGTTAATTAAGTCAATGGGCTTTTGATAACTGGGATGAACGGACTGTTCGGCAAGATTTCTAATGCCAATATTTCGGCAGGGAATAAGTTTAAATTCATTTAAAACGGTTGCAATTTAAGCTATTAGCATCTAAATGGATCGTTGTCTTCGAACCTCTTCTGTATTTTGTTGCTAAAAAGCGAACAAATTACCGAGTCATCAAGTAAAGCTCCACGGAGGCATGCAACCGAACCAGACTGCGAACAACAACAAAAAAATTGCAACCCGTGCATTTGCATTCCACGCGAGTGCACGCTGTAGTGCCGTGGAATGGCGAAAACTTTGCACGAACTATGAAACGCATCCAACCGGGCCCACCCCAACGTGACAAGGGCGGTGGAGCAGCGGGTTCACCTGTTTTGAAGTGTTTTTAATTTTCTCTCATTACTTTAAGGGTCCTTGAGCCGGACGTTTTTGCTGAGGGCGTCTCCACACGCGTGCATGCCACCGTGTCATAAGTCATTTTCCCTACCTCCCTCAGTTTCTATGGCCCTTCGGGGTTCGGTTGCCAATTTTAGCACCCCTGCATGAATGCCTGACGCCCCCCGGAAGTGGGGTGTTAATTATGGATGGAAAATAATGAAACAGTAAGCGAACCAAAGAAACGCTCGAAGAAAAAAGCGAAACACTGTTGCTAACGTGACACGCAATTGTTTGGCCGTTCTTCACGCTGCCTTCTTGCGCTGCTCTTGGAAGGCAATGGTTTTCCTAGCGCGGACTAGCGGAACCAAACAAGCCAAGGTCGGGTTTGCGTACACGGTGCGCGATGTTGACGCGTAGCGTGCGGCATTTATGATGGATTTTGCCCACCCATTAGTATGCTCCCGCACGTGCGTTTCGGCTATCGGCGGCTCGAGCGGCAACTACGACTACGGCGACGACTTACGGGGAGCTTACGTTGAACGAAAGCCATGAGTGGGTGAGTCACCACGGTGCGTTAGATGCGTTTCATTTTCCACACATCAAACAGTGCTGGTGTACAGTTCAATATGCCGAACCATACGATGCGCGAGCGTGTATGTTTAATTTGACAGAAATTGAAAGTTACCACGTGAGAGCAAGGGAGAAAGAGTTGGAGCGAGAGCGAGAGCTCCTGGAACGGATCTCAGCAAAGCGGAAGCTCTGTTCGCACGATTAAAGATGTGAGCGTAATAATTGGTGACCGATGGGTATTTCGTTTCGATTGCATCTTTTTTTTCGTGACCGGGAGCAATTAAGCTCAAGCTAGGATGGAAGAAGGTAGAGTAATTTAAAAATTTCTTTTTCCAAGCTTAAAAAGGGAGTGGTACTGGTGTGTTTTTCACTTTCCGAGAGATTGCTATCGGTTAATGACCTGACAAAAACGCCATGTACGTTAGAAGAATGTCTTGGTTTTAGAAAGGGATATTAGGCGTAAAATGTGGTTCTTATTGCAATACAAAATATTATTCATAATCGGAAGGGAGAATTATATGTTTACTTGACGATAAATGCTCGATAATTGCTAACGTGTTTCATTGTATAACTAATCTATGATTTTTTAAAGCACGAACTCAGCTCACAAATGACTTGCAAAGAATACAGTTATATTTTAGGATTTGATTTATTTATTGGTTAAATCGGGGAATGAGGCCAATTGGCACAAAGTCACTAAGAAAACAAAAATAAATAAATAAAACAATTGAGCGTTGTAGCATACTAACCAACATTTTGCAAAATGTTGTGAAAGCTTGGTGTCAAATCAAAGACACTCTGTACAATTGTCATATCGTCATTTTGCAACATTTATTTCTCGCCTTCAATATCGATAGTGGCGAAATGATAACACACATTTTTACTTTTACAAAGCAATCGAACTCTGGTTGTGAAAGTAGGTCAACGCCACATGGAGTTGAGCGTAATATAAAATATCACACAACAGTGTCTCTACAAATGGTAGCAAACAATAAGTTTCCCTCTAGGTTCGTTTCCTCCACCAGCCGGTCGGCAGGTTTTGGGTCGAGAAAAGCGATTTGATGTTTTCTATTCGCTCGGCTGGTCACTAGCGAAACCTATAATATTTTCCACCCCAACACCCAGCACCACCTCGTGCTGCCCCATCGTGTGTTGATCGCCAATAATCAATCACTCTTGGTAGCGGCGGAACCCGGAATACACGTCGCGCTTTCGAGCCGCGCCCGATCACATTCGCTTCGATAAGCCTCGCTTCCGTAGTCTCCGATGGTTGAGCTTAAAATAGTCTAGCAGCAAACCACTAATTCAGCTGCAAAACTGTCCTCCCGGCTCGTATCGCCGATTGATTAGTGAAATGGTCATCCTTTTCTCCAGCTCCCTGGAGCGTCGTAATGCATCGGCATCGCGTTCGCTTTGCTCGTTTTTCTGTGGGGACAGCGGTCCCCTTTCCCATGTGGCTGACTGACTGACCTCGATTGCCGATTTGACCAAGCGAGGATTCTGAGTGGCACCGTCCAGTGGCACCGTTTGAAAAATGAAGCAAACATTTCCGGAGGCGCAATGCAGTGTGTTCGATGGGAACGAGGCCGTTTCAATGTCGATTAGAGTGACGGTCTAGTAAAGCTGATTGTAAACACAGTCCCGCTCGCGATTAAGTAAAAAGACACACATACACACCCATCATACCCATGAAACAATAGTTCAAACTGATTGCACACCTACATTGTGGCATATTTTCTCTCTCGCACGGCCCGGGGAGCAATGGTAATTGTTTTTTCTTCCACGTTTTGTTCAGTGACCATTTTTTACACCTGAGTGACTTTACGCTCATGGCGGTTGGAAAACGGGAACAAGCGACGAACCCTCCAGTCCAGCCGGTAGGGGTTTGCACCGGTATCATCGCAATTCCGGGTAAACACTCTCTATTTAATGCGGCTATTTACGCCACCATGCTGCTCACCCGGTGTGTGGATGGGTTCGTTAAAACGTAGCGTGTTTTAATCGTTTTACCTGGTGGAAAACTGGTAGAAAACATTAAACAAACTGGGAAGAATAAAATCGCTTATTGTGCCATTGCTTGCTGGGCCCGACGGGCCTCTCGTTTGCTTCACGCTGACCGAGTTCCGAGTTGCGTGCCATTATTGCGGATTGGTAGCGAAAAACTTTCGTACCCTTTTCCCGGGTCTCCGACGTCATCCCGAGCCGAAAGACCGTTCTTGCGGACTGGCCAACGTATCGGCGGCCGGGCGTGTTGGAAAGATTTATTGGTAGACTCGGTGGCGCTTGCGAATGGGCAACGGTGCTGTCCAGCTGTTATCTATGCAAAAGGCAATGGTTCTCCACTCTTCCTCCACGGGAGGCACGATGCTTCCTTTGGGGTACCTTATTAGCATACAATCGATCGAGGTCAAAACGTGTACAAGTACGGCATGTGCGAGGAGAAAGTGACTCTTCCCCCATGATAGTTGGCTGGAGCTAGCACGAATGTTTCAACTATTTACTTTGCGTAAAATACGAGTCCCCACGAAGGAAGTCAAATCGTAAGAGGGGTGTCTTTTTCCTTTCCTTCATTGTTTTCTTGCACTAACTGTGTATGTGTTTCGTACATCATCACAGGCGCCACCACTGTGTCCCGTTTCTTGTATGTACAGCAAGTAGTAGAGCGCATGTATACCATCGTCATGTGCACTGTGCATGTTCACAACCACGCTCACATGGGGCAAAAATTCCCAACGGTTCATGTTTTTTGCTATACTCTTGCTCTCTTTCTCTTCTTGCACTGACTCAGCACCACAATGTCGTCATCTTCTTTTCCTTTCCAATGATGCCCCCTAGTAGCCAAACACAGTGGAGTGGGAAGCCACGGCGCACACAAACACAGACGAGAAGCAATAGAGTGATTGAACAAGAAACGGATCCAACGGGACGTATCCAACTTTCTCCCCGAGGAGAAGGAGGCGGCGCGCACGGGTTCACTTTCACCCTCGAACGGCGGCGTGAAATCGAATCTCGTCGCTCAAACCGGACCTTGGAGCGTTTGCCGAAACGGGTTTTCTTTTCTGCTTTGGCCGAGTGACAGTGCCACTTCCGGATTTCCGATGTGTTTTTGATTTCTTTCTCGTTGATCTGATGATATGTGTTTGTTGCTTGGCTCTCTGGTTTTGGTGTCGTCGTTTTGGGATGAATTTTTATCTACATTTGCGGTTGATTGCACATCAGGATTCGATCGAGCGACCGATCAAGGTTCCGTGCCGATAGTCAAAAGGTAGGGTGGAATGGAACAAGATGATCCAACGGTGCAGTGAAGAGTGTGGCTGATTTATATGTCTTCCACTTCAGGCCTCCGGCGCTCACCTCCACACGGTTAGCTTGAAAAGCATGCCAAGGCGGTCACGGTTGAATAACGCCAACCAACGAGACGTTACGAATTGTATTGTGAGTGTGTATATGTGTAAGGTTGGTGCGCAATTGTTTACGTATTTAAAAATTGTTTTTGAGTGTTTTCTGCTTTTTTTTGTTCTGTGATTTATTTATTTTTTGTTTTAAGCGATAAAAAATACTCGATGCAAACATTTTGATGTTTTATACGACACACTGTTGGTTGAAAGAAAATATTTTTAATTCTTTGATTTATCTCAATAAAAGTAACATTATTATTTATACGTCAAATACATTTAAAATATCTAGTCACGAGGATTAGAAATAGACAAATAATTGAATTTCAAGTAATTATACAAAGAGATAATATTGACTAAATGTTTTATTCTTGTGAAAACTCGAACTTATCATATAATACAGAATGCTCGTTCATTAGGGCTACTTTATGGTACTAGCTTGACATTTTAAGTGTCAAGAGCAAACTTTTCAATTTCTTAACATGTACCAACCGAAACATGGGCAAAATTAAACACAACAAAGCTGTGTAACTTTTCAAAATCATTTTTCCGCGAACCATTCGCCAGCGGCTTGAGCAAACTTCAGAAAATTCTAATAACTTTATGTTACTCAACAGCAATGCAAAGAAAACGGTTCCAGTGGAAAAGTAACAAAGTTTGCACGAACCGGATCGATTGTGCCACCGACTCAGGGGCCGAAGTTTGTGTTTATGATCTGATAAATTGTTATTCGCTATGTTCGCCCTTTTCGGCCCAGCGTAAGAGACAGGGTCAACTGTTGGGCAAAAAAATGCCATTAGAAGCTCTCCGTCCAGTAGAACAACAAACGAAGAAAAAAAAACGACGACCCATTTCTATCTACAGCGAAATCTACCGAGGCCATAGGATGGAAAATTCGGTTTGTGACTTGCCCGAACTCATTAGTGTACTTTTCGGTTTTGTGTAGAATAAGAAAAGCCAAACCCACAGAGAAAAGAAGAAAAAAACCCAAACGCACAAACTTTTTGCAGTATTTAACGACATTCGGCACGAGGCGGTGACTCTTTTCGCGGTCGGTTTGGTGGTGGAGGCCGAATGTTGTCAGTGCCATTGCCGTTTATCGCAAACCAAACGGTGCGTATCGTCAATTACACTTTACCACAAAAGCTTGCAACAACTGTCCCTCGACAACGGAACTGATGAAAAAAAAAACAAAAAACAACACCCCCGTCAAATACATACAAACGCACACACCAATCGCACATAAGGTCGGTGGGCAAGATAAGGCGTACACGAGCCCAGCAGCAGCATTTTCGCGCGGATGCTTCCGTTTGGCGCGGTTTGCACACCATTTTGCCAAAGAAACTGCGCCGTACAACGCCTCTTCTTGCGTGATGGTAGCGCCTTATCATTGCCCGGGGAGTCACGCGTAACGGTGCGGATCCTGCGGGCGGTGCGGTATGGTTGGAGAAGCGTGGAAAAGTTACGACATTGGCATTGTTTTGCACCGATTTTCTGATACGACACAGGGCGCACATGCAAACACTACGACCCGTCGCAGACGGTGGCACCCGCGCACAACGAAATCAGATAAACTTCAATTCAATTTGCTTCCACATTGTTGGTACGGCTGGCAGTGTTTTCAAATTGTCAAAGGCGAAAAGATGGATGTTGATTGTTAAACGCTGTTTTGAAGCGCTCCAGTCAAATGCGAAAACTTGAAAGGATTAATGCTCATGAACTGAATATTATGGTAGAGTCGTTTGTCAGCTCAAGTCAAACAAGTCGAATATGTACCAATACTAAGAAGAATAAACTTCTCACTGAAGCATGTGCAATCAGCGGAAGCTGTACTTACCACTACTACTAATACTGCCACTACTGCTATTGCTATCCTCTAACGGTGTACTATCACTAGTGGTAATCTGGAGACAGAGCAGTCCGGTCACGATAAGCACGAGGGCTCCGTGACGGCGGAAGCATTTGTCCAGCAGTCGATCGATCAGCTTCATCCTTCTCTGCACATCGAGCTTTCTCGTTCGCTCCGGTGGTGGGTCAGGTAGCTGCGGGAGAGGGAGAGACGGAAGAAAACCAAGAAAGGCACAATATTAGTAAGGTTACGACGAACCGAGTTGTAAACGGGAAAGAGAAGACGATCGGAAAATCAGGGCAAACCCCGGTGGGCGAAGGATGGAGGGCTATGCCACACGGTGCACAACGCTGGAACCACATGTGGCATACACGGCAATACAATGCCCCACAAAACGATAGTCCAACGCGCCGGGTAAGGAGGCGTCCGCACCGACAAAGGCATCCGCACGCTGCACGTTCATTAAGTCCCGATGGTCGTGCATCGTGGCCCTCGGTCCACTTTGAATGCACGTACGTAAGCCATCAGCAGTTTGGCCATTGCAGACGGTCCGGAGGGGAGGTTATCCAAGCGTACAATTCCACTGCTTCGACGAAACGGTTAGCCACGGTGTGGTTACGGTTCACACATGGCGATGGCATTGCGTTAATCATCGATCATCATCAAACTACGGGGAGCTCGAGCTCAAGATACTACGCAGTGCATCCATTTTCCGCCAGGTGGCCACTCGTAATCGGATTATGGAAAATCCGGCCAACCGTTACCGACCTGGGGGTGCTGGCAGGTGGGGAAACGAATGGGTACTGCTCGTAAGACGCGGTGGCGGTCAAAGCACTGACGCGTCGTCATCGTCACGCGGGTATCGAGTATTGTTTTGGTGTGGCTTGTACCCGATCACACACGCAAATAGAGGGGAAACTGTTACTTTTCCTTCGCACATAAGTAGTTATTTTTTTACTATTGGCAATGAGGCACGCTCTATCAAATAGTGACAAACGGCTATCCGTAATAAAAGTATCCGGAGATCCAAGCTTTTTGGACAGTGGTTTAAACAATCTCGTTTTATGTTCACGTTTGCCGTGTCTTCTCTCGCTGTCCGATGCTGCTGAAGGTATACAAATGAAGCAGGTACCATGCAGATATATACGCAGGACAATACATCATGTTGCACAGCCTACGAGCTGACAAATAAAATGTAACACAATAAGATTTAACAGACACCTTAAAATCTTTATTATTATCTTAAAAAATAATAACATGCCCTTCGTGGGCTCAAGCCTCGTTTTGACCGTAGCAATCAACTGTGAGATTGATTCATAAAATACTACCCATTTTAATAAAATCAACAATGCATCTGCATAGCTGTTAGTCCAATGTAGGACTAAAAGTAAAAGTTTAATCTAAATTGTCTTGCACCTTGTTTTATTACCCGTTTTAGTGGAATCTTCTTCTTCTTCTACTTCTATTTGGCATAACGTCCTACGCGGACATGCAGGCCTATACAGGCTTTTGAGACTTAATTCATTACCACGTAGCCGGATAGTCAATCCTTGCTACGGGGAGACGGTCCATTCTGAACCCATGACGGGCATGTTATTTAGTTTTAGTGGTTTAGACAATGTATTGATTGTTAGCAATTTCATTGTCAGAATTACACTTCTTGATCGGCCTAAAGCCTGGGTTACAGTTCCAGTGAAATTGAACATGAATAATTCTATTATTTTTTCACCGGTAACAAAGCGGGGAATGACTAGGAAATGCATCTCATTTATTATTACAATATATTTTACAGTCCAAATAGTTGGAGAATTGAATATTCTTTCTTTTGGTGTAAGATAATCCATATTCTGATAAATATTTAATGAAATATAGCAATATACTAAAATTTCACGTTCACGCAAGTATAATACGACCTTAACGGTGGAACATTTCCATACAAGGCACATATTAGATACCAGAAGATTTAAAAATATATTATGCTTAATACCATTGCTTGTCGCAAAAGGAAAATCTTGAAATCAGGAATGTTTTGAAACACTACTTTTGACAGTAGAATGCATATATTCCAAATTTTTCAGTTTCATTTACAGAACTAAAGCTTAAATTTCAGAATATGTAACTTAAACAATTTTATGAGAACAAACCAATTTTGCCAAGAAATTATCGCGAATGGAATACATAAATATGAAGGTGTACCAGTGAGATATATGTGTTCAACATCCAACTTTGAGAGATCACATTAATTAATTATTTGGCACCAGTAATCAAATTATATAAACGAAATTGCCCACATACAGGCATCCAACATTGCGTCAATATTCTGCCCAGTCCCAGTAAAACAATGAATAAATTACTCCCCATACAATGCCTTCATTTTCTAACAAGCTATCTTGTTTCGCTATCACATTCCTACTTAAAGCTGTTCCTCGCTGCGTGCGTGTTTGAGTTTTATGATGTTGAAAAACTTCCCATCCCGTTCTCATCTCCCATCAAGTACCAACAAACAAAAAAATGACAAAGGAACAGAGACATCAGATATGAGCGCACAATCTGAGCCCTGAGTTTGATCCTAGCTGATTGTGCTCTATTTTATGACTTTGGCAAAAGTTCACTACACCAGCCACTGGCAACGATAAAACCGCAAATAAAAAAACAACAACAAAAAACTGTATGACCAGAATGAGGAAGAAAGAAAGGACCAACGGAGAAACAACGTTGATTGCGGGCTTCCGGAATGACCCCCAACTTAAGATTGATGGAGCTCGAACAAACAAAAAAAAATGAAAGAAACAGGAGACATCATACAATAAAGGAATAGTAGTGGAAAGTGGAACAAATTGGGACGAAGAACAGAAATGGAAGATGTGCATACACACACACATACAGAAAAAACAACATTATTAAAACTTGCCCGCCTCTTCGGTAAACGAAAAGCAGTATTCTCCAAGCAGTAGCAATATTAGTTTTGCAAGTCTCTCATGCCTTCGTAGGAGGGAAAATGGCGACGCGCACACAATCGGAAGCGTACAGGAAGGATAAAGAAAGCAAGGACTTTCATCGTTCTTTCGGCCTTCTGTGCAAGGCATCCGGGTAAATGGGAAGTCACGAAACGGCTGAATCCGAGCTAGGCATGGGGTTCTTCATCGAAGTTCTACGATGTGGTCTAGGGAATTGATTGTTAGTTTTCTCTAACGACGGGCGAGAACTCCAATTTAGTTGTCACAATCAGTTAGGGCGGTGTGGCCGGCTCATTCGATATGACGGCAGTATCCGGACGGCTTTGTGTCGGTTGTGGTTAATTACCATCAGGTAGGATTGCTTCAGCAAGTCTTTGAAAAGGTTTGAGTTTGTAGAGCGGGAGAAGTCTCTTACGAGCTCACTTGAACTGGTAAAATCGGGATACTTCTAGGAGTTGAAGGAATGGTTAAACTTTGCCGGTTTTAAATGCAAATTTAAATTACTTGAAACTTTGACGTTTTTTTATTTCTCTGACCGAGTACTTTCGCAAGAGCGTTCGGGAAGCTACAATAATGGAAATGAAGAAACCTTGCAGATACAGCTTAAACAATTCTTAAACAATTAAGAAGCATCACACAAAACTCTCGCCCTATCTTCATTTCCTTATTAAGTACGTAGATCCTTGCCTGGAAGAACAACTTTTGAAGCATTAAATATTTTTCAAAGCTAGTGAACCATGTTTACCAACTGTTCAACGAGCGGGAAGCTTAGCTCTGCAGCGACTTCAACGGAGAATTATCTTCAAATATTTACAAACCCTCACGGGAACTTTCTCTTCATTGTCTCTACAACCACACGTACACACACACACATGCTAACAAAGGCCATATTGAACGATTGTCGAAACTGCTTCTTGTTTGATTGCCCCTCCGATCTAGCTCGTTCTGTCATTGCAAGGATAACCAAGTAGTATCATACATGCAAATGTAGCGTTTTGGCTGTTTACACAAAGAAGGTTCTCCCTAGGTTCACTGCTGAGTGGCGAGCGTAATTGAGCGTCCGAATCAAATGTGTGAATTACGTTCGCTAGGAGCTACAGGTTCGGGGCAAAAGGGTTCGCAACTCAGTGGTAGATGTTGCGTACAATCAGCCCCATTTTCCGACGTTTGCCAGCGTAAGCCATCATCAACAAGGGAGGCGAATTCCCAGGACAAATTTATTCGCTTTCTTGTAAAATATTTGCTCAAAGCACGTAAGGTGCACCTTTTTGGATACTTGCACATATCCACGTACTACGAACGTACCTTACGAACACCATTCTTCGATTCAAGTCGTTCCAAAGCGGATATACCGGGCTGCTGAGAACGGCCTTTCTTACGCCCAAGCAACGTTGCAAGACAGTGTAATCTAGCGATATCCTTCTGTATGTAGAAATTTTGTAGTTACATCTGAATTGTGAAAAAAATACCAGAGTTGGTACTCGTGTACCAGAGTTGGTACGTGTGTGTGTGTGTGTTTGTGTGTGTGAAAAACATGAGCCCCACGAGAAATTGCTGCTCATCCATCATCTTGTACAGCCCACTCCGCACCCAGCCGCGAACGGTTGTTCTTGGATGTTTTTGTAGGGCCACTCGAGGAATCTTGGGACGATGAGTCAAGGATATGGAGCCGGCATGTTTGCAAATAAACATACTTTTAGCGCGCAAAACGCTTCACATTCTTCGGCCTTGTTCACGATGATTCCCCACAACCAACACCCCCCCACCACCCTCCGGCCTTCGTAATGATCGTACAGGATGCACAAGGCGAGCCGAATTGAAGTAGACCGGCGAGGCGAATTGCTCGATGGTCCCCCACTACCGGAATCTTCCATATGGTGAAGATGCTGCCCACGTGCGAATGAAAAGTGCTGGCGGAAGTTTTAAACAACAAAAAACAACAAAACCAGCAAGATGAAATGAGCACGTACCCCGAAGGTGTGTCTCTCGCAATTGCCGTGGAGGAGGTGTCGTCCGGACCTAAAACTCTGCATAAACGCTGTTCAGCGTGGCTTTAGCCGGGCACCATGGGACAAAAGTGGGAGGGAAGAAACAGCAAATGCATACATTCCTTCTGGAAAGCGGACCCGTGGACTGAAAGCAATCTACTCGCTTCCTGCACTTAATTTGGCCGCCGGCGGTAAGGAAACTTTTACTTTCCTTCTGCTACCGCTACACACAGCCATGCTCCTTCTGGATCCATTAAGGTGCTTCCCGCTCTTCCTCGCTCTGGTATCTGGTAGCCCATTTGTAGAATATAAAAAGAACAAGCTGATCCGTTGGTAGAGGATTCTTTGTACAAGATGGTACCCGAACGGGCACGGAAATGTCGGGAATTAAATTTTAATTTCAATCTTATCCAACCTCCCAGTCCTGTGTGGCACAAGCAGAGAGCTTCTTTTACAGTTTGCAGCTCCTAACGGATTCTGGTGGCGCAGCCTGCTGCAATGGTTTATTTACCTTTGTACATGTGCAGCAGCATCAGTGCATGCAGATGTGCAAAATCAACGTTTCGGTTGTGTAAAGCTTCGCGTTAGCTGCACTGAGTCAATAAGATCTCCCGTTGGAAGTTTGGTTTTGTCGTCTATCCGTAGAGCTGAAATGGAGTTTGGTCTTCCTTGCGTCCACTTTTATGTTATTTTCCTTCCCATATTGTGATGCTCAACTATCGTAGCATTATTTTCACATCACAAACAACACACACTCCAGCAACACCACTTATCGTGTGGAATGGAAGTTGTGTTTGTGTTCATAACTACTATCTCTAGACGCTATAAATATCTACAAGGTTGTCAGAAAGTTTCGAGATGCATTACATATCCTCTCAAGTCAACGAACTTTTGCACCTGGTGGATCCATGTGACAGGATAAGGGATGAGTTACTCCTTCCCATACGCAGCACACCAGGTTTGGATCATCTCTCGACAGGATGTAAATCGAGTTAGAAACACGATTACTGCCTTTGTCATGTCATAGAGCTTAACACCATGTCGGAACAGTTGAGGTGATAAAAAAGGTGCAACCACTCATCCCAAACATTCCCAACCAGGGAGAATGTAGGCGTCAAAACGTTCACCTCCTGTCAGGATTACGGAAAATCAAAAACGTCACAAGCTGACGTTCAACGGTACACGCTCACGTGTTGCATACTTACGATGGCTTCTTATTGATACACACGAATGAACGGACGAACTTGATGTTTATATGGCACAGGAAACGCGTGTTCCGATAAGCCTCGAATTGAATAGTGAACATTTCCTTTCAAGATGTAGATTGCTTTCGGAAATTGTACCTAATGTCGTCTCACAGCTTTATTCGTGTACGTGTTTATCATCATCTTCCATCATCAGCTGCACGGTCAGAAGAAAGCTTCCGGTTGAGACTGTTGTTTCTTGAAGCAACTCTTCGACTTCTCCACCACCTCACGTTCGTTTTGCTTCATCAGCTGCCGTCTCTTCACGACGCACTTTTCAAACTTGTCCACACGCCTCGTAAACTTGCTGGACAGGAAGGTCATCCTGTCGGCGAACGATTGCATCGATGCCGTGGTTAGCTGGGCCAGATTCGACACGGCACTGCCACTGCAGGCCAAGAAGCTGCGCCCAAAACCGGCATCCCGGTTCAGACAACCGTCCATCTTACGGTACGGTTCGCCCATCAGCTGTTGTGCTGCGTCTATTTCGCGCCGCTGCTCGGCCAAGTGGTCCGCCAGCTTGTCGTGACATTCTTCCACGTTCGTGCGCAACCGCTGCTCGTACTGGTCAATCTGGGCGTGCAGCAGTTTCATGCAGTGGTCCTCGTCCGGAAGGCACACGTCCCGGTACTCCACAAACTCGTTCTGGAAGTAGGTACGGATCTGTTCGTTAAGCTCGTCCATCTTGCGCTTTACCGCACGCATCGTCCGGTGGCGTAGGTGTTCAAATTTGGCAACGGCATCGTTGGTGTACGCCATCATGCGGCTCTTGATGCTGACCAGGACGCCGCGAACGTGTTGGCCGATCTGGAAGAGGTTCAGGCTGAAGAAGCCCGTGGTGAGCTTTTGGAACAGCTCGCCCAGATTCGGTCGGGAGATGTTTTGCACCACCATACGCGGAATGTCCGTTTCGTTTTCCAGCTTTTCGTGCAGCTCTAGCGGGTCGGTCGGCAGCACCTCCTCGACGCAGCTCGTCGGCTGTTCCGTGCGGATGTCTTCCTCGTCCAAAGGGTCTAGCGATCCGTCCGATGATTTTTGACTTGCCTCGAAGCTTCCATCGTTAAATTGCTGCAATGGAATCGGTTACAAAGCAACAGGACATTTTCCACCGATAGCCGACAATCCATCAACGTGAGCGGAGTTTGCTGACCTGAAATATGTCGACGTGTTTGACACCTGTCACTTGTGGCAACACCGTCAATCCTAGAGCAAGTGCTGCCGCTACCCAGACCGTCCCGAAACTCATTTCCTGGTCGATTCGAACGACACACTGTTGGCGATGATACGGAGGTATCCTGCTAGCTTCCGGTCAAAGCTCGTACTCACATCGCACTAGCAGACTAGAGCAGTGTACCAACCTTCGATAAGCTGTCTGCCAGACCATACTGCCCTTGTCTTCCACTAGCCGCGCATCTGCTCTGTAGAAACAGCAACAACTGCGCAAATAGTTGCACTGTGTCCTCATCCACAACGTCGTCCAGTTTGGTATTGACATTTCAATCATACTCCATTCCCTAACGCTTGCCAAACGTTTGCAAACGTTTGCCCATATATACACGCCATATACGTGTACCCGTGTGTGTATAGCTGTGCATATGTGGTCGTATCGTTACCGGGATAACTTTATTGCCCAACAACGCACAGCAACAGGGTCCGCCAGTTCGGGGTGTGCTGGTTAGTGCTTTGGTTTATCGATAACAGCCTCACGAGACACGGTAGCTTGTGGCCACCGGCAAAAGCCAACAAACCGACGGAAACAATTTCAACTGTCACCACAAAATGAAGCTGCCATCACGACGACCCACGGGCGCCGAAGGTGCCACTTGTTTTCGATACGCGTTCGGAATTTATTTCCCAGTTTGACACACAACGTGACTCGACGGCAACCGGCACCGTTTCCCCATCGGTACGCAATGAGCCTAGAGAGCCGCTCTCGTTCCAGCTTCAGACTTGTCACATTTTCCCGTCGTGTCTTTAACGGCGTGGGCTGCCTTTGAAATCACTGCGCCAAGGTTCAACGCGACAAATGGGAGGGTGGAAGTTTAGAAGACTTTGGAATAATAAAAAAAAGAAAGCCACATCGACCAAATCGAAACAAAGCTCCACGAGCAGTACCGTGCCGCGAGAAAGGTGATACAGAGTGACAGTTCAGGATGAAAGTTCACTTCCATGAATACCATTACATCGAATCGAACTGAACAATTCAATTTCCGGCCCGTCTGTCCCGAGGACCTGGAAATGGAAGCAACCGTAAGTAGTCTTACCGGGGGCACCGGCAATGTGCGCAGGAACGTCAGCAGCGAAGGAGTTTTCGATGGGCATAATTTATGCAGAAATGTTGTGATTTATGGATCGCCTCCAAAACACTCACACACCCAAACAAACACACACACACTCCCGGAGGAAATGGCGTGGGATGAAGTGGCTGTTATGGCTCTTTGGCATCGCTTATGTTCGATAGCTGGCCAGGGAAGGTCGTTGGTAGGGCTGTTACTTGTACAACAGACACACACACACACACGCCAAGGAAAGCTAATGCCACGGTTCACGATTGGACTGAGTGGAATTTATTTGACAAGCACAAACCCTCTGGAGAGCGTTCCCTGTGGTCGGTAGCTGGAACGTGGCCTCGTACACGCTGAGTGAGTGTTGATTTATCATTTCTACGATAAGCATTCACTTCTCCTTCTTCTGCTAGGTCGGAAGGAACGGAAGGATATTAGACGCAACCGCTAAAGTCTGAAGCGCGCTAAGCACAAAGTTTATAATCTAATGCAAATCAAAAGCAGGAGTGTGCTTGTTCCACATCATCGTGGCTCGATGCATCAACGGCTCTTTTACGCTGATCCTGATAGCGCGAAGAATCTCATAGGAACAACATACATACCCGTTTTCTGTTGAATATGACAACACTCTCGCAGCAAATATCTACTTAATATCATTCATGATTCATGCACATTTCCGAGGGAAGTAATTATGATTTTACCCAGCGGCGTCCCAGTGCCTCTTGCCACGATAAGCACAGTAAATCTGGAGCTTACAAAGCGCTTCCTAAGCTGGCTCTGCACCAACAGTGCAGCTGCTGCTGATGCCCTCAATCGCTCAATTACATATCGCAAGCACTGTTTGCGGAAAGCGCTACACAAATTATCACCCCGCTTCACAGGTTTCGTACAGCCTCACGTTTGCTGCGGGTACACCGCTTCCTGTTCTTCAAACAACCCCAAAAACAAAACATACCATCGACGACATGAAGAGCGAGTGTGTGCACGGTGTTCGGTTATGCTTGGATTCCGTTTCAATAAACCATCACACGTCGTGCTAACGAAGGGATTCCATCAACTTGTTATGCTAACGAAACAACGCCTCGACTATGTTTGCCCGTCCACGTGCTTTCATTTGCCGGTACGTTACACGGCCGTATGTGCTGCCCCGCAGCAGCAACAGCAGCAGCACACCGAGCGCAATGATCGAAATGAGTGGAAAGATTTCACAGCGTTAAGCGTTCCACAGCACGGTCCCAAAACCCTCCCAAGACATGGCCATTAATAAGCGAGACACGTCCCCGGGAACCTATCATGTCGGATCAGTCGAACTGGTTGTTCCGCTTTAGTTGCATTGCTGCCACACGGTTATGAGTTGGTATGGGCATGGGGCAACTGCTCCGTTTCCTGGTAGAACGTTTCATGTGAACTATAAAAATGGTGCTTTATGCTGGGTCGCATCTGCCCAAACATGGAACGGTCCAAGCGAATCGCATCCCGTACGCTTTTCTCTACGGCGAAAGAAAGTGTCCCCACCCGACGACCAGAGACAGCGTAGGAAACCGTTTGAAGAATCCTACCAATTAGTAATGTGGCCGCCCTTAAGCGTCCCGGGATCTTGCGCTGTCAAGAATCTCAATGAGCCAGCGGCCCATCGTTTCAGCCAACGGGAGCACGGACTTTGTCTGCGTTTCATTGTAATTCTTCGGTATCAATTTATTGCTCCCCCGTCGGACACTTGCCCCGAGGAAGACTTGGCACCGTAACGCGTAACTTTCAGCAGTACCGGCAGCAGTAGTAGCACCAGACCTGACGTTGTCTGCCACAAAGCTGTCGGATACGTTGAATGTGTGCTGCGGTCGGGGTCACGACGCTGTTCCGAGCTTGCAAGCGAGTGCTTTACTCGAAGCGTCCTAACCTTTGAACTGTAATGTGAAGAGGGTCCTCCTTTAAGAACGACACGAACGAAACGAACCGCACCCGACAAGGGAGAGGCCATTAATTCTTCTCGCTCCCATTCATTCTATGCGATGGCTTTGGTCGGCGTGGTCCCGTTCACACGCAGACGAACGGTGGAGTTATGTACGCGCCAAGACCATAGAAATTGTACGCAAGATTAAACCTCTTTTGAGGGCGAAGAAAGTACGAGTCCACTCGTTTATAACACGCTCGGTTTTCATTCATTGTTGTGCGGTGTCGGAAGCCGTCAAGTTGACAGCCCTCGGTACCCTGCCGTACATAGCCGTAGGATCATGGTAGCGTAACCATCCTCGACGTCGAAAGCCTCCCGACGAAAAGAAAACGAAAGTAGTTGTCTTGGTCCAAGTACGTTGCCTCGGTCGCAGTCGCTAACGGGTATCGTAGGCTTTGAGTGTAAGCATAGAGCTAATGTATTCACAATACCAGCGATGGCGCTTAAGAACGAAAGATAGAAAGATAGAGAAACGGAGACTACCGTGCCACACGGAACCGGATAGTGATGCTTTGACTTATGTTCCTTTCAACTCATGTTCAGTTTGTGTAAGCGATTGATCACATTAAAGTATTGCAACTGCCAGTTTGCTGACTTTCAATCGAAATAATGTGGTTCCAGTCTTGCAGAACTATTTATACACATATCAATACCAACAAATACAAAATTATTATCATCATCAAATGTATTTAATCCCATTGTCCATGGTTTAAATATTATTTTAAATTGAAAAGCTAGCCACATTGCTGCAGCCATCCAATTTCACACCAACTGGGAAATGGAAATGAGCAAATATCGTGGATTTCAATTACTGACTTTGATTGCATTACCCCTTGCAATGGAACAATTTGAAATTACACTGGCCAGAGAACATGAGATTAAAATTTGAAATTTAATTCCCACCATCCCAAAAACCCATCCGCCATTTTCCACCATCCCAAAACCCAGCCAATCAGCTAAACACGTCAGAAACGGTATCGTTGGTAAATGGAATAGCTGTTTCATAGCGATAAATAAGCCTGCTCCTTTATCCTCACCACTACCCGTCAATCACAGCTCCATGTCAATAAAATCAGTTACATCGAATCAGTTGCTTTCTAACAGATCGTCTGCTTCCCCGGGATCGGGTCTAAAAAGCCTCGTTCGAGGTGTATGCTATGCATCCCGTGATCGATGACAAAGTTGCTCGCGGGAAGTTGCTGGAAGTCCCGTGACATTTAATTAAATGTGCCATCCTCTATAGACCAATCTGATGCCGATAATGCCCTTTTGATGAGTAGTGCGCAAAGTGCGAACAGCATCGCTCACATAATGTGAGTCATTTCCCTCTTCTCATACCGACCCACCCCAAACCGTCTCTTTGCACTATGGTTTCTTTCGGCTGCCGTGGAATAAAAGTGACAGCTTTCAATCATACGCGTTTCGCAAACTCTTCACAGATAGATAGAATCGCTCGTCGTTGGGTGCGCACATGCAGCCTTACAGAGCACAAGCCTTACTCCCACGAGGGAAGATTATCGTGCGATTTGCGAAAGCTTAACCTCGATATTGCCGCCCGATGGGACACGTGAACCAACAATCCCGGCCGCTCCGTGACTACCGTACGAAACGGAGACGCTTTTGCGGTTTACCCGAAGGTACGTTGGGAACATGATTACCGAGGGTTTATTAGACCAAGAGAAACGCAACCAAACACACACACACACATACACACACACACGCACACACACATGCACCCACACCCACACACACACACACACCAATTAACAAGCATTTGTGGTGAAAGCAAACAGATTGTGGAGAGCATGCCAGGAAGGGGGAGATTTCAGTTTCGTACGAATAATCTAACCTCATTTCCGCGCGTATTATGTACACCATGCGGGGATGGTGCGAAGGATACGCGAAATGCCATAATTCCGCACAGTTAAACTGCCGCAGAATATAAAGATAACATCAATAATGTTCCCAAACGCCACACAAAAGAAGACGTACGGGTTCGCACAGACGCAGGTGGAACGATAACGATCATTGTTAATGGGCAGCAATAAAAGGGGTTTTCTGCTTGTCACATCGTAAACATAACGCAACGCACGCCTGAACGGTATCGAATTGGCTGCTAATGTTTGCTAAATGTTGCAAGATTTGTCATTTTGTGTAATTAGGAAATACGCTGCACAATCAACCCGTTTATTCAGTGAACTTTATTGAAGTGCCCGAACAATACTTGTGAGTTATCACAAATCTATTATGGAAAATAAATAAAGATTTGATTTTGTCAGAAAAGAGTGAACAGAAAAGAGATGTAGGTATGTTTTACCTTACGAATATCGAATGTACGATGGTAGAGATAGAGTGAGATTAGGACTGAATATGCAACAAAATCCCTGTTATTAGTTTAAGATAGAAAGCGGACATTTCGACATGTCAGTGAGGCAATTATTTTTTTATCTGTTTAAATGTTTGCTGTTTTTTTTCTAAGCTTCAGGATAGTTTGGCGTGTGGTTTTTTTATGGATTGTTGCCAGTATCGTTAAAGGCCCGAACGTTATGATCTTTCTTCGAACGAAAACAAGAACGCCCTGCCTCAAACGCAAACCAGAAGTTTTCGAACAGAAATCAAACTGTCATGTTGCAGTAATAAGTTGCTCAATGCAACAAATCAACGTTACATCCAATGAACCAACCCATTCAACCAAATGCAATGCTTCGGACTAAATGCCCGTAAAGCGGGAAACAGAATCCTTGAGAATTGGACTGCCCTCAGTCGATGCACCTCAGGGGAGAGCACTGCACTTGCATCGGTGTAGCATGAATCAAGTGCAACGTACGTCTGAGATTGCAGTTTGCCGAGGACCACACGTTCGTCGGGCCAAGCATTCCACTTCTCGTTAGTTAAGTGCTTGTAAGCAGGCAGATTGAAAACCCATTTCAGTCACTAGCGACCGACACTTGTGAAGCGTATTTAATGCAATGAGTGTAATTAAGTTTCGCCCCACTTTCGTACGTGACTGTGCGTGTTTGTGCGTGTATGTGCAATCGAAGCTTAGACCTAGCGAGTCGGGGCGAGAATCAGAACTGGCTAGAGAAAATCCAATCAGCAGCCCGTAAGGAAGGGATGTTTTATGAGAAATGTAACGTTTTTTCACTCACACAGCCCCCTACCATTTTCAGGAAGTTCTACCAATACTTTACCTTAACTGATGTCTTGATTTTGATGGCAGTTGATTTGCGCTGTACGTGTGATACAGCAAAAGAACAGAACTCACCATGTTTACCGGAAGTGATTCGGGACATGCTTTGTGCGGTTGCTAGTTCTATCGGTGTGGCCTGATGTGCCATCAGGCGAACATTTCCAGCGAAGCGATCAACTATGCGATTACGGCCATCTACGCCAACGTGTAATCGTTTGGTGCCTTTAGAACCAAAGAAAGGCACATTCCCCTCTGGCTTTGTTCTAGGTCAATCAGCATAACCTCAGCCATGCATCACTAATTTTAAACGGATACTGCGTTTCCACTCTCTGCTCAGTGGGTCGCACTGCGTTGGTTTCGAGCTTTGATTGTGTTGCTGTAGAAACACTCGAATTATGGTTCAACAATTTTATGCGAGATTTAGGTTCGGATCGACTCTGCCTGTGCACGCTGCTATCAAATATTTCCATACCTGTATATCTAACGCCCGCTGAGGTTGGGTTTCCGAGTGCATACAACAAGTTTTTTTTACAGTAGAGAGCGGATAAAAACCCTAAGGCATGAGCTCAATGCTTCGAAGAGTTCTTTTTTTGCACTTCCACTAATACATAGAAAATGAAGATAAGCAAAAGCCAAACGTATCATGGCAATATCCATTTTGAATGAGAAAGCATCGTAAAACAAACCAATCACCTTCGTGATATTATTTTTCGATCGCCACTGTACGAGTATCCTTTACCGAGGTTTTCTGGAGCCAGGTAGGAAAATGTGCTTGTTATTTCTGACCTGATGCCTCACCATTAAATCGCTTCCAATCTCACCCAACACCGTTGGTAGAGGATGGTGAGGCAGGTGAGTACACTTGACTCAGCCGGTTTACAATTTGCTTTCATCTCGTTCATTCTATTCCAGGTTTGACAGGGCGCTCTTCAGCCACTCTGGAGTTGAGTGTCTACCGTTTGAAGATCCTTATTTCATCCGAGAGTTGGAGTACGAGCCACGGGTGAGTGTGTTAAATCAAATCAAGCCGTGTGAAAATGGAAAGGATGCACAAGCATAGCAACAAAACACTCACTCAAGAATAACGAAGCGAAGCACAGCGGTAGGACAAAACAGGATGGCACATTTTTTAATAAATTTACCATGGGAATCTTGTATCATGGCCGTCACTCGCGCTTATTTTAATTACATATTTTTGCATTTTCATAGTATCATCGCTTGTAGATGCTATAAACTACGCAATCAATCTAGCATCTATCTAAAAATATCACTTGAAACTCTTTAACGCAGCCAGACTAACACGAAAAAAATAAAGTTTACTTTACCTTCCTCGTGCCTTTCCCTGATGAAAGTGTTTCGTGCGAACTGAGGCTGTGGGAAGGAAAATGGACCCACACTTCGCAGCGCCCTGCTATTGATTACCATTTTTCAGTGCTACACTTGCTACCGTAAACATGGTGAGTGTATGTGTGTAAGTCAAACGGAAAGTCTTTCAACGACACAAATGAAAAGTTACGAAATCAATCAGAGAACATGGCTTAAGAAACTCCATGCTCGCACACTAAACCAATTACGACGACAAATTGAGTAAAAGTGGTTCTTGTTCTCGTTTCACAAAGCACGAAACGGTCAGGCGAATCTCTCCCAGCGGTGGTCTGTTTCCATCAACGAAAATGTGATTGATATTTTATGAATCCCGCCCCGGGGAACTAATTTCACTGAGCCTTTATTGCTTCCGACCCGAGGCAATCGACAAACTCTTCACCGCTCCCTACCCGTACCCACGAACACGGTTTTCCGTCGCTTTGAAGAAAACCTTGCAAAGATAAACGAACGAACGGAAGGACGACCAAGAAATTAGAAGCAAAAGTATTCGAAGAAGCGTGAAGTATGCAATCACAGTCCATTGCAATGAATAACGTTTGAATTGACAGTTGCATTTTCGCCTGCACATACAATTTGCGGTAACGATATCTCGTGAAATGTATCAATTCTGCCAAAACCCACCACACAAGCATCAAGAATGAAACCAAATTATGATTCCTGTAAAAACTGTCCTGGGATGAGCGATTCTGTGGAGCTTAAAAATTTGCATCGCAAAATGTATTCTTGGTTCGAAACGATGAACAAGCGTTGCACAAACTGTATGTATCTTTTTGGACAGTAAAAAAAAACACAATATAAACGCGCAAGACGAAAATAGAGCACATGGACGAAGCATGTAGAAGCACAGTCCAATTCTCAGTGCAACGATTCGGAAGCACTGTCCTAAATGTGTGGAAAACGGCTCAACGATGCATATGACGGGTGCAAATGCATCCGACGTTAACGAATGCCGGACAGACACAGTTTGCAGAAAAGAATAAAATAGAAAAAGCGATTTTTCTCTGCATCTAGCTACATGCTATTTGCATGGATATCCATAACTGAATTTTTTTAGTGTTTGTCCCCACATGGCTAGTGTACACTATGTGGAAATATTGAAATTCGACGTAAAAAAAATACGCATTTTTATTAAGCACAGGAGCTTTTTTATTGCAGAAAAATGCAACGAGTTTGTGGTTGATAAAAACACAACCGTTACATCACACGATGAATACATTTCGTGACGACAGAAGTGTATACGAATTTTGGACGTAAAACTTCACTATAATGTGTTACCGGCAGCTTAAGTAAAAGGATCTTCTCAACAGATGAATAAACATATCCGACTGTAACTGAACCCCAGGCCCATTCATGCTAACCGAATGGTACACCCGTGACCGACTCTTCTTGAAAAGCCCTTCCCATTGGTGAAGACGAGCTCTCGAAAGGTTTCCACATCAACTTCGAATCGATCCAAGTGTTAGTCGAAGAAGTTCTTCGAGTGGCGAGGAAGACTTTCGCCAAGGTCGAGAGCCCTGCGAGGACTTTGGTTTGGTAGGCCACAGCCACAGAACTGAACAGCTGAAAGCAAAACCATCGCCACCATCATCGTCGCTACTTTTGCTAGCAATCTTATCCTTTGCTCCATGAATAATTCATACAACCGCAGCGCAGAGACGATCGTATAGAGGGAGCCAACTGGGGCCGAGAACTGGAGGAAAAACGGTTATTAGGGATCAAGGAAGGGCTCCCAAAGGCAACGACTGCTACCGGTTACGCTAATGAAGCATCCTAACCACGGCACCCTAACAGTCCGAATACTTCCTTACAGGCTCTCGGTGACGTTTCCTATGCCGCTCGTTATCACCCGAAACGAGCACAGTCGAAACCGGCACCAACGAGTGTGTCGTCCTCCCGGGGCTACGTCAAGCGGGACGATTTGATGGAGCAGAAATTCGCTGCTCTTTTCGCTGTCGATTTGTCGGCGACAGGAGCTAGCTCTCGTCGCCCTGAAACCATTTGCACTGGAGTAGATGTTATGTGTGACGAGGTGCTAGGAGAATGCCAATGTTCATCATTTCAAAATGTCCAATATTCGATAATGGGACAGTCATTGGTTTTGCATCGTCATAAGTTTATAGATGGTAGATGGTTGTGTTCCATTGTGAAGCTGCCACTAACCAGGCAATGAGCTGGAAGCTACTGAAACATTCCTAGCCGCCATCAACTGTCTTTTCATCCCAACTAATGAAGCGCGACACAATGGTAAGGCTAGCCAAATCCCAAGCTCTACGAATGAAACAGGAGTTAGTTACTCATTGGAATGCAAATGCCCGGTCGGAATGGGAGCTTTTGTTCGTTCAAACCACATTGTTTCATACCCAATTCGAGTATATCGGATCCTTCGTTAATTAAAACACGTTCACCTACACCACGTCCTGTCATAACGCTTTTGGTGGTGTAAGTGCATACATCTCTACTAGGTAAGCGGATATATTGTCCATGGAAAACTAACTAAGCTGTTTCTTTTTTATCTATATGTCCATTCTAAACTCAACACGTCCATGTGCACACATTCCACATAGTATTATATTGTACATGCAGGACGTCCACACGGGAGCATTCTTCATGCCAGCGCTGACTAACCGGTCAGCAGGAAAACGTTACACAAATTTCTCTATGGCCCCCGACTCATTTCCCGTTCACGGAAAGATTCTATGTGGCATTTTCCCTATGCTGTTGTATCCGTCCCACACGTGATTTATGATTTCCAACAGAGTAAATTTGAGTTACTAATGCAAATAGTGATGTTAGAATGTGTTTGATTTTTATAAACTTAGTGACGAACTTAAAGTAATTAACTAACAGTATGGATTTGCATGGCGTACATTCTATATTTATATTTTCTTCTCTCACAGTTCTTGTGAAGCAAACATGAATTGTGTGAAGCACGTTTGAAGAAAATAAACCCTTGCAAGGGAATTATATCTGTTTCGATACAATCATTAATTGTAGTAACACTATCCATGTCTGGAATGCGAACTATAAGATAAAATGTCTAAATTTATCCTCTGATATGTGCCAAACAGGTCCTTCAGCCGTATTATCTCGCTGCGCTCTCATGATGATGGTTTTATCGGTCCGATCAGGCTAGAGTTCAGCAACGTAGCGTTATCTACCATCGTTTTATGCTTCTCATCCCCTCCACACTACCAGTGCAAACACCACTACGCCAAAGTCAGTCTCTGCCTTTTACCATCCTACACCGTACCCTCACGGCACCATCGTTGGACTAGGCGCCAACTCCACTTATCAAAAAGGGTTCATACTCGAATTCGCCTGTTTCACGCATGTGTGTGAGTATTTGTGTAACATAGCTGGGGACAACTGGACGCCAAACTTGTCTCCTGTTTGATGGCGAACCAAGCAAGCGAATGAACAGATAGCAACTATAAGGTGCTGCTCTGGTCTAGCCCGAGACATCGAAAATGGGTTTCCCTAGCACACAATCAGGGATCCTCTCTTGTACCAGTGGTAAACAATAAATAAATAAATGCAGAGCGCTCTTCACACGTACGAATGTGACACCGGTTTTATCGACAAGTTTTGATGAGCACTATTATTGGCAAACTTTTTTACTCGCAACAATCACCAAACAGCCGTTGTCGAACTTTACAGCGGTGGTGTGGACAGTTTTTGGAGCAATATTTAGATGCCTGAACGAAGCTGAAATGTAATCCCTGCTGGATACCTTTACAATGCAATCATCCAATAGTTTCCCTTTCGAGGAACGATTCTCCCTGTTTTCTCTGCAGCTTCTGTGACATGTTCAATATCGGGAGAAACAGCTTTCGCATGCTCGCAATTTAATTGACATTCTCAGCAAAGCAGTAAGCGCTACCTTCCTGCTCATGACATTCTCCAACGATTGAATAGAGCGTGAGTTTGCAGTTTGTAATGGTGCAGGTTATGGAAAGCAATTGTATTGAATGGAAGAATGACGATGTATTTCCGATTTTCGCCAGGTATCACTACAGCTATGAACTTTCGAACATCATCGACAGGACGCAGCAGCTGTGATCGAAGAACGTGGAGCACGTGTACTGCATGACGAGTTCAAAATGTAATGATTCCTTGAACGTCTCCTACGTAGAAGATGCAATTTTGAACATCATCCATTTGGGGACAAACACATTCGCACTCCAATAAATTTGCTCCGCTTTTTTTTTACTTTCCACCCCTTAAGGACTAGCTTGTGCAAACGCCTTTTACCCAACCGTATGTAGCGCGTCCGTTGTGTAGTGCGTGTTTCCATGGTTATCGTGCACTTTGTGAGATGACTACAGGATGACACTGTTTGCCATGCCTGCAGACACGTTCCATTCCATTACCGACCTACCAAGGCAATGGGAAAGATAAGCTTCCGGCGGCAGTCTTCGCACTTTCTGCTCCGCTTCTCCCTTTCCGCGCGTTCCCCCCGCAAGATGATGCTATGTCGTTTTTTCTCGTCTGCCTCTGCTTTCTATAAAAATCGGCTCTTTGTATACGCAGGATTTCCGGCATCGTACGTACCATAAACCATCATCTGCTGAATTTACTACGCGAAGCTTGTTCGTTCGCCATCCTATTCCGTCGTTGTTCGCTAAACTCTCATCTTATTGCCCCAAAAATTGTGTGTGTTTTTCGCGTGAAGTACGATGTGGGAAAACACGCGAAGATAGAAAAAAACCGTTGTCTTCCAATGACAAAAGAGCCCAAAATGTTGTGGAAGGTTCGGTTACGTTGCACAGCTCGAGCTCGTATAGCGTGTGCCTCGGGCCTCACATGTGCCTCCGTCTAATGCCATACGCTAGGGAAAAGCGCGGGTATGGGTGGACGGTGAAAATGCGAGAAAATTGATATCCAACGCGATCTCTACTTATCAGTGTTTATTGCGACTAAGAGCCTGGGCAAACAACATATTCACGTGCGTTGGCTTTGCGCGCTGGATGGACGAGCTTGAGCAGAGGCAGAAAATCCAACCACTGCAGCTGGTGCTGCCCACTGAAAACGAACACGAAGACCAAGACCGGAATTGATGACCTCGCGTGTAAATATGGCCGGTCCGTTAATCACCGCCAAGGATAAGAAACCCGAGCAAAAGCCAGATCCAGATACATATTGCCTGCCAAACAAAGACTCTCCGTTGCTGGAGAGTTTTGCGCGCTCGGATGAACTTTTCCCAATTCTTGCCGGCCAAATGTAACGCAAATGTGCCACAAATAATGCTGGAATGGAAAAGTCTTCCGCTAGCATAGCAATTCCATCTGGTGCCGGCTGAGGTAAATTATTTCATTAAAATTTGTCACATTAATTTCAGTAATAAGATTACCATTCTCTCAGCCTCGAGGCATATCGCCGTAAGCGTCGCCGTTTTCTTTCCCTTTGTGACAGTATTTTTAGCACCTTTGAAGCCACTTTCGTTTGAACATTTATCAAATTAGCTCCAGATTTTGGGGGGACCTGGGCTCTGCACACTCGACAAGAGATTCCTACGGTAAAGGTAATGTAATGTGTTTGTGGAAAACCTGCTCGGCCATAGGGAGGCAGAATTTTGATGGAAATTTACCAACATTGATGCTCAAAAAGGTACCTTTAGTACGGTGAGCTGGTGAGAACGGATGGTACACTGAATGGTTCATTAGCTTGGGAAAATAGCACCAGGTAAACAGTGTCCTTTGAAAAAGAAAATGTTTCCAGCCTCGGTGTCCCACCCACACAATTTGGACCAAACTTCTGCCGGTTTTTTTTGTAAAGTCCCTCATCAATATGCACACAGCCCCAAGTTTACTTTCCGACATTCTGCCCCAGTGACAGCTGTCTTTGCACGCTGTTCGTTCGGTTCTTTGACTGTGTTTTCTCTTCGGATTTGTTGCTGTTTCACAAACAAAACACTGCTTGAAATGGTTTCCGGTTCCCATTACCGTTGAACAATGTCCGACAAGCTTCTGTTGGCTGATGGTTTGCTTACAACGTGTCCTTGAGCGAAACCGTCGCGATAAAGCGCGTAAAAATAGGTGACTTACAAACTGCTGCAAAAGTCAGTTACAGGCCTTGGAGCTATTCAAAGGCCCGCCCGTAATGTTTGCCTATTTTTTTCGGAATTTAAACATTGGAAAGGAAAGTAGCCCACAAGCTTGGTTATGAATGTGGAGGGAGCATTTTAATTTTGTAGATTTAATAAATTGGAACGTCCCACACAGTTTCGGCACCAACATAATTGGATCGTTTGTTGATCGCTGGTGGGGCGCTGTATAAACAAAAGATGGTTAGGTTGTGGTAGGAATACTCCATAGATTTTCAAACAATTTCACCATTGTTTAAACATTCATTTTAAAACGAGGATCAAAAACAAATGAGCAACTGATAACCTTTTTCGGCTTAAACCGATAAATAAGCTGCTAGTTGTACTAAAATTGAAATTTTCAAGCTTCTGCATTTAGTACCAAAAAAAAATTCGAAAGTATTGTTTGTATTACACGTTTCAAAACAATACAACGCTTAAACTCAATGAAATTAAACATCAAAACCATCTACACTACTTCAGTTGATTACAGTGTCGAAAAAAAAGATCCCTTCCCGTTAGCCATCATGTTTCCGTTTCTCCTGTATGCTTTTCTACCGGGGCAACTTCTACTAGAGCTGCGAAATGAAAACGGCCTCGCGGGACTTGTAACGTCAAAATTACTGCAGCTTTTCCGCAGAACTCACGCCGTCCGGAGCAAAGTTGTCCCCCCGGGTGTGCGATTCTGCCGTTTCTGGCGTCGCCACCACTCTCTTGCCAGCACACACCATGATTACCCTGAGCGGGGAGAAGGAGCTACAAAGGGCATGGAAAAAGGAAGACGGTCTAAAGTGGTCCCAGGATGCTTTGTCCGTGGCAAAAAGAAACGCAACTCGTCAGCATCTGATAACTGTGGAATGGCACAAAGAAGCGTGCAGCGCCAAGCTGGCAGAAAAGAAGAGCAGGAATTTGTTTGTTCTTGCAGCCGTCTCCTCGACATTCACGGCGGAATGGAGGCGCCCTTTTTTGTGAATGCCAATACACGGCCGTGCGGCACCAGCCACGGTATTGCCACGCAATCGAAAACGGATGGGTACGTCGGGTGGCCTGCTCGAAAAGATTGTAGCCTACAGAAGAAAAAAGCTAGCAACAAAATGACTGTATTTTTCCGCCACTGAATCGCCACAGAGAAAGCGTGGTTGTTTCTTTTATTCCACCCTGCCCAAAGTGAAAGAAACCATTCCAACCGCTCAAAACGATCTGCTATCGTGCTCATCGTTTTGCGAAGGTTAAGGTTCCTGAATTTCCAACACTCCCCGAACCTTATGAGGTGCGTATTTTACGAACCCAAGTGAAAAAGGCGCTGCAGCTTGACCGGGAAGGGTAAAAGGTAAAACGCCGAACAAACAGCGACTCTAAGTGGATCAGTTGCGGATGCTACAATCAAAAAGGGGACCCTTTTTTGGCGACAGTTTTGGCCCAGCATGGCATGGAATGGAGTAATCGAATTTTTGAGAGTGCCATTCGAACTGATTTTCTGCTAACCGTGCACGGCGGCGGCACCATGCTGCTACGTGTCGGTACACCATGTCCCAGGGATAACAAAGGGATAACGTAGAGTGGCTCAGCAAATGTAAAAATTATCACGACTCTATCGAAATGGTTTGCTTTCGGTGCGTATCTCTGGGACCCAATCAATGCGGCTCGTATTAAAATCAATTCATTACATACTTCACTAGAAGAGGGAATGTTCTTAAGCTTCAAAAGAAACTATCGCTGAATCGCAGGGGATTGTTTTTTTGTGACTTGTTTTTTGGTCTGGTTACTCAGGGCTATGAAAAAAAATCCTCGGAGAGATAGCGCAATAGTTTTAATAATTACAGCAAGCTCATGGATACATTTTTAGACATTGATTGGTTTTCAATGTATCCCCTGTCACCTTGCCTTTTTTGAGGTTTTCCAGTGTATTAAGTTTAAAAAAAATGTCTCAAAATTTTACAATTTCCAAAATCTCAGATCCGGTTGCAGTCTCTGTTTTTATTTTGACATAGGCGATTTCCTACATCACCACATTTTATATGATATAAAATGCTCCTTTTACAGGGTTTCCCACGATTTGTTGGTCAGTTCCAATGATTTTTTGGTGCGTTCCCACGATTTTTTGGTCGTATCCCATAGATTGTTGGTTCGATCCCATAATTTATTGGTTTTTCCGATTAAATATCAATAGAATTAGACCAAACAATTCTGGGAAACGACCAAAAAATAGTTGGAACGCACAAAAAATGGGAATCCACCAAAAATTGATGGGAACCAACCAATAAATCGTGGGAAACCCTGTAATCTTCTTCATCTTCATTTGGCACAACGACCGTTGTCGGCCAAGGCCTGCCTCTGTACCCACTTGTGGGTTTGGCTTTCGGTGACTTTTAGATACCCCCATAGCAGGATAGTCAGTCCTACGTATGACGGCACGGTCTATTTGGGGCTTAAACCCATGACGGGCATGTTGTTAAGTCGTACGAGTTCACAACTGTACCACGAGACCGGCTGTTTCTTATAATATTTGATATTTAATATTGGAACTGTCATGTTTTCGTCCCTTTCAAGATAGCTTTCAGGGCATGTTCACGGACAGTTGTTGACAACCCTGTTCCTTCTTATTTTTTTATTCTATACAATTCCATTATACAGGCTTTGTTTACTTATCAGCATTCAAGAACTGGGGCATTTCTGTAGTACAGTCGTCAACTTGTTCAATCCTCGTAGATACCGTCACCCCCGTAGCAAGGACTGACTATCCGAATGTGGATGGTGGTATTAAGAAGTCTTGAAAGCCTGTATAGGCTGGCTTGACCGCGTAGATCGTTATGCCAATATAGAAGAAAAAGAACGGTATAGTTAGTCGTTTACCTTTAATAAACTAATTTGCGATTTAACTCTATGTGGTCTCACAGCTACTCACTCACAGTATATTAAGTAATTAGCTACATCGCTGTACGTTTCGCGTGACTCTTAAAAAGTGATCAACAGTCACACTCATTATTATAACTCTTTCATTCGGAATTAACTCGCGTTGTAGCAATTTTGAATTTGTTATAAGCCATTTAGTTTGGTTTACTGTTATGTAGTACAGGCAATACACGTAGTAATGTCGGATTTGAGGGCAATATGGACCTGTCTTGCACATTTTCCCCGTTGCTCTGATATATTTGTACTATGGCACGACAACTCCCCAATATATTGGAAGCATACAGATAAGCATAAGAGATTTTATTATTATTTATCAAACGTTGCTCGATGCCGATTGCATCAAAAAAATCTATCTCAGACTTAGCTAAGTAGCAATAAAATCACATCAATTCAATGAAAAACACTCACCTTCTGTGGCTAGGTGCGGTCTGCTAGCTATTCCGACGAGGCAACCCACACGCTAATCGATGTCGGGTCGTATCGATAGGATTTAACTCCTATCACTTGTGATATGGGGGAAGCGCCGTAACCGTAGTTCCGTCCGTAGGTTCCGGCTTTGCCGCCACCGTTCGTAATGCCCCGCTAATGAGCCGCTTGTCCGTTCGATTATTTTTTTCGTTTTGTTTTATTTATTCACTTCGTTTGCGTTCCGGTACGACTTTGGCTTTCTTTTCCGATTTTATGATATTTCTTCGTGCCCTTTTTTCTGCACTTCTTCACACTTCCAATTCACAACTTTCTTATCTGCAGCACTAGTTCACACGCAACACTAACTGAATTGGGGGGAAAAAAAGAACACAAATCACGTCACGATAGCTCACAAAGGGGAAAGAAAATAAACACGCTGGAAACTCTCACTTCACCGTTCAGTGCCATCAATACGAAATAATAACAAAAAAAACAGGACCAAACAGCGAAGCCACATACATACACTCACACCCATACTCGTTGATTCCGGCACGGAATGATAAGCACTCGTTCGCGGTGAAATGAGATGGAAACGAGTTTGTTTTTATTCAAATAACTTTTGAACAGGTGATCTCCAGCAGGGTGGAATATTTTAATGGCACAACCACGCCAGTCAGGGGCAACAAAGTAACTAATACAGTATATTGTTATTGTTTTGGTTCCATTTTAACTCGGTCGGAAAATTTAAACCATCCGAAACGAACAAAGAAACCCGAACGAGTGCTGTCACGCTACCATGAAACTTACTTTTAAATCACAATCAATAATCAATCCATCGATTTTCTGGCGGCAAGTGGTCTGAAATAATGTTTTGAGTTTTTTTTTCTAACTGAGCCCGAATTTTTCCTTTAGTCTTTGGTTCAATTTTGCTTAAGATTAAATCTACTCGCCGACCGCTTCAGCCGACGCCAGAAAACTCGCAGTACAGTGTCTCTCTGTTTTTCTTTTCTTCTTCTTCTCTTTTTCATTCTCTACTTCAACTGCCATCCATTATGCAGCATCCATCCATCATGATTGAAGCATCCTTCCCGAAGCCCTTTCTCTTTCGTTGTAAATTTTCATTTCATGTTTTCTGACGGCCTTCGCGATTGGGTTTTCCGATTTCATTATTTCTGCCATTTCAGCAAACCCCGCCATCCGCTAACACTGCCCCAACCCGACTGATCGCTTTCCGCTTCTTCCAATTTATTTATGCAGCATCGTTGCCAGTGCATCGTTTCACGGTTTTATCGAACATTTTCCGTTCATATCGTTTCATTTTTTTATTTTTTTGCTTATGATTTTGGTTTTGTTTGCGCTCTATCGTACGTTCTTTCCTTCGGCGGTTGGTGTTTTGTTTTTAAATTTTAGCTTTTCTGAAACTGATCAATATTCAATCTTCCGCGCGCATGGCCATGATGGGGGCTCCTTAACTTTGCATAACGAAATGCCGATGGCTTAGAAAGATTTGGGAGGCGGTGAAACAAAACAACCAAAAAAAAACACGAAACAGCATGAAAATGGCTTCAGCCCCCTTGCTGCACCCTGCGATACCCGGCAGATGAGCACCGATAATGATGATAGCGCGGAGATGGTTCGATGATGATCAACCTTTAACGAGGCCACGCGCGATGGAGTGTATACAAGATTCGGGAGGAGAGGGGATTCGAGCTTTCAGTGTTTTCGTACGGTACCATCGATAGGACACACCGCGCCATAATGATGATTACTTCGCTGATTTCGCTGATGATCTCACTGTTTCTGAGTGTTGGTACAACCGCACGGCCACACTGCATTGCCCGTCCTCTCCACCATTTTCGAAGCAAATTAGCCAGCATGTTGGTGAGGTGTTCGCGAAGAAATTGCCGCAAATCAAGCGTAAAAGAAAGTGAAAGAGCAGCCCGTAATGTCCGCGTGTAGCAGGTCTACGCGGCAATGGCGCATCTAATGGGCATTAGTAAAAGTGTTTGTAAAGCAGGTGGAGAGGATGCGCTCGGTTATGCGAGTAGTGGAAAAGTGGCGTTTCAATGGGAAGAATACGTATCGAATGCGCTACAGTCGCTGATGCAAGATGCAAGTGAATAGCGTTTAATCAAGCCGTTTGAGTCGATGGACATTTTAATTGGACGTTATACATAATGTGAATTAATTACAGTTCCTTTGAGCTGTACCTCCCATAGCAAAAGAGTGCAATTAAGATTTTCGTAGTGGACAAAGTGCCGACCCTTTTTTTCTGCGCACTGATGATGAAAAGTCTGCAATTTTATTTTAAAATCACAAACAAATAAACGTAAAAAGGCTACATGCACCACTGTGCTTCGCTAACGACCGACTTTCGGCCGTACTCTCGCAACAAAAAAACGAAACAAATGAATTCTGCAGATGACCACAATCTGCTGCAAAAGAGAGCTGCAATGCAATAAAACTGCACACGATGCGTCCCATTCAGCTAGCTTAACCATCGACCACTTTCACCATAGCACTGTACCATCCATGCTTTTGTTACTAAACCTTTCAGCACCATCATTTTGGACCAGTCTGTACAGTTGCCAGCCAGCCCGGATGGTTCCAAGCCAAGGTTCGGCCCTATGATTACGGTCGGTCGTGGTAATTCTTGGAAAAAGAACTGCTCGCAAGTGTGGCCTCTTGCTAGTCAGGATGAACGAAGGCCACACGTTTGATGAACGATCCGTTTTCTATTTCTGTCTTTTGGAGTTTGCAAATTCGCTGTGAACCATTGAACGTAGCCGCACCGGCGCACCGGTTTACCGGCAGCACGTTGCGGATGATCGAATTTCAGCCCAACGCCACTTAACGTGCCTCACACAACAAGTAGCACTTGGGTCAAACATAGGCCATACAGTGTAGGCCTGTTTTGTGCCAGCAACTAACGGCCACGCGTTTCGGTTGCCCTCACAATTTTAGGTTTTGACGTTTCTGGTTAGCAAATTGTTATTTGTTTTAGTAGCGAGGAGGAAAAGCTGCCGTTCCTTGAACATATCCTTCCATGTTTCTTTTGCAGCTGTTACAAAAAGTAGCAGCGGTCATTTTCTTCTTTTCGTGACTTTTTGTTCACTCCAAATCACAAATCATTCACCGTCACCTGCGGGGAAACGGAAAACGCACGACACACGAAACAACGGTTCGAGTAGGCTAACGTTCGCGACGGTTCGCTTGTTTGATTTCTGCGGTTGCTTTCGCAACTTTCTCTCTTGTTGGAAACCTGTTTTTCGTTTCATTTCACCCCGCGGCGCCCGTTTCTCTATCACACACTCTCTACACTCACACACACACTCTACATTCACACACATATACACGAGAGTGCTTGGCGTGTTGCCACTGATCAAGCGTATCGCTGCGGATGACCACCCGAAATTCACCCGCCCTCTGTGGCCCTCATGCCGCACAGCGTCATTCCATCCCCAAAACCACGACACAATCAACCTCATTCCGTTGCACATGCACGCCGCATCAACGGCCACTGGGAGCAACCCAAAACGAAATGCATTCAACGCAGTACGCTTTCCACCATCTTGTACAACCCAATCGCCCCACGCCTCCCTGATCAACACAATTACACACATATACAATACGCGGCACATTCACACTTAACGCCTAGTGTCACCATGTTTTCCCAATTTCAACAACACTTATAAGGTTTATATCTGTCCTACAAACTTAAAGTTTGCATTGGCATAAACTATAACGCTAGTAACTGTCACACACTATGTCCATATTTTTACATGAGATGTAAACTATTTTCAAGTCTAAACTTCCGCTACACCCTTCGCTTAAAGTTACACACTTACGGTTAGGATTTCTTCGTAACAGCGATATACCGAAAAGCCCGGTTTCGATTTCAAACTAGCGCTCGCACGTGCGTCCGTTCGACTGCGCGGTTCAAAAGTAAATAAACGATGTTCGCTCTCTCGGTTACTTTCTTGCCCGGCGAAACACGGTGGGCGGTAGTGAGAAGCTAACCACTCACTCTCATCACCGGATTCTCACCGTTGAATCTACAGGGTGTCTCATGGTGTTTTGAACACCCGTTCTAATTTGTTTTTCAATTTCACGCAATTTTTATTTCAAATTGAACCGGTTTCTATGTATTATTTTTCGCACATATCAGGAAAATCGTGTATCTTAGTGACCAATAAAAGCAAAATTCATTCGAACAAATTATCAAATTCATTCAAATCAAATTATAGCATTATCTTGTCCTTATTTTAAATGAACCGATGCATGTAAAGCCTAATCGATAATCAGGCTGTATAAATTGTTAGTTAGATAGGAAGTTTTGGTTTCGATAAAAAATATCAATCCCGTATAAAGAGTTGTAATCTGTGTTACAGACATATTATAAACATTTCAAGTGGCTTCAAATGTATTATTTTTGTAAAATTTATATCGAATGTATTTTTTAATACCGATTACATTCTTCTTTTCAAAGATTTTAATCTTTTCAGTAACCTTTTCCTAAAGATACTAGGCTTAACAAAATCATGGCTGTTTAAGCACATGAGCCTGGCTCAACAACCTTTAATGGCTTAAAGCATTACTATAGAAGAAACTCAAAGACTCTTTATTTTGTTCAACCCTATCCCATAGTGCATTGTTGAATGAGAAAATCAGTCGGTTCCGAGCCGAGAATGCATTCGTGCAGCCCCTGTTTGTGTGCTACAAGCGCGTGAACATCTCCGAGCCTGTGAGATGACGAATGCTGGATGCCCTCGCTCTCTCAGCTAGCCCTTCAAAAAGTTTCGGCCGGTTATCAGTGCGTCGAGTTACACTTCAGCGTTGGTTATCAGTTGAAAGGAAAAAAAGCCCCAAAACGAGAAAAATCCTTTTCCATCACGGACGGTAAGGTTTAAGGTTACGACGATGTTTCGTTTTCGGTGCTTTGTCGTTTGTTCGTTGCCCATCATTACCGTCGAATGTCGATACGGCTGCCGTGTTTCACGCCAGCATGAATACGTTTGGGGCTGCTTCCTTTCTACACCATCGTGCAGGAAGCACCTATTTTTTATCAGGTTTCGTTTTATCCAAATAAACGGCATCAAAGCTCACTGCAGATGCGGCGGTGCTGTGCGAAATAAAATAAATCGAATGTAATTTTCAACCCGCCATAACTTTGGATGTCCGTAAAAGAATCGAATTTAGGTCACAATGAATGTAGAAACAAGCGGAAACCAAATTCTGGCTCCTCTTTGCCAACCGGCTAACCCTTACACCGCCACCAAACACCCTTGCTCACACTTTTTCGGCGGCAGGAAGTAAGGGACGTCATTTCCGGTTCGTCCAACATGAAATCGTTCGTGACTTTGCATGCCTCGTGGGGTATATTAACGTTCCGATCAAGGTCGGGTGAAAGTATGCGGCTGCCAAAGCATTGCTACCTTCTTTTCGATTGACTGCTTCCGAGGAAACCTTACAAGGACACAAAAGTATTTTTACGCGCAACAAAAAAAGGAACACCGTGTCGCAGGTTTGACGGGATTCCGGGATTATTTTTCGCTTCCTGTCGGATTTGGTATCAAAGGAAATATTCGATGATACATTTTACGTTATCGTGGTTATTTAGCGAGGTGGTGATTTTCTATCTCCCTCTCCAGTCTTTACTAAATTTAACTTTGTTGGCTGTTTGTGTTGTGCAAGGATTGAGGGCTAAATGATTTGTGACATACAATTTCATCATTCCAATATTCTATTGCACTCGATTCAATTATTAACTTGTAAAATAAACTCATCTTTGCTGAATAAAGGTATAAATTAATAATCTTCAAATCAGCTCCTCTTCACGACGGTGATTTGCCTAAATGAGATTAATGATCTTATGATCTTCCTCTAATCCACATCATCCAACAAAACCAAGTCACTCCACAGCCTGCCGAGACAGCACCAAGTATCAGAACCGTCCCTAATGCTAGGTAAATTATAATACGCCTGGAAATCTGCCCTGTACCCTTGTAGCAAAGTTCGAGGCAAATTCCCAGACGTACGGCACGTTTGAAAGTTTCATCAACTCAAAACACCAGACAAACGATTCCAAACTGAATCAGCACCGCGGCCAAGGACAAACGAGAAACAAAAGTAAAAACAAGTTAAATCAGGATCACTAGCAATGCTCTTTTATGGAACTTTTGAAGGAAGCTTGTAAAATTGGACAAGCCAACATCACGATGTTTCAACGTACGGCAAACTTTCGTCGCGCTCGTAAATTTATAAACAGAGTCGTAGAATGTGTCATCAGGTGGTTCGAAGATCGGCGAAAGTTCCATCCCTGCATGCTCAACTTATTTTACAACTTCCGGTTATTCCATTCAGCAGCTGTTGCTCTTCGGTTTTGAGCAGTTTTGAGAGAGCTCAGAAAGTTTTATAAATAGACTCAATGAAACCCATTCTTGCAACTAAACTCAAGGTGTTAAATATTATTCTTCTGGAATGGCTGTTAGTACATTCAAGAAGCGTCTCTTTGATCAATGTTTAATATATTGCATTAAAATTATAACCATCAACCACGTTCCTGATCAAATTACCTTATAAGTGATATAGCAATTAATTTAACTCTAATATTAAACTAGTACATCCATAATCCACGACGCAAAAAAACCAAGTCTATGCTAGACACAATAAATTACCCAAAATGGCATGTAGACGACGATTGATAAATCAAAAGGACATAGTTTCCGAGAACGAGCTTTAAAAGTGTGTCTGCCTTTTAGTGTACATTATTGTTATTTTCACTACATACATCAGTTTTGTTTTGTGGCACACTTCAAAAGAGATGGCTTTCAAATCAAATTTGAGAATGGGAAACCTTGTTAGATAATAGATAACTCACAGAAGGCTTATTGGGTTGCGGCTAGGCAAACCTATCCTTGCAAGCTGCTTAGAACAAAGTATAACACAAAAATAAACGCACAAAGCACGCTATTAATCATAAAGTAAATTTACCTTCACCAACGCAAATCAGACTGCGATCACCGTAAACTCCAACCGCAGGAAAAGATTGCGCTAAAAAATATGGCACTGACTTAAACGTTGCGGTTTCCCCAACCCCTCCGTTTGCCAAGATGAATAATAAATCCCCCATTTCACCTGTTCCGGTTCACACTCGCCGTGTGAAAGGGCTGTCGACGGGAGAGTGTGATGCAGAATGTACGTTTCGCCGGAAAGCGGTAACGAAGCCATTTCGGAAGTTGGTCACTCGGTGACTGATTTTTTTTCTTTCTGTTTTTTTTTTATTTGCTTCTTTTTTACACACACAAAGTATAATGGTAGCTTAACACTGCTGCACTATCTTCCGTACAGCTACTCCATAAAGGTACCTCGCAGCTTAACGAAAAAAAAATCAGAATATAACGAAGGAGAAAACGGATTTAGCTCGTTATTACGTTCCGAGCGTCTTTGTTTTTTTTTTTGTTCGCCGTATCATGCACTCGTTTTGCTTACATTGTTAGCCCAGCATTTAGGTTGCAACTGACATCCACCGTCTCCAGTTTGCTAGCGGGTAGTTTCCAAGGGCCTGTTCATTCATACAGAAGATCATGATCTTTCGCTTCGATGGGAACCGAGGACAACGCTTTTTCCTCGCATCTCGCATGGAGAGTAAATCGTTGAAATCGAAACGCACATTCACCGCGCCGCGAGCGTTGGATGCAGATCCGGTTCATGCGAACCCGAGAACTGGCCAACAGTGCCTCCATCATTCGCTCCCCACCCCGTAGTACTACCTACTTTGGCTTTGCGGAACAAGCATAAACGGATGCTCTCACAGGCGTCATCGAAACGCCTTCGGGGTTTTCCGCGCACAAGCGACGACTCACGCCCCTCGTTTTGGGAGGTTGTGAGAGCATGACGCCATGTGCAACCTCGTAACTGGCCACATTAGACACGTGACCGGTACCGAGTGTGTGTGTGACCGTGGTATATCAGGGAAGTACAAACCTTCACGAGTTCCGTTCGGCATGCCATTTCATACGCGCTGCGTATGGTTCAATTCAAGACGCAGTTTATTTACGCAGACCCATTTAATAAACCAAATAAAACCATTCAACTTCTTGTATTACACATAATTTGAAACGAATTTGTGTAAGAAAAATATACATTTCGATAGATTAACATTATTTGTTCAAGTTCCATAATTTTCATAATGGAACATATTGACTTTCAATAAACAATTAAATTTAACATTAGATATTTGCGTTTTACTTCAACAAACTGCTGGACAGTTCAAGCGAGGCGAATACTCAACTGTTCTGATACCATTCCTTAATTTATTCTCACTTTAAATGTTTAGTTTTAGTTAAAAATGAGTGATTCCACACAATCGGATAACGACGATTTCATGCGAATTTCTCAAATTGCCAATAATTCTAATTATTAAGCAACAGGCAGCTAAGAGTATTCAATGTTATCCTAGAAACAATTATGAAGTATATTTTCGAATGTATAAATAAGAAACATTTACTGTAATTGCCCTCAATTCTTAACCAACCCCTCCGAAAGGCTTCTCGACTCTGCACGTGTGTTTTACTTTCTTTTCCAGCAAAACGTCTCCGACACGAAGCGACAAGCTGGGTCAAACGGTTCCACGTGCCGGCTTTCGAACAGGGAAAACAATCCGTCAGGTTGAGTAGAGCAAAAAATTAAGACATAATACCGACGTTTATCGTGCACCACAGCTTGGTGACTGTTGCAGGGAGAATTTGGAGGGCAAAAATAAAGACACAAAAGCGACCTACATTCGACAGTCAATGGTGCCCAATGTCTGCGGGAAAATTCGAGCCAAAAAAGACTCAAACAGAACTCCCAAATTTACCCATTCCATCGCATCATCAAGGTGTATTGGATTGAGTTTCACATTTTATATTGCTTTACCGTGTGAGCATAAGGTTCGCGGGGATGCAATAAATTCTTCCACTAGCGAACTGTTCCCAATTGTCCTACTGTCCTATCAACTTTTCCGCATTGACCTTTCTACCCATTTTCCCATTCTTCTCATCCATGTGTTGCCACTTCAAAATTATGTTATGATGCTCTCAATCCCATCGCTTCCGTCTTGCCGCGTCTGCCCAAAATCTACTTTCGGCTTGTCGGCTAAATTGCTGCACGGTGTGGTGTGGCGTACTGCTGCGGCAATGCTTAACCGTCCTACGGCATCACTTAGCATGGCCCTGCCAATGGCTATAGTAACCGTAATCTCCAAGGTGTCCAAGTTTTTGCGAATGCGAACCGCCAACCGGAGGACTATGATAGCCTCCTAAAACAATAAGCCCATCTCGGGGTTTTAACGGTATTTAAGCGGATTTTATTGTTATGCCCAGCAGCCGGCTTTTGCCAGCGGAACCGACGCGTCGCCAAGCTATTGTTGAGCCGTTTCGCATATTTCTACCCTTCTTGGATGAAGCCCAGGCTAAAATAAAACCCATCACGATGGGTGAGTTAATGTTGAACAGTACCGGCTCCACTGTAAGCTGGAAAGAAAAATCGTCCCAGCTCAGTCGCCACGTTACCGGAAATTTGAATGCTTCCTTTTCCCCCCACACTGGATGCGGTTTATGTTTATTGTGCTGCCCAACTATGATTGTGTTCCCAGTGTTTTGTCCACATTTGGGACAGTATTTCCTCCTCTGTGTCCTATGATGCACACTTCCCCATTGATTGTGACTTTGAATCACTCTACAAAACCATGCAAAAACTGTGTCGGTGTGAGTTAATATTTCCATAAAAACAGTTCACTTTACCATTTGTATCCCGCTTTAATGTTAAAGATGACGTCAAGCAGAGCTTACGAAATAAGTTGTTTTTGTTTCATCTTGGCTGAAGCAATATCTTAGTCTTGCCTGTAGCATTTTACAAACATTCGCCACTCATCCCTTAGATGTAGGAAAGCTAGTTCTAGAAATAATTATAGTACCGAGAATACGCTTCCCAGACTCGAGTAGGGCTTGAGAAAGAGTTTCTTGGTGTAATGTTTAAAAATACCTATTGCAAACTGCTGATAAATTCGCCTTGTTGTACTTAGCCACCCTTTGCAGCATATCTGTGGCAATAGCTGTACTGGAAAAAGAGTGCTCAAATCCGTTTATTGTAGCAATCATTTTAATATAGAAACACTTTGGAAAATCTCTTCTACGAATAAAAAAAATTATACATGCTTGTTTGGCATATGCTATTAAAGTAACGTATACGTAAGATAAGGTTATATCATATTGAAATGCCTTTATCCTTTTATTCTTAAAGACACTCTGTTTGTGGACGAAATAATGGTATTTTATTCTTCAAGGAAAAATTATTTGGTACTTGTTTGTTTATGATTCTGATTAATTTTTATACACCTTTCCTTGAATAGCTAGTCATATATTTGACTAATCTTCCTGTTTTCACTTGATTATAGCGAATTTGAACGGTTTTAGGCGAAACACAGCGTTTCCTGTAATTTCAAATAGCTATCTTCATTATTTTACATCCTAAAGGGACCCCAACATAAATCAATAATGCTACTATTTTATCATTGATACACCAGTTGTTTTCGAATAATATATAGGTAAAGACGGGGCAGGGGCGAGATGGTCCGAATGGGCATTGAACTTGTCTAGCCCTGTATACCAAATAACATATTAGTTAAGAATTATTCAAGCACCAAGTCTAAACCTTTCACAAATTAACTACACTTTAAATCTGAACAAATTTAATCTAATTCATCGTCATTCATAAATCAATGCCAATAGTTGTATTTATGACAACATAATCATGTAAGCAGCTAGTTTAAAATAAAATACACGAACATTAATTAAAACTGTTTGTTTTGTTATGCAAGTTTTTACCTAAGCAAACTACAACACAACTTTTATATTACAGTTTCTATTACATATCACATGTGCCAAGAAGTCTATGTAACCAAATGATGGTTATTTTAATCATATTTGAAATCAATAGCATTATACAAACCCTGAAATTCAACAGTAACAACACCGATCTGTAAGTATTTCAATCGAACGAATGTAAATCCATGCCAATTTCTGTTTCCTTCCTACCCTACCCTGTACCCCGATAAAAAAGAGTGGGGGGGGTTGATTTACGCCCAGCATAATCTCTGAATGGCAAACAGCATTGGAGGTATGCGATAGTGAAATGAGCATACCGGATGCAAACGACGGCAGTAAAATGATCAAACCGGATGCGAACGACAGCATCCAAACAGCGACGCACACTATTCGACAACAGGGAAGGAGCAACAAAAACATAGACCATATGGCTTTTGAAGTTGTACCACCGCTGTTGTTTCTAACCACTGATAGTGATTCCTATCGGATAAGGATGCGATACACAGTATGGGATGCAGTTTGCATGTTTGAGTTATTGCATTCCCTGGTCAACTTCTACGTTTCAAGCGTTTGATTTGCATGTATGAAACTGAATCGGACGGAGGTTTTGGGGTAGCGTATTGTTGGAGCTAATAATCGATTACAGATTAAGAATCTATCCAATTTTCCACTGTGTAGCAGCTACAGCATTGAAACTAGATCGGAAATCACGGTACATGTGCAGTCGAATGAACTCACCCGTTCGATCAGCATTTGGCCAATGAATTACCAACGCCAATGAAGCTTTGTCCGTCCATTCCCTTCTCAGCAACGCAAAAAGGCATCAAACATACAGCACTGCAACCGACAGTTTGAAAATATGAGAGGCATGATCGATATAATCTACCGCTCCCTGATATACCAACATCCGCTGGCTGTGCAATTTACAATCATACCTATTACATCACGATAGTAACCGTCGGGAGCACAAATGCCGCTGAAAAGTGCACAAGTTGTGGTTATTCGTTATTGGTGGCTCTCTCCAGAGTGCAACAATCAATAATCTCTATCAAAAACGACCGCTTGTAGGCAGGTAGCTACTGATAACGATAGTCAAGTTAAGCTGCTTGGAAAGGTATTACGCACGCATGGCAACAACATTTGCCAATTGCAATGGACAGTTAGAATCTTCATCGATTAGAAATTGCTCAACACTGGTTGTTTTGCTTTTATTTACGACCGTATTTTCGAACAAAATGAAGCAATAATACAAAAATGCTTTAACACATTCAATAAAAGAAAAAGTAAAAATTTCATTAAACTAGGATTTTTTTTTGAGTTGTGTTAATGTATTCTATCAAAAAAAGCAATAATGAATAAAATCACCTATTGATTTTTAAACCCAGTAAGTGTTAGAAATGTTTCATTTTGTTACGATTATATCCACAAACAATGCACATCCGAATACAATCCACCATGCCAATCATCCAAAACCAACAACATTTACTTCCACATTTGGTATTCTACCAAACATTGATTTTTCCCTCGGTTTCGCTTTCATTCAGCCTCTTGGCTTTCATTCAATCATCTCGCTACCACCAGCCACGGTATTCAAAAAAACTCAAAGTTCAAATCTCAACCTCTAGTACCGTGTAGAATTGTGACGCATTTGGCCCTCTCCCTCGAGGGATTCGAGATGACGAAGAAAGCACACGAATGATTCGGGAAAAATACCATTATCGACGACAGATGAAATCATGCTGATGATGCCAATGCTCCCCGCTGTTGCTTTTACCGCAATCACACCTTCATGCAAACGATCGTTCCGGTTACTCCGAATCCGGTGCCACGAATTGCCCCTAACCTATTTTCTTTCAGCCGGTTCAGCCTGGTACGGCTTACTTTCACTGACATGCTGGATTGAAAAGTTTAACTGGATAGTATCAAGATATTTTTCATAGTTTAAGCTGTAAATATCGTACGACTTAACAACATGCCCGTCATGGGTTCAAGCCCCAAATAGACCGTGCCGCCATACGTAGGACTGACTATCCTGCTATGGTAACAATAAGTCATTGAAAGCCAAGCTCACTTCACTAATGGATACAGGCAGGCCTTGACCGACATCGGTTGTTGTGTTAATTAAGAAGAAGAAGATTTAAATCTAGAATATATTTAAAGATATATAATTCAAATATTTATATATTTAAAAAAAGTAGGGGAAGGTAGACGGACACTGCGGGTGAGATGGACACTTCTCATAAATGCATGAAAATGGTAATTTTAGAAAAAATCAACAATGTAGAATCCAAACTGAAAGTAAAACAACACATTTAAGAATATTTTTGGCATCAAAGACACTGTGGTCGTGGACTTTTCGCGGAGTAATTTCCTAAAAGGAAGTTCTAGACTGTTGTTCTGTAAGCTGGAGCAACGTCAGCTGTTAGTGCGCGATATTTCAATAATGCTTTAGATGCTGCATTCTACGATACATTACAAGCGCCGCTTACAATTCCTAAATTCAGGGCTGAATGAACCGTCGTTGCAATTGGCCTAGAATTGGTTTATGTACATACCAGGATGTGCAAAGCAATAGGATATGTTAAAATACTATAAACCTCTTCAATTCCCAACGTTTTTTTATAGGTGTCCATCCATCTCACCCTTCATGGTGTCCATGTTTCCCAAATCAGGTGTCCGTCTTACCCGAACATTTCAAAACTGAACGAAAATTTTTTCTGATAAATCATGAGTGTAAGATGATGTATGCACATTTTCATGGTCGTTGCACTTATATATCCCTAGATTTTTACCATTTCCCTTAACGTGTCCGTCTTTACCTACCTTCCCCTAGTTTTCAACCAAACAAATAAACAATGCTCCCTCCAGTATTGATCATATTTAGTTATTAATTTTATTATGTTGTTCTTGTTTCAAACAGGTGTCAACACAACAAACATACGAAAGCTTTCAGCAAATGGTCTATTCATCAATCCTATGTATCCAAAAATATTCAATTGATACTCTTTCACACTTTTTCCTCGCAGATTCTTCGCAGCACCAGTCTATCTACTGATGCTAACAACTTTTCAAGTCATAAGACACTTCATGTTTCTGTTCGACACACAACCAAGCCCTCCCCCCCCCCCCCCATTCCACCCCACAAAAAAGAACGTACGTCATCATTGATGCCACCCCGAGCACCCTCTCCAAAGCACGGTCCAAAGGTTTCCACCATAGGGAGCCACAGCACAGCCATGAACACAAATAAATGGGTCGCTGAACTTGAAACCGATGCTTGACGGTGAAACCGCAATCGAAAGTGACTCGTCCACCCGTCATGCGACCCGGTTTTTTTAAAGGTTCGCGTGAGGAGCTCACGATCGACTGAGCAATGCGCAAGGAAACAGGATCTACACACAGCAACGAAAAGAAAGTGAACGTTCACCGAAAGTGCATACCAGCCAAAAAATCTCACTGCTCAATGACCTCAAAAGAAAGGCAATATCCGTGAAGGCTGCTGTACTTTGTGCCAACGCTCTGCCACTTGAACGTTCTCTGGAGAAATTCAATCACGACCGAACAATGCCAGAACGGTACCTTTTCACGGTTCCACCTTCCATAGTAGAAGCTGTTTGCCCGACGCCCAACATCAATACAGCACAAAACGGAGCAAGAACAGCGAACAGCGGCCCTTTGTAGATTGTTGCGAGATGAAAAAGTTAAACCCATCATATCAACAGTAGATTTTAAAGGTTTTTTTACACATAGGAAACATGTACTAATAGTGGTGCTTTTTGTAGTGGTAAAGATGTTTTTTAATGATTTTACTGTGTCAGAAAGGTATTTTTTTTTATTACGAATATCTTAACAAATAGCGAATAAAATATGTTTTATCTTTCCAACCACAGCCATATCCACCATTACATCCACCGTCAGTTAATAAGACAAGTTTAACAATTTTTTTTGCTATCACTTCGTTTAGTTATTTCATTTCTTAACAAATAATTATCTAAAGATACAATCGTTCTTCTCAATACTGTATCGGGGTATGAGGTGGGACTCATCATCATCATCATTAAACACAACACATTTAATTCATATTTTGGTAACTGCTTTCTTGTAACTATAATGGTGGTATGGTTCCTATAGTCATCATATTGTGTTCCTATAGTGGTGGTAGTTAAAAAAAACAACAGAAAAAGCTGTGTTAAATATTACAAGAACATAGTCTTGAAGCTGTTGTATGTGAATAGCAGGTTTTCTGCCTTAATACTGAATTCTTGAATTCGTAATAAGATAATATTGAGTAAAGTATTACATAAAGACTGTGGTCAACCCACCCCCGGAAGGGTGTGTTTGATTTGAAATGTGTTTTTCACTCAGTTAGATATGCGAATTCTGACCATTGCAAGTAAATTACGTTAAATTAAATTACATGAAACTCATTTATGTTGCTTATTTTAGTGCAAACAATACGATTAAAATCTACAATGTCCAATTGTTATCGATTTTGCTACTATAACCACTGTAGGACCATACCTGTTTTGTAAATAAAACAAATTAATTTTGATCCATTCTGAAAGCCGTTGCTTTACACAAACGATGATGTGCAAAATGTGTCATAATCATTGTCTTATCTGCCACCCGCACACCCACCCAACGATTGAAAACGGAATCGAGAACAAAAGCACAGTCCGAATCTCACTCGGGCAAAACACTCAATTGAATGGGTTAATAAAAGTATGAGTTTTTTTAGATGAAATTCTACCAATTTTCGAAAAATGTTGCCACATTTCACGATATAATTGATTTTCCGGTCATTTTCCAAACATTTCAAACAAAGATAAATAAATTTATTACCTCTAATTTATCTTATGAAGCGCATCTTAGTGCAATATCATCACTATTGGAACTTCCACACTATCGGTAGATTTACAATATGAAACGGAAATGGATATATATATATGTTTCTAAAGATTAGTAACGCTTTTTCTATTGCAGTCAAAACGTATATTGGTACATCGTTATGAACAGAATGTATTTACCGTTGTTTTTATTTGTCTTTCCCGAGAAGTTGGTATCTTGATGAACATCATCATGCTTAGCTGAAATTAGTTCTTAGAATATTATATTTTAATGATTTTTTAAGATCTGACAGCTTACAATTTGCGAGATCTTTTGGGTTTAACGAAAATTAAAAATCGAGATTGATGAAAAGGTATTTTTCGTATTTATTTTCAAAGTGAAATTCCAATATGCCGGTATAAAAATGCTTATACATAATTGCACTCAACTGTAAATCTGTGGGTCGTTACGTCAATGAATACACATACGATACTATTCAATAGTACTTCGACAAAGAAAACACAAACTTTACCAAATCGACTAACAGCATCATATTACAAAAAAGAATTAAATAGAGTTCAATATTAGCTTTATAATAAATTGCAAACAATGGACTAGAACTATGGTATTGGTATTGGTATTGAATGATTGGGTTATATCAAGCTTATTTTGAGAGATTATTTGCAAGAGGTTTTCGGTAAGATCATTTCATGTATATAGTTTTAGAGTGATAATATTCTAGTTTCTTAACAGAAGCTTCAGTATCACCGTTTTAGTTAGGTTGGTTCGAATAAGAAATTAAACTACTAAGACTAAGAAATTGATTTAATAAGTTCAAGTAAGCAAGGAAAAATTGACATACATAGAAACATCATTCAATATTCCATCAACATTGAAGGGCGCACTGTACACGGACAAAGGTTGGCTGCGCTTAAAAAAACCTACCGAAACGGTAAACGATGTTGCTTGTTGGCAGAACGTGTAAGGACATCAAAAGCAACCATTTTCAATACTCACTTCCGGCGGTAAGACAAGAAGCTAATTTAGTAGAATGCTAAGCATCGTTTAAACGAGTAACACAACGATGATACTGAACGCGAAGCTCGAAAGGATCACAGCGTTTTAATCATTCATGTTGCCATCCACTTGACCACCTGCTGGGAAATTCAAAATGAAATATTTTTAATGAACGTTGAGCCAAAACATTGTTTATCATTTTTCATTTTGTTGGATATACCATGGTAGTGATTCATTCTCTATGGTTTCGTTTCACTCCATTTTACTTTCATTGGAGAAGAAAAATCAACAAAAGTAAGTGTCCCTTTAATTTTATCCTCATTTTCTAGGATGGTCAATTTTCATATCAAAGAATAGTTTGAATGTAATCTTTCAATTTTGTTTTTTGATATTTTTTATTTTATGATAATATTACCCAACTAGTGAAATAACTCAATGTTTAAGATCATAAATCATAAATCAAAATGCATCGGATAATGCAAAATTTAAATATGATATATTCGTCCATACTAACGCACTTGCTGTCAATTGTGATTTATTACACTTCTTCTCACAGATTATTCCAGTCCTGAAAATTGCAACACACCATAGGACATAAATTTAAGCTGAAACAATGAGACTATGAAACAGTAGCACATGACAACGAACGCTCGATGGCAGCGGGTGGAACTTTTCACTCACACCGCTTTACCAAAGGACCCGCATGCTGACCACTGCATGTGTTTGTGTTTGTTGGTCTACTGCCAATCGGGCATCACATCAACGCAGCGTATGCGGCCAGAAATTATCGTCCGTTTGCTTTTCCGGACATTTTCATCGTGGCATAAGAACCGCCAACGTCAACAGTGCGCATCGAAATTGCTGGCAGAAACCCGCTTGTCTAGCGGACCTGTTGCTCGAGTCGGGCTACGTTTGGCTAATGCTGAAAGTAGCTGAGGTTGGAAGTAAATTGTCAAATATTTCCACCCACCCCCACGCAGTGCCCGACGAAAATGCTGCTGAAACATTCCAACCAATATTGACAAACATTGGGAAAGCGATGCAAGCGGGGCACTTGCGAGTGTCGAGTGTGTGGTGACAATGACTTCTGCATGGACTTTGTTAGTGGCTCATATGGTAAAAGTTTGTGATGGATCAAATGCTGTCAGCACAAAGCAAAAACTAATAGTGGGTTACTTTCCGTTTTAAGCTCGTAGGCTGAAATTTCAGCCTGTCAGCTGTTTGCATTGTATAGCAGTTTTCGAGCAGCTATCTAAGTGGGTATAATATACAGGTGGGCTTATCCCAAGGTGTATGAATTTTAAAGGCTGATTTTTACCTGTTTCTGAATGAAGATTTTAACCTGTTTTTTGTTTTGAGTATTCGTCAAGCCTCCAGAAAGCTTGTTTGAACAAAAGTATTCACCCATCCTGTCAAAAAGTGATATTCAAATTTGGGTATAAAAACATGCTATGAGACTACCTGGACTACATACACTTTGATTCTAGATTCCACCGCCTGATCTCTTTAATGTACCTTAGAGTAAATGTAAACAACACCGTGTTTTGCCATTTTTTCGATCAGGTACTTGAATCTAATTCTAGCAATTACAGGAGGGGAAAATATTAGATAAATGATAGTATACCATGATGATAAGCCAAACTCGCCAGACCCTGCTCTTGCTATGCTTTTTCTAAGTGAATAAAATTTCAGATGGATAGTCTAGATCACAATTTAATGTTTAAATAAATCTGTATATGAATAGATATTCTAGAAGTTGAAGAGAATTGAAAACGCAACATCTTTTTTAATCTTTTCCTGATTAAAATTATTGTGGCATGTCTGCTATACAACATTATATTATTCCAGAACCATCTGGAAAATATCTCATTTCACAGAGCAAATAGCAAAATCACATCCGGCTAGAACAGCAGAATAATAATAACCCATTTAAAGGAATATTGCAATTGGCTTTGATTCAACTCACCTTAATGGTTTTCTGGCGGGAGTGGGGGGATCTCGAGATCCCTTGACTACTCCCTAAAGTTTATTTTATTTGTTTATTTATTTATTTATTTATTTATTTATAATTTATTTAACGTGTAAACGGAAATTTAAACTAGAGTCCAGTGTAACGCTTCGATCAAAAACTTTCTGATGACGATCTAACACACTGCCGAACAACAAATAATTATACTTGATTGTTCTAGTCTATGAAACGATATAATTTAAATATTATAAACGAGAGCTAGCTCTAGATCATTTTTAGACACCAAGTACCAAACACCAAGTATGAGTCTCTTCGTCCACGGGCCCCCTATTGGGCACAGAAGTTCTAGATGAGACTACAGTACACACTGTAGTATAATTTTGGAATTACCATCCACGGAACCCCTCGCTGCCGCTCAGTCCGCGTACCCTTAAATCCGCCACTGTTTGGAACGGCCTGGTACTTGACTTCATCGGTAAGCCTAGGTATTGCCAATGTCCCAGCGTTGCTCCGTATAGCATGAGAAGAAAATAAGAAACAAACTGCATGATGCAACATGCATATGCGTAGCAATAATTGAATCCTGTAGGATAACAACGCAAGTCGCATAAGGCATAAAATCTCCAGTGTGTTTAGGAACATTCTAGAAACGCGAAGAATTTGAAGACAAACATAAGGATACATAGAAAACCATAAAAAAAACCCCGAAAACATACCAACCGAAAGAAATATAAAATAGGGATAATCATACACATATATTGCCGGTCTGGTGGTACAGTCGTCAACTCGTACGACGTAACAACATGCCCGTCATGGGTTCAAGTCCCGAATAGACCGTGTTTCCTATACGTAGGACTGACTATCCTGCTATGGTAACAATAAGTCACTGAAAGCCAAGCTCACTTCACTAATGGGTACAGGCAGGCCTTGACCGACAGCGGTTGTTGTGCCAAAGAAGAAGAAGAATCATATACACCTATACATCGACACAAGATGTACATACACCCAAATCGCTCGACATGTACATACACCCAAATCGCTGCCAAATCGCTCGACATCCACAAATCTAATTGAATTTGTCTCGAAATGTACGAGTAATATCAGCAAAGGGATTCAAATAGACTGCATTTATACTGATCTAAAAGCTGCCTTCGACAGTGTATCCATTGATATACTGATAGCAAAACTCGACAGGCTAGGCTTTCAAACACACTTATTGTCATGGCTTCGATCATATCTGATCAATAGGACTTACTACGTAAAGTTTGGGAAAGCTAGTTCAGATATCTTTACAAGCACATCTGGGGTTCCTCAGGGTAGCAACCTTGGCCCTTTATTGTTTTTAATATATGTAAATGATGTCCCTTTTGTTTTACCTGACGGCAGTTACTTAATGTATGCAGATGATGTAATAATATTTCGTCCAGTTAACACTCACTCCGACCATAACGAAATGCAACGCGTGATTAAAATGTTTTCCGACTGGTGCAATCGTAATTTTCTTGTCCTTTGTATCGATAAGTGTGCTAATATCTCGTTTACTCGTGCCCGGCAACCTATTTATTATAATTATGACATAGATGGACAAACGATTAACCGTGTAGATACAATTCGCGATCTTGGCATCTTACTAGATCATAAATTAACTTTTACAAAACACATAGAAGACGTTGTTAGCAGAGCCAATAGGACCCTAGGTTTAGTACGGAAAATGACGAAAGAGTTCAATGATCCTTTGTGTATCAAAACACTGTTTAACAGTCTAGTCAGGTCGATTTTAGAATATGGATCAATTGTGTGGTGTCCTCATACCGACCGCTGGATCAAACGCATTGAAAGTGTACAAAGGAAAATGACTCGTTTCGCGATTAAAAAGCTTAGATGGCTAAATGGTGACACGCTACCCTATAGGACAAGATGATTATTGTTAGGTGAAGAATCATTAGAGAAGCGGCGTGAAAAGGCTAAAACAATCTTTATGGCCAAACTGATAAAAGGAGAAATTGACGCACCTCGCTTATTAAGCAAAGTGAACATACACGTTCCTCGCTCTAGTCCTCGTTCATCGTCCCTTTTGTACAGTGGCCGGCAATATAAAGTGGCCACTACTTACAATTTTACATTTTTTACATTTTTTCCGTGAAAAATGAAGTTATTGTACTGCTTTATTTTTTGAAACATTGCTCGAGATATGCTTAAGAATGCGCAGTAGTGATGGGCGTTTCGGAGCGCACCAACGGCTCCGGAGCCGGCTCCGACTTTTTCCCGGAGCCGGCTCCGCTCCGACGGCTCCGGAGCCGTTTGTCCGGAGCCGGCTCCGGAACCGGCTCTGCACCAACGGCTCCGGAGCCGGCTCTGCACCAACGGTTTCGTAGCCGGCTCCGGACTAACGGCTCTACACTCACGCCTCCGTTCCATAAATGAATATATATTCTCGCACGTGTGGAAGCTAACACACGATATGATTGCAGTATTTACATGCATGACGTTGTGTAGCATTCGTTAGTCTCGTCTTTCTTAACAATATTGAAAACTAATCGATTTTTTTTTTTTTTGATAAATTCTTTTAAACATGACATACTCCGCTATTTACGGATTTCCTCGATTGAAACTTCATTGAACAAGTTCTTTTGGTCCTTTGTGTTAAAACCGGCTCCGGAGCCGTTGGAGCGACAGACAGACGTTGGTGCGGTGCCGGCTCCGGAGCCGTTGGAGCGGAGCCGTTGGTGCGGAGCCGTTGGTGTGGAGCCGTTGGTGCGGAGCCGTTGGTGCGGAGCCGTTGGTGCGGAGCCGTTGGTGCGGAGCCGGCTCCGGAGCCGTCGGAGCGGAGCCGGCTCCGGAGCTGTCGGAGCGGAGCCTGCTCCGAAGCCGTTGATGCGCTTCGGAGCCGTTTTGCCCATCACTAATGCGCAGTACCATAGCATGACAAAAATGAGAAGTTTGCTTCAAGAAAAAACATTTTTTCCAAAATTGATCAAAATCACTGTGCCAAAATAAAGTGCCCACTTTATTCATTCTACAGAAAATATTTTTCTGAACAAATATAACAGCAAACTTATAATTTATATGCGTTACTCTCGCATTCTTTACATGTTCGAGGATCTTTAGCTTTTTTTCTAATTTTTAAAGGTTTATCTAGTTCTGCATCTAGTTTTTGCATCTGGTTCTTCTCAAGCGTTATCAAGAGCTTTAAATTTAAATTTATGTGTTTGTGACACCAGTTTTATCCACCTTCGCACATAGAATCTGCCACAAATTCTCGATGGAACCAAGATTTAGACTTCATGGAGGACTTGCAAGGTGTTTTATACGATACTAGTTGAGAAATGTTTTTTGTATTGATTGTGTGTGTTGAGATGTTAGCCTGTAGGAACATGTTTTTAGTTTTCAAACCCAATTTTTTTAAAGAAATATCCCAAAGTATTGATGAAGAATGTTAAAAAAGGTATAAGCCATAGTTGTACTTTCGATTCACACCAGTTTTCCCGCTACTCCTAAAGATAAACACCCCCTAGCTATCACATTGCAATTTTCGTAATTTACTGCTCGTTAGATGTGGCGTCCTTCAAATTCCTCGCCCGAGCTACAGCAAGACTAACAAAGCCAATTGGCTTCAATATGATCAAGAACATGCAGATATATCGTTAGATTGTTGAAAAACTGATATTTGTACAGATGAGTCCAAATTAGAACCGATGTTCAAAAATATCTAGACGCGATCCAACAAACCAATATGTATGAAGAGTGCAATGTGATGACCAGGGAGAGGATTTCTATACGAGAAGTGGGGAGCATGGTTTGAATCGACGGCATAATGAAAGCTAATACTTATATAAGCATCCTGTGTGAATTTATCTGTTTTCTGTGAAAAATACGGAGTTAGTAAATAAATTGATGTTACAACCGGAAGACGACTCAAGATATACACGAAGAATTTTTTAATTATTTTTTTCAATCAAATCGAATAAAACTTCTTGAATGGCTCCCACTTAGACTTAACTTTAATCCTATCGAGATTTCGTGTGCTAATTTTGATGCAAATGTGGTGAGAATGACGTGATTAGGAAAAACAAAATATGTTAAAGCTCTGAAATACTCCTAGGAAGAACAAATGCCAAATACGTGCAAATAAAACAAAATAAATTATGTCAAAGGTCCTCGAACATGTAAAGAATGCGAGAGTAACGCATATAAATTATAAGTTTGCTGTTATATTTGTTCAGAAAAATATTTTCTGTAAAATGAATAAAGTGGGCACTTTATTTTGGCACAGTGATTTTGATCAATTTTGGAAAAAATGTTTTTTCTTGAAGCAAACTTCTCATTTTTGTCATGCTATGGTACTGCGCATTCTTAAGCATATCACGAGCAATGCTTCAAAAAATAAAGCAGTACAATAACTACATTTTTCACGGAAAAAATGTAAAAATTGTAAAATTGTAAGTAGTGGCCACTTTATATTGCCGGCCACTGTATGTAGATAGGCATAACACTAATTATGCGGCATATGAACCGATATCAGCAATGGCACGCAGTTTTAATTCATTCTATGCAGGAGTTGATTTTCACACATCTATGTCCACTATTAGTGAAGGTCTGCGCTACATTAATCTATAATAACTTACGATATCTTGTGGGGCCATCATTGGCGGACAAGAATTATAAAATAAATAAAAAAATAAATAAATAAATACACAACAAACACACACAAATAATTCAAAAATATAAACCAGGGTTTTCGTGAAATAAACACAGATTGAATTAGACAGTACATTAGACTACACGTCTTTATTCATGAGCTGGGAGTGTCTCCCTACCCAAGGTAAGGTCTCTTAGCTGCAACGATTCCAGCAATGGAAATTTCCAAGATCGCCTGGACGATCACAAGTCTTAAGAGAGAAGTCAAATGATAAAAAAATATATATTACACTATGTTGAAAAATAAACCTTTCCTTCGTACTGTTTCATCTCTACCAACCAAAATCACGGCCATCTTTCCACAAAACCAGAAAGCACTCTGCAGTTTCGTGCTTAAATCATACGAGAACCCATCCAGCAATCAACGTTGAATGACAGCTTAATGCTTCTTATCGCAACAACGAGCGGAAATAAAACACTGCAATTGCTCCAGCATGCTAACCTTCAGAAGATTTTGTTGAAATTGTGATACATTTCTTTCATGTCGGCAAGATCCATTCCGCTCGAGAGAGAAAACACATTCCTCATACAATAGAACCACATATAAAGACTTCAATTTACTACTCCAAAATAACAGCAAAGCTGCCACCCTCACGGAATGCTAATCCTTTTGGCAAACAGGACAGATTTTCCGACCTTACTTTACCGTTTGACTGCAGAGAGAAGGGCAGGAAATGCTTGGTGTGATGTACTTTTATTTTAGCTTGTCTTAGTAAACCACACAGAGCACAGTGTTTTCGTCCATAAACGGGTCCTTGTCATTAATCATTTGGCATGGTTTTAGCTTGTCCTGCGAGTTTCGCTCATTTATCATCGACTTCTTGTATGTAGTCGGTTTAGGACGGACGGATAAACAGATACTTTTTTGTTGTTGTTGTTGCTTCTCGCTCCTCATTAAGAGCACTAATCTCCATTAACATACACTCACTCGCACGAAAGAGCCGGTGAGCTTTAGTGTTGTAAGTGAACGTTGTTATGAAGCGCGTTTGAATGTGCCATATATCGGTTAAGCGAATTTGAACATGTTCTTTCTTATCACAGCTTTACCACAAACTTGCAGATTTTTTACTGATTTCACAATAATCACTTATATGGATATTCTTGGCTCTCTCCAATCCATTGTTACGCTTCGACCAATCGATCATGAATAATTCAACACACAAATTTGCAACGCCCACAACCATCATTCCATCGGATAAAAATCAACAAACGCTTGATCCTTCTACGAACACGAGCTAAAAATGTTTACCCTTCGGATCCTTCGCTCTGTGCTAATCATGTTTCTTTGTGTAAACAGCTTCCCAACCTTATTTGAGAACACGATTCCCCTTCATAACCATAGAACGAGATGACTTCACAAAAAGAAAAAAGAAAAAAACAAGATTACCAAGAAGGCAACTTTACTATGACTACTAATAAGACGTTACTTCGAATTTTACACAGTATGTACAAAATCAGTCAGTGGTAAGATAAGCACACACACACACACTTTAAAACACGGGTAAGCTTTAACGTTATGTATGAAATTTTTTTTATTGGCCAATTGTTTGCTGCAAATTGATACATAAATAATGAATTTTTAATTATATTGGAAGAATCTTGTACAAGTTTTTCAACTTTTTTCAACTCAATTTCCAATTAAGCTAATCTACTCTACGAAACGTTTAAATTAGATAACTGCCGCTGTCTTTGTTTCTGCCAATTATATATGCAGTATTTAAAACAGATAAACGGTGCAACCAAAGTACCATCGAAATGGGATGCATTTTTGATTTTCATATCGATATTTTCTATATTCAATTTGTGTCTAAAGTTCTACAAGTTCTTTAACAAGTAAGTCTTTGATGCAAATTTGTGGTTTGTACTGTTATCCAAGTTTTAGCCACCCCAGTAAACCCTCCAACACCAAGCCCCTAAGGTCATTAGGCCACGGCAAATTCTCCGTGGCTAATTCCACGAAGGCTCTCTCATGGGGATGTTTTAACATGTTGTTTTGTTTACACACCGTGCTGTCCGCCAGTATGAGCAAATCAGACCATGTAACCGCATAACTATGTGTGAGTATACTCATTGAGGATAGGATATATAAATAGTTTATGATTGTAAAATGTGGTCTTTTCCAAACGTTGGTATTTTTTTCATAATAACCAATTCTTAGGATCGAATACAACTTATAAATCGTATAAAATACCTTCTTTTCTTTATCGTAGCGACCTACGTGATAGCACTGCACATTAAAAAAGCCATATTTTTACGTTTTGTTCATGAACCTGAAAAGGATTTTTCCCTTGCAACATAAATTATTTTTGAATGAATCATCATCTTTCAATGGATTTATAAGCAAATCTCCTATTTCGAATGGCGAAAAATAGCCTTTGTTGTTTTTTTTTTCATTTTGACAATCTTTCGTATAACGTTTTAACACGTTAGGTGTTTTTGTAAGCATATGTGTTGTTCCCTATACACAATATTTGTTTTAGCTTGATGCCATGAACTTTTTCATCTTTAGATTGAGCGGTTATGGCATCTTAAAATATTGCCGTGTAATTTATTCACTTTTTTATTTATTTGTTTAATTTACTTTATTATTCTTGACTTTTGCTATATTTGTCGTAAATATCAGACTAATGTAACAACGTCTTCGAAAGTTTTGAAAAAAAATGTTGATACTAATTACAGATTTCTGCGCAAATATGATTTTTAATGGTAAGTTATCTGTCCCTTTAGATACCTTTGTTTAATTAGGTGCTTTCAATCTTGATAAAGGTAAAGTTAGTTGGTTGTTTTTTGTGTTTTTATACGTAGTATAAATAACACAAGTAGTATTTTGTGTATGTTTATTATATGAGTAAAACGGACCCATTTGGGACGGTCCCATTGTACAGTTGTCAACTCGAACACCTCCACAACATGCCCGTCATGGGTTCAAGCCTAGAATGGATCGTCCTCCCGTAGCAAGGATTGACTATCCGGCTGTGTGGTAAGGAATTAAGTCTTGAAAACCATAAAGGCCGGCATGTCCGCATAGGAAGTTACGCAAAATAGAAGATAAAGAAGATGAGTAAAACATAAGTACCACGGTAAAACAATAACACAATCTTTCGTGTATATTTCCACTAGGTAGTCTGCTACACATGAATTGAAAAATGTTTTACGCTTCATCTCACATAAATTGTTAAACAATTTCCGACTATTTCTAAATAAAGTTCATTTTTCATTTTAGGAAGCTAGAGTTAATTTCAACGTACCTGCTTGTACTTACGTATAGGCTATTGAAAGTTTACCAAACTAGACGTGCATATAAAGTTATGACTGCGATGGCTATCACATTCAATGCACACTATCGGCCTCAGCACCATTTTTCGATAGAAAAAAAGATAGGCGCTCTAGCTAATCTGTCAGTATAACTATTTCTTTCATACCGTTACAAAAAAGTCGATTCCCGTCGAGTTCAGTGTTTAATGTAGACAAACCATTTTTTAAATACAGGCGGTCCCCGAGTTACACGGTACCTCATATACGCGGATTCGGAGATACGCGGTTTTCTAAATTTGACAATTCTTTGAGCAAATTGTACTGATTTGACACATCAATTGCAAATTGCCAAATAATTTCCGTTTTGATCGAATGTTAAAATCTATTTCAAAAGGTTTAAAACAGTTATATTCAGTCAGAATCATCAAATAATTCATAAAGTGACTAAAACCGCCCCCTACTTGCAAAATTACACGAAAATTAGTGATATTTTAGCTGGAAATCACGAGATTCGACTTACGCGGAAATTCGAGACACGCGGTATTTTGCGGACGTTTTCGGTCCCCATTAACCGTGTATCTCGGGGACCGCCTGTAGTTAATAAATGATTTTTCATCAACCAAAACATTGAAAAAGAACCATAACTATTTTAATTTGCTTTTATATTACGTTTTTAAAAACCTCAGCCTTGCATTTTTCAAATATTCGATAATTACGCGTTGCGGATTTTTTCCCATACAAATCGGAACAATCGAAATAGTTCACTTTGCCCTTGAGTGTCATGGAATACCAGTTTTGATGACTCTTTTGACAGGAACTACTAATGTTACCCAGTATGTCATGCTGTGACACTATTTGTTATTTATTTTATGCTGATGTTACAATGCACCGTGATGCTTTCTGTTATTTATTGCTACCCTAGATATCTGAGATGGTTTATAAGATCAGTGATAAGGATGCATTGATGGCCAATCACTTAAACAAAAGAACAAATTTAAATTGAAAAATTTAATAACTTTCGTAATATCCGCATATGATATTTAATGTCAGGTATTCAATCTCTAGAACATCCTAAAATCCTAACACATAATATTGAATATCCAGATCTGTTGTCAAGATAAAGTATAAATACTCACTAGGACACTAATAAGCTATGAACGCTTAAATAATGGACAGGATTGTACCCAAACAATACCCGTTCAATTTAGAAAAAAATCACGTAATAAATCTTTTTTTTGGTAAACTGGGTTTTTAATGGCGCAATAGCCAATGGGGGCTTTTAAGATATCAGCTAGCTGTTTTATATGGAGTTTAACATTTGGCAGCTGAATTCATGTCAACACTCCATACAAACACCCCCCCACATGCAAAATTACACGAAAATTATTGATATTTTGGCTGATTGCAAATCACGAGATTGCACTTACGCGGAAATCGAGATACGCGATATTTTGGGGCCGTTTACGGTCCCCTTTAACCGTGTATCTTGGGGACCGCCTGTGTGTTCATCCTAGAATATTTCACCCGGAAAAATATTTAAACAAATGCCAATTTGTTGCAGGTTTGATCAGGTTAGCTCATGAAGGATTGATTTTTTTTTTCACTGATGAACCGACTTGACACTTCGAACAAAATGAGCTTCAAAACTTGTCTCCTTATTTTGAATGAAAATACGTTAAACACTAGCGCCATCTCTATAATGATTCGCTTACTATTTTCAAACTAGCGCTGCTGGACCTTCTTTCTGATTTCCTCCTCAAATTCCAACGTGCAATGTTTTATCCACTTCTCACCTCTTTTGCTGTTATTTAAAAACCTATAAAAAATATTTTCCGGCGTGTTTTGTCCAAAAATCTTGCCCTACACTTCCTTTTCAATTTGTTTTTGGAAAAGTTGTTTACATCTAACAAGCCGGCAACAGAGCTCATTTTGATAGCAGCGATCGCCTCAATAGCTAATGACAGTGCTTTCGTGTGAGACACTTTTGTAACTCAAATGTCACCTCGGTTCGTCGGTGCTTTCGTTCCCATTAGCTGCACACTCCGCTAATTTCTAAAACCTGCCACAGACTAGATCAGTGTCACAATCGGAAAACATTTGAAAGTATATATGCTTGTATATTTCATTGTTTCTCTTAAGGTTTATGGCATGTTTAACTTATATTCTAAGTACTTAAATAAGCCTAGGCCAAGAATTGTGTAACAATACCAAGAAAGGAGAAAAATGAGAAGGAAAGAAGCGGAAAAGAGTCAAGAAATGGGGGACAAACAAGATCGGAAAGAGCACGGGGCCATGTCGTATAGTCAGTCCTTTCTACGGGAGACGGTTCATACGAGGCTTGAACTCATGATGAGCATGGTGCAGGCTCCCTAGCATTCACCATCGAGTGAGAGGCTGGGGAGCACAATGATTCGATATTCCATTCCATGGATGTGCATTGATAATCATATTTTTATTATTATTTTTTGCACCCACGCAACTAACTCCATTATCAAACAACATAAAATCTGTACGGAGCATGCATTCCATCGATCTGGCAAACACCCCCTGTGCAAAGCGACGGAAGAAATCATTCCCTTTCGCGCATTTTCTCAGGCCTTCTTTTTCCCTCCAACGGCAAATTTGTCGAGCAGCGTTTCGAGCTACCCGTCCCTGGCTCCGCTTCCTACCCCTCGCCTGAGCACGCTGCTGAAGGTTTGGATGTGTTGGTGCGTCAGACGGCCAATCGCTGTCTGCCGTCGTCCGTGCTTTTTCCCTCCATAGCGCTATCTCTTTCACGCGTGTGGTCAATGGTCGCGAGCTGTTGTGGCGCTTAAAAAAAACCGTTAACAAACATTGCGGCGCTGCATTTGATTTTTCACAAATCAAACCAAAGAAGCGCAATGAGTTCAATCGCTGCAATGTAAAAATAACTAACGAATCGCTAGCTCACGCTGGAGGGTTGGCTGTGCAACGCGCAGAACCCTATTTCGAAGTAGCGCACGCAACACAGGTGGCCATGGCCGTGCATAGGAAAGCTTAAACCTAATTGCATAAAGCATAACTTTATGTGACACTATGCTTTTCCTTTCGTATGTCGTAGATTACATAGATAGGCTGAGCCGTCTGCGCAAGGGTGTGAGGGTGCGTGTGTGTGCAACACTGACGCCAAATGTGTATTCTTCCGGAATGTAATGATCCATCGGTCAAAGAAAGGAAGGTGTTCATGACGGTGTTTTTTTTTATTGTGGAGCTGCATCCTTCCCCCTGCCTGCAGCGTATGCATCGGGCAGGATACAGTTTGGCAGTATGCAAGTTGCCCGCTGGATAGGAGCGGGCCCGCGGCACCGCCATCATTCCGCACATCTTAACAGCATGCCCGTCGTGGGTTCTAACCGCGTATGAACCGTCCGCCGTAGCAAGGGGTGACTATCCGGCTACGTGGTACTCAAGTCCTGAAAAGGCCGGCATGATCGCGTAGGCCATTACGCCAATAATAATAATAAGAAGAAGAGGAATAACATAGCATAACAGCCCACACCCGGAGAAGAGATTGGCTTATCTTTGTTGCTGCCGTGTTACCGCTGTGACGCGACAAATGCACGGAATGCAATCGACCAAAACATTAACCTACCGAGCCGAACCCATTTCCAAGGCAGTGCCGGTCGCTCGGCGTCATGATATCGACTCTGAGCCAACAAGCCGCCGAATTCTGGACGAACAGGTGCAGCACCATACGCGCACCGTAATAAACAAATCCAGAATCCTCTTTTGTATGGATTCAATTGAAAATGTTGTTTCCACTTGCATCCGCTAGCTGAATTGGAAAGAAATGTGCTACATATCAGACGCACGTTTGCTTCGATCGTTTGTCTTTTTAATACCCCCAACAGCAGAACCGGTCGCAAAGATGGTGGTGCCAATTAAATGGTTGTATTGTGTCGTAGGTAGCGGTAATCGATCGGGCGGCGTGCAGTGCGTTTTCTAAGAATGCATGGAGTGTGTAGACGCAGCCGGTGACAATGCACGCATCAGAATCAAACAGTTTTGGGGTTCCCACACGCACACACACACACGTGCACGCACGAACGCATGCACGCATGCACGAATGCACGAATGCACGTACGCGCGCACGCGAGCACGCACCCACGAAAGCGCGCAGGCAAGCACACATCCACGATCAACCCCCCCCCCCCCCCCTCCCGCATGATCGATTACGGCTACCTTATCGGAAGAAAGGCTGGTTCCTCATTCAAAGCACCGGGAGGGGAGGGGGATCCCGGCATGATAGAGTGGACGATCACTTTCCCCGCGCTGTGTGTGTGTCGTGGCCAGAAAACTCGAGACAAATTCCGGCACATTGAAAAAAAAAATTTTTTATTGCCACTATACACCGTGCTACAAGATGCTTAGAAGGTCGTTGAAGCATCAAACATGTTCAAATTTAAAAAAAAATATTAGATTAGTGTTAGACGTTCTCCTACGCTTGTTTTAAATAGGCTACTTCACCCTCAATTGGCAGGGGCATCGAATGGTCTCATCAGCAGCGGCACGAAATAAAATATAAACCATCAATACACCGATAACACTTTAAATCCCAAAATGAACCAGCTTCTCCCGCATCGTCAAGGTCACACACAATAAATAAATGCTATACCCACCAAATACAATACACAACCGCAGTGTACATATATACCAACGCATACACACAATCAGCTGACGGCGAAAGGCACGGGCTGAAGCGCAAGTAAGGCAAGGCAGGGAGGGGAAAGGGAGTGAGAGGAAGAAGGAGGAAGGAATGGGCGCCAATATTTTTTGAATTTTTCGGCCGTTTTTTTTTGCTCCACCGTCTGAAATAGTTCATCCATTCCTTCAGCAGATGGCGCTCGTTCCGCACCTAAAAACTGCAAGAAATACGCCGGCTATCCCGCCCCGCTGCGCAGATTCGAGCAGTTTTCTGCGTAGTTTTTTGCGTCGTTTTGTGTCAAAAAATACGCAAAAAACAGCGCTGGACTTCAGCCAAAACTACCCCCCTGTGCAAAGCGACGAAAGAAATCATTCCCTTTCGCGCATTTTCTCAGGCCTTCTTTTTCACTCCTACGGCAAATTTGTAGAGCAGCGTTTCGAGCTACCCGTCCCTGGCTCCGCTTCCTACCCCTCGCCTGAGCGCGCTGTCGAAGGTTTCGATGTGTTGGTACGTCAGACGGCCAATCGCTGTCAGTCGTCGTCCGTGCTTTTTCCCTCCATAGCGCTATCTCTTTCACGCGTGTGGTCAATGCTCGCGAGCTGTTGTGGCGCTTAAAAAACCGTTAACAAACATTGCGGCGCTGCATTTGATTTTTCACAAATCAAACCAAAAAAGCGCAATGAGTTCAATCGCTGCAATGTACAAATGACTAAGGAATCGCTAGTTCACGTTGCCTGTGCAACGCGTTCACGTTTGCTGTGCAACGCGCTGAACCCTAATTCCAAGTAGCGCACGCAAGACAGGTAGCCATGGCCGTGCATAGGAAAGCTTAAACCAAATTACATAAAGCTTAAGTTTATGTGACACTATGATTTTCCTTTTATATGTTGTAGATTGCACAGATATGCTGAGTCGTATGCGCATGGGTGTGAGTGTGCGTGCACAACTGTCGCTGAATGTGTTTTCTTCCGGAATGTTATGATCCATCGGTCAAAGAAAGGAAGGTGTTCATGACGGTGTTTTTTTTTATTGTGGAGCTGCATCCTTCCCCCTGCCTGCAGCGTATACATCGAGCAGGAGACAGTGTGGCAGTATGCAAGTTGCCCGCTGGATAAGAGCGGGCCCGCGGCACCGCCATCATTCCGCACATCTTAACAGCATGCCCGTCGTGGGTTCTAACCGCGTATGAACCGTCCGCCGTAGCAAGGGGTGACTATCCGGCTACGTGGTACTCAAGTCCTGAAAAGGCCGGCATGATCGCGTAGGCCATTACGCCAATAATAATAATAAGAAGAAGAGGAATAACATAGCATAACAGCCCACACCCGGAGAAGAGATTGGCTTATCTTTGTTGCTGCCGTGTTACCGCTGTGACGCGACAAATGCACGGAATGCAATCGACCAAAACATTAACCTACCGAGCCGAACCCATTTCCAAGGCAGTGCCGGTCGCTCGGCGTCATGATATCGACTCTGAGCCAACAAGCCGCCGGATTCTGGACGGACAGGTGCAGCACCATACGCGCACCGTAATAAACAAATCCAGAATCCTCTTTTGTATGGATTCAATTCAAAATGTTGTTTCCATTTGCATCCGCTAGCTGAATTGGAAAGAAATGTGCTACATATCACACGCACGTTTGCTTCGATCGTTTGTCTTTTTAATACCCCCAAGAGCAGAACCGGTCGCAAAGATGGTGGTGCCAATTAAATGGTTGTATTGTCTCCTAGGTAGCGGTAATCGATCGGGCGGCGTGCAGTGCGTTTTCTAAGAATGCATGGAGTGTGTAGACGCAGCCGGTGACAATGCACGCATCAGAATCAAACAGTTTTGGGGTTCCCGCACGCACACACACACACACGTGCACGCACGAACGCATGCACGCATGCACGAATGCACGGACGCGCGCACGCGAGCACGCACCCACGAAAGCGCGCAGGCGGGCACACCCCCCCCCCCTCAACCCGCATGATCGATTACGGACTACCTTATCGGAAGAAAGGATGGTTCCTCACTTAAAGCACCGGGAATGGAGGGGTATCGCGGCATGATAGAGTGGACGATCACTTTCCCCGCGCTGTGTGTGTGTCCGTGTGTGTGTGTCGTGGCCAGAAAACTCGAGACAAATTCCAGCACATTGAAAAAAAAAAATTTTATTGCCACTATACACCGTGCTACATGATGCTTAGAAGGTCGTTGAAGCATCAAACATGTTCAAATTAAAAAAAATATTAGATTAGTGTTAGACGTTCTCCTACGCTTGTTTTAAATAGGCTTCTTCACCCTCAATTGGCAGGGGCATCGAATGGTCTCATCAGCAGCGGCACGAAATAAAATAAACCATCAATACACCGATAACACTTTAAATCCCAAAATGAACCAGCTTCTCCCGCATCGTCAAGGTCACACACAATAAATAAATGCTATACCCACCAAATACAATACACAACCGCAATGTACATATATACCAACGCATACACACAATCAGCTGACGGCGAAAGGCACGGGCTGTGAAGCGCAAGTAAGGCAAGGCAGGGAGGAGAAAAGGAGTGAGAGGAAGAGGAGGAAGGAATGGGCGCCAATATTTTTTGAATTTTTCGGCCGTTTTTTTTGCTCCGCCGTCTGAAATAGTTCATCCATTCCTTCAACAGATGGCGCTCGTTCCGCACCTAAAAACTGCAAGAAATACGCCGGCTATCGTAGTTTTGGCTGAAGTCTAGCGTATTTTTTTGCGTATTTTTTGACGCAAAACTACGCAAAAAACTACGCAGAAAACTGCTCGAATTTGCGCAGCGGGACGATAGCCAGCGCATTTATTGCAGTTTTTAGGTGCGGAACGAGCGCCATCTGCTGAAGGAATGGATGAACTATTTCAGACGGCGGAGCAAAAAAAACGGCCGATTCAAAATTCAAAAAATATTGGCGCCCATTCCTTCCTCTTCTTCCTCTTACTCCCTTCCCCTCCCTGCCTTGCCTTACTTGCGCTTCAGCCCGTGCCTTTCGCCGCTAGCTGATTGGGTGTATGCGTTGGTATATATGTACATTGCGGTTGTGTATTGTATTTGGTGGGTATAGCATTTATTTATTGTGTGTGACCTTGACGGTGCGGGAGAAGCTGGTTCATTTTGGGATTTAAAGTGTTATCGGCCCGCTGCGCAGATTCGAGCAGTTTTCTGCGTAGTTTTTTGCGTCGTTTTGTGTCAAAAAATACGCAAAAAACAGCGCTGGACTTCAGCCAAAACTACGATAGCCAGCGCATTTATTGCAGTTTTTAGGTGCGGAACGAGCGCCATCTGCTGAAGGAATGGATGAACTATTTCAGACGGCGGAGCAAAAAAAACGGCCGATTCAAAATTCAAAAAATATTGGCGCCCATTCCTTCCTCTTCTTCCTCTTACTCCCTTCCCCTCCCTGCCTTGCCTTACTTGCGCTTCAGCCCGTGCCTTTCGCCGCCAGCTGATTGGGTGTATGCGTTGGTATATATGTACATTGCGGTTGTGTATTGTATTTGGTGGGTATAGCATTTATTTATTGTGTGTGACCTTGACGGTGCGGGAGAAGCTGGTTCATTTTGGGATTTAAAGTGTTATCGGTGTATTCATGGTTTATTTTATTTCGTGCCGCTGCTGATGAGACCATTCGATGCCCCTGCCAATTGAGGGTGAAGAAGCCTATTTAAAACAAGCGTAGGAGAACGTCTAACACTAATCTAATATTTTTTTTTAAATTTGAACATGTTTGATGCTTCAACGACCTTCTAAGCATCTTGTAGCACGGTGTATAGTGGCAATAAAAAATTTTTTTTTTCAATGTGCCGGAATTTGTCTCGAGTTTTCTGGCCACGACACACACACAGCGCGGGGAAAGTGATCGTCCACTCTATCATGCCGGGATCCCCCTCCCCTCCCGGTGCTTTGAATGAGGAACCAGCCTTTCTTCCGATAAGGTAGCCGTAATCGATCATGCGGGAGGGGGGGGGGGGGGGTTGATGGTGGATGTGTGCTTGCCTGCGCGCTTTCGTGGGTGCGTGCTCGCGTGCGCGCGTACGTGCATTCGTGCATTCGTGCATGCGTGCATGCGTTCGTGCGTGCACGTGTGTGTGTGTGCGTGTGGGAACCCCAAAACTGTTTGATTCTGATGCGTGCATTGTCACCGGCTGCGTCTACACACTCCATGCATTCTTAGAAAACGCACTGCACGCCGCCCGATCGATTACCGCTACCTACGACACAATACAACCATTTAATTGGCACCACCATCTTTGCGACCGGTTCTGCTGTTGGGGGTATTAAAAAGACAAACGATCGAAGCAAACGTGCGTCTGATATGTAGCACATTTCTTTCCAATTCAGCTAGCGGATGCAAGTGGAAACAACATTTTCAATTGAATCCATACAAAAGAGGATTCTGGATTTGTTTATTACGGTGCGCGTATGGTGCTGCACCTGTTCGTCCAGAATTCGGCGGCTTGTTGGCTCAGAGTCGATATCATGACGCCGAGCGACCGGCACTGCCTTGGAAATGGGTTCGGCTCGGTAGGTTAATGTTTTGGTCGATTGCATTCCGTGCATTTGTCGCGTCACAGCGGTAACACGGCAGCAACAAAGATAAGCCAATCTCTTCTCCGGGTGTGGGCTGTTATGCTATGTTATTCCTCTTCTTCTTATTATTATTATTGGCGTAATGGCCTACGCGATCATGCCGGCCTTTTCAGGACTTGAGTACCACGTAGCCGGATAGTCACCCCTTGCTACGGCGGACGGTTCATACGCGGTTAGAACCCACGACGGGCATGCTGTTAAGATGTGCGGAATGATGGCGGTGCCGCGGGCCCGCTCCTATCCAGCGGGCAACTTGCATACTGCCAAACTGTATCCTGCCCGATGCATACGCTGCAGGCAGGGGGAAGGATGCAGCTCCACAATAAAAAAAAACACCGTCATGAACACCTTCCTTTCTTTGACCGATGGATCATTACATTCCGGAAGAATACACATTTGGCGTCAGTGTTGCACACACACGCACCCTCACACCCTTGCGCAGACGGCTCAGCCTATCTATGTAATCTACGACATACGAAAGGAAAAGCATAGTGTCACATAAAGTTATGCTTTATGCAATTAGGTTTAAGCTTTCCTATGCACGGCCATGGCCACCTGTGTTGCGTGCGCTACTTCGAAATAGGGTTCTGCGCGTTGCACAGCCAACCCTCCAGCGTGAGCTAGCGATTCGTTAGTTATTTTTACATTGCAGCGATTGAACTCATTGCGCTTCTTTGGTTTGATTTGTGAAAAATCAAATGCAGCGCCGCAATGTTTGTTAACGGTTTTTTTTAAGCGCCACAACAGCTCGCGACCATTGACCACACGCGTGAAAGAGATAGCGCTATGGAGGGAAAAAGCACGGACGACGGCAGACAGCGATTGGCCGTCTGACGCACCAACACATCCAAACCTTCAGCAGCGTGCTCAGGCGAGGGGTAGGAAGCGGAGCCAGGGACGGGTAGCTCGAAACGCTGCTCGACAAATTTGCCGTTGGAGGGAAAAAGAAGGCCTGAGAAAATGCGCGAAAGGGAATGATTTCTTCCGTCGCTTTGCACAGGGGGAAGTTTATGGTTCTGACTTCTGTTTCACTCTCGCTCACAGACGATGATCTCCCGTCGCATTCTTACAATCCCGCCGGCTCTACGGTTTGGTCGTTGCTGCTCTTTCTCGCACGTGAGGGAGTTTTCTTTCTCCTTGTTTTTCCCATGTGTGGCATTGGCTGCGAACGATCATTATCCTTATGATCTGTTAGTTAGTTGAAGGGAAATTGTTAGAATCAATGGCTATGGCTCACCAAATGATGCACAAATTCTTGCCTGTTTATGTGCCACGCTGTACGGAAAGCGTTTTGTGATTAGCACAACCTCAAACACAGTATTATGATGTGTGTAGATTTGGGACACATGGTGGTAAACTATTTATGAGGACGAGCAACAATTAAATGCCGCATATTGTATACCCTTTAAACCAAAAGGCAGAATGCATTTTAATCATAATTCTGCTGCTCTATTCAACATGCGTAGCGACTCATTTGACGCAGTCGATCATCACAACGAGACCGGTTCCTACGAGGCCATACGAGATCGATTCCCATCCGGACCATTCCCCCGATAGCAAGAACCGACTATCCTATAGCTTGATTTTAGTAAGGTTAAGAATCCGTTTCAGCTCGATCCACAGCATTGTTCGTTACATCAAAGAAGAAGAAGAAAATTTATACGGGAGGCAATTGGCTTGGTACGCAGATGGCAGGGAGCTCTGGGGTCTTATCGGTCACGGGCTGTAATAGACTACGTGGTTCCAAGGAGCGCTGATATGTGGTCAGCGGGGCGCCAGGTAGTTTGAAAGGTAACATTCCGACTCGTGGGAGCAGCGATTTGGAATGGAATCGCACCTCCCAAATGATCCGGATGGTTCCGATCCGGTAGGTCGACCCGCATCCAGTGGCGTATTAGCACGAGTGGAGGCCTTAAGCGGACACACGAAATTTGACCATTCGGATGTGTCGAGCGACAAGTTGTGTGAGGAATTCTAAACCAGAGAAGGATTGCGAAGCACTTTTACTTCCGTGTAGGGGGATGGGTTCCTCTCCTCGGGGCCCCACGCGGCCGCTTAGTTGGCGTACTGGTTGAACCGCACCTTACTATTGTTTGCCTTAAGCACGGCAAATACAGTTTACATTTTACATTTAGTTTACATTTACATCCTAACCAATACTAGCTTTATTGAACAGCAATACGATTAGAAATGAAAGAAGGAGGAAGGGAGTAAGGAAAAAGGAGGCAAACAAAAGCGGAAGGAGGAACGGGAAGGGTGATAATCGAAGAGATGAGATGAAAAGATGAAGGCGTGGGTTGCGTGCAGCAGCGCGCATTGTTCTGGAGCGACGATGGGTTGTAAACAATGGGGAAAGAGAGCGAAGCGAGCTGAAGGGAGCATACAGGAACGGGAATGACATACAGGAAGGGATCAACATGCATATTTTGTAGGTCGATGTTCTTCCTTCCAGCCATAATTTGGAAAGAAATTTCGGATAGTTATCCCTTGCTACGAGAGACGGTTCGCAGGAGGATTGAACCGAAGACGAGCATGTTGTTAATTCGTGCGAGTTGACTTTACCTGTTACTAATTGGTTTCCTGCGATAGCAGAATAGCCAGTCCTGAGCCACTATGACCATACGGGGCTTGAACCTAGGACGGGCATGTTGTTGTGTTATGTTCGGGCAGTAAGATAACGAGCGGCCCGAAACCAGCTAAGTTATAGAATGCAGGGACGCGTAGAGCAGCTTGGCGCGTGGCTCCGGCTGCACCATCGGCATTTGAGGCTCCCGGGGGGCCGGTCGCCACAGCCAATCCCCGCAGCCGCGGCGCTATCGACAATGCATGCAGCATAAACGTCCCTTACGCATGCTGCGTCACTGGCGAGTGCAGCGACGGGCTAGAACACAACTCTCTATGCCACACTCCAGATAGCGATATGGCCGCGCAGCACCATCCGCAACGATGATGTGTCTCCAAACAAGTCGAGAGAAGGAGCAAGCTAAGCAACGCGAGCGAGAGAAGCGTGCGCTACCTAAGCCGAGGCGGGCCCTGCTCGCTTACAGCATCGAGCGAGAGGCAGGGGAGACGTGCCTCTCTTTTCCGGAGAGGAAACCCGTTAATTAGGAAGAATACGGTACAATATGGTTGTTAAATCCTTACCTGTATTCCCGATTGTGTGGGAAGGAAGGAGAGGAGAGGGGGGGGGGGGATTGGAGGAATTGTGCATTGTTGAATAAAAACAATAAAAAAATGAAAAGAAAAATGTGTTCAAAGACATCATCCCTCATTTGAATATTTGACAATGTTAAGCATTGGTTGGCTTCACATGATATGTTGTGTGTGCTAGTGCATTGATGATCGTCCTTTGATTGATTATTATTTTTTTCACAAGTGCAACTAATTGCACTAACAAACAATATAAAACCCGTACGCAGCATGCATCCGATCGATCCGGCAAATAGCTTCAACGGTAAAGCTATTCATACATCCACGCGACAACTTGCACACGCTGATCAAATCCAGATTCGAACGACGGCTCTAGCCAACGCGCAATGCATCAAGCAGCCAAAAAAAACGGGAAGGAAAAAAAACAATAACCAAGTCAAGCACACAAGGCAAGGTCAAGCATTCGTCAATAACTGCTGGGAGAGAAAGGCAGGAATGAAGGAGGTGGGGAAGCAACGTCACTCAAAACGAATACGATCTGGGTGAACGGATAAAGAAGACAGCAGACAAGCGATATCACTCCCACTACCATGTGAAGGCCGGGCTACATTGATCGTACTCCGTAGTGTAATTTCGATTTTCATTAGCGCATCTGGCGGCGGCTGGTGGAAGCTTTTTTTGGTCTTCAAGGGAATGGTCGTGCCGGATCTCAAATTTAAGTTGTATTTTCACCGTTTTTTGATGCGAAAACGGCTGAAATACTTGCAAAACATATTCATCTATCAATTACAAAGCTTTTCCAGTCCAGTTAAGGTAAAAAACATGGAAAAATAACATATTTTCTGAAGCGGCTCCAAATTGTTTGGAAAATGCTTCGGTCAGCCGCCGCCAGATGCGCTAGTGAAAATCAAAATTACACCAGAGAGTACGATCAATGTAGCCCGGCCTTGAGAATAGCCGGATGGATGATCGTACGGTACCCACAGGGAAAGAGTAAGGGGGGGAGAGAGAGTATCGACTTTTTGAACCACTTTTTTATGGCCATTGTCCTAGACAAAAACCACGAGCGAAATACTCCAGAAAATCTGCCATAATTGTGGCGTTTTTCGTTTGAAAAAATTTCGCTTCGTCGTATATTGACTTAAATGCGACGACTACCCGACGTCGGGTGAACGTTCACACGACGTACACCCGACGTCGGAAATATTTGAAATTTCGGTTGGGTATTTGAAATTGTCGGTTGGGCGGTTGGGTGGGTAGTCGTTGTAGCGCCATCTGTTTATTAATAGTCGAACCACTCAAAGGCACAGTGGGCGATTACTAGTACAACATCATTTAATATTAAAAATATCATAATCATTTTAGCATAATATCATTATTTTCTTTTTTTAATATTATTTATCTAAAACGCATGAAAATAACTTACTTATGAAACTTAATTTACCTGCTCGTAATTTAAGTAACAAGTTTAAGTAATTTAAGTTTACAGTAAATACAGTTGTTGGAAAACTATACTGTTTCATAAGCTGTGTTAGGTACGTTTAATTTAGTCTCCTTTTTTTAAACTTCAGAGAGATAATTATGTTGAAATTTTGAACATATTTTTTACCCAAAATATTGGAAGAAATATTTAGTGCAAGAGCAATTTCTTCTCAGTTCTGAAAATATATGTTGCATCAAACACCTCTCATATACATTATACTCTTATGATTTTATATCATTGAAGCATGTGTCTTGACATGTTTTATGCCATATGTTTATTTGTTGATTTGCATGTTTTGCTTTATAAAAATCCAGCCAACAACAGATAGTAGTAAACAATGAGACAATTCAATCAATCACAAGCACTTCCGGTTGTTTATTCATGTTGTTTGTTTCTCTATAATTCCGATGCTCAACGATACCAGCGCCCCATTTTCATGCAAACCATGTCCCTGACCATTACCATCTTTGCTTCACGGACATATTCACTAAGACCTTGATCTAGCGAACTCTGCTCGTGCTGTCAACTAAAGCGATAGAAAGAGTGCTGTAAAAAATACATTATCGAACGTGTTAACATGTTTAGGAAATTGTCGCTTTTCATGCGGAACTCATAAGCAATGATCGAATAATTTTTGAAAGTTTGCACGAAACAAGAAATCACATGGATTGGGCTAGTCCGTTTTATTTCGTGTTCTTTGCGTCATTCAATTTAATTTTAGTAACAATTATAATTAAATGCACGGTTAAGGCTTATAAACAAATAAAAATCCGTAAAATTAAACATTCTCCTCGATTATCCATTTACAACCAAAAAAAAACCGTTCATCCTTCACCGACTCTCAAACCGGTTGGCAAACCCATCGAGTACTCGCCCATCGCAATATTCATAAACCTCCTTATGAACCTCACTGGGTGACAATCAGGCGCCTTGTTGCGAGACCTTTAAGGAAGCGCCCCCTTTTCATCCCTCGCGCAGCATAGTTCCGCGAATCGTCAACACTGACAGCGTCGGAGGTCATGTCAGCTGCAAGCAAAGAAACGCATGGCCCCTTCCATCGCGGCAGGTACGATTCATTGCCTTTTAGGGCATTACGAATGACGGTGAGTTTTTTATTTTATTTTTGTGTTTTCTGCACGAAGGCTTACTACCCTATCCTACGGCGCCCTGGTAATTGCGACCTAAAACCGACTCAATCGGATACACGAGAGAAGCCTTCGTCTCCAGCTCGCTGCTTTTGCTTACTAGCCAACCGTCGGTGGTTTATTCCCAAGCGATGAATCCATTAACACACGGTGCCAAATGAAACACGATTGCGCTTATGGAATAGCCTTTTTTGGCAGAAAATCAGACACATGTACATGTATCCGAATTTTTATGACCGACCAAACAGCCAGTGACGCAGGGCGACCGAGGTTGCGATCGAGATTAGAGACGACCAGAGCCCCCATTCCGCCATATGGATGATCATCGTCTGAAAAACAGGGCCTGAAGGAAGGGGTGAAATTGTGGGTGGTGCTAGAATGATCGGGCAAGCACAAAACTCAACATCGTCTGTAAACAAAATTTCCCGAACGCTTTCCCATCGGCGGCAAGGAACGTTTAAACGAGAGGACGGTAAACAAATGTACCTTCCACTATTGTAAGGGAAAGCGTACTGGTTTGCTGGTGTTGGTGGAATGAGCATTAAAATGAAAAGTTATCCTTGTTGCGCAGACGCCAATCCCTGCGCATGTCTTTCAGCTCAGCGCGTTATGAATAACGCTCAATATCTAAAACACAGTGAGACATGGTGAATCACACACTGTGTCAAATTAAAATAATAAGTAAGAAAATTTATACAACTGAACAAATTAATAGTTTCAATGAAAAAAATGGATTTTTGTCACAATCTAACATAGATTATAGTTATAGATTATAGGTCATAGATTATAGGTTGTATACTTAGGAGATTTTTTCCCTGAACGATGCAATTAAATGAATCGGACCTATTTAACTCAAATGGGACCGTCTAGATGGCGTTTTCATGATGCTATTGGGAAATGCAAAAGTAAATGTTAACTCAGAAAATTTAAATTATTACCTACAAAACACATATTTTTTTTTATAAAACTCTGTTCTACTCTCTCTTATGTCCATTTTTTGTAGACCGTGACATTTTTGAAAAATTGTAAGTGTTATGTTAGTGCATTAATATAATAAAATAACAAACTATATATAATTGACCTCAATAAACCGTATGATTGTGCTAAAATGCGTTAAACGAGAAAAACTTTCAAAAATATCAATGCGCAATACTTATTATACCATCACAATAAAACAAGGAAAAAACACTCATGGGAAAACTAAAACTTTACCTAATTGTCTAATTTGTTCGAGACTGATCAAAACACAAATTTTGACCAAACCGAACTACGATCACTGTGCGAACGTACAACCCAAGACCGCTTACTAGCCGGCAGGGAAGAAACGTTACACTCGCTTCACAGGTACTATCCACCACCGATGCAGCAGATCGTAGTTAACGTTGTCGGTTCGATCGGTAAGCACGCGCTCAAGATCTTTAGTACAATACCGTGCAGAACGGTCATTTTTCAATGCGCAGCGCATCGTTTCTTCTACCCAGGTGGACTAATCGTAATAGTGCGCTAACCGTAGCAGAACAAATCCAAAAACAATTAATGGGCGTAATCCGTGTGAAAGTAAAGTGATTTGAAGGATAATATTGTGTATGGGAAAATGATATCCGTAGTGCGTGTGTGATGTGATTCGATGGCGCACCGGAAATACACAGCACACCTGAAAACGTGCATCGCATCAAGAGACAGATGACGCAAGTGTTATGAAAGCAGAGAAAATTTACGAAACGAACAATCCACAGCCTAACAAAAAGGGTTACCTTATCACTCCCAGAGTTCATTAGAACCAAACATTTTCCATTTACCGTACGAACACGGTGTCGTCTCCGAAACCCCACATCCAACTGGTCAGTTACAAGGCCGAGCTGAGGCCGGGCATACGACAACGTGAATCACAGCGTGTAGTGTGAAAATCGTTTTTCCACGCAGCTAGCGATCGCGAAGATCTCAGTTTCTATTCGCGTCCTACCACATGCGTACGCGTTGCCTTGCTTCAAATTTCCGCACGGGAAAATGTCGGTGGAAAACGGCGGTGAAACAGAGTATTCAACACAAGTGCAACTGCCACACGCACACATGCCTGCTCGTTCGTTAAAATGTCTGTGTACGATCGCTCCGTAAACCGTCCCTGCTCGAGTTTGTTTGTTTTCCCGTTCTGCCATTTGCGTGAGCGTGAGCACCACTATCAAGCGCACATCTACGACAATCTGAGCACGGAAAACAAGGGCAAAAATGGGAGATGTTTAGGTGAAACTGGGAGAACTGTTCATCTTCTGAACACTACGGCATTGTGCAGGAGAGAAGAAGGAAGCCGAGGTGCTTACTGGTCGACAGCTGAAGGCAGAGGCAGAATCCAAGACACTAGACTCTGACAGACGTTAGTTGGCCCATCGTTCGGCAGGGAAGGTTGATCCAATTTGGCACCCGAAAAACGCTTAGCATTGACATATTTTCTGGCATGTGACACCCGTTAGCAGGCAGCTGCCGTTTGGCAACGGTACGTTCCCACCACCGATTGGCCAGTAATAAACTAGCGAACAAGTTATGATCGATGAAACGAAGCATGGAGGGAAAATTTAAATCCTTGGAGCAATATCGCTACCAGTTAAATGAATCATTTAGATCGTGAAAAAACACTGTCTTATAAATAGCTCAACAGTGTACTTTAATGATTTTCAAAGTTTTACAATTGTAATATGCAATTGAATGATGCGCAAAAGCATTATACTAATTTGAAGAAGCTGCAGTGTCATTAAAAGTCAAGCCGGAAATAAGCAGTCGCCCATGTGCAACAGACACCCAGACACTTCTTCCGAATGTCCCACAACATGGCGAAAAAAATCCTAACAGCTATATAAACAATGTCTACCGAGGCAGCGAAAGCTAACGACCGCCAGTGACACTTGTGAACGAATTAAAGTGAGAAAAAGAAAAGGGAAGAACAAAAACACTTCGGACGTATTTGTTCTGGCTGCACAACAACCGTTTGCCGAAAATAGAAGCGCTTCCGTAGGCCGTGCAATGCACCTTTTCTTGCCATCGGATGCAGTTTGCACTGTGGCTCACCTGTTTCATGGTGTGATGGCGCAGTCGTCAGTCGAACGGCACAGCTGTGTCTGCGGATGTGTTGATGTGATCGTATCTACTCTATTGATCTGGTACAAGGGAGGGTTCATCGTTAATCAAACTTTTAATTTATATCAGATTGAAGTGGTTTGGGTTGCACAAATTATATTTATTAAATTGATTTTCTTATGATTCATTCACCATTTTGGGAAGTGCATATCCGTTTTTCACCGGCACGAGATCAACCAGTAGGAAGTAGTAGCAGAAGCAGTGCGGATGAATTGAGTGGTTGAGTTATTTTTAAACCTTGCGCCGTCACAGACATTGGACCATCGTGTCTCACCCCTGCACTTTCGCTGGCGGTAATGGAAATGGGAGTGTAGTGTCGATCGTAGTCGGCTGCCGGTTTTGTGTTACAGTGAATCGCGTCCACTTTCATTCACCTGACTTAGGGGAGTGTGTAGTGCGTAGCTTGTTGTGGTGCTAGCAAAATCAAATAAGAAGATTAAAAAGTGTCTTCAAGTGTGCTACATTTGTGATACTTACGACACACAGTACTCTACGCGCTCAATTAAGGAAACGATCTGGTAAATGACTTGACGATTGTGTGACGAGCAGCTGAAGATCAGTGCACAGTGTTATCCATAACACTTCAACACCTAACGCAGAACCACTCCCTGAGCACGGTACAAAGGAAAGGTTATAAATTATCCTTCTGCAACCTTTCATCCTCCTTCCTTCCCCTGAAACTTTTCACATCCACTTCCTGATGCTCCTTGTTGGTGATGTGCGTAATCAAAATGTGCTATGTGTACGTGTGAGAGCGTTTTTAATAGCATCAAACAGTTTTGCGAACCGTTTCACTGACTAAATATACCGACTCCGGTCTGCTAGGCCGGTTATTAACACGGTAGCGAGTACGGGAATGTTCCGGAACAGATCAAGCTACACAGACACATTCGCGTGGGTGCAGGAAAAACCAGAGACTATACTACTATGTAACAGGTCGTGCTAAAACCTTTCCTTGTGTTAAACGTCTATGTACCATTTCTACGCGGCAGACCCAATAATGGATGTGTGAAACAAAACGTGACATGTGTGCAATGTGTAGTATTTGTATGTCATTTCGTTTATCTTCCTCAGGTTGATTGCTGTTTATTTTTATCCAACCGTGTGATTAATTGTGAATAGAGCGCATCCTGCAGAGACTTTCATGTAAACAAAAGAATAACACGACTATTTTCGGGTTCTGCATCATACGCCTCCCTTCTACCACCGTGAAAACACGTGCCAGCAAACGACCTTGCTGTGGCGTGACTCATACAAAACAACAGTGTAATTAGTGTAATGTTTAGTGTAGAGCACAGAGTCTAGCGAGTGCACGCAGCAGGACGTGAAAGTAAACCACTGACCCACCACATATAACACTCTTTGGGGGAGACACCCACAACGCACATCTCATCACACAGCAGCTAGCTACAGCAGTGAAGCGATCCTCAGAGCAGAGTAGAACGTGGAATACTATCACCATCACCACTACCCGACTTCCCTCTACTACAGTCACTCTACACCACTCCGTTTAGCGGCAAACGTACCATTTACTCCGATAAAATGGATATTCAAGTACAGGTATTTTCCGATATTCCTCTCCCCCCCCCCTCCCCTGTTGTTAGTGAAAGGCTTCGCTTGGGTAATACACTACTTGGTTTTCCTAAAAAGGAGGCAAGGGCACAGACGCATACTTATGAACATGGTATTAATTTTCACATATTACTATTTCGGTACAGTGTGTTCAATTCACATAAATCATAAAGTCTCGAAAGAGAGAATGTTCAATTTACATGGTGATGAATATTTTATGCACAAACAATAAGTTATCATTACTTTTTGCTGTGCGTAGCAGAATCATATCAGAATATACATACAAAGCATAGAGTAATTTGCCAATAATGGCACACTTAAGGGAACAGTGAATGTCACATATACATGTACAATGTCTAAGATGAATAAAATCAAATTTTGCATGATATGTGTGGTATAATTTCTGTTTAATAAATAGTATTTATATTATATTTTATGCTGAAACAATGGATAAGGAAATAAGGACGGATAGAATGACAAAAATACTATTTTGAAAATCCTTAATCCAATTTATGCACTCTATTGGACGCTGTTACATAACATTTTAATCAAAATATACCGTTTAAATGGTTAACCTTATGATGTGATGCACAATTCATAACGGTTTGACCTCCATTTCAAATCCATTCGATTGGATGACATTCGGTCACAATATCGTCATCAGTATTTTAAAATTCGAAAAAGTATTAACAAAATAAATCAATAGAATATGAAACAATGTTCATCTACGTTTTATAAATAATTGAAATTATGGTACAGTACAACATAGTGTACAATAATTGGTTGGTGTGCAACACTAGGCAAATTGTCTCATCTGTATTAAGGAAAAGATCTTCTGAATCGTTCGTATTTTATCTTCCACAATCTAATTAATGCAAATTGCCAACCTAAATAAAAACAGTTTGTTTAGATATCACATCATGCTTGTTTGATAGCGAATTCAAGCTATGACATCCTTAAAATGTACATATAATACATCAAAGTTGAAAACACGAAATACGATCAAACTAATGTACCGCAGCATTGGAGAAATTGTAAGTAATCCATTAGTTTTGCCATACTAAATTACGTTGATTGTTTACACGAAACTCATCTGTTTCCGGATGGCTTTCATCAAGCAGAAAACACAAACAGTAGGGTTGCCTATTCACTCAGGAAATCATCGAAATTTCGCTGCCTAACATATGCAAATTTTGCACCACTATCTGCTTCCCTGCCGGGTGTATATTCTTTCTTCAATCTTTGCCGATCTAAACATATTTGCAGGATGTGAATCAGCTGCTCGTAGTATGTTATACAGAACCAAAACACGCTTCTGCGAACCACTGTCTGTTCGCTTTCCGTTGAACCATGATCGTCGTGAGTAATGCGCGAAATGTTTAGTGGGAAAAATATTGACCACCATCTGCGTTCTGGTTGATGGTAGCGGAAAGAGCATCTTCAATTTGAAAACGCGTTTAGCTTTGAAAACCATCCTATATGACCTGACAGCAAAGGACAGGCGTAGGTGTTTGAAAGATGAACAGGTTGAACTGTTTCTCGGACAAACAACTAGTCTGTTGCACATCATACGATCATATGAAGTAAATACGACGATTGAAGTTTGCCATTTTCAGCCCAATGTTTGTTTGGTTGAACACTCTTTCTCGTAAGGTTTATGACGCCGCAATCCTAGGCCCTGATCAAACGTTTTGATCTGAATTAAACATAGATTTTAAATTTTAGAAAGATTTAGATCAGCCAATGTTGAACTATTCGATCACAAATATTTTTTTTTAGTTTAGAATATATAAACTTATGAATTTACTACAAAACACTCAGAAAAAAAAAATATGGTTCAAATATTCTAAATTCTATTTCTAGATTTCTCAAAATTCTATCAAAATGGATTGGTTTAAAATCTTAATCAATTTTTCTGAACATCATTGTGGAGGAACTAAAACAAGACTTCACATTTTTTAATAGATGATTTTTTAAATATTCAGAAGCTCATTTTGGATGCTGTTGGTTCGCTCATTGTGGTATAGTTTTCATAAAGGTTCCCAAAAATTACTCTACGAAATACCTGGTTAGAGTACGTATGATAAGTGCTGTATTTGGCTTTAAATTATTTCTTCTCCTTCTTCTTCTCTGGCGCAACAACCGTTGTCGGTCAAGGCCTACCTGTACCACTAGTGAGCTCGGCTATAAGTGACTTATTGAAAACCCATAGCAGAATGATCAATCCTATGCATGGCAGGCGTGGTCCATATTGGGATTGAACCCACGATATGCATGTTGTTAAGTCGTGCGGTTTTATAACTGTACCGCTGGACCTGTTCATATTAAACACATCACATTAAATTACTTCAAAGCCATAATATTACATGATGAAGTATCAAATATAAAGAAAATTATACTTCAGAGCTAAATGATTAAATCAATATGGGTCCTTTTATAAAACTAAATAGTAAAAAAATCGAAAATCATATCTGATAGCTCCCGAACAAGTCGCGTAACGATATAGAAATTACTTTCTCATAGGAGTCAAAAAGTGCTTAATCGCCGAGTTTCGCTTTGTTTATGACTCGCAGCAACAATATCATATACAATTTTTGACCAGATTTACTTTTATTTCCACACTGTGTCTAGCAGGTGGTGATCACAACACAGTGGTTTCATTATGGTCATGATTGTCCATGCTTACTCTATTTTAAATTAATCTAATTTCTGTTTAAAATCTGTTTTTCTTTCAGCTATATTGTATCGGCACTAGGCTGTGACTGAAAAATACACAAACAAATTCTTGATAATTTGATAGCAATATAAAAGAATATATAAATATTTAACAAAGAGTGTAATGAAAAGGCAATACGAAATTGTACGACCACGATCGAGTGTATCACCTACTAAAGCATTTCTACACTTAACACAGCGGAAACAAATGTAGGACATAAAATCGTTCAAATAAATTTATAGCGATCAATAATTTGGAAGTTAAGTCAATTTATGTTTGATTTGTATAGATCTAGTCGAATAAAAAAAAAAGATCGATCTGATGAATAGTCATAGCTGGCATGGCTCATATCATTTTTTGTAAATTATTTCATGTACAATTTGCAATCAATATTATGCATGCTAATTATAGTTCAAAATATTATGCATAATTTGTGCAACAATCAATTGCTGTACGTTATACATAATAACCAGTCCCGCTTATGGAAGAATCCATTACTACGAAAATGAGCCCATGACGTGCATGTGTTAGCATGTGCAGCTGTTCCTCAGGACTGTCCTCAAGTCTACATAAAAAAAAATTGATGCAAACTCTGCAATAAACAGAATTTATTCTGTTTTTATGATGGTTATAAATGTCGCGTTATTGCTTTTGCAATGATCATGGTAATTTTAAATGAGATTTTTACAGAAAATATTGAATTATTAAAATAAAATATTTCTACAAATGCGATCAATTTATTCACATACTGAGAGGCTGTTAACTATGTAGTTAACATGTAAAACTTTGTATTTTAACAAATAAACTTGTGTGAAAACAGCCCAATTTCGAACTTTGTTTCCATTTGACTAGTAAATGTTTACAGAGATTAGGTCTTAAGCAGTAGCATCATGTTAAGTCGAGTAAATTTGATTTTTTAACCCACCAACAGTACGACCATTGCCCATTGTGTGACGCTATCTTGCAGCCTGCTGGCAGGCTCTGCCATGCTCTCTTTGCTCTCTCTTCTTCATTCAAAACGAACCGCGCAGCGCGAATCGACGCACTTGCCTAGACGTACGCCCGCATTCCGAGCCCGCGAGCGTTTCTTTCTGTGTTTGTGCTTTGTGCGTTTGTGGCTCAATCTTGGTCATTGTTGTCCAATCAATATTGCTCGATCGGTTAGTGATTGCTACTAGTGCTGTTAGTCTCTCGCTGGTGCGTTTGTGTGTGGTGATACTCTTCCCTAGCAGTGCGCAGAAGTAGGCGAATCACTTCTTTTATCTGCCACCGACAACAATAACAACCCGCGTGGCGACAGCTGTCTAAAAGGTAAACAACCACACACCACTTGCCGGTTCGCCAAGGAATCTAGCAGTGGCACAGAGACATGTTTAGCCATCATCATCAAGCCCTCAGCAAAAGTACATACAGATTTTGTCAGTACAAACAGCAACACTGCCAAAGAAAATGTGCACAAATGTGAGATAAAATAACACCGCAGTGTTTGCCGGTAGTGCAATAGAAGAACGTGACGATTGCCGTGACGAGAGCACAAGGGGGGTGAATTTATTTCAGTGATGTGCAACAGTACGCGTATGTGGCTCTGGATGGTGTAGCAGCACGGTTGGATCTCGCGCATAGGAAGTTGAATGCCACGGAATGGGATCGATGTAAAAAGGTTCGAGAAAGTGAAAGATAAAGAACTGGCCGCGTGTGGTTCGGTTGTGTTCTCTCTTTTTCTCGCGGTGCGCCGCGGGCTTACCGTGTGTGGTGGGCTCACATACACTGGCAGCGCCCAGACCGGTCACAGTTGGTTCTGTCCGGTCTTGGATTCTGTTTTCATCCGCTGAGAGAGAGCCGGATGATCTCAAAAGGCTGATGGGGAGGACAATAAAAATGTATATTCCCTCACACGTACGCACCCCTAGAATGAAGCGGTAAAGAAAAGGTGCCCGGAATCTGTGGAAGCTTTGGGAAGAAGACCGATGGGCTTACAGAGTTTGTGTGTGTGTCTGTGAGGGTGAAAGAAGGCGTACCACATTCGACATTGTGTATTCGCTTCTGCCACGGTGGCTTCAGCACAGAACGGGCAGTTGCTGTGGTTTCGGGGTGGTGGTTTAATTAGCGTTTTTGTGCTCTAGCCTAACGCCAAATTGTTGGGCTAGATCACATCTCTAGCTCTCTCACCATTCGGGCTCACGGTGATCGGTGTTTTTGCTTCGACGCCAATTTTTCGGTGTTTAAATGCGGAACCACACCACCACCCGACCGGGCTTGGCCTCATGCCTCCCTTTAAAGCGTCAGGAATTCTGGAACCAAATAAATTATACTCAAAATACCATGGGAACACTTCCCACGAAAGTCGACGACAGACAAAGAGCAGCATACACAGAACAAAGACAGCAGTTGAGCCCCAAGAGCTCGTGAAGTGATTGGTCTTTTTTGTTTATCGCAAAAATATGCAACGCTTCAATGAATTCAACACAAATACAAATACTTCCAATCACTCAAACCCCACAAGTAAGAGGGCAGTCGTTTAAACGGTGCAAAAGTTGAGACGATAAACCCCCATCAAACTGATAGCACGCCCAGTCACTCCACCCCTCACCCAACAAAAAAAAACAATTATTTATAAATAGGCCCATATAGGCCCGATTATTCATTGGAGGTGGCTTTACTGATCGTTACAATAGATTCGAAAAAAAGTCCAAATAAAAACGTGGATCTCTTCGTCCTTTGACTCATTAATTTCTATGAATATTTTGTGTGAATCAACTTGCATCCGCGGGCTGATTTTGAATGGATTTAGTGAATCAACATACTCTGCCGTATAGTCCCCATACCTGTGTGAACCTCTTGCACCTGTGTTGAGTCATTCGCTTGAACTCGTCATTGATGTATTCCTTGAATCCGCCAACCTGGATGTATGCGAGATATAAATAGAATCTCTTTTTACATGAGCATTTTAAGTACTTATCTCATAATTTAGGTTAATGATTGAGGATGAATTCCTCAGCATTCGAGGTATTACATACTTTTTTATTATATAGGGACCACTTTCCCTGCACAGTTATGAAATGGTTTATTACCCTAAAAGAGACTCGAACAATATTCACAAACTGTTTATCTACTTTGCAATAACCTGGCTTACCCAAAAGCTTGTCTAAAACCAGACTATAAATTACTATCCCCTTCGCGTACGACTCGGACAACCGACGCCGTCCAACATACAGGATCATATAAAAACACCGCCCATGCATCCTTACATGTCCCCCCCTACCCCTTTATTATCTATATGTTTTGTATGCATTTATGTTCCCCGCAGTGCAGCTTTACTTCTCTTTTCTCTTTTGCTCCAACATACGAACCAGAGCTGTAATAGTTATGTTTCTGTTTCACTCTTACCTTCTCTTTTCACTGCTCGGCGATCGTTGTTATCATGTTGCGACGTTGCGACTTGCTGGCTGATATATTTGGCTACGTTCCAAAAAAACATTGGCCGCCGGACAGGGCGCCCCGCAGTACTACCAGGAACTGCAGCAGCAGCAGCAGCCCCGCGACTACGACGACCCGGACGCGGACGAAGAGGCGGAGATGGAGGCGGAGCGAGATTTGGCCGAGGACGCGCAGTGGAAGCGAATACAGCAAAACACGTTCACGCGCTGGGCCAATGAGCACCTGAAGATCATCAACCAGACAATTGCCAATCTCGAGAGCGATCTCTCCGACGGGCTGAGGCTGATCGCGCTCATCGAGGTCCTGTCACAGAAGCGCATGAGCAAACACAACAAGCGACCAACCTTCCGCAGCCAGAAGCTGGAGAATGTGTCCGTCGCGCTCAAGTTCCTCGAAGTTGAGGGTATCAAAATTGTCAACATCGGTAAGTACCAGTCGAAAGGAATTGATTTCAAATTGTTACCAATGTAAAGAGTTGTCAATCATCATACGTTGCGAATTATTTAGTCCCACTTTGTTAATAAGTACTCCCGCTACATCGTTTACAAACACATGTATTCGCTTCATCTTCCCAGCGTTTAAAAATTTGAGGATGAAAATTTGTTCATTTTACAATTGACCAAAGCTTCACTACCACTCGCATACATACGAGCAGCTGCTATGGGGCAGAGAAGCACACCAAAGCTTTACCAAACATTGCAATAAAACGAACCCCACTCGACATTGTTATGCTCGATGCGTCTGTTTTTTCGGGTGCGTTTTGTAGTGTTGTTTCATTTTTGACGAGCCAGTAGTTGTGGCCACTCAATTTGGTTGAAACTGGCCACGAAGGGAAGCATCGCTTGATTTTGCAAACTGTGCCTGCAGTCGGTCTAACCTGTTTGTGCGCATCTTCCACGTGCCTTCGCCACTCTCCCGAACTTGGACTGAAATTTCATTATTGAGTGGTCCGATCGGTCCGGTCGAACGAAACCAAACGATTCTGCCGTAAAGATGGCAGCGTGAGAATGCGAAGATGAGATAACGAAGAACAAAATAAGCTTGGCATAAAGAAGAACGTCATCCCGAAGTGGCCATGCGACATACAATGCCATGCAAACGGGTGATTTCTCTCGCTTTGCCATTATGAAGGCGAGTAGGAAGTTACCACGGCAAGGCTAAGTAAGGGTGATCCCAAAGGCTTCGTTTCGAGGCAACACACTATATAGCAGTGGCAGAGCACAGCGATTCACCCAAGTTGGTGCTACAAACAAGTTGTTTTTTTTTTCGTTGGCACGCAACCCCAACATCCGTCAGGGGCATGGCAGTTTAGCGAAACGACAAAAAAATGAACGAGGAACGGAATGGCAATTCACAAGTTTTTGGAAACAGCGATAGAGAGGAAGCGTTTTGCAAGCTTTTCTTTCCGTCAGTGTTTTTATGGCGTTTTGTGTTCTTTTGCCCGTTCGTCCCAAACTCTGGATACCTCTTTGTTAGCTGTGTGTGCACTTTGCGTAGTTTATTTTTAAAGCACGCGAGCACACGGCGCTGCGTCAAACGTTTTTCGTTAACGTTAGACTTCAACGATTCGGCGACAACGAACTTAGTGTGTGTAGTAGTAGGTACGGGCTGAAGGTGCACTCTCTCGCATTCGGAATGCAATATGTGGTGCGATACGCTGTACGAAATTGGTACAATATGTACGGGAAGGAGAGCAAGCGCACAGCAACAAGTAAGCAAGCGATCGTTTTGGCTTTAGCGTTTATGGAATTGTCTTACCAAAACCACACACGCGCGACTTGTGGCGAAGATGGCGTGACGGTGGCAAGTTGTTTTACAAATCGCTCGGTTAATTAGTTGTGCGTTTTATCGCTTCACTAGGTACCGAATCGAGCGCAACTAAGCACTTTGCGGACACTCACATATACGGTGATTGCGGCCGACTTTGGAACAGTGGCGTCGTAAATATGTCCTCTCGCGTTACCAACGCATCCGTCCGTCCCGGGTCACACCTGAGCAGAGAAAGCCCCGCAACGCAAGATGCGGCACGGAATTCAATCAAAGCTGAAGAATAACAATAATCTCCCTGTCGAAGAAGAAGAAGAGCGAAATATTTGCACACCTTTGACAACCGGTTGTTCGGCTCATTGACTGACACTGGATCTGCCTGCGTATCTGTGGCTTCGTTGCAATTAGGGAAAAGTCGGTCGAATGCTTCCAACTTGTTGGAATGCAATTCATCGTCATATTCAACCCAGTCTCAAATGGCAAGTCTGGCTGTATCTGTCAGAGATGAGTCAAAAGTTGATCATTGCTGATAGTGGTGTAAATGTAGTTTGTCGGAGAAATACAACCCGTTTCAGTGGGCCGGGGGTTTAGTTATTTCTAATTTACGATCCACCTTTTAACAACGTCCCATATATTACCGGTTGTTTAGTTTAGGTTTTACTTGTCCTTGAAAAGTTTTGTTCACTTCACTCGATTATCTACTGGGGGGTAGGAGTCACGGGAATTCATGAAGGAGCTGTTTCGAATCATTTAATATGTAAATGATGACGCTTCTACTTCATGGAACTCTTTGTGTTCATTTTATACCCGTGCTACTTTCGTGCCTTTCCTTTCAGTTGTATTTTTTAAACTACTATTTGTCCTCAACCAACAAGTCTGCAATTATTTATTTAACGTTATTTCCTTTGGGTCATATATCAACAGTATCTTATCAGTCACCGATCGTCACTGAACACTACTCGCAAATCACACCCCAAATAATCAATAGCTAGACTTGCATGTAACTCCACGCCTATCACCACAAAGATTCTTTTTTATTTGAACAGCTGCTTTTGTGTTGCCATTGCCGGGTGCGGCGGCGTCTGATGCATTCTGCACACAAAAATGCACTTTTACTGTCCTTCACCGACCGCCACCCAGTGCAAGTGCTTAGACTCGCTGGGTGTGGTGACTCGGTTTCGATCGTGTTATTTATTTGCCAGACAGTGACATACACACTCAGATTGGTTCAGCATACATACAAGCTTTTAAAAAAGATTAACGAACTCCTCGAGCATGTCGGGGGCTGTGTGTGACCGAATTTGACCGACACCGTGTTACAGTCGACAGTAACGCATGCAAACATTCACACTCAACTGCGATAATGCGAGACGTCGCGATTCGCTCGGACGAAACAGACATTAGGTCACTTAGCGTACTTTTTAGCGCGGTGGGTCATCAGAACAGTTGTTGCGGTTGATGGCGTCACGCGTTGGCATTTAATCGAATGCAGCAAATGAAACGCGCTGTGGCTTCGTCTGCATGACGTAATCGAGTTCCAATCTAGGGGCAGGATGTGATCATGGTGGTTTTTGTTTTTAACTTTTTACACTTTTGCCCCATTTTGCATCCAAACACAGCCATAAACACATGCTGAAGGCAAGCAAAGCGTGATGTGTTTTGCACAAACCCCAAGCAAACCACTGGTGAGTATGTGTGTTCGAAAATTATGATTGACAATCAATCATTATCAACCTCGAGCCTGAAGTAAACCCGCACGAAATTGATCGATTGATTCATTCCCTCGAAATGCGAGTAAAGTAAAAATTGCTCTGCATGAGTGCAACAGTTTTGGTTTTATTTTTGAGGACTTGTCGATGACATTGCTCAGCAACTACTCAGCAACAATGTTACAGGCCAACACCCGTTCCATTCCCGAGCGGCGCGCATATCGAAAAATAAAACTCGGTCGCCCAACTTTCCCAGATTTGGTTCAAAAACTGTCATGAAAACCGGCAACAGCCCCATTCGTCGGTGGGCATATGCGTGAAATTTATGCGCAACATTCTCCGATGCTACGGCCCGCCTCTACCCTCATCATCGTCTCAACTACCTTGCACTTATTTCCATTGAATTGATCTCACCCAAACAAACACGAGAAATGACGGGAAACCCGACCGAAACGTGCCGGAGTGCTGAATATAATATGGACAACCTAACCCAATAAAATAAAGCTTCTTTGCTTTTTTGGGATTCTCGGGCGCGCACCCGATCGACAACGGCAACCATCGTTTTGTGTTGGCCTTGCCGCTTATGGTCTAGTCGCCAGCGCCAACGCGGGAGTGGGATCGTTGTATGTATATACATTTCGTTCATATTTGGATGCAGACACGATCGACGATCGAGGCGAAACCCATGCGCTGAAACAGGTTCTTAGCTAGAGCATCGCGCGAGCGGGACGAGGTGATGAATGCCGGCATGTGACGCTTACTACTGCGGTATGCTTCGGTTCTTCAAGCTCTGCTCGTGGCACTTGAGAGGCTGTTGCTTCTATCTTGTGCTTAGCACGAGCCGGCGCTCAGCCACACTTGATCTTGAACCGTTTGCCGGCGCCCGATGACGCAATCAGTGAGATTTTCCCCCAGCTCTGATCACGTACGAACGACGTGCCTGAAATCTGATGCGCCAGAAATATGGGGGAGCCCGACGACGACGACGACGCGATAAATGCAGGAAACTGACGTGGCAAATTTGCATCCTTTTTGCAACATTGAAGATGAGCCGGTAAAGTGGGCAAGCAACATCAGCACCACCCGTGTATCGCGGGAAGCACGCCAGCCGAAGCGAAACACTCATATGGCGATGGCGTAAGTGTGTGAAAGCATACCATCGGAGAGCGGCCAATCTCTAGCACCGGCCGCGGTGCAGCAGACCGTAAACGTACATCCCGGACACGTCCAATCGTGGATGTCCGATGAAGGATGAGGGGTTTTCGGTGTGAGCCTCTGAATAACATTCACTGAACAACTCTTTTAAGCTTCCCTCTTGTGATGAGTTCACATCCGTTAGCTCTAGCAGCTCTAACTGATTGTTCTGCTGGTGTGGGAATGTCTTATCAAATTTATTTACGATGTATTCTATTGCCTCGACAAAATAGAGCGTAACATGCATTTTGTAATTTCCCAGCCCAAAGAATAACATTCTTTTGTAGAACTTTTATTTTAACTGACGTCTTTTCTAGACTTTAGTGGATTGATTTGGGATCCCGTGGTAAAGGTGTTCAATGCACGGTTCATGAGAAACATGTTTTCACCATATGGGTTGTAAAATTAACTATTTTGTTATCGGTTGATCTATGGATATAAAAAGATCCAATTTGGCTTCGAGTTTGCAGCCCATAGGGTGCAAACAAGCAGTGCAATTAATGTTTAAATTTTTTGATAATTTAATTATAATGTAATGTTTTGATAATGAATTTAAAATATTGAAACTCGCCGTTCCAAAAACGCACACAAATGTAACACGTTCCGAGGCTTCTCCACCCCAAACCGAGCCCATCTCGATCACTTTCCCTTTCGATCGCACCAACCACAACGACCACGGTGTGTTGGAGTAGGCTTACTGTGCGATTACGATTGTTTATGGGGCTATGTGGCTTCAAATGGGCCAGAGTGTAAGTATGCAAGTAAAAACAGGCGGGCTGTGGTAGCCCCATGATCATGTTGCTGGATACGCACATACGCATAATAGCCAGTGCATGGCAAGCGGAACGTATTGTGGGTAGTTTTAGTTTTTTGTTTTTTACATTGCATTATTCGCCCTTCTTCTGTTGCTACTGACAACGTCCAGTTTGTCTACCAGTGGCCATAGCAGGCGCAAGAAACAACCCTGACTTGATGACTCAAATGCTAAATATAGGCAAAGCAAGCTTCCAAGGAAATTCGGTGCCTTTTATGCTCTCTGCCTCTGTGTCCATCCGCGTGCGTGTATTCGTGTGCCCAGTGTGCTTCTACATCACGTGCCCTCGTAGGCTGATTCCAGTTTGCTCCCTTCCACCGCGTCCGTAAACACCCCATAAGAGGAGTTGGGCTTTTTTTTTTTGCTGGGGAGCCTCTCGCCAACAGCCACATTACCCATGATTGCATTCGGCAGAACGGCGATACAGAAGAGTAAGCCAAACCGCTCAGGCTGTCTGTGGAATTCGCGATGAAGTTTGCAGCTGCCGATACGAGAGGATGATGTGTGCGTTTATGCACGTACGGGTAGACTGTTTTAAGTTTAGCGATTGCCATTGCCAGCCAGCCCAGCATCGACTGCAAGAGTAGGCGCCGTTTTGAGCGCCCGTTTTGTGAATCTCGTAATAGGGAAAATAACGGAATAGGGAAAAAAATATATGCGATATGCAATATATAAGAATTAAACCGTCATGTAGCCCAGACAACAGAGTTGGGGAAGTATGGGTGGGTTCGACACTGTGGGTAAGATCGACACCTTGCTGTTTTAGTATTTATAGAACATTTTGAAGAAAAACAATTAGAACATATTAATTATATTAACTGTTTCGTATATTTGAGTCACATTTCCCTTATCAGAAATCTGTCAATTGTCCAAAAACAACAAAATAAACACAATTGTTTTTTCTTGCTGACAGCCGATGTAAATTTTTACTTCTGGGACTTAAGGAATTGTGGCGTTTTTTTTCAACAAAATTATAGTTTTCGTATTAATAGTATTGTTTTATAAACACTATTGATTAGTTCTGTATCAAAGTGCGTAATTTTTATATTAAACTATATAGTACAAAATGTCACTAAAACTTGTGTGGCCAATGGGGGTAAAATCGACACACTTTGTAGTAGTGTAATGCTTATTTGTAGCATGTTAACTTATTTTTTATATCGTAATTTGAAAGTGCCTATATTTACTACAAATGTCCCGTAATTATGTACGACGGTAATGATCAAGCTGAGAAAATACTCAATTAAAAATACCTTAAAAGATTTAAAACTCGCGATGTCAACAAACCAAGGAGTTTATAATTTTGAAATTTAGCTATTATTCTCTCATAGAACGTTTGTCACACTCGGATTCAAAATATGTACTTACTATATGGTTTAGGCTTATTAAAATTAATATTGTTATGGCTTCGACCGTATGTTAGGCTTACTTTAGGCCGGTTTAGGCTTAACTGAAGAAAAAATAGTCGGTATGGAATCACATTGACCGATGTTCGACTTTTGGCTTTCGAGTTGCCAGATAAAAATATAATTAAATACCCTATCGACTTTATTAAAAAAAGAAGATAGCTGGAAGATACTGGCAACAAGGTTTTTTTTTTTAAAGGTATCTTAACCATTCGTTCCGTAAACCAGATCCTATCTCCGCAGCTTCTACTATATGGAGTTTGATCCCATGCTGTTTGTAACGATTTTTTTGTTCTTGCTTGAAGTTGAAATGAAGTTATTTCTTTCGCATATTTCAATACTGTTTTGTGTTAATTTTTCTAAAAATTGGTACGAAATACTTTTGATGTTCAAAATGAAAAACCACTGGCCATCTGAGTTTGTTATTTTAAAAGTTTTGACCAATGGTGTCAGTCTCTATCAAGACTGCAGTCTTGATGCAACAAAAACACACTTTTTATTTTATCAAAATGTTATAAAAATTAATCCAAGAACCGTAGTTTCTCGTATGATGGTACATAATGAATCAAAAAAGCCTTTTCAATGACTACTAGTAAGTTTACATTGGCAAAAGTATTGCAATCAGGGGAAAACCTCAAGGTGTCGAAACTACCCCCAGTTCCCTTAGATGCTGAAAAGATAAGTTTGCAAAATAATCATTCAGCCACTTTCCCAAACTCGATCGAAGAAGAATGATAGTTGCCGTTGCCTAAATACAACGGTTACTTTAATTTATTCCATGAGTATCCTGCTCAGTTATACGTACAATATGGCAAAATGTCCAAAAAACATCCAAGTAAACCACCATTTTATGTCATGACAATCGCAAAGATCGTTCCCGTATTCGATCGAGTTTGAGAAAGTTGCTGATCATAAAAATCATTCTTTAGTATCATTATGAGTAAACCTTCATCCTTTTAACAACTGAAATCTACAGTGGCTCACTTAATTTAAGGTATAGCTGTATATGATCTGTACTATAAGATAACTTTTACAGTCCGTAAATTAGTTTATCCCAAAACCTTGTCCCTTTTGCGGCAGTTGTGTTGGCATTACCTTTGTTAATTGATTAGTGATTCAATCAATTAAAATAAGACGTTTAAGCATGTTGAAGCCATTTTTTAGGCCAAGTATAATGTTGGAATAAAATAGGATGTTAAATGGTTTGACTGGCTGACTTAAACCTGAAAGGTGACACATTCGTAGATGTAATCATATATTGTATCTTACAGAGGTTGTTCTATTGTATGACTTCAAATTCTGGGGTTTTTGTAAATTTTATCTTAAATATAACATACAAAGTATGATAACATTACATTTTCAATCAAATGGTTATCAATACAAGATTATCAATCAAATGGTATCAACATCAATTAGAAAACCATCAATTAGATTAGAATACCATCTATCAATTAGAATAGAGTGTACCATTATTCACTGTATGCTTTCGACTCACAACATAGTATAAAAAAAGTATATAAATGATTTATCATTGACTGTTTTCTAATGTATAAAAAATAAATTTTATAATTTCGTTTATACTTTCCATTCATGCTCCTTGCAGATTCTTCCGACATTGTAGACTGTAAGCTGAAGCTTATTATGGGTCTGATTTGGACGTTGATTTTGCACTATTCCATCTCGTTGCCGATGTGGGAGGGCGACGAGAATGGCGACAATCTGGCCAACGGCAACGGGGCCTCGCCGAAGCAACGGCTGATGAACTGGATACACCGGCTGGTGCCGGATCTCCCCATCAACAACTTCACCTCGGACTGGACCAACGGTAAAGCGGTCGGAGCTTTGGTGGATGCCGTTGCCCCTGGTCTCTGCCCGGACTGGCCAATGTGGGACCCGAAGGACGCGGTACAGAATGCGGCCGAAGCCATGGGTTTGGCAGATGACTGGTTGAACGTTCGCCAGCTGATACGACCGGAGGAGATGGTGAATCCCAATATTGACGAACAGTCCATGATGACCTATTTGTCCCAGTATCCGAACGCGAAGTTGAAGCCAGGAGCTCCGCTACGTCCCCGCACTAACCATAGCAGGTGAGTTGCGCTAAAGTAACAATGCCAAATCAGGTAAAGATCGACTGAACAAGGATCTGAACCAAGGGTAGGGGATCCAAATAGTTGATCACCCTAGAACAAATATCGTAGATATCATGTTGCTCTCGCATCCGTCCCATCCTTTGCTCATTTGGAATGGATTTTGGATAACTACTCCCGTGATTAGTTGCATCTTTGTACTTCCCATTATTTCATCTTCATTTCCATTTTTACGTAAATTGGTAGCCGTAGATTTATTAATACAATCCCACACCATCAATCAAAGACTTGCCAATACACACACACATTCTTCCACCTTAAATGCACAACCAGTTCGTTCGATTGCGGTTCTACGATCACAGCTGTGTGGTATCTATCTTTCTGTATCTTTTCTTCTTTTCTTTTTTTTCTTTTTACCCTTCATTTGCTCGACATTGACCTTACAATTCCGATGTATGCACACTTACCCTTTTACATTGCAGTGTTCCACCGCCGCGGTAAGTTGCTGCTGCAAAGGAAATGTACCAACTAGCGACTAGCGATTATAATTTGTTGATTTCAAGCAATGTTACCATTTGTTTTACGCTGCCCGTTTACCCACGTTGCTATAGATTCTTATGTATACTGTCGCGTCTGCTCACGATCTGCTCTCTCGGAACTCACGATTTTGGACAACAGTAACGATTAAATTATGGAAAAAGCAAATTTGTTCCCTTCAAAAGACGACCAAAACGCACACCTGCAACATAGCGCCTGAATTAACCCATCAGATAGTGTGCTAATGTTGTGTTTTGTTATTTCTATAACGGTTGATTTTCTTGCTGAATAGCTGCCATACATTTAAACAATAATATTTCTACATGCTTTAGTGTTTCTAGGTCTTAGATGGCCTCTTTTAGAACTCTCTTTGCTTGAATGGGGAACGTGGAAGAAACACGACTTAACGTGAATAGGAAAAGTTTTGGAAAAGAGTTTGGAATTGGAAGTCAGAAATTCAAAAGAAAATGCATCAAAAAAGCAACGAAAGTTGTCTACATTTACATGGTTTTCTTCTTTGTTTCTCCTTTACTGGCTATATGTGTGATCCTTTACGTACTGGCTATTTGTGTGATTGTGTTTTGCGTGAATGTGTGATGTTCCTGTAAATAGTTAAAGCTTTAATAGCAAACTGATTTACCTCATGACTTGTGTGCAACCGGCATCCTCAAAGTGATTGAATAAAAATTAAAAAAAAGTAATTTTAGCCGTCATATCATACCACCTTACTTATTTGCGTTTTGTGCGTTCCCTTTATCATCCGTCCAACAGGGTGCGCGCGTATGGGCCAGGAATCGAACCGACCGGTCCGACAGTCGGAGCTCCAGCTAATTTTACCGTCGAAACGTTCTCCGCTGGAAAGGGCAACGTCGATGTAGCTGTACACAATCCCAACGGTAACCCGGAAAAGGTGGACTGCCGCTTTAACAACGATAAAAACCTGACCTACTCCGTTTCGTACATTCCGAAACTGGAGGGACCGCACAAGGTGTACGTAAAGTTCAACGGCCGCGATATCCCCAAGAGTCCCTACGAGGTGCAGGTAGAAAGCCAAGCCGGTGATGCATCCAAGGTGACGGCGACTGGTCCGGGCCTGCTTCCGGATGGCGTTGTAGTCGGCAAGCAAACGTACTTCGACATCACAACGAAGGACGCCGGCAAGGGTACACCCGAGGTGATCATTCTCGATCCAGCGAACCACAAGACATCGGTAGCAGCCAAGCTGCGCCAGGTCGGCACGGACCAATGGCGATGCGAGTACACGGCCAAGCAGGTGGGACTGCACTCAGTGAACGTGTTCTTCTGCGGCCAACAGATCCGGGGAAGTCCTTACGGGGTGCGCGTCGCCCCTGTGTGTGATCCGCGAAAGGTCCGTGCAAGCGGACGGGGTCTACAGCCCGTCGGTGTGCGTGTAAACGACGACGATGTCACGTTCCGCATCTTTACCGAGGGCGCTGGCGAAGGCATCCCAGAGGTAAAGATATTTGGCCCGGGAGGGGTGGTACCGGAGCACAGCATTCGCAAGCTCGATGCTACCACGTACGAGGCACAATACATTCCACTGAAGGAGGGTCGCTACAAGATACTGGTACTGTACGGTAGCCAGGAAATCCCAAAGTCCCCGTTCGAGGTGACGGTGGGGCCACAGAAACACACCTCAATTGTGGCGTACGGCCCAGGGCTGAAGTCCGGCATGGTCGGTCAGCCGGCCTGTTTTGTTGTTGAGACGAATGGGGAAACTGGCAACCTGGGATTCAGCATTGCCGGACCCTCGCAGGCCGAAATCGAGTGTCACGACAATGGGGACGGGTCAGCACTAGTCAAATATCATCCGACCGCGCCTGGCGAGTACGCCGTGCACATACTTTGCGATAACGAGGACATTCCGAAGAGCCCTCACATCGCCCAGGTGCTCCCGAAGGCGGACGATTTCCATCCGGAGCTGGTGAAGGTGAGCGGCCCGGGTGTGGAGAAGAATGGAGGCGTGATCGTGGGTAAACCAACGGAATTCACCGTGGACGCGACGCGAGCCGGTTCGGCACCGCTGGAGGTGAAAATTAACGACGTTTTCTCCAACACCATTGCGCACAAGATCGCCCAAACTGAGAGCGGTATGAAGAAGATCACCTACACCGCCCCCTCGGCCGAACCGGTCACGGTAGAGGTGAACTACGGTGGCGTTGCCGTGCCCCACTCACCCTTCCGTGTGAACGTTTCCACTCCACTGGACGCGTCGAAGGTGCAGTTCTTCGGGCCTTGGTTGGAGCCCGGCGTCAAGCCGAACGCGGCCACTCACTTCAACGTGGATGCCAGGTAACGGAAGTCACACTTACGGTACGAGCGAGAAGTCCAACCATTAACTTTTATGTCTCTCTTTTTATGTTGTTGCGCTGATTGAATTCGAAAGGGCTGCCGGTAATGGACTGCTGGAGGTGAATCTGGTGCACGAGGAATCGAAGCAGAAGGTACCGGTACGCATCATCGACAACAACGATAATACGTACGCGGTGGAGGTAATTCCACCTCTACCCGGCACCTACTCGACCAACCTGCTGTACGGCGGGCTGAAGGTACCGATGTCACCGAAAGTCACCGTTGCACCACCGGTCGATGTGTCAAAGATAAAGGTGGATGGGCTGGAGCCGAGTAAGTATTGTCCGGTGGAGTTTCGCACTCATGTTCACATGAGCATTTCCATCTCGATTCGATCTGTTAGCTGCACCGCTGAACAGCCTGCAACAGTTCCGCGTCATCACAAATGGCATCGGGAAGGCAGATCTGGCCGTCACTATCACAAGCCCTTCGGGGAATCGGGTGAAAGCGCACGTCATACCGACTGCAGAAGGTTTTCTGGTGAACTTTACCCCGACCCAGCTGGGCGAATACCTGCTAAGTGTGAGTTTCGGTGGCACTCCTATTACTCCGCAACCGTTCCGATTGCAATGCCTGGTGGGGTCCGATTCGCGCAAGGTTCAGGCCAGCGGGCCAGGGCTGGTGCGGGGAATCATTAACCGGCCGGCCGAGTTCATGATTGACACGCGCGGTGCTGGCCAGGGTGGGCTGGGCGTAACGGTCGAAGGTCCCTGCGAAGCGGCAATCAACTGCCGCGATAACGGCGATGGAACGTGCAACGTGGCCTATCTGCCGACGGAGATCGGCGACTACACGATAAACATCACGTTCAACGATGACCATATCGCCGGTTCGCCATACCAGGCTATCATTGTGCCGGAACCGAACCTCAACAAGATACGCGTCTCTGGAATGGGCATACAGCCACACGGTATTGTGTGCATGTAGTCGGTTTTCTGTGTTTTGCTGGCTTTTTTTATTCAGCTAATCCCGAATCGCATCATTAGGACGATAATCGTTTTGCTCCCTTTGCATCACAAGTTGTTTTGATTTCTTTAGCTTAATTTGTTGTATATTTGTTCGCATGTTTTGCAGTGTTTTGTAGCGTACACTTAATTGATACTACGCATGTACTAAATAAGCTATAAATGCATACTTTTAGGTGTGGTGATGAACGCTCCCACGGATTTCCTGGTCGATATGAGCAAGGTTGGCAATGACGTAGACAGGTCCAAGCTATCGTGCAACATCTTCGACCCGAGGGGTAACGAAATACCCAGCAAGCTGGTGCCAAGTGACTCCGCCGATGACGTGTTCCGCATCATGTACACACCTTTCGAGGCCGGGCGGCACACGATCGATCTGCTGTACGATAACGTGCCCGTGCCAGGATCACCGTTCGTTGTGAATGTAAAATCTGGTTGCGATCCGAGCCGATGCCGCGCGTACGGCCCAGGCCTGGAAAGTGCAATGACCGATAAGATGGCCACATTTACGGTCGAAACACGTGGTGCCGGTGCTGGCGGCCTATCGCTAGCGATCGAAGGGCCATCCGAGGCCAAAATGAGCTGCACCGACAATCGGGACGGCTCCTGCGACGTGGAGTACATGCCCACCGAACCGGGCGAGTACGACGTTACGATTCGCTATGCAGACAAGCACATCCCCGGGTCACCATTCAGAGTCGTCGTAAACGAATCGACGCGCCCGGAGAAGGTAAAGGTGTACGGACCGGGCATAGAGCATGGCCAGGTATACGACGGACTGCCGGCACAGTTCTTTATCGATTGCAGTGGAGCCGGTCCGGGCAAGATCGCGGTAAAGCTGAGCTCATCGGAAGGCAAACCGATCGCAACGCAAGTGCAGGATAAGGGCGATGGTGTGTACGGTGTCACGTACGTTCCACCCAAGGAGGGTTCTGTAATCACGGCGAACGTTTGTTTTGCGGACCAGGACGTCAGCTGCAGTCCGTTCGTAATGACCGTTGCTCCAGCGCCGAACGACGTCCCGGTGAAGGTGTACGGTGATGCGACGACAAAAAAAGCTCTGCCCGCGTCTTTACCGGCCAAGTTCCAGATCGATGCGCCGAAAACCAAAGCCAAAGAGGACATCAACGTCAGTATCAAGGGCCCGGACGGGAAACCTCTGGTACCGAAAATGGAACAGGAAGCGGACGGAACCTACGGTGTTTCGTTCGTGCCGGATGAGTGCGGCCCATACAATGTCAGTATTAAGTGCGGTGGAAAGGACGTACTTGGTTCGCCCTTCTTATTGCAAGCCATCCCTACTGGAGAGGTGAGTTGGTGTGTTGCAAAAGGCAGCCCATTTCGTCAGCATACAAAAAAAAACAATTTGTTAGAACAATTTGAGCACTAAACGTGTGATTCATGTTTATTTACGCAGGCTGACAAGTGCAAAATGGTTCAAGCCGTCCCAGTCAACCAAGAGTACGGGAAGAAGAACCACTTTGCCGTTGATGCCCGGGAAGCGGGAACTGGTGCAGTGACGTGCAAAATTGTTTCTCACTCTGAGGCGAGGTTAGTATAGCTTGTGTTAAGAAATGAAGGAAAAACGAACAACAATAGCAATGTTTACGACCTTCACATCCATTGCTTTCTGTCGACAGTGACGTGGACATTGATATTATCGAGAAAGACGGGTTCTTCGATATTTTCTATGTGCTCAAGGACCCTGGAGACTACGATCTGGATATCAAGTTTGGCGGTCAAAACATCCCGAACGGAACGTTCACTATCAAGGTATATTAACCCATTCTTTATTTACTATATTCCTTTTTCTCATATCCCTGCGTCTCTTTGTTCAAGGCATCTGCCGTAGTCACAACGTTTAAAGTGATTGCCAGTCACATTGTTTGAAACGTGACTAACTGGATTAGAATGAGCGATTTGTTGTTTATTTTTGAGTGATTTTTAGTCGTGTGATTGTTAATATTGTTCGATCTGGTTTTTTCATCTCTCAAGCAGGGTGAAATCAATAATGTAATTGCTGTTGATGCTGCTTTTGAGATCTCTTTTGTTTAGGTAAGAGGATCGTCTATCTGACAACATTACCTCACAGCAACCGTTCACGTGTGGTTTTGAAATCATTTTTTCGTGGTTATTTATGAAACAGAAAAGTGTGCAGAGTGTGCAGGATAAGGGAATCATACTGTTTTTTCATGATATGCTCATGAACAACCTTTGTTGTGGGAGCTTTACTTGCGGCTCGTTATGAGAACACAGTATTCTTTGTGTGTTGAAGGTATCCAATCAAAAACAAGCGTATGGCTGTCATATGCATTTAACATCATGTATAAACAAAAAAATATATATATCTTCCGGATTAATGGAACCTATTAATACACAAAAATACGATAACTCGTTCGGCTGTTTGTTACATTGTGAAACAAGCGGTGGTAATAAATAAACAAAATTCAAAAACTAAACTTAAGTGAGACACATGATGCAAACACTTACACACTTTTGCTTATTGTTGACAGAGTTTGTGCTACAGATCGTCTACACTTGTTCAAAACTGAACTGGAAAGAAATCATTCATTACGGCATAATGCCTAGCTTTTGCTTGCCAATGCCACCGCTGCCATTTAACGAGTTGCATGCAGTTTTGGAACGCTTTTCAAATTGACTTCTAAACAAAAAACGAATTGCCAATGCTTTTTCACACACCTTTCTCATTCGTGAGGTAGTAACGCATGTGCAAATTAAACATTCCATTTCCTAGCTATTTAACATTCCATCTCACATGAGACGAAACGAATCATCTGTAGTTTTGAGCGAATCTTCTTCCCTTTCGTAAAATATTGCTTTCTCCCAGCACAACACTGCCACTGCGATTACCAACGCCATGTGACACTCGCTTTCGTCAAGCATCACACGCTACTCACCGTTCATCCTTTTTCCCGATCCTTTGCGTCGCAATACTAACAATTTGTCCCACCGTTGGCTGGCCCTTCCGTCGGCTCGGTCGGTCGGTGATTCGCGTGCGTCAAGAAGAAATATCTTCTGAATGGAAATAAATCATGAAATGTATAATTTTTTATACATACCCACCTCCACATCATCATCATGCGCCACCCACTCTCGAGCACTCTGCTCCGTTGCACGGGAAGCACCAGTTGGTGTGCCATTCTTCTACAAATTCGCTCCGCTCCATCCACATCAGCATGTTAGCATGATTCCCTAAATACGGAGGGTCAAAAATAGCATTTCTCTCGCGTGGAAATTTTGCCCATCTCTTGCAACCTGTAAGCAGCCGACATGCCGTATCGTGGTAGATGACCGACAAGTGGCAAGTGTCTCTTTTCATTCATGTTCCATCTGCTTGGGAGCGAAGATTATCAGGCATGTGAATAAGTTGTAAATGAATAATTTTCTATTCTAATGCCACTATACGCACCATTCAAATGTGTATTTCTTCTTCAAGAAGCACACACAGCTAACTCACACTTATTCATACAATAGATAATGTCAAACGCTGAACTGGCAACGTGATGTGTTTGTTTGTTTATTTACTCTTCTGTCCAAACCGTGTGAGGGTTGCAATTTATTCAGCCTGTCCAACCAAACGGAAAAGTTCAACTTAAATCCATCTAAATGGTTTCTCTCATGGTAAAAATGAAGTTGATACACCCTCACACACTCACACACACAATCCCGCATTATGAAGTGGTGATCAACAGTTCACCATCCTATACTGGCTGATTGGTTCACACTCGAACGCACGCACCTTTGCACGAACGCTTTTCTGTTTCATAAATGACTTCGAACTCTCCCTGCTCAACCACGCGTGTGCCATTATGTTGCTGCCCTAACGCTGCCCGAATGAAGCTGCACAGAATATAATGTTTTGGCTAATCATGTACGAATGCTGCAACGCTAACCGCTAAGCATTCTCTAGTTGCAAGCGGCTTAAGCAAACATGCGCCGCCGTGTTATTCTAGAAAGAAACATGATCAGCGCCGATCGTTTGAATTGATCTTCTGTGTTTACTGGTGCAAGTTGTTTGCATCCCTTCGGGTAAGCGTCACGGGCAGGTAGGTGTTTCTCTGTTTTTGATTGAGAAAATTTATTGGGAAGCTAAATTTACGCATCATTCACCATTATATTGGTCTAACCTAAAAAAACAAACAAAAACACTTCGATGAAAGTAGATTACAAATTAGTGTTACTATTATTAGTCGAATGTTTGTTTTAAAAAATGACAATATCGTAATTAAATCGGCCATACTACCCAGCCTCTACGAAAATTCTTTAATAGCTCTTTCAAAGTGCTTAAAACTAGTTCAGAACGTTATAATGTAACCAATTCGTGCGTGAAGAAAAAATGAGCTGATAAATTGATGTGAGAGCTGTCAGTACTAAAGCCGTAAATCTTTAAGGCAGTTATTTTAATGCATTCATTGGACCTGCTGTCGACGAAACGACAAGCTCTTAAAGTGAACAATTAACCTGACAATATGGGTTTACCAAGGGTCTTCCTTTGCGGTGAAAGGACCATCGCATGTTGTACAACATAATTTGAGGCAAAAGTTAATGATTACTTCCCAGATGGTCAGTTGGAGGTGGTGCCTCTCGGTTTGGTGCATACAGTGAGAGCGATCGTAACGCTAGTCTGTGAACATATGCAAATATTGCGACAATTAGTGCAGAGTGCCTGTTTGTCGGTGGCGTGCTGCCACCAGACGGGAACGAAAATGCGCCAACTATGCTTCGCCTCGCGTAATTAATGTGCTGGCTGGGCGTACACTTCCTAGAGACGATGGTACGCAAAATAATATATGTTAAGATGTCGGTGTGTCAAAAGCAACAGTTCTTGAGCATCATTCGTAGTGGTTAGATGTTTTATAGATACACGCTTACCACTCGCCTTCTACTTAGGGTAGACATTTGTTGCCAGCTCTAATCTCCCATTTTGTCCACATCAGTTTACACACATCGGCCAAGAGATCTGAGCGATAATGTTAATCGTTCTGTTCAAGGCTATAGACAAGCACTTACAGTTTAATAATTAGTACGCCTCTTCGACTTTGTTTGATTCTTTGATCACTACATTTCTTTATCATTTTTCTGTGTTTGAATGTGAGCGCTGAATTTGTTGTTATAGTTTCATTTATTTATTTAGTTTTTAATCATTCATTCATTCATTTATTTCGTTATTTTTTAATCATTTATTTATTTATTTATTTATTTATTTATTTATTTTTTATTTATTTATTTATTTATTTATTTATTTATTTATTTATTTATTTTTTTATTATTTATTCATTTATTTATTTATTTATTTATTTATTTATTTATTTATTTATTTATTTATTTATTTATTTATTTGCGTGAATTCAATTGAGCTTGAATATTTGATCTCAACATTTCTATGCCATTTTTCTGTACTTGAATGTGAATCATGAATTTGTTGTTATAGTTTTAACTGTTTATTTATTTATTATTTATTTATTTATTTATTTATTTATAAAAACTGTATTCTCATAAATTTTGACACAAAATCATTTACAAAATGTGTAACTAAATACCAGAAAAAAAGGAAAATGTGGACATCCTAAACCAAAAAAGTAAATGGTCAATTCTCATTACTTATCATTTCTCTCGTTATATATAGCAAGCAATAAAAGCGGGAGACTTTTTTTTGCACGAATATTTTTTTTTATTCAGGAGGAATTTTGCACGAATATATTATATCTAAATATACCAAAAGTAACCCGTTATGCGAGCCAATCTCGCATTAAGAGATACAAAAAACTGCATTTGTACATTTGCATAGATACATTTTTAATACGAGGTTGTAATGAAAAGAAAAGTGGAAAAATCTCCTAGAGCAAAACAGATTTGTTTTATATGTGCCACTCGCTCAAAAAGTAGAAATTTTAATGTGACGAACAAGTCACTGGAACGTATTTGATTTAAGTAAAGTTACACACAACAAATTAGATTGTGGGAGCTATTACGGCAGTTCAATTCCGGAAATGATGTGTTCTTTCTTGGGTCATATAAGTTGATCGATGAAAGCAACTCAAGAGATTCAATGTGGGCAGATCGGAGTCAATGATCAGATTCAGCAGAATGGAAATGAAAGCTCTTTCCAGGTATAACCCCAACAAGAAGCATGATCCATTACGATCGAGCAATGGAAGATGTAGTAGTATTTCTACTATCCTCTTGAAGTTGTCTTATTACCACAAAACACATCGAATAAACTAATTTTCTTTCATATGCTGCCAACTGTTTTCGTACGCTTTGAAATATCGTAAAATAGCACTGGAAACAGAACAAATTTATTTTTTATCCTCCCTTTCCACACATTAAAAAAAAAAACCATGCGCCTCCATCGACAAATGCAACCGTTACGGTCGACAAAAATCAACAACTGTTTATTGATTTTACTTGTATGCGCAGAAAGCCTGACAAAACAATGTTGAATTGTGAATGCAGAGATCGTTTTATAGTTGCTACTCGATCATGCACAAAACACATACGTGTTTATTTTAGCAGTGGCAAAAGCAGTGGAATTGCATCATTTGCACCAACTTACGTATTATTGCAGTTTCACCATCGGGTTCGGCCTGTACTTTTTTTTTTTTGTATAAAATGTGTTGCTTAATGCATTGATAAGCACCAAAAAGTACGCTTTTATAATTCATACAATTGTTGAACAAAGTCATGCATTGCTGCTTGCTCGTACAAATTCACTCTTTGGTAAAATTACAGTTTATCCGTAAAAGACTACATGGTATTAGTTCCTTTCGAGCTTCCCTTGAATATTCAGCTCAAGGTCTCGCATACCAGCAACATCGTTTTGCACATTTTGATTGGATTTTGTGTCTCCCCTTACAATCTTACAATTGGATGACCTAGTAATGTAGGTGACCAACCACGCAAAACACACATATCCGCACAAATACCGATTGCAATCATACGTTTTTCCCGAGTGTCTGCTCAAAGTGATGCCGTCGGCCAACACTATGCTAGAGTATTGCCAGTGAGATCTTTCAACTAAGTGCCTTAGATGTACGGCAAAAAATACAGCTCGATATCCATCTTAATGAATTTGTGTCACCATAAAGCAGACTCCTACACACTTACACAACCACACGGTATACATGTCCACTATCCCGTGACGATCTCCAATTGCCTGATCGGTACGGGGCACGCGCTCTCCGGCGGTGGTAGACATATGTCTCGTATGCGGGGGTTTTATACGATGGGCGTTAAGAGTACGGTTTGTGGTGGTTGGCAGGGAAAACGCGTGGAAAAGGTGTCCGTCCCTCTGCTGAGCCGGAACCCGAACGAATCCGAACCTTCCGAAGTGTGCACCAAACGCGAACGATCGTGTGCGTCGGGCTTCGGGCGAGGTGTTTATTTTTCCACCCTCCGAATGGTCACGATCGCTGCGACCGGTCGGGGCAACTATTTCGACCGCATGTATATTTCCCCGCCAGCGGCAGCCCGAAAAGAGATTTTGCCTTGGCCCATCGAACTCCCCCACCCGCTCCCTCAGCCCCTCCTGCCAAACAATAGCGATCTACATCGTCCAGCAGAGCAAGAGCGGCTTGTTGTTGTTGGCGAAGATACGCCGCTGCGATCAAGAGCTAAAACATCGCCCGCACTTCTGTTTGGACGTTTCAGAGGAAAAGTCACACAGCCAGTTTGTGGTTAGCAAAGTAGTAGCGCGTTAGTTCTTATCGTTAATTACAACGTGTTTGTGCTTGTGTCTGTGTGTATTGAAGTACATTGGTGTGCTCTAAGAAGTCGCGGTACGTGCGAAAATAATCCCAGATATTAGGTGAAAGGTGAATAGTTTTCCCCCAATCAGGTGATCGTGCGATTGATTATTTAAACAGAACATTAGTCTTACGTGGTGCATTTAGCTTTTTTAATCAGAGGATTTATTGTACGTTTCATAAACATTCAAAACGTAATATTTGTCCAAACTTTTGCTTTATTTTAATGGCGTCATGGTGTAATTTTTTTTGCAAAGGCGATAAAATATTTCAACATATTACGACCTGCCCAGTCAAGCGGGACAAGTATCTTCCTAAACGATGACTAAAAACAAACATTCCTTCTGGTTTGCATCGTGTTTGCGTGCAGCCAAAAGTCCACCGAATAAAATACATAGCAGCTGTTGTTAGTCTCTCGACTCTGGTGACCGGTTTGTGCTACCTAAGCGTGGCCGGCCCTTCCAGCAAGTGAGTGGAGTGAACGTGAACATCATCACGGTCCAATTTAGCCGGTCGCGGTCACGTTAAGAGTCCTCTGGCTTAAGATGGCGATGAAAAACGAACCGTTGCGAATGGACATTTCTTTTCCGCTCAAACGAGCCGAATGGATTGAAGTATTTTCAGGGACCGTAAAACCGCACTGTTCTTACGAAATGTTTACGCCTTGACATGTCAAGAAACTTGTAGCAGTAGGTAGGGAGCAGCAGGACAAGCGGTATTTTGGATTCGAATGGAATTCCAGATTATTCCAAACCATGACGAATCGTTCAAGTTTGTCTTTCATGATGTAAACGCAATTGTAACATAGTATTGGTTTTTTTAAATCATTTTTGCACGAAAGGAATGTAGTAGTGTAAAATGTCTTAAGTTGAGCATTGCCAAAATCAGAAAAAATATGTATGATATTCTTCGTACTTTTATTCTCCTCGCTACGCGTTGTACAATGATGATCTAAAAAAATATAGGACCACCTTGACTTTGAACGTAATCTGAATGTTTAAGACGGTGGTTGGCCGATATTTGATTTGATTTTGAGCGTAATTTTCTTAGTCACCGCAGAACGTTATAAATAATTGTTGCAGGTTTGATATTTCCTTATTGTAGCTTGATAATACCGCTAATATCTCAACACGGTTTAGCAACATTCAAGCAGGTTCACAACTCCATACGGATTCAGTTTTATATACACACTCTAGACATGTTTAAGCCGGTCTCGTGGTACAGTCGTCAACTCGTACGACTTAACAACATGCCCGTCATGGGTTCATGCCCCGAATGGACCGTGCTCCCATACGTAGGACTGACTAGACTGCTATAGGGGGGTTATCCAAAAAGTCACTGAAAGCCAACCCCACAAGTCTCACAGGCAGGCCTTGACCGACAACGGTTGTTGAGCTAAAAGAAGAATAAGAAGAAGACATGTGCCACAAGCTGGAAACTAGGGATTAAGCTGAACTAGGTGCAACCTATGAAATCTGAAGAAATCTAATAATTAAATTACTTTTTCCTGTAATATCAAGAACAAGAAATAAAAGGCGCATGTAATGGTCTGCTAGAATTACGTATCAGATCGATATGCCATAGCATTGCTTCCATACTATACAAAGCTTCATATGTTTCAATCTACCCTTTCGCTTGATACATCTTAATGCTTATCCTATACGTTTCATTTAACGTGGCCAATATGCTGCGCCAAGGATAATGCCCTGAAAGCGAAATCTTCAACAGTCGATTAGACTCACAAATCCACAATGAGGAATGACTGAAAAAGTTGTCGGCAATTTGTTGTGCGCTTTCACCACCGTTACAATGTTCTCTGCCGCCTCTGCAGTCTTCGTCAATACAAACCCAAACCCACCGATGTATTACGAAACGATGCAGCATGTCTAATCCGGCTCTACGAATAATTAATCGCAAGTCGGCACGGTATGCTTGCTTAATTGCTTGTGTTTCGCTTTGCAACACTCCCCCCGGGCGCCCCGCTTTACCAATTGTCCCATTCTTTGCCTGTCAACCGTCGAACGGCGTAAATGAGCTATCGCTGAACCGGTGCTTTTTTGTTGCTCATTCTGTTGCCCGCTGCAAGTCCGGCCGATGAAAAAAAGATTGCTGAATGAAAAATAAGAACACTCATGCTGCCGGTGTGTTGCTGCTTCTGCTGCTAGACTGTCGACGGTAGAGCACAGTGTATCTTTACGGGGAATACTAGTATATTCTACCGTAGAGCGCAGCTGCAGGGAATTGTGATCGGACCGTCAGCGTTGATTATATCCTCACGCCACGCTCACACACAGGTGGCACCATTTGGTTGCGGCCAGCACATTTTGCGCATTTTGCCTGGGTGTCAATGGGCGAAGAAAATTCTGGCATGCCGATCATATGTCCTTGTAAACTGTTCGCGAGCTCGTGAGGGTATCTCAAGCATGATGTTTACGGAATGATAACTGGCTGCTGGTTGATTGAATGCGCTTGGACTTTGTTGTTTAGATGGTTCGTCGTTTTCATTAATTCATATTTTCGGCAGCGGGGCCAACAAACGAAGTTCGCTCGGATTGTGTCTTAATTGTAGTTTTATTTCTGGCCCCAACAATATTGAAACTGATATTTTGATCGGTTCTAACATCACAAGAAAAACATCAATCTTTACGGATTTCGTTGCATTACGAAACTTAAGCAAAGACAAAACAACCTCCCTTAAACTAATATCAAGTATCGCGGTTTCATCGAGGAAAAATCGTCTAGCTGCGTCTTGTGAAACCGACCCTGCTACATTCAAAAGGACTCTTCCCTCACCTCGCATCGCTTCGCGTGGAGGCGTTTGGAAGCAAATGACATTAATTTTATATGCCACAGTAGCGTGCGCCTTGCGCCAGTTCGTTAGTGCCGGCTGTAAGGGGTCATGCGTGAAAAGATTTAGAATGCGACTCTTGACACGACGTCGACGTCCGAATACAAACTTGTGTTGCCGGAGAAAAATAGAACTTTGAGCTAAATATATAAAATACGTTCCATTCTCGCATCGTAAGAATGAATATAATGATCATTTCGAGACCGTAAAGCGGTTTCGCTTGACAAACGAATCAGAGGAAAGTTTCACGAGTGTTTATCAACTTGCTGATTGATGTGAATAGGTGCATTCGACTTACAAAATGTGGCGTCAACAGCGCATACTGTGTCACTAGAAATCAAGAATATCCGATCGTGATTTGTGTTCAAGGGCTATTACTTTTGCTTGCTTCCTGCTTCTTATTGAAAATAAAGCTTTCTTTTTGTGGAAATCATTTTCATTTTGTAGCAAAAGTAGAATAGCTTAAGGACGAACATGAGATTAAACGATGTATGTATTGGTCGTCTGTTACAGAAGCCTCAACGCAATTATTGTTGATTTGTTTTTCATTGCTGCTTTCATTAGAGCAATCTCCAGGGTTGTATGTATGATTTAAAATATAGAAAAATATTATTAGACAACATTGTTCAATCTAATATAAGTGTTCGAAAAAACGCGATAAGATAATTAAAATAGTCCACGTGATCTCTAATCCCACGGTCATGGAAATAGCTGTGTGACCTTGACCTAGTTCTATTCAGGACAGCATGGACAGGTGTCATAGATCAAGAAGTGCCAAAGTTTTACGAAACGCCACCAAAATGGAGCCAATTAAATTAATTGCATTGTTCGTACAGCTTCCAAGCCAGAGCCTCTCACTACACATAATTAGTGACGCACAATTTAATCCCTGCAGCCGCAAATGTGCAGCGTTTCCCAAATGCACTGCAGCTTGCCTACCTTTAGGCGCTTTTCTTTAGTACGACCACGCTACTACCAGCAGCTTCTCATTTGCAACATTCCGCTTTCCATCGCTTTCTACTTGTTGTTTGTGTGTAAGACAGCAATGCCGCAAAGCGTGGGTGAGCTCCGTCGTTTAATCTTTTTTGATGAGAAAAATTCGTTGCCCGTTATTCATCGTTTCCAAGGGTTCTTAAATTAGCCCAGCGGCCCGAGCTAACAGGCAAGCGATCGGGGACATCTGTGCAGGTCCGTAACAAGCTGGTAACGTGCGCGAGCATAGCGACTAGCGTCGTGCACTTTTCTCCATCGTACAACGACGCGGAGCGGAGAATGTCCCGCGAACCGACTGACCCCGGTGTGACACCTGTCTCCGATACGTCTTATTAATATGTGCCGAGTATGCGCGCCCGGCAGCCGTACGTGTCTACGTACGGGCACGCAAACAGGCGACACAGCACCCGCAGCGTCGCCTTTGAAATCGCTTTTCGTTGTTAATCGTGCTGTTCAACAGCGCGTTATTTCAAAGCTAATCCATCCGAACCGGACCGGGTGGGGTTACAGGTTTTTAGAGACACCCAACCGGCGAGGAGGGAGAATCCAACGGAAACGGGAGGACTCCGTTGTGGGCGACGTGCCAAAGCGCTCCGTGCTGAGTTCACCGGGGCTCGCGTGTCTGCACACGTCTAATGTCGGTGCGCTTCGACGACGCAGTGGTCGTGGAACTAGCGTACTAAAATATAGAACGACCGATGCTATGCATTCCCCTGGACCGTGTCCCTTTTTATATCTGGGAACTATGTCAATGCGTAGTGCGACACATGAGACACTGCGCGAGAATGGGTCCCTTCCCGTTCAACGCAATTCTTGCTGTATTGTCATTTCCGTTTCTTTGCTTCATTTGCAGGCTGTTGACAACGTAGAGGAGGAGCAGGTGACCAAAAGTGCTACCAGCTCCAGCAAGACTACTTCATCGGCTATCTCCGAAAACCATAGCTATCAGCACCAGGAGTCCTACATCGAGCAGGTCTCTTCGGTGTCCAAATCTAAACAGTACATCCAGCAAACCGCTAGTGAAGAATTCCTTGTAAGTTCGAAGCATCCGATGTACGCCTTACCGTTCGATCGCTAATTGTGTGTCTTGTCCTTTCGACAGGTCCGCGAACGTCTCGTCAACGGCAAACACGACAGCGTTTCAACGCTCAACAGTGTGCAGCAGTTGTCCGCATCCACCACCACCACTTCCAACAGCAGCGCAACAAACGGTAACGGAACAACCGAGCACGATAACCACTTGAACGGGACAACACAGTCGTCGAGCCGCTTCCACGTCTTCAAACTCGACCGCCTAAACACTCCCCAGACCGGTGGTACAGTAACAGGTAGGTGATAATGGAGCTGCTCTCAAACACTGAAAATAATCTTTCACCTCATATTACCTCTCGTGCCGGTTGTACAATGAAGCCAACGATCCATTGGCTCGTTTGTCAACTATTACGATTTCATCGATGTCTGCCCATCAGCGGCATTTATTTACAATCCCGTCAATACAAGCTATGAGACAAGTTAACGCCACGTCAATCAAAGCACGACGCTTTGGTTTCGTTTCCATGATGGCGGTAGCATGTCATCCTTCGGACGGTCAGGTGACACATTGTAAACCGCCACTTAATGATGCTGCGATACACGCTTGGCACACACACCATTCCTGTCGATCATTCATCTAACTGCCCGAAACTGGGAAGTGGAACAGTACCTCGAGCACGAGCGTTGTAGTGCATGGGTGCTGTATGCGCACTGTCTCGCGTAACGTGCGATCAACCGAGCACAGATGGTGCCGATCAAGCGAGCACGTGCCTCCCAGATCGCCACTAGGACGGTGTGGCACGATCCAACCACCGGACGGAAAGCGACCATCTTGCGCACATTGAGTAACGATGGGAATTTAAGGAATGTAAATGGTTTCCTTCGTTAAGCATGGACGGGTGAAACAGAAGTCACCCACTGTCCCCAGGGGTGGGAGGGTTAGATTGGATGCTTACTTCTCTCGCTTGTGATGAGTTAGCGAAAGATTTATGCAGTTTTTGATTGACGTGTGGTAGGTTGGTTCCAATGTTCAACAGTAGCTCTAACTTTAATTGCTTTGTTTTACCGTATCAGACGACCCCGAGATGCGATTCATTTCTTACTAATTGCACGAATGCAATGAATGTGATTTTAATTGTGTTGTGGTATTTTACCCATTACGTACCATATGTTCTATGTTTCGTACAAGCTTAAGCACCCGATATACTGTACACGCTATAGGAGCGAGATAACTTCTGCTCTCGTTTGTTATTTATCGTATCATGCGAGTTGAAACAACGCGTCCCAATAAACAACGAAGCCTGCCAACATACTAATGGGAACACTCATCAAAATCCATGTGGTGTAGCCAACGTGTGGCGCGTTCCGGTAGAAACCGCTCCGGAAACAAACATGTCACATTCCATTACTCAGACCATCCGGGGTCCGACGGCTGCAGATTGGGGACGAACGAAAAAAATGTCCACCCACGACGCTGCGCATCTTTATGATTGTTCGCTTCTTTACGTAAACAACACGAGCAAAGGAACATCAATTCGCATAACTGTCGCCATTTGTCGTTGCACCCGTTGCTGGTGGTTTGGTTGGACCGATCGGCGCTTGTTCGGGTCTTGTGGAGTGGATGATATACGCCGACGGATCAGGAAACGGTTGAACAGTCATCTTTGGCGCTACGGTACTATCGTTGCGGTGGGGAGGATCAACAGACGCAACGCAACGGCTACCGATCCGCTAGGAGTACAATTTTGTATTTTTCGTTTATTTTCTCCCTCTCTTTCTTTCTTTCGTCCTTTCTCTCTCTCTCTCACTCTCTCTCTCTCTCTTTCTCTCTCTCGAAATGACATTTGCTTCTATTGGAGCGCTTACGTAATGGCACGTCGTTTCTCTTACCTTTTTTTATCGTGTCCTGGCCCGATCAAGGCAAAGCGGAAGAACACACAAAATAATCCCTTGCCTTGTTCTGTTGGGATTGCAGTAGGCTATGCGAACACTGGTCTAGTAGACGCGGTTCACGCGCAAGGTTGCCACCGGACACAGATGGCGCGTCTGCTCATATATTTAACAACGTTCGGTGGATCGTTCGTTGCCCACATAATACGGCCGATAAAGATGATTTCTGTCTTCGCGCTACACATCCGCTCCAGCGAATTTTTGGCTTGTTTTCGTTCGCCGATTATTTATCTAACTGGCCAACTGGCCTCACGTTCCGGTCATCATGCTACATCAAAGATTTTAATCTAGTATTAAAAAGAAAAGTCGGACATTCGGAAAATTATACCGTGGTAGCCGTATAGTGGCTAGTCTAGCCGCCGGGTTTAGGATGGATTCTTTTATCGTGCCAGTTGGATCATCGTTTCCGTTCGGTTCTGACTTGCCATTGATGCGGCAGAATGCTTGCTTATTTGCTCTCGATCTCGGTCGCAAAAAAGATAAAGCGCGCATACACCGGGTGTTCGATGGCGTTGCGCTGGGGGGTTAGGCAAACATTCATCCTGGTGATCTGGCCAACGGCTGAAAGTTATTTTAAACGCGTTCGGGCCATACACTTGCATGCCTGACTGCAGAAGATGATCTTGCGTATGCCATATCATTTATCACGTCTACCTTTATCACAAAAGCCACAGTCCACGCAAAATGATTGACGTAGTTAAACAGTTGAATGTTTGATGAACAAAATTTAGCTAGTACAAGCAATATTAGGTTAACATTATATTGCCTTTAAACACGTTTACGTACTAAATGTACACGTAAAACTGGTTGAGGTTTGTAGATTCAAAAAACTGCACCTTGAATCGCGTTCAGTGTGTTGGAATTCCTTTTCCACTAATGCCGGCATGTCAGCCAAAATAAGGTCTTTCGTCTGTTTTCCTCCCTAAGAAACATCCGTAACACGTCCCACTACATCCAAAGATGAGCGAATATAACGAATGAAAGTATCATTCAATCGGCAACTCATCAGGAATCTGTTGCAACATCTTCTGAAGGCGACACCAGCCGTTCTACCATCAGACGGAAAAGGATTGACACGACACGAGCAGGAGGCAACCCCATAGAGGCAGGCAACGGAAGCGTGAATCGGGGATTTATCACGAGTTGGGGACAAACCGTCGCACGGAACGGTCGAGATCACCTCGATGCCGGCGGCGATCGGTGATATAAATATCCGCTCCGGATACAGTCCAGCAACGTTTCGGTGGACGTTACGTTGCCCCGGGGGCTATAAAAGTTTTCGTCTGCAGCTGCCACGAAAAGAGTTAGCACTGCTTTCTGCTCTGGTCGGCACCCGCAAACGACGCGCGCTGGTCGCTGGTCGGCAGCATATCAACGCGGCATCGTCACTTGGGTACGGCTTTGGGCACAATACACTCCTTCCCCACCCACCCACTTCCTTTCTCGCCCACGACGAAGCTAGCGACAACGCCGAGGAACGTTGATGTTGCGCCGGACATCTCTCGACTCGCACAAATTATGACACGCACTGATGGTAGATGATGGAAGATCGTAGATGATACCTGCCACGGATGAGGTGAAATATATGTGGAAATGGCTTCTTTCGGTAGCTGATAGATTTGCCTGCTCGTGCGAGCAACTGAATGCTGTGGCGAGACAGTGTATTTTGTAGCCGTTTTCAAACTTTCAGCTGCATTTCAACCTTTACTTACAAGCTTTGCCACGATCGCCATCGCCGGGGTTTTGTTGAATCGATTGACGTAAAAGACACATTTAAATCATGCTCAAATGTCTCATTCATCACGAGTGAGACAGATTTGTTTTGTGTTGAAAACCGCCCATATTTTGCTGGTGTCTCGCCCAATCCCTGCTGCAACGCGACGGCTAAAATAACGGCTATGATAACCACCGAGCTGTCTTGTCATCCCAAAAACAAAACCCATTAAATCAACACATTTTATTATTACTCACATGAGTGGCACGAGTGAAGCAGCCAGCTGTAGCAAAACCAACCTCCGACAGATCATTCTTTTTGCCGAGCTGACTATTATATCACGATGTGGAATAATCCGCCGAGAATGGTATGTGCTTGTGTGATAAATAACAACCAGTAATGATCACCGGTTGCGTAAGCAGTGAACGCAAAACTACACGCTTACACTCGAACGCATCCCATCGAAACGGAAAACGTTTGACGAAAATAATCGCAATCCTGCAGCAATGGTACAGGTTGACCTTGCAAAACTTCCACACCACTATTACACGGCCACATGGACACGCGGAGGATCAACCATTCGAGATCCTTTTAACTATCATCGCTCTATGGACAGCTACAGCGCGCGCTGTGTAGCGTTAATGGAGACGCCTGGCCACTGTCAACGTTGTTGATGATTCCGTCCGTAGCTTTCGCTCAGTCTGTCACCAACGATGGATACAGTGATGCATCGTGGCAGCTGTGAAGGTTACCGGTTTGGTAATAAATCATTGCAGGTGGTGCTGTACGCTTCGAAACAGGTTAGGGCCTCCGCCGTGCACTATTTGGAAGCTTTAGTTTAACCTGATGAAACCATGTGTTGGATGATTTTGGTACCTTTTTGTTTTTAACGTTCATTAGCATCGGGTGTGAATTAAAGATGTATTTTTTATATATTTTTACCTTGCTTTCAATTAGTGCTATACATTCAGACTTCACAGTACAATTCATGCATGTACTAAATCCAAAAGAGAGTACGCACTCTAGAGACGGTTGCTGGAAAATGACCGTCCAGGAAATGACGAAGAAACATGTTACACAAAAAATCTATTCGGAAATCTTTGCGATCAAAACAAGATTTCAATTAAATTATGCATAAACAAAGCATCAAGCATCAGTGATTGATCGCAAGAACTATGCTTAAGAGCTCCATGGCAAACATCAACGAATTGGTACTGTTTCTTTCTAGTAAAACTAACTCCCCGATCGTAGTACAATGCATGTAAACCAAGCCCCAGTCCGATTGAAATTTTGTAGTGGTAAAACAACGGAAATTTCATATTTATATCAAATAGCAAATTACTCAACAGGTAGCTGTACCCAAAGGGGAGGACTGAGACCAGGTAGAATAGAAAGGACATTCAACGTTCCTAACACATTGATATAATTATAAGGGCCTTCTCCACGATGCAACCTATTCATGTTCATCCGTCAAATAGGACATAGGTAATGCTATCTTGCCCTTTCCGCAAGTAACTGTTTTAATATCATACACCTATTCGAAAACACCTTCACACAATCACATAAAACACCTTTACTTACACTCGTTGCAAAGTGTATTCCTTCCTTTAGCGAAACGCTCCCCATCAACATTCTACCGTTTTAAAAAGAGTTGTAAAAAATACCGTGCAAAATACGCTACGAAATACAATCCAATTTTAGCTGAGCTTACGTCACGTCAACAAATTGCTCAAAATCATCCATTGCAACCCGATGCACTGTTGATAAAGATGTTACTTTAACGAATTACTACTGCTCACTCTGCACACAAACAGTGGTGCCACCCCCCCCCCCCCCCCACGCGACGGAAGCAAACGCTCATCTTTTCCCAGATCACTATCGGGCAGGCAGGGGTTTTGCTATCCTGCCTTCCTACCTTCCTTCCTAACGCGATTGCATTTATTATCGCAACGGGCGGGATCCAAGCCGAATGACGTTCACCACCATCGAATGACGCGTGGTGTGGTGGAAGCTGCCACCGATCGCCACGCACGGGCAAACGGAAAATGTTAATTAAATCACCAGCAAATAGTATTTTAATTAAAGCTACTAATTTGTGCCGAGCGCCGCCGATGCAGCAGCATCCAAATGTTTTTTTCTTGTTTTTTTCGTCCATTCGCTGGAATCGCCATGGCTGTCGCCATCGTCGTTTGCATTTATTTATGCCACTCCGGTGCGAAACAAAATACCACCACACCATATGCACATGGCTGAAGAGGAATACAAAATGGATGCGATGCGGCAATTGTGGAGAAACGGGCTGTGCTAAAACGACTGACAAACGGGATGCTACTTTTTTTAAACTCACGTACCATTTGCTTTAATTTTCTATATATTTGTGAGAAATAATTAACGTACTGAGCAAGTAAAATTGCTGCAAGCCATATTTGTGTCTCTTTTTATGTTCTTCCCGAATGTTTAAATCTCATGCGTGTCCCCCATGCCTGCTGCATACGGCAACAATATGTCCCTGATACATATACCTAGTCCGTGTTTGTGTTAGTGGCACATTTTTCCACGGCAACATCCCCATTTTACCACTCGCATTCTTTCGGAAGTTCGCTCCCTCCTCCCTCCTCCCCTAAAATGGCCCCCGCCAGCCCCCCGCCCTGGTCGGACAGAATGATTGAGCAGCATAGGCATGAACGACACGAACGCCCAACAGCAGCAAGAGAGTCCGAAGGGAGGAGGCGAATGTGTCTCCATACACTGTGGCAAACGGAGGATTGCGCAGTTGTCACCCGTTTCATCGGCTCCAAAAATATACTGTCAACCACCGGCGTGTCGTGGCGTTCGCGGCACGATGGCACGATCTTGCGGCCGACTGTCGGAACCTGCTCGTTTTACCTGCTGCCTACATGCTTCCTGGGAAAGGGACGGTGGATGTCGGCAGTGCCGGGCGTTGTGAGCGGTCAATATATGAACGAATAGCCGGAGCAGCACACACAGTGTGAAGCTGCCGTCACACACACCTAACACTCTTTGGTCGGGGCGATCCGTACGCACCCGTCTTGTTATAAAAATGCATAAATTTATGATACACCAGCGCTCCCGCTACTACCGACGCGCACAGCAAATCCCCGACAGTCGTCCCGATCGCAGGGAAATGTAAAGTGGCGAAATAAAAATTTCCTGCCATAAGTTTACCTCCATCCCGCAGAATGCCGATCGCACTGATCGTGTTGGAAAGCAAAGAAGTGTGATGGGTAGGGAAGGTGAGACATGGTACACGCAATACAGGCGCCAACGAATGTTTCTTGTTTCTTTTCTGGCTCCCTGAACATCTTGAATGTGTGAGGAGCGAATGTGAAATATCTTGGCGGAAATGTACCCTTCATGGTTTGATACCCGATTAACGATATGCCTAAATCGAGGTGACTTGACAAATTTTGTACACGTGCCACCGGACACGTGGTAAAATATATGTGAATCACCCTCAAATGCCATTGCCAAACCTTTGCAACGCTCGCAACCAACAGCTAAAAGAAGCGTGTCGCATCTTCATCCAATGCTACTAAAAGGTTGCTGCCGCACACGTTGACCATTACCAAAATCGTCCATTCCCAGCCGGAGACTCATACTTGGCGGCGGTTTCCGATCGATGGCGTCATAAACATGGTGACTGAACAGCCCGGAAGAAACTTCCAATTTATTCCGGTGTTTGAAATAGATACCATCATCACCATCATCACCATCATCATCATCAGACGGAAGCCGTTGTCACATACACTTAAACCTTCATCCAAATCTCCTCCGTTCCTTGCCATTGCTGCATGGAAAACAGTTTGCAGTGCGCGTAGAGCTCGAAAACCGCGGTTGTTTGGTGACAAACTTGGCGCGACCGGCCAACGGCGCCGTCCCAATTTCGGACGGATCTTGTTCTTGCCTTTTTTTTGCCTCGTTCCGCCGGAAACACCGAAAAATCCGCTCTAAAACAGCCATCTAATAGCATGGACGAACATTGCTGGCCGCACAGGAAACGACTTTGCAGCTGTGAGTGTGCGTTACCGTCACTGCGGACACACAGTTATGGAAAATGGTGATATTTTGTGTGTTAGTTGTATCGGCTCTTCACCACACCGATTCAACGATCATTCGATCTCCTTCCCCACATGTTGATCTTCCAACGCCAGTATAGAAACGATCATTTTTGTCTATATCTCACTCTCTCCTCTTCCCTCTCTTTCTTCATCTCCTCTTCTCTCTCTCACACACACACACTCCTTATTGCACTGCAATATGCTGTGTAGCTATCCCGTTTTTCGTCTGCTCCGTTGCTCCATGATTCATTTTCCTTCGCTTTCTGTTACACTGCGTATTTTCCATGTGTGTGTGTGGTAGGAGAGAATTTACACACTTTTCTTTTTGGCGGGGACACTCGGAACGGATTTGCTTCTTCTTCTTTTTTGTGGTAAGCCGTGGTAAGGGGAAAGATTCAAGCGCCTTTGCTTGTTGCTTTTAAAATGTGAGGAAAATGGGGAGAATTTGGAGAAAAAAATGAGCAAATCATAGCCGATTGCGCTCACCAAAATACCAAAACCAAAGCGAGCGCTCGCAACGAGCATGAACGAGGCGGGTTGTGGGGGGGGGGGCCTGGTGGCCAACGTTTCGGGTCCGGTTCGGTGCGCGCGCTCTCCACACTGGAAGCTGCGAAGACCTCTATCGGTCGGTCGGGCTGGCTGGCTGTGCTATGCCAAATGCTTCAGAATCGCGTGTCCGGCCGCCCGTTTATCAGTTGACGTTCAGTATTCAGCTCAGTAGCACGCTTACGGCGGAAGGCTCAGGTTGATTTGACTTTTTTTTTATTCGACTGGTGCGGCGAATGCTACACACTCCATACACGACGACCGTCGATCGATCCGTATTTAGTAACGATCCCGCGCCTCAGCCACCAGCATTTAAGCTTGAGTGAGTGTGTGATCTGTCACGCCTAATACCCACCTACACCCCACCCCTCTGTGTGTGTGTACGTGTGTGTGTTTGAGGTCATGTGAATGTGTGTCGGTGTGGGTGGGTGTGTGTGTGTGTGCGCATCCTTGGTAATTGGGAAAGGAAAGCTTAAAGGAATAGCATTGCAAGTGTGCGAACCTCGATCGATTGTGCATTTCTCAACTTGTTCGGGTGTGAATGTGATCATATAAAGGAAAACATAACTCCAGATGCAGTTACAACAGCGAGTGATCGATGCATGTGAAACAAAATGATCGGAAGTGCCGTTAAAAAATGCTGGTGATTGAGGGTTTTCAATTGTTGCGGTTCAAATCAATTTCGATCCAAAAATCGATCACTTGATATTCCTGTGTCGCAAGGACCTTGTTAACGGATATCAGTGGTCAGGGTTTTTTGCGTTTTTTACGTTGCGATGACTCATCACAGGTGGACCGCATCCCTGCCGTTGGATGCTCAGAAGCAAGTGTTAATAGTGCCCCGACTCCGTGCCCTTCAAGCGCTTTCCGTTCTTTCTTTGGTCGTCTACCAAAGCTGCCCGATCATGCTGCCCAGGATACTGTCGCCGTGTGGTTGCAGCTGTTCGTTTTAATTACGCTGCAGCACTGTCCGAGTTACATAATTTCGAGCCAAATATGGATCTCACTGCCCGATGCTTCCATGCGTTGGAATTAGGTTTGCGACAATTTGCGAAAGCTTTTGTACAGCTTGCTCAGCAGCCCGTTCCATGATACCCGCTAGTGTCTCTGAACTTAGATTGTAGCGGTAGCGTAAAGACGTGCAGAAGTGGAAGAAAAAAGGGCCACCACGCACGCCATTTTTACCCGTCTTTCAAAAGATATTTTAAGAACGTTGTGCATCATTTGTTTGTCCATTTGAAATTTCGCATTCAATTCGGTTCGGGTCTCGATGATTCAGAGTCGTAATAAATTCGACAGCTGCTCCCGCACTCCACATGAAATCGCTGCTCCCCTTATACTCTTCCACCTACAACACGCACAGACACACACTCACATTCACGCACATACACATACACATACATCTTCTCATACACATGCACACGTACTCCTAGGGGTCGATGCGAAGGTGCTCCTCAGGTGACAGCATCCTGGACGCATTCTGGCGGTTCTGATGGCGCGTAATAAACGTACTTTGAACGAACTTTGTTTGTTTCCCCCCAATCCCCCCCCCCTACCCCTCTTCCCACCGGCCAAATGCTTCCCAAACGCAATGTCCTGTGCTAATCGTAGCGGAAAGTGGAAAATGAACGTATCCTTTTTACTAGCCTGACGAGTGTGTACGCGTAAAGTCGTCTAGGTTCGGTGAGCGCGCGGTCCGACGAAACGGCGAACGAAGTATCTACTAAGCAGCACCTCGCGGCCACGAGGAGATAACGAGTGTCCTTTCCATCGTCCGATCCGATTCTTAACCCTCGCCACCCTCCCTACCCTTTAGTCAGCTCTTTCGCCCCGACCGCCTCGGCCGTCCCGATAGCGATCAAACCCGCGAGCAATCATGTGGAGTGACGACGAGGAGCAGGGCACTGAACCGGTTGAGGCGACATGGGAAGAGCACAGTCAGTTCTATCGAAGCTTTTCGCGCTTCATGTCCGTGTCCGAGCACGATCGGCGCGAGATGGTGCGGGTGTTCTTCATCGAGCAGGACGTGCCGGTGTTGGAATCCTCGGATATCGACTTCGTCCCGACCAACATGCTGAGCGGATTCTTTCTCCACACGCATAAAGGTAATGGCAGCAGCAGCAGCAGTAGTTGGGCAGACAACAAAGTTGTGATCGGACCGCCGATTAGCGTTTGCGTAGAGTGCGTTGAATTTTGCTTGCCTTACATTTCAGCCGATCGTACAAACGATCGACAAACGGGATCGCCTGACAATAGTTCTTACAAAATCACAACGCTCTAATGCATGTTGCAATTTAAAGACAGAGGAAATGTCAAAAATCAAGTTCTACTAACTCTTTGCAATCTCAACAACGAGCATGATCGTACGACGACCAAGTGGGTGGTGCTAATCGTAACACACGCACCACTTCGAAACAAACACCCTTTAAGCGTGCGGGAAATTTATTACGATTACGGCGCACCCGATGGGAATCCCTCTCGATCGACGATTAAATTTCATTCGAGCAATAAAACACATTCTACAACGATTCATTCACCGTCGATGGAGCATACGATCTCTTCCCACAAACCACTTGGCCAGTTGGCCAACAGTGGCAAGCTGCTCGGGTGCAGCAATTTGTAGTGTGCCACGGGCACGCGCGCTCACGAGCTCCCCCTCCCTAAAATACATTAAAAAAAACCCGTTCGTTCGCAAGAAGGTACCAAATGTCAGCAGTTGGCGCGAGCACTTGTGCCAGAGAACTCACAGGGTACCAGCGTCGCGTGCCGTGGGGATTTTAAGCGACTTGTTGATTGCCCACTGCGAACACACTCGAAACTAATCCATCCGAACCACTCTCGTGGTGCCGACCGTGTTCAGTTCGGACAGATATCGGACCGATGAAGCTAACGAAAGTGGCTTTAAGGCCTGTTTATCGTTTTCGATCATTTTTTCAGCATTTCACGTGAGCGCCAGACTTGTGGTCTCACTAATCGTCTCGCGTTTCCGACGGTTGCGAGCGAACGAAAACGAAGGGATCCAAGGCATGACGGGTGTCGGAAGAATCGCACACACATTAGGTACTAAAATAAACAACACTTGCTCTCGGCGTGTTAACACCTGAGGGCTTGGGTGGTTTTTTTAATTAGGAGGCCAGAAATGCGTAACAAATACAACGCACCAGGGATTCCAATGCGCTTTGTGTGATCCTGTGGGACGGAAAACTATTATGGAAAAATGAAATCCATATTTTAAATGTTTGTGAGAGAAACTCTTAAACATAGCCAAAATTTCAGCAAAATTCAACAGCGCCTTCGATATGATACAACGTCATACAGTGCTTTGTCACCTTATATTTCATGTTTAGCTCTGTTTAACCGCTCGGCATTCACAATTATAATTTATGTGCAGCTCACAGATACACACACACACACTTAAACAAACCGTACAAAATCACACCACAGCGCTTCACACGTTTTGCCCCATCGCGCCAACTAAATGATCGAAACGCACATACACACTCACACAAATGAAATGGTCTGCTGCGTGACCTTTCGAACATTTGAAATAATAAATTTTACTTTCCCTCCATCAGGGATGCTGTTGGAGGTCATATCTATTTTCACTTACTCCAACACGTGAGTTTGGGGTTTTTTCCGATAAATTCAAAACACTGTGCTGAGGGGATGGTGTTTAAAGATAAATGTAAATAAGCGGATTTATTTTATTAAATAAATTTTAAATAGATAGAATTTCAAAAGGGTGCGCCTGGTACTTTGTACATTTACGCTTTGTGTAGGTGAAGTGATCAGTAAATATAAATAATGTATTCCTGATTTAAACGTTTTCATACGCTGAAGAAAATTGTAAAATGTATTGTAAAATTGTTGCTTTCAAAACAAATTACAAAAATTAAATATACGTACCGCGCTCGAAAAACGAAACCGATTTCCACATGCGGTAAAACGATCTTGAAATATTCCTCATTCTTCTTCTGCGCGGAATCCGATCAAACCGATACGGGTTTTTCCCCCTCCCCAATCGAACCTAAACAAGCCAATAAAACCTCATCGGAAGCGCAAACTAGCGTAAACAACGAGCGTGTTTACTCGGTTCGCTTCATCTTTATACAATCGGCTTATGATTGCTGGCGGAGCAGCCAGCCGGAGGAAGTAACAAACAGGTGGAATGCTCTGCCTCTAAGTAGAATGTACATAAACGCTTGCCTCTGCGCCCACACACCGATCCTCGGAGTCGATGCCGACAGGGGGCGGGAAATGGTTTAAAGTGAATAAACATTCGAACTGTTTTTACACAAGCTCTCGCACAAAGTTATGCTGTCGCATGATCGCCCACAAAAGCAACAGTGTGTAGCATTAGCGTTTTGTTGCAGTAGTTCACACACACGTTTCGTTCCGATCGCAAACTGTCCCGAAGCTGTGTTGTTTTCGTTCATCATTTCTGCTCAGCTTCATTGTAAAAAGCTACCACCACCCACGCAGAACACGAATTACCAGTGTCGCTAACAACAGATTCTTTCGATTGTTTGCCCCGAAATGAGTAACGACACGACATGCGACTACACGACACACAGGTATCATCGTTTCCGGGTGTGGGAATGGGAAAAAGAAAACGGGGCCAAACTGAAAAATCATCCCCCGACCCCCTGCGCGCGCGTCACACGTCGGTCCCGCGACGATGGGCAACCAATCTTCTACAAATAAACAAACACCCATGCTGGCAACCAAAACAATGCTGGCAAGTGTGTACTGCCGTTGGGTTTGGTGGGTCGGTGTATATGTGTGTGTGTGCAAACGCATTCACGCTGGATAGAATTTGTGTGGTAGAATCAATCCTCCAAATTCCCTAACGCTGATGGAGAATCAAAAATGCTCGGTGACGATGGGGCTTTATGCGTTGTCTTTCACTTTTTGACTCGCTAATGCAATGCGCAGAGAATATCGAATCGAGCAAATGGAGCAAACGATTTTCTAAAAAAACACAAAAATAAACTATGATGGCGCGAGATCACCAGCCACATGATGCCATGTGCGGTGAGGTTGTGTGAGTGTCTTTTTATTTCCTTTAGTCACCCATCGCTAGTTCTCTGGAGGGCGGACCGGGACCCCACGGCTGGTGCAAAACCGTACGAAGGCCAGTCCAATTTTGTCGCTCGAAACGGCACGCGCTTAGAGTGAAACCAACTCACTCAAGAGCGGAACCAGTATCGGTGTGTATCACGAACAACCTCTGCGGGGCCCAGATGATGCGGGTGCCTAGTTGCTAGCGATGGGGGAGTGCGCAGGGTCCAACATTTCTACGGATCCATCCAAATAAATTGTGCCAAAAAAACAACAGGTGTACCCAATATGTATCCCAATGTTCAGTGCTGAACCCCACCCCTTAGGGCGGTTGAGAGGGGGAGCAGAAGGGAAAGAGGGGGAGAGGGGGGTCCGAAAGTCAAAGAACGGCCGAGAAAGCACACGGTTTTTTGATTGCATGCATGCGGGGGAACGACGAACCGAACCGAACCGAGAAGCGCGCTGAGCACATGACGTAGTCAGCCCAGCTCAGCGCGACTAAGCGCGCAGGAATTTTTATAAAAATATCCCTGGAATGGATCACACTTTTTTCAACATTCATTATGAGCTGTGATGGCTAGCGGTGATGATGATGATGATGATAATGATGACGATGAGGAAGAAGAGACGAAAAGGCATGAAAAAGACTTAGTAGTGGATTTAGCCTCGAAGAGACGATCGGGGTCGAAGCTATGGGTAACACATGGTTGCGGACGGTTGTGTAACGTGTTGTTGTTTTTTTGTCTTAAGCCCTCCACAAACCCAAATGGGGGTGGTGAATGTGGCGACATCCTTTTGATACGTGTAGGATGATAAATGTTCCCCTCCGGTAGCGCGCGCGAGAGATCGTCAGCTCTACCCCAAACGCGGTGGTGCGTGTTGTTTTTCTTTTAATTGGAATTTAACATTCCTTCTGTGTTTCCTTGTCGTCGCTTGGCACTACAAATCAGAAGCATATTTTTGGACTCTTTTCGGCTTGTTCAACATTGTTTCTGTCGATGAAATGTGTAGCACTTTGTTGAAAAAAAAGAAAAGCGTATTGTTTGACATATCTATTAGATGAACAGTAGATTCAACGGTAGATTTCGCTTTCGTCCAGTTAATTTTGCAGTTATCCACTAGAATTTCGTAATACCTCGATCATTGCTTCTACAACCTATAGAATAGAATAGTTACAGTCATACAGGATGGTGTAACTATAATGTATACAAATATGTGCGGTCTGAGAGAGTGGACATACTTATGCGGATTTTTCACTTATGTTCACTCATTAGTCTACTATTTAGTATATTTTAACATTAATTAGTTGTGTTATAATTAGTTCGGGGCCGGTCTGGTGGTACAGTCGTCAACTCGTACGACTATCCTGCTATGGTAACAATAAGTCACTGAAAGCCAAGCTCACTTCACTAGTGGATACAGGCAGGCCTTGACCAACATTCGAACATTCGATTGGATATACATTCGAACTGTATTATTGTCAGATTATTTTACAATATTCAGATTTATTTTGGCTCTGTTATATCCTATTAAACCCTTCAGATTTACCTAACTTCGTTTGGTGGTATTACATTTAAAATAATTAAAAAAGAGCATTAATGTTACAGAAATTAATGAAAAAATGTTTCATTTTATTCTAAATTATTTTAGTCTTACTGATTACTCTTAAAGTCTGTATAATTTAGTTCAGCGATCGGCATGGTATGGCTTAACCGTTTATATATTTCATAGAACTTTCACACATGTTTGCTCTTGGTTTAAAAATTTGGCTCTTCACGTGAAGCTCTGCGGACATTTTTGTAGATTTTGGCTCTTTCGGTCGCAAAGTTTGCCGATCGCTGATTTAGTTGTATCTTGGCCTTCAAGTTTAGCTTGTAAATGTTGAGAATTGCTTGGAAAATTCATTATTCTGTTCTAGTTAATATCGGTATTTTTTCAATGGACTTGTCTAATTGAACATAAAATTCTTATATCAAACATTAGTCAAACATATCAAATTAGTTCACCAGATTAATCCATGCCAAATGAAATGTTGTCTCTAAATTTCCCAGTGCTAAAGGTATAATCGTAAAGGGAACTGAACTTTTTTAACATTTCTTTTCTATAACATATTCTATTCTATTATGTCTATACAACATTATAAAAACATTATTACCGTATTTTTTAAATTTCAATATAAGTCTCTTTTCTCTAATGTCTCCGATGCTATATGCGTTACCATCTCGGTATCATATCAATGACGTATATATTTTGATGTTTCGCCTAGGATGTTTAGACATCAGTCCTTCAAGAACTCCTTTCCATGAGTACCGATGAAAATAAACGGCTTTGGAAGCGGCGTTGTTTTATAATCATTCAGACAGATCTTTTATGTCTTTATAATTTCCAACGATACCATTTAAGCTTTATAATTATTGTTAAATAGAGAAATAATTGCAAACTCTTGGGCACCTGTTAATCAACGCACTCGTCCTTTCCTTCTGTCATCCACAGCCGAAGTCAAGATGCCGAGCGGAGAAGTCGATAAGCCGGTGATCGATGACAACCACGACGGTACCGTCTCGATCCGCTACGAGCCGAAGGAGGAAGGCATCCACGAGCTCGCGGTCAAGTACAACGGCGAGCACGTGCAGGGCTCCCCGTTCAAATTCCACGTCGACTCAATCTCCTCCGGGTACGTGACGGCGTACGGGCCCGGTCTGGTGCATGGCGTCACCGGTGAGCCAGCGCAGTTCATCATCTCCACCAAGGGTGCCGGCGCTGGTGGCCTGCAAATGGCCGTCGAAGGTCCTAGCAAAGCCGACGTGAGTATTTTCGGCCACTCCTTTCATTCACTTCCCTTCCATCGAATCATCCTTTGTTCATCTGCTCATCTTCTTTCCTTCGATTTCCGTTCCGCCCTGCGCAGATTACCTACCATGACAACAAGGATGGTACGGTTTCGGTGTCGTACTTGCCGACCGCCCCCGGCGAGTACAAAATCTCCGTCCGCTTTGGTGACAAGCATATCAAGGGATCGCCCTACTTCGCGAAGATCACTGGCGAGGGCCGCAAGCGTAACCAGATTTCGGTCGGCTCCTGCTCGGAGGTGACGCTGCCCGGTGTGATCAGCGATAACGATCTGCGCTCGCTGAACGCCTCGATCCAGGCTCCGTCCGGGCTGGAGGAGCCGTGCTTCCTGAAGCGCATGCCCACCGGCAACATCGGCATCTCGTTCACGCCGCGCGAGATTGGCGAGCACACCGTGTCGGTGAAGCGTTTGGGCAAGCACATCGCCAACTCACCGTTCAAGGTGAACGTGTGCGAGCGCGAGGTGGGTGACGCGAAAAAGGTGATCGTGACGGGCAACGCGCTGAAGGAGGGCAAAACGCACCAGGACAACGTGTTCTCGATCGATACGCGCAACGCCGGCTACGGTGGGCTGTCGCTCTCGATCGAGGGCCCGAGTAAGGCGGAGATCCAGTGCACGGACAAGGACGACGGCACGCTCAACATCGCGTACAAACCGACCGAGCCGGGCTACTACATCGTGAACCTCAAGTTCGCCGACCATCACGTCACCGGATCGCCGTTCACGGTGAAGGTTTCGGGCGAGGGCACCAACCGGCAGCGCGAGAAGATCCAGCGCCAGCGGGAGGCCGTGCCGATCACCGAGGTGGGCAGCCAGTGCAAGCTGACGTTCAAGATGCCCGGCATTACGTCGTTCGATCTGTCCGCCACGGTCACGTCGCCGGGTGGCGTGAGCGAGGATGCCGAGATCCAGGAGATTGAGGATGGCCTGTACGCGGTGCACTTCATCCCGAAGGAGCTGGGCGTGCACACGGTTTCGGTCAAGTACAAGCAGATCCATATTCCTGGTACGTTGTTGGCTGTTGCTGTTGTACCCCTACCCCACGTCCAGTGGCCATTTTGTAACTGTTTTCCTTTCCTCCCGATCGCGATAGGATCGCCATTCCAGTTTACCGTTGGTCCGCTGAAGGATACCGGCGCGCATCTGGTCAAGGCCGGCGGTCCGGGTCTGGAGCACGGCGAACAGGGCGTACCGGCCGAGTTTAACGTATGGACGCGCGAAGCTGGCGGTGGCACTTTGGCCATCTCCGTGGAGGGCCCCAGCAAGGCAGAGATCGAGTTCAAGGATCGCAAGGACGGCTCCTGCGATGTTTCGTACGTCGTCAGTGAACCAGGTACCAGGCTGTGTGCTGTCTTGCCCGTTGGCATTCTACTAACGATTTTCTTGCTCTTCCTCATAAGGTGACTACCGTATCGGCTTGAAGTTCAACGATCGCCATATTCCGGACTCTCCGTTCAAGGTTTACATTTCGCCGGCCATGGGCGAGGCCCACAAGCTAGAGGTGGCTCAGTTCCCGACTGGCTGCGTGCAAGCTGACAAGCCGGCCCAGTTTATGGTCCGTAAGAACGGTGCCAAGGGAGAGCTTGACGCGAAGGTAAGCGTACGACCGGCCTGGGTAGCAGAGGAGCAGCAGCAAACCACAAACCTTCATCCCTTTAACATACTATTCCCCCCATCCGCTCTCTGTTTTCTGTAGGTCGTTGCTCCCTCGAACAACGAGGACGATTGTTTCATCCAGCTGATCGACCAGGATCAGTACTCGGTGCGGTTCTATCCGCGCGAGAACGGCATCCACGCGATCCACGTCAAGTTCAACGGTGTGCACATACCCGGCTCGCCGTACCGCATCAAGGTGGGCAAGGACGACGTCGATCCGGCGGCCGTGCACGCCTCCGGCAAGGGTCTCGGCGACGTCAAGACGGGCGAGAAGACCGATCTGATCATTGACACGTGCAATGCCGGCGCCGGCACGCTGGCCGTCACCGTCGACGGTCCGGCCAAGGTGGCGATGGACTGCACGGAGGTGGAGGAGGGCTACAAGGTGCGGTACACGCCGCTGCTGCCGGGTCACTACTACATGACGATCAAGTACAACCAGATGCACATCGTTGGATCACCGTTCAAGATCAACTGTACCGGCGAGAGTCTCGCCGAGGCAGGCGGACAGGAAACGTCCTCGGTCATTGTGGAAACCGTGGCGAAGGTATCGAAGGGTGGCAACCGGACCGGTGTTATTTTGCCCATCTTCAAATCGGACGCCAGCAAAATCCAGTCGAAGGGCATGGGTCTCAAGAAGGCGTACATGGGCAAGCAGAACCAGTTTACGATCAATGCCGGCGATGCGGGTAAGTGAAGTGTAACACGCACGACCGGCTTGCGGATTAACATGCTGCCATTGTTTTTTGTTTTCGCTTCGCAGGCAACAACATCCTTTTCGTGGGCATTTACGGACCGAAAGGACCGTGCGATGAGGTGTTCATCAAGCACACCGGACGCAACCAGTACACGGTCAACTACCTGGTTCGCGAGCGCGGCGATTACATTCTGCTTGTGAAATGGGGCGATGACCACATCCCCGGCTCACCGTTTAAGGTTGAAGTTTAAAGACCGTACAACCGTACAACCTCACAGACGCGCCATATCCAACACCACCACTACCACCCCCTCTGCCAAGCGACATCTAACATCGGAAGCACTCGCACACGAGGCAACGGTTTCTGCTTCCCCTTTTGCTCCCATTTTTATCCACCACCATGTGCGCGAACAGCATGGTCACTTGACGTTCTCCTTCACCATCCCTCCATCCACCAATCCCGATCGTAGCGGCGCCTCACAGACGCACGCGAGCCATAGGATGGATGCCTCTGTCCCCGTAAGTGTCGCGGAGAATCGCGAGCCCGAAAGCAGTCCTTGCCCCGTGTATGCTTTTAAAGTAGTGTGGTTAAGTTAAAGAAGCCGCTCTTTTGATCCAACATGTTATCGTTTTATCGCGTTCTTCTATCCCAACACTGTTATACTGCATCCATTCGGTTAGGAAGGTCGGTATTAAGACATGCATGAGCGCTTCGATCGTAAAATGAAAGCAGATCGTTGTTTTACGTCCATTTTAATTACAACGCTCCCCCCCCCCCACCCCTATCGCCTCTTTATCTACACTTACAATTGTTCAACTGATTGTTTTTTATAAGTTTTCCATCGCACGCTAATGCGTACCGTTTTTATGTTACTTGCTATAAGTAAGATCCGTTACTTTCAAACATCAAACATGCAAGTACGGTCGAAACCGCCAATCATCAGGTTAAGTGTTTATGTTTGTATTCATGTTTTATTTTTTTACATATATACTATTCGTATGCGGTAGCGCATTCACTCAATCCTTTCCACTATGCAGCGCTTTGGATTTTAATTTATTACGGTTATTTTTTCGTGTATTTTGTTTTTAGTCCCCATTCGTACCCCATAAAGCCCACACTCCCTGTGGAAACTATGATCACAGTCTAAATAAGGTTTAAGTAAAAGTTGTCAAATCGAAACATTAAAAAGAGACAAAAAAATAAATAAAGCGATTGTGTAAACGAATTTCTTCTGTTGTTTCATAATGCCCTTCCTCTTTCCCCATCTAATTTGCATTCCACGTGGTTAATTAAAAAATTGTATTCTTTTTCGAATAGTCATTGAAATGTCTGATGCGGGCTTTTATGTACAGGAGAAAGGACATTTTTCCCAAAACCGCGGGATATTTTACAATATTTGAATTCACCACTGCGTATAAAACAAACCCTGTAAATGGGTTCCGGTCTAGGCTATGTTACATGTAATGCGGATTGCATAGCTCTAAGGCGTAATATATTCATCCGAATTACTCACGTCGTACTGATTGCATATCTAATAGGCGCCTTAATTCTCTTCATTAATCTTTTATCCTTTATGCTCAGATAATTTAAAACCAAGCTAGCTCTTAATTATTTTCTTTAATTTCATTCATTCATTCAATTCTCGTAATCTGGAGTCAATATTTACGCCTATTTAAAATCAAAAACATACTACCGGGGCATCCAAAACGTTTGATGATTCACATCCCCCACAGGTGTTACGCGTTACACCACCATAACGCGCAGAGCTGTGCCAAAACAAGCACAAAGAAGAAGCAGAGTCCTGAATTTGACGTATGTTCCAATTGTCAAGCGACCGACAACCAGTGTGGCCAGATTATTATTAATAATAATTATTATTATATCGGGAATGCAGAAACCGCGTAACTCTGCAACAGACTGTAAATCGGTATTTCTGGTCACTCCGCCGACCACCAGCAGCTCTCAACACGCGTTCATTGTTTACGTGCATTCCCGGTGAAGTCGACGAAATATTCGCAACTCTTTTGTATCTTTTTTGTGTATAAAACCGTCCGCCACCATGTCCAGCTGGAAGAAGGCGGCCAAAACGAACCAGAAGGTGCACCGCGAACGGGCGCAACCTTCCGCCCGGCAGCATCTCGGGCTGCTGGAAAAGAAGAAAGACTACAAGCTACGCGCCCGGGACCGCAATCAAAAGGAAGCCACACTAAAGTTGCTACGCAAACGGGCCCTGAACAAGAATCCGGATGAGTTTTATCACCACATGATCAACTCCAAGATCCAGGAGGGCGAACATCATGAGCTGGAAAAGGGCGACGAGTTTACCAAGGATCAGATCAAGCTAATGCAAACGCAGGATTACAAGTATGTTGCGATGAAGCGAACGGTAGAGGCAAACAAAATCCGTCGCCTGCAGGGCCAGCTCCACATGACCGACGTGGTAAACGAGACGCCCAACAAACACATCTTCTTCGTGGAGGACGAGCAGGAGGCGACGGAATTTAATCTGGCCGAACGACTGGACACACACCCAGATCTGGTGGGCCGTCGGTCCAATCGTCCCCGGCTGAAGGATCTGAGCAAGCTGAAGCTGGCCGTCGGCCCGGAGGACATCGCGCGCATAAACCAGGAGCGTGACCTATCGTACAGGGAGCTGATGCGACGCATTGACCGAGAGAAGGAGCTAACCGTGGTGCAGAAAACGCTCGAGATCAAGCGTGCGCTGAAGCAGAAGCGTGCCCTGAAGCCTAAATTGGTGGCAAAGGGAACGCCCCACCAGGCGCCACAGTTTAAGTTTAAGTTTGAACGAAAGCGGTAAGGTTTGTTTCCGGTTTTTTTTTTTGTATATTTAACTTATGTACAAAATGCATTCGAAATACGCAACGTTAAATAAAGGAAATGTAATTGGAAGCAACCCGATCCATCCGTATCGTTAATTGTAACTATCGCACTTTTGATCGCTTAATATTTGTACAAAATGAATCGCTGCAGCTCAACTCTGTGGTGCAGGACAGAGCAGCATGTATTCTAAAACCATCAAAGAAAGGGACGCACAAAAGCCCCACTGCCTAGATCAATCGAAATCAACGTCATAATTTTTCGTGCCGTACTGATTATCGGGATTCCCTTCGTTGACCAGGGAGGCCAATTCCGAAGCATCGTACCCGAGCAGCTCGCGCAGATCGCACACGAACTTGTACACGAACCGTTTGCCGTGCACCTTCGAAATCATGTCCCCGTCGTAGTAGTAGCGTAAGGCGCGAGACAGCTTCTCATAGTTCATCGTCGGCTTGTTCTTGCGCTCGCCCCACAGCTGAGCGACCTGTTCCGGATTGCACAGCTTGAACTCTCCATCGGTACCTGCGGGAGGGTGAACCGACAGTATGAAGACAGTTGTGGGGCTGTTTGGGCCACTGTTCGCTGCCATCTTACCTATCCACTGAATAATGGTGCGGTGTTCCCGGTCGGTGAGAATTTCCAGCAGAAACTGCCACAGCTGGATCTGTCCATTGTTTCCCGTGCGGTTGCCACAGTAGCTGAACTCATCTGCAAAAGCGACCAAATGGGTAAATTGCTGTAGCTACTCTATCGCTATTCCCATGCCCATTGCTACCTACCGTTCTTGCTGCTGCCAATGTTTGGCTTGGGGAGCTTCCGCCGGATGGTCATTTCAACTAGATCTTCCCCATCGACGGGCTTCTGCAGGGTGGCCACGATCTTGTGCCGTCGCAGCAGCTCCAAATGCATCCAAAACAGGCCGCCCGGATCGTTCGGTGCTTTCAGTTTGAAATCGTCCAGATCCAGCTCGCACAGCTCCTTGCCACTGATGCTCCAGTCCTGCAGCTTGATCCCGTTCAGGTTGAACGTCCGGACCGCCCACTGGATCCAGTGTTTTACCTGCGCCACAGTCCACTCATTCGGATCGTCCGGAATGTTCAGGCGCTGCTGGTCGCGCTTGAACGCACTGTCGTACACCCAGGGCAGGCAAGCCGCCGGTTCGTCGCCCATCTCCCCATCCGACTCGTCGCACTCGTCCAGCGAATTCTCCCCAAAGCCCAACACCTCCTCCTTGATCGCCGGGATCAGCTTAAGGCCGCCCTTGTCGCCCTGGACCTGCCGTTCCTTCTTGCGCTCCTTCTCACGCTCTTCCACACTGACCGAGTTGATGATGGCCGCCACGGCATTGGCCGTCTCCTGTGCTTCCTTCGTCAGGCCGGCTGGTGCCTTCGCACCGGACCCGTCTCGCTCGCCCGTCCCGCTAGCGGGTTCCGCCGCATTCTCTTTCGCGCTGGCCGCTTCCGCCTCGGCCACCGCTGCGGCAATCGCTTCGGCTGCAGCCGCCTCCTCCTCCGCTGCCCGTTTGGCCGCAGCGGCCGCTTCCGCCTCCTTTGCGGCTTGCTCGATTTCGCGCTGGTAGGATTCGAGCACCTCATCGGTGGGTTTCAGCACGTCCGCGATGTTGATGCGCCGCTTGGTCGGCTGGACCTGTACGTTGATCTGCACCAGCCCCTCGCCCTGCACGCACTGGTCGACGAGGTTCTTGTGCGACTCGAGCATGGTCGAGCCCTGGAGCCAGAACTCGTAGTGCTTGAGCGAAAGCCCAATCCGCCGCTCGACCAACCCCCGCAGGGTGGACAAATTCTCGCGCAAATCCATATGCACCACAATCACGTCGTCGTCATCATCGCCTAGGAACAGGTCGTTTCCGGTCGGCAGGAAATCGGCGGTCGACATCATCAAACCATCCTCCCCGAGGGGCAGCGGTAAGTCCGGCACCTCCAGCTTTATATTAAGCGGATCCATCGCTTACAAGTAGTATCCACTGCTTGCTGCGCGATTTTTCACTCACAATGTGGCACCCCGCACACGCCGAATGTTGCTGGCACTGCTTGTTGTGTGTGGCACCACATCAAAACAAAAACCTGTTCTGGGCGACCTGTCAGTGCGGTCGCTAGCTGTCAAACGGGCCAAGCGCGATCATATCAACAAAATGTAGGATCGTGTTTCGTTTCGGTTTTATTGTTAGTTTGTGTCTTTTGGTTTTCGTTTACTGTTTCGTTTCCGTAATTATTGTTAGGGAAAAAGGGGCTAAATTTTGAAAGCGAATTTTGCGATGAAAATTCCGAACCGTAGTGCTGGCGCAAAATGTCCACCGGTGTCCCAAAGACTACCAACGTCGAGGAAGTGTTGCCGAACGATGAAGATTTAGGGCGACGAAACTGCAGCTGGCGTGAGCTGCTGCGGGTACGCGTTTGTTTATATTCTACCTTACGTTGTGGTTGCAAAACATGTAATATTGCTAATAACTTTCCTTCCGTTCTCTTTTGCATGGTAGAAGTACGAAGAGCCCATCGGCTCGACGGAAAACCCATCGGATCAGAGCATGGACATCGACACGGCCATGGTGATGCTCGACCAGGAGATGAGCGACGAAAGCTCGGTCAGCGATGTCGTCGAGGCCTCGACCGAGGAGCAGAGCGCCGAAGAGAACCCGGAAGAGATCAAGCAACAGCTGCGGCGGGCGGTGCCGTTGCGCCAGCGCGAATGGGAGGCGAACGGGCTGAAGGAGATACTGGACGACAACGAGTTCCGGATGGTGAGCCACGAAAAGGTTGAGAATTGGTTGCGAAACCACATGCACACCATCACCGGCAACTACAATGTGCACTACCAGACGCAGCAAGTAACCACGGTAACGGAAACGCGCATGGACGCTGACGCAGACTCGCTCTACTCGGTCGACACGGCGCAGTACATTCGCTCGAACAAGCAGATTAGCAACAAGCTCAAAGTGACCACCATGATTAAACAGTACTCGGTAACGAGCTCCGTCCGGCGTCTCACCTCACTCGGCATCGGCTTCGAGGAACAACAGAAGGCGGATGCGCAAGCCGCACGTTTATCGCTGGAGCAGCGTGTCCACAGAAAATCAGACAGTGCGTGTGATGCAAATAATCCTCCCAAACCGCGGTACAACTATCACCCGGGGCAGAAGATACCGCCCGCACAGCACCATCGGCCGTCGGGGCTGGCGGCGCTTGAGCCACCGAAGGATAGGCCAAATAGGCGTAAAGTGTTTAAGAAAACTGTTCCCCGCAAGCGACCAGGAGCGAGTGGGGTGAACCGTTCATTCGATCGCGCTTCACCAAGCAGCAAGAAGGAGCAGCAACCGTACGATCAGGATCAAGTGTACGCCAAAGCACTGGAACAGTGCGCGCGGATAAAGAAAAGCAAAGCATTTTGTCGGCGCAAGGTCTCGAAACGGGCTGCCGCTGCTAGCCGAATGCAGAACACTTCCACCTCATCCTCGTCCGACAGTGACAGTGATGAAGTATTTTTTGCTCCAGTAGCGTCCTCGCGCGGGCATCGGGCACCCAACGTCGTATCAATCCGTCCGACGAAATCGGCGCAACACACCGTCCAACCGCAGCCACCATTGGTGGTAACGCCGGAAAAGTCCGTCACGCCTAGGAAAACGTCACCGACCGAGCGGGAGATACTGGAACCGTTTCAGTCGATCACGCTAAGCGCTTCCAAGCGGCCGCGACCACATCAGCCCGAATCGTCGGCCATTTGTCCGCCCAAACCCGTCCGATTGAACGAGCAGGAAAGGAAACGGGTCGGCATCCAGCGGGACGGTTGCTATCACGACGAGGGACTGGTCATCTACCGACCGAAGGCAATCCGTCCAAACTGTCCCACCACCACGCGGATCAACCTGCGCGCGAAAGATCTCACGCTGACGGGCGTCACCAAGCAGCGTCATTTGGACAAATTTCAACACTTCAACTACAACATCCACCCGAACTCGACCGTGTGCTTCTATCCGAGCGAATCGTCCGACAGCGCGGACGATCGGGACAATGGTGGTGGTGATGGTGCGCCGGAAGCAAAGCTGAACGGTACCGCAAACGACACTTCGTACGATGATGATGATCCAATCCTCACATTCCATCCACGCAATACCAAGCTGCTGAACGTGGTGGAAATTCCCCACCGGCGGCGTGTTACCTGAAGCCTGAAGCCCGTGTCTTGCCAAAATGTCCCGAAACAAAAAAATATACACACGAATCTCTTTGTCCAAACTTTAGCTTAACTGCGTTTGCTCTTTCTTTAGCTTGAACGAATGAAAAGGGTTTAGTTTAAAACAAAATATCAATTAACTTCGAATACCATCAGTGGATCAGGGGGAAAGCTTGGTGCAATGGTAAGAGCATGTCCCACGGTGCCCCTTTTTCGTCTGAACTTGCATGGCCAAGAAGAGGGTAAGGGTGCTAAAATGTGTAAGAATTTTAAGTTTCGTAACTTTATTATTTGCAAACACAAAAAACACATACTCAGTATCAAATACAAATCCTACACAAAGTATATAGAAAAAAACGACTTGATACACGGGACCAGTGTGAAACTACCTTAATTCTTAAACACATCCTACATACTACGAATCATTCCTTCCGGACGTTCCCAAAACCTTTGCCATGCTTCAACGCGCGTTCAAACCGCAATCAGTGATCAATCCACCTCCAGCTTCCGGAAGCTACCGGCCAACCCGTACGTCGAGTTATCGCTAGCGCCCGTGCACCCGTTCAGGGGCTCCTTCAGTGCACCGACCGAGCCCTCCTTGGCCGCGTCCGAGTACATGCCCAAATTGACCGACATCTCGTCGTCCGCGAGCAGCCGCCCGCGGTACGCTTCCAGCTCCAGCTTCCACAGCCGTATCATCTCCGCCATCGGCATCTCGCCGCCGTACTCTTTCGGCAGCAGCCGCTTCTCCAGCTCGATGTCCTTAATGTCGGTGTACAGCCGGATGCGCTCGCGCAGCTTCTGCGAGATCAGCGACATGCCAAAGTCGACCGCCACCTTCATCGCCGGATTGATGTTGCACCCGTACATCTCGCGATGGCGCATCGGCAGTATCTTTTCGCCATTTTTCGCAATCCTTACCGCTTCCTTGATGGTGAACAGCGTTAGATACGGCAGCCCAATGCCGGTGCCGACGCCGGCATGAATGAAACCCCGGATCTGGTTCTCCTCGTCCGCCATCAGCGTTTCGTAGCAAATGCCGTGAATTTTCAGCATATCGGCGTTGGTGTACTCCCGCAGATCGAACACGCCCGGCCGGTAGAAGATCACCCGTCGACCTTCACGATCGCGCTCCGGCAAGGCAAACATATAGCTGAAACGCACGCGGCACGCATGAAAATGAGCACATTCTTACAGGAAGCTTGAATAGCTCACTTACCCCTGGTCGATCAGCTTGGCCATCTTGGGCAGTCGGCAGTCGAGATTTTTAAACGCGCCCTCAAACGCATTCTTCAGCAGTACGTACCGCTCGATGTTTTCCTGTACGACCGGAATTTGGAACTTTTTCGCGCGCAGAAACTTAAGGAAAAAGTTTGCATCTGCAACAGGTGCAACGGGGAGGGGGGATAAGTAAGTTGCTTTTGAGACGGGAGACTCTCACAAACTGAACTCACCCATACGAATCTTGACGATGCGAGGATTCTTTTCAGCCCATTCGCGCAGCATCTGAAGCGCATGGTCGCGTGTGGCTTGCGTTTCACGCAGCTCCTCTTTGGCGATTAGGCGCAACTCGTCCGACAGCGTGAAGCGGTACGCGTCCGCTTTCGTGATGGCTTTCGTACCTTTCTTCATTGTGTGTGTTGTTTTCGTCCTGTGGAAAAAGGAAAGTCCTTAACATTAGTGAACAATTGTACACCTTTTCTAAACTACAACAAGGAGAAATAATATCGAAATAAATAATAATACAATAGCGACAAACTTCAACCATACAAAGTCTATATTATTGTGATACAATCTTGCAATATCTTAGCCACGCAATATTCGACGGTACACTTTTAGACCGTCACTAAACGAGATCTAGTTTCGTTTTGCCCGTGGGCGACCTATTAGCTCAATATTTAGCCGACACTGGTGTTGTATAATCGTTCACCATTGCCTCCACAACAATCCGATTGTCCCGTGATTGAAACTGTACCGCAGAAACTCGACACGGCTTTACTTTTACCACAAAACTTTCATTTTTTTTCAGTGGTATGTGTTATAAACTCGGCCCCTAACGTCTAACATCAATCGACCAGATGTGTCCACGTGTTCCGACTTGTACAAGAGCCCTAAGAGATTGTAGCTTATATTTCGCTGCTTTTAGCACATTTTCATCTTAACATAATCAACAAAAAGCCTCAAAACTAATTCAACATAATCTCACCATAAGAAATTACGCACATTTTAGTCCAATCCATCTGATTCGACCCCAAATAGCCTACTGATGCGAATTTCCACACCAAAAAGCAATCCCAGTTCCCGACGACTCCACTCCACGACTCCACAACACCACCACCACCACCAACAGTTCAATGTCACCGGGAGACCAGTTTGCGCGGCTTGACCAAACCCTGCTTTCCTTTCCCCTCTAACCAGGAGCGAAGCAGTCCGGCGCAACAATTCGGCTTTTTCTCTCTCCACTTCCCAAATTCCCAAACGAAAGCGAATGTGCGATGACGCTATGATCGTGTCGATGGCCCACGTACACATGTACACTAAAGGACACTTGCGCACTGCGAACAGGTTTTTGGCGCAAGTTCAAAAGGATCTTCAGCGAGTGACGCTGCAATACGGGCTCAATATATATTACACTGCTGCACACGCGACGGTCACGATCACTTTGCGACGGAATCCTTCTTTTTTATGTTCAGTCCACCCTTAATGTAGGTCACTGGGCGACGGCAGTGATCATGGTTTCAAGATTATTCGGTACCGCTGTTAAAATAGGTCCCTTCCCCACATCCAGACATCATTCCACCACCACACCACCACACCACCGTGCACATACAACCACCGTTGCGCAAGCTTTAACCACTGGCGTCACAAATCAATCTGTCCGACGATCAACGTGTGTTCAACAACGCGTGGTCGTCGCATGGACCAAGAAGTGGCCAGGATGATGATGAGGATGTGGGGAATACATATTGTTTCTTGTTTTTGCTGAAATCTGCACACACCAACACACCAATCATAACCGCGGCAGTCGGGCACTCTCTTGGCGGGATGATGATTCAACCATTTTTCAATCAGCAATGTGGTAATATGTCAATGTGTACCACACCACCGGAGACTGTCCGTTTTGCACGTGTTGCAACAACAATTCGATCTGGCGACCAGAAGAACTCTTCTCAATCTGTCCTACACTGCAACAAACACAACACACACCGGGGTGTTGTTTGCTCAACCATCGAACAAACAAAAGCCGCACACCGCGGGTATTGCAACAGACATTGGAGATTTGCCGTTTGGTTGGTTGCTAAATTCGATGGGGGGGAGCAGGGACTTTGTTCGATAGTGGTTAGGCATTCCCTATAGGGCATGGTACTAATTGAATATTGTTCGCATTCAAACTAAGCCGAAGTGGAATGAGAAAAGCCTTTCTGTCGTACAATGATCGATTGCAGCAGTACGAATCTTTTACGAGAGCTTTCACTATAGTTGCATTTGCATTAGATTAATTGCATTAGATTAATAAACTGCATGCATGCAACTGCATACTCAACCCAAATATGATAGCTTACTCCGTGCGTTTTGTTAGAACAGTTAGAATTTCGTCGCCATTTGGTTGCATCCTTTGAATCGGATGGTTCCATATTTTTACAGCAAAAAAAGGCTTTAATCAAGAAAACTAGATATGAACAAGATCGCGATCATTTTATGTAAAAGGAAAATCATTGAAGAAGATTGGAAGTCCTAGCCAAGAAGTTTAGAAAAAGTGTAGAAAAAAGCTATGCATACAAAACCTAATAACACGGATCTCCTCATTTTTCCGTTACTTCTTAGCCGATCATAAAAAATAGCTTTAAACGTTTTGTAATTTATGTGGTTTTTTTCTGTATGACAATGTATCTATCTTCTCTTTGAAGTTTAGTAGTAGTACTTGAATTGTGTACATGCAATAAGAGTCATTGAGAATGTAACAACTGGAACTGAAAATATGGTCAACAAAGAGCAAAATATGATTTAATATTGATTTTACTCTTGTTAAGCGATAATTTATTTAGGTAATGTTCGCGAAGCGAAATCACGACACACGTCCTCATATTATAATTCTTAATGATATTATTATTCCTAATCTTACAAGAATCAATCTAACCCCAACATGCGCTACACACTTCGGAGCACTATAAAAGGATCACTATCCTTGTTCACGGTACGATCGCCCAAACAGATGATCAATGTTCTTCTTCTTAATCGACTCTAACCTTTAAAAAAAATGAGAAAATACCACACACACACAAACCACCTGGTCCAGTATATATTGGCAGACGAATTGTGTAGAATCGAACCACTTCCGGGGTGAATGATTGTGTTCAGGTTATATTTCGTGACCCCCAATCGCACGCGGCTCACGCGGTGGGATGTTCTTATGAAATTTGAATATTCAAATGTATGTAATCTTCGCGGGTGCACACACACACACACGTTCACGGTATTCTACTTTTGTATTCATAAAACTCTGCTACATTTCATGAACCGGTTTCCAAAAACCATTCTCATCTGGCAAGTTGTAGTATCCCCGTGTCACCGTAACCGTTCAAGGAAAGTTCCGGCATCTTTTGACGATAAACCTTGTCTTGGAATAATCAGACTGAATACTTGATAGCACAGTTCAGTGACATAAAAAATGCTTCATCAACATTAGTTATGTGGGGTGTGACGAAGATTACAAAGATGGTTTTAGATACAATGCCATTACTTTCTCACACGCGAGTAGAGTAGAAGCATGCGGATGCGACTATTGGCAATTTTGATCTGAAACGGAGCAGCAAATTTAACATACAATTGTGGCAGTGAACGTTTCTTCCATTGATATTGTAGTTTTTTCAACACGCTGCGAACAATTGACACAGCTTCAATGGATGCTTTATAGGTAAAGCATTGAACGGTACTGAAAATAATACACCACAAGAAATGCAAATCGTGAAACTACCTTCGGCTCATGGTCAAGCGGTGCATCGATCAACCCTAGCCAGGTGCATCACTGCAACCATGTGCAGATTGCGGTGGAAAGGCAGGAGGGACGGACCACATTGCTCAACAACAGCGCAAAACAGCGCCTCACATCCAAGAGATGCATCACGCTCTTTGTCTATGTGTATCTTTCACCGGAGACACCCGGTAGGTCGAACAGACAGACACACACACACACACACACCTCCTCGATCCCTGGAGGGATTCGCTCTCGTTTCAAGGTTGCGTAGCGTTCAAAGGGCAAATAACCGTTGTTGGTCCCATGCTTGCGCAATCCGTCCCAGTGCGTATGCAAACTGCACATGAAAGCGCAAGTTTCGCTTGGCCTGCATTTTCGATGCACTTGAAGCCAACACACACTCACACACACGCACATTCCCGTTCACATCATCATAATCATCATCGGCATCATTACCATCATCCTGAGCAGCACGATCAAGCGGGTGGCAAATTGCCTTCTTGTGCAGGGTGTAATCAACGCGCCACACCACCCGACATGCATTAGAATGAAATGTGTTCCGGGGGAGAGAAACCAGTCCTTGAAGGTTTCTCGATATAGGCGCTGTAATCGATAGACCTGTGCGGTGGGGCCACAGCAACCACTGTCCGCCCCAAATGCACCCCTAAACGGTGGTGCAGTGTGTCCGCGTCAACGATCATAACCGCAAATGATCATACTGTTGTGTCCGTAGCCTTCTTTGATGGATTGACAGAAGGTGTACAAAAAGGTTGAACTTTTTCTCTTCCCTTCTCTCTATCTCACGATCCCTCTTAATGTCTCTCTACTGCACCATAAAGGTGCGTTGATGTATATGCTTCGAAGAAATGCAATAAAAACAAGAATTAATTGGACATCTTTGGAAGTCTTTCTTTGATACTCCTCGTAAGAACTAATTAACCGAAGGGGCAGTTAGATACAAAATGGAGATGTAGGAAGAATTTTCCATTTCAACGTAATGTTGATTTTTTTTTTTTTTTTTCAGGGGTAAGGTAATGTTGATTTGATTATTCATCAAATTATGATCAGCCTAAAGGCAAATGGGATAAGGAAACGTTACTTATGTTTCCTTTAAGCATATTCTTTTACTGCTATTGTATCTGTACAATACACTGCAGAGATACAATTATATGGCAATTGCTAAAGGTTAGCGGTCTTATACCTTATACTACATCATCGAACCTCAACTGTGTTTGCCTGTATCCAGGGATCAAAGGGCATACAGTTTTATTGCGCACACAGGTAACGCACTGCTCATAAAGATCCATCACCAGCAGTTAAGAAATGGCAAGGACCTTGACGAGAAAAAGTGGTATGTGATCAACGTGTGTTTAAATAATAGTTATTATCATTCACCATCACACACACCTTCCTGTTCCCTTTTGATCGTACGGCTTAGGGGCAGTTCAAGAGCTGTGATCACGGACACGGCTGTGTACTTCTTCCCCTCTCTTATACACATTAGAACTATTTTTTTTTATTCAGAAAGAACTCATTAGAACTATATTAGCATTAAAAGCTACAAACTTACCTTTGGTTGAAGAGGATGAGTTAATATTCCGGCGAACTTGGTACACTATAGAATACTCAAGACGATTCAAGAGGTAGCACAAAAATAAGTAGTAAACAAACTCAAACGCATCAATGACTAAGCGTTCATCTCATCTTCACCCGTTCAAGTCACTAAAACCACGCTTCCGTTCGACGCCGCAATATGGGCTGGGCTGGGCTGGGCTAGACCGGGCAGGTGGTGCTAGGCGAACTCTGTTCCAAGACAAGCCAACTTCGCGCAACAATACGATCACCTCCGCGCATTGAGCCAGTTAAACAACGAGTGAGCGCGATCGAGCGCGATCTAGCACCACCGGTTTTCGCGCGACTTCTTCGATGGGTGGGGGAGAGGGAGTTTTTTTTTCATTTGCGAGTCGGTAGGCGCTGTATTGAAAAAAAACGCTATTTGCAAAACACCCCGGAACCGGTGGTTTACGTTCTACGCTACTTGTCTGCTGAGCCGGCAGCTTTTGTTTCGTGCCAGTGACGCAGTGTGTTTTGGTTATTTTTCCTTCTGTTAGCTTGTACGATGTCTCAGCCATGGTGTGCTGTTCTAGTGACATTTTTCGTTTGCAAACGATTGTGTTTCGTTGTTTGCATAGATCAGCATTTAACCATAGAAAGTACCACGTAACGGTGAAAGCACAACATGCTTACAAAAGAGTTGTTTTTTTGTTTATTCGGGAAATCCGCTGACAAACCACACTTGGTTGTGTTTACATTCATATACTACTTCATGAAAAGAGAAAATAGTTACGGCATTCCTTATTGTCCCGATTTAGTGTCGTTCTTTTGTGTCCGGGACCGAATATCTTGAATTCAGATTGCGAAACAACTGCAGCCCAGCACAAACAAACGCCTTTTCAAAAAGGTATCTTAAGGCAAGGTGTATGTATTTTCTTTAGAAACTGGCAACACTGCGCGGGCAAACGTCAGTGTCACCAACCGCAACACAAAACATTGACAGACAGCGCGATAATCGGGCGAAAGAAAACGTGCCGCATGTTGTGGAATTTTGCACCATGGCTTCGGTAGCTGCTAAAAAGCGTAAAAGCGGAGTAGATATTAAAATTGGTAAGAAACCATCCGTAAAAAGCATGGCCCTTTCTCCATCTATCAAGTGGCTAATAAGTTAAATTCTTGAGAATTCAGAAGAAAACTGGGAACCCGATGTCACCGTACCGCCCAGGGAGCCAGACGGCGACGACAACGACGATGAGCCGGATAACGTTGCAGAAGGCTCTAGCCAAACGAAGGAAGTTGTAGCAGCACTGTGCAAGCAACGGCTCATACCGAGCGATCTGGAACTGCAACTGCAACAGTACTTCAAGGAGCGTCCGCGCATTAAGCCTCTGCCACTGTCACAATCATGTGTAGACATCGATCTAACCGATCCGGATGAAGAAACGTGGATCATTCAATGCCCTGCCAGCGTTGACGTCAAAGCCGAACTGATGAACAAGAAACTCAACCTGACCGCTCCGCGTTCCACCATCAAAAACTGTTCTGTTCCGCTCGAGGCACACGTACAGTACAACAGGAATGAGCGGGTAGTGGGCCTGCAGTCTGGGACACGCGTAAAATCCTTCGTACCGGTCGGGTTTGTGCGCATCCATGAAGCACTGCCTCCACTGGCCGAACCAGTGCTGCAAGACGCGAGTAATGTCAGCGATGTTACTGTACCCTATCCGGAAGAGCTTCGCGAGCGGCATCCTCTGCTCGGCTACGATTTTAAAGAGTATTTAGCATTACCTAAACGCGTACGCAAGCGGCTCGCGTTAGCTCAGCAGAAGGCCGAACTATTGTACAAAAACACGCCCCTAGTGGCCAGCAACCAATCTCCGCAAACAGCAGACAATGCTCGAACAGCAGGTACTGGCGAACAGACTGTATCCGTGATACCGGTGCCACCTGTCGGAACTCCCTCCAAGTCCAGGAAGCGAAAAGAGCCCCCTCCCGTGGAGGAAAATGCATTGGAAGTAATACCAATGAAACAAGAACCACCTTCACCGAAACGGAAGAAGCAACAGAACGACGAAGAGGTGCAAACAGTTAGCGTTAAGCAGGAGGTAACGATGGAAGACGACATTTCCTGGTTGCTCAACATTTAGAGCTTTCAATAAATGGTACCTCAAACTGATGTGGAACTGATAACTGTGGCTTTATTTTCTAAACTTTATCTCCCTCGCATCTCTCTGGCACCTTGCGTTAGATTGTGCGTCAGTTCTGATTTTAACTCCCTGGAATGCTGGCAAAAAAGGTAAGGTAAAGTCTTTTGGTGCATTTAGCGAGAAGAGATATGGAACTTCCTTGCATCTACTCCCACCACCACCTCCCGCGCGCCTACACTCGATTAATATGTATAGTTTGATTCTGTGCTGTGGCCATCGCATAATTAGCCTCACGACATGTTCTCGAGCCCGTTCTGCCAAGAAATCCGTAAATGAATCATAGGAAAAGTCGCTCGAACCGGGGACGAGCGATTCGGAACACACCGTATGCCGCGAGCCCGAGCAAACCATACTTGACGGTGTACTTCACCATACGATGCCCAAAGCTGGCCGGTGGAATCGTTATGATCGACTCGATGTTGCTGATCTCAACCTTGCCCCAGTGCTTGGCGATGCCGGCAGCGTGGCCAATACCCACTACTCCCACCACTCGTATCGGCTCGGAACGTCCGTCGACCGGGTTGATCTGCGGCCGTGCGGCCAGCTGCAGCGAATGGCACAGGTAGAGATCACGCTCGTGGATGAACACTCGCCCGAAGGCGGGATACTCGCCGGCCATTTCGAGCATTATCTCCTCGAGCAGGTCCTTCCGCTTGCATTGCTCCACCTCCTCGATACTAATGTCGTCATCGATGAACAGCAGCTTCGGAAGCAGCTTGATCGTTTGCCAGAGGGACAGGCCGCGCAGGGCACGGTGCAGCGTCACTTTGATCTCGCGGTCGCCAAGCTGTATGACGCAGTTCGGGATCTGCTGAGCCTCCTTGACCGCGCACCGAAACTCTCCTCCCGGCGCCATTCCTAGCTTCTTGGTGAACTTAGCGTTCATGTTTAACAGCAGAATGTAGAATATGCCATTGACCATACCATTCGTCCGGATGATCTGACGCATTTTGGCCACGTTCATATCTTTCGCTTCCTCCAGCAGCGTTTTCTCGTCGTACTTTAAAATATGCACACGGGACGGGCACAGCTCTAGCATTAATACGTGTGGACGTACGTTTCGCATCACCAGCGAAACATCCCGCTGCGAGCTTTCGCTAAAATGAGCCGTTCCAACCAAGTACACCTTCGTGCCGTCCGGCTTTGTTAGCAGTGTTACTGTCTCTGGAAGATTTCGATCAAACTCCTCCAGTGTCGCGTACAGTGGAATCGCCGAATCGCTTCCACTTTCTACTGGCAGCTGCGATACGTTAGCCGTTGTGTCGCGAGAATCCTTCTCGCCCTGGGTTGTCGTGGTGGACGTGTCGGACTGCGACATGTTAACACTGACATCGGGAGCTCGGGGCGTGCTAGCCGTCAGCACCTCACCATCCTCTTCCGAGGAGCTCACGAACGATAACGTCACATTGTTGATCGTATCAGACAGCTCACCGGCAGCGCTCAGATCCAGGCTGAGCGTGCTGGCGGTGCTGTTCAGTGCGGTTGTGTCTCCTATCGTGTCGCCCGTCTGGTCAAGATTGTTATTGCGCAAACTGTCCAGTAACTGCAGTGTAGAATCTTTTGCATTTTTCTTCTGTTTGGCTCGAAGTGCCTCATTCCAGTCACCAGTTAGATTCACGTTTTCGATATCTGTGGCCATAGGGGGAAAATTTAGTTTGGAAATGATATGGGAGCACCTGACAAACCATTTACCACTTACCACTATTGCTCAGGTCGGAATTATTTAACTTGTCCGAATCAAGCGTAGAGTTGAACGTCTGATCCAGCGCACTGTTGTATTCCGAGGACGAGCTGATCGGAGAAGACATTGCGCCCCGTAATCACAGATGGCAAGCAGACACTAACTCCACGTTATCACTACCTCAAGGAATCGTGATAAACTTTTGCACGAATATCGCTGGACGCTGGACGTAACGATGTGAACAAAAAAAAATTCTTCCTGAATGAGCCACGCACTCAAACGCGTTAATGTTATTCACCTGGAATTTTGTTTCTGAACGTCAGCAAAGTGACACCCGATGGTTGCTTGATAACGAAAATGTAAACATGAAACGAGTGGGAGTTGCGTGTTAACGATAGGCGAGGATCGATCGATCGAAGATAAGCCGTTTGTCCTTTAACTGATAACGAACGGACTGACCAGCGTAACGTAGAGTTTTATTTGTAGAAATATTTACAATCTCTCACGAGCACATTACGGGCCAACAATTTGTTTTGCATGATGTGTCGCCCGTATAACATAGTTAGAGTTTTTGACGTACAGAAATCGTTGCTTCTCGCTCATTTTCTCTACCCATCCTTTACAGACAAAGGTGGAAGGAGGCAGCCATGGACCAAGCCAACTGGAGAACGGCTGACAGCCTTCTTTCTCGTGTGAACACGGCGTGCTCAACGGTGAATGAGCACCCAAGGAATTGGAAAATAGAAGAAGATTTCTCTATGATCTTTACTTTTGATTCTTTCCTGTATCTCGTTTGAAGAGGGAAATTGTGCTTATAGTTTAAATATTAAATAAACTAAAACAATTATTAAAAAATCCCCCAAATCTGTGTCACTTTAGAAAATTATAAATTTGAGAAAATTGCAATTAACTTGATGACATTAGGTAGTGTTTACCTGATAACTGTATGGCTCAGAAAATAGTGTTGCCATCGGTCGTCCATAGCATGGCAATGTATCGCTTTGTACGGATAGAACAAGAAGAGTAGCATGGTGACATAGGAAAATCTTCCGGAACCTATTTTATGTATTGAAATATCACATATTTCTTTCATACATGGAGTTCAGAATGTTGATGATACATGAAACATGTTCATTTTTTTTAGTTATTTGAAGTCCACCTACATCTACGCTTATTTGATATAGCTTAGTAACCATGAACCGGCAAGGCACGAGAATGGGCTCATCAAAAACCGGCACGGAATAATTACATTAATAAAAGCACTGTTAATAGTTTATTATTTTATTACCGGCTTTATCAGATGCCCTCAGGAACACAAGGCCCCCAGGGAATGCAGGCAGTACATAAAACGCCACCACTGGATCAGCTGAAGCAATAGCAGAACACGTGTATGAGTAAGTGAGATGACGAAGCGAAGATGCTAATATGGCAATATATGAAATGAAGGAGCCCGTGGCGACAATGAGGGAGAGATGGAGGGAGTGGCTGAGTGTATTTATTATTTTGGTCATTTAATTTTGTCCACCAACACAGTCGTAGCCAGCGCCAGCTTTTTGGCGGCCATCTTGAACTCTCAAAACCCCTCACAACACCTTTAAAAAACGCTCGCCAGAGAAAAAATCGCACCGATTTGGAGCGTTCGCGGGCTCACAAACTGCAGTACAGGTAGTCCCGGAGATACACGGTACCTCTTATACGCGGATTCGGAGATACGCGTTTTTCTCAATTTGGCAATTAATTGAGCAAATTATACTAATTTGACACATCAATTGTAAGATGCCAAATAATTACCCTTTTGTTAAAAACCATTTCAAAAGGTTTAAAACTGTTACATTAAGTCAGAACTATATCGAATAATTTACTATGTGACTAAAACCACCTTTTACTTCCAAAAGTATCCTAAAATAAATGATGTTTTGGTGGGAAATTACGATATTCGACTTACGCGGAAATTCGAGATATACGGTATTTTGCGATCGTTTTTGATCCCCATTAACCGTGTATCTCGGGGACCGCCTGTAATTTGTTGCCCGAATTTGATTGATTTACAATTAATCATTCATTACTTTGCCACATTGTCAACGAGCCCAAGGTTGCTACAGCTTTTTGAAATGCATTCAAATGTTGTGGCCGTTGCGCGCGCTTCAATTCCCATTCTAAGTGATGGTACTGGTGGGAAGAAGGATGAAGGGAATGGAAAGCTTTATTTAATTTTCAACCCCCGAAAAGGAATTTAACAGATGTGGCTTTTTTAGCAATCATAATTTCATACCTCTTTCGTCACTGGTAAAAACACTGGTGATTTTGAGCAAACGGGGAACAGCACTGGTGAATTTGAACAAATGCGGAAATACCACTTTCTCAATGATGTATTTCAAAGCACAACGGAAGTAATTGCATTTTATATGTCTTTTTATCATGTAGGGAAAATGTTTTCTTATGCACCTTTAAACCATTCGACAATCGACAGTTATTCCCACGCGGGTCGTGCAGCAGATCCCACCAGGGAGCCACTGAACCGTTGCTGTGCTGTGTTTGCCCTTCGCACATAGCTTTCACTGCCTTCAATGTTACAACTGCACACTTTATATCTCTCTTCCGTTTTCTTTTCTGTTCCACGGCATAGGAACAGGCAGTCATTTGCATGCCCTTCTGCCTAATGCGATACGCACTTTCTATTACTTACACTCTTTTTCTTTCTATCTGGCCACGCACTCGATCCAGCATCTTCAATTAATACAAAACAGCCTCCTCGACCTACTAGTCATTCTCTTACAAGCTGTTAGCATTTTATCATTTTTACAAGAAAAATCTATTTTAAGGATTGGTACTTTGATTTACTAAATTACTTGCTCAACGCAATAAACTTCTCTGTTATTCGGCATGTTATTTACTGCACATCACCACCTTCACTCTACACGAAACATGTGTGACTATCGCAAAAGTGTTGTGTATAATCAATTGATGTAGTAAAACAATATAAAAGTGAAAGTAGAACATATAGCCACCGCTTCGGTAAACATTTACAACGAGCATTGTCTATGTCGTATAAATTGTATAAATTGAATGAATTGTAGATGGAAAGTTTTCTTACTTGCGGGACGATGTTTCGATGAACCACATGGCGAAGGAAAACAAACTAAAGAAGATAAAGGATGATACTGTTAGGTTAAATAATTCGAAACAAATTGCGAAGCATGAAAATAACGTACATAGCACATCGAAGCATATTTCATTCCATTCCTCATCTACCAGGCATACAGCAGCATCCACCTTATTATGCGCTTCCCCTACATTCTATTCTTTTATCATTTCGTTTTGCTACTCAGTCTTTATTCGGCATGGTAGTTCTAAATTCTGAAAATAAAAGGGTGAGTAGTAAAGAATGAATTATGATCTTTAATTTAACTCAACTTAATTTAAGGACTCAAATTCAACCTTAGAAAGGGAAAGAAAGGGAAAAGAAAAAAAGATAAAAACAATATTGCAATGCCGCGCAAACTATGAGTTAGTTACCTGCCTTTACAATATTATGTTTCTTTACTTTTTATTGTTAATTGGATGCTACCGTTGTTTCCTTATAGCTTCAATCGTTTAACTAAAAAAAGCATCCATGTGGCTTGTTGTTTCGTGTTCTCCCATTGAGTTTCCATTCCCGAACAAACTGCTGCCTGTTTGGATTGGAGGCTATATTTTAGAAAGGTTTCAAATAAAAGGCTTGGGTGTATAGTTATTTCCTTCCTTTCCTTTGCCATCATCCTATGGAATGGGAAAAGACACCCTAGCATAGAGCGTTGTTTGCCTTTCTGTACCCTTCGTACTAATTAGACAGAGATGGATAATGATTCCCACACTTTTGGCCATCGCTGCAATTGTTCATTTGTTTGGTGTTTCAACACATTATACGTTAATTTTAACGGAATTTTAAAATGAATGGTCTTTATACCACCCTCACAATGCTCCTCTAATCGCTGATCGTCCATCATGCATGGCTAAAATTTGGGTTGGGTGTTTCTCCTCGGTTGGAAACTCAGAAGGAAGAAGCTCTAGCTGCATGTTTAATAACGCATGCATGTGTAGCAATCTTTGAGCGTGCTATTATCAACCGTTCGAAAGGTATCATTCTACCATTTTGACAATACGCGGTGTCTCACTCACTTGTTTTTGAGTTATTCTTTCCATATACACATTGTTCCCTCCTTAACGAAGATCGGTCATATGTAGCTCAGCTCTTGACTATTTCTTTCATCATACCATACCACCGATCGGCCATAAGATAGTCTGCTACTACTGTGCAAATGTATGTAAATGTGTGTATTTCGAGACATTAACCGAACTTTTTGTTTACGTACCTTCACTTTACGTTCATATTCGTCACTAGTTGTAATATTATTTTTTTGTTTTATATTTTGTTGCAGCTTTGTCTCCGTTCCGATCATGCACTTGTGCATGAGTACGCCAGTACGGTGTTTATCTCTATCGCTTCATTGCCCTTTTCCGTGGCTCCTAGCCCTAGCCTGCATGCTACACGCATCTACTAGAAACTGTAGATGGATCTGTATGGGGGGGAGGGGAGTGGACCTGTGGACCCTTTCCCGGGTGTCCGGTGGGTGGTCCGTGTTAATTCATTCCCTCTGTCCAGTCCTTCGTAATGCTTCTATTAACTGATTTATTTACTTCTAAGTCGTCCATCTAATTTAGATCATTTCATTATCAACTAAAATTAAGAGCAACCTCCTCCTGCTCTACCATCGTCACTTAACTGCTTTCTTTCTTCCCTTCCAAAGACCCCATTATTTTCTTTTAGCGTCATTTTTGTGTGTGTGTGTTTTTTTTTTTTCATTCTAACTAATTCTTACTTTTCTGCTGTGGCTTCTATTTGCTTTGCTTCCTAACGCTTACGTGTATGATCCCTTCCATTTCGTTTGTTGTGTATGTTGCTAGATGTCGCTAATTTGTAGCTGTCAGTATCCCCTTAGTCTTTTCCGGTTTTAAAAACTAAACCTACTCAAAACATAGATTTTACACACGAACCAATTGAAACAAAATGGTACGTCCTTCTCTGTCACCAGCGCCACACACTAGCCAGTGAGTGTGATTAGCTTCTGTTTGTACAACACAACGATTCTTGCAAAACATGCAGAGCCATATCTGACAAAATCTGACAATCTGATCTCTTTGAAATTTTCAATCACATGCCAAGGATTTGCAAACATTCCAAAGCTGAGTTTGCTTCCCTGTTAACAGCATTCATTGCCATCGTCATATTCATTTCTGTTTTTAGCTTATTAATTGAGCAGTGCTTCCATCGTGTAAGGATGTGGCGGTTGTTGTTGAGATTGGTTCTGTTGTCGTTGTAAAAGATGACTATGTTGATGATAGTTGCTGTGGTGTGATATCGGTGGCGCCAGTTGCGAAGAATGCTGTTGATGATGCTGTTGATATTGCTGATGCTGAAGCAGCAGTTGCTGTTGCTGCTGTTGCTGTAATTGATGTTGCTGTAGTTGGGAACTATTGTAGTGGCGCAAATTGGGCTCATGTAGATGCTGTTGCTGTTGCTGCTGCATTCCTTGCTGAGTGGTCTGGGGATGTGATAGGTGAAGGTGGGAATGATACTGCTGATGCGAGTGCCGTTGTGAATTGGACTGTTGCTGACGGTGGTGCTGTTGCTGTAGTTGTGGCTGTTGTTGCTGTTGCTGTTGCTGTTGGTGATGATGCTGATGAAGATGGTGGTGATGCTGCTGCTGGGAAAAGTGCATGTTCTTCGGCGGTTCGGGTCAGTCTAAGATTACAACCTGCAGATCACTTTTATTGCTGTCGGTAGCGACCACACCACTAGCACCACTACCTCCACCACCGCTACTGCTGCTATTTCCACTATTGTTGTTACTACTGCTACTGTTCGTTAGACCAGTCACGCCGGAAGACACTAGCGACGTTCCGGTGGACCCTCCAGACAGTGAAGGTACGCCTCCCACTGGCGATATAACAGTGCCTCCCGCTGCTCCCAGCGTTCCACTGAGAGCGAGAGTCGAGGCCGCTGACAGTGGATGAACTCCTGCCAGGGCTGCTGCCGCCGCTAGGTTGAGATTTAGATTCGCTGAGGTGGGATGTTGCACAGCACTCGCCGCAGCTAGTTGTGCCGCGTGACCCAGCTGGGCCGTGAGCTGCGCCGGCAGACTAGGTGTCACAGACGCCACTGGCAAGAGGGCTGCCACGATCGCCGAGTACTTGGGATGCAAATTTCGCCAAGGTTTTCGTGCTGCACGACGCAACTCTACTATTGGAATTTCCCGCCGTAGTTTACTATCGAAAATGAATTAAATACATAGTTAGTGAAACATGTCTGATCGGATTGTGCTTAGAAAGATATAAGGGGTTTTGTTCTACGAAAAAAACAACACATACCGGCCAGCTTTGGTGGAACGGTAGAACACATCATCCGGAGCATCGTTCCAGCTGATCACCTGTTTTCGTCCCGAACCAGTTCGAGCCATTTGGGCAATTTTTGGTTTTCCATTCATCTGTAAGGGATCATGATCATAAAACCAATTTAAATGCTGTTCTCATTTCACTCTCACGAGTTTTTTTTGGTTTTTCGACTTACATGATGTCGAGGAAGAGGTTGTCCAGCGGATTGAGCAGCTGCAATCATAGCCGCATATTGTTCTGGAGTGGGCCGATGTGACGGTCTGGGATCTTTATTAGGCCGCTTAGCCGGCGGTGCAACAGTAGCTGAAATAATAGATTATTTTACGTTTTAGAGTAAGGTTAATACTTGAAAATAAAGCAACAACAAAAAACACATTCTTACCATCGATACCATTTGCATCTTCGTATGGACGTCGTTTCAATGACGTTGCCCCAGATGAACTCCCTGTTGGGGTCGGCCCGCGCGGTGGACTGCTAGTCGACATAGCGCTTGCATGTAGATTAATCGCTGGCATACCACTATTAGCGATTGTCCCGGTAGTCACACCTGTACTACCCGTGCTTCCGCTTCCAGCCACAGCAGAGCAAGCAGTCCCAACGGAGTTGCTGTTTGTACCACTGACTACAATCGGCGTTACTGCTAGTCCCCCGGACCCGACCAACGGAGCTAATTTACTGCCCAACGCACCACCAACCGTTCCCGGAAGTGTTGCTGAGCCACCCAGAATACCCGCCGCCGGCGAGGTGACCGCATTCGGTGGTTTGCCAGCCTCTTCACCCTTATTTGGTATCCGGTCGTACAACAGTGTGCCGTCCGGAGCTTTCGGTGGTTTCGGAAAAGCTACCACATCTGGCTTGGGCATGTTTTCTTTCGGTGTTAATACCAACCATTCGTTAACACTAACGCCCGGGTTTCCAAGTCTGTTTGCAATCTGTGTCACGCTGCCGCGATCCTTCTTACGGAACGTAAGCAACCGACGGATGTCCGATGCACTTTTCCCAGCTTCGGCGTTAGCAACTGCAAGTGTGATTTACATGTTACACAGTTACCGATGGTACCTGTTTTTTTTTCGGGATGGATTGTATTACTTACACTCTTGCTTCACGCTGGCAATGTTGATCGCGTAAGACGGTTGACGGGCCGCCTTCTTCGAACGTATAATGTGACGACATAACCGCCGTGACAACCGCGTCGTTAGAGTCGTGTGCAAATAGAATGCAGTTCGAGTTTTCATTATAGGCCGAGGTGAACCAGATCGTATCTGTATGCCGTGCGCTTGTGCGTAGTGCCTAGCGAGGTGGGCCTTCAGTTTAAACTCCTTACCACAGTTCACAATCGAACATTTAAAGGAAGGGCTGAAATGATGACGAAGCACAAATGGAACGGGTTAGAATGTCGTATTTCTTCTTCTTATTCTTCTTCGGCACACATACCTGTGCGGTCGATGGTTACTTAAACCGCCCGGGGATGCTGTGGCCACGGTCGCACCTCCAAGCCCTCCAATAGGACCGGAACTAGCCACTATTGTTAGATCGTCGTCAATATCGCTCCCGGGGTTACGCTTCTTCAGCGAAACTGGTGAAGCATTGCTGCTACTGGTGTTGATCGTGGCCACCGGATCGACCTCCCCGTTGTCCGCTAGCCTAGATGCAACCTTAAGGCCTCCGTAACGCTTCCAATAGGTCCAACAGTTCTGACACAGCCGATTGTTGAGGTGCACTGGACCCCAGGAGTACCACTAGTAGGGAAACAAAATGCCGGTTAATGCAGTGGGTTACAGCACCCCGCTCATACACATTTTCCATTTAATTCGTACCTGCGGCGAAGCCATAGTAGCACAAGATTCACATGCCTTGGTACTGCTATAAATCATCATGTCCACGCTGCCCCCATTAGAATTTCCATTCAATATGCCCTTGTTGTTGTTTGTTATCAATGCCGGGCTCGGTTTGGTGTAGTTCGGAATGTAGACCTGCTTCAATTTGGATTCCGCTTCGACCGCCTTCACACGTTTCTGCTGCACGTAGCGATCCGTCGTTTTCCACATGTAGTAGTATTCCACTATGCTTTTTAACGTCTTCCACGGCAGCTGAAATAACAATCAAAGAAAAGGATCGTTACTATTTTTTCAACAACCATTTGCAGCATGCCCACACACTCGGTACACTATTCTTCAGCCAATTGTGACCATTGTCTACCAGATACTGGTCACTAGCTCGCTACATAACTCACAGATACAGAGACAGGGGGGAGGGGGAATGATAGAAAATCCTCAAAAGGTACTTTACTGCCATTTACTCACAAAGTCGTTTCTGATATCATTGAAGTCCTTGCCGTACTTATCGAGCGCATCTTCGAACAGGTTCGCCTCAGAGGCGCTCCATTCCTCCATCTCGTCCCGGCAAAGAACAGGCCCACTCGATGGAACCAGCGAACACATTGCAGTCTCTATCGAATAGTTGTGTTTGTGGAGTGTGTCCATAGCATGAAACTGCGGATTATAAAACGTCGAATACGGTAAGCGACTAGGGTGATATTTCGCAAGCTAACACAGGAGGATGTTCATCGCTCCCCACTCACCAAGGTAATATCACGGCTTGCAGCTGCAGCGGACATATGCAGGGACGGTTGCTTGACAGAGCTGGTACAGTCGAGCGCCCTCGCAAAGGTGCCTACCGAACGCGAAACTACCAGAAACTGATCGATCTTCTTGTCGGTAAGCGAATGCTGCGGCGTCCAAACAAGCGTCTCCAATTCCTCTAGGTTGCGTTCATCCTTTTCGCCTGGTTTCAGCATTTGCTGCAGATCTGTCTGATAACGAGCACCGACACGAATTTCGCCCTTATCCGCTAGCAACGTTTTCTGTGTCGGATCGAATACGAGGCAGTAAAAAAACGTGTCCTGCAAGAGCGAGATAAAGGAAATTAAACAGTAGGTAAACCGCACTAAGTTCATCCTAACATTGACCAACAACACGTCGGATTTACTCGATCACCAGTTTCATAATGTCGCCGGTTTGGAAATCGATCCTTTACTACTACTCACGTCTTTGTTCAAGTAACTGAGCAATGATTCCTCTTCGTTCAGCAGCGTTACGGAACACCTTCCCCGTATCTGGGTGGCGGGAAGTGTTTCGACTTGGCGCGACAGGAACAGTTCTCGCTGCTTCATCTGATGTCGTTGTTTTGGGTTAAGATGTTCCCCCCGTTCACTGCCGCCTCCACCATTGTTGGGACTGTTGTTTCGTTCCTCCTCCAAAGCGACTGTAAATGGAATGTTAAAACAAGGAGCTACAGTTAAAGATTGCACATAAAAATATGAAAAATATAATTTAAGTAACAAAAACACCGAGAATCATTGCATCAAATAAATGGTATCGGCAGAAACGATTAATAGCTATTCGCGTGAAACCCTCAACTCAATTACTGCCGATATTGTTAGAAAGACTAAAAAAAATCCTTATATTTATGTATGTGCCAGGCGAAATTCAAATTAATTAACCCTGCACATAACGTGCATTTGCCGGTTTTTAGTATAGATGCTAGGAAAGCAAGCAAGCTATCCAACTACGGACAGCGTAACGAGCTACGCACATACACAGTAAGGAGGAAAATATATCATCCTCCTTTTGCTTCCTTCCCCAATGTACTCTAAACCCGCGTCGCCACGGAGAAATCGTCGCTTGACTCTTTCGCTGCTTGCCATCATCAGCAGCATCGTGCGAAACAACAACCGGAAGGCGACCGTATTAATTAAGCATGCATGCAATCAATTTCATGCATGTTCGCGTCATCGTCGTTTTAGCGTTTGGCCAGTATGGGCAGCATCATCGTATACGCATTTGATGCACCGCACCATGCTAAGCCCGTTGCATTGCCACCTACACATGCTATCATGAATCCTAAGCCTAAGCTTATATGTGCTTTTAGTTAGCGAAAACGTAAAATTTTCTCTCTGATATCAGAAATTGAGCAAGCAATATGTAAAAGAGCGAGGTAAGTGAACTGATTTAAAGTAACTTTGAATGTGTTAAAGGCAGCTTAAAGGCCGAACAATCGGGTTTATATAATGACAATCAAGGAATCAATTACAAACTATCTTCTTTTAATTAAAATTGAAAAATTGTAGTATTTTGTGACAGTTTTTTTGTTGTTGTTTCCGTTCAAACCCTACTAGCGTATTTTTCGTCCACATTTGCCTTAAAATCTCTCAAATGTCTGCTGCTCCGTTGCACTACGTGATATCGCAGCCATTGCTTGCGACCGGAAACGTGCGCTGGTCGAATTTGCAACGCCGCATTGTGAAGGATTTTCTATCAAATACACGTCCAACCACCATCCCCACCCACCGTCCATATCCGCACAAACATTCGAACGATTTCGATTTTCCCACAGCATTCTATATAAAGCATCACGAGCTGCAGGGTGTTATGGTAAGGACCACACTGCCGCCTTCACTCAACATCCCAGCCCCCCTCTCCCCTTCGCCACCACTCACCCATTCCTTCCATTTCACTCCCCCATCACGCACATAATGACGCTGTATTTGCGCTTTGTTTACGCACACCATTACGCATGCAAGTCCGTTTGCTGCCGTTTGCCTGATTTCGGATTCCAGCACAACACACAAATCAATGGTGTCCTTTTCTGTTCTTCCGACCTGATCCCCGCCGCCGCCACCGCCACCGCCGACACCACCAGCTGCCATTTCCGTCCCGTGCCGACGATGCTTTGGGTTCCGATATCCCTTCTTGCTTGGGTGGAAACTGGTTGGCTTTTCCCTTCTATTTTGCGAGTGCAATTTAAACGCAACCCGGGCGCAATGTGTACGCAAGCAAATAGGCCTCACACTCACGTGTACACATACAAATACATAAGCAGCCAGGGTACACCGACCGATGCGGTGTGTGAGCGTGGAAAACCTTTGCCGCAGTTTCTACAAAGCTCGCGCGCCTTGTCTGCCCGGGTTAGAAGAGTGAGCCAAAAAACGGTAGGGAAAGGGTGTTGTGCTTCGCAGGTCCACTGCCTGTCTCAGTGTAAAGGACTTTGAAGCAGAAATTTAATATACGCGGGTATATTCGTATTCTAGCGCGTCCGTACGTGTATCTGGGTTTCGGTTTTAGTTTATTTTCTTCTTTTTTTACGTAAGGGAAAGGTTGTTAGCTTGAGAGGTGGACCGGACCAGGGCGGTTCGAGGTGGTGGTTGAGGTTAGAATTGATGAGGCTTTTTTTTAGCATGCATCCCATTGCGCCAGTCACACCGAGCAGAATGAGAAGGTGATGGTGCTGGTGGAGTGGTTGAGTGTGAGTGCCCACTTCAGTTTTTGGCGAAATTCGATTTTCGGTTCACCGTCGCACCTCTCCCTCCTTACATCAATTACCTTCCAGCTCCCCGGGGGCCGACCGAGCGCTTCATCCTGTCCCATATTGCGGGAAAGCTGCCGAAGCGTGGAAAAGTTTGACAGACTTCCATGGCAACATGACGACCAGTATTAGTTATTGGGCTTAGGCCTGCAATGGGGTTGTGCGTTAATCGACCACGATCACTATGGAACCAATTCTGGCTGACTTTCTCATCTTTCACGAATATTACACATAATGTGGAAGTTGATGATGTATTTGAATATCCGTAGTACATACTTTGTTTTTCTTTTTTCAACGTTATCTGAATGTTGGTACTTAATATGAGCTATTTATATTATTCTAAATAATCCATTAAAATGTAGTTAAACTAAAACGTAGGACACCAAACGATCAATTAACCTTTTTTTCTTTTTCTGTCTTTCGTTGAACATATACATTTGACACACAAGTGCAGGATTTGTTTCGTATATTCAAAATTAAGTAAATTAAGAATCAACTAAAACAAGCAAGTTCAACACAAATATATAATTGCCACCCCCGATGGTAACAACAGGGTTGCTAAGGATACCGCACAACCGCACGTCAGTGCCTATGGTAAAAAAAAAACATAGAACATGGAACATGGAAGCACTTTCATCTTTCATTTCGGGGCGAAAAGTGTCGCTGCTATCGCATATCGACGGCAGAAAACCACCTTTTTCATCCGCCCCTGGAGACGACTTTTTTATCCAAGTAAACGGAGCGTAACTGACGCGGGAAGGATAATGCAGACCCCGCGCATGGTGAGATATATTTTCCACAGTTGCGTTTGCGTTTTGCAAGTACCCAAAACTCGATGACGGCGGCATTGACGTTGGCGATAGGTATTGCCGAATAAAAGGCAGAAACGGCAAGGGACAGGGTGCCAAATTTAGGAGTTTGGATGGCACGGCGGGGAGATTGAACCAAACTTTCACCAATGAAGGAGAAAGGTGCGCGGAGGGGTGCGAGAGTGTATGAGAGAAAGAGCGAATGAAACTGAGTGCTCAATATTTAATGAAATTTCTCCCACTTTTCTAATTGCGCAGGAGAACAAACCATCTACCCCGATGACGGACTCTTCTGCTATTACCCGATCCAATATAGACGCTGGGCCCCGGGAAAACCACGCTACATCGCAACCTTCCACTAGATGGAAGCGTTTCCAGGGCGGAAAATGAAAGCAGCAACGTGTACGAGGAGCGCACCGTGACGGTTTTTGTGTATCGAAAATTTTCGTATAATCTTCTCCCTTCTGCATTTCCACCCTTGTGGTGGTGCCCTTTCTTCACAGAAAAAACGGCATCAAAAACACAACCGATTCCGGCATGCCGGGCACTAGTGTAGTGTTTGGGCAGAGGAAATGTGTGGCTGGAAAAAAGGGGAATGTGGTGACGGGAAACCCATTTTCGCGAATGGAGATGAAAAAAGGATCTGAGCCCGGCGCTGCTGCTCTGCAATGTTTGCGGCGGTATCCGGTCGCTCTTTTGGTTAGAGGATTTACATATCAGTTACGCACACACATACACACAAATATCGTGTACACAGCAGTACATCCCACACACATGCATAACGAGCAAAATGACTTGTGGTGAGGTATCCATCCAAGTAAACGGAGCATAAACGGCACACGCACCCGATCAAGCGTCCATCCAACACGGAAACAGTGCCACCAACTGGCTACAGATGGCGCTGTATAATCCCACGAGAGCAGTGTCGAAGTGTTTTGAGAAATGCTACGAATTTTCACCTTTAAACGGGAAAAGGATTGAAATAGAATATAAGATAATTTATTTCTATGTGCAGAGCTTTTAACGAAGTCTACCAATCTTTCGAATTTGATATGTCACTAAAGTCCTTTAAAGACCGCATATGCGCCAGAACATAGTCGACAAGTTAGGTTAAGTAACCTAAGTTACACCGTTTTCCAGCCCAAGTAAACAATGGTAAGCTGCTTTTGACCATTGTTCAACTATAAGTAATCATTTGTCGGTCAACTGAAATGCTGATGCTTTTCCGAACTTCGTTGAATCGTAAGGAAACCGCGTTAGCGATGGGTAGACGCGAACAAGCCGACACGAAACAAACTGTATCGATTTTGGCCAGAAACTCCTGCCAGTGCTTTACGCGAATACGGGAAATATGTTAGTGTTTTTACTAAATTTGATCATTTCTGGAGTGACGTAAACGCAAAACTGCACTGATCGCACTGTGAAACGTAAAAAAAAAATAGTTTTATGAAAAAAAAAATCAGAACCACGGAAAAAAAAAACAAATTATCCCTTCTTATCTGGTGGTACAATCGTCAACTCGAACGACTTAACAACATGCACGTTATGGCTTCAAGTCCCGAATGGACCGTGCCGCCATACGTAGGACTGACTATCCTGCTATGGGGGGAATCAATAAAGTCACTGAAAGCCAAGTAATGGTACAGGCAGGCTTTGACCGACAACGGTTGTTGAGCCAAACAAAGAAGAAGAAGAAGGAGTGGCAATAAAACTCATTTGAAACTAGATTACCGATTTCGATCATATTTAATCTTTTTGCAAACGATATTACCTGATTTTCACTGTATAAATAAAGCAACAACAAAAATACCAAATATAAAAAAAATCTTTGTTTTGACTCAAAATCACGGAAGCAAATAAAACCCCAATTAACCTATTACGTTTAATGCGACAAAGTTTCGACTGTAAAACGAATTAAACATCAAACAGTGTAAGTTGGAGAGATTCGCAGCTGTACATGATTTGATTGCATTGAAACATAAAATTAACCAATGCATTTCTACGTTATACTTAAATAACTCAGCCATTTAACCCCCTCCTTCGAAACATTGTCCCTTCTCGATTCCTTCCGTATTTTGTAACATTTTAAAGTACCATTTAAATCCGATAAAGTGCAAAATCAATAAGCAAACTCATTCGCACCTGCCCACCCGACCCCGATGTGCGCGACAGTGGAACAACAGTTGTTCCCGGGAAAAAAGCTGACCGCTCTCAGCGGTCAACCACAAAACCACAATTACCAGTCGTGTGCGTTTCTCGATGGCGCCAGCCAGTTCAACAAGTGATGATAAAAGCGATTTTAAAAAGATGAAATAAAAATACCATGCCCGCGTTGCACCGCAGCACACCAAAACATAATTATTATGCTCCAGTTCCATATCCACACAATTCCGGCCACTGTCGCTCCGGGACCTTCTCTGCCTAGTTAGCGTGATTTATTCATCACGAGGCGCGCTCTTGTTTTTCAATTGAATCATTTCATTCGCTTTCAGTGCAACATTGAAATGTGAATTGATACGTGGGGCAGAATTTTATCGTAAAAATGGAGCATCTGATTTCCGACACTGGCGACATGGCGGCCGCATATGTAAGCGCATAACTCCCGCCCCACACGCACCTCATAATATTTATTATATCCCAACATACCTTTCAGCAATATTCACAGTGAACTTTCAACAATCGATAAAATGGCCAAGGGCATAATGCAAAGGCTATCTCGGAAAAGCATGTCAATCATTGGTTCCTCTTTAAATATGTTTAACAGCATGGGTTTGACTGTGGTAATTGAAGAAGGTTGAGGTATTCAATTCAGAATATATGGCCAACAGCAAATTAATTCACATCCAAATTTCTGTGATGGATAGTCACTATGTGATCACTATGACCAGATATAAAACAAAAATACTTTGCAATCATTAGAGAAATTATTACTATCGTAAGAATGGCGATAGTCGGCCAATCAGAAACGATTGCAAAGGATTTCTTACCAAAGGAGGAGGCTCCTAATAAGGCTAGTGAGTAAGTAAGTGAAACGTTCCGTTTAACGGTAAACGCGCCACCTTCCATAAGGGAGGTTATATTCCACACAAGGTTCCACGCAGATCCCAAATGCGTGTGTGTGTCCTATAATTACGTGATACAAATTTAAATAGATACCCTGTTTCTGCAAAAGGGACCTGCCTGTAACTATACGCGAACAAATCTCGACAATATATAATAAAGCAATAACGATGCCTCAAGCTAGAGTACAAAGTTTTTCAAGCTTCTGCTAATCGAACATTTTCCAAAAAATGGTCTCTCTAAAACATTTCACTCGGTTTATTTCTTTGCGAATCAACGATTCATATTTCCTTTTTTGATCAAAATGGCTGATGATGTATAAATTATATACTACGCGTTGATGATTTTATAAACCACGATAATCTGCTGGAATTTAATTTGAGGAATTAACCTGTCTTACAAATGTGTCCAAATACGATAAGTAATGCTGCTAACACAAACTCATAACTTTAACAATTTCTAGATATCAGGAATAGTGTTTTTCAACCACAAAAGAAAAATCTGCACAGTAAGAGTGAGGACGAGTAACAATGTGAGTGCGTAAATTCATTTTACTTTCCTCTTTATCAACGGTGTATTTTTTTTCTCTTTGATTTATATGTGTTTATGTGTGTGTGTGCATTTTCATTTTTGTTGCTTTTCCTTCGGAGCTGTTTTTCATTTTGAGTACATAGCGCTCCAACAAAACACACACACGCGTCCAAACTTTGTTCACCCAACCAACCAACGGGGGACAACGGAGGGCGCACCGAAAAAAAACCCGCGATACGGAAGCATTTCCACCACCGAAAGCCACCGAGAGCATCAGCATTGGAGAGAAAGCGCTTTTAGCTTCTGGAAAGGTCCTGGAGCAGGGGCAGGGAAGGGAAGAACGAAAGAATTATTGGGTGTACACTGGTGTAGGGGGTAACCAGTAAGCAGTAACGGACGCGTTGGTTACACGATGGGAGTAAGAGAGTGCCCCACTGATGCCACCCTTCGACACCGTGTACACGACGACGACGACCACCGACCAAACCCCCCCCCCCCCCCCCCCTCCTGCTGCTCTCCAGATTCACCACGAATGTATAGAACCAAGTTTTGGAGTCGACCGGGGAGAAGTGCAGAATAAAGTTTGCTGATGGAGTTTCGGTCGGTGGATGCGATGGATCAACGAGGGGTGACTACGGGGTCGGAAAATTCATTGCCGTTGCTCTTGCGTTCTTTCGCGGAGTGGGAGCGAAGCTGGGGCCAAAAGCGGAGGGAGGGGGGGGGGGCGAAAAAAGGGATCAAGAATGGAGGCTGCGAGACCGATTCAAAATGGAATGAAAGTACGCAGAGTGGTGATGGAGGTGGGTGTTGCTGGCACAAAAGTGAGATTGTTAAAGCCGAACTTCTCCAATGAGCCCACCAAGTGCGAGTGGACGATGGGTTTGGAACGAGTTTAAATGGGAGACTGGGAGAGACAGCACGACTACTACACCCGACTACTACCACTACTACTACTACACAGCAAGGCATGGGCAAGGGAATGGGAAAATTGAACAAGATAGAAAGAACGAGAAAACGAGAGAAAAGAACACGGGTTTACATTATTTTCCGCATACATCGAACACAAACCCCGAAATCCAACGCTGAAAGAACGCCCAACTCCCCTTGTCGTACGCTCAAAAGAAGTGGGAAATGCGCGAGCGGTCTTGAAAAAACGGAACTGCACCCCCAACTAACCCATACACTTTTACACGGTGGTCACACACCGGGTCATGGACAGGGAAATTGGTAAAATTTGTATTCGATGCTACACAGGACGAGGAGAAAGAAATTCGACCCATAAGAAAACACTAGCTGCTGCTGATGATGATGATGATGTGGTTGGTGGGTGGTTGGTTGATAGGAAAATATCCCCCCCCCCCCCCCACCCTCACCCTCGGAAGATGCAAAAGAAGAACCGACGTAGTCGGCTGAGCAAATCCGACACAACACACAACATGGCAACGACTCGAATACCCCGAAATGTTGTTGCAACCGTACCGGTTTGCTGTATTGCACTTTACTTGTACTTGTATGTGTGAATCTGCGTGCGTGTGCTTGTGAGCTGTATGTGAGCTGCGAGAGGACACAATCGCCGTCCCCGGTGAGAAAACGCAAACCATCATATGATGGCGGCGAGCCGATCGCGCCAAAGAAGGAAGCCACACAGCGTGCAAAAGAGAAGGGCACACTGAAAGATCCACCTAAAACAGACCATAGGTCCTGGGGACCTAAACCTGCAACAGGAAGTTGGAGTGGGAGTCCACCGACCAGGAAAAGCCATCGGTGGCGATATATATTTCGTCGCATTTCCTCTTCCTTGTCCATGGCCAGGCCATAGGCGTCCTTCGACTATGGGTTTCTTCTCGTCCGGGACACACTAAACATACACATACACACATACATACTTGCACACTCAGACGCGATACTGTAGAAGAACATGGTGCACAGATGGGGGGATGAGGTTTGAGGTCGTTTTGGAAGGGTTAAAACGGAAACGAAGGATGGGGTCAACGTTTGTACCACCAAGCCATCAACCGACGATGCGAATCGATGCCGCGGCCGGTGTATGTATAATACTTGTGCCTGAGTTAGTGTTTGTGTGTTGAGGCGCGATCGGTGCGTTATCCTGTGTATATATATAACACTACGCGCGCGACAAACTTTAGAATGGATTGACAAGTTTCGGGAACACTAACAGTGGAAAAAGGAACAGATCGAAAACAGGTGTAGTATGCAACAGAACTACGAAATGTGCTGTCTGTATTTCTTTTTCTTGTTTGGTCTGGGCATTTGACAATTATTTATTTTCAAATCTTATCAACTGTCAAACTCATGTTGCTGGGCCATGTTTGTTGCAAGAGATTTCTGTCGATTTGTTAAATGTTTATTGCAGAAATATTTTCGATTTAGTTTTATGTCATCTTTAGGAGCAAACACGTACACAGTTTATTTTTTGTAAATAAATAGAAACTCCTCAATATATTGCTCTTGAACAAATGTTGTCGCAACATATTCATAGACCAAGGCGTTGATATCACAGAAGGATGCTTAGTTCTTACTTGATATCACAATTGCATAGTGCGTGATATTTGACTCAATTTGTAATAGTTGACTTAATTTGTGAATCAATTATTATGATTTCAATGAAGATTAATATGAATAGTCCTTAATAAGAAAATACAAATAGTTAACGTATGAACGTAACTAGTAAGCGAAGAAGAGCAAAATACTCTTTCACGAACAAAAACCTTCAAACTTGACGTAAACGAAAAGCTCAATTCGTGCATGCATTACTATAAACACGTTCATATGCTCTGGTCAAATGATTCACTCAAGTCACAACATATTGTGATTGAGATATCACATGAAATCGCTGAAACGTGACAACATAGTGTCAACATTTTCATACGACACCATTTTGTCATTGGAACAAGTTAACCACCTTTCCATCCCTGTTCACGATTTATTTCTATGGCCTTTGTTCTTGAAACTTATCAATGTAGGTGTCACGATTGTGAGCGCCTAAAGGAAGGACTCGGAACCACCACCGTCATGCTTTTGGGCATTCATGATGTTGATGATGATGTTGATGATGATGATGATGACGATGGTGGTGACGTTCGTCGATTGGTATTTGTGCTGCAGTTGCTGCTTGCTTTCCAAAATCATAGGAAACGTTCAACAGCAGTAACCTGGCGTCTACCATAGCGTTTCACTTGGGCCCTTAACAAGATTGTGAACCATGTTTGGTGATTGTAAGCCGAAACAGGGTTTACGTCAACAATGACAACAACACGAATGTAAGAGACGTGAAAAAACGTCTAGAGCAAGAATAATTGAGAAAATCGCTCAACTCTCTGCGCTTTCTGAAAAATTACATCCGTAGCAAACCTATTGGTCGTCAACCTCGTATTGAGATCGTCGCATCTTAGGAAGCATACTTGCCAAACGTATATGTAAAAAGAAAACGGTACAACAAAAGACCAACAGAGAGAAAGGGAGCATCGCCATCTAGCGAGATTGGCGATTAGTTTGGCAACGTCATTGACGACACATGGCGACATTTACCTTTTCTCATAGCCACAACATTTCATTCTTCTTTGCAGCTCCACGGTCTCCACTGTTACCACTTTCTACTGTTTCCACATTTCTTCTCGACCTGTTATCCTGTTGCCAACGTAAATGCAAATAAACTACACACCGTCACTATCCCTCTGCAAACCCAGCCCTGCGATCCCATGATGCGAGTGTACCAAAGGTGGAAAAGAAGCCAGACAAAGGGAAGCTGCTTCCAAGCGCTAACCAACCTGCAATCACCCACCGCAGGTGGCTTGGGTGCGCATGTGTGTATCTTTAATTTTGAATCTCCCGTGAAAGGAATGAAAGCCTCACCTCTATTTCAAACGGGGATTTCGTCACCGCAGATTGATTATATACATACAACCCCACACGCTGCCATCGACGTTCATCGGAAACGCATCACAATTTCCGGTTCTTGAGAATGCAACTGGAAGGATGCTATCAGCACATTGGTCATCTGTCGGCTGCCTGCCTATGCTGTACCAACCATCCTGCTGGTTAATATCTTCCAATCAGATGCGGGTTTCAAAACGCATGCTCATTTTAATATTGAAACGTTTAAATTTTGGAAAACATTCATATGCCCGCATTTTATGCACTTGTTTATGGTATGCCTAGATTATAAAGCGTAGGATAGTGAAAAAAGTATATGATGAAGCATAATTTGTGCAGTGGACTGAACAAAAACAACGACACACTTCATTGAACACATTGAACACATTTTTTCACCGCCGCCCAGGCCATTGAAAGTTTGTTAAAATTCAAACAAACAAACGAAACAAAACACTCACCCAGATGCACTGAGTATAATTTATAAAAAAATAGTTAAGCGAAATAAATAAGCTGTCGCATGTAAACAGATAGCAACATCCTTCGAATACAACTGATCATGATAATCATTGCTTTATCATTTAAACATATTACCAAAAAACGCAAAGCACGATAATTCCCTAATTACTAACTCGCGATGAATTTCAACGTTTCTTGCATGCAAATTAACTTGGCCAGAAAAAGGAGTAACCACACACATACACGCAGTCACTCGCACACATAAATGAACATTCCAACCACGCCCAAACTGAACCCCCAGAATACATTCCAGCCGATGAAAAAGAAGCACAGGGAAAGAAAATGTGTGTAGCGAACACTATCGTAGAGTCGGAGGAAAACGCTACTGCTGGTATGTGATGGACCCGGGACCCGGAGGATACTCCCGAGAAGATGGCAAATTATTGCTGTAGTGGCATCTTCACAGCGGAACTCGCGCGTAAAGAAGATTCGATGTACAGAGCACAGCACACAAAAACTCGTTCCGCGACTATAGCCTTTCTAACTGCAATTATCTTCTCGGCTCTGGAACAACTTGGAGCTGAGGGACGAGCGGGTGGCGATGGCGCACGGAACGAGCATGGAAAGGTTTCAATCAAATAAAAACTTTCCTGTTCCGCACTCGATTTGGCTGGACCTAACTAAAGGCTGCTGACCATCATCATCAGGGTCGAGGGTTCACCCGGTTTCGTCATCGGTGCTTGGTTAACGAAAGTAGCCTTAAAATAACGAGACTATCTGCCACCAAGCGCTGGCGATACCAGCGATAAGGAGTTTCGAAGCGTCTTAAAACTTTCAATATCCTCCAGCAAAAGCACCAAGCTCGCACACACACACACAAACAAAGAAGACGTTATCGCGCTTTCCGTGTGGCTCGACTCATCCTCCACAGTTTTCTTTTCGTCTTGAACATCAAGACATGATCTTGAAACTCGAAATGAGGACTCAAACGGCCAAGTGGCTGGCTGCTGCATCGCGGGGGATTCAGAGCTCATTCTATTCCACGTTTAAAATTTGAAATTGAAAATTTAGCATGCCATACTTTGGTGGCAACTCTAACGAAAGCGAGGGTAGAAAAGGAAAATAACAAGTAGCATGAAAAAAAAAACAATACAAAAACGGGAACACTAACCTAGGGCAGGATCTAGCACCGCCTGAGCAGCCTGCTCCTCGCTGACGGGTGTCTTGAGCCACATCTTCTTTAACTTCATCGCCGCCGGGGAGTCCTCGGATGTGGCCACTGGAAAGAGAAGGGAGGCAAAGTAAAACATGAAACAACGCCATGATTAAGGATTCGTTCGTTCGTTCCGTCGCTCGTTTTACGAATATGTTGATGTGCCTGTGGTTGTTAAAGGAACGTACATACTGTCGGTGCTAGCGTTTGCTTCTTGTAGTGTGTTTAGCTTATCTGTGGGAAGCTATCAGTCAGTCAACCATTTTCATGTCGCAGCGCTTTCTCAAAAGTTTCCAACGGTAGCTAACTAGTGCGGAATTGTAATTCTTTTCGATTTAACTTTTGGCATTTTGCTTCATTGTGGCAGCAGCGTTAAATTAACTGTAGGAGTTTAGTTAATCGATGCAAGTAGAGTTTGAGTAACTTAAGCTTTTACTGAACTATACTCCGTTTCATCTTTTGTCTACAATTCAGGTGCTTTAGCTGGCGCTAATATTTCTTCAATTTTCTTCTACAAACAAATGAAAATTTAAATGTAAATGTATAATTTATTATTTGTGGTAAATTGTCTAATACATGAAATAAGCTTCAATTATAAAATTAAGAATTACAATAACACTTATGATTCAACTAAACTTAAATCAGAAAAATATCAAGTTCTTAAAATTACATTCAAATAATTTTCAGTTGTTTTCTTATGGAGAGTTTGTTTGGACAATAAATTACGCAATCATAATTTGTAACACAAATTTGAACAAGTTTTCCAATCTTTTAAATCAAAAACTTGCTTTTCTCGTGTTCTTTTTTGGTTCATATTTAAAATCATTCCACGATATCATTATTTAAAAAAATCATTTCATTAGGGTTTAGCGCGTTGAAGGTTGCCTGTCAGAAATAATCTTTGAAAAATACCCGTAGATGAGCTACCCGCATTGCACATTAGAGGTTAAAATAATGCCCACACTTTAGCACGACCAAACTCCAGTGCCGTTACCGGAATTTGTGTTGCTGTAGTTTAGACCCTTTCGTACATTCGCTATGTACTACTGGTCTTGCTTTCCTACCTCCCATCGCCGGAAAATCAATAATCTCAACGCTCACCGGCTAGAATAATAGTTTCTACCTACACTACCACCACACTAAGCGGCATAGGGACGTATGAGCATAACGAAACTAACCGAAATTCGCCCATCTGATCAGAGGACCTTCCTGTGCGTGTCTGTACGTGTACAAGATTGCCCCAATGCAACGGAGGGGACATTTTCCGCAGGTACATGCGGTTGGACCACTATTGCTATCGCTCCCAGAACATTATCTCCTCGCCAACTCGTGGAATAGGAATGGGGAAATAAATGCACCTCCAATATCCGCCTGTACATACTCTGCCGCAGTAGCGATTATTCGCTTCAAAAGAAAAGCTCGTCGTGTAGCACCACACATGGGAACGATGCACCTACTATCATGTACAGGTGTGTGCATGTGGCCACGAATGTTGGACTTTAACGGGAAGCTTGTGCCCTTGGTTACAGGTATACGTATACGAGCGCGGGCTTTCGTATCATACGCACAATGGGATTTAATCTTCTCCCTGAGTCAACGTATCGCAACTAGTCTCTCCACCTTTCAATAATGTTCGAGCAGCTCGGTACAGACAGCTTGCTCTCTGAATTTTGAGACGCACCACCAGCAAAGCTCCGCAAATTTCGACTTTCTCTATGTCAGACCAACACCATCATCAATGACTGCACCTTCCGCGAAATCAATTCAAAATCAAACCCAGGCAAGCTTCCGCTAACGGGAGCTGAAACAGTGTACTCCACCACCTTGGTTTCTTCCACCTGCTCTAGTCGGTACGGTGGCGGCAGCACCAAACCGATGTGTGCGTAGAGACCAGAGTTTATGTGCATCGCATCTCACTCAACGCAGCAGCATCCCAGCAGCATCCTCATACTTTTAGCGATTTTCTATATATATATATGTACACGTGCGTATCTTTATTGCACACTGGTGCATTTGCGATGCAAGCCTGGGTGATGATGCACCCGCAACACCATGGTTCAGTGGAACGAGTGTTCTATCCGAGCGCTCCCTCAATCCCAAACCTTGATGCGCCACACGACGGGTCCAAACACCCACCACCATCGGGGAAAGTTTAGTTAGTTTCACCAAACCTCCACCCGTCCAAACCCAACGCAAGCAGAGCCAGACGGGCGGCGGAAGATTGCGCTTTTATATAAACATATTTTGTGTGGAAAACTTCCGAATTATATGTACACACACACACACAGTTCGCATGAGTCTGGTGCAGCGCGGGAGTTGCAGTAAAGGACGAGAAGAATGTGAGGATGATGCATATATGGCTGCCGCGAGAACGCTCTTGCATACGTGTGCAGCAAGCAGCAGCAGCCCGGTTCAGCCCGGTGGCTGGTGTGCCTCTCCGAAAAGGTTGTTGAGGATCCCATCCTTATGGCCCTAGTAGCACGAGGTGTATCGCTATAGCCACCACAGGCCGGCAGGCCCCGTTGTGACGATGACGATGACTATGAACGCGAGCCCCGGGAAAACTCGGAGAAAGAGGTTCCATCACTTGGCGCACATATGTACGGACACAGCAGCAGTACCAACAGGCCATGGGTGGGGAAAGTTCGGCGCACATCACCTACCGGCCGGATGCAATTCAAGCACCATAAAAATCGCGCAACGTTTGCATGAACGGGGCGGTAAAGGCTAACGCAAAAGCAAGGATATTTTAACTTCTCGAGTGTTCCAGCAGCAAAATTAACCAAACTAAAGCAAACCAACCTACCGACAGATGCATTGTACGACTGTGCAGGAGGAGCAAGAGAGAAAATAACAGTTCAATTTGTTACATCCTTTCCTCCAAATAGAGAGAACAAATTCGCTAGTGTTTTAGTGCTTCCTGTAAAGGATTGGAAAGTTCCGATGATACAATGAAAAACCTCACAACCTATAGAGGATATGTTTGTTTTTTTTTATTACAAATCTTACCGACACACACAACACATGTGTGAATGCATATGTTAATACATTGACGTATCAGTAGTCATAACAATTTGACGTTTTCGTCAAATGTCTACGTCTTTGAGTTAAAACAACTGAGCGAAGTAAAATAAATATGGATGATGTACCGAGCATATATTAGAATAACAACATTTAATAATGTAAATAAATACTATCCCAGGTTCAGAAATTGTAGCCTTAATTGAATGTCAATTCACATCTAATATATCTTCTAGATTAAGGAACTTGAATTCCTCTACCGTTACAGAACTTAAATACAACATTCAAACCAAAACAATTGATTTACACCTGTTGAGGAACGTGGAAAATAACCAAGGCAAAATATTTTTTCCCCGAAAAGATGTATTTACTGTTTGCCCAAAAGTGTGTCTTGATTCCGCGAGGATGGTTTGAAAAAGGACGCAAATCTTCTTCTGCGCTTTTTTATATCTTTTTCCCTCGTCATTTAGGAATCTACTCGGTTTGCGCTTCGTGTACCTTAAGCATTCCAGTATAGTACTGGTCGTTGGATACCTCGTTGCGCTATGTGACAACAACACCCAACATTTGATGTCTTGCAAACGAAACATGATGACTGGGTGGCAATGTTTGCAATGTGGTTAAATGATCATATGAAAAGAATTGATCAATTAATATTTTTGAATATTTTGGTAGTCGCATATGATTGATTATCTGTACATTGCTATGATATTCTTTTGATTTAATGAAACATTGAAACATGTTGAATTGTTTCTAATGATGATTACATCTCCAAAGACTTTTCAACTCAGTGTAAAGCGTACAAGCATTTTAACTCCTGTACGAATACTGCCAACGGTAGAACGACCGACGAGACTAGCTTGTGAACGCGAAATTGCAATCCAGCAGCGGGGACGCGATCGATCAAAGGGCGTTGGGATGCCACGCCACGTAATGCCTGGACCGGGGGACGAGAGTTAACGAGAATTTTCGACCGTTTGCGGTTATCGAAGCCGTTAAGGCGACACACAAAAGGGCTGACGACTAGTTGGCTGCCTTTGACAACCGTACACTGAAGCCCAGCGACGAAAACTGCGCCCAGAGCTACGCGAGACGAACCCCGAACGGTGGTGGCTGTACAGGAAGTAATATTTGAAACACATATTTGCACTAAATCTCGTATAATATAACTAGTCGCCCGCCTTCTATCCTATCGCCTCAATTCGCCATACTTTCTCCTTCTTCTACATGGTTGCATTTGCGAAGCTTTCTTTACGAATCTGTGGGGACAACTCGCGATAGCCCGCACGGTCTAGTGTTCGAAATTCACCTGTGTAGCTGTATTGGTGCATTCGGCAATCCCCACCAAATGAGACTCCGGAATCTAGTGAAAACCACGAGCCCACATACACATATTAACAGCCCCCAATGCAAATAGCCGCCAAGTCCGTCGCTGGAGCAGCAACTGAACCAGGCACGCACTTTTCAATGCAAATTCAATCCAGGGTTTACAACTATAGCTATTATATACGCTGCCGGTTTCTACAGCACCTCTTCTGCATCCATACCACCCCTCAACAACGAAACCTAGCTCACAAGCACACAAGATACCCCGAAAATCCTCAGATCTACGCTTAAAATATAGTCCTTGTCGTGCGAACAAGACGGCCAATTGGACGGGAGAATCGGTGAGTGAGTGAGTGGGCACTGCAGATTCCGGGATGTTGCATACATTACCACCCTCACGCACTTACGTGCGTGCACGCACACACACACACACAGACGCACGCGGGGATGCTTTTTCCCGGGGAGAAAATCAACCGCAGCAAATGCACAAGATAGGATGCACCTGGGCCACCACTCGCTAGTGTCTGCACTGAGAAAGGCATTTCTGATAAAACGCAACAGCGAGTAGTTTTTGTACCGTCATCGTTAGAAACGGAGGTGATGCAGAGAGAGATTGTGTGTGTGGCCATGTGTGTGTATACCATACACCACGACGAACGCCATCCCGTCCTCTCATTAAAGATACGATTTTGAACGGTGGTGTACATGGGAGCAAGCAGTGCAAGAAATATGTTACACTGCCGGGGAAGCCGTCGTCTGGAAAGATGGACATCCACAGGACGGACGGAAACATGGAACAAGGCTAATAATTAATTAAAACAAACCAGCGGAAGCACCAGCAACGCTCACAACAATGCCACACACCAGGTTGTAGGGTGCTTAGGGCAATAGGAAATGCACATTTTGCCAGGATAGCAGCAGGCGTATACGCACGTGTACATACGCCATATAAACCCGTTGCTTTTCACATCTGCATAGAGTTGCTGCAACGACCCAGGCAACGGTGACCGGGCGAACATTTACGCGCATCCTCATGGCAACAACTAATTCAAGTGTGAACTTTCGGTAAAAGCTGCCTTTTTTGAGTATTCGTCATTTATTGTTGTTAAACTATTTAAATGCATGACAGTTTTTGAATATATTGATGTTCTCCCTTATTGCTTTTTTTAATACATTTACTTATATCTTTGCAAGCTTTCATGGTTTTAAAGCCATGACGTCATCTGCACTTTCAACTTTGTGTACTCATATATTTTACAGATAGGTTGGGAGATAGGTTGGACTGCAACAACTACAGGGGGGGAGGGGGGGGGTATTACGGTGTTGAATACCGCCTATAAAATATTTTCCCTGATCCTTCAGGATCGCCTTGTCCCGCACGTCGAAGAGATAGTAGGAAACTATCAAAGAGGATTCCGAAACGGAAAATCAACCACTGATCAGATCTTCACCACGCGGCAGATCTTGGAGAAGATGGCTGAATACAGACACGACACATACCATCTCTTCATTGACTTCAAAGCCGCATATGATAGCATAGCCAGGGTAAAACTGTATGACGCTATGAGCTCTTTTGGAATCCCGGCCAAACTGATAAGGCTAGTTAGAATGACTATGACCAACGTCACATGCCAGGTGAGGGTGGATGGAAAACTCTCAGGACCTTTTGCTACCACCAAAGGTCTGCGCCAGGGGGACGGGCTTGCTTGTCTCTTATTCAACCTGGCGCTAGAGAGGGCCATCCGTGACTCGAGGGTGGAGACTACGGGAACCATCTTCTATAAGTCAACCCAGATCCTGGCATACGCTGATGATATAGACATCATTGGTCTGCGGCTCTCCTATGTAGCAGAAGACTACCAAGGGATCGAGCAGGCGGCAGAGAGCCTCGGATTGCAGATAAACGAGCCAAAGACCAAACTGATGGTGGCAACATCAGCGGGCCCACCAACAAATAATCAGAATCTACGTAGGCGTGACGTGCAGATAGGTGAACGCACTTTTGAAGTCGTCCCACAATTCACCTATCTTGGGTCAAAGGTCAGCAACGACAATAGCATGGAAGCTGAGTTGCGCGCAAGGATGCTGGCTGCCAACCGGTCATTCTACAGCCTGAAAAAGCAGTTCACCTCAAAGAACCTGTCGCGACGGACGAAGCTGGGACTATATAGTACCTATATAGTACCAGTACTCACATACGCCTCTGAGACATGGACACTGTCCAAATCTGACGAAGCCCTCTTAGCCGCGTTCGAGAGGAAGATGCTCAGAAGGATACTTGGCCCCGTATGTGTGGAAGGACAATGGAGGAGCCGATATAATGACGAGCTATACGAGATGTACGGCGACCTCACTGTCCTACAGCGTATAAAGCTCGCCAGGCTCCGGTGGGCTGGCCATGTTATACGCATGGAAACGGACGACCCAGCCCGTAAAGTCTTTTTAGGCCGTCCACAAAGACAGAGGAGGCGTGGTAGGCCCAAATTGAGGTGGCAAGATGGCGTGGAGGCGTCCGCCATTAAGGCCGGGATAACGGACTGGCAGAAGAAGGCGCGAGCGGTTTCGGACACTCCTGAGGCAGGCCAAGACCGCAAAGCGGTTGTAGTGCCGGATAAGTAAGTAAGTAAGTAATATTTTACAGGGTTTCTCACTTTATATCAAGACCGCGGGACACTATCGTTAAGCCATTTCCCGAACACTGATGTACACATGGGATACGTGTAAACAATTTGTTAGACTGCATGTTTTGGTGATGGAACAGTGTGTTCGAGAAATGTGCTGCAGATTCAGCATTGCTGCATACGAATTTAGGTATCATCAACGTTTCCAAGTATCATTCCGTAGTTTTGGCATTGTTTAAGAATGGTTCGGAATAGTGTTCCAGGGTCTTGAGAAACCCCCGAATTAGCAACGACATTACACATAGCCATTAAATAAATCGAGTAAGTGGCAGTTACCAACTCCTAAGAAGCTTGATCCAGTACTCATTCTAACCGGACTACGTGCATGTGTGTGAATATATTGTAAGGAATTCTGAACATGTCTGAAGCATCATTAAAAAATCCATTTGTGACCAGTTACTACTAATGCCGACGTGGTTCAATAATTACCTGTGCCATCCTCTATTCCTAAGATTAACTACACTACTATAGACAAAATATGTTTCATGGAACCAGTTCTTGAAAAAAGGATCAAGATCAGACAGGCTACACATATACCGGACAGCCTACACGTGGGTAGAAATATGATGTTGTGCAAATGGAATGGATGTGGTTGGTTAATAGCGCCATAACATACATGTGATTCAGAAATATCGCAGCATTAAAGTTGAAATGCTGCGTTTCGCACTGCTCATTATCGTTCTTTGTCCATGGAAAAGGGCGATAAACGTGAAACATATTTTGAATCTAACCATTTGCTCTATGTACTTTTCTAAACGCATCATACCTTAGATAGCCTTGCTAAGGGCACGTAGTCTAAAGTACAATTAAAGTATGCATAATGTGGTGTCATTTAAACTGGTATGAGGTTGGTTATAAATGTTCCCAATTCTACCACAATTCTGGAATGCAAATCGATAAAAAAGAACCCCAGTCTATTTACTTTTACATTTTCAATAGATCCGTTTAAAATGCAGCTCTGTTTCTTGAAACAACCACTTGTCTTGCGACAGTCACATGTCACATTATAATAAACGATTACGATTTTGTCATACAGCCTCATTATTAATTGGTAAAATTTGTAAAGACTTTCATTTAAAAAAAACAGAACTGCTTTTCCTCTCATTTGATCATCAAGCTTAGCATGACAGCGTTGCATAAACACCAAGACTCATTGTTCCTTGCTAAATTGTTAAAATGTGTGCAACATTTATGGCAAGGGTTTATTTATTCAAACACGAGACATCCTATGGATTGTGCAACTTGAAACATACATTTTTAAATATCTTCATTAATATTAGTGACGTTTTGGGGGAACGGAAACCAGACCTCAAATAGCTAAACAAACAAACAAAAAAGCATAAAACCATCATACCAACTGTGGCAACAGGCCAAAAGGTTATCAACAGCATAACTACTATTACTTACTCTGGTGCTTATCGGCTAACTGCACAAGCGGCGTCGGAAGATCCCTTCGCCTGTAGAAGCACATCACTTTGGCTTCAACATTGCCGCTCGGTGTTTTGTTGAGTTCATCGATACGCCGAATCTGGTACGGTGTCGTCGGCGATGTCTCCACGTAGACATAGTCTGTAAGTAAGTATAATATATATGTATGATTAGAACACATTTCACATTTCAAAATTCTGCTATGGGTATACACATAAGTTACAGAGGATCAAATCCATCACAGGCTTAAGACAAACCTGCACCGCCCACGATTGTTAAGTCAAATAACATAGCGATAGCGATGGCGTGTAATAAATTAGTTATTTCAACTCTCATTTGACACATTGTAAAAGGGCGAGCATAATTACTGAAACGATAAATTAACAGAATTCCACTACAAGAAGGCCACACACGCACACGGGTGTCCGGTGAATTGTAAACAATAAAATAACAAATAACAAACATAAATATATCAAAATTAAATTATTTCATTTGAAGAGAACATTTCTTTTTGTATTTCTTGCTATGTTGGGTGTCTCCTAACTTTTCAGTGCGCGTGCCGAATTGGTTCAAAAGAATGTGAAAGCCTGCCGTTTTAACGATTACTTTCAATTCATGAGTGACCATTAATAGTTTGGTATGAATGGAACAAAAAAGCAGCAAATGTTAAATATTTAGCGTACAGTGTAGTCAAATTGGAACGCGGACATTCCTTCCAATACAGGCTTTCGAGACTTATTGAATACCACACAGCCAGATAATCTGTCCGTGCTACAGGAGGACGGTCCATATAAAGCTTGAAACCATGACAAACTATGGCTCAATAACTTTGACGACTTTACTATGGCTCAATAAGTTGAAGACTGCACCATGCGACGAGTTCATACCAGTGCTGCAAAATGTCACTGTCAATGTCATAAAAAATCTGACTGAACCAAAATCCATATCAGCGTTATGTACTCAATTGTGATAACCAGAGGTGATTCTCAAAACGGTTGGTGTGACCAATACATGCTTCATGACATTTTTACGACCATCGCTTGGTCAGTCACTATGTCATGACTTTTTTTTTTACTGTGATCAGCTTTGCAAAATGTCACTGACATAGTCATGACAAATTCTGGCTGAAACAAAATCATGTCAGAGTCACGAGCTGTACTGTGATGATCAGAGGCGAGCCTCAAACAGTTGGCAGCACTGTTCACAGCCAGAAAAAAATCATGATTATGCTTGCGCCGGCATTAAGCTAAGCTTGTCAGTCAGAGTACCGCGTTGGACTCAAGAATTCGCATGCCGCGTTCGGCATGTCAAGGCGCACTTTTATTGAGTATCAGCAATGAGTATCAAGCTACCATGTTCACTGTTTTCGTTGGTGAAAATCACGTGATGCTCATGACATTTTGCAGCACTGGTTTATACATCACAGTTGCAACTCGAATATTTTTTTCTTTTTATTTCGCCAAACTGATTTCTACTTTGCGCATAAATATTATACCATTAATCCATGTTTAATACCAAACATTTTGATAAGACGATCTGTGAATGGAAGTCAGATGCACCGTATTGCATGCACAGCAAATAAATTAATCAAATTGTATGGCTGCTATCAACTTGATTTTTTAAATCTATACACATTGTAGTGGAAATCTATACATTTATCTTTCCATTCCTAGGCATTTGCCGTGTTTGGCTGAATAGCAGAGTGATACTACCAATAGTCAAACAATTAGAATTATTAAACGCATCGTCATAATAGCGCATCGTGTGTTTGTATTGATTGAAAAGGTATAAAATATTGTACAAGCAAAACACAGCAAAACTCAAACGTTTTTCGCATAGCCAGCATAACTGACTGGCGACAAGCGGAAAGTAGAACATCGAACTCAGCAACACAACGAGGCCACCGGCATAAAGCAACCACACCGATCACACTGTTTTGCGGCCTTTCATTGCGTTGCCTTTCATGTTCCGCGCTCCGTATCCCAGCTTTCTATGTTTCCTCTTACTCTATTGTGTTGATGGCCCAAGCCCAAGAAAAGAACAACAATCCGCCGATACATACACGATGGTCACAACAGACGATAGTATGGGAGAATTAAGCTAAATTTTGCAACAAAAAAAATCATCAAACGATAAGCACAACGTGTAAGAAAATTTGCTTGCGTAACAAACAACCAACAAACACCCAGTCGATGCCTATTGGGTCTGCAATACGCGGTCACTTTGCTGTGTGAATGTTTTACTTTGTTTGCTGCCAGACCAGCCACCCATCCGTATTATTTTTACATTCATCATGTTCGTGCGATGGCTAACTACAACGTTATGAAAGTGTGTTAAATGCTCCACAATTTGCATCTGGCCCGCGCTAATATTTATTATGTATTTTCTTACAAACTTTAATTCGTCGCTATTAAACCTTGGGAGTCTGAAACCATAGCTGAGAGGTCCGTGTAACTAGCTGCCCAAATGATGTTCTTCACACTGCTTCCGAATTGCTGTTCAGCCGAGAAGTTGAGAGATTCGAGAACTCAATCACGGATGCGTTACGAAGATGATAAAACAAGCACACACACACACACACACACAAAACGAACCATTTCCCAGCCCAGCGGGACGATGAACTCAGTCGATTGATGCTCTACGTTAGTGATTACTGTTCACTCGCCGCTGCATTCTATCTATCTATCTATCTCATCTGAGAACGATTCGCCAGCCCCACTAAACTGCGGTTCGTTTCAGTCGATACTGATTATAAAAAAAACAATTCTAATATTAAGCTTTTGAAGTCTAATGGAGAAATAGAACCACTTTAATTTAGTTAATTTCAAACAATACGGAATTATCCTACTGAAGCAGTTTCGCTTTGTATTTATTAACAAGTTGAAAATATCATGTTCTGATGAAATAATATAACTAAATTAAATAATAATAAGTTAATGGTTCACAGTATACCCTGGCCAGTGAAGGAGTTTATTTATTAATGAGTCGTTGGTTATGTCCAAAATAAAACGTTCCATTCGATATTTTTACCGTACGCCAACGATCGGATCTATACAAGTTAAAATTAATTGCTGCGTCTAGCAGTATACTACTGTTACGTATCACATAAATTTCCGTAAGCTTTCATATTAACTGCTTCTAACATGCAAAACGGTACTTCCACTATATCAATTCTCATTAAAAATATGTTTCATTCCCAAATCCCCACAGTATATTAGCATTTCCCGACACCTAGATTCTTTCGGTTCCAATCGTCACATTGCTTTCATGCTCCTTTTTTCTTTTTCTTCTTCCCCTGTCCCGCTTTACTGTTCCCCCCCGTGCCCACCCGTGGTGCACCCGTAATCTCCCCCTATTTTATCCATATCACAAACCTATGTTGGAAAGTTGTTGACCCTGAACCGAATGAGAAGCGCAGTAAGCAAGTCACGCAGGAAAAGAACATGCGGTAGTCCCAAAAAATCGAAAGAGGCAAAGAAGTGCAAAAACCAAACGCCGAGCGAATGGAAACGTAAAGACGGAAAGGCAAACACGAAATCAAGCCGGGACGCCACCCCGCTTATTCTTCTTTCCGTCATCGGCGGTTATGGCGGCGCATAAAACGAAGCCCTTGCCGTGTACAGCATTGTCCAGTCCCGAGCATTACTGACCATCTTACGGTGGAGGTCTTAGCATTAGCACAAGGAAGAGAGTACCCTAACACAACGTGGATCAATTTCCCTGCCCTGGGTGAGTGGTTGAGCGTTGTTGTATCGAATACCAACCGACCTACCGTTAAAGTTTGTTTATCGTGTTCTTGTAATACGAGCAAGGTACGAAGAAGAACTATCCACAGTCAATATAACATGACTGACCTCTACCATATTTTGAAAATCTTAGGAAAAAAAAACATTCTTGGTTTGCTATTTTTCAATAACTCCGAAAATTGTCTTCTGATTTGGTGTACTTTCGACAATACAACACGAAGGAACGCAGAAGAAAATTATTTCCTAATTCAGCATAAAATATCAGCATTTTTTTCTCAACAAAGATTATTAAAGAATCGACACATGGATGGCCAACGAAAAGATCAATTTATGTTTGTAAGACTAATGACTAATGAGTACTTGAACGAACAAAACAAACACATAATTCAATTTGTAAAGTTGTAAACGATATGAGATAAATTATTTATAACTCTTTTCAATAATTATAACATATCCTGTTTATAGTATGAAGCTTCAAGAATCGTAGATGATCCGAACAAATCCTCTAGCACCTGCTTTCGTTAGCTGTATATCTGCGTTTTTCCGTTACTTTTGCTTTTTTTGATGAAAAAAGAAAACAAAACACAATGACAAATGCTGCATCCCAACAAAACGTTGAAGCAATTTTTAGACAAATCGGAGAAGGGGTCGCAGAATGTTTAACAGCAGTCACATACGAGCGCAAGAGATTGGTTCTATTTTTAATACCATCTCTTTTGGTCTGCACGCAATTCACGTCGACAATTGATGCGTTCGATCGAATTTGGGAAGAATCTGCTTTATCGAACAACCCAGGCACACCGTCGTTTTCTAAAATAAAAGCTTTATGAATACAATTAATTCTGATGTTTTTCAACCTTTTTTTACATTCCCCATTTCTAAATATTCAAAATACACATGTTTAGGCTTGTTTACTTACAGGAAACTTTTAATAACTTTATCTTTATTTTAATATTTGACTAGTTTAACAACTTTGAACAAACACGAAAACACATTTCGTATCTTATTCCACAATCTTCTTGTTGATTGTGTGTGGCATTTTTAAATATTGATAGTTTGGATTAATGTTCTTTTTATCATTTCTAAATTAAAAAACACCTATTTGGAGTTAACAGATACATCGGACACCAAGAAGTAGAATAAATCCTGTAGTAGTTTTTTGTATGCTTTACGATTGGAAAATGCCATAATTGAACAGTTCAGAACCCAAGGATGGTCACCAATGACAATATGACATTATTTATGATAAAGTAAAACAAACATTGCTGATTTCAATTCAATAAGTAATCCATCAAATCCGACAACCGTCAGTCAAGCAAGCTGTTAATTCTAGTACAAATATTACAGTACCTCATTGCGAAATCAATATTGCTCGAATCTTTCACGTATAATTGGCGTCTTGTGGACGAGCAAACATTAAATGTAATTTTTTGATTGTCTCCTTATCAATTCGATTCATCGAAGCAAGAGCAGCTATAATTATTGTAGGTGTGCATACGCCACAATGACTAAAACATTCGTCACTCGTCAAAAACGTTTGAGTAAAACTATGACTGGGCCGGTCTAGTGGTACAGTCGTAAACTCGAACGACTTAACAACATGCCCGTCATGGGTTCAAGCCCCGAATAGACCGTGCCCCCATACGTAGGACTGACTATCCTGCTATGGTAACAATAAGTCACTGAAAGCCAAGCTCACTTCACCTCACCAGTAGGTACAGGCAGGCTTTGACCAACAGCGGTTGTTGTGCCAAAGAAGAAGAAAACTATGACTAACGCATTAGGATTTTCTATGCATGTACGTCTATATATATGGTTTATGACGACACAAAACAGAGATGAAAATTTAAAGTTGCAGTGCCTATCAAAACAAAACCAATTTACCAATATTTATCTCGCCCAATAATTGAATGAAATGTTGTATTTGACAATTTTAACATTGTACTGAAAAATCACAGTATTTTCCTCAGCGAAATCTTTCGCGGCTAATATTAAATTAGTATTGTATAGTTCTGTACTCCAGGGGCCTTCAAACATTTCAGCACTGGTCAAATTTTCTGATATTCAAACCAATTTATAATCTTGGGTTAATAAAACAATATTGTGTACGTAAAAATAGTTAAAAAAAAACAAAAACTATCATCTCTAAGGTATTAGCAGACTATTACACCGAAAATTCCCTACTTATTATAGTTTGGAGATCCCTGGTGTTGTACCCCATATCCTTTTCTGATTTTCCCGCAAAAAAAAATCGAACCCCTTACTTACCTCCGACGCGGTACATGTTGGTTGTCATAGTTGTTGTTTATTTAGCCGTTTTTTCGTAAAAAATGTAAAAATTTCTCCCACACACTGAAGCGCCTTAAAAAGGCGCTTAGCAACTAAAATCCTACTGGAGCACCGTGGATCCAATTTTTCCGCCGAAAATATAGCAAGTTCACTTTTTAACGGTTTCTCGTCTCTTTTGCACAATTTTTTCGGCAATTGCAATTGCGGATGCTCTTCCGGTTCTGCGTCCTTTCTAAACACACCTTTGCAGGAAGAGAAAAAATAACACTCACTAGAGCGCGAAGATTTTGAGGGAATCAAACCAGCACACGCACACAGCGGCGCCAAACTTTCCACCTCCAATTTCCCTCCTTTTCACTGTTGCTTTCACGAACATAAACAATGCACCTTCCTACTCGGCCTCTTCACCGTGCGGTGAAAATCGCACACAACACTCTCACTAGCGCACAGGCACGCACACGGGACGAACACTTTGCAACGACACACTCCCGCCCACCACGATAAGCCCTTTTTGGTAGCGCCCCTTCTATCTGATCGCTCTCCTTTTAGCCGTACTTAATTTACACTGCAAGTGAACCCCGAAAATGGCGCCTCCTGGCGATTCCTTCTTCAACACAGCGCCAACAGCAAACCAAGCGTTACCTCAAACGAGACGAGACACACAAAAAACCCTCACACATACACACGCACGCGCACGTATCGGTAGCTCAACGTAGAGACACACTCACAAACACTTCCTACGCGTCCGTCGTGCTTTTTGCTTCTCTACTTTTTCTTTTCGCTTTCGCTGCTGCTTGTTGACAATTGGTGACGTTTTTTTCTCTGCCAGCATAGGGGTATGAGGAAAGCTTTTATGCTGCACAAAGCATCCGCAGACACCTGTGTTCTAGATTCCGTAGCAATCGGAAGCTTTGCAGCAGCAGCTGCAGCAGTTTGATTTTCACAACCCAAAGTTAACTCACTGTAGTGACGTCAACAACTGTGTCCCGCATCACGCAGCGAACAGTTGATCGTCTGGGTGCGTTTTTATTCCGATTACTGTGCACTCAAACGGGACCTGTCCCAAACAAATTCCCAGCCGTCTCCCGTTTCAATGTCCTTCATGAGCACTGCTGCTTTCTGAAATAAAAGGAATGAAATAAGTTAATTTTTTCATTTTTTTTTTCTTTTAACGCGCATTCGTTAATTGCCCCACTCCTCCTTAAGCAATCATAATATTTGATGAATACACAGATTAAGCTGCACACAGCACACCGTTACCAAAAGTCTGAAGTTAATCAAACCCCATATAAGCTATTTCCAATCGCCAGTTCAGGTGTACCCAACCCACGTAATATTAGTCATTTTTATGATAACCTTAAAAATGCAAATATTTTTTCATGTAACTGTGGGGAAGAATATAAACCAAAACTTTGCGTATACATTCCCTTACGACGCATCCTCTTTCCTGCTTATTTCCACTCAGGACACTTTTTCTACCCGTACCTTTGGGTAACATTTTCTTGCTTTTCTTTCTTTTGCTCTGCTCCCCACACGTCCATAAACCCTAGTAGGCATCGCGCGACCGGTGGACGCGCATCGAGAATGACATACACATTCATACACACACGCGCGCGCACACATCCACACACAACATGCATAGCAAACCAGCGCGGCGAGTGCAAAAATGAAACACCAAAGGGCAAAACCGGATAACGGTGATAACTGGAATAGTCTTCGAGATGACATTCTTCGTATTCTTTGCCCCGCACACAACCACACATACGCTTTTGCGTGTTCTCTAGGGGCTGTAGCAAAATCTTCAAGTTAGCCGAGACACATTGTACACATTTTAGCACACATCCACCAACCAACTTGCATAAAAAAAAGGTTGCGCTTATCATCAAGCTTCTTTTTCGCTTTCTTCTTGTTTTCTTGTTTTCATCCCCATAAGCACATAACCTATGCACACTCGTATCGTCACCGCCCGCACTGGACCAACACTGGACTGCCGATCGGGCGATTAATTTCTCGCGACATATTCCGCACACACCAACCAGAGCGCATTGCATTATTTATTGAACCTTGCTCTTCATGCGTGCATAACTGTCGCGCGTCTGTGTGTATTTGTGTATGGGTACAGCGTGTGCACGAATTGGAGCCCTCGCTCTGGTTTCAAGAAAGTTAAAAAGAGCCCATGTACACTGCACAACCCCACACAGCCAACCGAAGAAGACCGGCCGACAGTTGCGCGATAAGGGATTTTTTAAGGTTACGTTTTGCTGCTCGCTTTGCTGCCCTTGTCTAGTCTTCGCATCTGCTAATCATCCGTTTCCTCGCTTCCTGCTTTCTCGCTGATCGTTGGCTTGTGTGTGGCTTTTTTCTTTTCCGTCGACTTTTCTTCCTCGCACTCTGTTTCGCTTTCACACGCTGCTCCGCTATTATATCCACTGCCATACCGACTACACAGGAGGGGAAGGGGGCGATCACTAAAAAAACCATAGCTACACTTGAAACAACGCGTACGCACGCACTTGCCTGCTATGTCGCGCGCTGCTCTCTTTTGAAGAGCGCACACCATCGTCTTCTCATTACCGCCGCTGACGATGGCGGCTTACTGAGAGCACAAAATTGCACAGAACCTGACTAAAAAAAAACAACTACTATCGACGATCCCGCCGTCAATGTGTTGAGAATCAGCCAACCGAAACGCGACACAGAACCTTCGACTTTCCTCTTTGCGTATCCGACTGCACTCGATGCTCGCCCCTTTCCCCGCAACACGGGACACATTTCTTCACGTCCCGTCTTCTGGCACATTTCCGTCTCCGTCTCCACGCTGCGCGAATTTGCGGTGAATTGATTATGCTAAGAAAATCCGTAGCATTTCCTTCAAAACCCATTATTGCGCTATCGCGATTCGCGCACACACAGATACACACACACACATACCAGACACATTAACGTTATTGGGCGACCAGCAACGGGGTTTGGGACGGTTGATGCTATTTTACACGGTTGGTGGAAAGCACCAGAAATTTCATCGGATGCCCTAATGCTTTTCACACGTTATTCCTTTGTCGGACTCACTCACATCTCACCCACCGCTACGCGAAAACCAAATTCAACAAGGTAGAACAAGCCTCCAACGCGACAGTCCCCATCCTTCCTCCTCTTCCACCTCTGTTCCTCACCCCTACTCTACCGTTCATTATGATAATGCGAACCATTTGGACCGTGGCGAAAGCGTCCACCGTACCCCTCCGATTTCTCCCACATCTCAACACCAACCACGCTTACTTTCTTCGGCGAGGAATTCCGGACACACACTTCCGGCTAACGCACACCGATACATACCGTATCAACATAGCCGGTTGATTCGCACGGTACGTAACGTCACTACCAATCGAGGAAGTCACAATAATACATATAGGCACAAGAATGAACCACGAAACGGCCGAATGAAGAAAGTTGCGGCAGAGAGGAAAAAAAAAGTACCGGGTACCGTTATTTCACGCGTCCAGTCTGTCCCGCCGTCGATCGCCCGACGCACACGGTACAGTACTCGGGATATTTTACCGCTCACACTTGCCCAACAGAATCCCCGCGTACTTTTTTCTAATTGTTTTTCTGCAGCACGCACGGCAGGACGCGTCGTTCGCTTTTTCCAAGCTCCGCCATTTTGATTCACGGGTAAGGTGAAACTGGCCCAAGCAGCGGATTGCTCTGCACATGACGTTTCGGACAGAATCTTCAATTGTTCGAACTGATTCCCAAATAACAAAACACAAATGTTCCGACAGTTTCGAACAAAAGCATTCAAATGTTCGATATTGTCCGTTTATTTTTATTACTGTCCGACGTACCGTCTGTGTCATTAATTTTGCACACGGAATTCAAGATTATTTTAAAAACTGCCATTAAAAAAATACTATCATACCATACAAGTGAAAGAAACAGTTCTTTCATTATCAGATTAAACGTAACAGGTAAAACCACCGACAAACCAACGTGACACTTCGAACAAAATTAGCTTCAAAAGTTGTCTCCTTATTTCAAATGAAAATACGTTGAACACTAGCGGCATCTCTATAATGATTCGCTTACTACACTGACACAGAGGAGAAACTGCTAAAACCCCTTTTTGTTTTTCTCCCCAACTTCCAACGAAGAATACTTCTCACATAATTTGTATTGATTTGGAAACCTATCAAATGATTTTTCTGGGTATTTTGTCCAATTATTTGCATCTTGCCTAGCACTTCCTCTGCCATTTGTACTTGGAAAAGTTGTTTCCATCTAAGCAGCCTCGAACAGAGCTCATTTTGACAAAGGTGATCGCTTTCAGTGCAAATAACAGTTCTTTCGTGTGGGACAGTTTTGTAACGCAAGTGTCACGTCGGTTTGTCGGTGGTAAAACTGCTCAAACAGCGACAAAGTGCTTTTTTTCTTATATATTTCTTCTTTTCTTTCTTTGGATGCACGAACCATATGCCAGGCATAGCACTCTCATATAGTCCGAGCTAACTGTAAGCCCACAGGTCTGAAGTCTCCAAACACTGACAAACCTGCAGAGCAGCCCGCGATGATTTTATAAATGATTTAAAAAAATAGTTTTATTGTTTAACTATTTCAACCAATTTTTTAATTTTTAGGACAAAACTCAAGCTTTAACAATAGAAAGCTGACCCTCAACAACGTCATTTGTGAAGAATGTTACGCACGAGCAGAAAAGTTTGAAGAGCTCAGCCAAAAGTAAGTAAGAACATCTTAGTCCAGCTTATGACCATTTTATGTGCCCAAATAAGAACAAGTTTTTTGTCTGATTTTCTTTTTATTTATCGGTTGATAATAATTGTAATTTACTTATATCGATAGCTATAAAATTGACGGAAAAAGAAATACTGTACAACTATTACTTCTGTGTCTAAATGAACAAGCTTTTTTTATAATTTCCACGTATGTTCTCACCGCTAGAGTCTGTTTCTCTTTACAAATCTTCCAATTGTGTATTACAAATGTGTGCTCCGCTCCTACTTCCGCCGTCCCACAGATGTGCTGAGTAATTCGCCTACGATATCGATGTAGGTGCTTCGATCGTTCCGAGCAAGTGCACTGCCCCTACCGGGAGGACCAGCAGTTTGACCAGGGCCAGTCCGATTCACACATCATGCAACGAATTGAATTGCAGCATTGGAAATAACTGACTTAAATAACATATTAATGCAATTCTCCGAGGAAATGAGCTCATTACCTAACTAAGCGTCCAATAACTTAGAATCGAAGAGCGAGACTTCGAATTAAAAGAAAGAAAGAAAAAACAAACAAACAAAATAATAATCAAATCCTAATGAAATCTTACAGTTCCGTTCAGTGTCGATCAATTGTCTTTACATGCTTTTCCTCTTCAAGCGTTTGCGCTTGCGTTTGTTCTTCTTTTGTGTTACGCAGGAAGCGCTCCATCTCTTGGAACCATTTATATACCATCTTTAAGCATACGTGACTGTTTGTATGTTGAGTTGCGTGAATCAAAACAGCATATTTTAGCTAAATTAGCGATCAAAGAGGGAAACATAAATAATTAAGGTTTAATAATGGACCGGGATTACTCTTCAACTTGAGCTGAGTTGAGCTGAGATGTATGAAAACAAACTATTTCGTACTATTTTGATTACTTCGTATTTTGTGTTCTTTTCGCTACACAAACTGTTTCAATCCCATGTTCGGTTTTCGAGCAACATTCTATACGATCATATGACACACTGCTACTCTTTCTGTCTGCTAATGATTTATGATATTTATGGAAGAATGTATGCTGTTTTGTTCCCACTGTATATGCTACTCCCCATAATATGTGTTTCTGTTGTGTTCGTACTGTTTTGTCCCCTCTTTTACTGATTTGATCTTGTACTGTGGAGTTCCTGTTCATTCGACATAAAACACTATTTCATTTTTTCCGTACCATCATTATTGATGCTTTCTTGTTCCACGTTTCGTTTGTTCCATCTTCACTCTGCCTCTCGGAATACAATACATTTACACATGCGTTCTTATGCGTTAAACTAAATCATATATTTATAATAATATAGTTAATATTTATATATGACATTTTACTGTAAATCTTTATAGTAACTTTTACTCGAAATATATACCAATATATTGTAGATTTTTACAAAAAAAAGGAAATCTTTCAGTTTTCTGTTTTGTTGGTTTTGTTCTGCTTGTTCCACGGACAAATATTTGCTTCTTAGCGTCTAATTAATTTCTCTTCGTCATTCTTTACACTTAAATATATGTGTTTTCCTTTTCCGCCACGTTTACACGTTTTTTTTTCTTAATGGATTTGTGTTTCAAGTATTCTACACACATTTTTTCTTATCCGTTTTTGTTTTCCTTACACCATAGATTAAGCTTTGCTTTTGCACCATATACCGGCGCAGGCCACATTTCAGCAGTTTCCAATCAGTCCCACAACGATACAAGGTAGTAATAATATCTACACTAAAAGCCCACCACGACAATACATCAACATTTCGCTGCCAACGAGTAAAACCACATTTGTGAAACCGTTTTGCCAGGAGCCCAACCTGTGGCCGGGTCCTTTTGTTTTTTGTTTTTGTTATTTTTTTTCAGCCCATTTTGTTTTTCCATGACCAAAAAGAGGCCAATTTTATCCTCTTGCTTATTTTTTCATTTTCGCTGGGTCGGTTTGTTTGCTATTTTTAGGTTGTTTAATTACGCACTTTTGATTCGTTGTGTTTTGGAGCTTTTTTTGCCACATTAGTATTACTCACTTACTTTCCAGTTGCATATAAATTGGGCGCATATACTTTTCGTTCAGTAGCTGATTCGTCGTATTCCAGTCTATGTTGCGTAGTTTCTAAATAAATAAGATAAATTAACAAATGCGCAACTCGCATCCGGAAATGCAAACCGGCGATGGTACGCTGTGTGCCCCCTTAGATATCGTTAAACCGGTAGTTGTTGCCAGCAGAAAATTACATTTCAGTTGTTCTATTATGTTGTTTGTTTGTTTTTGTTCAGTTAATTACTTGCACATACTGTATTCATAATGCTGTCCGACTAAAACGTTTCAAACCCCGAGCAAAAGCGAGCTACAATCTATACAAATAGCCGAGAGAGAGTATAAGGAATAAAGAGATCCTTAAAAGCGACAAATATTAGTACAGCTGCAGCCATGTCACAAAATTAATCTCACCCTCTTCTGTTGAAGTTGTGTGTTCGTGTATGTTTTGCGTATGTCATTTGTACAAAAGAGAAAACAAAAAAAAATCTTGGCCATTTGTACGATGACGAGGAGTTTTAAAAACACGTCTATTGGAATGTGCGGTAGAGTCCTGACGTTTTCGTTGTCTTCAAACGTTTGTTTCGTTAAAAATGCATATTTAATTACAAGAAGCTTAACGCTACTGTCCCGTTTCACACCCGATGAGTTCCCGATGGATAATATTAGCTGACTGATAGAATATGAAATCTATAGTTGATCGAAACCTTCTTCGCCTGAATCGTGCGCCACTGCCGTACGTGTCGTTTCTTCGAAACGCATCGTTCGTTCATCTTGATCTCTCTTCACGCAAACAATGTTTATGCGTTCAAACGATTGATCGCGACGATTTGTTAGTTGGTGAGAGATCGAGTTGAAAGAACGAATAAAATCAATTTTAAAACCATTGAGATCGCATCCCCATCTAATCCGGATGATGTACCAGGTTTCATTTCATCTCGTTCCACGTGTATCCAACTTTTGGCACCTACATCTCCATTAATCATCGAGTTTTTACTTTTTTTCTACTTTAACTGTGTTACTATAACTGTTGGTCAATGAATGAAGAGCATCAGGTGATTATAATTTAAATTGCTGAACAATGTTTCTGAAGTATACTGAAGTTATTTTGCTCATGCTTAAATTTAGTCTCATCCTGTGTCAATGGTATAAAGCCTGGCTCTAGCCAGTTCAATTGACACACACTGAGAGTAAATAGAAGCACCATAAGTAAAACAAAAATGTTTAACGAACGACTTTTACTACAGATTGGTCTGACGATGCTCAAAACTTTTGGGAATTAGTATCCTTCTGAATATCATAAGAGCAATTAGTAATATGAAAAAAGGGATTTTAACAATACCAAACAGAATCATGTTCATAAATCGGCCAACAAATTGGCGTATAAAACATGATAATATTGTGTATTGGTTGACGAAAACAAAACAACGAATTTATAACAATTTCACACTCACATTGTGTGAAAAGAATACCCGATTGATCATGAAAAAGAAATTAAATTCCTTGTTATTTTCTGAAAACTGATTAAAACACTATCCAAAGCTCCAGAAAATATTGATTCTGTCCATTCATCGACCGAAATAACGTTTGGCGCCTGTTTAAAAACTGTTTCAAAAATTCTCGCTCAATTATCGTTTTACCTGTCGTAAAAACGTCACGACAGTTACCATTTGCAATAAGTTAATATGTTCGGTGACATTTTTCTATCATTTTCTCCAAAGTTCTGTTCTGAATATAACTTGTTTTGTATCGATTGTTTCAATGCTCGGTATGTATGTATATCCAGTAGCTTAGTTTTCTGAGTTTAGTTTATGTAGTTGGTTTGTTTGTTTGTTTTGTTTTCATTTTCTTCCAAGGCACGCAATATGTTTTTGTTACTAGATTTTGTTCATTGTTCACGTTTGCAAGAGGTTAAATTTGTTTATCAAACTTTTGACGATTCTAATGCCGTAAAAAATGTCTTCATCTCCGGGATTACATTTCTCTTTCGCTTAAGGACAATACAATAAGCATATCAATGCCTCTCTCTCTATTAAACTTTGGACACGTGATTGTATATAAATGTGTTTGTAAAGTTTTGTATATATAGTATTCAATGTACTCGTTTCTGAATCGCAAATAGTTCTATAATAAACTGTCGCCCCCATCAAAGTGGTTGTATAAAAATAGCGAAAAATATTTCCTCTATCTTTGTTCGATATCTGGTTTCTTCTGTATGTGTATGTGGGTGTGTATTTATTTGTTTTAGTATCATGAATATCTCTCTATATGCGCTGTTTTATCTCTTCCAATCCTCGTTTGTATGGTGTAAATAGTGCACACGCTAAATATTCTACAATTTATTTGTTTCAGTCTGTAGCAAAAGACAAGGAGCATGGAACAAAATACATTTCTGATTTTTGTTTCATATGTCTAACAACAATAGCATCTACCCACATAGCAGAGTTTTTGTTATGTTTTCTCACGCACTGTCCAAGACTAAAATAAAATCATTTTCATTACGCTCAATTTCGTTTTTGCTCTTGTTATTTGCTACGTGAGATTCCAGTTCACCATGATAAAACTACTGCTTGATGGAAAAGTGTGCGCACCACTTTCACTTTAACCAGCTTGTCGTTCTCATTCACCTTTTGTTGTGCAATATCGTTTATACTCTCACTTCAAACACATGTATCACTAACATCAATTGCATATACACCGGAAAAGCCCTTCATAGCGCAAAGTGTTTCACATCATTTATAGACAGACCATTACAATATCATCAATAGCCGTTTGAACATGATGCGCTGAGCAAATTAAAGTATAGCTTGAAACAACGCTGGAACATTGAAACATGACACAATTTGTCATCTTTGCCAAGATTATTGATTTAAATAATTAAAACTCGAATCTGACCAATTTTTAAATTATTATCCAGAGCATACTTCAACACAAGTACAAGGACACAAAACCCACGGAGCTATGAGACTCCATTTGCTATAAATATCAGACACGTCTATGTCGAAAGCAATAAACAAAATATCCAACTAAGGAAACAAGTCATTCAAAGATAAATATATTTAAAATTGAATAAAGCGAAAAACTGGTCAAGTTTATGGAAAAAAACCTTTTTCATGGCCAAAATAATGAGCCAAAAAAACTTCTCATTTTCCAACGGTTTACATTGTTCCTACCTTCTCTTTGTTTTGTTGTTTTTCTTAATGTTGCAAAACAACAAATATGATTATACACGTAAAATAGACAGTACATGCAAACCCAATGATATTTGTTTCATGTGATTGAGTATGCCAACATACACACACACACACCCACCAGCGACCAAACACGGGCGTTTAAATGTTACTTAGCAAAAATAGTATGTCTCTATGCAGTTGATTCCTTTCCAGTGTTTCTTTTTTTGTTTACAAAATGTTCTCTCTATTTCTCTTCACTTGCTCCATGCTCTACCATGCATGGTGCTAAGTCTTTCTGTACGGTAGCACAAAATAAGGACAAGCCTAAGGTTTGTCTGAAAAGTTGCTGTTATAATTTATGCCGTTTTCTTAAAACTAGTGGCTCGCGATTCTCGTGCTGCTTTCATTCCTAACCAAAAGTTTATCGGTAGGTAATACCTGCCACAAAATGAATAATCACAGCGACTCCATTACATTCATTTTGGACCCAACATTACGTGATATGCCCCACCTTCTTTGTTGTCCTTGTGCCCGTTTTCTACTGATGTTTTGGTCATCTTGCTTCTTAAGCAAGTGAACAAGAAGTCGTCAGATCTTTTGCACGATCTACGCAACAAAAGAATTCAGATCACTTGCGGCTGTACCTTCTGCTGCTGCTGCTGCTGCTGCTGCTGCTGCTGTTGCTGCTGCTATTTGTTATTCGCCTTTGGCTGATGTTGATTTTTTCCTAGTGTTTGGACAGGTTTAATGGAACGTCTGCAAATTTGTATAAAAATAAACGAAAATTAGAATACGTATTAAACATAAACAAAAGCTATGTTAGAAGCAAACAAAAAACTGAATTGTTTGTAAAAATGTCGAATAGGTTTAAGCGGCACTAATACAAAAGCTGCTCAGCAAACAGAGTAAAATGAACAAACTATTAAAAACAAAACACCACAAAACTCCTCAGACGCATTCGATTTGGGAATTGATAAGGAAGTATGTAAAGATGTTAGTAATTTCTTAATCTTACATGATGATCGCAGTCCTTCATTGCACTCACCATTGCTGGTCTCATCTTTGGCGGTTGCCGACGCTATCCCCGATACTGCAGCAGTCGAACGAGCGGAATGGTCGGGATGATGTTGATATCCGACAGCATCTGTAGGCCAACTCGATCCACTCGGTGACGTAAACGCACTACCACCGTTGATGATATCGCGCGAGGATGAGGAAAGCGCCGTGACGCTATAGTTGAGGGCTGCTGTTGAGCTAGGTGTGGCTAGGATGGAATGTTGTAGTCGTTGCGATTCTGCAGGATCCGTGATTGACGATCCAGATGTGGGCTGTGGTGGCGGTGGTGGTGGAGTAGGTGGACTCCGATCAATAAGACGTCGATCAGCTGAGGAGATGTTTGGCGCGACGGATGAAGGTGGCGGGGCTTGATGATGCGGTTGTATCATGTGCGGTGGACCGTGCGGTGGACCGTGCGGTGCCACCCCCGGTAGCCCTGGGTAGTGCATCCAAAGCGGCGTGCGATATGCAGCCATTGTGGCCGCAGTGTACATTTGCTGGTAGTACGTAAGTGTCGCGGGATGGAATGGAACGGAAGATGTAGCAGCGGCTACGGCTGCAGCATTCATCAAAGAAGATGAGGAGGGCGCGCCCAACTGAGCGGCTTGATACAGGGGGTAGAAAGCATTCGGCACAGGATGGTGCGCTGTTGGCGATGCGATTACCGTGTTCGGTCTTATTACTCCGGCGGGCGAGGAGGGCGTTGTGCCGTAGTGGTTTAAAGGAGCCCCATCAACCGAGTCCGACCCTTCTGGGTGGAGATCTTTTTTGTGTGAAGAGCTGGAAGCGTTCGAGTTGGAACGCTCGCGCGATGGTGAGGAGGAAGAAGGTGAATGCCCACCGGAAAAGGGCTGTCGTAAGGCGGCCGTCTTTTTCGGAACCGTTCGTATGGTAGAGCCTGGCGACGTGCCAGTCGTAAGCGAGGCCATGGCAGACGTTGGTGTGGAAGCGTGGCTCGTTGTTACGCCACCGCCACCACTACTTGGAGATGCACGGGGCGATGAGGACGTACCGGCAGTACGATTATGATGCTGCGATCCCAATGGTGGCGGAGGTGACAGTTGAGTTCCACGGCCAAAGTTTAATGGTGACGCGCGAGAATAATGCTGCGGTGACCCATTGCTGGTAGGAGGGGAATGTCCTTGACTGCTGCTTCCACCAAGCTGGTAACCAGGCCGGTAGGAAATTGCCGATCGTGCACCTCCCGTTGCTGCACCAGATCCAGAATATGGTGGTGTGGTCGCTGAATCGTTCGTACTCGGTGAAGGGGAAAAACGGGAAGACGAAGGTGCAGACGAGTAGCTACTTGGGCTGCCACCGTACGGGTGCTGTCGGTAGCGTGAAAATCCGCCTGATGAAGCAGAACCCGGCGTATGATGAAGCCCATGATGTGAATGTTGCGCAGATGTATGCGACTGCTGTTGCTGTTGGTGCTGATGCTGATGCTGCGGCTGCTGATGATGATGATGCTCAGGACTAGGACTTAGGTCTGGGGAACGGATCGTATTAGCACACGGGTCTACGCTGCTCCCTCCGGAGGTAGCCCCAGGAGATGCTGCAGTGCCACTCCCTCCACCGTAGCTAGGGGACCGTTTCTTGGCGCCATATCCGTACCGAGTAGATCCAAGCTGGCCCTGATAATGTGCGTGATTGATGGATTCCGCCATTATCGGAGATTTGGAGCCAACGGCTAACGGTTCCTTCCCCAAGTACAGTGATCCCTGATACTGGTGGTGTGGTGACAGTGGATGCTGCGGATGGTGATAGAGATGATGACTAGCTGTTGATGTGACCGACGCCACCGATACGTCCGTTTTGCGTTGCATCGCATCAGAGGGGGAGAAGTTCGCAGAGGACGATGTTTCACCGCTACTGCTTGTGTTGTGCCCCAGCAGTGACGTTATGCTATAACTGCTAAATGGTCTTGATACAGGAGCCGGAACTGGAGGAGCAGGATTCGTTACAGGAGATATGCCACTTCCAGCTCCATTAATTGGCTGTTTTCCACCGGCCCCGGTTGTACCGTTAGCAATAGATCCAGAACCGTTAAGGTGTCCGTTTGTTTTGCTGTTACTACTGCTGCTGTTGCTGCTGCTATTACTGCCACTGCTGGCGCCACCATTCAGCGGACTTCCCGTACCATTCGTGGTCAGTGTCGTCAGGGGCGTTGCAGTTGTTGCCGTCACAATGACAGGCGTACCTGCAGCAGACCCTGCCTTCGGACGAGATCTTTTGGTGCTGCTCGTGCCACTGCTACCAGCATCGTCCAGTGAAACCTTCTCCAGCTCCCGCAAGATTCTTTTGCGTGGAGAAACATGCTGCGAAGCGGCCGAACTGGCAAACACAGAGCTGCGAAAACTTGTCGAGCTAGTACTGTTCCCCCGTTCTGGTATTGTTCCGAGACGAAACGGGCCAATTGCGGTACCTGCTCCAGCAGAAGCTCCCGGGGCGTTGATGGACTTTGTTTGCTGGTGCTCGACCAGTGTTTTAATGATTGAAGCTAGATCCTTTCCCTCGGGACGCTTGCAACGGGGAGGTCTATAATGTGTGCCCCCGTTTGCTGGTGGATGATGACCATTGCTTTGCTTGTGATCATCATCCTCCACCATGGGCCCATCCTGCTTTGTGCCTTTCCGCTTCTTTACATTGTTTTCACCCGCTGCCGTTGTCTTCTCAGATGTGTCCATCGGTGTAGTGCCATTGCACTTATCCCGAAGATTCTCGGTGGTTTCACCATCTTCTTGCCCAGTTGCCGATTGTGCCTCCTTGTGATCGGAATCATCCTTCTTGGCATTTCCATTTTCCACTGTTGTTGTTTTTTGCGCTTGAGGCTTTGATTTAATTTCCAGTGGAAGATGGGAGTCGTAAGGACGGCGTCGTTTACGCCGACACCATGACCGGCGATCGTGCGTTAGATGACCACGTGCTTTTAGCGGGCGAAAGTAGTAAAGCGAAAGCTCCTTCGAAATGTTCGGACGAGGATTCGCCTGCTTCCAGCAATGATCCCGCTGCCAGGGCGAAGACTGGATGGAGCTGTTGTCATCTGAAACTGCAAGAGAAGGATATTAAAAGAATGTTATATTTGTTGTTAAAATTATGTTACATTGGTTGTTAAATTGCTTCTAGTATGAATAGTATTATCAATACTTACAGCTGAGTGAAGTAGAACTTTCATGCTTATGAAAGTTGGCACTGGTAGAGGAAACGGTCGGTGGCCAATAGGTTTTACGCGGAACCGAAATCCAGCTGGTTTTTTCACCCTCTCGTGCACGGGCAAGTTCCAGGATGAATTTTCCGTCTGTAAAAAGAGATTCCAAAATGAATAACATACCAAAAACCATAACATTGTTAAGTCGCGCGACTGTTAAGTTCAATATTGAATTGTTTTCACCACTTTCCTACCACAAAGAAATTTATAAAGCACATGAGTAACCGCTAGTTACCATATGTTTACTTTAGAGCAATGCGTTGGAGATCCTTGTTAATGCAATTTAATGTGCCAGTCGGATGTGTGTACATACGTTTGGGCCACAGTAAGTAAAAAAGAAGTTTCAACAATCGCTCGATCGCGAACTAGTACGCGTACGCGTACGCAAACCGTATCACACTTGATCTGTAACATTCACCCATCACGCGATCATGCGGCAGCGAACCGAAACCGGCAAAGTACAGAGCGAAAGCATCTACTTAAGGAATGTGCTTTCCCGTGGAACAAAAGAAGCTGCACGTTCCGTTCATTTTCAGCCGTGACGTGAAGGTGGTTTGTTAGTTTGAGGAGAGGAAAAAACAACAAGCATATTTCACCTCCTAAGCACTTGTTGTGTCGCTTTTAGAGTGTGTATCGCCTTTTTCTATTGTTTTTCCGCCCTCAAGCGCAAACGGCGCGATCATGTGTTATTGTTTTTCAGCCCCGTACTATGCCCGTATTTGAGTGTGTGTGGCTGTGCTGCACGCAAACGATTTACTATGATTTCACCAGCAAGAACTAGCAATGGCTTTTCCTCAACATTACTCACTCTATTAAGAAGCTTTTTGTCCTTTCTATCGCTCATTCGCCAAGCGAAACAATGGCGGGTGCAGAGAAGGTAGAGAGAAATCAAAACTCCACAAAAAGAAACCATTTTGATCATAGATCTAACCAAAAAAAAAACACCTTATTCCCGAGCAAGCGCAAACTGAATGTAACAATCTCCAATACGACATCTGAAAAATAAGCCTAACCCAACGTATCTCCCTCACGCCCTCTATTTTTATGCAGCATTATGTTGAGTACTGGCTCGCTGCTGCAGTACACATACAAGCTCGGTAATGTAGCACAATAATAGACCGTGGAGTGGGTTTGGCCGATTGTTTAGCGAAAGAAGAGATATTTTAACGGGACAGTGTGCTGTGGCGCTGAAAATAAGAGATGACAGAAAATTAGCCCAAGTAAAAAGGCGGTGTTGCTGCTGCTGCTACTACTGCTTTCCACTACAGTTGCGCCCCGATGAGTGCCGAAGCGACGTCTGTTGATTGCATCGCATTACTTTCCTCGCAGACTACGCAAGCCTTTAGGGTCTGTCAACTAACTGGTCGCCCTAAGTCAGTTTGCTTATGGATGACACAAATGCGATAGAAGCCAATTTTCCAAGCTTTCCAAGAAACTAATGTACTTTTCTTTTAGTTGCATAGCATAAAGTTCGTGCAACAGTCCGTAAGCTTATTTAAGTAAAGCTTACAGTATCATGATATAATAACGAACGAAGACAAACCACGACTCGGTTGTTGGGAAATTGTACACTGATCCATACGGATATGTTCATCATTTGAGCCTCACTGCAGAATATATGACTTAGCTAGTGGCAATATTTTACAACCATAGTGTGGGAAAGCCAGGCGCAATTCACATCGGATTCATTTAAATCCATTCCACTCGATTAAGGAACAAGCTTCGCATTATCTCGTCCACTAATGCGTTTTATTACGCCCAAAAAAAACTTCAAATTAGAGAAATCACGTGGAAGAGAATGAAGAACAGACACACGCACACACACACAGTCTACACTGTGGCCACACAATTCGTGGGAGACACTCTTCCGGTTAGTTGATACGGATTGAAAGAAGGCAGTCCACCACCATACGGTTCTTCTCCATGCAGGCCAGAACTTCTCGTCCAGTACCGTTGATCAATCGTAGGAGTATAAAAAGGCACTTGCCAACATTGGAGAGACACCCGCGATCAAGATATACGCCTGCTTTAAACGGTGGAAAGAAGTGAGATGATCAAATCATATAATCATCGCCATCGTCGTAAGTCGTCCTCGTCGTCGTAGTCGTCGTCATCATCATCATCATCATCTGCCCACACCCAAAATGGCCCCCAGCAGCACCGTTCGGGTTCGAGCGTTTCGGGGAAGCGTTTGATTGGGTTAACACCAGCCAACGAATTTCTCTCCCGATTAATGGGAATGTTACAGATCTTCCCGTGCGGAGGAGGCTTCAGCGCGCTCGTTTACTTTTTCTTTCATGAATGCTCATTTAACTTTGTCGATGTTTCTACAGCTTTATGGCGAATAATACGATCAATGAATGAGTGCCTTCAGGCTACTAGATTGTTTTTCTTCTTCAACCATTTGTAGTCGGTTGGATTAATTCTTGAATGAAACGATGTAGGATAGAGGGTCGACTGTATGTTCACTTTCAATCAACACTACAAGCAATAGACAATGTTGTTCTATCGAGTTATCGAATTATGGAATGATATGATAGGAACAGGTTTAGGATGTGTTGTTTTGCGTGTCCTTTACTCGTAGTGTTACTGATTAACTTGACTATCGTAAACAACGTTGTATTGGGAACCGTTATTAAGCATCATAGGAATGCTTTTAGTGCAAGAGGTTGACATTGCTGATTTGTTAAATTTAAGCTAAATCTTACCGCGCTAGATCGGTCATATATCAAAAAGGAATCTCTATATTAGTGATGATGCGCAAATTCAACGAGATTTCTAATACCTTTACCTATACATTTTCTTCGGCACTTCACTATTACATTAAAAAACTAGAAGGTTACCTATTCTACCGTAGCGTTAGTTGATAAGAAAATTTTACTGGGTAATAATCACAGTAAAAAGCTTGTAAAGATCGCAATCTGATACTTTTATTAGGCAGGAATTATAACTATTTTTAAAATACAAAAAACTCTATTCATTTAGCACTTGACATCAAATCATCAGTCAAATCAGAAAAATTGTAAAATGAGGAATCCCCATAAATCCGTAACCGCACGCATTGAGTATTGCTTAAACCGGGAGACGACGGTGAATGCCTTAAAGCCAGCGCTAGTTGCTTTTATGCTAATTACTAAGGATACATTTGATTGAAAATGCTGACCAATTAACACCAGATCGTGGGTGAGCAAATCGCATTAATCAATTTATAAATGCTACTACCATGCACCACTCATAATTTGCCAACAAAAACATTACGCATTGCCACAACAAAAAAAAAAACTGTTTGTGAGCTGAAAAGTGGTGCGAGGTTAGAGATGTTTGCCTGCTTACTTTGCTGTAAAAGTAGGCACAGGATAAAGCTTTAACTGTCTGCATGGCAGCGCACCACAGCTGAACACCAGCCAGCATCTGCTTGTTTGCCGTCATCATCATCATCATCACCGTCATTATCGTCAATCGTCATCTCAGCGACGCGATCGAGCCATCTCGCCCTGTGTGGAATGGATGGTGTGCGCTGTTGACAGTAGCGCAGGACAGACAGAAAGGTAAAAGAAGAAAGCACCGCTCCACGCCCGGGTGACAGACCGAGACAAAGCATAACCAGAGCATTCGCCTAAAAGCCGGCCACCAGCCTACGCGCGCGCGAAGAGATCGTTTGCCGTACATCGTTGCACTGCGCAGGGGAAGGACGGGGATGGCTTTTGAACGAACGTGTGTGTTGCCGCCGTTGCTGCTGCCCCTGCCTGCTGCTGTCCCGCGCTGTTTGGGTTTGTTAGACCGATTCCGCTTTCTCTCTCTCCTCTCCATGCCGGTACTGCTCGCACCCATTCACACATCTCCCTTCTTCCCGCGCGGCTTTATCGTGCGGGGCGCGCGCGAGCACACACATATGCAGGCGAACGGTGGTGGCTCGTGCCTAAACGCCTTTAGTTGCGCGCACGTGCCCTTTTGCGGTCGCGAGAAGAGCAACATAAGCAACTTTAGCTGCAGCGCGAAAGGAAACGGCAAATGGGCTGAAAGCGTTCCTACATTATACATTCTCAAAGAGGCACGGGTGCGATTTTACTACCAACCTCCCCACCAGCACACACATATACACTACGGCGACGCCGTTACCATAGCAGTAACCCCTGCCCCTCCTCACACCCCACGCCGCACCCATGAAGCACGTATATTCCTTCCTCTCTCCTTTCGTACCGTTTCGTATGGACTGTTGGTGAATGGAATCTTTCGGGCTGTGTGCGGTAGCATTAGATTTAATCCCGCCACGCATAAGCATAAGCAAGCACAGTAACGTGCGCAATATTTGTCCGTTTGATGTATTATTCGCTTTTCGAAACGTACAGGATCTTCATCTTGAAAAGGGACTTGATAATATATCTTTAATTTTTGCCATCTTTTGCCGGCATACAGCATGATCGTTTTTTTTTAAATTATGTGTTTGCATTGTTTTGTACGAAGTCATTCCTGTTTTTGCGCAACACATTGAGATAATAAACAAAAAATTAACAAATCCAGGTAGGGGTGTTATTCTACATGTGCCAATATACAACTATGCCGCCTTGTTAAAAAACATTATTAGAAACAATTAGTGGCAAACATTAGATAAATCACTGCCGCCAACAGGTTGACAGATGCAGCTAGGACAGCAATAAAAGCACTCTACTACTACATTCACCTGTATGAATTACCAAAGGAAAGATATAGACGTCATAAGTATGGATGGTTGATTCGATCGATGCATCTACAAGGTCGTAAAGAATCAACTCCCAACAGGATCGTCGCCACGCGTAGCAATGGACTTAATCCGACTGCACCAAGTTACAAGCTCGGTATAACGTTACGATATAAAAAAATGTGATCATATGATCGTTGGTTGCATAATCCTGAAGAGGAGGATATTTTTGAGGAGCTATGGCACAGAAAACATCCACCCAGCCTCGACGGCTGGCGTGAAGAGACACATCCTAAAAACTACGACCAACAAAACAGTAGAGTGACAAATAGGCATAGAAAATGAGCCTACTACCGCAGAGAGAGAGAGAGTGATAGAAAGAGAAAGAGAGAGCGCCGCTAGTGTAGATGGATGGATGGGGATGAACAAGACAATAAAGCGAGCACGCGTCCCTTGTAAAAAGCAAGGCGTAGGTAATGAAAACATCAACAATAAGTTTACTTTCCCTCACTGCCGCCGCCCCAACCAACGCCAGCAGGGGCGCACTCTTTGCGTTTCGTCGTCTCTTTCGCGCACCAAGGAAAATCTGTTCCGCTTTCTCTCTATTACCACCGCTTAAGTAGTGTAGTACCACCGGCCAAATGGTACTGGGTACGCGTGTTCCCTTGCATAGGCACGTTCCACGGAGCAGCATATAGCAGCAGTGTGCCCTTACCGGTCTAGTGCCTTTTACGAACCCCGGTCACCCCTTTTCCGTTCTCCGTCCATTCAAACACAGCGCCTCTGAAAGCAGCATAACCCTCCTCCTGTGTGTGACCACGCGCACAGAGCATTGATTACACACGCTTACTACTCGCACACACAAACACACACACACACACATATGTCATATTCATTTTATATACGTGCTCTGTTCGTTTCCACCCGTTCATTTCCCTCGGACAAGCAGCGGGTAGGGGGGATAGGGGAAGGGTAAAACCTTTAGTGCAAACACCAAACGCGCGCGCGTGTCACAATCATTACGACACACACCCACACCCTCCGATTGCTCCCACAAACGGCACCCCTCGTCCAGCTTCGCTGCACAAACACAGTAAGTCATCTCATTCGTTTTAGCTGACATCTGCATTTTCCTTTCTCTTTCTTTCTTTCTTCTTTCTCTCTCTCTATCTCTCTCTCTCTCTCTCTCTCTCTCTCTCTTTTTCTCTTTCTCTCTTTTTATCTTGCTCTGTTACCACTATTCAGCATGCATGCGCTGTCGGAATGTTCGACCACGACCTGTCTTTTTGACGGTAGCGGTTGGTACACATTTCTATTCCTCTTGTTTGAGAACCAGACGCTAAAACGCTAATAGATTACTCCCCGTAGCAGTTTGCATAAACCAACATTCTGCAGACTATCCCGTGCGTTGTACACAACACCAAAGGGCGTGTTTGCCACCCAAACCAATTTCTTAACCCCACACTAGACCATTCTGAGGCGGAGACGATCGCGATTTTATTCTCCTAAATAATATTTTAATCATAGTTGTTAAAATAATGCGCTGCCTAACTTTATGCATGCTTGCTACACACTCACACACACTCACACACATACAAAATGCACCCAATTCCGCTGCACCGTACCATCATTGTGTTTCGTTCGTTCCTTCCCGCTCACACCGATGATCGCCTACAAGCGGGTGCATGTTCTTCTGTCTCGCTTTCGCCCCAATTTCCCAACGTATTTCCCACCAGCAAACGTGCCGCACCGCACCCTACAAAACAGCACTACCATTACTGCATTTACGCACACACACACACACTCACACATACACGCTCGCTTGCATATATCCATCAAATATCAGCGCGCGCGCCTACTGTGAGCGAAGAGGAAACGGGTGTATGTTCTCTTCGATACCGGATGGAAAAAAAGAAGCAGAACCAAAACCGACGCGTCGTTCGCACCGACCCCGCCGTCCAGCCGTCCCATTTCACCGGCCGGCCCTTCCTCCGACCACTGCACCAACACATTCTGGAAGCCCTTTTCAGAACGTTTTCCCCGGCATTTCCGGTACCGGCGCGTCTGTTTTCGTGCTGAAGCATTGCATGTGTCCTTTTCGTGCACCCCTTTTTGGTCGAGCATGGTCTAGGTTTGTTGCCTTCCCTTTCACAAGCTACAGCACAACACTTGGCCCTTGTGCTCTGAGTGTGATGTGTGTGTGTGTGTGTGTGTGTGTGTGTGTGGGTAGTATGTTCGTTCCGGAGGGTGAGGGTTTGTTTTCTTCAACATCTTTCACGCTCTTCCTCTCTCGCTCGCTGGCTCCTTCTATCTCTCTCGCTCAACCACACACACATACACGCACGCACGCTCCACAAATGATCCCTCCAATATCTCTGCTTCGTACATTTCCCTACGCGGCACACGACAAAAACACCAAATATGCGGCAGATGGCCAAGCACCTTTTTTCCTCCATATTTTTTTCGCTCTTCCTCCCTTGTTCAAATCTAGTTCTCTTTCGCGTGTTGTTTTTTGTTTGCTGTCTTGTGCCCCAAAAGAGAAGAGAAAAGAAACCAAACCATTTTTTGAAAAAAAAAAAACATAAAATAAAAAATGTTCCCCTTTCAAGGTGCTATTTAGCGGTGTACGTGCGGTGTGGAAACAGAGATTAATGTGCAAATTGCAATACGTCGTATAGCACCTTCCAATAGTCAGCATCTAGCAGCGCATACATTGCGCAGACACATTAACAATAGCTTAAACAACGAATGTTTCCATTTCATATTGTACGAATGAAGGAAACCATAACCATCATAAAGAAACTTCAAACTAACCTTCAGTTACATGATCCTCGAGCAAGAAACAGGTGCAGCATAGTTTGTTTGCTGTAGTTTGCACTGAATTGAAGCATAAGGCGTGCGGACACTTACAGTGTTTCAATCGCGAATATGTTGGGGCAGTCCTCCACTGTACAAGAGTCAGCAAAAAAAACTAGCAACAACGCCATGATTGCCACCACGTCACCTGCACCAGACTGCTATATGGTTTTTGTTATTCTCAACTTCTGAGAACGATTTCAACGTAGGAAAAGCGGGGCAAAATGGGCATGTGGGGCAAAATGGGCACCCTCTATTTATGCATTATTTCACTACAAAGATACAATCCAATGCTCAAAATGTATTCATTAGAGTGTTCTGTGAACACCATGTAAGTTTCATAACCCTTACATAACAAATAACCAAGAAAAATGTTAAATAAGATTTAGTAGCATATTGATGTAATTTTTGCCACTTCGAAAATAAGCTTAAACCAGTGTCACAGGGATGGGTGGAAGTTTTACATGATATATTTTCAAAGATATGATATTTCTATACAAGTTGTCCGAAGAAAGCAAGGCAGTTGAATGCGTATATTTACTTATATGACATAAAATACAAAAATGCTTCACGTGGGGCTAAATGGGCAGATGCTTTTGACATACGGCTCTTGGGGCGCTTCGATTTGTCGCTTCAATAATGATAACAGACCCAGCTTCAAAAGATTCGATTTTGTGGATTAGAACGTGTAAAAACGGTTTTAATTTTGATAATATATTTTTAGAACAATTTTAACGGCTTTCCTGAACAGCAAAACAAAAGATAGGACGAAAATGCATTTCACGAAACGTGCGCAAAAGCATAGACCATTACCTAAGGCGCAGTTGTTGTGGCCCATATTGCCCCAGTGTTTTGACGTTTCACAATTTGTTTACATTTAACATTTATTTTACAGTTTTTTCATGTTTTTAAATGATTTTCATTCTAGGTGGCAATTTTAATCCATAGATAAATGGCGTAGGCTTACAATAATGTAAGAATAATTGTGTTTTGTGGTATATTCAAAGGAATATTCAGTAAACTGCTTAACAAGCCCATTTTGCCCTGCTTTCCCCTACCAAGAAACACGTACAAAGTTTCACAGCCCCAAGTCAGCAACAACGAAGATCTTGAGACGGAGAGAATGATACATTGTTGTTTCGAAAAAGCGTTACAAATGTTTTCCTTACTATACTATTGTCGCCTTTAATGACCAACCCCCAGTCCTGTAGGGACACGGCGTCTTCCGCAAGTAAGTGCCAATGGACAAATGATCGCCCTTTTTCGTTTATTACTCGCATTGTTTTGATGAAAGTTGAAAACATGAAACATAACTGAGGTTTCAAACATGTAATGTGAACAAATAACAGCGTCACTGTGGGCATCAGTTCGAGCAGAGCTCGATCAACAACAATCAAACCTTCATTTAAACAAATAATTTCCTTTATAAAAAATCCGATCGCGGGGAGTTAAGTGAAACCGGTGCACTGTTTAACAAAAACATGTTCCTATGCAAACAATAAACGTAGTAGAGCAAGTGTTTGCCCTGATACAAACAAACCAGAACCAAGCTCAGCACAGCACGTGTTCGATAGCTCTAGTGAGCATATAGCCTAATTATTTATTTACAGCGAGCCGTTCCTCGAGTGCCATCTGCGTTATTATCAAGATACAAGCATAGAACATAAACATCGCCAACATATTTTTGCACATTCTTACATTCGATGTTATGCTTCCCAAAGGAAAACTTCCTAATCAAGCCCGATTTCCTTACCACCGAATAGTAGTATTTCACCGTTCTCACAAACACAGCGTTAGGAGGGTGAGAAGTAACAAAAGAAAACAGGAGAAAGGTGAATGAAGAAAACATTTGAACACGCAACACAGAGACCTCGCTACTCCCCCAAACGGCGGCAAAACAGGGAAGGGTCGGACAGTTTTCTCCAAGTTGGCGCGCGCACACGCCCGAGACAAGTGTGTTCTACGAACCGAAACATTTTGCGCTCGTGCCCCAATCATGGTTGTTTTTTTTGTTTTTGTTTCTGTGTGTGTGTGTGTGTCTTGTGTTTTTGCTGTGGCTGACTGACTGCTGTTGGGTGTTGCTGCTGCTGTCATTCCCCCTCTCTAGCACTATCACACACCCCACCCCCGCCCTATCCCTCATCCTTCCTCATCGGCCCTTACTGACGGTAATCTTAACTATCGTCGTTGCCTTCTGTTTCACTCAGATTTCCATCCCGCGCGCGAGAGCCGAGGGGAGCTTTTTTGCTGTTGCTGCTGTTGTTGTTATTGTCGTTGTTGTTGTTGTTGTTAACTTTGCTGAAACCAATTTTAAAGGAGCCCCTGCCAAGCTTGCAGCAACTATTTTTTCTTCATTTCGCTACTACAGTGTACAACGCGCGGCTGTGGAGCGTTTACCGCCGCCCAACAACCATGACTACGGCCGGCAGTAGTGGCGGCTGTTGTTGTAAAGTTATCTTTCTTTTCTTCTTTGTATGCCGACCCTTCATGCCTGCCTAGCGTGATCGTACGTGCCCCGTTTTAAAGCACTTCTTTGGCATCTCTTTTATTGCCTTAGCACACACACACACACACACCTGTTGGACCCGCAGAGCAGAGCGCCCCAAACAGTCTCGGTCTTGGTCAATTTATGTTTTCCCTTACTCCGCTCAGACCGATTGGAAAAATACACGAGAGCGCGTGCTTACAAAGCGCGCAAAAAAACTTATTTTGTATTATAGTGAAATTTAGAAAATTTATTAATTGTGCTTCGTAATATTATTCAGATCATTCAGCAAAATCTTCAGTTTTTTTCCCATTCCTACAAAGATTCACAACCCAAGTGACATTTGCTCGAAACTGTTTTCACATATCTGCTCGATTAGTACTCAATACGCTTGAAATTGTGGATTTGTGTGTGATCAAGTGTGTTGAAAGCGCCAAGATTTGGTGTGTTCGTAAATTAGACGTTCCTCTATCGATGGACGATGCCGTCGAGCTCATTTTTCATTCATAGCTCTGGTTTTGTTAAATGAAAAACAAAAGCTAATTTTGTGTGACGTTATTCTATAAAAAATAGATATTATTTAAGTATAAAATGGGTACATGACCAACTGTAACGATAGGAAACATAATTTCCGAGCGAATCTAGAAGAAAGTAACGAAAAAGCCGCATCACAGTTGATCTTAAAAGATTTTTCTGAACTCCTTAAACTGATGCAGTTTAAGGGAAGTTTAAGGCTCCAGATTAAGGGAATTTGCTCGAATTCTAAAAATATTGATTATTCCGTTCGGCTTCTTAATCCATCTGCAATAACATTTTACATTACATTAAGCTTCTATTAGTGGTGTGTAAATCCTGTAAAATGCCAAATCACTCCAAACACATCACTGAGGTGGTGGGATGGGGTGCTTAATCGTATCTCTATCTCCTTGCCTTCAACGAACACCATTCACACGAATGGTTTATAGATCTTTATCATGTTATCTCTTACAATTTCATTGCCTTATTTTTACCACCAAACCACACAACACAAAGAGGCTCTACAAACAGTATGCGATAGTAGTTTGTCAGAACCCTACCACAACTTCCAAAAGCACTTACCACCATCGCGACTGTTACTTTCTTTGCAAAACGTTTCTGTACGATTAAATGCCAGAAAAATGGGGCGCATAAATGCCTTGTTGGGAAAGGGTGTTTTGTTTTGCTTCTTCGCGCACTATTATTCGCAAGGTGAGATCGCAAGGAGATGAGCGCAGCAACGCGAAACCGTAGCCCGAACGGCTTGAAAAGCTGGGAGTCGCCCAACCACCAGGCCAGCGACAGACGTGTCATTGCGTCGAGCACTATTTGGAGCCTTCGCACAAAGCAAAGGCAAAAGGTAAAAGAAAACCATACTCATAGCAGGGAAGCAGAAGGTAGAGAAACGAGAAAAAAAACGTTACCGGCGAGAGAAAAGTAGTAGCAAAGCCAGCAGCGACCGCCGACTCCGGTCCTTTTGCATTTCCCATCTTACGATCTTTGGTTCACCACCAGGCGCAGGCGAAAGGAGGAGGAAGCAACCGATGAAGGAAGGAGGAGTGCTCTCCAGGTTCCGCGATCTTTGGCTTTGGCACGAGCCACGACCACCACCGGCTCTTGTATTTGTTCGCAAGATCGCTGGATCCGGGTGCTCGAGTCTCTCTGTGTGTCATGCAGCGCGTGCCACACATCTTCCTTCTCGTTCCATCCCGCTGTGTTCGACATCTTTCTCTGTTGGTGATCGTTTCAAATCCAAGAAGGTAACAAACCCGAGGAGAAACATCGCGTAGAGTGGACGGGCAAATAAATTAAGAAAACTCACACACACACATATTCAGCCCCCAGTCCCCATATAAAGCAAGTGTACGAAAGGAGCGCGAGCAGTACGATCGCCGCCAAGATGAGAAGGAGCGATCGAGCAAAAGGTGGCAGTGTTGGTGGTGGTGGCGTAGGGTGGAAGTGGAATGTAGCACGAGCCCAATTTCGCCCCCCCCCCCCCCCCGTCCCTCACTCTCACTCTTCTATTTTCACCTACTCTTTCCTCAAAGCATTTCCTCACTTTACTTTCCTACCCCCATTCCAGCAATCTTCATCTTAATCTTGCGCCTGTCATCAGTTGAATATCCATCTCAAACTCTTTCTCCCAACCGCCTTGCCTGCTCTGTGTGTCTCCCTCTTTTTCTCTTTGCAACTTCCTCTCTCTCTCTTTCTCTCTATCCCTTTCTCCATCTTTCGCTCTCTTTCATACCAAAACATTGCTCCCCAATAGTATAGAGCCTTTTCCCTCCCCTCCCTTTCCCCCCGCTACCCAACCCAAGCAACGAATGTTTCTGTTCAGCAAAGCCTACTTTAGAAGGCTGGTCATATTTCTTTTCGTACGAGCCACACTCGCTCACCTTCATTCTTTCTCTTTCTCTCTGGCCATTCTTTGTATCGGTTGTGCTTCGCGTATCGCGTTTATCTTATCCTTCGCAATGGTAGAGTGTGGCGGGGCACAGGGTTTGGAGGGAACGAGGGTAGTTATGCTCAACTTTAATAGTAGAAAAAGGTGCACCCATTATTCGTTAAAGCCACTTGCTTCCTAGCTTTAGTTGGTGTCATCGTCACCATCATCGTTGTGTCCCTCTCTCCATGTCTCTCTCGCTCTTTATCTAACCTGTGCCCTTGTTTCTTACAATCTGACCCCCCCAGCGAGGTGTTGTTTGCATCTTTGCATCGACTTGAGGAGCTTTTCACTTTTTAAACACTTTAAACAACAAGAAAACATAACAGAGGGAGGAACTAAAAACGCAGGTGTTAAGCCCGATAGTTATGGCTGGGGACATTATTGATCGATCGCACTATACCTTTCTGTGATTATGTGTGCTATGGTTGTGTTTTGAATTAAAAAAAACAGTTTATTTGTCAAATTAATCAGAGCAAGGCTCCCCAATTTACATTTTCGAGCACGAATAACCGGGAATTCAAGCAAAGTCCCTTAAACTGGAGCCTTAAACTTCCTTACAAACTTCTTTAAAATCAACTGTGCTGCGGCTTTTTCGTTGGTTTCTTCTAGATTCGCTCAAAAATGGTGAGTCCTATCGTTAAAGTTGGTCATGTAGCCGTTTTATACTTAAATAATACCGATTTTTTTTACAATATAGCGGCACACAAAATTAGCTTTTGTTTTTCATCAAAAATCAATGTTATGAATGGAAAATGAGTCGTCCATCCATAGAAGAAACTCTAATTTACGAACACATCAAATCTTGACCCTTTCAACGCTCTTGATCACACACAAATCCAAAAATTTAGGCGTATCGAGTACTAATCGAGCAGATATGGAATAACAATTTCGAGCAAAGATCACTTGGGTCGGTATGATACTGTTGGTCGTACTTACTCCTACCAACCTGTTGGATAAAAACATACGCTTAACCGACCTTTCCTGACCACTACCTAAACACTGGTGCAACGATTCAAATTTTACAAAAACCCTTTTTCTATATATTTATCATAAAATTTATTACATTGTTGATCGAAATGTGAGAATCCTGGTGACATAGGTCATGAGTGTATTCATATTTTGTATGTACAGTACAGTACTTGACTGGAATAAACATACCAAACTTTTTTTTTTCATTCATTTTAAGATAAAGTATAGTAATTCGTGTGATGGCATAAATCAATAGTAAACGTAGGCAAAAGACTCTAATTTTGTGTGAAAAATGCACATTTGCAACAAATTTCTCTTCATGAGATTCCGGATGTTTCATGTTTTGACGTTTAAGTGTTTTTTAACTGAGAATCACTCCAGTTAGCGAACCTCCAATTAAAAAAAACACTCCAGTTAAAACACATCCAGTTAGCGGATAATCACATTTTGCAACATCAAGACAATGCTATGAGAAAAGGTACCACCAACTGGCACAGTTTTGACAATCTGATATATCGGTGCAACATATTTTTTGTATTCTTTCTTGTTCCGATGTATACTGTTGCCAAAACTCTGTTATCGCTATTATAATTTTTCAAACCCCTAATAGGTAAAACGTACATAATTAAACGAAAGGAATAATATTCCTAGTTGTGACATGTGCTCATTAGGGTCGCTTTCCCACACACATTCACTAAAAATGTACGAAAAATGCCGCTACAAAGATTGCGCCACAACAAAACAATCCTCATCAAAGTGGTGGCCATCAATTCGTGCTAATAATGTTGTTAAAAATTAAATTATCATAATGGTCCCACCAAAAGCTGCAAAAAACTTTCCTGCATCCATGCCTAATGTCAAGCGCAGATAGCGAAAAGAAGAGACGCACGTCTCGACGATTAGACGCACTTTCGCGCCAATACGCTGCACGACGACGTTTAATTGCATAATTAGGAATGGAGAGGATTTTTTTTTCTTTCAGTATATTTCTTGCAAACACCTGAGGAAGCTTTCCTTTCGAGAGCCAATCGGTTACTTTCACCATCTGTCACCGTGTGTGAAATGGTGGAAAATCTGGCGGCGCGCTGAAAGCGACTCATCCTCTAAACGCTCGATCGTGAACAACGGCACGACTTTTCCTCCCATCGGTCGAGGGGGTTATACCGATAACGGTGGTGCTGTATGCAAAGGAATTATAGCACTTCCAGATAGTTTTATTTGCCATGTACTCTACAAAATCTAGCACCAGAGACAATTAAAGCAATCAATCATTAATGTATAGTAATACAATGCATAAGAAATGGTACACACATGCTTATTATTTCATTCCTGGTGCTTAGAACAATGTAAAATACGGTTGAAATCATTCCTGTCTCATATAGTGTTCGTGCCGGAAAGCCTCAATTCTATTGTCTTCCCAATGGAGCACACCTATACACACCTCAGATATTGTGTGTTTTATGTTCTATTTTCGGGAATCTCGAGTCTCTTCTACCAGTCTCTACTTTCCTAACGCCTTCCCCTAGCAATCCTTTGCTTCCTCACTCAACACACGACCACTAGCGTACAGGAACGTGGAGAATATTACTGGCAAGCTTTGTCGATTTCCAACTTAAGGGGTAAAAATCAAACCCTCCTGGGCGGTTTGCACGGAGGTTTGCCCCGCTAGCCAAGAGGCGCAGCCGGGCAGATACCCAGGAGAGAAATAGGGGGCAAAATTCGTATGCTTGACCGCGGCCGCACGTTTTAATTCTCTCACGCATACTAATATTCTCCCATGGTATATTGTTCTTGCTCGTCAGCCAGGAAGCCTCCCTCCTGCGCGCCTAACTTATGTGCCATTGTTTCACGCCCTCGTGGCTCCTCCAATGTTTTCTACCATCACTTCCGTTACGCTTCGCAAACAACTTCCAGCCGTATATACCGGGATGCGAATGGTACGATGTAAGGTAGCAGTGCCGGCGGCTCTGTGAACAAGTCAACGAGCACGAGCCTTTCTTGATATATTTGAGCGTGTGGTGAGGAACGGTTCTTTTTTTTATTTTTTTTTTTTAGGTAAGCATTCAAGTTTGATATTGTTCATGTTTTACAACAACAAAAATATATTTTCTTTTAAAAGTGGGTAATCTTTGCATATTTGTTTATATGGATCTAGTGTGATGCATCCGTATGCAAGCCCCGAGTTTGTACTATAGTTTTACTTTCCTTAAAACTTGTTTTTGCGAGTTTACAACCATACACACACACACACATACCCTACACTACATTCCAAAACGGACGACACACGGCCCTGTGTGACTGATTTAATTCTATTAGTTGTCTTTTCTCCTTAAATTAACCCCTCACCACACCGCAACGATAGAGAAGAAGTGAACGATAGCGAAACGAACTAATTCCAGAGCGGTGTAAATTACGAGTCTGGCGAACGAAATAAGTGCACAGTGTTCAGCCCCACCTACGCGATCACACTTAAGTGATTCAAATGGCTAAAGCGGCGTATGGAACCGAGAAACGTCGGCTAGCGTCGGTGGCTGCGGCGATTGTGCTGTGAGGTGGATTGAAATGTTATTGGAATTTCCAAGAAATATACTCACTAGACGTCACATTGAAAAGTACCCCAATGCAGCACGCTGGAATAGCATTGTTTAAGAGCATGTTGTCAAAGTTGCTTAACTTTACACATCAAACGCAATAGATCGTGACTGTTTCACGTTTCATGTGTACACAACGCGTATGAAAATGACGCGTTCGCACAAACGATTCATCAGCTTTTCAGAGCCTTGCTAGAGGTTCTGATGTCAATGCTAGACGATCACCATTTTAAACGCAACCCGTAAATCCTACTGATTTCGCGACAGCATGCGCTGTGCGTTGATTACAACGACATGTCAGTGGACTTTAGTCTAGGCGCTCGGATCTCGGAATTCTAGAAGAAAACAAACACCGTCCAAATGCGTTCTGTTAATATACCTTCTTTTAACATTCAGTGAAACGTCAAACATCGCGGCAAAAGTAAAAAAAAATCACACACACACCTCCTCCCCGAAAACCAGCGTATTCCTGTCTTTTCCAAAGCCAAAACGGTCAAGAGATAAGCGACTGGGACAAGACGTTTGGAAACGTAAGAAACGATGGAGTCGAAATCGCACCATACAAACCACCACCACAACGTCAGTCCGAGCTTGCTTATCGCCCCCGAACCAGCCTCCAGCGGCGAAAATAGCTGGACGCGGTTGGAAGTTGCATGTGTGGCATATGGTTGCGGTGACCTTATCGAGAGGTGACCGGAGGTGTGGTCGCGCGTAATCGTGACGCACACAAAACGTACCTTCTCCTCCTCTCTCATCGAACGGCAAGCAAATGCGTTGCAAAGATAGTGCCCAATTGGGCCCGAACACAAACATAGAGATGAAAATGGCATTTTGTTTGGCACTCCAAAACCACTCCAACGAAGAAATGTGTACGAGGTTTTATTTAACTAATCCAGCATACATGATCACTCTGAAAATTTGAGTGTATCGCCCCCCTTCTACTTCAAAAGTCGGGAGCGGACGGTATATAAATAAAAAATTTCCAATACAGTACAGACCTTCAATTTAAACGGACCAGCAATGTTGGATTCGACGGGTCGGTACACTAACAACCTTTAAGATAAGCCGTGACTAATTTAGATTGTGCCAGAAATCCCCACACAGAAGGCATTATTAAGCTTTTTGAATGATGTGTCACTTTTACAACTGGCACATAAATATCTGGACTTCAATCCACTAGCCATGGATTCCTATCAGAGCTGTAGGAGGGAAGTAGAAATCCGCACCCAGTTCACAAAAGGTACGGCGCAAGGGAAGTACAGCGTACAGCGCGAATGATAGATAACGGAAGAATCGAATAAAAGAAGTCTATTTTTAGATGACCAAAGAACTCCCAAATCAACCGTGCGATAAGCGAAGCCTTGTGGAAGAAGACGGGGCTCGGTGCGATAACTGCTGCTCGATCGCCAATCAATGATTTAACATTTTTCGGCCCCCAGCCATGCCCCGCCACCTCTTACTAACGGCTGGCCGGATCGAAGGACGCATATCACAATCTGATGGATCGGACCCGTTATCAGCCGACGGTGTGCTTTTAGCTTTATACTGCCAGTCGTATAATGATTTGTTGAAATTTGCAAGAGATTAACACGTCTTCATAAAACGGGAATCATACCCAGTTTTCCTGGTATCTGGTCTTCAGTTTTTGATTGAATGGTCAGGTAGTGTAATGCGTAACACACTACCGACCAAAATGAAACCCTCAGCAAAAGTCGTCACTTACCTTTGAAAAACTGCAGCCTGCCACCGTGCGCCGTCGTGCCCGTCGCAGTAGCGGAGGAGGAGCCGGTTCCATTCAGCACGGCTCTTCCGCCAGCATTGACCGCTCCGACGGCTTTACTGGCTGGTTTTGCTGGAGTGCTGGTACTGCTGCTGCTGCCGCCGTTGGTGGCATTATTCCGTTCATTGGATGCGGCCGCTGCCGCGATCGACTTAAGTGCTCGCTCTTTCGGATGCACCACGCTGGAAAAGTTGGACGAGACGGGCGATGCCACCGCAAGCGATTGAACCGGCTCGGCCATCGGCTCGGACTTCGGTGGAGTGGATTTGGCTGGCCCGTCCAAGGACGACGGCGACAGGGAAGCTGCATTGGAAGAGCTTGCACTTGAGAGGGGTGATCCGTCCAGCGAGGGGCTCCGCTTAAGTGTGGGAAGTGGCGACCGGATTTCGCCATCTGTCCGTCGCCCCGTTTTTCCTTCGCCAGCAGCAGGTGTGCTGCTTGCTTCCTTCGGTGACGAACCTGCCGCTGCCGGAGTTGGTTTTGCACCGTGTCCGCTCCCGACCTCAGAGCACGGTGATGACGATGGTGCCGGAGTGGCAGCAGGTGACGACGACGCGGGAGATTTTGCCTCTTCCTTGACCGGTACTGCAGCAGATCGCGGGGGAGTCTTCTCATCAGGGCAGCTAAAATTGGCCACCTGGTCCGACATGTCGGCGTTGCATTTTGTCAATATTTGGCTGAGGATTTCTTTGTGCTGCTGCTGCTGCCCGAGTTCAATCGATTCGGAATGGCGCGCGGCAACGTAACTGCTGGCGGTCGGTTGTAGATCTTGCGATGCCGGCGAGGGGTTGATAACGTACATGGCGTCACTGACGGCACACAACAATCGCGCACGGCGGCCCCGGCGGATACCGGAAGGACACACGACTGACTGGTCGCTTCTAGAGCACCGAACCCGTACGTGGTGGTTGATTGCACATGCACCGGATGCACTGAATGCCAGATTGCAATCGCTGAGCACGGATAAAGGTGGACAGGCAAAGCAATACGCTGCTGTCGTTGTATTTCGTCTTCATTTCTACTCAGCTTTTATTACCAACCTGACCGATGGCCAGTGTGGTCTGCAACCTTTTCTGATAGCTAGTAGTAACAATCGAGATCGTAATTACGTTAGCCAGCCCTTGACAGTGTCATGTAGTCTTGGATTTCTCTCTCTATCTCCCTTTGTTGGTGTTGTTGTGCTCTTTCCCACGCACACGAGTAGTAGTTACAGGTCTAGTTTTATAAAAATGAGCGAATCTTTTTCATTTTGTTTGGGAAGCAGGAATATAATATACGTCAAATTTAATGGTGCTTATCTGTTGGTGTGCAAGTTCAATTTTGTGTCCTCTGCATTTCCTTCACTCTTGTTCATTAGGCCATAATTCGCATCAATTTTCAGGCACTCGGGTGGAATCGCTTGAAAAGGTAAATAAATGGCCGTCTGTGTATTGTACGAATCGTTGGCTACGTGCTCGTTCGAATAGATTACTCCTGTTCTGACCATTTACACATACAAGCTGTGTAGCGGTACACTTTCTCACATATCAGGACGAAACCCATCCTCCTCGCTTTAGGATCATTCACACACTGATATGCAATGCCGTCAATTGCCTTTGCTTTAGCGCAAAGCTTGTCGCCGTTTTCGATTGTACACTCGTCGTTGTCCCAGGAAACGCTGGAATGTGTAAGTGTATGCGTTGCTGCTGCTTAATGGTGCTTCTTTTGCGTGGCCTGCTGCTACTCATTCAAACCCCAAACGAAACACCTTATGCTAGTGTCTTTTGCACTGCTGTGACGTTCAAGCCGTGGACATGAACATTCCGAAACGATTGCAATTAATAAGCACCCTCTGTAAACCGGCAGCGAGGAAGAGTGGGGAGGATGCAGTCTGGCGTGTGGCAGGATGTAGTTCCAACCTCAAGATGAACATTCGCCCCCAGGTCGTACAACTGCAGTGCAACGGATGCTGCTGCTGCCGGTCTACACGACACACCAATGCAGTAGAACGATTTCCGCACGTCGAGTGCTGATTTCTAAGTACGGTGTGAGAGAGAAGGAGGGAAAAAGATGGATAGAGAAAGAGAATATTTAGAAAAAATCATAACAACGTTCAATAAAAAAGATTACTGCAAAATGAATTTTAATGATAAAATAGGTAGCAAAGTAAAGCAAATTCCTTCAGTTTTAGCTTTTAATATTTTGTTTCGGCCGCGTGAAAGGCCATGCAGTTGTGATTGTCAAGAAATAAACAAAATTAAAACTTTAACAAAGGAGGCAACCGTTCTCCCCGGCTCTGACCACCCATGTGAATAATATATTTGTTTAATGATAACTTGCATTTTAAAACTCGACGTAAAATATTTGTATACTTATTTTTTATTCGAATGCCCATTGACAAATGGAAAAGCTAATAGTTTAGATAAATCGATTAACATTTCATTCATTATACTTACCAAAACCAAAGCACATCGTTGATGATGGTGGAGATCAAATTCGATGCATTTCGTTTTTTATAGAAATATGGTCCCCATCGTGAAGAATCCTCTCTGAGCTTGATCTGTAGAAACTTTCGTTGCTACCACTAGCTACCATCCGTACACTTAGATGACTATTCGCCGGAAGTGTGGTTAAGCTTTGTCGAACGCGTTTGTCATTGGGCTTACTGCGGTCACTATAAATTATTCCTGCTGTTCACTGGTGAATGAGTGCTTCCCTTTTCTTAGATGTGCCACTTTAAGCAGGGCACTTTTGTAAAACGTTTCCACCAGCAATGTACATGAACAGACGGGGACACACGAAATTGAACAATAAGAAAAACGGTTTGCTCGCCACATCAACACAGCACGCGTAGGCACAGAGAACTATGAGTGCGATTTTGTAAACTGAACTTTATCGGATGAATGTGTGGCACTATTTCTTGACGATAAGTTGCACAGCAGCAAGCATTCACATTGTAATTATCACGACGTTACACTACCTGTTTGCACAAATAAAAACTATTCTGGATAAGAGAAAAATGGTTAAACACGAATTAATTCCATGATACACACACACACACACGATTATGATTAGCACACACCAATGGAAGTACGTATGCTTATGGACTAAATTTAAGTGTTTCCGCGTGATAACAACAAAATGAACATGTTCTTGCCACCTTCCTGCTTCTAACAGCTACGTACGTCTCACAGAATTGTGAGGACGAAGCAAGCACACTTGGGAAAAAAAACTTTCGCTACCTCACCGAACGACACGCACACACATGAAACGCCCTAATAGGATGCACAGAAACGCATACATACATCCGACTATCCCAACCTCTGTGCATCCAACAGCAGCAGCAGCAACCGCTGCTCACACTTGGTAAGCTACCTAATCGATTGTTCGTCGTAGTGGGCCTCGGTTCGAAATTTTCACCTGTTTTCCATGGACGAACTAACGAAAGAAAAAAACTAACTCGAACTAACAAATCGAGCACAGCCACACTACCGAACACTTCCAACACCCATAAAAGCACCGACATTCCCACACGGAGATTCACCCCGTGCATTCGCCACCGTCCTGCAGCAAGCCACCTGTCAACTCGATTGTTTTCGTACAAACATTCACGCACGCACACACTCAGATCCACACACAGGCGCACACACACGTAACCTGTTTAGTCTATCTCTGCTACACGCCTGAAGGCAAGACGGCACACGGTTTTGTAATGGGAACGTCGTTTTGCGATCAAAACAATGCATAAATGACTAAAAGCGAGAACAAGCAGCAAACAATGTGTGCTAAATCACCATCGACCCTTAACCAGCACACTTCGACAGCTTTTGTGTTGCTTCTTTTACTGCTGCTGCTGCTGCTGCTTGGATTCACATTTCCAATCAAAGCATGCGCGCGCGCACTTGTTGGATACCGTATATACATACACACACACATACACATACCACAGATACAACGTATTTACGAAAGTTTTGCGTCTTCCCCGATCCCGCCTTCACCCCATTTTTTACACCTTCCTTGCGGGTGTATTTTCACCCTCGCTGCTAGTGCTTTCTTTACGCTTTGTAGCAGCAGTGCCCAAAACAAAGCGGTAAAACGTCCAGCAGTGCAAACACAAGGAACTAAATCTTACCAACGATAGGACGATTTAACAGGTGTAAGCGACACATGATATGGTCCAATTGTCCTGTTTTTCACGCTATCACCAAATATATTTGTTAAATATATTCGGGTTCCTCAAACCAAACAGATATTACACACATTAATCTCCTACTGGCGACGGACGAAATTGCGACAAACTGACCGATTCGTTATGATCCAAATTTCTCGTGGGAGTTTCCGGTGATCATGTTTCCTGCATTCCACGGCGGTACACTCTATCAACGAATGCAAGACACAACATATGTGCAAGCGTGTGCGTGAGTAAATACATATACATGTTGCTTATCCTCTCGCTTCGGGGACAATTTTCGGTACCTAAAACGCCATCGTCATCATCATCATCATCATCATCGTCGTCACATCGTCGTGGGCTCTGATAGTGAGAAGCATGTGCGAGCAAACAGGAGCAGGATGACAGCGAGCCAAAGCACAAGAACGAGAAGGAAAGAAAGCGTGCCTTCCTTAAAAAGATAGCAGCCGCGAATAAACCACTAACCGAAAGAGACGAACCGGTTCGCAGTTTCGTGGATACAACGCACGCGATGCTGCGCTCACACCACACTTGTCCATGATATATTCCCTCCGCAATCTTCCAACCCCCCGACAGTCCGGCAACCACACCGTTTCCGGCGGGCAGCCATCACCGTGATCACATCTTCCCCGACGCCGTCTCCGTTCAACAAGTTTCCAACACATTTCACAGAGGCTGCCCCCAACACAGCCGCGGTTGTCTAGTTGGCCAGTCAACAACACATGATCATTCTGCCCGACTCGCCATTGCCACGAAATACTTCCTTCAGCTCACGCCCTGTTAGGCCAACTTGGAGAAAGGATGATTCAGTGGCAAGCCAACGAACAGACCGACGCATTCCGGATGCGCTCCTGCGCGGTGACTTTTAGTGACTTTAAAGCGCGAATAAAACAATCATTCTAAACCACAACTAATCCTTCCACCATCATAACCTCCCCACCAATCCTTGTTGTCGCCCCTCACGGTGAAGCGGATCCCTCGAAGGGTGCATTCGCTCCTGTCACCGGGATATTCACCGCTCACCAGCTCCGTTTCTCATTGCGTGAGAATTTTGCGCTCACCATACGAGTGAATACCGCGAGCTAAAGCGAGATAGCAGCAAGCCAACATAGCAATACTCTTTCTCGCTCACCCTCTCCACACAGTTTCCTCGACATTGTACAACCATGGAAGGTGAAAAGGAATACCAAATGAGAATGAAAGACGCACTTACACACACACACACACACACACACACACCCATACACAGAGCCACATACACGCAGGTACCCAGGATGGCATGGAAAAGCAAAAGTAAAAACACACGATTTTATATCCACCGCACATATCTCAGCGAGCACACACGCACACTTGCAAACAGACCGTTCCTACACGCACAACCTGGCACGCACGCATACGGTGAGCCGCCTACTGCTGCTACACTGCCGTACGAATTCTTTCCGTTTTCCGTTAAACACACGGATTCTTGACGGTGACGTTTGTCTCGTTCGCTCAACTATCGGCCATTCCTTTTTCGCAGCAGTGGCCCGGGTCCGCTCACGCCGTCTTCAGGCACCTCATTATTCCACCTTCACGTATTATTCTCCAATTCATTCCCGTTTGCTTCTGCTTTGGAGCTCTCTGCGCTCACATTGATAATGCCCGATGATGCCGCCGCTGTTGGTGTAGGTTTTGCCACATCCCCACATACTCCTACAAACCCGTCCTGGCATGCCACGACCAGCCCTGCCCTGCCCTGCTCTGCTGTTCCCGCTGCTACCACGATCAATCGCTTCCAAAAGGGAAACTTCCTTCCGACATCGTCATCCGATCGGTGTGTTCTTGGACGGCAGACACACACCTTCCTCTCGCAACTGCCATAAGTATAGGAAGTCGTCGAGGAATGGGGAAGGGGTGGAGGAGGGAGGGGTGGGATGGAAATATGTGAGAAGCGGCCGTTTTGCCGGAATCGGTTCACCACTCACACCACTCCTTCGGCAGGAGTAGCCTGCAACTTAAACCCATTCTATGCTGCCTTCTTTTTCGCTCGTCCGCCGTTCGTCCCGCTTTTGCCCACAAGTGCTTTGCTAGGTCGGATCTTTTTAAATCAAATGCCGAACCACACCATTACCTCCACTCACTTCTCCCTGCTCACACCTAAGCGCGCACAGACACACACACATACACACTCAAGAAACCGAATTTGAAACGTCACAAACAGAAACAACAAACATGGCACCGTTGGAGGAACGGGGCGAGAGTTTACGCGACGCGGCGGGCGACGGCTGGTGGGCAACGACGGTGTCGAATTATTCGCGCATCACGGTGCAAAACTGAACGTAGAACGACAGAACCGCGCGTTCTCATATTTTGCCTACGCATTTTTCCCATTTTTTCTTTTTTCTTTCGTTGAGGTTTCACATTCTATAGCTCACACGCACACATACGCGCGCACACACACACACACGTAGCGCCGGCTCTCGTGTACAGTGGCCGCTGCAGACGACGAGAAAGGGCAACGCGCAAAGGGACTGCCCGTCTGCATCGAACGCCAAAACACACATACACACACACACCTAGCAACGCCAGCACACGCACACAGTGGTAGCGACGGCGACTACCGTCAGTTGATCTCGTCGATCGTCTCTCCAACGTCCAAAGGCAGGCCGTGGAATCCGTTGAAACAAAACGAGAGCATTAAGTTCGCACCATACTGTCGCATTTTATGGAACCAAACTTCGGATGATTCTTATCCATAGGATAAAAAAAACTATCCACTTCACGGGACGAAAATACTGTTTTCAAAAGTAATATTTCATGTTACTTTCCGTCAATCATAGTATCCAGACCGTTTTGTTTCGCTCTCTCACTCTCCCTCTCCCTTCCCCACATTCGCCCCTAGTGAGTTGTTACAAGTGAGAGCGCTGCTACGAAACCAAATGATAACTTCTCACTGTGGCCGATCTTTCAGTTACTGTTCATACGCTCGGATGATTGCTTTGTAGAATGTTTTGTTGCAGCACAGTAAATGCACTAAACCACCACCATTGCACTGCACCGTCGTTCGGATATCTAACGTGCACATATTGATATTACATGCCATTCACATCGTTCCACTACTATTCGCGAGAGATTCATGAACGATTGCAAGAGGGAGCGAGCAATAGAATCGAGTGAGAGATTTGACAGCCAAGCTACAGCAAACACAACGTAGTTTCTTTTCACTTTTGCACCCCGTTCTTCGCAATGAGTTGGAATAATTCCCCGAGCCACTATTGTTTTTTTCTTCACATTTCCTATCCTCAATTATGAGCATGATGTGCACCACATTTTTTCGCTTTCGAGTTGCTCTACCGTAAAACTATCGTCCCCACATTTTCGAACCGTAAGAATACATCTGATTTCTACACAATTAAAAACACAGTTCGCAGCGCACTTACACCGTCCGGATCGATGCTTGCGATAGCCGGAGTAAACGGCAACTATACGGAATCCAGGCGAGCGACCTGTACACGACGGCAGACACAAAAAATACCGTCCGTCCTTTCCCTCGGATGAAGCGAGCGCGTTTCTCTGGAAAAGCTTTCCACAACACAACAAACGTACACTGGCGCTGGCAGCAACCCGTCTCAGCCGTGTGCGTTGGCAAAAGAGAGCCAACACCGACCGAAAGGTTCTTCTCTTCCTTTCGTGTACGTTTGAACTGGCGCCGTGCAAAAGAGATAACACCGCCCGACGACGAGTGAACACTGCCGCTCATTCGTTTTTGTAGGCGACTCGCTCCAGTACGAGATGGCGCAATCGTGAGAGCCGTTCGGCGGAGCGAGATGCACCGATTATTCCCACGTTGTGACTCTCAAAACGCGTAGCTGCCATTTTATGTTTTCAATCTGCTTTGCGCCCGTTTTCGACTGTAGAGAGAGCAGGAAGGCAAGAGAGTGCGCGAAAGAGAGCGAGTGAGAGAAGTGTGTGAGAAGAGAGCGAGAGAGGGTTCATTTCAGGCGCACGCATCGGCAATCCGCTATAGCAACGTAGGACGATGAATTTCCCATTCTCTCCCATTTGATCCAGCGTGTTGTCTGATGTTGGGAAAATTCCCATCGGCGTGGGAAACTGTCGCTTAACGATCGCCGTTGAGCGTGGGAAAAGGGAATTTTGAGAGAATGTTTAACATTTTACAACGGTCAACGGTTTTTCATTGGCCAACGAAAGTTACAAACGAGTCCAATCACTTCAAGCAATCAAATGTTTAATAGAAAAAAATGCAAATGGTTACAAAACAAAGTGGTTGGTTCTTTCGATTTCTCTATAGCGCTAGATTGCAATGAAAGAAAATGTAGAAGAAAAAAAAACACTGTCGCTGCCGCTAAGTTGAATGAAATTTCAAGGTGTTCCACACTTATTCCGGGAACCATGGTTAAAACCAAAAGAACGTAAAACAATTTCATTTAATCCATTTCCAAAGAGCGGCTTGTGTGCGGATGGATGATATTTCTTTCGATCGGCCGGCGGGAAGTGCTGTTTCACTCTATCATATCGAGAACGAACGATGAGAAGCACACGACAGAGCGAGAGAAGAATGTTTCTCCCACGGTTTTCGACTGCCGGTTCACTCACATGGTGCAAACAATTTTTCTCACCCTTGTACGCGCTTCTGACTCACTGCGATGACGATGCCCAGAATGGTGTGCGTGAGCGAGTGAGTGAGAAAGAACATCAAGCCTCAACCGTGTACGAACTACAACGTATGCAGTTGAATGTTCAGAACACTATTCCATGGGGCAGACATACGAATTTTACTGCTTTATTCTCGTTAAGTACAAATCTTTTGGGTGGATTTTAAACAGCGCATGAAGAACTTTCCCCAATTTATCTACTACATATTGCATCAAGCATGGTTTGTGAACCTGTTTCTCCTAGCATAACTATCCTTTTCTCTTTCACACCCTTTAGATGCAATAGAACCGGCGTAAATAGACAGGCGGTTCGTTATTTCCTTCCGCTACCAGCATAGATGCACTTCCTGTGTCACTATTTCCGAAATAGGCCTGATTTTATAACGTGTATCTTTGTGTGAGTGTTGGTAGCTTTAAAGCGATTGTTTAAATTTCCTCTGTCTTCAAACACAGTAGTAGTACGTTTCCTGTCAGTGTAGCTGCATTTAGTTGCGCGAAACCGAAAAAAATAAATAAATGCATATATCGTCCAACCGACAACAAAAAAAAACCCCGAATGCAAGAAGGGCCAAAAAACTTCTTCTTAACGGCCAGACTCGAAGGATCCCAGGAAGTGATACCATTTCCCATTTCCTTGCCCGCCCTTGCGCCGTTTCCGTTGCTCAGGCATGGTCGGAGCTGTGGTTGTGTGTGAGTGTGTGTGTCTGTTTTTTTTATTCGCTCCGAATGTCCATACCGCTATTAAAACCGCTTCCTATTTCTCCCATTCCTGCTGCACAGTCGGTTCATTGCACGGGAACAAAACGCGACTACGAAAAAGGAAGCGCAGTCAATGTGTGTACCGAACGATGTTTGCTGTGTGCATGTGTGCATACGTGCGCGAACAGAGCCAGCAAAAGCAAACGAGAAGGAAAGCGACCAAAATGATGCATCAAGAGAGATGCGCGAATGCATCTCATCTTCCCATGCCACTGTTGCAAACCCCCAGAATGGTGTGTGTGCGTGTTCTTTTTGCTAGTTTTGTTATTGATTTTATTTTCGCCCTTCTGCCCTTCTCGCCTTCGCCTTTTCCTTCATTTGCTTTACACGGTTTCATCTTTTTTCTTCTCTCTCTCTCTCTCTCTCTCTCCCCTTCTCGTTTCCACTCATCACCATGGTGATTCGAAAATTTGGTTCCCATGCAAAGCACTTTCTTCCCAGGGTCTGCTCTGCATCCCTTTTAGCAACGTTTCCTTCCCAGGGAGGTGTGTTCGCTTGTTTTCTCTGGCCCATCATAATCGAACAAACTAGCTCCTGATAAGCTCATCTCGGGGGTTTGAAATCGTGTTTTTTTGTTTTGCCTTCACAATAAAGCATGAGAATTTGTGAGTCCATCCAGCAACCGTAAGTTTTTGAACACCAAGCACAATATGAATATATTAATATATGAGTATAATGTTGAACACCAAGCACAAAAAGTGGAAATAAAGGGTGTAGAGTGGGAAAGGTTTCAGTATGTTTATAATAAAATAATTGTAGTTAAATTTATCAAAACAAAAGTTCAAGTAAAACGTTCAATAGTATCAGCTTTAATTACTATTATCACAGTTATTGAAATGATTATGAAAAGTTCAGTTTTTTTTAACATTCTATAGATGACACAGGTAGTGGTGGGTCATACGATTCATTTCTCGACCCGACCCGGAGTCGGGTGCGAGCCAGTCGGAATCGATTCCGACCCGTGGGTGCAGCGGGTGTGCCATGTGGCGAGTCGCAATGAAATCCAACCCGCGGGTGCAACGAGTTCGAGTCGACCCGAATGATGAGTAGGTGCAAGAAAGCATAAGCCACTCCAACCCGTTGGTGCAGTTCGGGTCGGGTATTGAACCTACCTAGACTCGACCCGACCCGAACTCGCTGCACCAACGGGTCGGAGTCGCTTATGCTTTCTCACACCTACTCATCAGTCGAGTAGACCCGAACTCGCCTTGGCCCATTCCGACCCGAACTCGTTGCACCAACGGGTCTCGAGTCGCTCATGCATTCTTGCAGCTACCGGAGTCGTTGAACCTACTTGTACCTTTCGGGTCGACTCGAACGATTCCGGGTCGCTTACGGATGGCTTTCGGGTCGACCCGCTCATCACTAGTTTGCATATGTTGCTAAAGTAATTTTTTAGAGGCATGAGACACAATGGACGTAAAATATGAACCTGCAAACAATACAAGATCACGCGAGTTAGCACACAAATTAAACAAACAAAAACGTTACAAATTATCGTATCTCAACTGATAAACTTTCTCAACAGTGAAAACAGCTTATAGAAAAACGAATGTGGATCAAATGTACTCGTTCCGAAATAATTGCATACAATTTGCATACCAAACAAAACAAATACTTTTCTTTTGTTGCAGTGTATTCTTTTTCGTATTGTTATCATATAAAGGATTACAACTGAGAGCTTTTAATGTCTAACAGATTAATAATTGTTAATGCTTCCATACTCCTGCTATCATTAAGGCAATTCTTCTATGTCAAAAAGTGTAAAAAAGAACTCTCTTATATAGTACGTGATAATAATTCTGTTAAAAAAAGCAGCCTGGCCTTCTTTCCATCGATACCACCAAAAGAACGAAGCAAAGTTAATATAGAAACATCAATTAGTAAACATAACTCAGGACAAAGTCTAAAAATAATAATATATGAGATGCTAGGTACATCCATCCTCTTATTTTCCGGCCGGCCTAAATGGGTCGAACCTTCCGAGCCTTTCACTGCTGCTGGTCTCGGTGTTTCATCTGCAGCTCAAATCGACGATTCGTGCGTACGCCTTTCAAAATCTTCAATTGTTTTGAGCGCAGTTGCTCAACCGGATGTCCTCCGACAGCGCTTGTGATCGCCGCTCCCGAGGCCCCAGCAGAGGCGGCACTTGTATCAGGTGCAATATGTTTCGGTTTAAATGTTGCCTGGAATTGCTTCAATCGGTTAGCCATCTTATCCGCATCACTTCGGATGGGCTTCTTGGCGGTGGTACTGGTTGCCGTTGTCGTGGACGGCACATGACGATCAGCCGCACCAGGTGCCTTTACTGCGGTTGACGTTGAGGGTGCTCCCTTGATACCTGACACGAACAGCCCTGCCGAGGGTACTGGTATGCCCCCACCACCAGCTGATTTGAAAAGGAAAGGTTTCGTCGTGGATGATGATGCTTCTTTTTTGCCCGATAATGGTGCTATAAGAAAGAGACATAACGGTAAAATTAAATCTGCCTAATGTCCATTTTTATCATCCTACGTGCCCCGCCGCCCCCACTTACCTTCAGCTGTGCTGGAATCATTTGTAGCGACAACGGGTCGCGCTGGAATCTTTGTTGCCGGACTGGCCGATGCGAGTATATGTTTAGCTCGGGTCTCTTTGCGCTTCATGAAATCTGCGATCGATTCCATGCGATTGAAATGGTTTGCGTGAATGTTTTTAAAGTTCGGCAACTTGCTGATCTTGTTGTTTCGCTTCAGATCGGATGATTTATGCTCAGACAGTGAGCGCTTTCGTGGCTTGCGCAACTTTTCCCCGATGCTTGTGCCATGACTGCTCTCATTTCCTTCTGCTCGTTCTTGCTGCTGCTGGCCCTGCAAGCTTTTCTGTACCAATCGTTCGTCGATCGTTTCGACCAGCACGGTGCTGTTTGCCGGACTATGAAATGTAACATTTCTTTTCATTGTAGTATCGACTGCACTGGTGGATAGTGATCGTTTACGACCTGCTCGCTGCAGCTCCTCTTGTGTTTCGTGGGCTTCTTCATCTAACGATACCACGAGTTTGGGCGTACTTGTCACACTGCCACCTTTTTCGCTCCGCAGAAGTTCAGTGTTCTTCTCGTTGCAAAATGCCGCCACCGCCGGACTGTCCATAATTTCAATAATTTCCGGTGGCTTATCCGGTGAGCATTTGTCCGCTGATGCCTGTACAGCTGATATAGATTCTGGCGTACGTGGCGTAGCAGCAGCAGTTGCTGCTGCAGCAACAGCAACCACCGGGCGAGGAGTGTCGGCCGTTATATCAATGACAGGAACACCGGAAGACGACGACACCTGGTTCGGTTTTACGGGTGAAAACGTTTCATTCATTTCATTGACGGCAGGCATGGTTACTGTCGATGGATTCGACGAAGGGTCAGTAGATTCTTCCAACATCGACGCATCGCTAGCCTCATGCGTCGGGGATGGGTTTTTGATGCACTCAGCGATATTGTTCACCTGATCTTCCAAATATTCGATTCCTCCAAATGAGGTATTCACTAGCATCTCATCATCTTCCGGTGTCGCAACCTTTGATATGACATTTGCTGTGGGAACACCTTCGGACACTCGCTCTGACCCAGGCTCCTCAACGACAGCATTTGGAGCCGACTCATCAACATTATTCTCGGGGACGGTTTTGCAATCGTTTGTAGTGTTCATTTCATTATCTGTTGCGGAATTTGTTATGCTCTCCAGTGTTTTTTCAACTGTAGAAGTTTCTTTGTTTTGCTGCTCTAGCGAGGTTTCAATCAATGCCGCACCTTCACCTTCAACGTGCTGTTTGATCGTTGATTCTGATCTGTAATAAGATGATACATTTAGATAATACATTAATTTGGTACTTCAAAAGTAGAATAGACTGGACTCGCTCCTATTAGACAAAATCGTTTATTTGTTGCCATAAATATTATTATCATTAAATCTCTACATTATTGCTAGTACCATCGAGATCTGTGCTAGTGGCGGCTTCATGCCATGGTTAAAACATTAATACTAATTACTTAATTAGTAAGAATAATATTGTAAAAAAATAATATTGCAATTTTTCCATACATTTAAATTTCCAATCAAAAGCAATATTTAAGAAAATAGTTATAATTATACAGTTTACAATCAGTAACTACAATTACTATTTCATAATCAGAAACTGAGTATGTAATCAAGTGAAATAATATATATAAATTTAAAATATTCTTCTTCTTTATGGACCATTACAGGCTTGCTAGAGTTATTATTCACGTCACTGTCCGAAAGCAATCATTAAAAATGTAATGTATAAATTGACTTAAAACAAAGAACTCCATTTAGCAACATCGTAGTAAACTGCCCTTAAGATAGCTGCAGACCAAACTTACCGTTCTGCTTCTGAGATGACATTATCTATTTTATCAGAACTCAATATGTCGCCTGTTTTGCCCGATGCTTCACCGTCCGGTCTATTGGGTTGTTCGTCTGAGATTACAGGTGCTGTGTCAGTTTGCTGGGAGGAGGGTGATTCATTTGTCTCTACGGGCGCTATCGACTCAACATTGTGTTCCGGTTTCTCTTCTTGTGCATTAATTTCATCCTCCTGTTTCTTTGAATCCATTCCCACTTCAACAATGTCTGCCCTTGAAACACTATCCCCATCCTTGAAGCAATCTTCCTGCTCTATACCTTTCCCAATCTGCTGTTGTTCTTCATCGACCGGTGCTGGAGGTGTTTCATACTCCGTTTCTAATTTAGTAGCAGTGTCTATGCCCGATTCAAGAGTTTCTTTCGTTACTACATTCGGTTCTTCTGCTTGCTTCGTTCCTACGTAAACATTAGTTTCCTCAGCAGATACCCCTTCAACAGATACACTATCACCCCCAGCTTCGCCCTTTACTGCAGAATCCTCAGCAATTTCCATTTGTAAAGAAACACTTCCCTCCGCAGCTATTTCCTGTTCGACAGAGGGTGTCGCTTGTTCAGTTTCTCCCTCTTCTGGTGTCAATACAGGAAGCTTCCCTTGAGCGGACGGAACGGCAACCTTCGATTTGCGCCCAGAGGATGGTACATCATCTGCATCGAAAAACTTTTTCGGTATTATTTTCCGACCAGATCGACTGCTGCTGCCATCCTCCACTGTTTTGTCGCGTTTTGGTGTTACGCTTTCGGTAGCCTTGGCATCGCCTTTTAATTTTGCACTTTCTACCAACGGCATTTCCTTTGCTGTCGTAGGTTTACCAAAACCAATAGAAGTACGGAGGATGACCGGTTCCGTGCCGATCTGGACACAATCCGTTTGGTCGCTTGAATGATGGTGATCATCCACACCTCGTCTGGTTATAAAATCATTTTGCTTCCGCTCCTTAACCTGTTGTGGGTCAATTTCCACGGGAAGGGTGGAGGCTTTTTTCGCGATTTTTGCTGACAACGGTACGCTCTTGGATGGTGTGCCAGTGGCATTAGTTTTAGCGGTTTCACTTGCATGTTTCTGTACGGTACCGTCTACGCCGCTAGCTTCATCCATTTTTTCATCGATTAATGTAGGGGAAAAGGAGCCTGTGATGTGGACAAAGGAGTCACTATCCCCATCTTCAAATCCAAACATTTTCTTCGGTTTGATTTTTCTTCCGGATCGTGAAACCGTCCCATCGGGGGTATTTTCGATTTGGACTGATTCTGCAACACTGTCCAATCCGCTGCTTTGCTTTGGTGTTTCCACCTTGGCAGAGGCACTACCCGTGTTCTTCTTTTTTGTTGGCGACAAAATCGTCTCGATGGATGCTTCGTCAGTGCTATCAACCTTTCTTTTCCTTCTACTATCGTTCAAAGCTTTACCATCCGACACAGTCGGTTCCATTGTCATTTCAAACCCAAACACTCTTTTTGGCTTAATTTTTCTGCCCGAACGTGACAGAGCCTCTTCGGATGCGAGAGATGGGTCCTTTTGAATTGCGGAATCAGGTTTATGTGATGCACTGCACGTCGAATCCGTATCCGAAATCTGTTCTTCAGATAGTAGTTTCTCCTTTTTGTCCAATCTACGGCCGGGAGTTTTTGTGACACGTTTGGATACGTTCACCTCTGACAAATCATTGTCAGTGTCCACAACAGCATCCATCTTACGACGGCCTGGTGTTTTGGGGGCCACTTGCTCCACAATGGCACTTTCAGCATGCAGCACATTGACGACCGATTTTCCAACCCTGCGCCCCGGTGTTTTCGGTACCACTAGCTCCAAAGTAGGACTTTCCTCACGCGATAGTTTTGCTGCTACATTTATCGTGGATCTACCAGCACGCCGTCCGGGAGTTGGTGCAGCTTTTATGTTATCTTTTGCATCCGTTTCCGACCCGCTCTTCCCATCTTTGTCAACTGCTACCGCCTTGGGACGGCCCAAACGGCCAGGAGTTTTTGGCGGAATTGTTTCGGCAGTCGGTGGACTGTCAGTGCGTAATGTTTTTACAGCGGAACCACCCATCAAAGATTTGGCTGCTCGTTTCCCTGGAGTCTTCGGGAGCGATTGCAGTTCCGGCACAGGGCTTTCCGGTCGTAAAGCATCGGCCGCCTCATCGCCAAATAAAGCGGTTGCAGCTTTGCGTCGGGGAGTCCTAGCCGCCAACGCTACACTCTTCTTTTCTGCTTCCGGCTCGTCCGGCACTACGGATTTGGCGCGCCGTCCCGGTGTCTTCCGCTGCTTTGCTTCGTCTTCACCAGCGTTGGTGCTGACTGCCGCCTTGGCCGGAGTTTTAGCTCGCCCGGGAGTTTTAGCAGCCTTAACCTTGGTTGGCTCTTCTCTTTCCGATACAAGTATTTTGCGAGGACTGGTTAACACCTCACTCTCGAATTCCATCAACTTGACAGGGACTTTTATTTTGCGTCCCGATTTAGAGATACCAGCACCCTCGTCGACCGTGGATGCACTTGGCTTCGGCTCCTTTGGCTCGTCCCGTTTCGGTGTGCCCGCTGGTTCTTTCACTGCTTTTCTGGCCGACGTAATGGTTTTGCGTGAGCGTCTTACCTCTTCCGGCGAAGCTGGGTCTTTTGCCGCTGCCCGCTTTCCGGGTGTACCGGCTGCTTCGGTGTCTTTCTTTGCCCTTGGTGCGGTGGATTTTCTAGTTTCGCTGGGCGATGCACACCCCGCCCGTTCTGGCGAGTCAAGGTGTGCCGGACGCCTCACCTTTCGACCAGATTTCGTGATTGCATCTTTCAAAACAATGTCTTCCACCTTCAGAGGACGCTTTTTCGGCGTCGATTCCGTTTCGCCTGAAAGTAAACATACACACACAATTGTGTAACAACTGTTGTACTTTGTGCTCCCATGTGAGGCTGGCAGAAGTACACTCACCCAAACGATTCATCACGGATGCAGCTGACCAAAACGCGGTATTTTATTCCGAAGAAAAGTGTTTGCTCAAACGCACAACCTTACCACCACGCAACACTCTAGCGTTATCGGGAAACGACACTGTTGATGAATGATATGCACTGTTGCTCAATTATGCTATCCGTCACAAGTAACGCGTTCGACGAAACGAAGGCGCAAAAACTATTTGTATGAAGGTAAGGAGCTGTTCTTAAGGCAAAATTTTCTGCTCACTATTCGGTACTGCCACCGTAGGCTGGCGTCGTACGTTTGGTCTTTGTTATTTGTCCGTTTTTTTCGTCTGCAGAAATTCGTTTGCAACCGACCAGAGTAGTTGACTAGATCGCCGTCGATGCTCTAGCGCCACATAACGGTGTTACGTATGTCAAATTGACAACGTCGCATTGTTTGAATTATTTTGACACAACCGTTATTTTTAATGCTGATATAAATAAATAAATAAATAAATAAATAAAATAAATGTTTCAGTAGAACCGCAAGAGAACGTTCATCTAAATCTATGGTAATATAGTACACAGTTATTTATTTTTTATTGCACTATTTAAAATATTACATTGTAGAGTTTCCATAAGCTGCAAAGTGAATCAATTTACGCTTATTTTTCATTCCATAGAGATATGCTGTTTTTATTCTATCTTCATCTTTGACCTAAAGAGCATTGTATACTCAATATGAAATAATGGTTCCAGATATGATGCTTGAAATACGCGCCAAATTGCATGTTTTCCCCAAACACAACTTCCAAGGCGGGCTTCTACGGTAACGCATAAAAACGTTCGAGGCGTTACGCAGATTCCAGCAATTGCCAGATTCGAAAAGTAACGACACCACAGCTGTCAAATTGCACCAGACAGCATATCGCAGCAGACAGCGAGCAGAACAAGCGTGGAAAAAACGTGGATTGCGGTGTAGGAAAACGATCATCGTGAAGAGTCCTAATTGTATCGTAAAATTTCGTTTGTGAAGTGAAAGATTCGTTAATTGGTTGTGCTGTAAGTGTGGAAAACAAACATTCAACCATGAATCAGGACGAGGAAGTTCCAACGAGAGGTAAGCGCGGGTTCCGTTCAAGTGCAAAGTCTTGCCGGCAGAGCAGGAAGCGCTGATGGTGGTGTTTTTCCAATCTTTTCAGTGACTCGTGGTGCTCTTCGTCGGCGTTCGGTTGACCAGGAAGCTACCCCGCAGAAGCCGGCCGGTGCAGCCACCGGTGGTACGCCAAAGAAATCAGCCAGCACCACGAAGAAAGTTAATGCCTTGAATGCGATACAGGAGACCGAAGGCCGTCCGTCTACACCGACTGTGGGGCGCAATACGCGCCGTCGTATGTCGGAGACGTCAGATACCCCAACAATCTTGCCCAACAAGCTGGTGCAGAATCTGAAGGAAGCTGAAATCGGTGCCGAACCGGGTCGACGTTCGCGTAATACATCTCTCACGGAGGAGAACTTGAACGAGCTGAACGCTGCATATGAGGGAGGCAGCAGTGTGTTGCCAACCCGTTCACGTACGCCAGCCCGCCTCCGGGCGTCGAACGAAGCTCTGGCCTCAATGAACTCTCCACAACCGGCTGTACGTCGCTCCACTCGTCGCAACAGTGTCACCTCCGATGACGGTTCCGTACAGTCGCTTCCTGTCACTACCCCGAAGCTTACTTCCGGTTTGCGTGTGCTGAAGGATGACACCATCATCGAAGAGGACGCCAGTGATGATCGAGCTGAATCGGTATCATCGGAGGCATCGACGCGAACTACCCGACGCCAGTCGACAGCAGCGAAGAAATCAGCTTCACCCAGTCCTCGTAGAACTGCTGAGAGCCCTGTGAGTAGCGTGAAAACGGATGCAACACCACCTCGCGCAATGAAAACTCCGCGCGTATCATTGTCTCCACTAATGTTGCCCAAAGGGTCGCCACGTTATAAAAACGTTTCCTTCTGTGACGACTCCAAACAGGATGACAGCCATAGTTCTTTCCCCAAAACGCCTACATCGGTGTCGAAGGAAGTTGTCATTGTCGTGAATGATTTACGCAACTCCGATCTCAAAGGAGTGTCGCCGAAAGTGGACAGAGAAGTTAATTTGCCTGGGAAGTCGGAGCCAACTGGGGATCAATTGAAATCAAGTGCTAAGTCTCCGAAGAGCGAGAGTTTCGTAGGCGACTCTGTCCCAGAGATGAAAGCGAACGATGAATCAAGCAGCATTGCAGCCTCTCCCAAACCTGGAAAGGATACGATCGAGCAGCCTAACTCGACCAGCAAGGATAAAATGAATTCTTCATCAACTGTTCTGATCGATAATGGCACTGAGGCAATCGATAGCTCTAATAATGTCAGTGGAATTGAGTTATTGGAGTCGTCTGTGGTGGAAATTTCAGACAGCATAATGGAAGCTAACACCAGTGTCAAAGATACCAGTAGTGTAGCGAACAAATCCACTTCGGAGGGAGAGAAACTTTCACAATCTTGGTCACAATCTGTTCGACGCTCCGCTACCAAGGGCATTGATGAATTCAGCGTCCGAAAGCAGGAAGAACAAGAGCGACTGGAAGAGGAGACAGAAAAGCTTCAAAAAGCACCACTGAAATCGCCTTTAAAGCCACGCTCGCCGGCAGCCAAGGCTGCATCAGCCGATGAAAGCATCGATGAAGACAACGATGATGAACTGGAAGACGAAGAAGAGGCGCAGGATAAAAATGAGTTGTTGGACGACGAGGCGGTAGAAATGGAGGGTTATGAGTCAGGCGATTCGTTGGCCAGCGATTTGAGACGCGAAATGGAGGAAAATGAAATTATGGACCAGGGTGAGGATCTGGGCAGTGAAGATACGGAAGAGAACGATGAACAGGAGGAGGACGAGGAAGACGGCAATGACTCGTGGATCGTTTCGTCTGGCGATGAGGCAGAACAACTGAACGAGGATGAACTGTTGAAGGATACGGAAGATGAAGATCTGCAAACGAAAAACTCTAGTGTGAAGGACAAGGAAAAAACGAAAACTCCCAAACGCCGACGAATTATAGAAATGGTTGATGATAGTGACGAGGACACGAAGGCTTCGGACGAGGAACGCAAGGAAACCGCCAAGTCTCCAAGGAACTTAAGTTCCAAACGTTCGTTAACACCAGTTGGAGGCAAAGAAAATAACACTCCCACCAAAAAATTAAATCTTTCTCAAATTAATGATGCTGTCAAAAACAAGGATCAGGATAAGCCTGCCAATAATACACCAGCTAAAAATGATACCTCAATGGAATCCTCCACCGATGAGCAGCAAGTGGGAAATAATGAGACCATGCTTCCAGCCACACCTGCTCATAAAACGCCCTCAAAGGATACAGGAGCTGCATTGCATTCAGCCACAAAATCATTATCGAATTCAAAGCACGGAAATGGCGAAAAGGAGGTAGCTGCAGAAGATGATGAAAACGATACCAGTGGGAATAGTGAGACAATGTTTCAGGATGCTGAGGATGGTGGGGAAACTGTGCAAAAAAGCGATGATGCGATGGAAAAAGATGTCTCCTTGTCTAAATCACCTACAAAGTCTGTCATTGCATCTCGCAAAAGTTTTCCAGCTGCTTCTATAACCACGAAGGACGTAATTGGTCGTAAAAGCCTCCCCGCGAATGCTAATATGCAAGCCGCCATCCAGTCTGAAACAGACGAAGGTGGTGAGTCCAGCCAGCCAGACGCGACTCAAAATGATGAAGTGGAAGAAGTAGAAGCTTTGGTGGAGAACGTTGAGGTTGAAAATGCGGAACATGATAAAACACAAGCTGAACCTGCGCCAGCCGAATTTACGCTGGATCAACCTGCGGATGAAGCGCCAACAAAACCGGGAAGAAAATCTATGCCCGCCGTACCGCTGATTTCTGCACAGTTTTATATCGGAGCATCGAAGAAACGGGCTACTATTGCTGGTGGTGAGGATGCTCACGTCCAGACGTCAACACCGAAGTCAAATCAATCCTTGTCGGGCAAGGACAAAGGGAAGAAAACGCCAGTAGAAAAGAAGGCCACCACTGCGAACGGAGGATCGACAGTGTTAAATCCATTTGCTCAGGCCAAGAATAAGGCACGATTGTCGTTGGATTCGGGAGCAGGACAACAGAAACCCGAGAAAAAGGATAAACTACGCCGGTCGCTGCCGTCACAGTTCGTGGAAGAGTCGATGGAAGTTGATGAAGCACCGATGAATGAGAACGTTGCAGAAGAACCATCAAAACCAGACGACGATAAGGAGATGAATGACGAAGTGGAGGTTGTGGAGAACCAAGAACCAGAGAACGGCAAACAACAGTCCAAGGCACCAAAACCAAAACGAAAGGCTCTTGAAGATTACGATCTTGCTAACATATTATCTCGCTGCAACGAGGTCATTCGTGAGGACAAAGAGCGTAAGAAAGAGGTTGCGTCCGCAATTCGCAAGAAAAAGGTAAGATAAAATGGCGTTTGTATTAGCATGACTGTTTTGTTTGTTTTTTCCGGTGACTAATTTCATAACAATTTTCATCCAAACAGGAAGAGAAAAAGCGTCTGCGCGAGTTGGAGAAGCAGGAAGAACTCGAGGCGGCCAAGGCTGCAGCTGCCGCTGCTGCTGCTGCTGCTGGTTCCGGCGGTACAACAAACGGTGATGATGGTGGCTTAAACAGCAGTACAACCGGTAACGATTCCCTCAGCCAGGGTGGAGAGGGCTTAAAGAAGAAAAAGAAGAGAAAGCCTAAGGTAAAGAACTATCTGTTGGATGAGCTGGCTGAAACGAGAAAGGAACGGTTGGAGCAGGCGCTGCGTCACAAGCTGGAAGTAATCGAGCGCCGTAAGCAGCGTAAGAAGGAGCGCCAGCTTGAGCAACAGAAACAGTTGGACAAAGAAAATGGAAACGCAACGGGCGCAAGCGGCGGCATCGGAGCAAAGCTGGAAAAAATTAAAAAGAAACAAAAAGCTAAATCAAACCAGGAATCCAGTGACAAATCAAAGAGTCCACCGGTACGCGTAGCTCTGTCGGCGTTCGCGGTGTTTAATCAATTGCAGAATCATCCAGAACAGGTACAATCTTTGGCAGATAAAACACAAAAATCAGAAAAATCAGAGCTGATGGCACCAGCAGTAGAGAAGAAACAGCACAAGAAATCACCCAAGAAGGAGGAAGCTTCTGATCCACAACCAGAAGCTAAAGAAGCTGCCAAGACGGATAAGGTTGCTGTCGCCGATGAGAAAGCAAAGCAAGCGAATGCCCTTAAAGACTCCGAACAAACTAAGAAGAAAAAGCGAACGGAACGTCAACTCGATGGATCCGATCCGTCTTTCTCCGATGAGAAAATATTAAGCACGGATGTCGTCGTAGCAGCTTCTACGAAGAAGGCGACGCCGGCAGTTCAAACTCAGTCCGAGTCGAGTGTTGTAAAGAGCGATAGCAAAATCAATCCTCTCCTATCAAAATCTGCCAGTGATGGATTGGTGCAGGAAGTCGAGAAGCTGACGAAAAAACAAAAACGCAAATTAGCAGCAATGGAAACGACACCAACAAATCCGCAAAAAGACGTTACGCCGGACGGTGTCCCCGCCAAGGAGATGAAAGCGTCTAGCTTTGAAGAAGCTCAGACAAACTCTGTCGGTGCTAAGCGTAAGGAAAAGATGCGAAATCAAACGATGGTGGAGTCGGATACAGTTCCAAAGCAAAAGAAAAACAAAAAACAAACTACTCAGAACGGACATGCAGAAGATCACAGTAGTAACTTGGCTGGCGCAAAGTCAGCAAGTGCCATGCATGAGAACCACACAGATGGCCAAGAAGTGGTAGAGAAGAAAAAGAAAAAGGCGAAAAAACATCACGCAGTACAGCCAGAGATCGACACGGACCAAGATCATAGCACGGTTGAGCAATCGCGCAAAAAAACAGCTATCCTGGAGCGAGAATCCACCACGACAGCATTAGCCGTGCCGACTAAGAAGCGCAAGCGAGAACAGACTGACAGTCCTGCTGCAACAGTCGCATCAACACCGCGTCCGGCGAAACACACAAAGTTGCGCGTTCTGCAGCGTATTGAAAGCGGCGGCTTCTTCGAAGAAAACGTGACACCCGACAAGATACGGCTGAAGCGTAACTTTGGCTTCCAGGAGCAGCAGGCTACACCAGCCAAGCAGCTTGGCTTCAGAGTCTCTTCCCTGCTGCCGACCGATCAGAATGAGCTGCGGGCCGTGGCGTCATCGTCCAAAACACATTCCAAGGACGGACGGATGAAGTCAAAGCTCGGAGGTTCTGTCCTATCTGGACCGCCGAGCCGTAGCCTTCCGCTTCCGGTGTGGACCAGTTCGGGTGTATTCATCGAATCCTCCGTGGACGACAGCAACGGCAACACTGATGGAAAGCAGCGAAAGCAACAGCAAGGCTCCAATCACAAGCCAGACACGGGGTATATCCAGTTGAAGGGTCAGGGAAAAGCAGATTTCCGCCTCAAAACGCTGCGGCCAGGACCAGCGACAGAAAAACCCCATCGCGTCGATCCAAGCACTACCGAACAATCTGTGCTGAACTTCAAGCGTAAACAGCTTTTGGAGAAGACAGCACATCTGCGCGAAAAGAAGAAGAGCAATCGCGTGTAGAACTCCTATGTGCGGCACACGATGATTGATCATTGCATCTTCTCTTCTATGGGTTATGTATGTACATAAGGTTTTGTTTTTTTTTCAATTTTTCTTCAATTATTCGCATTCACATTATCCTGTTTTATTCAACGCTCACGAAGAGCCGTAGAAATGATCGTTGATAATATTGCCTTAAAAACGAATAAGGAACTAAACTATAGAAATAGATGTTAATAAAATTGCGATAAACTCATGAGATCGTGTTGTTGTGTTAGAAAACTTTATGAAAGAAGCTACTCCATACATGAAAGAAGATCCATTTTACTTGATCAATATGTATGTAAGTTTTATATAGAGGATCAGACAGATAGTACCGTATTTTAGCGTGTGTAAGAACCCCCCGACAAATTAATAATTTTAAACTCTTTTTACTATTAATTGTACCATGTTTAAAAGCAACGATATCTGTTTTTTTTCCAAGATACAAATTTGATTCACATCAGTTTTATTTTCGTTGCTTCTATTACCAACGAATGGAAGGCCATCAGTTTGTCTGTGTATTTTTAGCAGCATTAGTTTTTGACCTCATGCAAATGAATTAGGAATTTGAATCACCAATTGAAAGAACCAGTGCGTTCGATTGTTTCCTCAGTTTCTTTTTTCTTTTTGCCTCTCCTTGCTTTTTCGAGTGTTTTCTTGGTGGATATCAAAGCAACAGACTATCTTTGTAAGTAATTTAATGTAATATGTCAGGTGTCAGCAGCATCTTAAACTGGGATACAGAAGACGCCTAAAACAAACGTGCCCCACATTCATTAGCCTTCACACCGTGCTCCCCTGACGCTGTCGTATGCGATCGAGTCCACCGACCAGCGGAAAGAGACCTGCAACACTGGATCAACTCTACCCAGCGTTTTCTGTGAACAGCAGTCAAGAAGCGAAGGAATCAGCGGGCCATTCGCGTAGCCATATTTCAAGCGAGGAGACGATTAAGATGGTCAATTGCAAAAACGAGGAAGAAAATAATTTCGGAAGCATGAACATAATAACGATGTTTGTCATTTCACACGGTTTATATATTTCTGCGTATGTTTCACATGCTTTTTCCGGCTAATCTTGTGTTTAATGCTACGCCGTTGCTGAGTGGAGAGCCGTAAACTGTTTCCTGCCTTTGATATACGCATACTGTGTTCTGCTGCTTTGTTTCACTATCTTATATTTCCGCCGAGTTTGGTCCGGATAGTACAATGTTCCGCTTCGATTGTTAGTTAAAGTATTTTACCCATTTCACATCCCCTCCCCTACATGCTTTCGTCATTCAACTCCATATACCACCGTTTAGCTGGTTTTACAGTACGATAAAAGCTAAACCCATTAAATTTGTCTGTTGTTCAGTATCTTTTCCTGCAGTTATAGCTTTAAAAGTGCATGTTTAACGGTATACGTACGTAATAATTAATCAGAGTGGAACGAATGGAAAACTTCGTTGAAGGAATATCAAACCCTAATTCTTCTGCGGAGGCCTCTGGAGAAACGAAATCATAAAAAAAGGAAAAGAGGCACTCGCCCTAAACACGCGTTAGATCGATTAGCACATTATTAAATTATACAAACAAAAAACGAATGGAATCAGTCTCGTCAAATGTACACGATAAAAGGATACCGACACGCGATTCGAGAGAAGAGCATCCGATAGCTAAAAAGAGCGGTAAATACAAACAACAGATTACTACTGTACATTCAGCATCATCCTGTCTGTTCTTCGTCGCATGCTGCGATGCACATATACCACACTTCTCTGTCTCTCTGTCTATGCATCGGAGTGCTGATGTGTATGTGTGTCAAATATGCACATACTCACACACAACCATGTACGCGCGTCATCTATCTACCTGCTTCTGCTCTTTCTCTCTTTCTCTCTCTCTGTTCGCTATCGGACACAAATAGAAATGCAATAGAACTCTCGTCTTTCGTTACAACAAACCGCGAAAGTGAGGTCTCTCCTGTCTGTACTCTAAAACTCTACTACCGGGGAGAGAGAAGGATGGATTCTGTTCTGTTCTGCTGTAGCGATTTCTGTTTTACTTTGTTGCCGCCGTCCTGCTCTCTTCGCTGATTGGAATTCTGCGCGTCACACTGCCTCTCCCTTTCTCTGCTTCTAACGAGTAACGTGTTTAGCTTTCATGTTTTGCCGGTTGCTTTTTCTTACGTGGTAAAAACTGTCTCTCCTCTCAACACGAATTCACTTTGCCGTATTAGAAGAAAAATCTTGTACTTCAGCTTTCTTGCCGGGAGAACCCTTCGTTATCGGTGCTGGGGGATATTTATGATCATGACTGGATAGTTTTCTCTTTTGCATATTATCGCACGACTGGTTACTTTTCTTCTGTGTTTTTACTGTTTCTCGTTTCTTTTTCCACACATCGTTTTGAATTGTGTTTATATATGTTAATATATATATGTAGGTATATATATATGATTTTACGTACTGCAGCTCACTTTGCCCGTTTCTCTTCTCCTTTCCACAGCTGCTTCCATCGACCAACGCACATCGCACGTGTCTGTGTACGTGGGCTGATACCGCCGCCGCGCAGTTGACATCATTGAAACACCGTTTCCCCGAGTGCCACTTTAGAAGGGCATGGAAACACCGTCACGCCGCCGGTCGTCCTCGCGGTCCCGCCGGTCATCGTTAATGATGGTATTGATCATGTCCCGTGCACGATCAATGTTCAGCTGATCGCCCATCACCGACACATTATTGGCGCCGTTCTCGTTGCGAGCCTTGTCTGTTAAGAGTTGTTTGGTAAGCGGGGAGAGAGAGTCGGGTTTGTAAAGAGAAGCAACACACACACGCACAAAACCATCTCATAACGCGCTTGTCTGCCGCGAAGTAACATCTTTGGAGCAAGAGGAGGAAGTAGGAACTGGCGAATGGATGGGAAGGGAGAAGAAAGGCACAAGGAAAGTTGGATAGGCTGACGGGTGTTCGCGTATGTGTGCTGTTGTGCGCGTACGTCGAATGCAATCGACAGAGCCGACACACTGCGCAGCACGCACAACACACCACACGCACACACCCATGGAAGAGATACGGTTATTTTACTGATTCTTCATTCTCTATCTCTCTTGCTCCAGTTCCATACCTCTTGCCCATAGAGAGGGATAATAGGGCGATAGCGAAAAGAAGGGGGATATGCCTTCACACGGGCTTCGCTACTATACACATTCAATTTCCTGCAGCCTGCTTTTTTTGTTTCAGCGCCGGTTACAAGCGATCAGCGTACACACAAAATGAAGAGTTCATATGACGACGTCACAGCTTGCCGTAACAGGATTGTTCTGCATATAGCAACGTTTCCCACGCAGACTACTAACATGTGAGCCATAACGGTGTACAATGTACGAACTAAACTAATCGTTCCAACAAGTACTGTAAACGTTCTGTTTGCCTTATTTTTTCCTCTGTCCGAGTACCGACACACTGTGTAGAGGATGCGCTTTTCGACCATTAGAAACCGGAATTCGTTTGCCAGCGCGTCTCGCGTTCCAACCAAGCAGTGCTATTATTTCAACAAAACCGAAACAACGCCTTCCCCGATACGGAAGGAAGGTAACGGAACGACGGTACGTGTGGGGGTTCGACTCGTTCCGTTTGCTGTCGAATTAACGCGCGCAGCATCCGGAGCGTGCGGGGTCCCGGGGAACCATTACTGAACAGGACAGAGCGCTGTACCACCAATAGCATCATCGTGCTGCTGCAGCCTTTTTGCCAGAGTTCTCACACATCATCCTTCTTTTCTCTACGTTACATCTTCTACTAAAGCAATCAATACACGCTTACCAATCTGCACCGACACACGGCAACGGTCCTGAATCTCACGGATCTTGTTACCGCCACGACCGATTATGAACTTAACCTTGTCGGCTTCGACCTCGAACACTTCGGTCTTGGCGGTAGCCGGGTCAATCCTCGGCGGTCCTCGGCTGCCGCCGCCACCGCCGCCTCCGCCGCCGTTTCCACGGTAGCCACCGCCGCCGCCGCCTCCACGGTAGCCGCCATCATCGTCACGTCGACCTCCGTAGCCGCCCGAGCGGTAGCCTCCACCGCCACCGCCATTACGGTCGTATCCACCGCGGTCGCTACGGTAGTCCCGACGTTCCCGGTCGTAGCTGTAGCTATCGCCGCCACCGCCGCCGCCACCACCACCACCGCCATAGCCGCGGTCGGAATCGTCACGTTCTCTCCAGTCTGGCATCTTTGAATTGGTTTTTTTGCTTTAAATTTCCGTACTGCAGGGGATAAATGCAATTTTAAAATAAAACACAAAATTACTTCGCTAATATGCACTTCTTTCCATCGCAAGACAACTGGCTTGACTCATTGGTAAACGTACAATTCAATACAGTTATCGAATACCAACAGCGACTTGATTTGGTTCAAACTGGAAAAACTACCAATATGCTGTTCGGACCGAAAACAAAATGGTGCCCAGGCGCGTGGAGACAAGAAAAGAGTAAGTTTTTCACACGCGCAGTTAGCGCTGGCAGCGCCGCTACTCGGATGTTGAGAGTAACAACCGAAGCTTGCCCTCTCTACACGGTGCCAAACGCACACACACATACAACGAATTTAACTTCTAATCCACACGGCGGCAGTGAGTCGCAATTGGCCATGTTTCTGTTAACTCAACGTTCAAAACTGCTAATCGTACCAAAAACAACCATTTAATCGCTTAACAAATAAGTTTTTGCTTCTAGAGCCACATTTGCCTGCTAATTACACAGAAACAAAAAAATGGTACAGTACCTGTAACGCCGCAGCTTAGCTTCCACACACAACCTTTTCTACGGACCTACAAAACGGAAATGGCGAAAATGAGCTGTTTCACGGAGTTCCCGGATAATCGAACCGCAGGGATAATTTGACGGGCGCCACTGACAACTGAATTTAGCTTCGTTAAAATTCACAAGGTGTATATACATACGCATTTAAAGTTCTTCGTTTTACCCGTTTTATCCGTCAACGGTGGATGGAGTTTTCTTGGTAATTGGTGAAGAATTTTAGAATTAAAACATAATTAACACATTCACATTCCAAGGCACTTCCGATGCTGATGTGCTGTTCGATAACTGTCAGAGCGCAGCCAACAAATGTTTAAGAACATGATGAATATTGTTGGACTGTAGTCTTTATACGTTTTCATGTTGTGTGCTTTACCTTCAGAGCGGAATATGCAAACGCTCCTTACGAACCAAATATCCTGACGGTGACGAGGACTCGTTGGATGTGTGCAGCATGAAGGATTCAATTCCCACTTCAATTGAAGGCTGGTAAGGCCGCGAGCACGACATCATCGATCGAGAGCAGGAACAAAAAGAAGAAACGAAGCAGTTTATATTGTTGTAGCGCATGTACATTCTACAGTAGAACGTCGATTATCCGGGGACGGATTAACCGGCGGGCGGCTTAACCGTGCGCATAAATCTGACAGCTGATCATACGTACAGCGAAACAAGGTGGAATGTATAATGAGGTGTAGTTATAGCGCTTTTGGCGATCCCCCCCCCTGGGCTCCGATTTTGACAGATGGTTTTCCGCTTGTATATGTATTGATGGATTATTTACGTTTTGCATGGTCAATATTTGGTGGAGATCAATTTGGGTGAATATTTTAGTTTATTAGAACACAGTCCGTGATTTAAAATGGAAATTTTCCTTCGAGAACTTGAAGCGTTCGCCAAAAGCGGAAAACTAACTGTCAGTTTTCTTCGTCAATTCTTCTTCCACCTAGCTGTCAAAACGGGCTTATAACTTGACCTGATATCTTTACGATCCTTGATCTTAGCTTAAAATGATTATTCTGTAATCTCAATAATTATTTTCGCAATTGACTGCTCCATTATTTCGACGGCTTGAAGTCTAATGCAACGATTGAGTAAGAAATCTAATGCAAATGATTTTTGAAATAATACCATTTGAATACATTTACAGCTCACTAGTACTGGTCGAATGTACAGGAATAATTAACAGCGCAGATTGTTGTATTTTTTGTCTTTTAAATCACACATTACATGTACCTTTTTAGCTATCTCTAAGGCGTGATGACTGCAATAAGCACATAAGTTGTAAACCAAATCGTTTGGACCCCAAAAAATAAACGAAGAAAAAAAAAACATGTCCATGTAGACCATATGGAAAATGGCGCGCTTGTTTAAACAGAAATGATCATCAGTATTCTAATGATAGCATTTATGTCGTCATTTAGAATACATCGCAACGGCGTCCAGTGCGGGATCACACTGTTGCACGCCACAAATGCCCGCGCCCGCGCGGAAGCTGATTGCTGCTGTGCCCAGTGGGGCCAGCAGATTATGGATCTTTGTTTAATTTCATACCCCCCCGATCTGATAAAAAGCGACTTGACGGCAGTCTGGAGTCTTGTTGTTAGGTTAAACAGTAACAGTTTGTTTTACGAGCTCTCCCGCGAGTACTGGGAGGTTTGTTTCCCGGTGCAACCGTTGAGTGAAGATTTACAGCTCACCTTATCCACCGGGTGGGACGAATGATGGCAGGGTGGAAGGCAAGAGGAGGTGCAGAATTTCTATCATGGTACCGCGGTGATATAAAGAGATGAAATCAGCAAAACTGCCGAGATTCCGCGCCGATTTGACAGGAAGAAAGTCAGCTATTCGCTCTTTAATCTTAGACACTGTAAGTTAGTTTGGCAAGATGACCCCAAATATGGACGAAGCGATAGAAAAGCTCCCTGGTAAGCGGTTTGGTTGTTAGATTTTGAACGAGAATGGTCGGTACATTTGCAGTTTTTTTTTTTGTCCCATTGTTCTACCAGAACCTAAAGATGTCACATACCAGCGTCCCGTAAAGCTTGACGACGCTCTCTTGATGACCAGTGAGTATTTTAATGCGGTAGTTGCGTGAAAAATCTTGATTCCAGCATCGCTTTTCTGTCTCCTGTTCGGTTACAGAATTCGGCATCTATAATCTGTGCTTGATTACGATTTCTGGTACTATCCTGGCGGCAGTGCTGCTGGAAACGTTGGGCATCAGTTATGTACTGCCTGTTGCAGAATGTGATTTGATGTTGACTACGAAAGAAAAGGGTATCTTAAGTGCAATTTCGTTTGCTGGCATTATCAGCAGCTCTCACCTATGGGGCTTCTTGGCCGATACCAGAGGGAGAAGAACGGTTATACTGCCGACACTGTTTCTTGCATTTGCGTCTACCGTCCTGTCCAGCTTTACGACCAATTTTTGGTTAATCACGATTACGCGCTTCTTTACAGGATTTTTGTGAGTATCAAAATCAGTGCAAAGAAGTGATTTTTCAGCAACGATAAAGAATCAACGGTTAACAATTTTTACAGCATTTCCGGCTCATCGGCAACGATCTACGCCTACCTTGGAGAGTTTCACGCGAAATCCAACAGCTCCCGTGCCATAATGGGAGCGTCTTTTGTGTTCGGAGTAGGCTGCATTCTGCTGCCTCTGATCGCATGGTCTGTTATTAATCAGGAGTGGGAATATACCTTTCCCCTGCTCAATATTGTCTATCGGCCATGGCGCCTGTTTATCGTGGTGTGCGGATTGCCCAGTCTCGTCTGTGGGCTAGCATTGCTTTACTTTCCCGAGAGTCCAAAGTTTTTGTTCTCCCGAGGGCATGAACAGGAGACAATCATGATTATGCACAAAATGTACCGATGGAACACTGGCGGTAAGGGTCCCAAACTGGCGCTTACTTCGCTGCTACAGGAGACGGAAGCGCAGCAAACCAAAATTCGCCGCGAAGAAACAGCCAACAATAAAAGTGTTCTACGGCTGCTAAAACAAATGTGGCAGCAAACGGCACCGTTGTTTATGGGCCAGTACTTGAAGCGAACCACCATCATTTGTGTGCTACAGTTTGGCATTTACCTGACATCGAACGGAATGTACATGTTCTTTCCGGACATTTTGAACCGCATCGCCGAACTGGAGGATCAGGGTGTCGGCCGCACGACTATCTGTCAGGCGGTCTACGCGACACAGGTCGATATAAGCCAGCTACAGCAGCATGACGTTAATGCGACAGCACTGCCCGAAGTGTGCCATCAAAAGCTGGATATTTCCGCCTATGAGCATTCGTTCGTGCTGGAAACTATTTACGCGCTAGGCTTTGCCGTAATAGGACTTATTATCAATGCGGTTGGCAAGCTTCCGATCTTGGTGTTCATATTTGGTGTTTGCGGCATCAGCGGGATACTCATCGTGTTCATAGATCTACCATTGCTTGCCATCTGGTTCTATGTAATCCTGCTAACTTGTGGGTTCTGCATCAGCGTAGTCAATGCATGCACGGTAGACCTTTTCCCTACTAACTTGCGGTAAGCGATCGCGAACAGCTCCATGCTCTGTGTCATGTGAAGCACACTCAATTGTTTCTTTTTCTTTTACAGTGCCATGGCGGTGTGCATTTCGCTAATGTTTGGAAGATTGGGAAGCGTCGTTGGTGCGAATATTGTCGGGTTTCTGCTGGATTCACAGTGCGAGCTAACGTTCTGGATATCGGGCATTTCACTGATAGGTTGCGGAGTGCTGTCCTTTTTCATTCCCAACATTTACAAACGAAATGCGTTGGAAGATAGAATCAGTATTTCATCACGATAAACATCCAGTGCAGTCAGTGTCCGGGATGGCAACATCATAATAATTCACTATCGTAATAGCTTTTAAGCTTAAACCTGATTCACCATAGAGACTGAAATATACCAATCGTTTTGTAGAGCAAAAGAATGTCCGCATAGATTGGAATGAGTGGCGTTTCATACAACTTACCAACAATTTAGACATAACATTTTAAAGTAACTAGTTGACAAACGCAAGAGTCCGTATAGAGGTAGTAACTCCGGATAAGTAAGCAAGATAACTAAAACTGTTGTGTATATGCTCAAACGAACCGAGCGAATTTTTCGTGGATTGCATCGATTTTGACATTGAATCGATGGTTGCTTTGCACCTTGACATGGACCCCTAATCAGCGCAGCCATAATAATGGAACATTGCCGGAATAGATTCGTAAAGAAAAAAAAATACAATTTTAATTTGCCATACATATTTCAAGTGTTCTCAAGTCAAGATTCAAGTCTATTTTATTTCTATTTCGCTTGCACACTTGCTGATCAATTCTAGTGGAATGAACAAAAGATGAAATCAATGCAACTAAAATTTACAGTGTACGTTTCCTCCGAATTGTGTTGTTTATCAACTGTCATTCTTTCCGCCTTGCATGTTGCCGGTTCACTCGTCTGTACGTTCTACCTAAACGCATTGCCTACCGCGAGTTGAAAGATGCAAGGTTGCATTTCTATATATCAGTGTGAAAAGTAGACGAACGTAATCCAATATAACAAAAAATCACCGCAAAGCGTAAATTGTAAGTCATTCCATCTCTTCGACAAACATATTCCCATACATATCTTTACTCAAATAGCCATTACAGCTATTGTTGTGATGTATTTGCGTGATGCGTACATTTCGCTGAAGTGTGTATGCTATTGTTTAGTGACGGCCATTTGTTCCATTTCCATAGGACATACATTTACTGCTGTAGTCAGCGAATTTGGCGCTGAACGGCTTGTCATCGAAAAAAACAACAAAAAACTATCAGGGGAAGGACCGCATCATGTGGGACGACGAATGTTGGGACGACGATGCATCCCAGGCACGATCTGCGACTACGGTAGCTGCGGTATCACAACAGTACCAACGTGAACCAGATGCACCACCACCGAAGTCGTACGAGCCTGAGAAGAGATCGTATCAACGTGAAAGACGTACTCGAGAGCATACAGCGTCTCATGGTGACAGTATTCGGATAGAGGTACGCGGAAACGTTGTACCGCGAATCATTGGAAAACAAGGCGCCACCATACGGGACTTACGCTCCCGGACCAACGCACGCATCGATGTTGGTAAGACAAGCGGCCTTTCATCTAGATTGGACTAATCAACGCTTTTGCTGCAAACTTTCTTCTTAACGTTCGTGATGTTTATTGTTCTTGGCTCTTCCGCAGATCACGATCGGAGCTCGAGCGATATGGGAACGGTCACCATATCCGGGGATCCGGAAAGTGTCGAAGCAGCTCGAAAGGCCGTGTACGAGATTATGAATTCATCAGACTCGTCGCGTCCTCCGAGATCGGGATACAGTGGCGGTTCGTCTAACGATCGTCGTGATCGACGTGATGATCGTGGCAATCGTTACGAAGACTCGGATAGAGGAGGTTGGTCAAGGTCCGGTGAAAGTTCGTACGGTGGTCGTGGCGGTGGTGGACGAGATCGAGATCGTAGAAATTACAACGACTTCTACGGATCTAGCGATCGGTCGGGAAACGCTGGTGGTGGTGGTGGTCACAGCCGATATTCGTCTCATTCTCATGCAGATGCGTATGCTACAAGCGACGAAATAATCGACTGGGCGTCGCTGAATAAAGAAGCCGACGAGGCATTCAAGGAACGGTGGGCAAAGTGTCCTCCGCTCGTGAAAATGTTCTACAACGAACGCGAAGAGGTGGCAAACATGAGACCGGAGCAAGTAGCAGCGTTCCGGGAGGCAAACAACAATATCGTGGTAGAGCGTACCTTTAAGGACGAGAAGGATAATGAACGGAAGCCGATACCGAATCCGGTCAGCGAATTCCATCAGGCGTTCGGAGAATATCCAGACCTCATGGAGGAGCTTCGCAAGCAGAAGTTTACCACTCCGACCCCAATTCAAGCACAAGCGTGGCCTATACTGCTGCGCGGCGAAGATCTGATCGGTATCGCACAGACCGGTACGGGTAAAACGCTGGCCTTCCTGCTTCCCGCGCTCATTCACATCGAGGGGCAACCGATCCCTCGGGGTGAGCGGGGCGGACCGAACGTGCTCGTGCTGGCACCGACCCGCGAGCTCGCCTTGCAGATTGAGAAGGAGGTAGCAAAGTATCAATTCCGTGGCATAAAGGCCGTCTGCCTGTACGGTGGCGGTGATCGCCGGGCGCAAATCAACGTCGTCCGAAAGGGGGTCGAAATTTTGATTGCCACACCGGGTCGTTTGAACGATCTTGTGCAGGAAGGCGTGGTGGATGTGTCGACCATCACGTACCTCATACTGGACGAAGCGGATCGTATGCTGGACATGGGCTTCGAGCCGCAGATCCGCAAAGTGCTGCTGGACGTGCGTCCCGACCGTCAAACGGTGATGACCAGCGCCACCTGGCCCGATGGCGTCCGCCGGCTGGCTCAGAGCTACATGCACGATCCAATCCAGGTGTACATCGGAACGCTAGATCTGGCCGCCACGCACACCGTAACGCAGGTGATCGAGGTGATGGATGAGGAGGATAAGTTCCAACGCATCAACGAGTTTGTCCGGGACATGCAGCCAACGGATAAGGTGATCATTTTCTGCGGTAAGAAAACGCGTGCCGACGATCTGTCGTCCGAGTTTATCCTGAGCAACATCTCGTGCCAAGCGATTCACGGCAACCGTGAACAGAGTGACCGCGAACAAGCACTGGAGGACATTAAGAATGGTACGGTGAAGATACTCATCGCTACCGACGTGGCGTCCCGGGGGCTTGACATCGAGGACATTACGCACGTGGTGAATTATGATTTTCCACGCAATATCGAAGAGTACGTACATCGTGTGGGCCGTACGGGGCGTGCTGGACGGACCGGCATTTCGTTAAGCTTCATGACGCGCTCCGACTGGGGTGTGGCTGGTGAGCTGATCAAAATTCTGAAGGAAGCAGACCAAGAGGTACCGGACGAGGTGCGCGATATGGCACGCCGGTTTGAGGCTCGTAAGGAGCGCGATGGCGGTGGTGGTCGTGGCGGAAGGGGACGCGGATTCGGTGGAAATCGCCGATGGTAGACGACCGTTTTTTTTAATGCTAAAGTTACCCACCGACGTAAGTTTCCGCTTACATTTACTTGTGGTCACTCGTGGAGCGTAATCTTCTTTAACCAAGCACTCCCAAGAGAACTGCCTGTTGCTGCTCATCTCTGCGCACAACGTGACTACATGTTCTACTTCTTACTCGTATTTTTTCCAAGATTCCTTTCTTAATGTGCGAAGCACTTAGTGTGTAGGGGAAAGGACATAGGGTCTACTTTATTACCATCTGTTTCCTTCCAATGCAGAATGTGATTCAAGAAGACTATTAAATATATCGACGGTAATACCTTACCTTAGAGGGTGAACTTAAAAAAATGGACTCAGTTAGCTAGCTGCTGCATCGTAACGGATTGTAAACGTAGCAAATGAATTCGAATATTATTTAAGTGTAAGTGCCTTCGACGTCATGGATGATCGATGTAAAGGGATTAATAGTGAGTGCTTCATGGCGTCTCATATGAACTGCTGATCCTTGTGATTATAATGAATTTGAGTTACTGAAATAAAACTACGTAGCAAAACGCGCTAGCCTCTTGGATGCTGTTCTGGTGTTTTTTTCAGCCTACCACCTAGAAGAAGAAACCTTTATTTTGGTAAAAAAGACTTTATTTAAACTAGAAAAATGCAACACATGTGTAATGTTTCAAAAGCACCACTTTCCCTTTGCAAAGCAGAACACAATATTCCTACAGCGCCACAGTAAGGGCCCTTCCGGAAGACTGGTCAGGTTTTCGCTTCGCTTTAGTGTACTCCAAACCAACTCAAACCGTTCTGATCGACTGTACCGCTTTCTTTGCTGCCTCATCGAGATCGTGCGCGGACTCAATTTTCAGTCCGGACTGCTCCAGAATCTTTTTGGCCGCCTGCACGTTCGTTCCCTCTAGACGCACGATCAGCGGCACTTGCAGGTTCATCGTTTTCGTAGCATTCACGATACCGTTGGCGATCGTGGCACAATTGACGATTCCTCCGAACACGTTCACCAGAATGGCTTTCACATTCGTGTCCGAGGTAAGTATTTGGAACGCCTTCAGCACCTGATCCTCCTTGACGTTGCCCCCGACGTCGAGGAAGTTGGCCGGACTGCCGCCGTTCAGCTTGATTATGTCCATGGTTGCCATCGCCAGGCCGGCTCCGTTCACGAGACAACCAATGTTGCCCTCCATCGCAATGTAGTTCAGGTTGTACTTGGACGCTTCGACCTCCTTCGGATCGGTGTCTTCGTGTACTTCCATCGCAAAAATGTCCTTCTGCCGGAACTGTGCGTTGTCGTCGAAGTTTAGCTTCGCGTCGACCGAAATAACTCGCCCGTCGTCCGTCTCGGCGAGTGGATTAATTTCAATCTGCACCGCGTCTACCTTGGTGAACAGTCCGTACAGTTTCGTTATTTCGTCTGCCGCTTTGTCGACGAGAGGACCTTTGAATTCGAGAAATCTGGCAACATCGATCGCTTGCTCGCGCGAAATACCGCTGGTAATGTCAATCGGGATGGTTTTGATACGGTTGGGCGTTTCTTCGGCTACCGCCTCAATGTCCATACCACCGTCCGGCGAAGCGATCAAAACCGGACCATTGTGCTCACGATCCATTACGATCGAAAGGTACGTTTCGCGCACGATATTGATGCTATCCGCCACCATCACCTTCTTCACGAGGATGCCATCCTTTGGCGTTTGCTTTGTGATGAGTTTGTGGCCGACCATTTTCTCCACCAACGGGATGACTTCCGCGCGGCTGGTCGTGTAATAATGTAACAACGCTTTGTAAATTACACTTGAACGAATGCATCAAGATAGTCCAAGTAATGTACTTACTTCTTCGTGATGTGCACGCCACCCTTGAATCCATTATCGAAGTGACCTTTGCCACGGCCACCCGCTAAGATTTGTGCTTTTACGACGTACTCGTTTACATCTAAGGCGAGCGAGAAAATTACAACAACAAACAGTAGCGGGTTTATAGTCTTGGGGGCCCTAAGCAGTAAGAGTTGTTGAGGCCCCTTTGTACATGATTACCGGGGGTACTCGGCATCCGTCTTTGATTATGTAACATTTTAACTTAAATTTTGTTGCTGTCGGGGGGGGGGGGGGGGGGGGGGGGGGTGCTTATGATTCGTCTAGAGCGGGGCCCCAACGTCCATAACCCTCGGGGCCCTCCTTGCTAATACAGTGCCATATTCTATCAACTGTTATGGATTATGTACTAAAGATTCCGGGGCCCCTCATTGACGGGGCCCCCCGCAATTGCTTACTTTGCTTACCGTTAAATACGCCACTGACAACAAATTACATTACGAGCAAATGGAAAACGGCACTGCATTAGAATGTTTGCTACTTACCGAAATCTTTCAACACATCCGCATCCTTTTTGCCCTCAAGGATACGGAAGTTTTGTATGGCCACTCCACTCTCTTCCAGCAGCTTCTTGCTTTGATACTCCAGCAAGTTTAAGTTTCGCTTCGGAACGCGGAAACACTGCAAGCGGTATGGTAGAACGATAGAAACATCATTCAAGGCGGTAATAAATATTATACCAAAGAAGCTTTTTACTTACCGTCTGAATGGTGGGCTTTGCTAGATGCTTGCAAAATTTGGACAGGGAAGCTAATGCAGCCATATTGGTATAGAACCGTCGTGTGCTCGTTTCGGTGTTTCTTATCGCGCTGTCGAGACGAACTACCAACGATCTGGGCCAGCAGGACGGTTGGGCTCTGGACTGGACTGTATGGAACGTACGCCGTGTATGTGTGTGTGATAATCAAAATAAGCGATTAGATTGTAGCTCTTAGCAAAATGCGGTGTGGGTGATGGATGGTTGAGATAGCTCTACTCTCTAGCACGTATGTATGCAAATTAAACGACTATAAAAGCATAAGAACCAGGGAAATAAAAAAAAACTGTGCACGAAACGGCTGGGTGGACATTACAAATAATTGCAACCGATTTGCGAACGATCGTGAACACAATTCGCAGTTCATACACTATTTCCCTGTTAGCAGACTATTACGACATCACAACAGTTGCCGGCAGCACATGCGGTTTTGAAGAGCCGGTCACGCTGCCAGCAAAAGGATGGTCGCCACAGTCCAACTCTGTTTTTTATCGTACAAGCTGTGTGCTACAGTCCATTAATAAACACTCACAGTACCTGTGATAAATGATTGCTGCCGGAAGAATTCACGTAAAACGCTACTCCCACAGTGATTCTAACATGAAATTGTGAGAAATAGAACGATTATTGCTGTTGGAATGTTTTGGTTGAATGCAGGAAAAGGTTGGCTCATATGATTCGTATGAAGCACAAGATGTGTACAACCACCCGATGTATCTGTTTCGTTCTGTTCGTATTAAATGCATTTAATAATCAATTCATTGCACAGCTGCAAAAAGCATACAGTTTGCTGCAAATAGTTGATGTTTTTTTCAAACTGTCATGATAATTTAATATCTTTTCAATACAACTCAATTTCAAGAAGCATATTAATTGCACCTTTTGTATAGCAACCTTGCAGTAACCGTTTCAAATGTCAATTTTGCCTGTTCGTAAACAGATGTGTTTACAGTGATGCAAACACTACACTGTACCCATTTCTTTCTTACAAAACAGAAGAAGAAGAATTCTATAAATTATTAATCATTTTCAAATTGCAAGTACAGCCAGAATTGAATAGTTGAACGCTTTTTAGTTGGCATGCTTTTTAGTTGAACGCTCGATAGTTGGCTTGGACAATTCAATTAAAACGCATGCGTTTGTATGGAAAAACAGGTTTTTGAAAAATTCACAAAAATCTCATGGCCTTCCGAGAAAAAAATTAGAAATTTTTTGTATGGAAAAACGTGCCAACTAAAAATATTCAATAGTTGGCAGGGAATCGAAGTTCAAACAGTGAGTTCGGACTGTATAGTCAACGAAAGACGATGTCCTGATGGGAAGCGATCTATGTTTCTGGCAATGTATGAGTAGTCCCGTTTTGTTCTTATTATATTTAGTGAACCGATATAACCCTTATACGCTCATAGCCTACTGCAACGGACGCTTCCAAGCCCACTTGCACGCGTTGGATTGCTCCTAGCACGCTTCTTCCGTCTAGTGGGGGGTGCTCGGAATCGGACCTACCCGGAATAGATTCCGGAGTTGACTACGAAGCCGATCCCTGAGTTGATTCCGGAGCGAAATCAGTCCGGGAATCTCCATGAGAACGGATCTTTTACAAGTTAATTTTGATTTTTTGTGGTTATCAATACGTAGTATGATTGGACCCAAACGCCTATTTTTTAGGCGATGCCGAAACTGACTCCGTTTGGAAGCCGATTCTAATTTAGGAGCCAATTCCGATTTGAGAGCCGATTTCGATTCCGGAACCGATTTCGCAACCGATTCCGATTCCGGAGTCGATTCCGGAACCGATTCCGGAATCAATTCTGGAGCCGATTCCGGAATCGATTCCGGAAACTGATTCCGAACCTACTATCCGGAATCGATTCCAGAAAACTGCGGAGCTAACCGGAATCGATTCCGTCAAAAACATTATTTATCCCATCACTACTTCCGTCTGCTATACGATCGTTAAGGAATTAGGGAATGCACCATGTTTAAGGGTTCCAAACGGTTCTTAATTAAAACCAATCCTATCATTCATTCCATGTTAGCATACAAATTCAATCAATCTTTGAACATTGACAAATTTCGTATCTTTAAGAACAAGTAAGTGAAATAGTGAGTCTAACGGTAATTGGCTTCAAACCACGTGCCGCCATTCGTAATAAACTATAGTAAAAAAACGGAATATTTAACGTGTTTTTCCACAAACGAGTTCTCTCAAATAGGAGTTATGTACACATGCGCTACGCGCTATGATACAGGTGCTGAGTAAGAAAACGGTCGCAAGCGAGCCATCGATGTTACTCCACGCGCGGAGTCAGGTTCCAACGGGAACTCCACTGGAAGCAGGTTCCCACGACCAGGTGTGGTGTCGTATGCTCAGACGGACCGAGGCAACATGATCATCATAAACGTGCACGACAACGTGACCGGCAAACCTGGCAGCACCGAAAACACCAGCCTAGCTAAATAGTACCGAATCCAGAAGTTAGCTTTAGTCTTAGTTTAGCAGTTCGCAAATAAAGATCCCCAGTAATGTTTTTTTAAAACTTACTCCGGGCTATCGTAAACATAATTGGCGCAGTCGGCTAGGCCCAATTCACGTTCAGTGACAAGTGTTCAAGTACAGTGCAGTGAAATAACGGAAATAAATCTGTGTATCGCCCGGACTTTGCTCCATCGCCCGATCCGTGGTTGACTCGTGACGATCGCGTGAATTTCATTATTTCATAAAGTGTAAGAACAAGTGCACGAACGGTTGGTTTCAACTATTTAGAATTGGAAGAGAACATTCGAACAAAAGCTAGTGGCAAGACTCCCCAGCCAGCGTTACTGGGTAAACTAATCAACGCAGGACAATCGCTGACCCAACCCGTGGACAACGAGTGACCAAAGAAGAAAAGGAAGGACAATCGCTGACCCAATCCGTGGACAACGAGCGACCAAGGAAGAAAAGGAAGGACAATCGCTGACCCAACCCGTGGACAACGAGCGACCGAAGAAGAAAAGGAAGGACAAAGCAAAGGACAGGTAACGGAAAACCCTAATTTCCCGACACGTGGATAAAAAAGGTGAGTTACATCCTAAAGCATAAGTTCCCCTACTCTTATAATAAAAAGGCGGTAGGCAACAAACAATTTTTATCATTGAATGCCAAAATATACCCCTTTCCCAAAAGTTCGTTCTTTGAAATTCACTAGGGACAAGAAAATACCAGTGAAAATGGAACAAAATATACACGCATTGATTGAATCTATGCGCTCGTTAGAGGAACGCGTTAACACACTCCAAGCGGAAAATGATAGTTTACAACGCTTCCAACAACAACAACAGCCAACGACCTCGAGTCGCAGTGCTGACTATTTTCGTATCCTGGATCCAATTAGGGTCATTCCCGGATTCGACGGAAACAAAAAACAGTTAATCGGTTGGTTAACAACAGTTAAAAAAACACTAGACCTCTTCAAAAACAATGTGGCACCAGAAATATTCAGTGTCTACGAACAGACCGTAATTAATAAGATAGAGGGCAAAGCACGTGACACTATTTGTGTGAACGGAAACCCTACTACTTTTGATGAAGTCGCAGATATTTTGCAGAACGTTTATGGCGATCGAAACAACATCGCAACGTATCAAACACAACTGTGGAACCTAAAACAAAACGAATCTTTGAGCCTTCACTATAGAAAAACAAAAGAAATTTTGATCAATATGAAATCAGTAGCAAGACAGAATACGGTATACGCTTCACATTGGGAGGCAATTAACCTGTTTTTAGAACAAGAATGCCTCGCTGCGTTCATAAATGGTCTGAGCAAAACATATTTTGGATATGCACAAACCGCACAACCAGAAGACTTGGAATCAGCTTATGCCTTTCTATGCAGATTCCAAAACGCTGAAAGAACCAAATCAAACACCAATAATGGGTTCGAAAAACATCCTAGTGTCGACAAAAATGTAAAAAGGGATAATAAATTTTCACAACCTAAACACCTTGAAAATAGACCATTCAATAACATGAAACCATCTTCAGATCGTACAAAAATTGTTCCCATGGATGTCGATCAATCCCTACGGTCCAATATGAGAAACAAAATTTTCTCGCATACAGCCGAAGAAGATGACGGAAAAACAATATCAGAAGAATCCGATTCAGACGAAGAAACCGATAATGAAGAAGATGTAAATTTTCAAATTACTGCAAACTTAAACCCACCGAGTTAAACGCAATTAACGGACTACCCTTTTACACAACAAAATTAAATGGTTCAAACATCAAACTTTTAGTAGACAGCGGAGCGAACAAAAACTTTTTAAATCCAGAATTAGTTCCACTAACTCAAAGAGTGAAATGCGAAACAATCACCATAAAAAATAAAAATGGTAAGTTCAAATCACAAGAATGCACATTCATAACCATTCTAGATAAAAAATTAAAATTTTACCTTTTCAAATGTCATAATTATTTTGACGGAATACTCGGATACGAATCACTCTCCGATATGGAAACACTAATTGATACAAAAAATCATAAACTTATTCTACCCGATCGTACAATCGACTTAGAAATAAGAACATTAGAACCCCCTTCAATTACATTAAATGCTAATAATTCTCAAATTATAAAGCTTCCTGTTTCTCAAACAAAAGGAAACATTTTTCTTCCAAAAGACATTCAAATAAAAGATGCAATAATTCCTTCAGGCGTTTATAAAGCAAAACAAGGATATGCTAAAGTTCTTGCCAGGAATTACGGCGACACATTAACATTTCATTGGACTAAACCAGCAAAAACATATGAATTAGACAAAATGATCGAAATAAATCACATGAGCACACACCCATATAATGATCATCCGCAAAATTACATAGCAAATCTCGAAAATTTAATTCGCACCGATCATTTAAACAAAGAAGAAAAACATAAACTTTTCGAAATTCTTAAACAAAATCTAGGCATCATCCATCAAGAAAAAGAAAAACTTTCATGCACCACCGCTATTAGACATCGAATAAAAACTAAAGACGATATACCCATTCACACAAAAACTTATAGATACCCCAATATTCATAAAGCAGAAGTGAATAGGCAAATCGAAGAAATGATTGCTGACGGTATTATCCAACATTCTATATCCCCATGGACATCCCCAATCTGGATAGTCCCTAAAAAATCAGATGCAAGTGGAAAGGAGAAATGGCGCATCGTGGTTGACTATAGAAAATTGAATGAAAAAACGATCGATGATCGATACCCTATTCCCAATATAGAAGAAATTTTGGACAAGTTAGGTCGAAGCATGTACTTCACTACACTTGATTTAAAATCCGGCTTTCATCAAATTGAAGTTGATAAAAAGGATAGACCAAAAACAGCTTTTAGCACAGAAAAAGGACACTTCGAGTTTATACGAATGCCCTTTGGCTTGAAAAACGCACCTGCTACTTTTCAACGAGCCATGAATAATATTTTAGGTGACCTTGTAGGAAGAAACTGTCTTGTATATCTAGATGATATTATTATTTTTGGTAAATCACTCCAACAACATTTGGACAATTTGAATAAAGTGTTGAAAAAATTAATTGAATCAAATTTAAAGGTTCAATTAGACAAATGTGAATTTTTAAGAAAAGAGTGTGAATTCTTAGGACACATCGTAACTCAAGATGGCATCAAACCCAATCCAAACAAAATAGAAAAAATATTGCATTGGCCCATACCAAAAACAACAACCCACATTAAAGGCTTCTTAGGAATCCTTGGTTATTACAGAAAATTCATAAAAGATTTTTCAAAACTGACCAAACCTCTCACAAAATGTCTTAAGAAAGGTTCTAAAATAACACATAACGACGAATTTATAAATTGTTTCAATGATTGTAAACAAATGCTCACTACTGATCCAATTTTAAAATATCCTGATTTTAGCAGAAAATTCATTTTAGAAACAGACGCAAGTGACTTCGCCCTTGGCGCTGTACTTTCACAAAAATTCGAAGATGGTAAGGAACACCCAATCGCTTACGCTTCTAGAACGCTTAACGAAACAGAGTGCAACTATTCAGCTACCGAAAAAGAGCTACTCGCCATTGTTTGGGCAACCAAGCACTTCCGACCGTACATTTTCGGAACAGTTTTTGAAATAAGAACTGACCACAAACCTCTTGTTTGGCTAAGACAGAAAAATGATTTAAATAGAAGACTTCTTCATTGGAAACTGGCCTTGGAAGAATTCGAATTTGAAATTAAGTATAAAAAAGGTACTCTTAATGGAAATGCAGATGCACTATCCCGCATAACGGAAAACCCTGCTTTAACACCCGAATTAAATGCAAATACTGCCTCTAACAATACTGACACTATGACGCAACACTCAGCAGATACTAATGATGACGAATTCATCCCAGCAACTGAAAAACCACTAAATGAATTTAGAAATCAAATAATACTAGAAGAAAATAATAATGATTCTCGAGAAGCAATTACACTTTTCGGAAATTATCATAGAATAACAATAAAAACACCCCTTTTTGGACCAGCTATGTTGATCAACATAATCAAAGAATATGCATCTCCCAAATGTGTTACTGGCATTTGTTGCAGCGAAAAAATCTTACAAAACTTACAAATTATCTACAAAAACTATTTCTCTCGCGCAAAATCGATCAAACTATTTTGGACAAAAACAATTTTAGAAGATGTAACTGATGAAATTGACCAGGATTTGATTATTGAACGACAACATAATGCAAACCATAGAGGAATTATTGAGACCAAACTACATATTGCTAGAAAATATTATTTTCCAAACATGAAAACTAAAATTACTAAATTTATTAACATTTGCAAAATATGTCAAAAAGCTAAATATGAAAGACGCCCATATAAACAAAAATATCAAATTACTGCCACTCCTAAAAAACCTTTGGAAATCGTTCATATGGACATCTTTATAATTAGTGATAAACATTTTCTAACCCTTTGCGATAAGTTCTCAAGACTAACCATGGCGATTCCTTTACAATCAAGAAACGCTATACATATACTAAAAGCACTAACCCAATTCTTTGCTAACGTTGGAAGACCTTGTTTGCTTGTAATGGACCAAGAATGTTCGTTTAAATCCACCACAATCAAACAATTTCTTGAAGAAAATAATGTAGAATTCCATTATACAAGTGTTGGTCAATCCTCTTCAAATGGAACAATTGAAATTGTCCATAGAACAATAAGAGAATTGCACAACATAATCTCACTACGAGATTCTACAAAAAATCTATCAACTACTTCAAAAATTAATTTGGCAGTCTCAATTTACAATGATTCTATACACTCTCAAACAAACATATCCCCTAAAGAACTATTTTTCGGCTTCAAAAACGAAGATCCTATCCCTGAGGACCTTCAAGAAAGAATTAAACAAAAAGAGGAACTTTATAGAGTGTATGCCACAAAACAAAAAGAAAAAAAATCCAAATACATAGAAAAATTAAACAAAACACGAGAAGAACCAGAACTATTCAAAGACAATGACACGATCTTCGAAAGGAAAAGAAATAATTTAAAACACGAAGAAAGGTATCGTGAAACGAAAGTTTTCGATAACCTAGTTACAAATATTTTAGACCGAAATGGAAGAAAAATTCATAAATCAAAATTGAAAAGGAAACGAAAAACCTAACATACCATTTAAATTCTTTCTCATCCTTACGGAAATCACAGCTGAATACTATAAAAAACTAAAAATGAAACTTAGAATGATTCATTTCCTCATAATAGTTTTAACAAATTCAAAACTTATAACAGTAACAATTTATAGAGACTAACCTTAACTATATTCAGAATTTAGCCAATAATATTAGCCTAACCAACCATCTTAAGGACACCTTAGACTATAAAATCCTATCAGCTTATAAAAAAAAATGAGAAAATATAAGACCTAGAAAACAAAAGAGAGGCATAATAAATGCAGGAAATCGCAGATCAGAAAACACTTAGAACATTCAGAATTTAGAACATTCAGAAAACAAAACCATATCCAACATTAACGCTCAAGTTAGAATTAATTCCGAAATAGAAAAACCAGTAAACAAAATTACACAAAACTCAAAAAAAAAAAATAATAATCGAAAATCAAATGAATAATCAGATAAAAGATCAGATCAGATCAAATGAATAATCGTAAAAACTGAAATAGAACAAGTAAATCTTATCCTGAACATTGATAAAATTGTACAACTGTAGAAGACATAGAAGAATAGACGAATGTAAAATTTGTAACCAAGCATAAAAACACCATTTTCAATGTTAACGAAGACTGCACGATTTGCAACAACCCACAACCGCTAAACGACGAGTGTATCTCAAATATCATCAGAAATCATCCATCTAAATGTACCACCACCACGAGCTCCGAGCATACGATAATACGAGAAATGTAACCAGGAGTCATTCTAATCGATACCACCCTTGGAGTGCCAGTCATTGATTCATGTTCAAACAGCCAAATAATAGCAGTACCCACACTAATTGAAACCGGCAATTGCACCGTAAAAATCTTAAATAGCACATTTACTGCGCATATTGATGTGTTAGACCAAGATGACTACTTCCTACCCTTAACTGGCAACAAAACAGAAATAACTCTAAACAAGCCAAGTATACAAGATCTGCACACAATGCATATTAGTAACATACATCAACTCCATACAATAACACTCCGCTTACGCACGCATACAATTGCAGGAGGGATATTAATTGTTGTTCTAACAGGCTTTCTTATAACTGCATTTTGCATCTACAAACACAAAACCCTACATGCAGAGAAGAAAATGTCTACCGAAGCTATTCACAACATCATCCCACTGCAAACGTCGGTAAGTCGATCGAGGACGCTCGACGTTTAAGGAGGGAGGAGTTATGTACACATGCGCTACGCGCTATGATACAGGTGCTGAGTAAGAAAACGGTCGCAAGCGAGCCATCGATGTTACTCCACGCGCGGAGTCAGGTTCCAACGGGAACTCCACTGGAAGCAGGTTCCCACGACCAGGTGTGGTGTCGTATGCTCAGACGGACCGAGGCAACATGATCATCATAAACGTGCACGACAACGTGACCGGCAAACCTGGCAGCACCGAAAACACCAGCCTAGCTAAATAGTACCGAATCCAGAAGTTAGCTTTAGTCTTAGTTTAGCAGTTCGCAAATAAAGATCCCCAGTAATGTTTTTTTAAAACTTACTCCGGGCTATCGTAAACATAATTTAGGATTTACTGCATCTTCCACCACTTGAAGTAAAGAGTAAACGGATGATAAAAATGATTAATTGAAATAGATGAAGCAAACTAATAATAAGTAATATCGTGTAATTAGTCATTGCATCAACAATGTCTAACCGGACTGGGGGAGGAGATGCTTCCAGTGTACGATAGTGTTTCTATTCGCACACACAGTGACGGTTCCATTATCGATTACACTGGGGTGCACTGATAAGATACGGAGACGTTTATGCCTCCAAGCATTACCTTCCGACGTTTGCTGCTATTGTGTAGCGCTTTGTTCTGAGTGGCTCAGCAAATAGCTGCTGACCAGCCGCGGTGGTGACTAAGCATCGGGTATGGGGCGTAAGCATTTTCCATGGGACTTCAAATTTCGACCATGAACGACACCATACTGTGAATCTTATCAACGAGCGTCGAGCGAAGCATTAAGTTCCTGGTTCCACCTTGCACGGTGAAAAGATTAATTTTCACTTCTGTCGATGACACGAATCACACTTGATAGGAGGTTTTATAGGAAGCATGTTTTAGTTAAATTTTAAATGGTCTTACAGCACTCTACACAGCTCGAGCATGACTCGCTAAGGTAAAAGCAAAGATTCGATAAGTAACTCGAGCCACCGTCATGTTTATTGTTTGAAACTTTTGAAACCCCAAACGTGTCAAACGTGCTTTTCTCACAATTATTCTACCGTTTAAACAAACTAACAACCAAAAGGGGGGCATTGTTTTCTTTTTTCCTCAAATGACAAAATTCTTTTGTATTTTCATTTATTTTCACTATTATCGTGTAGGTGTTTGTTTTTTCACTTCTCGTTTCAACTCTCACTTACCATACAAAGGATAATAATTAGATCAATAATAATATTAAAAATAATCATAATAGTAGTAGTAGTAATCATCATAATAGTAGTAGCAGTAGCAATAGTAGTAGTAGGAGTAATTACAGTCGTTACATACTAGCAACTCCCAGCAATAAGCTGTGGTTTGTAGTTCTCTGCCCTTGGGTTTCTTACTGAACTTAAAGAATAAGACTAGCATTTGGTTTGTTGTTGTTGTTGTTGTATGTGTGTTTGTGTTGGAACTTTTTTATAGACTAATTACTTTCCGACCTAGGAAGGAGGCAAAAGTGTGCGCAAAAGATGACAAAAAACAAACCGTTCTTATATTGCTTGTGTATCTGACACCTGTGTGGTATGTCTGTGGCAAAAAAGAAGGTTTGTTTTTCTCTTCTTGTGATAGCAGCAGCACGAGGCGCACGTACGCCGTGCCAACCCACAGACACACACACTTACCCACACGGGGTTACCTTCTATATTTTATGTTCCTGCTCTTTGCTACGCCTGATTATTGTTGCTCACAATCGTTTCGCAAGGGTCACTTCTCTGTAGCGTTTATCTTATCGTTCTTGACGTTATATTTTGTTTCTGTCGTTTGCTTCAAATGTTAGAAAGATAGGAAAATCAGCGACATCAACATAAAAACTGCACATCATGCTACGACGGTGATGGCCATCAACCATCAACCAATAGTATCATGCATGCCAAAAACATCCTATTACTATGACCCCGCCCGTCAGCAGCATCCATCATCATCACCACCACCACACCACCTGTGCTTTCACCATGGTTACGACGATCAGGTCGATTACATGGGCTGGTGGGATTTTTTTTACATCTATCTTACAAGAATAGTAGTAAACAACAGAGACTGAAAAAAACTGCACCCCACACACAATCATGTTGCATCTGCATTCTGTTCAACACCCTCCACACCTAAGCCGCAGGTATTGTTGCAGATTTTGACAAGGATCACATACACACACACATATTAAACATCTTAACTGTACTATCCTCGCTTTTAGTGCTAAATTGGTTCGATCCATCTTCCTGTCCTACCTGCCACGTCTTTGTTTGCTTTCATTTCAGATATTTAAACTCTCGTTAGTGTTTTCAAATCAATTTAAAATCTAATTTAAGGTACGCGCATTTATATTACAAGTTTAATTTAACTACATTCGTGCGTGCATGCATGCATGCGTGCGTGCGTGCGTATTGTGTTGCTGTTTTTTGCACAATTCAATTCCCTACCCTACCCTACACATACAAGCTATCTATTGTCGATTCCGTCATATAGTTATCATTGCCATCTAATGCATTTCCTGTTGTGCTGGACCATGTTCGCGCGGATGATGCATTGTGTTGTTAGCCGAGTGTATGATCACTGTGTGCAACATTATTGTACTGCTTCTTTCGTAGTTAAATGCATCTGACACGGGGGAGTTGCTCTCTCTCTCTCTCTCTCTCTCTTTCTCTTTCTCTTTCTCTCTCTCTCTCTCTCTCTCTTTCTCTCTCTCTCTCTCTCTCTCTCTCTCTCTTTCGCTCTCTCTTTCTCTCTCATATTCACACATACTTCTCTTTCTCTTATCTATGACACGCACGCACTCACACCATATCCGTCCAATTTAAAGTAACGCTCCCCAAACTGTGGACCCACAACTTTATATCTTCAGTATAACAGGAATCGTTTAACAGGTATGCGCACACTTAAGCGAGCTGACGTTTCGCCGCATACATTTTATGATATGGCTTGTTTTTTTGTCCTTATTTGCCTTTTAACCTTGAGCTGCACTTGTGCTATTAGGTAAAAGCTGGCCCAAAACGCAAAGACTTTGCAACAGGATATGATTGGTCATTTACAGATATGAAATTAGAGTGGAATACGGGAAGGATATTTTTCAAAAAAGAAGTTTAAGAAGTAAAAAAATGAATCCAAACATCCGAAATGATAAAACTCTGTTGTACTGATTTAAAAAGCAATGGCGCAATCAACTCTAGAGCAATGTAGGGTTTTCCATCCACTAATTATAAAGTACGGAGGGAGGATTTTGCTTATATAGAAAATAGAATTAGACACGACCGGACGAGATCGATCTGGGAAACTATGTACATAAAAAAGTAAGGAAATTAAAGCAGATTAGATTGAGGCTGCCCAAACCGTGATCTCTTTTTCAATTCATCGCTGTTTAACGTGAGAACGTAGGGAACGGGGTAGGATTGGGAGTGTGGGGGGGGTGTGGTTATCTTCTCCCAGTTTTATCACACGCATGGTTTTGTGGCTCCCCACATAGTTCACCGTATTTAAAGCATTGTGTTATAGCAGCCGTACAAAACTAAACCTTCCTCTGTGTGAAACACTGCTGTGTACACTGTATTTACAGGATGTCGAGAAGGACGAGAAGCAAATGATACACTGCTGGCAGCTGCTGCGGCTCCCCAAAGAAGGCCGGTTGTGCACATTTACCATTCTCACTATCTCCCGCGCTTGGACGCTTTACGCCGTTTCCGAGCCCATCAGGAACCGTTTGCGTTGCGATGATCATCCAGCGAATGGCAGGTGGTTGATGGGTTTGGCGTCGCGCATCCCGGTACCGTCGCCATCGGTGTCATCCCTGTTGCCAGGCTCGATGGTCGGTGCGGTACGCTAAAGGACGCTAACTTTCTAGCCCCCATCGTCAACGGTACGCCCATGGTCGGCGATATGGCAAGTGTGGGCGATGGCGTGGACGACAGCGAGGACGCGGACAGCGGCGACGGGGACGAAGGAGGTGATGTCGGTGTCGTCGGTAGTTTCAGCGTTAACCGTGGTGGCACAAATCGACCTCCGTTGAATCCGCACCGATAGCTGGCGGTCGACAGCGACGACGAGGAGCTGGACGAGGCAGATGAGGACGAACTGGCCACACTGCATCCACTGTCGCGGTTGTTGTTGTTGTTGTTCTTGCAATCATCGTCCGCATCGCCCTCCATTGGGGTGTCCGGCTCCTCGGCCGTGATCCCGTCCTGCGTGGTTGCTGCGGCGGCCGCCGCACACCGTAGCTGGCGGCGGGTGGCCACCATCTCCTCTTCGTTGAGCGGGTTGAACTTGCCGCAGTTATCGATGAGGAAGAACGGCGGCTGGCTGGTCGGTGGGGCAGCCATCGTCGGGGACGGTGGCGGCGGTTCCAGTTTGCCATCCGCTATTAGATTTTGCTCCAGCTCGAGCAGCTGGCCCATGAAGTTGAGGTTGGGAGAGATGATTGGGCGGGCAAGCTTCACGAGCTGGTATGCCTCGATCAGCGACAGACCCTTGTAGCGCATGACGTAGGCGATCGCGATCGTAGCGCTGCGGCTAATGCCAGCCTGACAGTGCAGCAGCACGGTCGAACCCTTTTTCCGGGCTTCCTCTGTAAAGGAGAGAGAAAGAAACATAAGGGGAATGGTTAGCGAATGGTTCTGCCATTTAAACTACATATTTGCTAACATTAAGTTGAATGGAAATCCGATTTTATTTAACATACAAATGAAAGTCACTTGTTTGTGAGTTTAAGCTAACGGAAATAATTGCACGGACTAGTGACGCCTACAGTCAACTAACATGTATCGCTAGCGAGGATTATAGGGATAGACCTTCAGATTGCACATAATCTTTGAGTTATTACAGAACTCACTATGGCAAAGCCTTTCGTTCATACTCCATTAAAAAAAGGGGAAGAAGTTATCCCTTCATTCACTTTCATCATCTCCAGTGTCACTAACCATGTCCCGGGAGGCCACAGGAGAGTGTTTTTTTCGGTATTCCAGGATGCTAAAATACAGATCAAAATGGTGCAGTTCAGCACCCCGGATGTAATAGATGCAATCCTAAAACGCTATTACACCCTCCAGGAGCAGTAGGAGCAGTAGCAGTCGGGACCGTTTTATTTCCCTTCCTGTGGGAATCGACGATCAACGGCTGCATTGTGTTTCGTTTGGGTGAAAGTATGACTCATGCAGTCATGATCCGCATGCTGCTGGCACAGGCACTGCGTGTGTCAGTGGTTTTTTTAGGGTGCGTTACCGTGCTACGAGCACGATTCCTTCCTTCCGCTTGTTCTCGGGGAAGCAAAGTCGCTATTTCACGCACGACCGCACGCCAAAGAGAGTGAAGGAGGAAGGCGGATAGTGCGCGGGACAACAGGCAAGCCAACGCTAATATAGCAGCTGATGATAGAAGGTTAGACGTGATGCTAACGGCTCAAAGAGCCCAGGCCAGCCAGGAAGTGGCATTGATGGTGGGTAAGCAGTTTAGTTTTTGGTTGTTTGTTTTCGTTGGTAAAATTCGTCATTATTTTCCTCGTCCCGTGGCCAGAATGTTTAAACCAAACTTCCCAAACCGGCACGTAGCGTCTAAACAAACGGAAGCACTGCTTGTCACGGCCACTCTCTTGAAAGGAACTGGTTCGAATAAAAAAAAAACCAAAAAAGCGCTCATCAACTCGACAATGTGGTGTCAATTCTGTTTAAAAAAATTGAAACCGTCACAATAACGGACGTGTACTCCCCCCTGCCCATGACTTTGCTGTTGGTAATTCCGTTTTGGGTGCTAGAAAAGTGACAAGTTTTGGTGTCAAAGTTTTATTCAAATGGGTCAAGAATAAATAAAAAAAGCCCTTAGAACACCGAACAGAATCTTCCACGGGACCTCAACTGCAGCAGCAGCGCTCAATCGTTGATTGGCCCCGTATTGTATTTGAGGGGTGTGTTTGTGTTCCATTCGGCTTTTATTGCTGGGCGCGCACTACCAGGCACACTTGACTGGTTACAAAGAATGAACCGTTTTGGTGCACCACCGACCGTTCGCGATCGATGACTCAAACAACACAATGTCCCGGCCGTTTGGACCGGAAAGAACCAAACAACGGAAAGTGAGAAGCGGGTGAAAAGAACTGACGCGTACCACGCGAACCGAGCGCCGTAGCACATCTTTTCTGCGATCTACGCAAAATAAAGAAGCAACAAACGGCAACAAAAACTGATGTCAATATGACCACTTTTAACACTTCACCATGCCGCTCCGCTCGGGTCCGAGTGGTCGGTCCGCTACGGGTGTGTTATGAATGTGGGAGCAAAGCTGCTTCCTCCGGCTGCCCTACGCGGACGGCCGAATCAAACGGCAACCTTCCCCCGCTTGCGCTACCCTCGGTCGATCGAATTCGTGAATCCATTTTCGGTGGTAGCGGTTTTATTTCGGGACGGTGGGACGGTGAGTCATAGCCTCCCGGATGAGTGCGTTGTTGCTTGCCGCCGGCCGCCGCCACGCGTGCATCGTAAAATGTGCCTCCTCCTCGCCGGACCGAGCGATCAACCGCCACACCCCGGGATAGGGTACGAGGGGCGGTTGGTTTTAAATCATCACCAACCCACGCCGATGTAGACGATACTCGTTGGTGAAAATTACGATTCGATTCGATTTTTTCGTTTCAAATATCCCTTAATACTAGTGTGTGAGGTGCAACAGCTTGTTTATCGCCATTGCAAATTTTGCTGCTCCTGCTGTTGCTGCTGCTCGACGCAGAAGAGTTCGCCCGAGTTGCCCAAACAGTGGCCACTGCTGCCACCCTCCGTTCCATTAATCAATCACTTCCGGATGGCGTACAGTGGCAGTAAATGGAAAAGGGAAACGGCGTAAACATCCGTGAAACTGTTGAAAACTCGACAAAAATCCTGGCGCGCTGGCCGAAAGGGCCATTATCCAAATTAGAGCACTTTTTTAATCACGTCACGGTAGCGCACCAGGCCGGTCCAGGCTGCAATAACAAAGGATTTATATTATCCCTTTCGTTCACGGTTCGTTTTCGCCGACTCATTCAGAGCACGACGCAGGGGCAGCAGTGTGGCGACACAAACTTGCGCTGTAAATGTCTTAAATGGCACATCGAAATTGAAAAGACCCAGATGAAGGGCTCAGCGTGTTGGTGTAGAATAACCATCGTACAACATTAACCGTTGTTTGGTCGTTCAAAGATGGATGGAATTGAAAAGGAGGAATAAGAACATGCTACCCGATCAAACACCCGGTGACATTTGATCCTTTTCTGTCCTCTGAACAAAACATCCACTTCCGCGGGAAGGACATCCAGCGAGAGAGAATGGAGGAAATCAATGCTTTTTAATCTGCCGACGAATGGCGTGATACCCCCCGTTACACAAATAGGGATTGCATTGCACTGACAAAGGCACTAGAGTAGGCGGTGTGTGCATGCCTGTTTAACAGTGTGTGTGTGTGTGTTTTTTTTCTCAATCTATTATCCTTGGGTTATGTTTTGATAACTCGAGACAGGATGAACATAAAAAAATGTAACGCACCAAAAGCTCGGGCAGGATGCGTGCGTGAGTCATCTGGCGACAGCATCCCCTTATTGCTGTTCTATTGCGTGTCCTGCGTTTCTTTACCCTGTTTCACTGAGCAACTGCGCACTCGATGATGATTCATCCTTTGGGCTTGTGCCAGGACTGCCTGCTGCTGCTGACAGCTTGATGATGTAGTTGTAGATGACAATGGCGGCTGTTGATGGCTGCTGCAATTGTGGTGGTCTGCTGGTGGTCTGCAGTTTACAAAATGCTCCAGAAATACAGACATCATCGTTACTGTCGCATGACGCCGTCCGTAAGGTGGACAGAAGGCAACGAATTAGTAATCAATTAATCATCTGGCAGAGATGATCTTTGCCATCGATCTTGTGTAATGCGCCTTCGATTCCGATTCTGACATCATCGGATTCCAACGAAAGACGAACGAAGTGCGGTGCGGATCGAATTTCTTTCCAAAGGCAGAGATGCGATGGATGACATCAGAAACAACACACTCCCCTCCCCCCCCATGTCCCGCCTTCATCACGTTGGATGATGTTTGAGTGGTCATTGGAGTGAAGTGTCCTTCTTCTCACAGTACCGACATGAGATGTACACAATTCCGCCACCAGCTTCCCGAGAAAGGTTTGTTCTCCGAGGGCGTGTTTATGCGGTGCCTAAGACCTTGTGAAGATGATCTTCGAAGGCGTTGCGGGAGGGACGGCGATCATTTACCTTTTGCATCTTTGGGGCAGCTCGAAATGACTCATGTGTGTTGATGGGATGTGATGTGCGCCCGCCGCTCCAGGAATGAAAAGCGCATCACCAAGCAAACACAACAAATAAGCATTGGATTGGAGTGTCGATTGTTGAGCTCAATATTGTGTTTACATTGCCTTGATCATTCACCAAATGAACACCAAATGAAACAAAATACAATAAAAACATGCTGATACACAATAAGTATCGCAGTGCTGGTGGTTTTACCCCATTCAAAAATTGAAACCTTTTGATTCACGATCTGCATACATCGTGTGTCAACACACTAACCCTTGCCTGAAAGCCGGGGAACGGATGTCGCTGCACGGGCTGCCTTTTTGAATGAACGACGACTCCCCGCGCGTGCATGCACATATCTCTCCGCGTGTCTTTACACGCGCCTGATTCGCGGATGTTAATTAGAATCGTTTGGCGTTCCTCCCACCGGTCCTCTCTTTTGGGATGTGTAGAATAAACAGAGTGCATCACTTTGTGCTGGATGATGTGTGTGTTGGATTCGTTGCTGGATGCTGCTGCTATTTGCACGATGGGTAATGGGTTCTACCACTATCTCTATCTTCCATCCCCTCCGGCTACTAAGCATGTTTATTGACAGATCACGGGTCGGCGGTGTATGATTCATTCATGGCAGGTTTGAAATTTTCCATTTATTCCACACCATTGCACCAAGTGCTGTTATAATTCATGAGTTAGGGATTCAACGCTTCCTTCTCCCCCATTCCATCCTTCCCTGGTCGTGCCTCGACTTTGGACTAGCATTGTTAGTTCATTCTTTTTCAAACGTTCAGAGGAATGGAATTCAACGGAAGGGTTTTCCCCTAATACCAACCAAAGGAATCATCATTGCTATAGCGAAGCAAACAAAAAAAGAACCCACAACAGGGGAAGCAGGGTAAGCAAACTGCGTCCTGCCACCTTCACGTCACAGGAAATTGTAATAAAATGCATTCCTCGAATACTTACATGACATGCAACGTGTGTACGTCGTCCTTGCGTTTGGGCAGCAATTGCCAACATGCGGACTGTGTGGATTCCCCCTAACCGGCTAGGACAATCATTTTTCTCTATTAGCAGCAGATGTGAAAGTGGCTCGGTATACACCATATTTACACCATTCTCCATCGCGGGGATTGTGCAAACGTTCTCAAACTATAAAGCGACTCATTGCGCAAAGAGGCGAGAAGGGTATTAAAAGGTTGATTGTTGCTACTTCCCTATCCAGCCCATCCAGAAATCAACCAACAGCAGAGGAGGTTTCTTATCACAACGACACTTTGGAAGCATCCGAAAAGTGATCTATCTGTTGATGGTGCCGATGATAGTTGCATCCATTTATTTCCCACACAGCACAGAGTGCGAAAGAGAATAGAAGTGTTCCTTCATGCCTGTCCCTGATATGGGCGCAGATCATTAATCTTCTGACAGTGAAGGGCCACAGTTTGGTCGGGGAGGGATGACATGAAGCTATTACTCTTGGTCGCGTTTGTGTTTTGGCACCCAACGGTCTAATTCAATAAGGACGATTTGGTGCTGCTTCGCCACTGTCCGATTCGATTGCAGGCAATTTAACACCTCTCCCGAAGCGCCCTACCAAAAACGGTCGGTAGGATTTTTATTGGACTAATTTAATCGGTGTGAATAACGAAATAAGAGAGAAGAACAAATATGTTGGAAAATGGGGGAAAACAATGTACGCTTTTGCTGGCTTTTATTAATTTCTTCAATGTACAAACATTTCAATGGTTTAAAAAAAAAACAAACTGGTGGTACGGTACATCATTGCTTTGCTTCTATGCTGTGTAAAGATTTCACATGTTACCGTCAAGCGGTCGCTGCCAAACGGCAGAGTCGCTGGAATGTGGAAGCGGCCCGGTCAACTTTCAGAGCCTCGGAAGCCCAAACGCGAAGCATTGCTGGGAACCAACCATCAAAAGAGTGCACGTATTGGTGAAATCTTTTGCCAAACCAATACATTGGCAAACCAAACACGTCCTCACTTGGTTCCTACTCCCAGCAGTACAGACCGCACAAAGGGGTCGCTCTGGTGGAGCAGCAACACCTAGCTATGACGGTGTGGTGTGGTTGAATGTGTGTCCACCAAACCGGTTGTCTGTGCGTGTGTGTGTCTGTGCTGCAATGGCTGTTGCTGAAACGTTCGTTTGGCCCGCAAGAGAGCGGTGGCCTTTGCCATGACGTCACGCCATTAGGCAAAGGTCATTCGAGGAGATTGCTATTGCTTTGCCCAAGAAGTCTGCGCAAGATGAGTCACACACCGACAGTACCACACTGCAGCAGAGGTGGCTTTTGTGTGTTCTTCGCCAGCATTAGTTGGTTAAAATCGTGACAGACGGGAAAAAGGGGTATGCCGTCAGTGCGAGGCGGGGCGACAATTGAGTTCAAGAGGGGGTTTACTTTTTGACTCAACTGTTACAATCGCTCAACTATGCTCAACGAATGGTGTTGTAACGATTAACAATAGTGGAGTACGTTTTTCTCGACGTTCTTACAAAGGACCTAAGAGTAATGAACACTGTGTGCGGTTCACACATGTGTGCAAGACCTTACTCATCGCTTTTCCGACCTGAGATTTCCCTGTGCGCAGCATAGCCCTGCAGCCGAAATTGCCAGACACGTATTTTCCCTTGTTTCTTTGCGTTAAGAAACTCGTAAAATTCATGACGGTAATGTCGGCTAGCAAAAACAGGAGCAGAGGCCGCAGCAGCAGGTCGTACATACACATTGCAGAACCTTCAAACCAACATTGACGGCACAGCAGGGGCAGATCGTATTATCGGAAAGCAAACTGTAATTGAAAATATTGGTAACAGACGGTTCCCGAGGGGTGTTTATGGCTTTCCGGTTCCATTTCCCAATGGTTTATTCCCTTCTCGCTCGCCAAGAAGGTTACACACACTCTTTGGATTGGTCCGTTTCTCCCACAAAAACGAGCAAACGAGATGCCCAGCATCTGCAGTTGATGGGCCCACAACAACGCAAGTTGGTCGTTTTCGAGCAGTTACATAGTACCTTCAAGTGGCAAGCGATTCGTCTCGTTAGCTTCCCGGAAGGAACAACGAAATGCCAGATGCTGCCACTCGAAGGCAGCGTAGCTTCGAAAGACGCAAATCTTGCAAATCCCTAGAAATTGGTCATAATCGGATTGTGCAATGGAAACGTTTGCTAAGCACACGAATGCTAGTCGTCCTTAAGGATATGTTGTTGAATACGTTTGCTCAAAACATATATAGTAAATAACATGCAGGACTTCTGACATAAATAAGATCACAGCATCAGTACAATTCAATCACGAAATCCCTCAAGTTTTGAAACAAAAACCTTCCCCCTTTTCATCCTCAGCATCTAATTAACAAATTCACTTTTTGTGTCCGAGAATGATTGGCACGCTGCGTGCGTCCGTACATCCAGGCTTCCCTGTTTTTTCCTTACTTTTGTGTATGTTGTTTTTCATTCCTCAACCCTCCTGCGCATATCCCTTAGAGTGGTTTGTTCGCTCTTACGCTCATTCAACCCGAACCCAAAAACATCAACCATCGCATCAAAACCGCATCAAACAAATCGCATGAAAACAAGTCCATTTCCGCACGGCCGTCATCGTCGTCATCGGCCACGACGGCCCGATTAGCAGCAGATGGAAGTTCAATCCTCCCTCGTCCATTAAAAAAATACCCTAGTAGCGGAGTCACGAAATGAGTCACCGCTACCGACTTCATTTGGTCTAGCAGTTCTTGCGTAGCAGCATCCCCTTTCTTTAGCTCTATCAGTGTTTTCCGGCTTTTGAGACCAGTGACGGTGGTTAGCAACATTTGGCAAGCAGGGCGACCTCCTCTTCCGGTCTGTAAGGACCGCTTGTATTGTATTGGGTTTTAATTTAAACCAGGGTAAATTAAGCTCGGTTTAACGATGCATTTTTTATGTTATTTCGTTTCCTTTCTGTTACTTTGCAACAATTCCACCACCCTCGATGGTCTCCGTTTAGCGCCTAAATGATGCTGTGCTTCCGGGGTAGTTACGGCGGATGAACATATCTTGCCCTTTCGAGAGCGCCCAGGGCGTTAATAGGACACGTGTGCGTCAACCTCACAGCGACGTTGGCGATCGTCGATAATGGTTGCTGCTCCATTTGCTTCGATTTAGTAAATTCGAAAGGACAAGGCGATTGCGGAGTTGGGGTGGTGTGATAGGTCCTCCTGATTTGTGCGAATCCCGACCCATAGGACGGCGTACCAGATAGAGGAAGCTGTACGCACCTTCACGAGCAAAACACTAACAGGAAGAGCGCACACTGCCTGTTTTCAGTGTCTCATGGACGGCGTGGAGTGTGATGGGTAAACAATGATGGTAAACATGCCTGCAAAAGGCGCCACATTAAGCGCAGACGCTCCCAAACACACACACACACACATTCACAATTCATCAATTTGCCCCAATGACGCTACTGGGCAAGCGATCACTTGGCACTGCGAACAAACCGCACGCCCTTCGAGGACATGTGTGCATTTGGCTCCGTGCGAGAAGATCCTTTCGCGATAACCAACTCAGTACGGCTGCCGCGTGTTTAGACACCACTCGAAGTTAAGTTGAGTGATGATGACGTTGACGGGGAGCGAACGAAACGGGTACTGCGCCATTCAGCGCTCTGATGCGATGACTCGTCGTCAAACAAACTGCGGCGAGCAGGTTGCCGTCCCCGATCAGGATGATGGGTTTCTTACACTCTTGTTCCCTACTTTACTATCATCGCTTCCAACATCAACAGCCTAGGGCACAGGTTGTAATTGTAACGTTATCTTCCCACTAAGGTGCACGGCGTAAAACGATGAACAATCGTAAAGGATTCATCAATGATGGTTGGCAGTTTTTAGGAAAAAACGAAGTGTTTATTTAAAAACCTTTCATAATGCGTACAGACAATTTCGACCTAAAAATGATAAGCTAAAAGGTGGGCTTATTTACGAAGAAGACATCATAGGAAACACATTCATGTTATACGAAAGTGTAAAAAAGAGTTACCAAGCAATTATGAAACAGTTGCCGAGCTCATAGAATGAGAAGCTTGTTGTCATTGCTGTCCGTTTTGCTCCGAGATGGATAGGGCCACAATAAATCTATTCAAGTCGGAAATAACATGTCTAAGCATTGCATCGTCTGCCCGGGGCTCAAGTGTAGTAAACATTGTGTAAACTTCTTATATGCGACGGCCCGGTTGGTGGGTCTTATCAACGTAACAACCATCCACGTACAGCGAGGAACAACACGGTTTGCTGTTATGACACTATCTAAGTTGTTACATACTGGTATATGCTCTCAAGCCTCACACACATCACACAAGCTACGATTATTTATTGTTCTTGCTTCGCGTCATCGTGTTACTCGAACCATATTATCACCTTTAGCACGATTCGTGACAAATAGACTAAACCATATTAAAGAAACTACATAATAGCACCGCTCACTGCATAAGAGCCACCATCAGCTAAAGGGAGAGGAAAAAAAGGAAAACAATAGTACCAACCGCTACCTTCCTGTTATGCTTTCCCTTTAGCTGCGACTACCGCTTGTCTTCCGTCTAACTATTGATTTGAGTTGTTATTTCTGTCACACCCAACGAATAACACCGTCAACGTCTTATCGATCAGCCAGCACACCACTGGGTGAGTTGGTAGTGCAGGGAATGCGCGGGCTATTGAATAACACTTCAGGCTGTGAGCTGCGAGGAGCCAAGTGAGTCATCCGCACGACCACAAGCTATCGGATCGATTGCAACCAGCATAGAAGGGTTGTCCGTTTGGGAGGGGGGGGTGAAAAAACACAGTGCTCCGCTTTCGTTGCTCCCGATTCCAGTGCTAGACCAATTCTGTTCCAAGGACTTGTGGCACACGCTCGTGAGTAGTGTATGGTTCCTGTCCTTGGGTGTGTATACTCCTGCCGTGGTGACAGATATGCCAACAGACTCTTATCGTTTAGTCGACATGACGGTGCTTACCAAGTTCAATATACCAAACGTTGAGCATTTGATTTGTGGGATAAAGGTTCCTTTGTATACCAGATTTGGTTATTGATGACCTGTTTTTTCTACCAAATTTAAACAATAACAGCTTAAGGTCGCTTTAAACCTTGCGTGAAAGTGAACGGGACATTTTGACGTTTTCTACTATATTTCATGATATAATAATCAGAATATGGCTTACCGTACACCCAAAGGAAGGATATTCAATTCCCAAACTATTTAGAATGTTAAGCATATTGAAATGATCAATTAAATGCATTTTCCTGTTATTCCCCGCTGGTCATTATTGTTTCACCGTGAAAAAAGCGGAGAATCACAAGAAACTGCACTTAATTTAAATTCAATTCAATATGTTTTGCAGCCAAAATAGATGGAGAATTTAATATCCTTTCTTTTGGTGTACAATAAGCCATATTCTGATTAATATTTCATAAAATATAGTAGAAAACCCCAACATTTCACGTTCATTTTTACTAGAACTGTACTCCGGGCTTTCTTTCTAAAGCTATCATGAACTGTTACTCCAACCGAGTTTAAAATAAATAAATGATTTCAGAGCAATCAAACTATCCAAAGCACACTCGAGCGTACAATGTAAGCACCCTTTTATCATACGCAATAAGTCTTCCTAGTCTTGTCTTTGTAGTCATGTGTTTTGCTTGGGCTTAAGCTCCTAGACCCCACTACACTACATCGCCATCCGAGACACTGCAGGTGATTGCTTGTCCATAATTAACTGGCACGTTAAATAGTTTATGAGTGGCGCTTGGGCAAGAAAATCTTGCAACAGTCTCCTAGACTTCCGCTGTGTTAAAAAAAGTAGTACATAACAAAATAACCACTTATGGAAGCTACACATATTTAATGCAAGTAGAAGAAATATTCATTATGTGCCACAGCTCAGCTTGTGCCTTAGCTAGAAGTTTTCCAAGAAGGATGGGTAAATCCTTCCAATTTCATCAACCGAATTCCCAGCTGAAACCCGTTTCGCTGCTCTCCCCTTCACATGCCAAGGATCATGGAAAATGGTACATTTAGCATATTTAATCCCCCGTTTGCATCGTTTGGGTATAACATTCCCCTTTAAATAGGGGCTCCGAAATCCCGGGTAAGACAGCAAATTTAGATAAATTTTAGATAAATATTTAGATAGGCACCAACGAAAAGCGCCTGTGACACGTTGGTTGTGCTTTACGGTGCGCTCTTTAGGGGCAATACTCCTTCAATGCGCATCAAACCGTTTATCATGAACCAGGAAGAACCGTGCTCGTGAACAGGGAATCACCATCGAGAGCAGAGTGGTGTTTCCCCGATAAAAGCTACTCAAATACGAGGGGGTAGCCAGTGGTAAGTGGTGCCGAAAACATACATCGATTTAAAACATCCCAAAACATCACTCAGACATCCGGTCGCACGAAAAAAAGGGGAAACCGACGAGGACTCTGGGAATTAATTCCATCGCCAATTTCCGTCGGATCTTTCACTAACCATATCCCTCTAGCTCCCTTGGGTCGACACACACGATCTGTCTCTCTCTCTTTCTGTGTTTTGGGGGGAGGTTTTCACCTCTACAGTGCGCGACCTGTAGCATTAAAATGTCGTACAGTGTGTGTTGTGCACCTCGATGCTCGTGCTTCATGTTGTCGTTCTACATGCATGCCAGTGCGTGTGTGTGTGTGTGTGTGTGTCTATGTGCAGTGCTGCGGTTTATTTACATAATCGTTCGACCGGCCAACCGTTCCCTGGCCACTGACTCATCCCCGAACCGCATTGTATGCGCGATGTTTGGGAACACTCTAGGTGCAATCGTTATCGTGCAAACGACGTTTGTTCAGCTGCTACTTTTCCGCCGGTGCGCCGTGTCGTTGCTGGTGGTGCTCCCAGACCCTCTTGTTCTTGGCTCGCGCAATGATTTATTTTGGTTCTACGGAGGGGACTTTGCATGCTTTGGTGCCCATAACCTCGGGGTGGTAGGGTGAAAAAATGATGTACTGACTCTGCTCGGTACGATGGTTGATCGACATTTTTCCATACAGCGTCACGTTGCCCATGTGTCTACACCCCTAGGATGTTGATCGATCGCAAACGCTCGCTGCCGATAAGAAGCAGCCAAGGATGATGATACCATCACCACCACCACCACACTATCACCGCCAAAATAAAGGACGACTTCCTCCCACGTGACCGTGTGATATGGCGGCCGTGTGCTAATCGAGTACACTGTTGCGATCGACTATTATTATTAGCACCCAATTATAACCCACATGCGCACCAGCCTGCCTTATTACACATCGCACCCGTTCGATAACTGGCGACACCGTCAACCAGTTGAGGGGTGCATTTAACCTTATCCCCGCAACAGCAACACCCCAAAAGCCGGGCCCGCCGTTGACGATGGCTTCAAGTACAATCGATGGCAATTGAAAACAGGCCCAACAAACAACATGACGGTGAGTGATGAATCATCGCCAGCACCACCCGGTAGGGCGACGCGGAGTGCGACATCACGATAGAGAAGGAGGCCTTTCTTGAGGGGTGTGTGTGTGTGTACGCGATAGTGTACATTTGGTCCGTAGGTGTGACCGGGATACTCTCTACCAGCCCGCATAAAAATAGTGTGCCAGTCGATTCAGACCGGCAGCGCGTTGTGGTGAAATGTGCTCTAAATATTCGTGATTAGAAAGGGAACGGCGAAAGACGAACACGGGCTTGTCCCCGTAATGCGACAGGACGGAAACAGAAGCTGAGAGGCATGCAGGTGCTGGGTTGTAGTGGGTTTTTGTGGAGTCTTTTATTGATCTCTTCAACCTTATTAAAAGTTACAGCTACACTTACAACTGCGTTTCCATTTTTACCCATTTTTTACTTCTAATACACATGAGCTGAAACGAGTTGCATACAAATTATATGGGAATTATCCCTGTGGCCTGCTGAACCTATCTTCATACGCAATAGATGGGGGGAATGCACCGTTCAAATTTGGAAGGATAAGGAAACAGCGATAAGTTATTCACGGCTATCTATTGATATCATATGGCATAATCAATTGCTCCGTCCTCTAGTCCCCTTGTTGACTGGTTGGTTTATTATCATATCATTCCCTATCGGGGCCATTTTCCCCCTCTTTCGAAGCTCGGATGCCTGTAATGTGTCATCTCGTTGAACGCAATGCCCGACGACCAAATTAGAACACGTGTCCTTTTGGTCGCAGCTTATCGGAAATATTCTGCTGCAGGCGCTTGGAAAAAAACTGACTACACGTGGCAGCCAGCGGGAAGAGTGAGGATTACTGTTATATCGACATCGCGCTGCCCGTCATGTAAATCGGAAGCCGTGGAATGTAGGTAAAGCCCCATGTTACATAGTTAGCCACCATTTGCGCACGCTTCATGCACACACACACACTCTATCTCTCTCGCTTTCTTTAGAGAGTGGAAAGGAAGGATCCTTCCTTTCCTCTCTTTCCCTCAAAATGTTACTTTTTCTGTTTTGCTTCTAAGCAACGCGCTACCGTTTAATTGAGCCCAGTCACGGAAGTCGGGTCTATTCTATTTCGGGTTCAACTTCGTTGCCCTCTTCTGGATGGATTGCTGCTAGCTGCTCGGGTACCTTAGCTTGCTGGACTGGCGGAAAATACTCTGACTTTGGTGCTTCCGAGAGGGCCAGTACCAAATCCAGACCATGAGAATTTTTAATAGCGTCGGCACAGAACACGCAACCCTATAATTCGCAGCCCACAACACACCGGCAGCCGACCTATGAGTCATTCGCAGTATCATTACGCCAGCCAACCAAAGTTTCCTTCCTTCCTCTTCGAAGGGAAAGCCTTGCCCCTGCAGTGAATTTGGCGGCACAGAAATTCGGGAAATCGAGCTCAGATTCATTCCCCCATTTGTGGGGCTTCATTGTTGAAGGTGAAATGTGACCCTCGCACTCAAACTTGTTGGGCGGGCGTGTGGTTTACGTTACATTCAATTCAGTGCGTGCTGTAACCCGCAATGAGGTCCCGAAATGTTTGCCCCAATTTTGCGCTACACTCGCACGCGACTTCTAACCTTTTGATGTGACCTCTGTTATTGATTTTTGGGCTACGATATCATGCTGGTGGTTGCAAATTCCTTTACAAATTTGCCCCCCTCACAGATAGATATCACTGGCAAAATAGTAGCAACCTACCACTGTCACTGTGAAACATGGCTATATGCTCTTCCTTTTTCTAACATTAACTACTAGCGTTATTACCTGTACTACTGCAACGATGACCCTGTTACTGCTATTGGTCACAGGTTGATGTTCTCTGATATTTTGTTGTAGTTGGGTTCGCCATTAACTCCCGAAGTGTCGATGAACAGTCGTCCCGTGGCCATCGAAGGACGCCAAATCTCGCTCGCGTGGCATTTTTCGCTCGAGCAACTTGAGCCCGCTGTGTCTGTCTGTCTGTGTGTGTGTTGCTTTAGTTTACTTTGCGTCATTCGCGCGCTCGGCTCGGTTCGGTTCGCAGGTCTTGCGCGCCACTACGACACGGTCGCGATTACGAGCGCGCAACTTCCCCCCGTTAACCGAGCGCCTTTGCGCACCAACAGCCTCCCCTTCCCCCCATTCGTTGGCCATGGTCATGTGGCAACGGTTTGGCCATGTATGTGGTAGTAGAGCGTGAGTAAAGTGAACCAGCAGCAGCAGCAGCACCACCAGCGTTTCATATCGTGCCATTTAATTGTGTTTAAATACAGCTCGTGACTCATCGCAAACATACCGCAATGCAAGCGAGCTACAGGGAAGGCAGGCGACTCGGCGAAGGGTGATGAAGCCGCTCTCTTCTAGCTCCCTTGCCCCTTCCTATTTCGCTCTATCTCTCTATCTCTCTCACTCTATTGTTTGCTCGCTCGCACTCTAGTGTGCGGTCCGTGTCGAAAACACGCAAATATACAAACGCACACTACACACCGTCGCTTCGCTATCAGTTTACGAAGCAACAGAGCACCCAGTCACCCTTTGTGCTTCCACCTACCTTCTAACCTTCCTCTATTTTCTCTCAGCTTCACCACCAACCCTCCCCCCCCCCGCCTCCATCACAGCTGGCGAGAATGCCATATTTACCCAACAACCTTTGACGAACAAGTGAGAGCGAATGTACAGCATTACTTACCGCGATTTGGTAGTGCTGGTATAGTAGAGAGCTTAGTATTGCGCGTTGTTGTACACGCCCGAAGGCACTCATACAGCAGTGTAGGTTATATACAATGGGTAGCAGGTTCTAAACAAGGGGTTTCGGAGCAGGTGCACTAGGGCAGGATTGTGCTACTAAGCAGCGACCGAGCCACTTAACGCAGTGCTAAGCAAAGGAAATGGTGTGCTGACATTTGCCTTATTTGTTGGAAGCTCTCTCGGTGAGTCGTCACGGGTGCATATCGACTTAATCCATCATAGCTGTCCGTGCCAATCCGTACCACTGGGCCGAGTATTTGGCCTCATTCGTGTAATCCTATATGCGCTTGAAAGGGATTTACGCAGATGTCTCTATTTGGAGAAGGCAACGTCTTATATTGACGCATTGTTAAAAGTGTCCCAATGCCCTTCGGGGTGCGAGAAGAAGGTGGAATACTATCACAAAGGCCACTCTTGTTACGTTGGAGATGATCATCACGAACAATTTACCCCGCCGAATGGGACTTAGTACATATTTTAGTGTCCTACGTACTTGAACCCAACAAACAAAGCCCTCAAAGCCACACCACAAGAAACTGATAAAGCTGGCCACACACCACAGAAAGACGGACTGCTGCTGCACACTCACCGCACCACTAGCAACAGATAAGCGTTAACAACGTACAACCACACCACCGTATGCTCCCCTCTTTCCGGTGACAGCTGTGCAGAGCACAGCTTTTCGATTTCCCATACTAATCATCATGAATTGCGCGGTTGGGAATGAACAAAGGAGGCGGACTTTTGGAAGCGTGGTAAGGACCGCATGTGTACTCCACACTTTCGACTGGCAGCATATCACAACACATCGCTAGAACACATATCGAGACCCCCAGACGGCATGGCTCCCGGAAGTTGGAGCTATTTGGTGGCCCATTTTACAAGACCACTGCCTGCATCTGCTATTAATACACGCGTGCTGGACCATTTAAACTGCTCGGGTTTAGAGGAGCATTGCAATTCTGAGCAATAATTCAAATGACCTCAAGATGTAGTAATTAATATAACGGTCTATACCTAACGGTAAACATTTAAGGAAATCCTAATCCAACGAGGCAACCAAGGTTTCGTCAGGCGTGCTCCGCGAAAGAGAACACCGACGGAGGTGTGACCACGTGTACACTACACGGTAAAATTAGATCCTTCCTAGATTGTCCCCAAACAAGTTCCGCACACGTTCCGGGTGGCCGTCGCCACATCGCAAGGTCGTCCAGAACATAGCTACACTTCCTGCTTCCCGCGCCTCTACACCGGAAGAGTTCAAGGCAGGAGTTGGTGTAGATCTTGCCGAAAAGAAACCAGCCCGTTGGTTGGCTACCGTCCAACAGCTGGCCACGGCACCAAAGGCGTTTATAGCGTTGTAGCCAAAGTAAATGACACCACAAAGCGAATTTATGAATTCGCAACAAATACTACCGACACACCACCGGGCAACACGCGAAGGTGAGAAGAGAGCAGAGGGTGAGGTAAGAGAGAATGATAGAGAGAGAGAGAGAAAGAGAGAGAGAGCGATTGAGAGAGGGACGAAAAAAATCAAACAACCAAACCATTTACACTAAAGCGACGGTGATGATGATGGTGGTGGTTGATGTCATTGCTATATTTGAACCACACAACCACTTCTCGCATGAGCAACGAGCAACGCACACACAACAGTTGGCAACCATACCCCTGCCCCAAGCCACCCTCTTTAGTCACCCTCTCTCCCTCTTCTCTCTTTCACTTGCAATCATCGATGACTACGAAGACGGCAACGGTAACGGACGATACGAAGTTACTTTGCGGTGTTTTACATTCGATGGTACTATTACTTTTTATTCGTTAAAAACACACACACCTTTCGTTATAGACTACGACAGATGGCAGATGGTGGAATGCACTAATAAATAAGGCGGATTTCCAGCGGGTCCAAAATGCAGTTGTTTGGCTGGTGGAAGCAGCGCAAGAGCCGTTTCCCTTCATCTGGTTCAGGTGGCCCGCGACAGGCGACGAGAGTTGACGATCACCCGCATGCCGCATTGGAAATGGATACATGGCACACCCCCCCCCCCCCCCCCCCCCCTTCCGGCTCTTCCAATACTACCGGCACATTCCGATGTGTTTAAAATTAAAATCTTACGTATCGTGGACGATGCGATCATCCTTATACTCCGTGAGGCAAAGAATAAAAAAAAAAAAATAAGGAAGGACAGTGGCAAAGAAGTAACAACATGTACATCCCCCTCCTCCGCAGATGAAAGATGGGCCTGGCTGCACCGTGTGTGTTGGATGTGTGTTTTGGTAAGGATTTTCACCGGTTGGGCTGGGCGGGTCGGTTATGAAAATAAACTCCCAAATATCGTCAAACAACGTTTTGCTTTATGTTTTTTCACGCAAATTCGCCATTTGTGAAGACGATAAAGAATGCGTCAACCTGGCGGGATAGGTTGCGTTTTTGTTATTACTGTCTGTAGCGTTTGTTTCTTGGTGTTTCTTTGTCATCTCCTTCTCCTCCTCCCTCGGTAGGCTCCATCTTGGGACACGCGCATGAATTTAAATTTCTTTGCGATAGTATGGGTTGTTTTTTTTTTGTTGTTGTTGTTCGTCTGTGAGTGTTCTGCTTGCTGTTTTGGGTTAGTGATTTCCTACGTCTCAGCGTTGAATCATCAGCGGATCGAGAAACGCGCCTCGATGCTATCGTAGAGGGTAGAGGAGTAGGTGTGATCGTACGAATGAGTACGATGAGATCAGAAAATGCGGGAAAAGCAACATCGTTAACATTTCATTCAACTTTGCCAATTAACAGCAACCTCAGCGATAGGCGGTAGTTTCTATCCGGCCTTGAGGATTTGGCCATATACACCGTGCGGGCAACACCTGTTGCAACTTTTCTCAGCACGGTGCTTTTGACAAAGCAAAATGCTGTCCCGTGCCATGCACCACCACCCACTAAATCTATATCTATCCAAACAGATGATGCTGACAGATGCGGTTTACATGTACTGTTCAACATAAAAACGCTTAAAAAACTTACCGATAAAGTCGAAGGCTTCCTGGAAGTACTGCTTGATGTTTTGATGCGGCGTGTCGCTGGCCGGGATCTGTTTGTACTTGAGGCCGGGCTTCAGCTGACCACTCGGCTGCTGGCAGGTGACGTTAAGTACGCAGTTTGCACCGACAGTTGACGGATCGATCGCGTCCCGACCGTTGCCGAGCAGCAGATGGGGGAAAACGTGTGATGCTGGGTGCGATTCGATGTCTGTGAAGAGGGAAAGTGAGATACAGAAATGAAGGGCATGCAGTTTAAGCTCAAGATAACGATTTATCGTTCGATGCATTTCAAAGTACCATAGACAATCCGACATGGCTGCAGTGAGATTATACCATTTTACGACTTAAATGCATCATTATTCTCCACCCCAAGAGAATGTCACAATTTTGCGCAACAGCAAACGAAGATCGACTCTCCGCGAATCCACAACAAGGCAAAGGCAAAAGAAGACACGAAAAACGTGACTCACACTTTGGATTCACCATTCGGCCCGTTTGGTTCGTTTTTGGGGTTGATTTGCAAACGAGAAAAGAAGTTTGAAGCGCAACAATCCAAATCGATCGAAACCTAACAGAGAATGTATGCTTTTCTAATGAAGCGATTTATTTGGTGTGAGAGGCAGATTCAGGCAAAAAACACCAAACAAACAAGAACTAAACTTCGTTCCCGAACGATTTCGTTCCATATGAACCGATGCGAATGAATTTGTCCTTCCCGAACTGAAAACTGACGGGCATGAAGTTGAATCGAGAGACGCTAATGTTGTTGCGCGTGATTGAATGAACTCGCGAAGTGGTTGCGCTTAAGCGCGGTGGCGGCAGCGGCTTCGTTATCGCCCCGGGACCTAAACCAGTGTGTGTATAACGAAAATTGTCTCCCCATTCATAAACTGGAAACTTCCGCACTGGACGAGCATCGGACCATAAATATAGCTGACGTATAGGAGGCACCACTCGGGTTGAACCATTTTTAGCCGCCTAGGAACAGTTATGCACGATGTGTTTGTACATGTGTGTGTGTGTGTGGGCAACTGTTGGAATATATTTATCCAAGCAGTACCTTCGCAAACACTTTCGACCGATCGTAACGAACAGGCAGGCGAGAGAATGGCGTGGCCAGAACGTGCTATCGCGGGAAGTGCGTAGTCTGCGGTTCAATTAAAGTTCAATGATATGCTGCCATACTACGTGCTGCCGAGCTCTACCACACATACCAACTGTCGATACACATATCGGTTGATTGGTCACTTCTGCTGCCTGCTGGTTGGTTTTATTAGGTCTGCATTTATGGTGCACAAGTCGTCAGTTTTCACCCTTGTTGAGGCACTCGATTGAGAGCAACACCGATATTTGATCAATTGAATATCCAGACATGGTTTTAGAGGTGTTTTTTTGGAGGTGATATTAATAGATGAATCGAACATTGAGTAGTGTTTGTTGAAATTGGTTTCTTTTCCAAACCGAAAATAGAACTCATGTTTTTCTCGCTATTACTATATCTTTACTACATTGAAGGCATGGAGATATTAAAGTCCTTAAAAACTAATCCAATCAGATGACATAGTCTTTCCATCCTAACGATTTAGCTCTCTTCTTGAGCTGTTAGATTCGAAGACATGTGAAAGAGGCGCACAGGAAGCCAAAAGTTTTCATAAAAATGAACAAACTTCAAAACATTTATTCTTGCCTCCTGAGCGTACGCACGGCTATAAACACATGCCATAGAACTCGATCGCAAGAAGTGTGATGTGGGCTCGAAGCATAAAAAACTCGCAGAAATATTTCACTCCAGCCGCCAGTCCCACACATAACGCCTTCTGGTTGGGCTAAGACCACCAAACAGACCGTGGTCTGCGACCGTAGGCACATTGTACAGATGTGCAATATGTGGTAGTTTCCAGCAACGCTAAAAGGCATCACATTCCGGAGTGCAATTTTTCTTTCTACACAAAGCGAGGCAGTTGGCAGTTCAACGCCAAAAACAACTTGCCAGCCAGGATCAGAGAGTTTGTTATACTGAGATCTGATGGGTTAGCGCTTTGCTCTTAGCGTCTGCAACCCTCTGCAACGCACACACACACACACTAATGCAACCACCCATACACACACACACAAATGCGTGCTCACATTTCCTTGGCAAACCGCACCAAAGGGCCGATCGCTATGGGAGGACGCAATCACACACACACACGGGCGGACATACATACACCGGTACACGAAGAGAACCCGTTGGCAACGTTGGGAGACACCTTTACGCGGTTGCAGGTGGAGTTTACCTGAGCAAGGGTGGCGCAGCAGCGCACGGCAGGGAAGGAAAGTGACGCGAAAAGTTGTCCGACCGGCCTTGAAACCGGATACGGCGGTAGCGGCGGCAGCGACGGTTGATTTTCTGGATGCCTGTATCTTGTCGTCATGCTCGCAGCATAAGCCGAACGCGCAACACAACACTTCTATTCGGGTTTCTTGCTTGACCCGCTCTCTGGACTTGTGTTTTTTCTTCACCGTTCCCCAACGACTTTCTCGTTTGTTTTTTTTCCCCTCAACCGTTGCGTGCGCTTGCATTTGTGTGTATTTAATATGTGTGAATATACACACCGCACACACACACACACAAGCGCGCGCGCACAAGAAACAGGTGAAATCATTCCATGGAACGCAACCAGGAAGAAACGCATCTCCAGCCGGTTCGGGCAACATGAAAACCTTTGCCATGGTGGCAGATGATGCTCACCTAAAACATATATTGAGTGGTACCGCCCGAATCGATGATCAATCGGGCGGCACACAAACATTCTCCGTTACGGTCGGTCTGGTAGGACACACGTTGGATCTCTCGTACGGTTTTTGCCACGCTCGCTAATTACCCTCTTGGCGGGGGTGTATTTTTAGCAAAGCGCTCTAATTTTGTACATCCTTTTACCCGGACCACCGACCGAGATGGCTGCGTTGCTGCGTTACGTCTCGGATCTCGCACGTTGCTGAAATATATTCGCCAGGATCAGGCGTGAAACACCTCACCAAGTAACATTTTCACCAACAGTGACGCATTAATTGTGCAAAAAACAAATCTGCTTTCTCGCCTGCCTTAGCAGTGGAGTACATTAAGTTCGTACGGCGTCGTGGTCCATCCCATCCACGTGTGTTGTCATCGGAGCCGGGATGATGATGTCATGGCTGCCAGAGACTGACGCTCCAGCGTAAAATGTGACATTTTTATTGTACGTTTGTTTTGAGCGTTTTTTTCATTTTTCAAAAAACGGCGAAGACGACCACTGGAACCCACCGACGCACTAGTCCGGAAGCAGGTGGGAGCGAGCAAGAGAAAAAAAACCTTTAAAATATCGGTTGCCATTTCGGGCAGGTCGGTGTGTTAGCTCGACTCCACATCAAGCCCCGCTTCTACTATAACTTCTTCTACTTCTACTTTGTGGTTAAAAAAGTCGAAACAAATACAAACAGAACGACAAACAACAGACAAAGGCAGCGCGGTTGAAGTAAATAACTTTGCACAAAAAGTATAGCTTGTCCGCCAATCTTTCTCGTGACGATGAGTCAGATCGGACCCGTCTCCGCACGCTTTTCTAAAACATTGTTGAAAGCGCGCGTCTGCAAGATATTATACCCCAACCGGGTGACAACGGTCTGATTGAGGTTTCTATACATAAAAATAAATAAATATATAAATGACAGCCAACACAGTGACATCATATTGTCCATCTGGTTTGTTCGTACACGCGATGATGAGACCACACCACCCGGTCAACCAACGGGATCATTGGGGACGGATTTGGCCGGAACACGCAATCCATCAATTGGATAATCGTCTACAGCCTAAGAAACGCACCGCCTTATCAACAGAACCGTCCAAACCGGCCCCGCACTCTCGGGGTCGGGTCGGTCGAGCGAGGACCGCATGATTGGTGTAATTTAAGTATCCCGCTCCCGGAGTCACAACAATTGCTGCACGTTACGCAACTGTTTAGCGCCTGTCGAACGACCGTTGCCACTATCGTTGCTTTGCGAGAGAGGTACCGGCTGTTTACCTCGGGGATCGTGAAATCAGCATCCTCCTCTGCGTTACATCGTCCGAACATCAACGAGCCAGAGAGCTAAGGACTCTCCCCTTGCCGCGTTCGCAAGAAGCGGTGGCGAAAAGATTACGAAACCATGCAAATCTGCGACGTGCACACACGTCATCGGGCTGAAGAAAAACAAATCAACCCAAAAGGGACGAACTTACGAGGCCGAAAGGCCATCTCGCTAGACCATTATCTGCAGACCCCGTTATCCGCCCGGGGCCGCCGCCACACCACCTTCATTGAAATGGCCAACGATGGTGATGGCACAAAAATGGGAAAAGAACCACAAAAAAAAAAAAAAAATAGTACACACATTGCTCGGGTTTGTTTTGACATGACACCGGGTGGCTGTGTGGATGATGGCTCCCATGATCCGGCACTTGACGTCATAACACTCACCAAACAAGCACACAACAATCACTACGCGTTTGGCAGATTACAAGTGTCAAATGGCTGCAGTCAACTAATGGTTTTGTGTTGCGCCGCTTGTATACGTTACATTTGTTTTGGTTTGTTGTGTATATTCTCGGCGCGTCATCGCTGGCTTTATTTTGCGATCGCGATCGGGGATGCACTCAAGACCCTTCCCCTCTCCTCCTCTCTACCCCACCTCTTCCATTCCCAAATATCCTCTCTGTTCCATTGTTGAAGGGAATGGACTTTTGTGTGAATGGAAATGGTTTTCCTCCAGATACTATCTGCCAGCCGGGCACCAGATGTCGATCGCATCTCACGTTTCCCCAAAAGCCCCATTCCCGCTGTCGGCATTCGGAGCATTCATTCAATCGTAGCAGAACTCAAAACTTACCATACGCTACCGCAGGACTAGAGCAGCTGCGCGCCAGAGGAACTCGGGTGCTGGAGGCAATGGATGAATCATCGCAACTATCTTTGTGCCGTTTGTGCTGACCGTGGATGGCTGCCGATCGTCGATGAAAAGAGACAGAATAGAAAAAAAATAGAACAAATTAAAAGAGACGAAAACAAACGGAAGCAAAACAAACCGGAAAGCGAAAGTTTATTTGCAACACACAGCAGAGCGTACAACATCAAGGGGCGCGATTTTTTAGTTTTCTGCCTCTCCGTCATGGTCGGTGGTGAATATATGTTCTTCTCGCCAGTCTTTTTTCGAGTGTTTGTCTATCTGTCCATCTAAGCTGAAGCTGATGGGAGAGTGATCAACGTGATCGCTGGAGCATGGCCATTTATGCTTCACGGCTCTGTAACGTTCGGTTGATCGGCATGCTGCGGCGTTTAGCAGCAATTATTTGCTTCTGTTCGGATTCTTCGCAACCACCGTCATGGAGAAATCACACACTAGCCTGCACCCTGCCATGCCAGGTGTGTGTACCTGGACTAGCTTTTGGAAGCGTTGCACACACAGCATAAAACAATTGCGGGAAGGCGAAACCCACACCAGCATGGCATCTACCTCTCCCCGAGCACACGATCGTCGATCGATCGGCGGCCCGCTCAGGCGTGAAACCTTTAAAGGTCGTTCAAATACCGCCAGGAAGATGGAATTGAGGCGCGAGAGCTGAGAGAATTCCCGCTCGCGGCCCAGTTTGCGCGTGTAGGCAAACCTCCGATCTTCTCCGAGCCCGTACCAAACTGGTTCTCTCGCACAGGCACACCGAGGCCCACAGTTGCTGCTTGCAAAGGAATGCGCCCCCTGTGGGCTGGTGGTGGTAGTTTGTCAGTGAGCTGGCGCACTTTCCAGCCAGAAAAGTCGTGACTACAGCAAGGCGGTAGTTTGGTTCGTTGGGGCAGCAGTTTGTCTGCTCTTTTTCGCCCCTCTTCGGTAACTGATCGCTTACTACAGGCCTGTGGTCTAACTGTTTTTTTGTTTTTTTGTTTTTTCTGCTGGATTCCTTTAGATTGAAAGTGTTCCTACCCGCTGTTGCTCACACAAATCACAAATCGGAATAATTTTTACAGCGAACTGGACGAACAGAAAGAGCTGCTACGAAGTAGCATGAATGCTTAGTGTACTCGCTTTATCTTTCAGTGTTCAATAAATACACAGAGGGCCACAAATCTCACGCGGATTCTCCCTCCGAAACCGGCAACAACCAAAACCATGAGTCATGCCGTACTGAGCCCGTGTTGAAATGCGTTGATCGTGAGGCAATTTCACCACTTGAGAGGAAAGGTGGGCGGAAGGTTCGTAGCATAAACAGACCGTACCGAATCGTCGGTCGAAAGTTGAAGAGATGGCGGGAAGGTGGCCGCACTGGAGGTCAAAGTGTGTTGCCCGAATAGAAGCTCGTCGATACACGGCGCTCACAGCTCGAGCGAGATGATTCCAACAGTCCGAATGGTCGTGCTGCGGGGCCATAGGCAGACGTACAGTGCGCGAGCGCAGACAGCTGAAAATAAATCCTCTTTATTGCTACACTTCGTTTCATCATTAGCAAATCGAGCGTAAATCAGCGTGATTTATGTGCGAAACAGTAAAACGGATCAGCTTTCTGATTCATTCCCGCTTGTCTCTGTGTTTGAGGCTACTCAGTGCGCGGCTACTAACCTTTCCGATTCGGAAAACTTGTTAGTGGGCCGGTTACCGCATCAATTAGTGTAACGTCCCCTAGAAATACACCCGCAATGACCCGTCCATCCAATCTGATCTACACTCTTCCCTCTTCCCATGTCAGTGTGTGTGTGTGTGTGTTGGCGTCCTTGCTTTGGGGATAGCGCGGAAAAGATGGATTAGAGTTTAAAAATAGTCCCGCAAGAAGGTCCCACCGCCTGCATCATTCCTTTCGATCAATTCACGATCGTGCCGCAGCAAGCAGCGCGGAGACCAGTTGCCTCGGACAGCTAGCGCTCCATCTGTTCACCACAGACGGCACGGCTCGACTGGGATCCGAAAGACCCATCACACGCAGCAACCCATTCGTCTCGTAGCTTTCTCTTCCATTCCCTGGGATCGTCCCCAGTAATGTGAATCCGTGGACATAGCGGGCGGTGGATACGCGGATGCGGATTATTTTCATCTCGCTTCATACGTCCACACACACGCACAGAAACACACATAGCATCTTTACTGGTTGTTCTTTTTCTTCCCATTTTGCGGTTAGGATCAAGATCGTGCGGTAGTAAAGTGCACGCGAACTCGTGCACGAAACTCTTTCCCGGTTTCATTCCCACCACATACAAACCCGCCCGCTCGTGGCGTGTGCTCTTTCTGCGATGTTCGAGACACACTACCCCTGGCGTACGGCCAACGGGTGATGACTCATCTTCGAAATCGAAATTGGCCAGCAGGGGGGAAGAGGTTGTATCTTGAATAGCGCAACGCTATTCGCTGCTATTTCTAGACATCAAAAATGCTTCTGCTCTTAGGTGCTCTTGCGGCGGCTCGACCCCACCGCAGGAGAGCTCCCTTTATTTACCACCCAGTGATTCCCGCTCTCCCCTCCCTCGTGCCCGTCATGATTTCCTTGCTAATGGTAATTGGTGTGTCCCGCTCTTTAGATTGGCCTGCTCACGGTTCGTAGGAACCTGCGGAAATGAAGCTCTAGTCAACGGACAACGAACTGACAAACTGGTGTGAGTTCACTGGCAGACAAATGTATCATTAGCAGTGGCCACAAACTGTACTTCAAGAATGTTTGTTTGAAAGTTTTGTAAAAGAGGTATTGGACCATCTTTTTAAAAGTTAGTATTGTATTTCCATTTTAATCTCTTTCAATATTGTTCAATTTATGCAATTTTGTGGCTAATGTTCATTTTCCAAACTGAGCACTACACGTTGACCTCCATAAATTATTCTCCAACCCAACCTGTATCGTTTCGATGCCTTGTAATTGTGTCAAAATACAGGAAAAGAAACTATTTCTGGTGCTATCCCTATGCTCGCTGGGTGGGTTTCAATCTGCGAGAGAAGGGTAAATGTGGTGGTATTACTAACCGCAAATAGTTACTACCATTACCTCGCAACCTTTCGCGTCTTACAGCCCTGTTCGTGCAGGATTGTTGTTGTTGTTGTTATGTTTTGGTGGTTGGGTATGTGTCGCACCGACCCCATCCTGCCCCATCTGCCCGTTTCAACCGTCGCCATCAAAACACTCGCCGTGGAACCTTCTGCGGTATTCTTTATCCATCCATTTCATCTTCACGATCGAGACCATTGCCGTCGTCGTCGTCATCGTCGCAGTGATGATTCATTGTGGGTTGTCGGTGGAATGTCAAATTTATTTGCGCCCGACATGCCATGTATTAAAAAAACCGACAAACGTGAAGGTTGGTGACACTCGTGCTTACCTGCACACCTTGCGAGCGAAGTATTAGATTTTTTTTCGCTTTCAATTGCGGAACAAGAGTGCAGAGTTTAGCGAATTTTGAAACTACAATTGGTACACAGCAATTTTTCTCATCCTGCTTCAGTAAAGTTTTTTACTGAAACGGTTCAGTATTAGAATATTTTACTGATTTTCAGCATAAATGTCATTTTTTTACTGATTTTCAGTAAAGCAATTTACTGAATGCATTTCAGTAATACATATATTACTGAAAATCAGTAAAATAGGTGTCAAATTAGTCGTTTCACTGGATATCAGTAAAACAAATTACTGAAAATGCAGCAATCCATTCTGTCAAATCGACCTGTCAGTCAGATCATCAAAACAAAACAATGCGGTAGCCACTTGCTCGTGATGTGCAAAAAGTTGATTTTGTAGGCGTTTACAGGCACCCTGGTGAAATTTCAGGTGGTATTTCGGCTTACGGGAGTAATTTAAAACAATTGGCAGCCGTGTTGGTGTGTAAAATGTTTGCTACAATCCACTGTGCGTGCTGAAATTGCGTGGTGTCTGTGAGCGCTTACTGAACCATCTACACTTGCGGCGGTGAAATACAGTATAAAAACTTTATAAAACAACACGAAACATGTATTTATATGAACTGAGCGACTGGCAATATCTGCGCATCAATAAAAACTAAATTTAAAAGAAGTATTTCGTCATTTTTTAATCGCTACCAACTACTGAATAATCAGTAATATGAGAATGGCTTTACTGGGATTTCAGTAAACGAGCTGTCATTTTGGTGGGCATCGGACATTACTGAATGATTCAGTAAACATTCTTTTTACTGAAAGGATTACTGAAACTTCAGTTAAAAAAATTTCAGTAAAGTTTTACTGAAGTTCAGTAAAAAAAGTTTTCTGTGTAGTATTTTAAGCAAAATGTAAACATATTTGAATTCTAAATTAAATACCATTTGAACTCTTCTGCAAGGAATCGCTAATTCGGAGAAATGCATTCAACACATAAGTCAGCCTCTTCGACTGTTACAACTTATGCAGTCGTTGAACGCGCTGAACCTCGTGTTCGATTTTTCAATGGCAGCGGGCATAAGACCGGGAAGTGCCCGCGAGGGATGGAGAATTCGCGGTAAACGCACATTCAGCAATTTCCGCACCAGAAAACTCGCAACCCAGAGTGCCCAGAGAGCAAAGCGGGACGACATTGCCGCCGCCACGTTTCTTGGTACTTCATTTCTCGGAGCTGTCGATGAAATACTTCGCCGATCCGGCATGAATCGTTATGATTTGTTCCAAGAATTGAGCGCTGCAGCACTGTATATTCGATTACATTGTAAAGATAGTGGCTTAAAAGAGTGCGTAGCTGCTTCTCGGTGGCAATTTTGATAATCTTTGTGGATTATCTTACCCATCATGAAGCAAATTAAAATAAATAGTTTTTAATCCTCAGCCAATGATATACGCGTCTTCCGCTGTGATCAACCCACTGACCATTGTTTTCAACGTGAAATTCAAACACATCGTTAGCAGGTTTCACGAGTGTGATGAATTCAATGGCCCGCTAATCATCAATCAATGATGACATTTGCTAACGAAACCCACAATCATTAGAAACTTCCGCGTACTGTGTTTTTACGCATGCTACGATAGCGCCGAGGCAAAGCGTCCGGTCGAAGAAAAGCGCGTCAGTGATCTGTAGTATGTATCTTACCGTGTTTGTCTGTCGGCATAAACCGTAGCATCAGGCAGGGCGATTTATGTTTCATTCTCATTTTGCTGGACGTTTTGAAGGGGTTGCTGGTGCTGCTGCTGCTGCGCCCGGTACTGCCCGGCGTGACGGATGAGGCTGCGCCCGCTGCTAGCGGTTCGTCGTCGTCGGCGTCACTCGGGCAGCTGGGTCCGGGGCGCCTGTCAGTTGCGGTGATTGTATTTATCTTTACACTTGATGATCACCGGTGGGTGGACAAGGCACTACCAGGGGGTGGAACTAATGGCCCTAACAGGTGATCTTGAGGGAAACGGGGGAGAAGGGGGGGAGGGAACTTTCACGTCACTATTCAACAAGAGCTTTAGGCACGTACACACATCCACACTTGGTCGATAAAACACCGAACTCACTCGCGGATGTCAAGAACAAGAACGAACTATTACCACGATGCGACATTCGCGACTTGGTAGATGCTCTTAGCCAGATCGCTTTGCGCAGCTTACGCAGCTTAACGAGCGCCAATTGTACGAAGAATGATGTGCCACCGAACGGTTTTACAGCTGGGAGGCACTGGCGTTGATGCGATTTGCACACGACTACTAGCAGAACACGCAATAGCTGTTTTTTTCTTTTTCTTCTTGTTTTGCGTTACTGCTCTCTACACTAGATTGCCGACTTGCTCAAACCGAAATGAATCACACCTGCAGTATGCACTCGCGTGCGCTCATCATCATAAGAGAGCCTCGTTATGTAAGGTATTTTTTTCGCATACACCTCTCCTCTCACTCTTCCTCCCTCACTTGTATTCGCTGTTCTGCGAACTTGTTTGTTTCACGATCGAGGTTGTTAACGCAACAACCCAGTGCGGACACTAGAAGAAACTTGCTTCGTACTAGCCCTGTTTCACTGTGTATTCCATGCACGGGGCTACTGCTAAACCGCCAAGGGTTTGTGCTGTGTTTCTTCTTCCCCTACTGGATATGAACCTTACGACAGGGCAAACCAATCACTCTTTACACGCTTTTCTTAGGGAAAGCAGCACTGCTCTATGGAAAATGCTTCAGCTGACGTGATTTAGCCGTGTTTCCGTTCGCCGTCTTCGCTACGATGATCCACTTCCACTGACACGACACACAATAGTGCGCGCGCCTACTTCGCAACCACTTGCCTATGGATGATGAAAACTGAATCACCACTGTGGTTCCAGCCCGCAAGCAGACGGCTATGAATCATCGGCGCACTTTTTGGGCTTTTTTTTCTTCTTCCAACAATCGATTCGTTCGATTACTCACTACACTCAAGCTTGTGTGACTCGTTCAACGCGGTGTTGATGACTTTCGGTGCACAACGCAGAACAATCGCGAGTGATGATGATAACACACGTCTTAGGCGAACGCTTTATAGATGAACAGTAAGTCAAATATATATTTGTTTCCGCGCTGTCTCTCGGCTGGTGTTGCTGGTGTTTTTCTGGTAATCCAAAAAGGGAAGGCAAACTATACGGCTACGAGGACAACAGAACTGAGCGTCAACCAGAAAGCAGAAACCGAAGGTAGCCTGTTTGCTATAACATCCACCCAAACCGAAACGAGAAATCGAACCGAACGAACAAAATGTTACGGATCTCCGGTGGCGTTTAGGATCGACGCGGACGCTTGGTTTTTTGCGAATGAATGGAATGATTGTGTTGGCTTTTACGACAGCCAACGGGTGAACACGCACACAGCTATACGCGGCACAGTGAGTGGTGACGTGAAGCATTCTGGTCAAAACCTATGTGAGTGTGTGTCCAATGTTAGGTGCGATTGAATTCATTGGAATTTTCTTTTATTTTGTAGAAATCGAACTTACTTCCACCTTTTTTAATAATGAACATAATAAACCTGTTACTTTAATTTATTTACCACATTCACTAACCATTTATTGACGCTGTAGTGCTGAGAAAATATACGTATGAATTGTATTTATTTGTACGCATAATTGTGTGTAGCAAAAACTGAATACAATAACAAAACAGCAAAAATATTGCCATATTATAATGCCACGTACAAATCATATTTTGCACGCACGCTCACTGTCCAGCATGTGCTACGACTACGACGCACACAATCACAAACCATTGGAAGGGAAAGGAACGACCAACGGTGTAGTGTGACGTCATTGGAAGAAGAGTAGAAACGGTCGGGAGGGCGGAGGGAAGGACGACATCAATCAAATCGAGCTCTCTAATGCGATGCGTCGCACGTGTCGCGAGTGTGTAGGTCTCACGCATACGCTTGCACGCACACGCATACAAACAAACGCACGCGTACACACACACTCACACATACGGTTCGTTCGTTTCGTAAGCTGATGATAATTACATTGGTCCACAGCTGGTTTTAGCCGCAGAGAATAAGTAAACAATATTGAGAATAGAATTGCTTAAAAGGTCTGCGAATCAGCAGTATTTTTTCTAGCTTTATTGAACCTTTTGCGAGGCTGCATAGTTTCCCTGTCGATGTAGATTCCATTTGCATAACGATACACATTGCCTGATTAGTGGGGGTTGGGATATGAATACACACACACACACATACATTGGCTTGTTCAGACAGCTGCTTCGCGGGAGATGCTACCCAGGGAATGAAATCATCACACTTGCTCGTTCTGCCCAACGAACCACGGAGCGTCGACCGAGCGAGAAAGCATATGCTGGTTTGGTTCCCTGTGTAATCCAAGTGTGCAATAGGTGAGTGTTTTGGATGTGTTGGTGTAAGAAAGATTTAATGCAGGGAGTTTTCTACTGCATCAGGCGAGTAGAAACCTGTCCAAAAATCAATTTTAAGCTACCGTTTTACACTATTCATTAGGATTTTCTTGTGATTTTTATGGTGTTTTAAAACGTGACTGCTCGCAAACTACTTTCTTCCATCGTTACCGCTATCGTCAGTAATAATGAAACCGAACGAATATTTGAATGATGCTCTCCTACCGTTTTACCTTTCTATTAAACACGCGTCTGAGTGTGTGCGTGCATTAGTGCTGTTTACATTCTATCGCAACACCACTACAACCGTACCGCGGTAACAGCTTTTGCACGTGTTGACAGCCCGCTCGCTGCTATGACTCATCTTGCCAGGCTCGGCCGCGCGCTTCCCGCCGCTCTTTCCACCCTCTACTGCAACCTTCCACAAACATCGAGTGGCTATGGCGCAGCGCGTTCTGCAGCGCTTGCTTCAATGTGTGTCTGTTGGATTTCGATGTCACGAACTCGATTCGCCGTTTGCTTTCGTCACTTACCTTGCACTGGCTGGGGGTTACAACGCGGGCTGGTTGGTTTCTTCTTTGCGCTTCGCGGCCACCGTCTAGCATTTCCTCCTTATTTACACCGGTTGTCCATTTTTGCGTTTCTTTCTCTACAGTGTCTCACCCCCTGCTTATCCCTCTATCCGTGTCTGTATCGTGCCTGGCGGGCCTCCGCCGCATCGTTATGGCTGTCTGGATTCTCCAGAAGTAACCCCACCATCCACACACGGCTTTTTGGTTGGTTTGCAATGTTGTCTATTTCAATTCCCAGCAGTACCGGTAAGCAGTGGAATTTTACCGACAGAATCATCACGGAATCAAGCGGGGGGACGATAAACAAATGGTCGCTACACGTGACACCGCCGCTCAGGGTGCTGTGTTTCCCGCGCGGATGAATATCGATAAGCCCTCTCACCTGGGTCAAATCCAGCTCTTCATACATATTGCTATGTCATTTAGACAATCAGCACAGCAGAACAGTGATAAACAACCCGGCCCAAGCAGTCCAGCTCGGAAATGTCTTACTGGCCTCACGCCATGTGAGTAGCGGTTTGTGTTTCCTACAATCCAACTGTGCTGCTCGCCACGAGCAGCACAAAACTACCCACCAAAATGTAATTGAACGACTATAATCTGCTGACGCAAGCAGAAACCGTAATAAACCGACACGTTAGGTTGCAATTAGCTTCATTGAAGCTTCTGGTTTCATTCAAGTCCATTCAACACTTCGCTGCACACGCACGCAGCTACCATGGTCGGGGGGGCGTGGGCAATATCGTTTCTCATCCAGCGAGGCCATAGCTTAGCTGAGCTGCGGTTCGTGGCAGGTCATTGCATTATCAACTATCTGTAACGCTACCCGATTCTGCCGTGCCTGGTTCGTATGATTCATCGCTGAGGCGATGTCTGACAATCGAGCCGAATTCACTCTCGATTTGACGACGGAGGCTCGTCAAATGTGAAATGGTTGACGGTGCAGCAATATTGCAACCATCCTTTTCCGTTTCGTTTTGACCAGTAATGCATTACAATTTCATCACCATTGCAGCATCGTGGTTAGCGTCTGTTACTTATTCGGCTAATTTATAATTTGCTTTATCTTTTAGTATCCTTATGATTGATGGTTGATGGTGAAATATAACAGATGAATATCGAATACTTGTTTTTGTAAGAATATCTTAACATGTGTTACTAGATTTTTTGTTTCTACAACTTTTTCTTAAAGATACATTTTTTAAATTTTTTCTTTATTTGTTACAACTTGCAATCTTTGATATTTATTTCCATTTACTTGTAATGGATGTTTCGTGTTTTAATGATTTAATGATACTACACACAATGTATGTGTGTTCTAAGAAGCAAAACAAAAACATAAATCCATCGTTATTTTGAATCCGATTGGCCTATGGCCTCGGTATTATAAAAAAACAAGTAGTAACAAATTTTAGAGATTATAAACAAAGCAGGAAGTGAATCATTTCACTTCAATTGCAATTCGTATATAACAAACACCAAATGCATCGCTGCGTTCATAACATTAACGATAGTAATTCTGATGATAATTTAACCATTTCAATGCCAGCAAATTAAACGCACGGAGTCAATGGACGACAAATTGCATATCGATCGCCATATGCAATAACGTCAGCAGTTCCGAACAATTCTCCCACTCGTCCAATCAACAATGCAATGTCATTGTTTCCGTCCAGTGGCTCACGCAGTAGCGAAAAAGCAGTTAGATATGTTTACCTGCGCTCAGCTAACGTCGATGACATAGCATGTACTTGTTCCGTTTCGTACAGGTACTTTGCTGGTTTGAACCCGTTCAGTACAGTCCGTTCCCGCGATACGCAGTACTCGAGTACTGTGGATTCGGAAACTCGCGGAGTTTCGCTATTTGATGGTTCTTTGAGTAAAACTTAATTAATTCAGTTTGCGTGCCTCCCAAATGTTTCTAGGGCACATTAACCGCGTGCATCGGAAACAGACTGTTGTTCATAAAGTAGCTTGAAGATTGACTGATTAAAACTGGTTGTGCACAGGATCACTCCGCAATCACACGTCTTGTATTTATTTTCGTACCTACACGGTAAATGTCATTTCTAGCTCATAATTTGCTGAATACGGAACACGGCTATTAATAGCAGGACCTTGATTGGCTTTGCGCTATCGGGTTGGAGCATTTAGCGACCTGTGTGCCAATTAATGTAAGATAAATTAACCTTCTCGCAAAGGAGCACATACGCCACCCAGCTTATCGGAGAACGGAGGAAATGCGGTGTTATCAAAAGCCGCCTCAAACGTTCGAGGCGAATGATAAAAATAAAACTTTTCATTCTCTTATCATGCCCGGTGGAAAGTTCTTTTAAATCGATGACTTCACCTGTGCCTTTCGATTGCTTGTGGTTTGTGGCGCGCTGTAAGCTTCATACGCGTGACGTTATCTTTCGGCAACGATGAAATGGTAGTTTTGTGATGTTTAAAGTGCAACCGTTTGCACAAACCGCTGTGTAGATTCCGGCTGAGACAAACAAGGATGGTTACTAATCAATTTTTTTTCGCGTCTTCAGATTAACAATACCTTTGCCTCTTTTTGAGTATAGGTACATTTCACCCTGGAATGATGATCCTTTTTCCTAGAATTTATAAGCGTCATCCTTTACCTGTGATAGTCGCTGCCTGCCGAATACGCCTTTTTTGGGAAAAGACATGTATTACTTTTCCTATGTCGCTACCTTTTCGTGCTGGTATATTTCAACACTTCAGGACAATTAGGGGATCCTAACCGTAGGTGCTATCCGTTCTTCGGCGGCATGATCCTTGTCTGCGCATGACTCATGGTACTTAACAAAGAAAGCGAAACGAACAGGAATGGGTAAAAAAGTGGTAAAATTTTTTACACAAGATGGTAGACAAAAAATCACCAGTCAGTCAGTTTTACTGCAATCTTTTCTTGCTGCTAGCAAACATCCGGTGATCAAACATCTCGAGAGGCGACGGAGGCGTTTAGTGTTGGGATGGCATGGGATGGTAAACTGCTGCTTTGGCCAGGAGCCACAAGCCCTCCAATTGATGAAGCATGCTCGATAAGATATCGCTAGCTCTAGCTCTATGTTTGGATTCAGTATTCAAACAATAACTAATTTTGTTTAGTTTAGTTTTGCTACGTTGCCCGATTTTTCTCATGCGGTTAGTGAAATGTAATGAAATTGTAATTAAATTAAAGCAAATTTTTGATAAACCCTTCATTCTTTGGAATTATACTGTTATGTTTTTATATCCTTACTTAATTGTTATTACATCTATAAGGGGGAAGCGGGGCAAAATGGACCAGTTAAGTATTTTGATCTGTATCTTATTGGTTAAACCACTTTTCACTGTTATGTTGACGGCAATGGACACTTCAACGTCTTATTCATGAAAAAACAATAAGTATACGCATTAATAACAAATATATATGTTTAAAATGACTTTAAAAAATCAACATCAAAAGTCGTGAAAATGTATTGTGTGGGGTAAAATGGTCTGGCTGTGGGGCAAAATGGTCTTACACGAAATGTCAAAATACATTAATGGTTTAAGCTCTTGCATCTTGGTAGAATTGTGAGAGTAGAGATTTATGTATAGTATTTCAGTGTTTTGTTGAATAATAATTTATTAAAATACTGGAATATTTTAATAGTTCACGTATTGTCAGTAATTTTTCTTGTCGATATGGTATGTATACCACTCGATTGGGTATGTTCGATCCACTCGATATGTTCGATCCACTGCAGGTTTCGTGGATAATAAAGTGATTATTATAAGAAACTTTCTATAGAAATTTTACAATGGATAGACATATCCGATCCGTCCTACGGGTATCTGCATTTTGCTTGATCAAACCCGCTATTCACCTACTAGCTAGGTACGCCAACGTATGAATTTCTTATATTGCTAAATAATAAGGGGAAGAAGTCCATTACAAACATTTCCAAAACATGAATTCCATTACAAGCATTTGTAGCATCCACCATTGTAGATCTTACTTACATAACATACAGGACATGGATTCTAATGTCGTCATCGAAGCTCGGTTTGTTTGGTTTTATCATCACGTGTATCCATACTTGGTCGAGGATCTGGGTAATCCGAAGCTACTTTAGATAGTGTGCGCAAGAACCGTTTACGGGTTGATGATCCGGCTTTACCGTCTTTCGACCCACCAGCCGTAATCGCACACACGGCTTTTCTCGCCATCGGAGAGCAATAAAAGTTTTGGACGAGACGCATTTCGGCTTCGAAATACTTCACAGATGATGTCATATGAGATGCCCCGGCTACCGGCTACGATGAACCTCGAATGACTAACGGGTACAAGCAGCAAGTCTCATTGGCAACTAACCATCTGTGTGATCGATCGAAGTGTGTGCTTTACGAATTTGTCAATAAATTCTAGACTGTCAGCATCGCAAAGTAAAAGCCGGGAGGATTTTTTGAAACTATCGAAGGGAGAAAGAAACGATGCGTAAAAGGGGTTTCCTTTTCGAAAAGGTACCACAGACGGAGATCTCTTTTTTACCGGAAGCACACATCAGGGGTCGGTAGGGGATTAATACAATCAAGGAGAAAACCAAGGATTATTCATAGCACTGGTGCACTTGGCCCGTGTTGGCTTCGTGATTCACTAAAAGCGACGATTGTTGGTGACAAAGAACAGACCGATTCTAGTGATGTTCGGAATGTATCTCTACCCGATGCTGGCAAGTCAGAGTCATACGTATTGCGCCGTTTTACTTTGTTTACTTGACCACACTCGGTGGGACCTTGGGTGGCCGGGAAACGCTTCCTTAAAAGGGGGTCATATGGTTTCGGCTGTGGGAGCGCGATGACGCTGTTCTGCGGTGCCGTAGTAAATTTATGACCCCACACTTTGTGGCCATCGTTGGTTGGTTAAGAAATCGGGAAATACTTTCTATGTTAGTCGTTGGTCGCCAGATATGACGCAATTGTTTGTAACATGATGAACGAATGCTAGAAGAGACGATCTGGTGATATGTTCTTGATCGTGTGATTCCTAGGTTCTGGAATGCTTCGACGTACTTCCGCCTGGCAGACACAACGGAACAAACGCTAATGTGCATCTTTCTCCTATGACTCAGCTGTTACTAATCACCGGAAAGGCTGACGAGAGACATCGGTTCTGAACAGACGCATCGGAATGCGTTTGGTGGCGGGCGGAAAACAGTGGCAGTGCCAGTGGCAAACGACTTTACCGGGTGGTGTTGTAAATGCCTTCGAACCCATAGTTCACAGCCGACAAATGTGGATCTGATTCATTGAGAAGAATGATTTGCCACAGTTGGGTGGGCTGGGTGTGCTAGCGCTGAGCCGTTCAGTATGGCCCTTTCGAACGGTGCGGTGTGAAAATGTCTGGCAACATTTGACATTTCGGTGGAAAGGCGTTAATGTCGATTTGTTTATGCGTTCGATTTGCTTTGATGTTTGAAATGTTTCTGTTTAGAGTGAAAAAAGGGGCGTGCTCTTGCATTGCAGTAGTTTGATTTGATGTCGTTGTGATTCACGATAAAAATGAACCTTACGTATTATTGGTTACGAAGAGCATGCGGTACGATCAGGCCGTATAATATTTCAGTTAACAGGATTCATATTAACAGGACCTTAATATTAAAATAGAACAAATAAACGTTATTTAACGTTGCCTTTTTTAAACTAGGCCCATTTTACTTGTGGACAGGATAGGCAAAAGCTTTATCTTAATAACTTTATTTTCAGAATGAAGTTGTTATAACTAGATAACTAAATATATACGAAATATTTCAACACGTTACCTTTGAGGAAATTGATATATATATATATATATATATATATATATATATATAGATAGTCAGTCCTACGTATGACGGCACGGTCCATTTGGGGATTGAACCCATGACGGGCATGTTGTTAAGTCGTACGAGTTGACGACTGTTCTACGAGAACTCTATATATATATATATATATATATATATATATATATATATATATATATATCTTGATCCAAGTTGCTGAACTAACTAGCAAACTAACTAGCGCTAGATCTAAAAGCAGTTGAAACGTACTATGGCCTTTAAAAACATCCATTTAACGATTTTCCACACGTTAACATTTATTTTTATCGAGATATTTTTTATTGTCTTTTAATTGTTGAAACTTATTTTTAAACATAGTTTAAATAGCAGGGGAGTGATTTCTTTTAACAATATATGTTATATTTATTTGAAATAAATTTAATATGTTGTGCAAAAATATTTATAAATGATATAATTATATCATTCAACATATTTGCGTGAAAAAAGCAATCATACACACATACTGCATTCACAATACTCCGGTTCATTATGTTGCTCGTATGCTTCCAACTGTTTGGCTTCCTGGTTTCAGCGCAATGGTAAATCAGTCACGGTAATGCCGACTCTAAAACACCGAACACCGAGTGCATCCTCATGAAGTGAAAGTATAGACATGAGTACCGGCAACGGGCACAACTGTCTGCAAGCATCCTTGAGGTGCTACACTTGAAGGTGAAACATACCATGTGCCGCCATTCCGTGTCTGTTTATGGAAATGGTTCTGTGAGCTCTCGTGCTTCTTGTGTTTAACTGCCTCCCGACTTCAGCGGTAAACAACGACCTTCCGCCTCTGTTGATCTGCCGGGCCGGAAGACTGAGCACAAGCGAGCAGAGTCGTAGAGCCGTAGACAGATCGGCACAGATTTAACCGGGGCCCGACCATGCGCCATCCCGAGCCATGACTCATTGTGAGGGAAGCGGGTGGCCGTTCGTTTGCTTTCCATTTCGGTTCGATGCGCATGAGCTGCGTTGTAGCATCGGTGCGAACCACTCAGACATCTCGGCCCAAAGCACCTATGCTTTTGTTTCTGTTGCTGGTTGTTTGTGGGATTGAAAATAAACGCACGCAAAAGCATCGAAAGATCGATCCGGCATCGGGGCCGGCATCGTGCATCAGCTGCCTTTGGCGTTTGCTGTGCTTCATGATTGATTAGCACCGAACCGAATGGCCGTTGGAGTAGCACGTCCATTGCCCGCTCCCAGCCGTATACAGTCGGACGGAGGATTTACTGCCGTTCGCCGGACAGTCGAAAGAATTTCGTCTTGCGCAAACGGTCCATAGTCGCCGAGAGTGGGAGATGTACGCAACTAGAAGGACAAAGCGTGTGAATCATGCACGTTTTCGTCGGTTTGTTGCTTGACACCTTTCACGGTCGGACGTATTTCATCGCTAACCGCTGGCCGCTTAACCCTTCAGTAAAACGCAACGAAAGTTTTGGTTGGAAATTGTTTAATAACACTACAAAAAATCATGATTAATAGTTTGATATGTGTTTTTTTACATCTGTTTTTTTTACAACAATTAAGACACATGTTAGGTTTTTGGATTCAAACAAAAATTTAGATTTCAAACTAGTTCCAAATGTTATGTACATTCATTAGCAGTTATTGTGTAGAATAGATCGATAAGAATAGAATGTTTAGAATAGATAAGATAAGTTAAAATAGCTTACCATTCCCTGAATTTACATAGAAGAGTTAATCAGGTATCAGAATTGGTGCGGATATTTGCCAAGCCCCAAAAAGGTGGAGCCCTGAGCTACAAGTATTTGCCCGTCACCGTGATTCCAGCACACGCGACACACGATCACGGAGCATACAGGAAAACGAGCGTGCAGATCGTTCGACGGTGCACGGGGGCAAAGTCAAACCCTTCTGCCAGGAGCTGCAGGCAGTTGGGTTGACTTCTTCTTCTTCTTTGGCTCAACAACCGATGTCGGTCAAGGCCTGCCTCTACCCACTTGTGGGCTTGGCTTTCAGTGACTAATTGATTCCCCCCATAGCAGGATAGTCAGTCCTACGTATGGCGGCACGGTCTATTTGGGGATTGAACCCATGACGGGCATTTTGTTAAATCGTACGAGTTGACGACTGTACTACGAAACCGGCTCAAGTTGGGTTGACACAGTTGGGCAAAAGTGGGCTATATCAAAAGCGACCCAATAGAAAATGCCATCCAGAGGGTGTAAACACAACGGCCACGATCATGCAATTGTTCCCAAAAGGGTCTAGCAAAGGGTCGGACAATCGGGGACGGGGACAACGCGGTCAGTATTAGATCATCCTGCTGCTCATTACTCATAGCCCGTGTCTCATTATCTGTCAGGCGGAATTTATTTGCTTTATTTTCGTTTGCTCCCAGCAGTCGTCCTGTTTTCTTCGTTTCAGTCTTCGAGCGTGAAACCACCCTCGAAAGGTACATATTTAACTGCACGAGCGACGATTGCGAAGCGATCGTCAACGCTCTCAAGGATTATTCTTTGTTGGTTTGCATGTGAGTCACCGCCCCTTGTGACGTGTGGCTGCTGGTGCGGCTCGACCCAAGGATGGAGTGTATCGGCGTCAGTAAAGTTAATTACTTCTGTATTTTTAGTATTCTTGCATCCGATTTTGCTGCCATCTGAGGCAGCTTGCTGGGTATACCCGCTGAGGTTATGGAAATAATTGTTGTAATTGGATAGAATTGCAAGTGATTCCATCGTGATTCAATCGTATTTCAAAGATGCCGACCAATGCCCAAAGCACGCCCGTTTGTGGAGGATTAGCACGAACGCTCACTTCTTTGTTAGTGTGCTTAGTTCGGGTGCATTTAAGTTGAGATCATAATTAGATCATTGTTTAGTTTACTCAGGCAATTCCCTTAATGACTGGACGGAGCTTGTTTCAGCACGGGACCGTTTGGTTCCTGTAAGACTGGAGATCACCATACATCACGATTGCTGTGACGTGGATGAAGCTCTGTGTTGGGATAGGACACGAATCGTCATCATACTGCGCATATTATTACAAGTAACTGTTTACGTTAACTATCCTCTGCAATGTTCGAGAAAACAATAAAAGATAAGAATATATTTTATTGGCTCAAGCTAACCATAGCCACAGAACAGTAGTAGGAGTGAGTCACATTTGTCTTACGATGTTTTAGGTGTAAACGCGTACAGTAGAGTAATCCGTTTACCCTACGATTGGTTTTAACATGACAAGTACAACGGCGAACACGTAAACATACTGCGCATGCTGACAGCACAGCCATTCGAAGCCAAAATTGGGACATTTGCCGAACGCGGTAAAATGTTCGCACCTGTTCGACGCCGATCGTGATCGAGTCGGCGGTCCTGGTTACTTGGGTGCGTTGTTATGACTAATTCACCTGTGGAGGAGGTAAATCACGGAGCGATGCACCTTTTACGGGTCACCGAAGGGTCGCGCCAGTTTCGTGGCCCGGCATTACCGTATGCGTTGCACACGGGTACAATGTTCGATGTGCACCGGGGGTTACATCGATGACTAACCGGCGTGGCGCTTGGACTAATGGATATTCAGGTCAGCACGGACTGGATATTTGACGATCGTTGTAAAATCGTTCAAAGGCAGAGCGTCAGAGTGACGTTTGTTTATTTCGTTTGCTTTGTTTGTCATCCTGTAGCGTTACGGTGTAGACTGTTGCAAAGATCTTGTCTGCTCTGGCAAGGATGCATACGATGTTTGCTGTGAAGTAGTCCAAGACGAATGTCCCTGTCCGGCCGGTATGACAACAATGGGTGGTTGTGGCAAGTTCCGCACCTGTCACCGACGACGATCGCGCGTTAATCACACGCTCACACTCACTCCCCAGCAGGGGGTGACACGATGGGTGGTGCTTTGGTACGGTTTGCTAATTTTAACACACCTCGAAGCACCCCTTCCTCATTTAATCGCTTTTCTGACGACATTTACATAAAGGCAGGAAACAGAAATCACCCAGAAAAGAAGCGCAAATTACCCCCCCCCCCCCTCCGCCTCCCGGTCTGCTGAAACATTCTACAGCTGTTGCCACTAATGCCCGCTCGCTAGAACTACCACTGTCTGATGTCCGGCTGAGCACAAATTAAGAAACGAAAGGTGTCAATGCGTACCGCAGCCACAACACGCCGCCCGGTAACGCTCAAGCGTACTTGTGTGACAGAATTTTATTGGTCTTGGCAGTGAGTAGGATTTAAAGTAATCCTAGCATTTGTTAAGCCGTTACCAATTCGCGGAAAAGGAGTTAGTAGCCTATAAAAAGAAAGAGAGTAGTAAATTGTGCGGCCACTCGGTCCACCGAATGGCAAAGAATGACGGTCCGGTTTAAATCACATGCCCTGGCCACCTGTACACGGTTGGCTGTCGAAAATGGCATCATCAAACATCCTGATACGGAACCAACTAGACAGGCGTAAAGATAAAGGTTTATGTGTTAAAAACGATGAGCTGTACGCATAACTTCCGCCAAGCTCATTAGTAATGCATCCCCTGTGCTCTCGCCCATGGCACGTCAGTAATTTCTTTGATCTTTTCAGCAGTGACTCAGAACGAACTGCTACTGGATCGTGTCACCGATGGCTCAGTGTGTTGGAATGTTGGAAAGAAGTTGTCGAATGTGTCTGGAAGGGAGTATTAGTGAGGCAAATATAAACGGAGAATTGTGTGTTTACAACTGCAATTTAAAGATTTCATTAACTTTAAGCTTAATTTCAGTGCGGTATCATAAAATGATTGGTCAAACTCCATATAAAAAGCTTGCTAGTTTTGTGAAAGGCCCCTGAGATAAATTATTCCGATTAATCAAAGGTTTTTATTGATACTTTAAAGGGTTATATTACTCATTTAACTGGGTTATTATATTGTTGATTCAAATAACTTATTCATAATCTATTTGGCGTACATATTCTTCGTGGACATGCCAGCATGTACAGATTAACGAGATTTTTTCAGTACCACGCAGGCGGATAGTCAGTACTTGATATGGGGAGACGGCCCATATGAGGCTTGAACCCACGACGGGCATGTTGTTTTGTCGTGCGAATTGACGACTGTATGACGAGACCGCCCCGAAACTGAATCAAATAACTAATGAATATTAAAATAATAAATCACGCTTAATTTGGTATGATATGGTTATTGAATTTTACATTTAACACAAGTGGAGATGAAAATATATCTCCCACCATAGGGCATTACATTGCCACACACATACACTAATATTGTCAGCCATACTACTCAACTTCCCGTAGTTGGCACGGAAGAAGGTGCGCAACACGCAAATGATCCAACGCTTGTAGCATAAAAAGTGCACACCTTGCTGCGCACCTTCTCTACCGACAGGCAGGCGCCTGCTTTGCGATTCGAGTTGTGCTTCCTAATAGCAAGCGATCGGTTCCATCGAGTCCACAGATGACCATGAACGTGTCATACTCACACACACACATTCACACAGCAGAGGGTGGCATGATGGAGAATGGTACGAAAAAAAGGGTGTGCGTACGGCGAAGGAATTGACGATAAGTAAGAAGTCTCGGCATGATGACTCAGGTCTGCCAACCAACTAGCTCAGGCTCAAATGACCTTTTCGCGGAAGTGCTGGAGTGCGTTTGGACAAACGGCTCCAAGCGCCAAGGACGCTTTGCCAGGACTGGTTTGCACCAAGGTGTTATAAATGACAAGGTGAAGTTGTTCAGAGCAAAATGACATTTCTCGACTTGACATTTCTCTTCCGGGGGCTACGGTATAAAAATCGGGGAGGGCTGGTGCGGGGTAATGAAATTTGTATGCAGAGAGTGACAGATGTCCCCCACAATGTCGCCCAGCAAAAGCGATAAAAATCAACCTTCTAAATACATTATCCTTGGTTTGCACGGCTTTCTGTGACGAGCCCTAAATTACCTTCCGTATGAGGGGTGCGTATGGGCTCGGCGAATAGTGTGGTATCACCACGGGACGACGGAAGCAATTTCGAGAGCAACGATCCCGGCGGTATAATGCACGATTAAACAAGGTGTCCACTGGTGAAGGTCATCTCGTCGCGGAGAGGCTCGAGTGGGTTGCAATAAGGAAATCTTTATCTCCAATCGCTTGGCGTACCTCTCCTCCATAGGTTGAGTTATTGGGGGGAGGGGCGACACAATAGAGTGGTTTTATCTGGTGGCTGATGGATGGAAAGCTTCTCTTTTGTAACTCACCGATCAAGTAGGCAACGTTCAAACAATCCTTGCTGCGAAATACGCGGAAGCATACTATCATAGAAACGAAAAGCGTGAATCATGCGTGTCACTTTCAGAGCGGAAGGTATTGTGCGCATTTTTCATGTGTGATAGGACCATGGAAAATGCGCTTACGATCTTCTTCCAATACTATCATCTGAAATGATGGTGAATCAGCCATGCTGGTCGATGTTAGCGATGGCCATAAAATTTGGAATTCTCGTTTTGCTGACCGTTGGTCCGGGAATTACCGTACGCAAACATCCTCCAAGCCTCTCATCTTCGATGTGTCTATTGTTGTACGCTTTAATGGGATTTTACCTTTTTTGAAATGGTCGTCCGGTTAATTGAGTACGGGTCTCAAGTGGATTTTGAATCAGAACAGACAAAAACAGCTCCGAGCTCTGCTTCTGTAGCCATGTATTGTGGAGGGAAATAAAAAATGTGAACTTAAGCTCGCCCATAAGCTTGAAATCGATCAAAAAACAAGGCATGGTTATGAAGGGGAGAGAGACAAAAACTGATTATTGTTGCTGTAAGCGATCGGGTTATCCTTAAGGCTATTCGTAGAGTTGTCTTCCTTTCATTAAGGAAAAGGTCCAAGCTTGAATGCATATGTAAATGAGTAGCGAATAAATCATTATTTTACAGTGCTGTCATTATTCATATATTTGAAGCATTCACTTTCAACAGTGAAGTATAAAAAGTAGAATGTAGAACTAATTTTCATTAATTTTATTTTAGCTCGAATATCTGTAGAACGTTTATAAATCGCTGAGCTAATGCAATAAACTACATGTTCAAATTGAGACTAGAGACTATCCAATATTTTTAGTAAGTTCAATCAGCGTAGAAGAGAGCTGATTCTATATGGATTCCAATCGTACTATCACTAACTGTAGATTGGTAACAAAAATACAAAACACAAACCCTGCATTCGACTCACTGTTTTCCGACTCACTCTTTTGAGATTCACTTTGTACTGCCTGAGTCCCGGCTTTATGATTTATAGCATCCCGATCCCCATGCACCATTAATTATGCAATAAAAATTGCAGTAAAATGAATTTGCTCATTAGCAGTAAAACGAATTATGCTGTGTTGCTGCCTTTATTGCGGATCAGCTTTAGAGCTATGCCAACATGAAACCAACTGGTACCGATTGAATGTTGTTTGCCATGGAGCGCAAACCCAAGGTTTAAAGGTATTTTGTCTGAAATTAACAATGATGATCTTTTCAAAAGGCCTTCACTGCTGCAAGTGCTGTTAAGGGTTGTATCGCAAAAACTCTGAAATTATTTGCATCGTTGCATTTGCAGCTTTTATAAATCCAGATGGGATTGTTCCTCATCTAGATATTTTGTTATGACGGAGTAGAAGCATACTGATAATACCAAGGCAGAAGCGTTAAAACGTTCAACAACCTTACTGTTTGACTATAGGTACTTAATATACATAATTTAAGATAACAATGATTTTTATAAGAATTTAGAAAAAACGGTATTACTTTGAAAGAATGATCATTGAGTAAGATCATAGCGCCTTCATCACAAACACACGTGTATTCATCAGAACTCATTCCATGAATCACTCATTCTACAGGAAATCCTACAGACGCATCTGAGGGGGAGCTGTATGTGCACGTTCGATTTGGGTGTTCGACATTTGTTCGCAAAACGTGTGATCCGTGAACCTAGCCATCTAAACCTGCCAGCAGTCACCAGGATTCAGTACCAGACTGATGATGTTATTCTGTTATCATGCTCATGATGACGATCATCCCGCTAGCCAACGAGCCAATGAGGGCGTATAGGCGGGACCTACGGCCATCGTCTACAAAAATAATTAGCTACGATTATACAGAGGAGTGATGAAGCCTGTAAAATCCAAAACAACAGGCGCAAACCTACGGGTAAATATTTATAAGATGCGATCAAGCAAGAATGTTTTTTTTGTTTCCCTCAAGCACAGCAGGTGCATCATGGAGTGATCTCGCTCGACTGGAATCGCGTCCCGCAGGTGACTCACAACTGCGAACGGGTACTGTACCGGCTGTGTCATACGGTTAATTGGTTCCAGGGTGTCATGCACGGTGTTTGCAATTAGGAAAAACTCATTCATAACGCGAAAGGTCGTCACGGCATCGGCAGCGAAGGTCGTCGAGCCGGTGGCCGATCTGAACGGCGTTCTAGATTTCCGTTCGCAGCCGCGCACTGACTCACGGCACCATGTATTTCATGGTATTTAGTCACCTGCTTATGAGTCGCCTTTTTCCACCCTTGCAGAATGGTTCGCTATCAAGTGAAACTAGTTTCGATAAGCTAAAATAGCATGTCTAATATGCTGCTTTCGATGCTTGTTCACAACCGGTGTACGGTGGGTGCCGAATGATCCGCCAAACTGCGTTTGGTCATTGTACACGTGGTTCAATGGCACCTATTTGCTAAGGCTTGCGTCATGGCGTTGTAGGCATGGAGTGCCGCTGTGAGTGCAGCTGATAATGTTTGTTGGTAAAGATACGAACGATAGTCGTCGATAAGAGTTTTAAGAGACAAGCAGCGCAGTAACTGTGGAAGGAAACGGTGGAAGGTGGGTGAAATGACTCGCATGGTTTATCTGAACGCCGGTGCGATCGTCTGGCAATCTAGAGCAAGTATTTATTTTTGGTTGCCTTGGTTGGTGTGACTCAAATGAGGGGGAAGATCAAATATCGCTTGGTGGACCTGAATGGTATTAATCCGTAAGTTATGATCTCGTTGAGATATCTCTGACAGAGATCAACAACATTGTGACGTCCATTGCACGCCAAGTCTTGCCCCGTCCGTACGACGTTCTCCAATAGGTGGTAAACAAAATGCGCATTTAGTAGTGTTGCTTCTCAGTAGATAGGGCGCTCAATGTGGGTGGGTTCCCTTGTGAAGTAGACACGGCGGGAGGTTGATTCACTTGTCGCCACAAACAACTCTAATGTCATTAATTTTTAATATGTTCATATTGCCTAAATATATTGCTAGCGTGGCACCATGGCATTACTGATGTTAGAATGCTTTACCTTACCATAGGGACCTATGGAGGTAAATAACAAACTTGTTTTGGAAAATGTAGTAAGGTACTGAGTAAGAATCGTCGCAAGTAGTTCTTCTATTTCATCAGATGTAAAACCCGTGATTATTAGAAAGAATATTTTTATGCATTTTGAAAATGCTGTAAAAGATGAAGACTCATACTATACTTGGTACTGCACTTGGATGACATTCATACTCCAGGATGCTCGGTCTCTGGCTGCAGCCTCCCATGCATGTAGACACCCGATCTTCGACAGATCTCGCTTCATCTCGCTGATCCAGCCATCGAGTGCGCTGTGCTCCCCTGCCCCAAACTGGAGATCGCTGTCGAATACCTTCTTGGTGGGGCATTAGTCCGGCATAAGTAAAAATAGGAAATAATAATCTACTTTTTATCTTACACCGTGTGCAATTTATTTAGTCGTCAAGCTGCTCACAGTTGAAGGTTTATTAGCATATTATCTAGATTCTAGAATGCCAGACAATGTATTTAAATCTCGGGTGAAAAGATTCAGGGATTCATAAATCTCAAAAGATATCTCAAAAGAGCTTCTGCTTATTTTTCTGCTTGATGTAACGACCTACGTGGTCATCCCAGCCTAAACATGCTATCGAAACTTAGTGCCCCGCATCCGAATAGTTATCCTTTCTTACCATAGTCAGACTTGAACGCACGACGGACCTGTTGTTAAGTCGTTCGAGTTAAACACTATACCACTTTTTGCTTACTTATCCGGTGCTTCAACCGCTTTGCGTTCTTGACCTGCCTCAGGAGTTTCCGAACTTCAGGAGTGTCGTTGTTGTTTAAAGCCTGCTAGAATCACTAGTGGGTTTGTCTTTCAGTGACTCATTCATTACCATAGTATGTAAGTAAGGCTCGAGTTGAGTTGAGACCAGCCCGTCCCTGAAATCAGCCTATCAATATCGTATACACATTAGTTACAGAAAGAACTTATTTGAATATCCTTACTGATCAGATCATCGAAATTGATTATGTTAATCTAGAAGATATTTTTTGCGTGTCTTTTATGGCTACTGTCGATTGATTGCATTGAAGGCAGGGTAGACAAAGTATTATCTATCATTTGGATACGAAAGCTAAGATAAAAAGTACTTAGTAAGTAGAAATATACATATTTTATGCTTCGTAGTCCTATTATTACTAAAATACAGAGCTTAAATTACCATTACAGTAGGTAATTCAGTAGTCGTAATTTATATTTTCCTTATCAATGCTTGAAAAATATTCAATTTTTCACAATAAACCTCAACCGTGTATCAATTCAATCCCTTTACACCATGACATACTTTGCTGACCCCTGGTTTCAGCTAATGGTATTTATTTGATTGGAAAAAAATGTGATATTCATCAGCTGTTAGAACGACTGGTTAGTTATACGTCCAATTAGGCCATTCTTAAGGGAATGAAAAGACAAAAGAAGAAAGGTTCTCAGGGTCTCGCACTGACGTGTAGCCAGCGTAGGACTTGATATATTCCTGGTGATGCAGTTGTGATACTTTGTTACAGATTCGATTGAACACAGCAATAACATCTGGAGCAGTTTTTTGCCTGAAGCCATGCAGTGAGTAGACAACTAAATCTTCCAATTAAAACACGTGTCATAAGAATGTGGCCAATTATGGATTGTTGGAAGAAAGTAAAGGGAGCTTCATATCTAAAATTATACCTTAAAAGAATGCAACTTGCATAGCTACAGGCGATGAGAATATATAGCTACATCGGTCGATTATATACAAGAAAGTATTGGTAGGCGAATGATGTACCGATATTTTCGCTAATTGGCTGCGATATAAAAATGAAATACTCGTTAGTCGCAGAAACACTCTTTTGTGGTCAGTACACAGTGAAACAGTTTGTAAATTTACATTATCAATGGATAGTAACAGTAAGAAAGATACATTTCCTCTAATTCAGATTTCCACTAAGATGTTACAAATTATCCGTTTGTGGAATGAATCATCTGGGCAAAGAATGTCGACATTCGGTGCGCTATTGATTGCCGTGTTCCCAATAATGTGGCTAGGGATAAGCTGGTTGTTTATAGTAAGCTCGCAGGACAATATCAAGCGTTTGATGAAAGCGATCAATGAACAGATAGTGTTTTGTATAGTGTTTTTGAAATTTAGCTTCTATGCAATTCATTTTCGTCGTTGGGAGCAGTTATTTTACGATCTGCAACGTTCGTTCAGCACTGTTGTGAACAATCCCAGTCTCGAGATTCAAACCATATTGGGACACGTAACGAAATCGACCCATAAGCTCACTAAATACTATTGCTCTATAGTAAGCTTCAACGGTGCTGCGTACGGCTTATTTCCAATGTTGTTCATAGTGGTTAAATATGCCGTGACGGGCTCGTACGACGTACCGCTTTCAACACCGATTGAAGGAAAGTGAGTATAAATTTGAAGATTGCCCAAAAACTTTAATTTAGAATTTAATTCTGTTTGTCTTGCAGCTATTTTATCCCCGGTTTTCGTACAAACTTTTGGGTTTGGTTGCCCTTAAATTTAGCCCAAAATGTGGTGCTGCAGTGTCATAGCTTTGCTGTAATTACCATTGAATGCTTCACATGGAATCTTGTGTATGCCACATCCTGTATGTTTCGAATCCTGCAAATCCAAGCCACCGAGCTTTTAGATCGAAGTCGGGATAAAAAAGAATGGAATATCAAGTTTAAAACATTCATAGCTCTGCATGATTCAGTGCTGAGGTATTAAATGAATTTTGTTTGAATAATGTTTTCTTCAGCTGTAGTGCTGTGTCTTTTGTAACAGATCGGCTAGGACACTGGAGGCAATTTTGAGCGGTCAGATATTATTACTTTATGTTTCAACAATTTTGGCTGTATGTCTTGGAATGGTAGTGCTGACCCTGGTAAGTTGCTGTGCTATGTTACTAGCAGAAGTTCATCTCAACCCCTTCATTTATTTTAGGCCATCGAAGATGTTTATCTCCTGTTAACAACGTTTGTCGCATTTGGCTACTGTATGTTTCAAATGTTTTCCTTCTCTTATCTCGGCACTGAGCTCATAGAGCAAAGCGAAGCAGTAGCGGATGGGATTTTCAATAGCAAATGGTATGAGGAGGATGTAAAAGTACAGAAAAATCTTAGCTTCGTACTGATGCGAACAAAGAAGCCGGTAAGATTGACTGCAGCAAAGTTGTTCGTTGTAACACGTGACTCCTTCACCCAGGTAAGGCGTGAACCTTATATGTTATTAACTATAGTTTCTATCAGTTAACTGCTGTTTTGATATTTTGTAGGTAATGAAACAGGCTTACACTATATTTGCATTGATGTCCCAATTTCTGGACGACATTGCGAATTAAACTTTTTATCTAAGCAGTGCGTGCCACATCACAATAGCACAATATCATTGTGAACGAGCGCATGTTTTGCTATGAATTTAAGTAGTTCAATTTTAGTAGATCAAAATCTAAATAACCATCATCGTCAGATTTTGCGGAGCGCCTGAAAGTATACACTGTGATGTTTTATCACAGCTTCTACAGGTTATGGTTAGATATAGCTTGCTGATGTTAAAAACAAATGTTTTCAATAAATCATATTACACGCTTGTCTTGCTTAATCCAGTTTGTAGCTGGGCAAGAATTAAGCTATATTTACATCCATAGTCAACACTTAGAAATTTAAATAAAATTACTGGTTTACTGATGAGTTTCAAACTCGTGCAATTGAACCAACCATTATTTTTATATAGAAATTATTTGAATTTGAAATTTGACGCCACTGCAGAGGTTTTAAAAAATGTATTTGAAGAAGCTCACTTGACAAAGTGTGCTGGAAAATAAAATCTCTTTCGAGAAATGACATGCGTCCTGCAAATAATTTCTAGGGAAAGAAATTGTACACATTATGAATCCAGGGTAATAGATACTTCCAGCCAAGTAAAAAATTGTGCAAGTATAATTTTAAAAAATTTACAAACATGGGTATTAGATCGATTCGATTTGAATCTTGCAAAAAAAAAATTATGTAGTTTAATTTATTGTTTGATAATTTTTAATTTGTTTCCTTCATCCCAGGGTTTCTCAAGATATTTTATGCATATTTCCTGTATTGGATTGAATTCGTCCCACGTATTTAATGTTCGTTTCTCAAGTTCCGATAGTTTATTGATAACGTTCCATGATTATTAAAATAGATTATTTAAACGCTTTAGAAATCGTGGGACAAATCCAAACAATTTCAGGAAAAAAAAACAAATTTCCTTGGAAAACAACTCAAAAGCTTTGTGATAGTCTAATTCATTATTTGGAAGCAGAAAGTTGAATACGTAGGGCAAACAGCAATTTAAAAAAAAAAACAAAGTATAATAAAATTAATATTTATTTAAAATTTTAACAAAGTTTAGCATTAAATAACGCTTAATTTTGTTTATGTTTTATTTATTTTGATAAATTTTCATTGTCTTTTACGATATGGTCCATCATGCAAAGGTCAATCAAAGTAAAAAATATAAATCCCTAAAGTAATGTTAATGATTTTTTTATAAATTTAAGATCGCTTCTCAATTTAATGGTGTCTAAAGTGAGCTGTTGAATTTTAACAATAAATAAAAAAAAATCATAGAATGATGAAAGAATTGTTCAACAGTACCTTCAAATACATTAAATCTACTTTCATTTCATATGGTTACTAGAAACTAACGAGTTGGGGTGACAGGTTGTATTTTGGCTAAACATTCTACTTGACATTTTCACTACTTGTGAGAGTAGAGTCATCAGTTTGCATAAAATCGCGTTTGTGAGAATACTTAAGTGGATCTCTTGGTATTCCATAGAGTTAAATGAAAATGCAGGATTTCACACTTTATCTCAAAACCGTGGGATACTTTCCCAAATCGTTCTTAAACAATGCCAAAACTACGGCATGATGCTTGAAAACGTTGATAATAATATCTGTATTCATCGGATGCAATGGTGAATCTGCGGCACCTTTCTCGAACACACTGTTCCACGCCCAGGACATGTGCTTCAACAAATTATTTACACACATAACCCCTGTCGACATCAATGTATTGAAAACGCCTTATTATTGTTATTATATTTTTTTTTATCAAATAAGAGTATTAAAACAGTTGAAACCACTGTCTTTAAACATTTTAATTTTAAAACGTGCAATTACTCTTTGTTTAAACTGTTAACATTCTGTTAACTGTTAAACATTCGCAACAGTTAAGTTATAAATGACTCAGACTATATGTTTCTTTGTGCTGCAATTATTATGGAAACTGATAATTAAGTCTTTCTCTGGTTATCGAGATTCTTCTATGTGGAATGATGAATCAAACCAACAACTATCAAGATAATAAACATTCAACAAGGACTAATCATCTTTGTAGTTCGTTCTTAAATAAACAAACTTGCACTACCGTTTGAAACGTTTATTAACATGTGAAGCTTTACCGTATAATTATTCCATTTCGTTGTGTGTAGTAGTGATCAGCATGGACTCAAACATTGAGGAACGTACATTCAGCATTGGGGGAAAGAGCAGTAGAACCTAGAGAGCAGTACGTTCAAGATGAACTTGCTTGAGTAATGCATAGATACGCTATCCGTATCGGATAACACCTGGTAAGCAGGCTCGTAATGCAGCATAACGCATAGGGACCCACAACTTTATAAATGTTGAAAAAATGTAGATCCATCGTTTGTGATGCTCTAGGAGACAGGGCGTTACCTGGTAAATGATAGATGACGTCTTAATAACTACAACAGCACTAATTATCAGCAATATAAAAGGGGAATCAGTGTCTTAAAAACACTCATTTGTGTTTAGTTTACAGTGAAACAGTTTGTGTTTATTAACTCAAAATGAAGCCTAGCTGCAAGGAAGGTGTATTTCCCTTAATAAACCTCAGCATAAAGCTATTGAAAATAGTTGGTTTTTGGAACAAAACGACGGGGCAAAGGATTTCAGTTATTGGTTTACTGGCAGTTATATTGTATCTTTTAGCGTGGCTTATCCCAAACTGGCTGTTCATAGTGAGCTCGCAGGACAATATCACACGACTGATAAAAGCGACCAACGAGCAAATACTGTACTTTATTGCCTTCTTCAAGTTGTACTTCTACGTAATACATTATCGACGCTGGGAGAAGCTGTTTTACGATCTGCAACTTGCGTTTAGCTCGGTTATGACCAACCCGAGCCCCGAAATTCAAGGAATATTGGGACACGTAACGAAATCGACCCATAACCTTACCAAATACTACAGTTATGTAGTAAATTTCAACTGTGCATGGTACGGTGTGTTCCGAATGTTGTTCATAGTGGTTAAATATGCCGTGACGGGCTCGTACGACGTACCGCTTTCAACACCGATCGAGGCAAAGTATGCAATGGCAAATAAAACTGAAAATTAGTGAAACTGTAATCACTGTAATCTGAAATTGTGATAATTTGTTTTGCAGGTATTTTATTCCCGGCCTGCATACAAACTTTTGGGTTTGGTTGCCGGTGACTTTAGGCCTAAATGTACTGCTGGAGTGGCATAGCTTAGCTTTGGTTTTCGTTGAAACCTTCATATGGAATCTTGTGTATGCCACATCCTGTATGTTTCGAATTCTGCAAATCCTGGCCAACGAGCTTTCAGATCGAAAACGGAATGAAGGAATATGGACAGTAGAGTTTGAAAAATTCTCAACTTTACATGATTCTGTGTTGAGGTAGACAATAAAATCAAATCGCAAAATCCTTCAGATGCTACAGTGAAGTGTGTTTTTTTTTTGTAACAGATCGGCTGGGACACTGGAGGAAATTCTTAGCGGACATATGCTTTTGCTTTATGTATCGACCATATTTTCCCTATGCCTGTCGATGGTTGTATTGTCTTTGGTAAGTTGCAGTTATATGTTGTTAAGTAATCTTTTCTTATTGAACCTCTTTGTTTTAGCCTATCGATGACTTTATTTTGCTGCTAACAACATTTGTCGCATTTGGATACTGTATTTTTCAAACCTTTTCCTTCTCTTACCTCGGCACTGAGCTCATTGAGCAAAGCGAAGCAGTAGCGGATGCAATTTTCCACAGCAAATGGTACACGCAGAAGCTGAACAGACAGAAAGACATGTGTTTCTTGATGATGCGAGCAAATAAGCCGGTGAAATTGACTGCCGCCAAGTTGTTCGTTGTAACACGCGATTCCTTCACCCAGGTAAATTGTGAATTCTTTGCACTGAATGTTTTTTTTTTATAAACTAACAATCCTTTTGGTGTTTTTGTAGGTAATTAAACAGGCATACACAATCTTTACATTGATGTCACAGTTTTTGGACAACCCTGTGAATTAAGATATTTGGATTGTAGAGAATCATACAATTGCGTATCCAATCGATTATAATTGACAGTGCTCTAATAAACGCAAGATTTGCAAAATATATCGGAAATATCTCAAATGAAATACCTTAATTTGTGCGTTTGGGATTGACAGCGACGAAGGAATGAAGATTCGACTTTTTTTGCTATAAATAATGGATTTAATGATAGAGTGTCTGTTTGTTGATGATAGAAGCGTGTGAACATAATAATGATGTAGAATCACATAATCTAATATCTGTTCTAATATTCGTTATTGCACTCCATTCTTTATGCACACTGCAATGTATTTCTTTGCCATGTGTTTGTATGGGGTTGTGAGCTCTTTCGGTGCGGTCAGCAGCCTCGTGAGTTAAAATATGTTTTGCACTTCATGTCCTATATTCTTCTATTTGTCGTAACGTTCAACGCGGTCATACTGGCCTATAAAGGCTTTCGAGACTTATTTGATACGACGCAGTCAGTCCTTGCTACGGTGCGCGGGTCCTTATCAGACTTGAACCCATGGTGGGCATGTTGTTAAGTGGTATTTTCTATATTTTATTCCAGTAGTAATTAATACTTTGAGAAAATTCCCCTATTGATTATTTTTGTCCAACAGGAACCGCAAACGGTAATTTTACCACTTTCACATGGAAATGTGAAATAAATCAATAACAAGAATCTTGTTTCAAACACTATTCATGTTTCAAATAAGCAAATGCCAGTGTTGTGTTTGGTAGCGACCGATGGTGGAGGGGGAGGGGGGGGAAGGAAGGGCTATGTCGATTTGTTTATGATCCTATGAAGCACAGTCTTACTCCTACTATGATTTAGGCAAATGGTGATGATCGCGATAAGATCTTGGCTATCATTTGCGGTTCGTTTTATTTTATTTTACATCTGTACACATAACACAATTAACAATAAACAATACAGAGTTTCGAGGCACAGTTTTTCCCTGTCTTTAAAAAAGGAGACTAATCTGATGTATGTAATTATCGCGGAATCTCTATGTTATGTGATTGTAGTAAGCTGTTTGAAAATGTTATGTTCCGCCACATGTCCTACACTTTCCTGCCTGTTATTTCTGTCTTCACGGCTTTATGCCTAAACGTTCGATAGAAACACATCTACTTCATTTGCTCCAATTTTGCTACTCCAGTATTGACAAGGGCCTCCAGGATGATGTCATTTATACCGAGTTCTGCGCTGCCTTTGACAAGGTCAACCATTACATATTGCTTGCTAAATTATTGAAATATGGTGCACACTCAAAACTTTTAGCATGGTTAGAAAGCTACCCAATGAACCGTTGCATTAATGTAAAAATTGGAACAACTTTTTTAGACCCTTTCTGTAACTTTTCTGGTGTTCCACAAGGAGCATATTAGGGCCACTTATTATATTTATTAACGATATTGTGTTTGCTATTCCCAACATCAATGTTTTACTATATGCAGACAATCTTAAGATGTTCCTTGCTGTTGAAAAGTTTAATGACTGCGAAAAGCTTCAAGATTCCGTAAAGTGTTTTTTCGCGTGGTGCCATGACAACCAAATGTTTGTGAATGTACAAAAATGTAACTGCATTACTTTCTCTAGGAAAAGGATTCCAATAACTTTTAATTACAAATTTGGTCATGACTGTGGTTCGTGATTTAGGAATAATGTTAGACAGTAAACTTATATTATCGCGCCATTTCCACACAATCGTGTCAAGAGCGTTAAATGTGTTAGGTTTTATTCTACGTGCTTCTTCCGACTTAAAAGATTCTTTCTGTCTTAAATCGTTATATTGTGCCCTAGTCCGTCCTATACTAGAATTTGCTTGCGTTGTTTGGTGTCCAAACCAAGTTACCTATATAGACATGATAGAAAAAGTTCTATAGAAGGTTTCCTTTGTCAAACCAAATGCCACGCCCCTCGTACCATGTTAGGTGTCAGTTATTTGGTCTCGAAACTTTAGAACACAGGAGAAAGAATGCTCAATGTATTATCATGCATAAATTATTAAATGGAAATGGTGTACCTGAAATTTTAAATCTAATCAGCTTTTCTGCACCTACTAGGGACCTTAGAAGCAGGCCTTTAATCAGGATCCCATTTCGATCTTCTTCATTTGGCACCAACGACCCCTTAATTAAAATGTGTGTCTGCTACAACAGCCTTGAATCATCTGCAGATTTTCATATCCCTGTTTCTCGCCTTCGTCAGATATTAATTTCAGATGTCAGATGTAAAGGTCTAGTGTTATTCATATTTAAGTTGTTCACTAATTAACAATATGTATCGGTTATTTAGGCCCATTGCCCGAAAACGAAAATAAATAAATATATTAATACTAATCATAATAGTAATAACAATAATAGTAATATTAATAATAATAATAATAATAATAATAATAATAATAATAATAATAATAATATTAATATTAATAATAATAATAATAATAATAATAATAATAATAATAATAATAATAATAATAATAATAATAATAATAATAATAATAATAATAATAATAATAATAATAATAATAATAATAATAATAATAATAATAATAATAATAATAATAATAAAAGTAATAATAATGATAATAATAATAATAATAATAATAATAATAATAATAATAATAATAATAATAATAATAATAATAATAATAATAATAATAATAATAATAATAATAATAATAATAATAATAATCATAATAATAATAATAATAATAATAATAATATTAATAATAATAATAATAATAATAATAATAATAATAATAATAATAATAATAATAATAATAATAATAATAATAATAATAATAATATTAATAATAATAATAATAATAATAATAATAATAACAATAATGATAATAATGATAATAATAATAATGATAATAATAATAATAATAATAATACTAATAATTGTATGATTATACCCTAATATTAAGCAATACGGCCAAAGCCGTTCTTTCTTAATAAAAAAAATACTAATAATAATAATAATAATAATAATAATAATAATAAAAATAATAACACTGATATTTGCGAAGCAATGCGGCCCGCGAACTAAGGTTTGGAGACCCCTGACTTAGATAATTACAACTTGTATCATTTATAACGAGTGTACATGTGAATGCGTTGGTTAGATAAGTAAGGGTCTAAGATATATGTAAGAATAGAACAGGGATACCAGATATTTAATTCGTAATTTATGTTTGACGATACTTAGTTTTACCCAATATGAACACGTAAGATCAACACTTACTGGTAACAGTTATTTATACTACCGATAAAAGATATATTCCATTTAAATGAGAATTAAGCAGTTATGTAAGCTTACCATTGTGGTTATTTATGGATTTGTTTCACTTTCCAACTGGTACCACAGCAGTTGTGGTCATTTTTAAAATATATTAAATTTAATAAAACAAATAATAACTGTCGCTATTTTAGCTTGAACATTGGCAAACACATCCAATTATTCAGCTATCCAATCAAAACACTTGGCACAACAATATGGCCAATTAGGCATGTATGGAAAATGCCAATGTGGTAAATTTGTTGTTGAAAGGATTGCTAGGAATTAAATCAGTCAATTTCTAGCACATTTACCAACCTTGAGAATAGGTATGGCCTTCATAATCTACAATAGGGAATACAGAGTGATACATATTTTATCATTATCATACCTTTTCTCCTACAGATGTTTTAATTGGCAGCAATATAAAAGGAGACTCATCGTCGATCGTCGGCACTCATTCGTGAATAGTAAAACAATTTAAACGCTCAGTGCCTCAAAAAACAGCAAACATTGACATTATGAGTAAGCAAGGTGAATTTCCGCTGGTAAAACTCTCTACAAAGTTGTTAAGAATCATTCGTTTTTGGAACGATTCCCCGGGACAAAGGATTCCTTCCTTCGGTTTGCTGGTTACTGCCATATATCCACTAATATGGCTTATCCCTAGCTGGTTGTTTCTTGTGAGCTCGCAGGACAATATCACACGTTTCATGAAGGCAGCTAACGAGCAGATAGTGTTTTCTCTTATCTGCTGCAAGTTGTGCTTCTACGCAATTCATTTTCGTCGTTGGGAGAAGCTGTATTACGATCTGCAACGTTCGTTCAGCACCGTTCTGAACAATCCAAATCTAGAGATTCAAACCATATTGGGACACGTAACGAAATCGACTCATAACCTTACTAAATACTACTGTTCTACAGTAAGCTTCAACTGTGCTGCGTACGGCTTATTTCCAATGTTGTTCATAGTGGTTAAATATGCCGTGACGGGCTCGTACGACGTGCCGCTTTCAACACCGATCGAGGCAAAGTATGCAATGGCAAATAAAACTTAAAATTAGCCTGAAACACTGTAATCTGAAATTGTGATGATTTGTTTGGCAGCTATTTTATCCCCGGCCTGCGTACAAACTTTTGGGTTTGGTTGCCAGTGAATTTAACACTAAATGCCATACTGGAGTTGCATGGGTTTGCTTTGGTTTTCGTTGAAACCTTCACATGGAATCTTGTGTATGCCACATCCTGTATGTTTCGAATCCTGCAAATCCAGGTCAACGAGCTTTCGCATCAAAGTCGAAATGAAAAGGAATGGAATGGCAAGCTTAAAACATTCATAGCTCTGCATGATTCTGTGCTAAGGTAAGAAACAAATACATTTCGAATAACATGTACATACAGTAGCTATGATAGTGTGTATTCTACTACAGATCGGCTGAAACACTGGAGGAAATATTGAGTTTGCAGATGTTATTACTTTACATATCGACCATTTTGGCTCTGTGTCTGGGTATGGTCGTGCTGTCTTTGGTAAGTTGTTGCTTTTTTCAATCAAGATTTGGTCGATCATGCTTATGATCAAATTCTTAGAGTCGCTTGTTGAAGTTTCTTCTTCTTCTTCTTTGGCACAACGACCGTTGTCGGTCAAGGCCTACCCACTGGTGAAGTAAGCTTAGCTAGCTTTCTTTGACTTATTGATTACCCCCATAGCAGGATAGTCAAGTCCTACGTATGGCGGCACGGTCCATTTGAGGCTTGAACCCATGAAGGGCATGTTGTTAAGTCGTACGAGTTGACGACTGTACTACGAGACCGGCTAGATATTATACTAGTTAAACTTAAAATGGTTAAGAACTCATGCTTGCCTAATGGAATTTTTGAATGTTACCTTATTTCAATTTCAAAAATGATTTTTTTTCTCACGGAACGCTTTCGTTATAGGCTGTCAATGAGGTGTATGTGCTGTTGACTACCATGGCCGTATTTGGTTACTGTATTTTTCAAACCTTTTCCTTCTCTTACCTCGGCACTGAGCTCATTGAGCAAAGCGAAGCAGTAGCGGATGCAATTTTCCACAGCAAATGGTACACGCAGAAGCTGAACAGACAGAAAGACATGTGTTTCTTGATGATGCGAGCAAATAAGCCGGTGAAATTGACTGCCGCCAAGTTGTTCGTTGTAACACGCGATTCCTTCACCCAGGTAAATTGTGAATTCTTTGCACTGAATGTTTTTTTTATAAACTAACAATCCTTTTGGTGTTTTTGTAGGTGATTAAACAGGCATACACAATCTTTACATTGATGTCACAGTTTTTGGACAACCCTGTGAATTAAGATATTTGGATTGTAGAGAATCATACAATTGCGTATCCAATCACTTATAATTGACAGTGCTCTAATAAACGCAAGATTTGCAAAATATATCGGAAATATCTCAAATGAAATACCTTAATTTGTGCGTTTGGGATTGACAGCGACAAAGGAATGAAGATTAGACTTTTTTGCTATAAATGCCTACGAACTTACAATGGAAAGGGCCCGTAAGTTCGTAGGCTGAAATTTCAGCCTGTCAGCTGTTCGCGTTGTATAGCAGTTTTTCGAGCAGCTATCTAAGTGTGTATAATATAGAGGTGGGCTTATCCCAAGGTGTATGAATTTAGAAGGCTGATTTTTATCGCTTCTGCTTCTGAATGAAGATTTTAATAGTGTTTTTGAGTATTCGTTAAGCCTCAAGAAAGATTGTTTGAACAAAAATTTCCCCATCCTGTCAAAAAGTGATATTCAAATTTGGTTTTAAAAAACATAGTATGAGACCACCTGGACTACATAAACTTTGACTCCAGACTGCACCACGTGATCTCTTTAATGCACCTTGGGATAAATGTAAACAATACCGTGTTTTCGAGCAAGTACTCGAATCTAATTCTATCTTTGTGGCTAGAATAATCTAGACTGAAAATTGCAGACTAGTTTTTTGTGTGGTTTTGTATGGAGTGTTTACATGATTTCAGCCTCCAACTGTCAAACTCCATACAAAATACTGACTAGAATCGTGAAGGGCCCCAATAATGGATTTAATGATAGAGTGTCTGTTTGTTGATGATAGAAGCGTGTGAACATAATTGTTGTGTCTTTGGCTTGCATCAGGTACTTTATTAAAACACTAATATAACAGCACACACAATAAATAATACTGACAAGCACAATACACAATAAAATACTCGGCCGCGCGCCAGCCGTACCGTGCCCTGCCGGGAGCCCTGCTCGACCGGCTGCTCGCAACACTTGCTTGTCCGAGCGCACAACACACACTAAGCGGCCCGCGCTTAGTGTGCGTACGACAGTGTGCGTGACACACTGTCGTCCCCTGGACATTGACCAGTGGTAGCACAACTACCACGGCAAGTCCAGGGGTCGGCACGGCTGCCCACAACAATAATAATGATGTAGAATCACATAATCTAATATCTGTTCTCTGTTCAGAGAGAGATCGACTGTTAAACCGAGTGGTTGTGCCTTCCTTGTGCTCCTGATTTTTGATGCTGTTTTGCCGTGTTACTGCCTGATTTTCAACATTTGCAACATTGGTGCTGCTGAGTTGCTTGTACTGGCTAGTGCGTGCCTTCGATTGTTATCAAGTTGCACTTGAGTTCTTGCACCTAGTCTCCTGTTATTTCGTCAGTTTTGCCGAGATATTGTTTGGCTTCGTTCCTGCTCCTGTCACTCGTCAGTTTGTGCTGTGTCATTCGTTATGCAGTGCTCAACCTGCAATGCACCCACCGATAGTGCAAATTCGGTGTCCTGCGCCGGTGTGTGTGGTTCCAAGCATCATACCCATTGCACGGGTTTGTCCCGTGATTCTACTCGTGAGCTTGGGCGGAATAATCAATTGTTGTGGTTGTGCAAAAATTGTAATGAGTTTCGCAATGGCACAAACTCACTACTCACTAATGGCACAAATAGCAGCCCTACTCGAGTTGGTGAAAGCAGATATTCTCACCACGATTGACTCATCTCTCTCTTCTCTTAGATCGGCTATCAAGAGCGATTTGCTTGCTGAGATCCTCGCTCTCGCTGATAAGCTAACACCCATATTAGCTAAGCCGTCTGTTTCTCACGCATCGCGAACGCACACGTCCACTAATGCATCGTCACTCAACGCCACTAATACCAGAACGACTAAAACAGCATCCACTCGTCGTAAATTTACCAACTCAATGGAGCTCACTGCAGATATCCAACAAGCAGCGAACGATACCAACACTGTGGAAGCTTCTGATAGCTGCAACCACTACACTCATCGTACTAAGGTGACTAGTGATATTAGTGCTGGGCACTGCCGAACAAATACAAAATCATCTTCTGATCCTGTTTTGAACCATGATACCACGAACACTGGCATAGCAGAAAAAGTATGGTTATACTTCACGAACATCAAATCGCATGTCTCCGCTGATGATATGCGTGTGTGGCTTAAAGCTGTGCTGCCAACCGACAACATAGATGTTTACCGTCTCACGAAAAAGGGTGCAAACCTTGATTTGATGTCCTTTATATCGTTTAAAGTGAGTATTCCTAAATCACTTAAGGATCTGGCGCTTCAATCTACTATTTGGCCAGTTTCACTTACTGTTCGTGAGTTTGTTGATCGTGGCCTACCAAAGCAACGTATACATGAAAGGGCCCGATTTGACCCTTCTGCGCTTACTTCGCATCGTTCAAGCAGTGCAAATTGCTCTTCAGCTGCGCCAAAAAGCACCGCTCATCCGGATCATTTTTTGGATCATCGATCGCCATCCCCACAGCGCGGGAATCAATCACTATCCCAGATGACCGAGATCCTAGAGGCTATCCAACCGGAGTTTCCTCCCACACCCCCTCAGTTATCACCGGGGGTGGGGCTTCAATCACAGAACAATCTCAGCAACACGAATCGCTCACCACAGATCAGCCCGTTTGCCAAACGGATAGCTCACAATTAATAGACCCCTTCGTGATCTATTACCAAAATGTTCGAGGCCTTCGCACCAAATATAATGAATTGCGCCTTTCTGCGAATGAATCAGGGTTTGAAATGCTTGCCCTTACTGAAACCTGGTTAAATGAATCGATTCCATCCAATATGGTCCTGGATAGTGATTCTTACAATATATACCGTTGCGATCGCAGCAGGTTAAACAATGAACGATCGCGTGGGGGTGGTGTGCTGCTTGCATGTTCCAGTCGTTATCCGTCTGTGGCACTTAACATGAATCAACCTACGCTTGAAGCTTTATGTATTCGTGTTTCTTTTCCTAAGTTTCGTCTTTATGTGGGGATTGTTTATGTGCCACCGTATTTGAGCAGCGACCGCAACTATTTCGAATCCCTTTCTGCTTTCATCAGCGATGCATACATGCATATGAAACCGAATGATCATCTTATCCTTCTTGGCGACTTCAATCAACCGGCGTTAGGGTGGTCGCCTGCAGCCGCAGTAAGGTCAGATTCATCTTTACCTATGAGACATTATGTGCCTCATATCTCTTTGAATTCATCCAGTTCCTGCTTTTTGGATGTGTTAAATTTGCATGAACTCTATCAGCTGAACGGGGTGCATAACCATTCAAATCATTATCTGGACCTGGTGCTCTCTAACTCTGCTGCTGCTGCTTGTTCTTCTGTGTATCCTGCTTCGTCACTGCTCCTGCCCCAGGATGCCCATCATCCTGCTCTGGAAATTGCGTTACCGTCTTCTTTATTTAGGGCTAGTAGGGTTAGGAATGAATTGCCTTCTGCTCCTAATTCATTGAGTGTTCGTTATAATTTTCGTCTTACAGACTATCGTAAACTTAATTCTATTCTATCTCTTGCCGACTGGTCTTTTTTTTATCAATGTACATCGGTCGACGAGGCTGTCCAATCGTTTAATGCTTTGTTAACCTCTGCACTCCTTTCATGTACACCTATTTTTCGTTCCCCTCCTAATCCTCCCTGGTCCAATCGTACTCTTCGCAACCTGAAAAAGGATAGAATGAAATATCTTAGGAGGTATCGTCTGAACCGATCTGCTTTCAACTTTCGTTTATTTAAGTACGCTGCCTCTGCGCATCGACTATACAACAGGGCTCGTTTTGAGGCCTATTCGAGTAGACTGCAATCGCGTTTCCGTTCTGATCCAGCATCCTTCTGGCAATTTGTTAGGATTCGAAGAGGGTGCAATACGTTACCTAATGAAATGGTACTTGATTCTCGAACTGCCTCTACGCCTGTTGAGATCTGTGAGCTATTCTCTGCACATTTTTCCCAAATGTTTGAGCCACCGGTTAGTGACCCTAACCTTATTGAGGGTGGGCTACTCTACACGCCAGAGAACTTAATTAATCTCTCCGATATTTCGGTTAGCTCTGAAACAGTTGTACAGGTGTTATTTGGGTTGAAACGTTCTTTTACTCCTGGTCCAGATGGCATTCCTGCCTCAGTTTTAATAAACTGTAAGGACGTGCTTGCTCCACACCTTGCTAAAATTTTCAACCTTTCACTTTCTCTCGGGGTCTTTCCTGCTCTTTGGAAATCCTGTTGGCTTTTTCCGGTACACAAAAAGGGATGCCGTAGCATTGTCTCTAATTATCGTGGGATAACTCAAACATGTGCCACAGCCAAAACTTTTGAGCTATGTATCTTTCCAACCATACTTCATAGTTGTAGTTCCGCTATTAGCCCTAAACAGCATGGGTTTATGCCTGGTAGGTCTACTTCTACTAATCTCATGTCTTTTGTTACCAATATTTTCAGATCTTTTGAGGCAGGTACCCAACTTGATGCAATATACACTGACTTTCATGCTGCATTTGATAGTTTGCCCCACTCTTTACTATTAGCTAAACTATCTAAACTTGGTTTTGGTGATGGCATTATTAGCTGGCTGTCCTCATACTTAAGTAATCGATCTTGCAGGGTTAAAACCGGGTCGTACTTATCTGAGGAGTTTTTTTGTACGTCAGGTGTCCCTCAGGGTTGTGTGCTAAGTCCACTTCTGTTTTCTTTGTTCATCAATGATGTCTGTAATGTTTTACCTCCTGATGGTCATCTCCTTTATGCGGATGATATCAAAATCTTTTTACCTGTGTCCTCTTCTTCTGATTGTATGAGTCTTCAGCATTACCTTAATGCATTTGTTCATTGGTGTTCATCCAACTTACTTCGCTTGTGCCCTGATAAATGTTCTGTTATTTCTTTCTCTCACTCTCTTTCTCCTATTTCATTTAACTATACTCTCTCTAACTCGTCTCTCTCTCGTGTTTTGTCCATCCGTGACCTTGGTATTATACTCGACAGTCGTCTTAACTTTAAACTGCAGCTTGATGAGGTTCTACTAAAAGCTAATCGAACTCTTGGGTTTATTTTACGTTTTACCTCTATTTTTAGAGATCAAAGCTTCTTAAGAAACCTTTATTGTGCTCTGGTAAGGCCTCTTCTTGAATATGCTAGCATAATCTGGAATCCTCCTACTATTGATGGCTGTTCGAGAATTGAAAGTATTCAGCGCCTTTTTACCAGGGTTGCTTTTCGTCGTTTGTTCGGTGCTGCCCCACTACCTCCCTATGAAACGCGATTGCAGTTATTCAATCTTCACTCTTTAAGCTTCCGCCGCCAAGTGTCTCAGGCATGTTTTATTGGTGGCTTATTACTTTCTGATACTGATGCTCCTGATTTACTCTCGTCCATCTCGTTGTATGTTCCCTCTCGTTCCCTTCGTCCTCGTGATCCTCTGTCAATTGAAACACGTCATACTCTTTATACTTTCAATGATCCTATTCTATCCTGTTTCAGGTTGTTTAACCACTTTTACTATCTCTTTGATTTCGACTCCTCTCTCAACTCTTTCCGTAACCGTATTTTTTCTTCTAATTCTCTTTAATTATTCTTCTAAGTTTCATTAAGTTTTGATAGTCTCTACGCTCTACCTATGTTTTTTTTCTTTAATTTTTTTGCTAGGTCTAGACTAGTTTAGTTATGCTTAGTTTTTCATGAATTATTTTGTTTATTTGTTAGGGTTTATTTAGTTTTAAGTCTGCCTTATTTAGCCTTGATGGCGGATATTGTATTAATAAATGAAATTAAATGAAATGAAATGAAATGAAATGAAATGAAATATTCGTTATTGCACTCCATTATTTATGCACACTGCAATGTATTTCTTTGCAATGTGTTTGTATGGGGTTGTGAGCTCTTTCGGTGCGGTCAGCAGCCTCGTGCTAAGTCGAGCTAAGTCCACCGACAAACCGACGTGACACTGGCGTTACAAAAGTGTCCCACACGAAATTACTGTCATTTACCAGTGAGGCGAACACTCCTGTCAAAGTAAGCTCTGTTCACTGCTGCTTCGATGTAAACAACTTTTCTAAATACAAATGGCGAAGGAAGTGTGAGGCAAGATTTTGTGAGTATTATTGGACAAAACACCCAGGAAAATCGTTTTATAAGTTTTCAAAACAATGCAAAAGATGTGAGAAGTACATAAAATAATACGCATTGGAATTTGCGAAGAAAAACAAAAAGGGGGTTTAGCAGTTTCTTCTCTGTGTCAGTGTAGTAAGCGAATCATTATAGAGATGGCGCTAGTGTTTAACGTATTTTCATTTGAAATAAGGAGACAACTTTTAAAGCTCTTTTTGTTCGAAGTGTCATGTCGGTTTGTCGGTGCTAAGTCAGCAGACTTAGCGACCGCGGGGGGCTTCGTCGATTTGTTTATGATCCTATGAAGCACAGTCTTACTCCACTATGATTTGGGCCAATAGTGATGATCGCGATAACATCTTGACTATGATAATACAATTAATTCTTGACTGTACCCATAATACAATTAACAAGGAAATTATAATTGTAGGAATTTATAAATGAATAATGTTTTAATTCATAAATCATTACGCTATTTGTATTATAACATTAATCAAAATTTATTTTTTGTTGAACAGCAAGCTTTGAGAAAAATAGTAGGCTATGATTATTAATGTGAGGTTCTTGAAATGTAGTCTTGTTCCAACCAGCAACCTTTACACAGCTACTCTCTACAGGTTATGGGCCCAGACTCGAAAGTTTATTAAAGATCCAGAATATCGAAGACTTGAATCTAGAAAGTTTAGTGACAATGGCGCTTCCTAGCTCAAGCAATTCCTCGTCAAGTTTCGTCGGTTCGACAAGTATTCCCTCCATTGACCGTCTGCTCGGTCGGGATAATTGGACATCCTGGAAGTTTGCTGCTAAAAAGTTTTTACAACTCGAAGGACTTTGGGAAGTAGTAAAACCTGTGCAAAAAAAGGATGAAACTTTCAAAACGGTGGACGAAAAAAAGGATTTGCAAGCCAGATTGAAGCTCATACATTTACTCGACCCAACAATCTATGTCCATATTGAAGACGGGGGATCGGCTCGATCTGCTAGGCACAAATTGGAAATGGCGTTTGAGAATAAAAGGCTCACTAGGCAAATCGGCTTGCTTCACAAGCTGATTAAGTCTGATTTGGATTCATGTGACTCAATGAATTCATACGTGAATCAGGTAATATCCACGGCAAACCAACTAAATGCCATTGGTTTCAAGTTGCCCGACTTATGGGCAGGAATGATTCTTTTGGCTGGTTTACCGGAAAAGTATCGACCGATGATCTTGGCTATGGAGATTTCTGTTGTTCTGGGCGATCACAGGCGACTATGTGAAGACAAAACTTCTTCAAGAGAGGCCGTCACTACGTAACGAAAATGTTCAAACGTTAGCCACTAACAAACGTCGTGAAGTTTTCAAGCCAAAACAGCAGCCTTCTTCGTCGAAAGGTCCGCAATGCAGCAAATGTGGCCGGTATGGTCATATTGCGAAATTCTGCAAGGATGATCAAAAAGGAGGAACAACGTTGTGTAAGGTGCTATCAACATTTGGAAACAGTGAAGCTAACGAGTGGAGTTTGGATTCGGCAGCGTATGCGCACATGACTAGCAACAAGGATTTTTTGAGAAACCTTCAAAACGCAACAGGTAAAGGAGTTGCTGCTAACGGAGGAACTCTGGACGTTGTCGCTCGTGGAACTGCTATAATACAATCGAAAAACATGGAAGAGACTGTAACGATCAGCGATGTAAAGCTGATTCCAGGTCTAACATCGAATTTACTTTCGGTTAGCAGGATGGTAGAAAAGGGATGTACTGTTCGATTCAACACCAAAGGTTGTAAAGTATATAACCCTAGCGGCAAGTTGGTGCTTACTGGTATTCACAACAATAATCAGTTCAAGGTGGAACAGGTAGCGAACAGCATGCAGAAGGCTCTGTAGTGTAACACAGCAGAAAGTTTCAAATTGTGGCATAAACGGATGGGGCATCTGGGAGCTGTGAATCTCAAGAAACTTGCTGGTGGATTGGCAACCGGCATCACATTGAAAAATATGGACGATGCGGATTGCAGAGTTTGCCCGTTAGGAAAACATTCGAAGTTACCGTTTCCGAAGAAAGCTTCTCGAGCTGAAAATGTCTTGGATATGGTTCATTCGGACATTAGTCAACGCACTCGCTTGGTGGACATCGATACTACATCACGTTCATCGTTGACAAGACGAGGCGTATATTCGTTTATTTGCTCAAGACGAAATCTAAAATAGAAGATTTCGAGGTCTTCAAGAGATTCCACGTGATGGCGGAGCGTCAAAGCGGAAGGAAGCTTAAAACACTACGTACAGATAACGGTAAGGAATACATGAACAAATCCCTAACAACATTCTTGCAGAAAGAAGACATCCGCCATGATACTTCGAACGGATACATACCACAGCAAAATGGACTGGCGGAACGTGCCAACAGAACTATCGTCAAAATGGTGCGTTTACTGTTCCAAGGAAACATTACCAAAGGTTTTTGGGCGGAGGCGGTTTCAACAGCGGTTTATCTTATCAATCGTTCTCCTACACGTGGACACAGTTTAACTGCTGAGGAAGCGAGGAATGGAAGAAAGCCTGACCTTTCACATCTGCGTGTGTATGGAACGAAAACGATGGTGATGATTCCGAAGGATAAGCGACGTAAATGGGATCCGAAATCTCATGAGTGCGTTCTGACTGGCTTTGATGAAGAAAGGAAAGGATATCGTCTGTATGACTATAAAAAGAAGCAAACGATCATCAGCCGCGAAGGAATTTTTATAGATGAAGGTTGTTCATCGGACGTGAAAGTTACAGCAATGCAAGAGCCAAGAAGAACATTCGTTAGACTGGACATCGAGGAAAAAGCTGTAAACCAACCTGTGCATATCGCGGTTCCCAATTTTGCACCTGATGCTGGATCAGACAGCACGTTGGAAGAAAATGATGCAGAAACGAATGGTGAACTCGATGAAAGTACGACAGACGACGAAAACGAATAGTACAGAAACGATGGTACAATCTGAAGGTGATTTTCTTGGGTTTTCCGGAAGCGATGTCGATGGCTTTGTAGCAGTTGCATCTGGTATGTACAGTGGAACAGGTGCTGATCCTGTTTCACACCAAGAAGCACTCGCTAGGGATGATAGCAAAGAATGGCGGACTGCCATGCAGGAGGAGTATAACGTTCTGATGGAGAACAAAACCTGGACGCTAACTTCGCTCCCGAAAGGAAGACAAGCGATAAAATGCAAATGGGTGTATCGGACCAAATGCGATTCATCTGGAAATTTAACTCGATACAAGGCTCGTTTGATCGTCAAAGGATTCTCACAGCGAAAGGGGGAAGATTTTGATGAAACGTACGCTTCCGTGGTACAGCGGCGGATCTAATGGTTGGCGGACTAGGCGGTCGCCTGGGGCTCGGCCGATTTAAGGGCCTCGTAGATCTCTAGTCTGTAGTATGCCGTAAGTCTACAAGTAGACAGAGTATTAGCGTCAAGGGCCCTCGGAAAGATGGTCGTTGGGGCCCCGTGGCTGGAGAACCATTTGCACCCTCCCCCCCATGCAGGCAACAATTTTAGAGCCTATGACCGATGATCATAGGAGTCTCATGGCCACCTCCTTCCTCCGCCACAATTTAAGTATACTGTTCAATCTCCCAACAGCTGGCAGTACCCCCTCCTCCCGGTCATCAGTTACAATTTACAGGGGCCTCAACTCGTTTTTCCGCCTAGGGAAGTTTTTCCCCCAAGTCCCCTAATTCCCCGATCCTTGCGTGTATGTTGGCAGCAAAGGAGGTAAGATCATTATCGTTGCTATATACATTGACGACATGATGATTTTTAGCAAAGATGTGGCATGGAAAAAGCAGCTGAAGAAACATCTTTGTAGTTGTTTCCGTATAAAGGATTTAGGAGTAGCACAGCACTGCCTAGGTATAAGGATTCAACGGACAAAAGACACCATCAAGTTGGATCAAGAAGTCTACATAGAATCTATTTTAAAGAGGTTCAATATGGATAAATGTAAACCAGTGACAGTTCCAATGAACAACAGCGAGAAGCTGACCAAGGAAGAAAGTCCGAAGAGTAACACTGAAACTGCTGCGATGAAAGATATGCCGTTTCAAGAAGCCGTTGGGTGTTTGATGTATTTGGCACAAAGTACTCGACCAGACATTCTGTACGCGGTGAACATGCTGAGTCGATTCAACAAAAATCCAGGACAAAAACACTGGAACGCAGTGAAGCATGCGCTATCTTCGAGGGACTTCTAATCTCAAATTGGTTTACAGAAAGAATGTAGATTCGAAAATTATCGGTTACTGTGATGCTGATTGGGGATCTGATCCAGATGAACGAAAATCCACCACTGCACAATGGGCATTTGCCAGGATGAAATTCAAAAACTCAACTTTGTAATAGCGCAATTCCGAATTATAGGTTTTTATACTAAGGGTTAAACTAAGAAAAATACCAAATATGAGCTCTTTATCTTTTCTGGTTCTCTAGAAAAGACCTCTCAAAGTCGAGACTTGTTAAAAAAACGTAGAAAAATCTTCACTTTTTTTGAAAACTTTGAACCTTTGTAACTTTTTCAAATATGGACCGATTTTGATAAATTTAGACATTGTAAAAATAATGTTTAGTTATCTTTATAAATACATTGAAGATTTTGAGTCAAGTTAATTTAATGCTAAAATATACGATAATAACTGAAGAAACCCCGTGAAAATTTTTATCATTTTAATTTTTGACTTGATGCCATCATGAAAGTGGCGTAGAATGGCGTTGTCTCATATATGTCACATAATAGTGTAATATATATACTATCAAACTATGAAAAATCATTCTGCGAAAGTTTGCGAACGCGAATTTTATTGAAGTTTTTTCACATCAACTTTTTCTAAAAACAGACACATGCGTAACTAGGCGGCTCCATAGGTGCCTAGTGTAGCTTATTTCTTGTATTCTACAAAAATATATTCTACGTGCTTTTGATCACCTTTAATTTCCATTACAAAGCTGTGCATCTTAGTTTCAGCTCATGTACTTATCTAATATATAAATTTCTATTCTAACCTAACTTTATCATTAAATATAATGAAGCAAATCATAACCAAATACCTTTTCGTCCTACTCCAAATTAAAGATGGATGTAAGGAAAATAATTCTAAAATTACACGCATTACAAGAAATGTTATGAATGCACCAGCATCTTTTGGTGTTTTGGGAGAAGAAACTCCCAAGAGTCATGAGAAACTAAATATAAGGATAGAGGGGAGTATGCTGCAAAGAATATTTTGCAAGAAAGAAAATGCATCCAGAAGGACATTTTGTATAATGAGCTGTATTCCTCTGATTCGTTAGCCAGTTCAATATCAGTAGCTACACGCACTAAAACAAACACAGAGTTTAACTTTACAAATGAAGTAAATACTTTATTTGTAGTTATCGTTGAATTCTGATTTTTTCAAAAAGTTGTAAAACCAAGAACATCGGATTTTTAGTTTTATTACCCCTTCTGAAGGCAGTACAGGACTTGGAAAAGTATTGGATGAATATTGTGTGATATCAATGCCCAGGAAAATGTGTAATTCCTATTTGTTTTAAACAACAGATTTAAAATTTTAACCTTCAAAGACAAACAATACATGCTGCTTTTCATTACGAATTTGGGAACTTCGTTAATTATTTAAATGCCTTTATTCATGTCTTTAGAAATGTGAACTAGACGACAGGAGCTTGTAATAGCATTCACCTAAGTTGTGTATGTAATTTTTTTTGTATACGTACTACCTGTGAGTAAAAATGATGAGAATTAGCTACAATTGTCCTGTACAAAGCAGAAAATATTATCTTATTCAAAATTATGGTGTTTCGTTCATATATTATTACAGTTCATTGTTATTACATTACAGTATATTTTAAAATGGTTTATACTATTAGAAACAACAAATACAAGAAAAAAACACACACAATTAATAAAACTAAGCAAAGATCTCTTAAAACACTATTTTATGTAGCGCCACCTAGTGGTATGGATGCGAACTACATATAAAATGTTGTTTACTATCATAATACTTTACTACAAACGATAAAAACTAACAATTTCTGCAAAATTATTTTTATTCCGAAATTTGTTCTAAACTGCCCATTGTGCACTGGCAACATCGTTATGGTGCAAGGAGGAGCTATTTCATGGATGTGCAAGAAGCAACCGACGGTAGCCTTATCTACGTGTGAAGCTGAATACATGTCTGTATCGGTGGCGGTACAGGAAGCCTCATGGTGGCGCGGACTTTCTGCGAAACTGACGAATGCGGATGAAGTGATTGAAATTCGTTGTGACAACTGAAGCTGCGTTGCGATCCCGAAGAATGGTGGGTATCATCCACGTATAGAACAGGGATACCAGACATTTAATTCATAATTTTTGTTTTACGATACTTAGTTTTCGCCAATATGAACACGTAAGATCAACCCTTACTGGTAACAGTTATTTATACTACCGATAAAAGATATATTCCATTTAAATGAGAATTAAGCAGTTATGTAAGCTTACCATTGTGGTTATTTATGGATTTGTTTCACTTTCCAACTGGTACCACAGCAATTGTGGTCATTTTTAAAATATATTAAATTTAATAAAACAAATAATAACTGTCGCTATTTTAGCTTGAACATTGGCAAAAACATCCAATTATTCAGCTATCCAATCAAAACACTTAGCACAATACAGGGTTTCCTACGATTTATTGGTCAGTTCCCATGATTTTTTGGTGCGTTCCCACGATTTTTTGATCGTATCCCATAGATTTTTGGTTTGTTCCCATAATTTATTGGTATTTTCCGATTGGATATCAATACAACTGGACTAAAAAATTTTGGGAAACGGGCAAAAAATCGTGGGAACGCACCAAAAAAAAAATATGGGAACCCACCAAAAATTGATGGGAACCAACCAATAAATCGTGGTAACCCTGTAATATGGCCAATTAGGCATGTATGGAAATTGCCAATGTGGTAGATTTGTTGTTGAAAGGATTGCTAGGAATTAAATCAGTCAATTTCTAGCACATTTACCAACCTTGAGAATAGGTATGGCCTTCATAATCTACAATAGGGAATACAGAGTGATACATATTTTATCATTCTCATACCTTTTCTCCTACAGATGTTTTAATTTGCAGCAATTTAAAAGGAGACTCATCGTCGATCGTCGGCACTCATTCGTGAATAGTAAAACAATTTAAACGCTCAGTGCCACAAAAAACAGCGAAAATGGACATTGTGAGTAAGCAAGGTGAATTTCCGCTGGTAAAACTCTCTACAAAGTTGTTAAGAATCATTCGTTTTTGGAACGATTCCCCGGGACAAAGGATTCCTTCCTTCGGTTTGCTGGTTACTGCCATATATCCACTAATATGGCTTATCCCTAGCTGGTTGTTTCTTGTGAGCTCGCAGGACAATATCACACGTTTCATGAAGGCAGCTAACGAGCAGATAGTGTTTTCTCTTATCTGCTGCAAGTTGTGCTTCTACGCAATTCATTTTCGTCGTTGGGAGAAGCTGTATTACGATCTGCAACGTTCGTTCAGCACCGTTCTGAACAATCCAAATCTAGAGATTCAAACCATATTGGGACACGTAACGAAATCGACTCATAACCTTACTAAATACTACTGTTCTACAGTAAGCTTCAACTGTGCTGCGTACGGCTTATTTCCAATGTTGTTCATAGTGGTTAAATATGCCGTGACGGGCTCGTACGACGTGCCGCTTTCAACACCGATCGAGGCAAAGTATGCAATGGCAAATAAAACTTAAAATTAGCCTGAAACACTGTAATCTGAAATTGTGATGATTTGTTTTGCAGCTATTTTATCCCCGGCCTGCGTACAAACTTTTGGGTTTGGTTGCCGGTGAATTTAACACTAAGCGCGATGCTGGAGTTGCATGGCTTTGCTTTGTTTTTCGTTGAAACCTTCACATGGAATCTTGTGTATGCCACATCCTGTATGTTTCGAATTCTGCAAATCCTGGCCAACGAGCTTTCGCATCAATGTCGAAATGAAAAGGAATGGAATGGCAAGCTTAAAACATTCATAGCTCTGCATGATTCTGTGCTAAGGTAAGAAGCAAATACATTTCGAACATTTTCGTACAGTAGCTATGATAGTGTGTATTTTACTACAGATCGGCTGAAACACTGGAGGAAATATTGAGTTTGCAGATGTTATTACTTTACATATCGACCATTTTGGCTCTGTGTCTGGGTATGGTCGTGCTGTCTTTGGTAAGTTGTTGCATTTTTCAATCAAGATTTGGTCGATCATGCTTATGATCAAATTCTTAGAGTAACTTGTTGAAGTTTCTTCTTCTTCTTCTTTGGCACGACGACCGTTGTCGGTCAAGGTCTACCTGTACCCACTGGTGAAGTGAGCTTGGCTTTCTTTGACTGATTGATTACCCCCATAGCTGGATAGTCAGTCCTACGTATGGGAGCACGGTCTATTCGGGGCTTGAACCCATGGCGGGCATGTTGTTGAAGTTTAATATGTTTAAAACGGCACGCATGTTGTGCAACATTACAGTTTAAATCTGTTTTTTTTTTTATTATTAGATATTATACTTCTTCTTCTTTTGGCTCAACAACTGTTGTCGGTCAAGGCCTGCCTGTACCCACTTGTGGGGTTGGCTTTCAGTGACTTATGGATCATCCCCCATAGCAGGATAGTCAGTCCTACGTATGGCGGCACGGTCAAACGAACCCATGACGGGCATGTTGTTAAGTCGTACGAGTTGACGACTGTACTACGAGACCGGCTAGATATTATACTAGTTAAACTTAAAATGGTTAAGAACTCATGCTTGCCTAATGGAATTTTTGAATGTTACCTTATCTCAATTTCTAAAAAGATTTTTATCTCACGGAATGCTTTCGTTATAGGCTGTCAATGAGGTGTATGTGCTGTTGACTACCATGGCCGTATTTGGTTACTGTATTTTTCAAACCTTTTCCTTCTCTTACCTCGGCACTGAGCTCATTGAGCAATGCGAAGCAGTAGCGGATGCAATTTTCCACAGCAAATGGTACACGCAGAAGCTGAACAGACAGAAAGACATGTGTTTCTTGATGATGCGAGCAAAGAGGCCGGTGAAATTGACTGCCGCCAAGTTGTTCGTTGTAACACGTGACTCCTTCACCCAGGTAAATTTTGATTTCGTTTTATTGAAAGAATGTGTTTATAAACCAACTATTGTTTTGGTGTTTCTACAGGTGATCAAACAGGCGTACACAATCTTTGCACTTATGTCACAGGTTTTGGACGACACAATGGGTTAAAAACGCTAGTTTGCACATTCTAACTCACGGCAGCGCTAACGTTAAGGCCGGAGGACATTGTCCGTACTCATGGGAATTTTCGCATCGCCAGATGCGCTAGTGAAAATCGAAATTACACTTGCGAGTACGCGCAGTGTCCCCGGGCCTTTAGAATTTTAACTCATGAAGTAATATTTGTAATAGTACATACTAGAACACATGTATTATGTTTTTATTTAATTTATTTTATTAAATATGCGATTATAAGGCATTTACCACTGACGTTTCTTTTTAATGCATTACTGTGAGGGATTATCTGCTTGCTATTAATTTGAGCAAAACATGTACAAAATTTTAATGAATTTTGATGCAATGCATCATTTAAGTAACTTTTGAATTAAAAGCAATAGAATATTTCAGGGGTTTATCATAACATAACTAACCATAACTAACGAAAATTCCCATGCAGCATCAATGTCGTATAAGCCTGTTCTAGCATCTACAACATCTTAACACTATTAAATTACAATCCGAGTAACGAAAGAAAGCCCAGTTCCGAATGGTCGACGACCCTGAGCGGCAAGAAGCTACATATGATGCTGAAAACAAATACTGAGGAAAAAGTCGCTACCTTGATGCGTTTCGACCAAAGAGTGAAAAAGTACTTCGGGAACATGAACATATATGTAAGGAAACGGAAGTGGCGATCACTGGTTTCGGAGCTGTCGGCAAAGTCACCATAACTCGAAGCGATCGTTGGAGGAGATGGAGCGGCTATTATTATCATATAAAAAAGTTATTATTCATGCAACAATTATTATAATAAAGTGCAGCACCATTGTAATTGCTTGAAGATACCTTCACTGAATTATATGCAATTTTCCCTGTTCAAATAAATAGCAGACAACAACCGTTGACGCTCATTTTTGAATTATTGAAATATTTCACGTGTTTTATCAAATATGCTAGCCACCGCTAGATGACGCGAGTGTAAAAATAAATTCCCAACCAACAATTTCAAATATTTTCGACGTCGTGTGTACGTCGTGTGAACGTTCACCCGACGTCGGGTGCTCGTCGCATTTAAGTCAATATACGACGAAGCGAATTTTTTTTAAGCCGAAATTCACCAAAAATAGGGCAGATTTTCTGGAGTTTTTTGCTCATGGTTTTTGTCTACGATAATGGTTATAAAAAAGGTGGTTCAAAAAGTCGATACTCTCTCTCCCCCTTACTCTTTCCTTGTGGGTACCGTACAATCCAGCCAGCTTTTCTCACATGGTAGCGGGAGTGATATCGCTTGTCTGCTATCTTTTTTATCCGTTCACCAGATCATATTCGCTTTGAGTGACGTCGCTTCCCCATCTCCTTCATTCCCACCTTTCTCTCCCAGCAGTTATTGGCGAATGCTTTACCTTGCCTTGTGTGCTTGACTTGGTTATTGTTTTTTCCTTCCCGTTTTTTTGGCTGCTTGATGCATTGCGCGTTGTCTACAGCCGTCGTTCGAATCCGGATTTGATCTACGCTCCAGTAGTCGTGTGGATGTATGAATAGATTTTCGGTTGGAGCTATTTGCTGGATCGATCGTTTGCATGCCGCGCACGGGTTTTATATTGTTTTTTAGTACAGTTAGTTGCACTTGTGAAAATCAATAATAATAATAATGAATCAAAGGACGATCATCAATGCACTAGCACACACAGCATATCATGTGAAGCCAACCAATGCTTAAAATTGTCAAATATTGAAATGAGGGATGATGTCTTTGAACACATTTTTCTCTTCATTTTTTTATTGTTTTTATTCAACAATGCACAATTCCTCCAATCCCCCCCCCCTCTCCATCATTTCCACACCATAGGGAATGCAAGTAAGGATTTAACCACCATGTTGTACCGTCTTCTTCTTAATTAATGGGGGCTCCTCTCCGGAAGAGAGAAAGGCATGTCTCCCCTGCCTCTTGGTCGATGCTGTAAGTGAGGAGGCTGGCTTGCTCCTTTTCTAGCTTTTTTTCTGAAACGCATCATCGTTGCGGATGGTGCTGCGCGGCCATATCGATATCTGGAGGGTGGCATAGAGAGTTGTATTCTAGCCCGTCGCTGCACTCGCCATTGACGCAGCATGTGTAAGTGACGTTTATACTGCATTGTCGATAGCGCTGCGGCTGCGGTCGGGGATTGGTTGTGGCGACCGGCCCCCCGGGAGACTCAAATGCCGGATGTGTCAAATAAGATTAAGATAAAGAAACTTTCTACGATCCTTCGCTTATAAGATTGATGTGGACAATTCATTTTTGACAGAAATTACTTTCCAAAGTGTAGCTGGGAGGAAGAACATCGACCTACAAAAAATGCATGTTGCTCCCTTCCGGTATGTCCTTCCCGTTCCTGTATGCTCCCTTCAGCTCGCTTCACTCTCGTCCCCCATTGTTTAGAACCCATCGTCGCTTCGGAACAATGCGCGCTGCTGCACGCAACCCACACCTTCATCTTCTCATCTCACCTCTTCGATTATCACCCTTCCCACTCCTCCTTCCGCTCTTGTTTGCCCCCCTTTTCCTTACTCCTTTCTCGCTTCTTTCCTTTTTATTCGTGTTGCTTTTCAATAAGGCTAGCATGGTTTAGGATGTAAATGTAAACTATGTTCAACATTCGTGTGTCCACTTAGGACCTCCACTCGTGCTAATACGCCACTGGATGCGGGTCGAAGTTACCGGGTCGGAACCATCCGGATCATTTGGGAGGTGCTATTCTATTCCAAATCGCTGCTCCCACGAGTCGGAAGTGTACCTTCCAAACTACCTGGCACTCCGCTGACCAAATATCAGCGCTCCTTGGAACCACGTAGTCGATTACAGCCCGTGGCCGATAAGACCCCACAGCTCCGTGCCATCTGCGTACCAAGCCAATTGCCTCCCGTATAAATTTTCTTCTTCTTCTTTGATGTAACGAACAATGCTGTGGATCGAGCTGAAACGGCTTCTTAACCTTACTAAAATCAAGCTATACGATAGTCGGTTCTTGCTATCGGGGGAATGGTCCGGATGGGAATCGATCTCGTATGGCCTCGTAGGAACCGGTCTCGTTGTGATGATCGACTGCGTCAAATGAGTCGCTACGCATGTTGAATAGAGCAGCAGAATTATGATTAAAATGCATTCCGCCTTTTGGTTTAAAGGGTATACAATATGCGGCATTTAATTGTTGCTCGTCCTCATAAAAAGTTTGCCACCATGTGTCCCAAATCTACACACATCATAATACTGTGTTTGAGGTTGTGCTAATCACAAGACGCTTTCCGTACAGCGTGGCACATAAACTGGCACGAATTTGTACAGCATTTGGTGTGCCAGAGTCATTGCTTCTAACAATTTACCCTTTAACCCTAACTAACGGATCACGAGGATGATGATCGTTCGCAGCCAATGTCACACATAGGAAAAACAATGAGAAAGAAAACTCCCTCACGTGCGAGAAAGAGCAGCAACAACCAAACAGTAGAGCCGATGGGATTGTGAGAATTATTTGCGACTATAACTTGGGTGCGTGTCTTCGCTCCATACAAATTGCCAAAAAAATATTTTCCCTACGTCGTAAATCGCGGCGAAAACCGCCTTTTGCGGATAGGGAAATCTTTTGCAAACGATTTTTTATTAGTTACGAGTAATTTATTAGTATTAGTAATTACTCGTAAAGTAAAGTTAGTATTAGTAATTAATTAGTTAACTAGGATTAACTCTATGTGATTTTTAGTCACAATTCTAGGTATAGGAATCACGTTCTGTGTTGTAGAAGACGTCTACGTGTCTATCCATACATAAACCGGTCTGCCCCTTCCCGACAGTATTAAATGTAGTGATTAAAAAAAACAACATTTTAATTTTAACATAACTACTGATTGAGCAAGACACATATGGGTACAAACGAATAAAAAAATAAAGAAAATGTATAGTTCATAGCATAGTACCAGAGTCAGTAAAGGTGCAAATTAGTGCGATACCTCAGTTACGGTTTATTTGCGGGTTAAAAAGACAAGTTCAACAAGTCAAGTTCATGCGTTGACTGACTAATAAAATAAATGTAGAAATCTACGGTTGTAGACTTACCTCACTGTATTATTATTAATGTTAATTATACATTTCATTACCTACCGTACGTAATAACGCATCGTATAATCACTATACAGCTTGGCCTGAATCGCTTTGCATAGGATATGTAGTACATCGCAGTAATACAGGTCATTATATGTTGTAGCTCGATTCGAATCGTTCCTCGAAAGCTGGATTCCGAAACTTAAAATGTTTAAATGTGTTTTATTGATTGTTATTGAACATAAACGCTTTTTTTCTTTCTCATGCAAGAAACAGATGGTGTGGAATCAAAAGTAAAGATATTTGTATTATTTTTTTTCAATTTGCAACTAAAATTGACGGTCTTAGCAAAAAGCGCTCCGGGGTGTGTAATGGATGTAAAATTACGCTAACAAAATTAATCACACAATTCAATTCGTTATCATCTACCTTTTGTTGCCCCATAAAATTGACTGCTGGCAGCTTATCAAAGGAGCGCAAAACAAATAACCATAAAATGTCACTGAGCAAACCCAAAAACACCTAAATAATACATTACGTTCAGCTACAAGCTACTACGGGAGGGCATGGAATGTGTATGTTAACTTGTTTCTGCTACGTTGAAGCCGGCGAAGATAAAAATCGTTCCCTCTATTGCGATGTAAGCCGACACAGAATGAAGAATATTGCTCTCTCTCTTTCTTTCTCTCTCTCTCTCCTTTTCTCTCTCTCTCTCTCTCTCTCTCTCTCTCTCTCTCTCTCTGTGTCTCGCCTTTTTACTGTGACCTTGTTTTTTCTGCTGTAACGAAAACGACGAACACATTGCTTCCGGTGATGGGACAAAAGTGATCACGACTGATCGTGCATCATATGCAGCACGACCGTTGCATCACTTCCGCCGCTGTGAAGCGGTGGAGCAGTTTACTAGTTGTATGGGTTTTGTTGAGTTTTTTGTTTGTTTTGTTTTGCCATTATTGCCATGCTTGCTAGACGGGATCATTGAACGGGGCGCGTCATGTGTGTGCCTTTACAGCTTTGCTTTCAGACTGGTGGGTTCGTTGGTGTCCTGCAGCTGGGCCGGGATGAGATTGCCAGCGGCAAAGATGTTGTTTGGATCCAGCTCCCGCTTGGTTGCCTTGTACAGCTGCACACCGACATCGGAGACGCTCTGCGGGTACCAGCGCGATCGTATCTTGCCCACACCGTGATGGTGCGAGATGGAACCACCGGAGGCGAGGATTTCATCGCGCGCCTTGTTTTCGATTTCCTCGTAAATGGTGACGGGGTTCGAGAAGCCGGCATGGTTAAAGCCGAAGTAAAAGTACACGCACGCGCCAGCATCGTACGTTTGCGTTACCCGGCAGGAGATGAGGTAGTGTTGGATGTTATGTTTGGCACATTCCTGCAACGAACAAGGGGGTGGAGACGTGTAAACAATGGAGACGCATGGTTGCTAACACGTTAGGATAATTTAACGATTCGAGTGATTACGAACGGGAATTAGAGAGAATGCTGGACAAATAAAGTGCGCATTGTAAACAGACTAAAGCTCTTTAATGGTACAGCGGACAGGCTCTCATTGGGTCAGATGAGTATCGTTGACAATGCCCAAGTACTGACCTTTTTCCCTTATTTAAGTTTCAACCAACAAAACATTCATTCACTAATGTAGCTTCTAGCTTCAGTGGTTCAGCTCGAAACAAATCAAGCAGTGTAAATATTATCTAAACACCGAGGTAATTAGCGGATATTTGATTGTAGCACCTACATCCCAAGTGGGTTGCCACTTATCACTGTAATGTTACGTCATGTGCACCGAAGCTGAAACACCGGTCCAACCTTTTTGCTCTCACCACCTCCTAGGCTGTTGTAAAGATTGTCTATCTGTTAAACAGCACACTCCAACAGTGACATTGAATTGGTTCATACCTTGCGAACGCAGCTTTTGACGTTGGTACAGAGAGCTTCGCAGCGATCCCACGATACGGAGGTTTCGAACGATTCCGCCACAATGCTGTAATCCAGGGCCAGGTCCTGCAAATATCCGGAGAGATGCAATGGCAAAGAGGCATATTATTAGTGATTGTTTTTTTTTTCGCTTGTCCAGCGCGAACACCATGTGTCCATGTGTTCATTGCGTATACGTGTTTGATTTGCAATGCCGTCGATGAAATTAAACAAACCGCTGCATGGGTAAAGAGCACTTGACAAGCACTTCACGATGCACGCTAGTCAAATAGATTCTAATTGCGCGGTCGACCCTATTGTGCACCTCACTGATGCCCCTAACTCACCCTGATGTACGCGATGACGAAGGTAAGAATGTAGCCCTTCTCGCCGTTGCTGCTGCCGGCCGAGAACCCACCGTACCGTTTGGCGATGGCGAAAATCTTTGCCTCGTGCTGCTTCACCTGCGCGTCGTGCCCCTCGAACAGCAGTGTCGCGATCGCGATACGATCGAGCTGCAACCGCTTCCACCGCGTTAGGTACACCTTTTTCAGCTTCTCGCCCACCGTCGCCAGCGGGCCGCCCGGTATTTTGAGCGCCTGGCCAAACACGAACTGCTCGTTGTCGATGAGCCGTATGCTGGCCGGCTGCAGCCGCTCGCGGGCCACCTCGCGCAAACATCGGATGCCGGACCCGAAGTCGGGAAAGACGAGCGACCCGTACCGCTTGACCTGGGGCAGGGGCCGTATCTTGATGACCACCTCCGTGATCACACCGAGCGTACCTTCCGAGCCGAGCACGAGATGGTTAAAGTCGGGCCCGCAGGATACCCGCGGCACGGCCAAACTTCGCTCCAGCACACCCTTGCTGGTCACCATCTTCACGCGCACCAGCAGATCCTCGATGTTGCCGTACACGTTCTTCTTCATGCCGGAAGCACGCGTGGCCACCCAGCCGCCAAGCGTGGAAAACTCGTAGCTGTCGGGCTCGTGCCCGACGGTGAACCCAAGCTGGCGCAACTCACGCTCCAGGTCCTGGCCGACGATTCCCGCCTCGAAGCAGGCGACCAGATTCTGGCGATCGATCCACAGCATCCGATTCATCTGCGACGTGTCGAGGGCCGCTATCGGGCGCGTTTCACCCTCCGGACAGGTGACCGAGCCGGACACTGACGTACCGCCACCGTACGGTATCAGCACCACGTTGCGCTTGTTGGCAGACTGCACGATCTGCTCCACCTGCTCGTGGGAGGTGGGAAACAGGACCACGTCCGGAATGCGCTTGAACGTACCGGTGCGCATCATGTGCACGTCGTGTAGCGTTTGTCCATGGCACCGGATCAACCGATCTTCGCCGTTCTGCGTGCAGTCGATACCGTGGCCTCGTATGTCGGCCAGAAACTCGGGACAGGGCACTGGGGCGGGATACTCGTTCGGCACCGGGACACCTTCGCGCCGATCGGACAGATCCACGTTGAAGTTCTCGATCACGTAGTCGCGAAAGTGTGGCAGCGACACCTTTCCACCAATGGGATACCTTGAACGATAAGATTTGGGTTTTTAGCGAATCAATATGAGTTTGAGAAGGGTTTGGGCGCCTTTGGGAAGGTGTCTTGCTCACCTATCGCCAGTGAATATGATCGTTCCATCCTGGTAGAGAAAGCGCGAATCCTTGTAACCCCAGCCATTCCATTTGAGCAATTGCTGTCTATAAACGAAGGGAGAAAGTAAAAAAAAAAGTGTAAAGACCGGGATACATTGTCCGTACTTGCTAGTGTAATTTTGATTCTCACTAGCGCATCTGATTATGTTAATACTATAGGAAAATCTAAAGAAATAAACGATTTTCTATACAATCATATATACATGTTAAAACATGAAAGCTTTGTTCAGCTGGGCTGCAGCCTCTGAAATTAATTCAATTTGGACGTTTTTTTAAAGAAATTGACAAACCTTAATCAAATCGAATGTTTCTATAAAGCAGTCATAATGCAGCCAAAGTGTTAGATGAGATTGTGTATTAAGGTAAAAAATCCATTTCGAAGCATTGTACGTAGTGGGGCGGTCTCGCGATACAGACGTAAACTCGAACGACTGAATAACATACCCGCCAAGGGTTCAAGCCCCAAATGGACCGTTCCCCCGTAGCAAGGATTGACTATCCGGCTGCGTGGTAATGCATTAAGTCTCGAAATCCTGTATAGGCCGGCATGTCCGCGTAAGACGTTACGCCAAATAGAAGAAGAATAAGACGTAGTGGTTTTTTTATTCTTTCATTGTGTCGTATGTGCCTTAATTTTTGTCTAGCCACAGAAAGATTAAAATTGCGTATATTTTCCCGCATTTTACCATTTTATATACCATGCGCTAGGAACACAGTGTGATGGATTACATTCAAAAGTCTTTATTGGGTCAACGTTTCTTATCAGACCGATAGATAGCCGGAAGCCGGAACGGGGCTTCAATCTAAAAAGGGCTCGGTGTCGATGACATCACCCGCCCATCAGTTGTGCAATCAGCAGTCATGCCAAAGGTACCTGATTAGATAATCCACTAACGTTACGAACAGGAACGGTCCCGGGAGTGCCGGGAGTGAACGATAAACCCCCAATAGCTAGCAAACAATTGCTCGGAAGTTTGAGAAAGATAGTGCCTTTTGCCATCAGTGCCAGTGCAGCACCAACTGGAGTTTAAAAAAAGATCGCTTCACATGAGTTTAAAATAACGTCCGGAAGTACATCATCATACACCGTAACACGAGCCCGGTCCCATTTTAACTCACTTGTTCAATGGCAAACACTCATTTATTCTACTATTTTTAGTGCTTGGACCGGTTGCCGAGCTGGTGATGGGAAATGCCACAAGTGTCTGGCCTATATTTGGCCGCATACTTGTACCGCGGTTCTTCGCTGCTTAAGCGTATTATTTGGATGGTAGACGGCTATAATCATAACGCATAGCTCGTGTAAGGTTCGCTTGGTTGGAGAATGGTGGAGGTGGTTGCTGGACTAGTGATTTAATGGATTGCTTCATTAGACAATCTGCTTCGACCATTAAATTTCCTCAAATTAATGAATCGATGGGAGCAACATAATTTTTCAATTTTAATTTCATATCTGGATTAATCATACAAAGAAATTAATTTAAAATAAAACCATCAGCATAGTGAACAATCAACGCACAGATTAAAACGATATATGAATCTGTTTCAAAGAAAAGAATTGTACATCTAAAATTACTGTAGAATAATATAGCTTCTCAACTTTGCTTATAATGGCAACTGAAAAACAGTCGCAGCAAAACAAACGTTTGCGTTCCGGAAAACCTACATCGAATATATCGTGGCGTGAGAATCTGCTTCCGGTAAGCACGTGTTCTCATCACCTCTGGAAAGAAAGTAGAGAAAAAAAACGATGCTCCTGTACCGGCCGGCACCAACACACGAATACAAGAGTACACAGTAAAACCGAAGCATCGACGAACGGTAAGCGAATGGCCATGTGGTTGGTAGCGCGTCGAAACCTATCCAAAACAAACAGACTCCCGGTTATAGGTGTAAGTGTAACGGCAGTGGGAAAATTCAGCCCGAACACGCGCGTGTCCTCCGTTCGAATGCGGTCAACGAACGGAGGCAAAGAGAGACAGAGCCGGTTTATGTAAAAGGATGGTGTGGAACCCCTTGGAAAACGGGTTCGGAAAACTCCGTGCGTGCGCTCACTTTTTGTTAGAAACTCTCTCTCTCCGCGCTCTCTCTCTCTATCTTTTTTTAGCGTGGAAAATCGTTTGCACGGTTCTCTCGACACAATCGTGTAACACATTCACAGCAAGCTAGATCCTTCCAAACCCTCTTGGGAAAGAACAACCTTAGACTACTCAGCCTACCTACATTTATGTCCCTCTGTCCCGGGGAAACGTGCAGCACAGGGTTTTGCCAACTAAAAGGAACGAGCGACGAGGAACAAAAAGCGTGTAATTACAACACCCATACAAACGCACAATGCACACAATTACATAGCAATCATGCACGAACAGCAAAAAAACCCGTGGAAACGAACCTTTGCTTCGGTATAGCGCTGACAATTTTCTTCGGCACGCTTGGATCCATCGACGCGGGTGCGCTGGCGGCGGCCCCTTCGTTTCCTTTGGCAACGGGTGTCCTTTCGGCTGACGATGATGACATTCCAGCGAAGGATGCGGCAGAGCCCTCTGATTGCCCGTTTTGGTCAAGGGTGTGTTCGTTTTCACTTGCTCTTGTTTCGTTGCGCACTAATTCCTGCAAACATGCCCGCCAAAATTCAGCCACTCTCTCTCTCTCTTTCTCCAGTACGGAACTATTAATTTCGCAACGTTACTGTTTTTTTGTTTAACTGTGGAAAGTCGAGGATAGAAAATATACTACACACACACACGTCGCCTACACCACTGTGCCTATCAAGCGGGAGGGTTGATTATTGATTTTTGCGCGTTTTCCTTGGTCGCGCTGACAGGATGGTGAAATGTAGTGCAGTCTAATGCCGCCCGGAGGGAGGCTTAGTTTGGTTCGGTGCTTAAACTGTCGGACACTTGACCGGTGGCGCCAAGTGACTCTGTCCAGACAGTGTATATGCGTGTGTGCTAGGTAATTATTGAATTAATCTCTCTTTCTCTCTCTCTTGGAAACTATGCCGGTACCAGTCTGCACGAAGCGTGTGATAAAATCGGCGTATGCATTAATCTATTTCTCTTGCGCAACCCAGCGCGCGTGTTTCCGGATTCAAGAACACGAAATGTGGAAAAAAGCAGTGTATTTTAGATTGCGATTCAGATGATCTCGTCGAGAAACAAAATGTTCACTTGGGAGGAATCTACAATGACACACTTCACTGCAGTTCACACCTTCGACGAGGGCTAACAGTTTGGCACTTGGGATGCGAACGTTTGCGAACTATTTTCTATGGAGAACCTTCTTTTTTTAATTTCTTTTGCATTGCTCTTTCTTTTTCCACTCTTCCAACTGTTAACAGTCTAACGCAACAACCCGTCCCAATGCAAACACCGTCTTATCACACACTCCACTTTTCACAGTCTTTCCAGCATTTGTTTTAATTTCTTTTCTGTTTTTTTTTTTTGTTACCGGAACCCTATCCGGCGAGGGACACTTTTGCCACTGTAAAATTCGTGAGGGTGGTGCCGTGAAGCATCGAGAAGTAGGTCTTCACTGCTCGGCTGCCGAACAAGAACTATGTATATCCACTGGCGTGTTTATATACATGCGCACTGCCTTAGTAATACAGTGCGTTACGTACGAGTAGTCGCACTCAGCAGCAAAATGTTAAGCGACGCAGCCAACGAGCTGCTTTTACAAAAATGCAGCTGTTACAAACGTGTTTTATTAAGAAAAAAATGCATTTTTTTCTCCTTATTCTTCATTAGATTTCCTTAAATCTTTTTCCAGGTGTAAAAAATAAGACAATTTTTGCGATTTTCCCTCTGTCTTCTGAAAAAAATAAATAATTTTTAACAAACATCCTGGAGACGCAAAATGTTCGTCATCGGTACAGTATAAATGCAGATACTTGATTTTATCAACGTGCTTTATTACGTAGAAAATGTCGTGTTTTTTCTGCAGATTTTGGCTCGTATTGCCGCAAAGTTGTCTGCCACTGGGTTAGGCGGTGTAAGTAAGTTTAGCAAGAATGTAATAACGTTAGTATACGTCCATGTTAGGTCGTTGGCGCCACAAAACAGAGAAATAACTAAGTAATATTTTAAGTATTTTTTTTTGTAGCAATTAATAGACAAACAGACTGAAGTTTATTCGTAAATTGTATGATTTATTTAAATTTAACGTCAAACATGTATTATCCTGTGTAGACTTTTTTTACTGAATGCTATGTTCTTCTGTTATAAAAAAAACGATTGTTCAGAATTTCTCATAATTTTGAGACACTTTTTCGTACGGCATGTGAACTTTATGAGTGGGGAAATGGATTCTACGGCCTCCTTTTAGGATTAGCAAATAGGAAATTCTTATTGGATTTCCAATTGCCCTTTGTAAATTGTTAGATTCCATTTGAGCATGTACATAAAGGAACCGTCATATAAAATTCCCTCCCGTAGAAAGAGTAAAGCGCCCCAAAATCATGAGAACCCCTGTAAACCCCTATATAATGCCTGCAACCAGAATATTTTTGGGTTGCTGAATTTCGAATTGCTTGCTGTTTCACTAGTGAACGATGTTGTGTCCTTGTAACGTGTTGAACATGCACAAACATCGCGGTACAATACAAGCAATCGTATATCCTACTAATGTTCTTTCTACACGGCTAGACCGTATTTATTGGTTAGGTTTTTAAATGATTAAACCGCGTGAAACGAAAACGAAATTCTTGGACACTTTATGGACCTATATTTGTTCTATTAAATTTGCAAAATTGTGTGTGTGTCTGTCTCCTCACGCTCTGTATCTCTCATCAGAGCTCAACATTATGCTTTGCAATCATTACATTCTTTCCATAATTATATTTCTAAAAATGTAGCAATTACATAAAAAATGACATACATCCATTTATCCTTTTTTTTCGCAACATATAGTGCAATAACGCTCATTTCAAGTCTACTTGTGCTTCCTTTTGCTATCTTGCATTTTGGCAGCCTTTTTCTTCATCATTTGCAATCGTTTATCTGCGCTGATGATGTTAATGTTCGGTGTGCCAACCGAATTTCCAGCACTGGAGCCAGCATTCGCAGCCCCACTGGACGACGACGAGGAGCCAGTGCCACCACCGCTAGAAGAAGATTTGGACGACCTATCGCGATCTCTTTCGCGATCACGGTCGCGGTCACGATCGCGATCACGGTCCCGCTCGCGATCGCGATCGCGCTCGCCTCGGTCACGGTCACGATCCCTATCACGTTCGTGCGAAGAATCGGACGATTTGTTGCCACTCTTGGATGATTTGTGCTTGCTACTGCTGGACGAGCTAGAGCTGGATGACGATTCGGCAGACTTGCTGCTGCTACCACTCTTCGAATGGGACGATGACTTTGACGACGAGCTGCCAATAGTTGGCGACGGCGATGTTGCGACGGGTATGGGCGGTGTGGGCACCACCGCTGGAGTTGCCAGCTTGGCGACCGTCTGTTTGCTGCGACAGATCGTGCAGTACCAAGCGTTCTCCTCGTCGTTGGCGTCCGCTTCCGAAATCACGGGTTTGTGGCATTCCTGATGGTACAGTGCGTGACAGTCGGCACATTCGACCAGCCGGTTACGGGAGCTAACGTCCATCAAGCGGCAAACGACACACATCAAGTCTTCCAGTTCCTTCAGCTTATCTTCCTCCATGATGACGTCATCGTCCTCGTCGTTACCCTCCAGGTCGGAGGTAGAGATCAGTATCGAACCAGACGACAGCGGCGGCATGGTCAGTGCTTCCGGTGCGCTCACTATGCACTCGATCGTACCGGTTGCGATCGGTTCCGGATCCGGATCGAGATTTATCACCGGGATGGGCTTCGGTTCGATTACTTTCTGCTTGCGCACGTATAGATTGCTTCCACCCGCAAGCGGCTCCTCGGCAAGGTGCTTCTTGCTCAAGGTGTTAATTAGCGTTTTCCCACTGCCATACCGTTGCTTGATGAGTTCGTCCAGCAGATTACGTATCTTTTCTGTCGCATCCGAGTGGGGCGAGTGGAGAAGCTTAAGTGCATGTTTGAACGTTGGATCAATATCTAGCGCTGATGCCATTTTCGAGAGTAAAAACTGTAAATTAGAGCGCGCGACGCGACCGCCAACACGAAACGTTTGCCGCAAAACAACAACTGTAAACAACCGCAACCAAACAAACCGGCGTCAGCTGTCAGTCCGAGTGCTTTCGTTAAAGCTTGGAGACATTGACGTTTGCATAGATTGGTTTCGTTAAAAAGCTTCATCGGTTTAAATTTCCTGTTGGCAGCTACAGTGGAAAAATGGAATTTTATTGAAGGAAGGTTTAGGAAAATGATTTTATTAAAATTGAAAAAACATGCACGGCAAATTTTTTCTTTATCTTTGAACAGCACATGTTTGGCGTACCGTTAAATAAAAATCTGGTTGCTATCAAACTAGTGTTTTCAGATGAAAGTTGCATATTTTTGGGTTATTATTTTTAACAAATTATGCTATTCTTCTCCTTGAATTGTGTACAAGTTTTCTCTGTTTGGCTGGAAATAGACGATCCGAGATCGTCGCGGTACCGCGGAAATCGCGTATGAAAAATTATTTTTATCAATTTGCGAATCAAATTATTTATTTCACATAGTTTATGCAAAATAAAATACAAAACACGTTTCTCTACACGTTTTTTCAAACAAACTCACCAGAAAAAGTTAAAACAATCGGTTCGCGCTACCGCGAAAATCTCAAGAATCCCGAAGTTGGGTGCGAAACAGCGGGTGCGATCGGAGTAGCGGAAGATTTGACAGCCCAACTGTTTTACAACTATTATAAACAAGGCGCGAATTTCGCCGTACCACGACGATTTCGGATCTTCTATTTCCAGCCTTTCGTTTCCTTTTCTGCAAGCATCCCGAAGACATCGCAAAAGAACAGCGCAACGATTGTCAAACATAAAACAGCATGGCTAGAAAACAAATGATTTCACCTGGGCACTATTGCTCAACTGTCAAACGTGCAGGGTATCACCTACCTCTCGCACATCTCGGTTGGTTTTCCATGTGATTTTCTGAGTAGGTGCATGTGTGTTGCTGCTGTTGCCGTACCAATTCCTCCAACGCGGCTAACTCTACAAAGCCGGCAGTGCGATAGTAACACGCACAGACCTGCCGGAAAATCACAAACCATCGTGAAAATTGCATGCAAATCGAATCGGTGCGCTAAAACCGTCTGTGAAGTGGTCCCAGAAACACGTGGACGGTATCGTCAAAGTTCCCGCACCGTGTGTGTAGGACCCCAGTGTGTGTAGATGTGTGCGAAGCAGACACCGTACAGCATCAAGTGTGGAAAAGAGCATGAATGGTGGTGAAAATTGTGCGCCCAATAGCGAACGATTTCCGGCGAAGAAGCAACGGTGTCCCATCGTCCCACCGTGGTTCGGCGAGACGGGATAAATGTGTTGGCATCCGGTGTTGAATGCGCTCCCCCACTGAAAACGCCGGGAGCCTTCGTGTGTATGGTACGTGTATGGCACGGTATGCGAAAGTGTGATGGCTGCGTGTGTGTGTGTGTGTGTGTGTGTGTGTGTGTGTGTGTGTGTGTGTGTGCGTACGTGGATGTTTGGTAGTGTTGGTGTAGATGCGCATGTATGCAAGGGACTGTGTTGTGGCGGACTAACCCTCTCGCCTGGCAGGAAGGAATGCACCTTGCCCGGCGGAAATAATGCCGGCTTGCTCAGCTTGCGTACGCATACTGTTACTGAGCGAAGAGTGGTTAAATTCGGTAATGTTTCAAGGCCGGGACGAAGCCGATGGCGGAATCAAACGCCAAAGCATATGGTAGCCGCAGGCTGCCTGCCCGCGCGAGGTGTGTGTGATGTTGGCGTTTGATTTATGCTGAGGTGTGTTTGATAACGTGGAATCAAAACGTGTGCTCAAGTGAAAGGTTCGCTCTCATGCGGATGTCAAACGAGTTCAACTTTGCAGCAGAGCTAAATGGTGGTCGTAGTAGGAGGATGGGCGGGGACACCGATGAAGAGTGGATTTGGTCGCTGAGTAGAGTGGGGAGCTTGGGGCCCGCTTCAGTTTGGTGATGTATGTGTGTCTGCTACATTTTAGAAACACGGTTGCTATGTTACTCCCAGCTACCTTGATACTGTCGAAGGAGGCTCGTAGAATATGAATAGGGAGGTGGCCATCACTCGACCGCGAGCATTACCACCGAGCATGTTCACATTTAATTTACGAACAACACAAATCGCAGGATTCATTTGCGTTGAGTAGGAAGAAATCTAATCGCGTTCACGGACACTTTACGTAATGTGGCCTCGTACGAACGCGAAGAGTGTATCTTGCAGGGGGGGTTTTTTAGTACGGCAGACGCGCGAAGGAAGGTGTCTGAGGCAAGCTGCAACGGCCATCAACCTTCTTCTCTCTGGTGACTGTGTCTGTCGCTAGTGGTAGCTTTGCTGCGGTATTGGCCGACATTTTACGGTTGGTCACTTTGTGTGTTGCGTCTGTGGTACAGCGGCGGAATTGAACCGAACCCTCCCCACTATTGGCTTCCATTTTCGGAACGTAACACCACGCAAGGATGTGTTGGGAATGATATTCAAACAAAGCGTTGGCCTCGTTTTTCCCCGTTGGCGATGAAAATTCTTCCACCTTCGGTGCGAATGGAGCGAGTTAACAAAACCAAATAAGCAACGATGTATCGTCGTTTTATCCTTCTTATCCTGGTTTGCGCTCATCCGGGGAAGTACGAGATGATGCGCAAAATGGATGAGAAAAGAATGAACAATTTTCTCTCGATTGGCAGTGTGTGTGTGTCGGCTCTCTCTCGTTGTCACCCTGCACACGCATATCCCTTTCCCAAGCGGCGGGTTTGCTTCAGATCGAGTCCGCTGGTAACAACAGGTTCTGTGCTTTCTTTTCCCTTGAAAGCAGGACAGCACCCTTTCACCTTACCTTCACCAAGAAATGGACCATTTAATTGGTCTTGTTTTACTATGCGCTCATGCGATCGTTTTTACACCGGTGGGGCGTCTTGGAACAAAGAGTTGGTCGAACGATGTGATGTGAAGGATTTTTAGGGTGGTATTTTTTTATTTTATATTTACAGTATGGCATCCTCGAACAACGCAAACGACGGCTACGGTCGTTGCGGATGATGCGAAAAGTATTGAAAGACCGCAAACCAATTCATACGCACAATTTGACACAATCAAAACACAAGGCTGGCGCGCGCACATGGCTGTTAGATTAGACGTCACAGCCACGTGTTTTTGTTGATCTGTCAAAACGGTACAGCCGCACACGGTGAGCGTTATCGGGCTCTAGGGGGCAATTTCCCGCGCATCATGCAGGAGGGTATGAAGTGTGTTATAAACATGGCACATACATGGCACAATTACAAATTAATCTGTGTGTCTATAATTGTACCCCCACTATTGCAACATTTTTAACATTGTTTGTATCACCTTTCGTTTGCGTAAAGTGCTGGTGTTAAGGGGTATCGGATAATAGTGTGGTGCGTTCGTTTGGATTGGTTTTCAATTTGCTACTCTCCACTGTTACGTTGTCAGTTCTTTGATGATCGAATTAGTTAATAATAGCCGTTTTGTTTTATAAATTCAATGTTGGGCTTCTCCAACATGGACGAAAATTTGAACGGACCACCGAAAGGTGTTTGAATCGTTCGTTGTCCATTTTCACAAAGAATGTCCAATCGCTGCTTGTTTACGGTCGCTATTAATAGAATCATCAACAAAATGAAAATAGCTTCTCGTCCCGCGTATGTACGGTTGTGTTCTATGGCACTAGTCTTTGCACAGCTTCCTGTACGTCATTGGAAAGGCCGCCGGTCGTCGCAGCCTGGCAGTCCTGGCGGGGTGGCGGATCAAATGCTGGGTTGGGCGAGAGCTGGCAGGAACCTAAAAGATTGAAAACGATGACATTTTGGCGCATATTTCTATCCTTCATTTACGTTGGCATGGTTGGCACGTGATTTTTTGATGACGAGTAAAATACGATTGCGTATCATGCGTATGTTTAGGATACCATCTGGCGATTGGCGTTCGTAAGCAACGTATCATTCGACAACTTTTCGCTTTCGTACATTATGTTGAAACAGACGCACGTTCTTTGTGGCATAAGAGCAGTGGTAAGACAATGAATGTGCATTATGCATACAGCACACCGCTAGCAAGCGAGATAGAACAGCTACCCAAAAACGGTACCATTTAGTAGCCGCTCACCTTTTCAGTTGCTCGACTCGTTTATTTTTGCATCACTCACTGTCGAAGAAAGAAGTGACACACAGCTCAAGGTGGGTGCTGCATGGTGTGCACTCGGTTCACTATCGATAGCTAGTAATTATGCAATTGAACAGTTTGTTTCGGGCGTTGTTCGATATTGCCACTCAGCACACGCCTGCACAATTCACGTGGGTAAAATTAGAAGATGTTGAATGCTTCCCAGCTTGTGTATGCAGTCAGCAGTGTAGGAGAGTGCAACTGTTTTGGTTCGTCAGTCCCCCACTGTCGGTTTCCGTTTTCTTCATCGTGGTTGAAAAAGAGAACTTCAACTTCATTACAACGCTATTGCATTCCTAGCAACCGTAGATGTTACCACCGGCAACCAAGTGTGCAAAGTAGCACAATGGCTGTGGAAGAAACAAATTTGAAATCAAGTTAGCGGTGTGTTTGAGTGTGGTTTTTACGGAAAGGTTGTGATTTGTTATTTGATTGGCGCACTTATTGCGTGATTTAGGATTTCATTTAAACTAATACTGTATTTTTGTTTCTTTTCGCAGTTGTAGTCAACGTATATAACACAACCGGGTGTAGCTTAGCTTAGATCATTCGAGATCTCGGTTCTGAGAGCAATCTTTCAGAACCGAGACGTTCATTACACCGGTGTTTGATTGTTGGTATATCGTAAAAAAACGTAAGAGACAGAGTTTCGGGAGAACAGGGAGCCGACTTGCTGTCCGGTGCAGCAAGTGCACACGGGGAAGTGTGAGATATTACAATCTCACACCTACACAAACCACACACTCAAAACCAGCAAAGAGGAGGTGTTCGGCCCGAAATTGAGCGGAAATCATGATCAATCTCTCCACATCGACAGCGGCACATGCTTACGCTTGTCGTACCACCGGAAGCGGTATGGTGGTCGGTAGGGATGTGTCCAATAGTAGAAGCTCCCGCTCCCTTCGCCACACTGTTGGAACTACCGACGGCGTGGGCACTGACAGTGTGATAGGCACTGGCGGTGGTCTAGATATGCTCGGCCCAGGATATGCCAACATTAATGGCTTCCGAAATAATCGGTTAGTATTAGACACTTGAAAGACAGTGCCGCGTGTATGTTCGTAGCCATTCGACCTATCTCTATCTTATTTATTTGTGCACGCATTCATTCTATCGCCGTCGACGCGGTCGTGCCTACACGGGCGTACAGATTTCAGTACGAAATACCCACGGTCGGGCAGCACTATGGGAATGCATTTCACTTGGGCGAGGACGATGAAGAGGTGTCCGATTTGTTCATCGAGCATCACCATCTCACAGAAACGGACGTGCAGACCATCATGGAGGAACACATTGCAGAAGACGATGATGATGTAAGTTTGACAAACAAATGGCTAAAACATGGCACCTAATTTTTATAGTACTGTAACCATTGTTATGTATATTTACGTATGCATTCTTGTGTATTTTGTTAGGATGAAGACGTGGAAATGTCTACCGCGGTGGAGGTGATATCGATTGATCCGAATTGTGATTATGATACGGATGAGGAAGACGATGAAAATGATGAAGAAGACCAGTATGAGAATAGAATACATGTGCAAAATGTTCAAGATAATGAAATCGAGGAGGAGGAGGAGGAGGAGGAGGAGAATGAGGATGAGGATGAGGAGGAGACACAAGAAGTTGGGACAAATGTCTTTACGCAGTCACGTAGCAGTGCTTTGTCAGATGCACAGAGCGAAGCAGAGTGCGATGGGCACGTGAATGCATTGCATTGTCAAATAATGGAGGAAACGGTAGTTACTGGCGACCGTAGCAGAAGTAGAAGTTGTAGCAATACGGACGCCTCCTCCAGCTCCACTAGCAGCTCTAGTCGTGACAGTAGCACTAGCAGTACGTACAGCAATGCTAATATTGCAGATAGCAACAATCCAACTATTTGCTCCAATCAATCTACGGTAAAGCTAGATAAACCCGAAACAATATCCCAAAACCAGCAAGACTCGTACCATTCCTATAAAGACATATACGAGGATGAGGACGACGATGACGACGACGAAGAGGATGATGAGGAAGATGATGATCCAGATTTAGACTTTAGTCCTACGAAAAATACGCTTTGGGAGCTTCCGGCGAAGCTGCTGCAGGATAAGTCGGGCTCAAAGAAATCGAAAACGAAACCGCCCGGGCGCCGGAAACGTTGCTCCTCTAGTCAACGGCAATCTTTCTCGATGCCGCAGTCGCCGGTTGGTGCCGGGACGCTTAATAATGGCGGTGCTGTAGCTGGACTGCTGCCAACCAGCTTGAGCTTTGACGATCTAGATTCGCTCGTTTGCGATCTGAGTCCAACTAAGATTTTACCAGTAGGCAGAGTTTCGAACAACGAGCTAGAGGCTGGCGATGAGGAGGATTTACTAGACGATCAATTAGTCGATCCGGAAAATTTCGATTTGACCGCTTATATTACAGGAGATGATTCGACCTCGTGCGATACCAACTCGGAACGTTTCACAGCGTGCGAAAGCAAAGCGACCACCAAGAGAGGTGTCGTAGGTACACAGCGTACTGTTGCTCAGCTAAAATCTCCTCCAAAACGTTCCCTACAAAAATCCCGTGGCAAAGAACTAAAGGTTCTGCGCCAGCTGATGCTTCCCGAAGAACGTCCGCCCGTCCAGGCGACAAATGCGAACGTAAAAAAGGACGAAGCAGTATCGAATGGGAAACGTGATAGCGCAACAAAAGCGGTGCGGAAGCTAACGATGGACGAAGAGGAAAGCAGTGAGGCGGAGGAAGAAGATATAGCACAAAGAAACAGCCAACGGCCCGATAAAAGAGAGGAGTTGAGTGGAATACGAAGAGGTCGCAAAAGGAAGGCAGCAGATGATACCGACAAGGATCCTACCTGGAATCCGAACGGTGGAAGTAGCAAATCGAAAACTGAAGTCAAACAATCGATTCATAAACAGGCAATAACAAACAACGTAGTGGTTGGCGAAGATGCGGTAGCGGCCTCTAACGTTCCAACCGGTTCTAGTAAAGTAGCAGATACTAGCGCCAATCAGTGTACAAGCAGCAGTGAAGAGGGGGATACAAGCGTATCAAAACCTTCTTCGATGGTGACGAAGGGAGTTAAATTTGGACAGGTGATTAAGACTGAATCTTCTGCTGCCAGGTTGCTGCCGGTCAGTTTGTCCAAAAAATCTCTCACCAACACTCCCCAGAAGGATTCCGCCGTTAAAACAATGGCCCGTGATCAGCAAGCTCAAACTAATAATGTCCATCGCAAGAAGACAAACGTTAAACTTGATCACGACTATTGTTCACCAAAACGGCACGGCACATCTGGTAGCAATATTCCGGGCACTCTCGGTGCAATCGGTGGACAGCCGCGCAAAACGATTGAGATACCTTTTCTGATGCCGATGAAAGAGCAGCTGAAACAGGAGCGCAAATTGCAAAAGGAAAAGAAACGTGTCGAACAATCAGTGCCAGCAAAAAAGCATCCGTCACAGTTGGGTGCTGTGTCCACCTCATCTGATAATAATGGTAAAGATAAGCAAACTCAACCGCCCCATCGAAGCTGCAACGGCAAAGACAGCGTTAGTCCGACGAATAGTGTGCAGAAGATAGCATCGCCTAACGCCATCCCTCCGGTATCCGATGGCGGCGAGCATTTGCTATCCGCAGTGAATGCTAAACGAACTAATGTAGATAAAACGTGTGTAAATAGGATTGTCACCGGTAGCAGTGATAGCAGTGGCGCTAATGAAACGAGCCACCCGGACGAGAGTGCTGGTGAGGTGAAGAAGTTTGCAATTCCAAATACTACCGGTGGTGGTGGTGGTGGTGGTGTTGGTGGTGTTAAACGGCAGATTTCACTACTGAAGGTAAATCAACCAACAGCCGCCCTCGCGAAACCAGCCGATGATGGAGCCGCTAGTCATGTGAGCGCCAGTTCACAGGTGAAAATTGGTGATACGACGATAAGCGGTAGCATTTCAGCAGCACTGGATGGAGCAACAAACCGAGCCGTTGAAGGGGGAAGCGTTAAAAAAGAAACGCTTGCGATTCCCGAACCAACGACGCCTGAGGTGGAAGTGTCTAACAAAACAAGTGAAGTGGTAGTGCGTAAAAAGCTTAATCTCCAGGAGTACAAAAAGCGCCGCGAACATCCGGCTTCGATGGTATTGGAAGGTGCACCAAAGGTTAACGATAGCTTCCAGCGGCCACCAGTCAGGAGCGATAGGCATAATGATAGTGCGGTCAATTCTACAAGCGGGTATAGCAACGGTACGTTGCCGGTGTCAAATGCTGTTAGCGTGTTAGCGAAACCGGAACCTACGGTAGCCAAACCAGACCAGCCGCTACCGACGAAGCCCAGTAAGCCCGCAGTGGCTGCATCGGAACCGCTGGATCCCATTTCGGCCGCAAAAATGAAGGCTCTGCGCATGCAGCAGCTAAAGAAGGAAGCTGCAATCAAATCGAACGAAGCGAAATTGAGCCAAAAAACGATTCCGCTAATGCCGATCGTACCGCTGGCACAGATCACTTCCCTTGAGTTCGACGAGCATGGTAATCCGCTGCCGTTGAATGAAGCAAAGGCAGGAAAACCGGGTGCGGGCACTGCCGGGCACCATGATGCGCTCAAATTGCATCCAGATTACGAGGAAATAATTATCGTGTCGATCGGTTGCAATACAGCACTCACGATATCGCCGGCTGAAAAGGGTGTGGATGCCTTGGTACACGCACCGCAATGTAATTTCGAGGATGGTGTTCAGCAGCAGCAGCAGCACCAGCAGGCACACAATAATCCGCATGCTTTGTGCAGCTCTAATAAAGAAGCCTCACGCTTGCTGAACATATCGGATACGATTAAGAGATGTTGTCCCTCGGTCGATACCATGCCGGGCAATTCGCTCATAGCGAGCATACAGGAGGTGGTGATAAAAAAATCAAACATTTGCTCATCCAACCATGCAAATGGTGCTGGTGGTGGTGTAAATGCGACAACATCGTCGCAAACTGTATTGGTCGGCGATGAAGCGTCCGTTGCAGAGAGAGCGGTAACGCTTAAAGCCGAATCAATGTCGGTTGGTGCGGTCTGCAACGGCACGGACGGAGGAAGAACACACGAGCAGCAACAGCAACAGTACCTGCTACACCAGAGCTCTCCCTACGTGGGTGTCTCGCCTCCTAGTTCCTTCTCCCCAGGCAAGCCGGAACGAGCACACATCTCGAACACTCGGAACGGTGAATATCTTGTGTACAGTCCGAGCAAACAAAGCCGCAGCTCAAAGACGAACGTAGATGAGACGAAAACGATGCGTTCTTCACCTGTTACCATGGCGGCGCAGACGACAGCGACCGACAATGCAGCCGCCGTGGTGGTAGAGCACGGCGAAGACAAAGTAATCATGCATTTGCGAAAAGATCGCGTGCGCACGCAGCGCGTCGATGCAGCGACGCAAACCGAGCCATCCGGTCGGTTTCCTCCGTTGTGCAAACTTGCCCCACTGAAGGTGGTATCGGCTGGTGGTGTTGGTGACAACAAGAAGGTTTCTGTTGCTACACATCGCGAGCAAAAGCGCACCGAACGCCGTTCCTACCGTCGGCATCGCCGCAGAAATCGCAGCGAATCGCCCTCTGATGCAGATTCCGATGCAACCGATCGACCACCGTGCAGCCGATCGAAGTCACACCAGGACCGGCATCGGGCGTGGGATCGCCATAGTCGCAGTCGCAGCCGTAGCCGCAGTCGACACCGTTCCTCGCGACGTCGATCTTCGTGCTCGTCTGGCTCACGTTCGCGCTCACGAAGCGGCTACTCGGCCCGCGTGCATCCCAACCATCACAGCCAGCACCAGCCGACGAGTATCGCCGGGAGTGGCGGAAGCGGGTGCAACAACGGCAGTCGCTATTCGCGCAGTCGTCGAAAATCGCGCACGTGCTCGAGGTCTTCCTCCTCGACGTCATCATCGCGGTACGGTAGCCGGGGTCGCCGCTCGCTGTCGTCCTCGTCATCGTGCAGTTCGATGTCTTCTTCCGACGCGTCGGACGGTGACTTTTCGCGCCGCGGCGGTGACGGTGGCCATGGTGGTGGTGCGTCGCGCTCTTCCCGCAGCCGGTCACGTTCGCCGCGATCACGTTCCCGCTCGGGCATGCGTTCGAGTACGCCGGATCGGCAACGATACCACCCGCGAGACCATGCCAATCAGCGTCGGGCGATCTCACCAGGTAAGTGTCAAATACTATGTCAAATGGTCTCAAATTAATTTGATTTTGTCTTTTAAAATCATATGATGGTTTTCCTATTATTTGAATTTCAAGTGTCAAAGATTCAAAGATGCTTAAATTACTTTATCAAATTCTATTTTATTTACATTTTTAAGTAATTTTTCTTTTCATTAATGTTTCGTTTTTTTTATCGGATTTTTAAATATCGTTGTAACACTTTTATCTAAATTATTTTTCACAGAGCGTAATATCGTGTACGTCGGTCGGTTGGAGAGCACCACACGTAAAGAAGATTTACAGCAGAAATTCCAACCGTACGGTAAAATCGTCAAAATTACTTTGCACATGAAGGCCAACGGGTAAGTGTGAGTGTGTGTGAAAGAGGTTCTATTTTCTACCCGCGTCTGGAGTTGGTTTGGTGTTGCCCGCTGCGGCATTCAGTTGTGCGCCTCTAGGATACTTATTCTATTTAAATCTCGACTAAAAAAGCTCACCTTGTTTTGTTGTTACGTCTCTCCTTTCTTTCTCTCACACACACACAGGTCTCGGTATGGGTTTGTGACGTTTGAGAAGCCGCAGCATGCGTACGATGCAATTGATGCTCGCGGTACTGATCCCAACCTGCGCAATTATGACGTCAGCTTCGGCGGACGCCGTGCGTTCTGTCGCACACAGTATGCTGATTTGGGTAAGTGTTGATGCATACATGTTTTGGCCAAGTGGTTTAGCTTCGTCCTTCTCATACCCATTTGAATTGGGTTTATAGTAAATGCATTAAAGATAATTACACTACCAAAAACCTCTAAATTCACTCACCCACCTGCTTACAAATTGTCAATACATTCGCAAGGCTTATTCCACTGGACACCGTTCAAGAAACCGTTGCTACCAATTCACGTGCATCAGACGATAATGATGCGAAGAATCGAAGAAATTATGAAATGAATGGATTTTTTTTTACTTTTTTTTTAACTAATACCCATGCTGCTACAAAACTGGAATAGACGGAGAACTGTCCAACGACCACGATCATCAGATGCCGTACGTGACGCTCGATGGAGCACTGTTGCTGCCGGCCAGAGGTCCACTACCGTACAGTGTCCCTGCCATGTGCCACAAAGAACCGACGTACGGCGGTGGCGGTGGTGGTGGTGGTGGCGGTGGCGTCGGCGCCATCGGAAGCGGTGGCGGTGCAGGTGAAAGCTTCGACGACTTGCTGAAGAAGTTTAAGAAAGAGATATGTGCGCGGAAAACTTGACCTCACTGCCGCTGGCTAAGCAGGAGGGCGTCAGGTGATGGCAGTTGGGTAGATTTACGAATCGATGGGAAAGCCATCATCGAGCACCAGACAGCCATTGGGAGGGAACGAACGATCGGGTATCAGCAACAGCGGCGGCAACAAAAACGGCAGCAATGGTTTCAGAACGATGGAACCGAAGTGTTGTTAGGAAGTTGTTTCCTTCATTCTACCTCATGTTTCACAATAATAAGATTTTCAGTGCATGTGGCCACGGTTATCTGTTGATTCGGGATCCGCATCCGCTTTTTACCAAAACCATTTGGTAAAGCAGTAATGGCAACATATAGGATAGGACTTGCAAAAGGAAACTGTGTGTGTGTGTTTCTCACTCACCAAGCAGCAGTAGCAGCAGCATACCAATCTGAAAGGGCAAACACCACTTAGGCTGACAAAAGAAAATTAAAAATAATAATATCTGTGATTGTTTCAGTGAACATCCGGTCGTTCTGTGAGAATGTAAAGTCGGCGGGCTGCTCTGAAATGAAAAAGATTCTAGGTTTACGCGCAGGATAGAGCAGGTTACCGCAATCCTCTCTACCCCTCCACACACACGCTATGCAGCAGTTCTTTCATAACTTATCTCTCTTTTACGTGATCAACCATGCTTGTTTGAGCGCCTTTTGATAGCTTATCAAGCAGAACTGACTGGTTATTTTATGTGCGATAAACATGTAACTATCTTTGTTTTTGTTGGTATCACCACTGCCACCAAACCATGCACCCCCGCTCTTCTCACAAGCCCCACTCACTGGCCGGGAACGCTCTGAGCAGTTAGTTAAGACACGCAAGCCACGCTTCTCTCTCTATCTTTCTTTTAATCACGCAAATCATTTCGTTGGTTTTGCTACAAATTCGAGTTCGCTAATAGAGAGCGACGGTTAGCAATGGTTAGGGAACAAATCCCGCAGAAACAGTCAGTCAGTCGGTCATTAGTTTTGTAGCAGAAAGTGGTAGTCATAGTCAGCCATCAGCATTCGCTTGGTGCACCTGTAGGACGTGAAGCGCACGCATAAAGACAACATGTGTGGTTAGGCATTTTTTTTTTAAATTTCTTCGTTTTAAACCAACGCGTTTGAACGAATTGCAATATTGTGGAAGCAAACAGAAGGATAGTAAGGTAAAATTGTGTAATATTTTTATGCTCCTCGGTGCGATTACGCGACACACAGGATACACACTATTTGTTTTGTTTTTTTCTTTCTTTCTTTGTAAGCTACGTTTATTACACAGTGGAATACAAATATCTTAATCTTTCGTAAACCCTAGATCGTGTTTTGCATATTTGTTTCAATTGTTCCGTTTTGTATATTGTGTAGATTGTGTAGGATTATGTAGGATTATGTTGGAAACCCGGAAGAATAAACGTACGATAACATAACATAAACATTGAGCAACATTATTGCACCATTTGCTGGAAAGAAAGTGGCACCAAATCGAAGAATGAAATTCGATTAGTTTACAGTAAAGACCCCATCCCACGATTGAAAGACTTTAGTGTGCGTCTGTGGCACCGTTCGGACAATATCAACTTTCTCATCAATGAAAGGGAGTAACGCAGTATGTTTTTGTTTTTTGTTAGATTACTTTCGCTTTATTTAGAGTGGGTCACTTTTGCATCGCGTCAGCTGTTTTTTTGTTTTACTTCATCTTACTCCAGTTTCTTTATCGTTTAGGTAAGATTGTTTGCGGCTGTTAGGCTTAGTTTTTGAGTGCGCATGCCATTGGTAGTTTTTTAAAATACACGCTTTTTCCAAATGGTTCCGTCGTCCGGTGAGGCATTACGTTTAGAACTGTGCAGAAGGGCGCAAAGTTGCAAAATAGTACCTAACACAAGAGAACACCGAGTGTACTTTCGCAAATTGTGGCAGTCAGTTGTGTTTGTATGGGGTGGGGGGGGACCCTTCCCGGATTTTAAATCTCGATTACACGACTAAATATACTGCTGGTGTGCTGTTGAGACGGATTTCCGATTGTGATCTGCTGTGGGAATGTTGAATTGCGTCGTTTTTCGGTTCTTCTTGGTGCGTTTGTGTTTGTTTCAAAGGTATAGCGTGCTAATGAAACTTAATGCGTAATCATTCCGTCGCTTGTAGAAGTTAAACTGTACCGCACGATGGATGAATGTAAGTACATGAATACAAATAAAACTTATCGAACAACAAGTGCAGTGCCAACCGAGGAACGAATCCTGCCCACAACAGCCACCAGTATCATCATACACAATCATCAAGCAAGTACCACCGATCGTACGCAGAGAGACCGCTTTTGGCCGAATAAAAAGATTATTAAAAATGGAATGTGTGTGTGTGTGTTGAGATGCGGTGCGCGGTGTAGAAAGTATTGCAACACACCACAGTTGTTCATAGTACTCGTACTCGTGGAATGTGGGAATCATCACTTGTAGCCATTCCGCATCGGCACGGCGATGAGGTAGGTGTAGGTAAACGAAACCTTAGACATCTAACAATGGGAAAAAGCACGATCGCCGGTGGCTGTTTTCACTCCTATCTCTCTCTCTCTCTCTCTCTCTCTCTCTCTCTCTCTCTCTCTCTCTCTCTCTCTCTCTCTCTCTCTCTCTCTCTCTCTCTCTGGCTGTTCTGTTGCATCCTATTTCCCCCCTCACCGGCAAATTAACTTAGAACCAGTTGTGCTGGCTGGCGCGCGCTCGTTTTGTTCGTCTCCGTGTGTCTTGAATCGAAATGCGTGTCTTCGCTGGCATGAAAGGTAAGCGGGGTTTTATCTTCTCCCTGTCCGGGCTTAGAAAGCGAGACCGGCGTCACGGTACGTCTGGAAGATCTTTTCGATCGAGTTGACGTAAGCGGCCGAGCGAAGGTCCAGTCCGAGATTGTACTTCATGGCCGTCTTCATGATGGCGCGTGCCGAACGCTCCATCGTGTAGTCCAGTCCGGAGTGCACGATGTCCTTCTCCGAGGCACCGGAGATGCGCTTCTGGAATGCTTCCGAGGGCGTGACCGGAATCTTGCCACCGACATTACCGAAGCGACGCTCCAGCGAGGCCTGTACGGATTCTGTGACGAAACAGGAAATGGGTACGATTAAACCGGTGCTCAAAGGATACACACTGCCAGCAATACAAATTATCGATCGTCGCCGTATAAAGACGGTTTCGATCGGTGAGAAGTTGTATACTAGAGGTGGTATGGGGTGCAATTGCGATAAACATGGATGGATCAGAGTGTTCAGTCCCTTATTAGTCGAGTGGAAGAGAGATGAATGAGAAAAGAACCCAGTTGATGAACGCGAGAAGGACGACAAAGGACAGATGACTTCTGGCCGACCTGCTCAAGTCTTTTATGCAATTGTAGCATTGAAAACATAGTTCTCGTTTAGCTGAAGTCGATAATTAGTACATTTGGTTGACTATAATACAACAAACAATACGATATATACCCCGATTTTTTTTTTTTTTTGAATGAAAGAAGTCTTACTCCAATGATGAAAACGAAAAACATGCGTGCGATTAAACACTAACAGAGATGGGAACAATTTTGACAGTTATATGTAGGTTATGAATATGAATTCGATCATAAAATTTTGAATTTAATGAATTGACGCGTTCTGTTTCCTAGAAAGGAGTGGATCACTATCTATTACGACTATTGCCACGAACTAACAACAAGGCAGGTTGTGCTTGATAAAAACTCTAACTAATTTTTCAATACTATTGCACCTATATATCTAACCGTAGCAAAGAATGAAACAATTAATAGAACCTAATAAAAATATGAAATAAAAAAAAACACACACACACGCACACGAACCTAGAAGAGCGATCAAGAACAGAAACTTAAAGCAACAACCTAACCCACAGAGGAGAAAGGATCACCCATGAAGGTTTGGAAATATACTTCACAATAGAAAGCAGACAAGATTAACTATAGGGTTGCGGTAAGTTACAAAGAGAGAATCGGAAGATCGCGATCGTGCACATGCCCTCCCCGCAAAAGTGTGACACAAAGATCTCTCTTTTGTCCAGTAACAATCTGCTGTGCTTGATCGTTCGAATGCAACCGGAGGCTAAGAAATATGTGTGATGCATTAAACTAACTTATTAGCACAACAGCGAAACAAGAAGGAAGTAAAGAGAGAGAGAGAGGGTGCGATGAGCGGGAGGAGCCACCAGAAAACTAAATAAACACGCTAAGTGAAACGAAACTTGCGGTGACGGGAAACGACCACAGTGGGGTTGCAAAACATTTGTTGTAAAAGCTGGGAAACTTTGGATACTTTACTGTCTTCCGCGCTCATATGCTTTTCGAGCGATTCCTGGACGGATGCTGGATGGATGGATGGATGGGTTGGTGTAGAGTAGAAGTAGTAGTCGTTTTTTTATGGTTGGACGCAAACCACACGCGCGCGCACACACACACGCACCCCCCGAATACGAAACGAAATTCGTAAGATAACGGGAAGAGAGAGAGAGAGAAAGAGAGAGAAAGAGAAGAGAATAGAAGATAAACCGTGTCATAAATGTTTTATGTGTTATCCAAATGCACTGTTCCCGAAATGAACGAGAAACTGTAGATTATCCTGGGTGAGAAATGTATTCAAGATCGGCCAAAGATCGCGATTGGCAGAGAAGCGAATAAATAAAAGCACGTAACGCTATCGGCAATATATATATATGAGATATAGTAAAATTAGTGTGTATTTCTACCCCGCAGTCGTACTCCGCAGGGGCAAGCAGGAGTATAACATTACATCGTAAAAGTACACCATCGAACCGAAATGCCTTGTCTTAGAGAACGGGTTATAGAAAACCTAGCACTAATGGAGAGAGATAGGGAGATAGTTGTATAGAGAGCACACACTGTTCAAAGGATCAATATTTAAAAAAGAAACACGCATAAACGAAACTGCCGGCACTGATTGTGTGGCTCCACACTTGGTTGCTTTTAGAAGGCAAGACCGGCGTCACGGTACGTCTGGAAGATCTTTTCGATCGAGTTGATGTATGCGGCCGAGCGGAGGTCCAGTCCGAGGTTGTAGCGCATGGCGGTGATCATGATGGCGCGCGCCGAACGCTCCATCGTGTAGTCCAGCCCGGAGTGCACGATGTCCTTCTCCGAGGCACCGGAGATGCGCTTCTTGAAGGCTTCGGACGCTTCGATCGGGATCTTGCCTCCGACCGTGCCAAACCGTGCCTCAAGTGATCGCTGAACCGATTCTGTGCGCGATCAACCCACGTGCGCGGCACACGGAGAGACAGAATGGAAGCCGAACGAACCGAAATCAAGAGAAGAGAATAGAAAATCCAAATCAGTTGGCCGTTTGTTGGTGTTGCTGTTATTAGCCGTGGTTAAAACATCATCCACATACACACAAAACAGCACAACAAGCGCAACGGGCCCAACATGAGCAAGAGGGGCCCGCAACGAAAGTATAGATATGTAAAAAAAAACGGTTAATTTCAAACTTCACTACGAAGGGCAAACCATGCGTCACGCTGTTAGTTCTATGGGTCAAGTATCTGTTAGTTTCATTCAAACGGGCAAGCCAGTAGTGCCGTAGCAACAGTAGCAGGAAGAGGGGGCTATCTTTTCATTAAAAAAACCAATTCACAACACGCGGGAAGCGGATTCGAGGGGAACCGGAACGACAAAGAATGTTTTACACTCAACGATGCTCAGTGTGGGGAGTTGTTGGCAGCAACAAGGACATAACCGAGTAGTAGAGAACAGTCAGCTTGTTGTTGTTAGGACACGTGTTGTGTGTGTGTACGGCAATACCAATTTTGTGAACCAAGTAGGTGTTTGGTGGAAAATGGATACATTTAGGTTTAGGGGATAAACCAATTGCGTAGATTGACATCATGGCACAAAAAGAACCCACAAAAACAAAAACAAAACCATGCCGAATTTTGCACGTTGTTCCAATGGGTGGGTGTGGGTGGTTGGGTAACACAATGGAGGTAAAATTCCAAATTGACAACAAAACACATCGGTATCGGGGTACACAAGCACACAAAGAGAGACCGCCGTTGTATAAGGGATACTTTACTCTCTTCGTCGCTAAATACGAATCGCTCCAACGATTGCTGAATGGAAGCTGCACCGAAGAAGAAGAATAGGGCCGTACAAGTAAAGTGTATAGAAAGTAGAAGAAAGAAAGGAAATAATGTGAAAATAAAAGAAAACAATTCAACAAACAAAACGGGTTGATAAAGGTAAGTGCGATTGGTACTGGCGCCAACTGGGGCATGCATAGCGCAAACGAACAGCTTCTCTATAAAGCGCATTTTGTGGAATGTTGCATACATTTTGGCGTCATAACATGCAGACGTTATGACGGAAACGGTGTGATGATGGCCAAGTACTGGAAGTACTGTTCCCTTCATCCCTTCACCGCTCTCGTGCTGCCAATTAATCGGTTGCACATGCAGCTACGTTTAGATTGGTTTTTTGTTTGTTTGGATGATGGTTCAATGAGCTTGATGCTGTGGAGAAGCTGCTGCTGCCGCACTTCCAAAGCCAATTCCTGTTAAGTGCCTCTACAATTTCAGTGGAATGGTGTGGAGGTGGTGGTGGTTCGATTGCCGATTGATTTTCCACTACCTAAATAAAGCAACCTAAAGCAAGACACCTCGGACAGGATCGTCCGCGTGCGGTGTCGGTGTTATTATTGCGCGTCTAGTTCACTCACTAGATGTAAACACCACTGTAGGCAGGCGGGGCGGGGACGCGATTGTCCGCCGGTGGTGTGAAATAATAGCATATAACAGCGAGCAAGCATTTGCGGGCTAGTGCAATTTTCGGGAAGCCAGCTGTATGCATGCAATACTGGAAAACTCACCGAGCAGATGGTAGTTCGACTCTCGCTCGTACTTGAACGTCAGACGACCGTACGAGACGTGGTTCAGGTTCTTGAGCCATTCGAAGAACGATACCGTCACACCACCAGCGTTGATGTACAGATCCGGAATGACGAGAATGTTGCGGTCGATCAGGATCTTGTCCGCGGCCGGGGTAGTGGGACCGTTGGCAGCTTCGGCAATGATCTGTGATGATTGGGTACACGTAATTAGTAAGGGACATTTTTGACACCGTTATCGGCGGGTTTATATTGTGTTTGTTACCTTGGCATTAATTTTGCCAGCGTTCTCGGCGGTGATAACCTTCTCGACGGCAGCCGGGATGAAGATGTCGCACTGCTCGTACATCAGGTTTTCGCCCTCATACGGCTGCGCGCCTGGGAAGCCAACGATCGTGCCCTTCTCGTTCTTGTAATCTTCCAGAGCCTACAACAAATTCGGAGGATTCAGAGCCATTTTGGTGCCATTTTGCAGGACGGGTTTGTCGGGCAGGCATTACTCACCTTCGGGTCGATACCCTGCGGGTTGAAGATCGAACCGTCGTGCTCAATCACACCGATGCAGGTGGCACCGGCACGGGTCAGGTAGCGGCACGAGTGCAGACCGACATTACCGAAGCCCTGCACGATGAAGGTCTTGCCGCCCCAGCCGGGCGTCGTGCCTATCTGCGCCATATAGTTCGCCTCCTTGATGAAGTTGTCCAGCCCGTGGAACACACCACGTCCGGTGGCGGACACACGGCCGTGAATGCCGCCCTGGTTGATCGGCTTGCCGGTGACGCACGCGTGCGCATTAATATCCAGATGGCCGATCGTCTTGGCGTACGTGTCCGCAATCCAGGACATCTCGCGCTCGCCCGTTCCCATGTCCGGGGCCGGCACATCGATGCCCGGGCCGATGAAGCCCTTCTTGGACAGCTCCAGCGCGAAACGGCGGGTAATCTTCTCCAGCTCATGCTCGGAGTACTTGCGGGGATCGATCTTGACACCGGCCTTGGCGCCACCGAACGGTACATCCACACAGGCGCACTTGAACGTCATCAGCGCGGACAGGGCTTTCACTTCATCGCGCGACACGTCCAGCGAGAAACGAATACCTGGCAAATGGGGAAGCAGAAAGATAGGACGATTATCAGCGATGGTGGGTTACACAGCAAAGCACGAAGCTTCAAAAAAGATGTCACATTCAGGGTCACATTGAACTGGCCCCGCTCAAACCGTAGCAGATAAGATATTCAAAAATATTAACCACCCGGACGGGTTTTGTTGTTGTTGTAGTTGCCATTTTTGCAGTCGCGTTTTGGTCTTGGGAAGAACTCGATGCGCTTATCAACAAGGTATGGGAAGCGAAGGCCTACTAGACAACGGTCTTCCTCAAGGCTTTTGTGTTTTGCATGGCATACTAATTCGTTCATTGACGCAGGAACAGAGCCTTGTTTTCTATGGATGCAAAATAAAACTACAAATCTAGAAAGGCTAAAGGACACACAAACATACAAACACACATACGTCAGTGTGTATGCTCGTATCAAAAGCAAACGCATTAACCTCTTCTTTGGGGCAGGCGAAAGCCAACAGGGCAGCAACATGGCAACAACGATCGAACCATCCATCGAACTGGTATTCCCGCGGCTCGGTGGAACGATCGTTAAGCTTCACCGCATCATCGCTCAACCGGTTTAGAATGTTTGAACGGGAATGCTACCCGCCATGCGCATAACAAGATTAGTCACCGGCTGGGTCAAAAATTCTGCTTGCTGCTGACACGTAGGCGTCGGGTGAAACAGACGATCTTCTGTACGTTCGCTGAAGGGTTTGTTTTGATCGCAGTGTGCTACGCATGTGATGTGCTCCAACCGGAAAACATAACACGCATACACACATGCACCTTGATTCGTCTGTTTCTTGCGAGCAATGAAACTTGAGCATGGTGTGTCGAGTTAGAAGACCGCGTGCAGGCTAAATTTAGAATATCTTTCATCCCAACACTCCACGCACGGCACGACAAAAACAAAAAAACGCCCCTCGCAGACAAACAATTCCGCTCTGGGAAGCGATTAAGCCGAAAAACAAACTCAGGAAGAAGGCCTTTAAATCGTTATGCCATTATGTAACATCATAGCAACCGCGGTCGTGAAGGTACGAAATGATCCCAATGTCGTTCAGGAAATGGCGATCGCTCCCGACGACGGTATGTGTGTAAATACACAACAATTCAAACTATTTACGAATCCAATCGATCGGTCGACTCTAATCGAAGCGAAATATCGCACCACGCGCAACAATGTAGCCACCACCCCACAAGGTGAGTCTAATGTGATAGGTAAATTGGTAAGCGTACACAGGTGATGTGGCATCGAATCATCAGCACTTAGACGACACACCACCAATCGAAATTGTTGCCAGGGCAATAGAGAGAGAACCATGCTAACGATATCATATGTATAACCTTCACAGATGATGGTGCGTGTACGACATCCACAGGGAGGTGTTCGTTTATTTATTAGCGAAATTTGCATAACCCATTGATTCCAAGCAGGTAAGATGCGACAGCAGGAAACATGTGCGGCCCATGGTGGCAGTCAGTTCTAATGTGTATGCTAATTTAATCGTAAAACGCGAAAGTAGCCCCAGGTAAACAACAACATATATTGCACCCGTGAAAACGAGAAAATATCGGCCGAGTTAAATATTGCTGTGTATCGAGCGCTTCACTTCGGTCTATTTACGAAGAAAAGTCAGAATTGGTTTGAAATGCTGAGATTTAGTTTGTTTGGCTATTTATAATTGCTTCTCATTTCATACACGCGCGACAGGTGCGTAAAATGTCACCCATTGCGCGCCGCCAGCCGGTGTGAGCGTAAATGCCAAAAATCATGAGCGCAGGGGGGACACTGGGTTAATGTGGCAAGCACAGCGCAGAAAAAAGGAAATCGCGATTGTTCACAACATTCCATCCCGTAGCCAGATTCATGATGTGAAAATTGACACAAAAACAAACCTTGGATCAAGCCGCGTGCGTGTTGATCAAAGTTGGCATGCGCTAATCGGACTAGCTAACAACGATTAGAGATCGTTTTTCACCTGTGCTAAATGGCCACGCGACTTTACATTAACGCTGCGCGTGATTCCTCCACCGATCTTCGGTAGGCTAGTAACAGCAAATTTATTAGATAGCGGCATCGTGGCCAATAGAACAAACGAGATCTCTACCACGGAGCAGCAGCAGCGCGCGCGTACGCTTGTTGTTTTACGTAACATCCTCACGCTGGCGCGATCCCGGCGGCACTAGACCTCGTGACTTAGTGACACAATCATCGTAGAAGAAGCAAATAAACAGCCAAGAATCTATACAGTGCGCTGTGTTTGCCAGTGCGAACAAATCGCAAGCATTAGCAGAATGCACCACACACACCCATCGAACCCCCATTACATATGGGTGGTGGTTGAATGGAGAGTGCTGTGCGCCACCACAACGGCGATTACCATAAACCCACCAGCGGCAGGAATTGTGCAGCAATATTTTTAGCCTGTGGATCGATTTTTCCGTTCGCGGTGACGCAAAGCGGTCATTGCGGAGACACACCCCCAAGGGGTGGGATGGCATCGTACGTTTTTATGTGTGCGATACACAAGCGGGACAGAATTAGGTTCAACACACAAAAATCGAGCAACCCCTGCGTTAACGTGGATTTATGAGATAAGTGCCACTTAACCCGAAAACACAACGCAAAAGAGTAACGTGCATCGTACCACCTTAACCATACTCAAGACTCAAGCACATGTTTACTTTCCCTGCCAGCGTCGTGACCGCCTTATGCGGGATCGCCTTCGCTGCTGCTGCTTTTTGCAACAGTGTTTCCTGGCCTGGCTACCGTTATCAGCTGAGCCTGGCAGCACTATAAAAATTAGTTACGACATTAGAATCGGATCGCGCACTGCTTTGCACCAAACCGGACAGACGTACCCACCTAGTGAGGTGGTAGTACTCGCGCTGTTTCCTTTTGTCGCTTCCGCGCTTCTTCTCCAAACGCTCGCTCCTTATCAACTTGCGCGACATACACCGATGACCTTGAGGAGAAGAGAATGCTGCTCTCCCCCTGCTGTCCGATGGGCACACCGTAAAAGGGCGCTATACTGCTTGCCCCTGGCAATGCGTACGTATGCGATTAGCGGCCCCATAGATGATAATCGTATCGCACCGACACCCTTCAGCAACTAGAACAACACCCCTTTCTCGGCTGGAAGTGAGAGATGATGGGAATGTCCCCATGCATCCCAACCCCTTGGCCGGGATGGTGTCTGCTATGACAACAGCGAGCCGTTACCGTACATCATACCGGAGCGTTCTCGTTTTCATCCCCTCCAGCTGAAGTGAAAGTGTGTGTAATGGAATGTGCTTCTCAAGTGGCTGGGATGGCTCGAGTGCGCTCGGCCATCAACTCGTTACACTGCACAACCCCCCACTGAACGGCCCTATGCATTGCACATGCACCATGATTGCAGTTGAAGAACACAGGGCTGAACAGGATCCGAACAGCGAACACGTGCTTGCTTGACAACATCTTGTACATGTGTTTTTATTGTATGTCTTGCGCGCTTTATGCTTTATCGTCTGTGTGCGGCATGCTGTACTGCTGCGGTACTGCTTTGTTAGCCGTTCCTTCTCCCCTTCTGGATTTTCATGCCATTCTGCATTTTAAACATACCAGAGCACAGCGTACAAATCTGTTATTTGTGCAAGCAATGTTGTGCATCGTTCCGTTCATTCATTCAGCACATTGCACAGAATTGCATTGTAATGGTGATTTTAGAACGAAAATTTGTTTTAACCCAGTCAAATGTACTATGGCGACCCCCATGCGCTTAGCTCCACGCCAATTAGAACCGATATTCTTGTGCTTGATTGATCGTCACGGGATCGTCATGGGTAAAAAGGCAATTGCGTATAACTGATCTCGGCCAGCACCATCAATGCATCTACTCGTTTGTTAGCGCGGGTAACGGCGGGTGTCTCTTACCGGGGGCCACATTTCTAATCTAATCTTTATTGCTTATGGGAGGTGTTGGCTGTTTCAATTGGTTTCAATAATAGAAAACGTTCAATAGACACTTTCAATTCATTCGAAGAAGAAGAAGAAGAAGAAGAAGAAGAAAAAGAAGAAGAAGAAGAGAAAGAAATCTGTAATTGTCTCTCTTTTAGTGTATAATTACATTAACGTGTATGTACTTTTGAAGTGAAAATGCTACAATAATGGACAAAAAGCAACAGTTTCCAATGTCTTCAATCGAGCCAATCGGGCCTTCTCGACTTTCAAGCAAATGGCCATTGATAATGGACGCTGCAGCATTAAGATACGGTCCGCAACATGGGTTGAGTGCTACAGCGCACACTTATCTCTATCTTACACATCGTGCTTGACAACTGTACAGATGAGCAAGGCCCTGAACCGATGATTTTCTTATTGAATTCATCATTTGATCAATGCGAGCTTGATATCATCACGTGGTGACGAAAGATTGGAAAACAATTCCCATGATTTTTTTCTGCACTTGCACCGGAACACATGTAGCGAGAACCGCCTTTTTCCACATAGTTTCTCATACTACTGGCACCATGTGACGGAATTATCTCGTTCGCTTGGAGGTTCCATGCCATTGCCAAACGATAAATTCGTTCTGAACGCGTTTCCTCTTTTCACCATCGTAGGCGTGAACGCATGAATCATCACATGGCCACCATTGCACCACTCTATGAGCGATACACGATACACCAGCAGAAAGTGTAATTGAAAAGCAGCAGCCATTCACACTCGGCACGGAAGAAACGAAAGTGCACGGGATAGCATTACAACGCGTTCAAGAGTTCTTGCTTCCTGTTAGTTCACATCGCGTCGTAACCAATGTAACCCAACGCACTTAGAGCCACGACGTGGTGTGGTTCGTGTCGGTCGGTTCGGTCGGGCGCGGTTACATAATCGGATCGCTGTCAGAGTGTGGTTTTCGATTTTCGTTTTCGGGCACCCCAAAACTACTTACCGCCCTTGGTCGGGGTACGGTGGGTGCAGTGCTGGGCACGGTAGCCGGTAATCATCTCGTAGTCGCCGGAATCGCGTCGCAGCGGAAAGGCAATCTCGATGATGTGATCGCACGGCTGCATCAGCATCAGAATGCCCTTCACCTTCTTCTTCTTCTCGTCCATCGAGGCACGGCCCTTCATGTCCTCCACCAGCTTGTCCTCGCAGATCTGGCAGGCGCGGTGGAAGAAGTACTCGACCATGTCGAAGAAGCGCGGGTTGGCCGCGGTCGACACATCCTTCAGCCGCTCCGGGATCTGGTGCTCGGCGTAGGTGCGCTTCGGCTGCTGCTGGTTCATCGCCATCGGCTGCTGGACGGCCGCAACGGCCTTGACCAGCGTGGCCACCTCCTGCTTGATGGTGGCATTCTTCGCGATCGTCTTCAGGTGATACATGGTGAGGGTTTTTTTTACTGCTGGGTGGTTCACTTACTGCTGCTGCTGTTGCACCGCCGTGTCCCGCAAAATGTGCAGCGAGTTAAAAATAAAAATAAAAGAAAAAGGAAGAAAAAAGCAGGCAGGAAACAAAATTAGATGCAAAATTTTTCACGCTCACGGTGTGTTCCACTTCTCAAAATTATGTCCTAAAAGCACCAACACACACACACACAGACACAAACTCAGGAGAACACCCGAATCACGCCACCATTAATCATCTCGCACAGGTGGGTTAATGAGTGATTTTTTGTGGTTACTTTTTTTTAATTACATATCAAGAATACCGCTTTGCTGAAATAAGGTGCGCTAGGGAAAAATATATTTTACGCACCGAAAAATGGATAGAAAATTCCGAACGAAAAACCACACACAAAGCGCTCGCGCACGCACACAGAGCTACCCGAAAGACTGCGGAAGAACGAAGAACCGCACAGGCCGCGTTCCTTCCTTCACGGTTGGCGATGGAATACGACGTCGCTGACGGCGGAGAAAAGCACACGGTTCGAAATCCGGGCACTGCTGCTGCTGCTGCGGTGTGGCGTTTCGCTTTGACAAGCGCATTCGCAGCCCAGAGTGCGCACACACTCTCCCTGCGCTCGTCGCGTTTTTTCTTTTTCATATCGCCTCGTACACATTCACACACACACTACCACGCACACACGCACGCACGCACACGTGGACCTGAGAGACACCATGCATACTCACCCAGCAACGGTTTCGTGGACAGTGGTGACTGGCGATTGATGGGCTGAAAATCTCGCACTACCCGCGACGCACCGACGGGACGGATTGACCGTGCGAGAGCGTTTTCTTCGAAATTTATGTCCCCCGATGATGGTGCCGACCCGTGAGCTTTGATATGATTCTGCTTTGCACCTCACCACACCTAACGCATATCCTTTCCCATACACACCGCCCACACGTGCGCCATAGAGCATATAGAGCGACGTCTCGCTGTGTGTGTGTATGTGTGTGAAAGGGGGGATTTCTATTTTTCGATACTGCCGGTTTTCGGTAGTGACGTCACGCACCGGGGAGAAAAATGGCCATTTGAAGGTGTTGGATCAACGAACCCGGCGTGGAGGAAGAAGCAAAACAAACACCGTAAACAACAAATACACACACTCTCTCTCGCACACATGCATCTGTGAATGTTGACATTTGACAGCCACATGTACAATGTGTACGAAGAGGCATTGGTCTCGTTCGATTTTTTGGGTTGGCAGAATGTTTTTGAAATTTCAAATAGAATTTTTATAGCTTTATTCGATAGAACAAAACTAAAATCTTTTAATTTTGGGCATGGTGAGCTATATTTACATTTCCCGCGCTGCTTCGAATGTTTTTAAAGGAAATAATTAGCTTAGGATCTCTTTTTTGTTGTAATTAAAACAGCTTTCATTCAACTTTGAATACCTATGGAATATTTAAATTTGGAGTGTGGAATTGAGATGGTGATATGTTATTTTAAACTTATTAAACAAGCTTTTAATTTTGGGAAGGAATCTTTTTTGATTTCAAAATAATTGATCCAAAACGATGATAATCGTAAAAAAAACCCTTTTCTTGTTCACCTGGTCCCTTTAACTGCCTGGTGTAAATTTTCAATTAGCAAGTGTGTCCACTGTATTTGCATTGGTAGTGGTGAATACCCGAAGTTTGACAGCTCTCGCAGCGGAACAAATGTGCACGCAAACACACACATACACAACCGCACTTCCCCCGTTTCAGCTGATGAACGTAAGCAGGAATGGCGTATCGAGGCAGTGTGTATGCTGTGTGTGCTACGATAAGTTAGTAGCATATTTGTGTCGTCTTGCTTACGTTATCGCTGACCTTCTAATTGGTGAAAATTAAATCGCAAAATCAACAACAATTTCATCCAGCAACAGAGCCATCAAGAGCAGCATCGCCCGTGTGTTTGGTCGTTCATTCTGTGTCCCTGCCTGTGATTTACATTGCGTAACGGTTGTTCAGAACAGATGACGGTGACTGGCAAGTAATAGAAAGTGAGCGAACAGTCAACGGGGGAAGAAAAGTGGTGCAATTGGCGAATGCATCACCCAATTGTTTCTAGTCATCGCCCCCCCTCCTTCACGGGCAATCACCGAGGGCGACAGTTTCTGTAGCGAAAGTAAATCCTAGCTGGCGACGATCGATGTGCTGGCAAGCGATTTTCCCCTAGGCAACACACCACCAGGTGTCTGCATATCTGCTAGTGCGTATTTGAATGTGCATGTGTGTGTGTGTTTGTGTGTTTACCTCTGTCATGTTTACGCATATGCGTGTGTGAACGAACAGCAGCAGCAGCAGCAGCAGTAAGAAAGTAGCAGCTATGCTGTAGCTATGCAGCAGACAGGGAAAAGTGCAAATGGGGACTCGTGAGTTTTGCCGAGACGGTTGAAACAGAATGTAGGAATTATACTTTTAATGTGTGAGTTTATGTGTGTGTGTGTGGGTTTTGTTAATACAGCCTTCGTCCTTTTGCTGTCGTCATCGCCGTTAGAAGTCCACGAATTGCCAGCGCATTGTTGTGACAGTTCCCCGAAGGACGGAGAGTCGGGTCGATCCGTAAAACCTTGCAAAAAAGGGCCCATACGATCGTAGTACCCCCTTTTCAACAGTACGTACCTGTGCGCAAAGCTGCATGTATGTATAGAATTTAACACGAGGAAGTGAGCGTGTATGGGTTGTTGGATTTGTGTGCCCGCGGAATAACAGCGCACAGCCGAGCAGCGCAGGGAGCGACCGTGAGGGACCGCAAAAGAAGCAGGTTACGGAAGCGTGACGAAGAAGAAGACGGGCATTTGCTGGCTGGCAGTCTGGAAAACAGCACCCCTTAGGAGAAAGGGAAAATCCGTCGTCGTCATCATCAAACTCGAGGAAGGTCGAAGAACCCGGTGGCCAAGATGTCGTCGATTGTGGACATTATCAATCACTACCAGACGAGTATCAACAAATCGCTTAACGATACAGCAAGGGTAAGTACATCGGTTGCAACTCATTAAAAAGTCAACGGTCCATGGCACTTGGCCCTGCCTGTCTCTGGGCAGCTACGAAAGATGTCTCAACCCGATTTATACCGTTACTCTGAACGACTTACCTGTCTTCCGTGAGTACAAAACCTTACACAAGCCTCCTTGCTGTAAGGATGTCATGGGGTTCCATAAGTCTGAACGCCGCCAGCAGCATAAAATGTACCCCGAGTTCTAAGACCTGCTTGGATGTGCCACATCGACGTTGATAATTATGCGTTAGTAGCAAGGTCACTCCACGTGGTTGGTAGCTGAGAATTTAACCGCACAAACCGAGAAAAGATATGGTTTGGTACTTGTGATGCTGTTTCGCTTGATTATTGTGTGTTGCATGTTCATAGATAACCGGCAGCTACTAGATAGAACGTTTGATTCTCTTGTGAGTTTAGCTAACTAAAATTAAAACCAAAAATGTTTGAGCGATTTGATTTCGATTCAGTAACTTAACCGGAAAAAGCTTGACGGAAACAAATGAATGACGATCGATTGGATATAAAAAATGCATTGTTTTTAATACAAATATGTGTTTTTTTTACCACAGATTGTGCATTGTATCGGGAAGCTGTATAAGCTGCCAATATCCGTGCGACATCTGCAGGACACCGGCATCGGACGAACGGTCAACAGTTTGCGGAAGTACGAGGGTGAAGTGGGTGTTGCGGCCAAAGCCCTCGTGACCAAGTGGAAAGCGATGGTAGCAGCGGAGGAATCGGACGATAACACCGGTAATGCGGGTTCCCATGGTGAGGGTGCGGATTCAGACGGAAGACAGACCGAAGACCGGCAGCATCGGAGCGACATGAGCGACCAGGAGGAAGAAGAGGGTCATCACCATCGGACGAGAGAGCCAGAAGACGAAGATGAGGATGACGAAGATGACGACGACGAGGACGACGATAATAACGATCGTGCATCGCACAATGAAGATCAAAATGGTAGGTGAATGCTTCAAGTTAAGCAAATATAGCAGCAACGGGATGTGTACAGGATGAACTGAATGCAACGGTTAACACTTGGTAGCTAAAAATGACACATAAATAGATGCATTAAGTAAGATTGGGCTGTGCAATCTGTTGCGATGGCAAACATTTACCTTCGATTTCTGTTGGTAACTGAGGCTTTTTTACCAGAGCTATTGCTTGTATTAATGATAATTGGGTGGTTTTGTTTTCAGAATCATACGAAGAACCGTCGTTACGCGTGGACGAGGAGTATCGCGAAGAACCTGAAGGTAATAACAGCGACAGCAACGGGGATGAATCGTCGGACGGCCACATCGCCCAGCCAGAAGTACACCACGTTTTCCATCACCGTGCGGTAGAGCCAGATCATGAGCTAAGGTCCGAGCTTAAAGCCGCTTCCATGCAGTGGAATGAACATCACAATAGCTCGTCTAGTAATAATAGTAGCATTAAGAGACACTCGAGCGGTAGCAGCTCACGAAATCATCATCACAGCTCCAGCTCGTCGAAATCGGCCAACGGTTCGGGGAGTGGAGACAAACACAAAAGTCACGGCAGCAGCAGTAGCAGTAGCAGCAGCAGCAAACGCAAGAGCGACAGTGACCACCATCATCGCCATTCGTCGAGTGGAGGCGAATCGAAATCTCACAAATCTTCCTCCTCGAGGGTGGACCATCATGGATCCGCGAAAAAATCGTCATCCCACAGTGACGGCGAACGACACAAAGATCGCAGTTCCTCAAAGCATCACAGCAGCAACAACACTAGTGAGCATGGTGGCGGCGGCGGCGGCGGCAGCAGTAGCATTCATAATATTAGCATTAGCAGTAGCACTAGCAGTAATGGTAGCAGTCACGCACGGAAAGATTCTAGTCATAAAGAGAGCCGGCATCGATCGAGAGATGAGCCAAGTGGGAGCTCAAAAAGACACGCTTCGGACGAGGCGGACGTGGACGGAGATTCAGCATCATCTTCCAGCAAGCGTTCCCGCAAGGAACATAGATCCGATCGCGGCGATACTACCGATGGCACAATGCCGTCCTCTTCACACACTTCTACATCATCATCATCACATGCGAAGAAGGACAAATCGAAAGGCCATTCCTCGTCGTCTTCCTCCTCGAAGCGGCGGGAGCATCAGGAGAAATCCGAATCATCCCTGGAAAGGGTAGACGAATCAAGGTCCAAATCGAAACGAAAAGACAAATCTAGCTCACCATCCGCCAACAGCCAGGAGCCCAATAACGACGATTCCGCGGGCGAGGATGGCAACGGTGGCCTTGACTGTTCCGGTGGTGCGAGTTTTGCCGATGCGCTAGCCATGATCGGTATGCCTTCCGGGTCGAAGAAAAAGCCCCCCGGTGGTGGTAGTAAGGAGAAGGTGAAAGTATCTGTAACGAAACCTTCCTCCTCCTCCTCCTCTTCCTCTTCGTCACGCACGCAAGAAGGCCAATCGGCATCGTATGGGAGAAGCAAGCAAGATTCAGCCAGACCTTCCTCGTCTTCCTCCTCTTCCTCGGTTGGGCGTAACGGTGGCGTACCGACGGCCTCGGAGCTGCTTTCACAGAACGTTAAGCTGGAACCGCTTCCGGAGGCGTCGGAGATAGTGGAATCGCTACCGATGATTTCGCCCCACTATCGCCCGATGCCGCTCAACCAGACCGTGATGGAGTGTGTGTTTATGGGTGGTCCTAGCGGGCGTGGCAACAAAGGTCGACCCCTGACGGAAGAGGAAGCGCTCGGGCAGAGCATGCAGTCGAAGAACATGCGCACGAAAGTGTACTCTGGCATGAAGACGAACTCGAAGGGCGTCATTCCGACACTGTACGAGCTGTGCATTCGCCTGCTGCAGGACCACATCGATGAGATAGGCGCGACGGGTGGTATACCGTTCTACATTCTGAAGCCGGTGCTGGAACGGGCCAATCCGACTCAGCTGCTCCATCTGGAACACTTCAATCCGCACTTTGTCGAGGACAGTGATGTTCTGTGGGAGCAGCACTGTAAGCGTACCTTCCGTTCGAAGCAGCGCAACGAAGAGGAGCTGGAAACGTGGCGAGAAATGTTCCTGGTAAGTTAACATCATCATCGTGTCGTGTTTTGTACTCCCTGATATGCAACAAATTCTAATTCTATCGTCCCTCCCCCCCACCCCTTCCATATTGCAGCGCTGCTCCGAGGAGCGGGATGCGAAGCTGAGAAGCCTCACGCAGAATATTAAGCTGTCGCAGGAACAGGCGGCGGCTCCAATACGTAAAACGCAGCTAGCGTACGTCGACTCCGCCGTAAAGCCACCGCGCAGTGTAATAAGCAAGCAGGTCAAATACGGCACGGCTCGTGCGCCGGTCGTTTCACCCGCGGCACGTGTAGCTGCACTAAAGGCAGGCAATGTGGCGCAGGCCGGTGACGCGCGGTTACGAGTAGCGGCTGGTGTGCGCGATAATGCTCAAGCGCAAGGTAAGATAACAATGCTGCAGGCGGTGAACGTGTTACAGCGCAGCGCAGTATTAATGTTGAAACTATTCTGTACAGTTTTTCAGCCCACCAAACCACGCAAAGCTCCAATGATGGCAAAAGTATTGTCCTCCATGAAGGGTTTCAAAACCAGCTTCCGGCGTTAGGATACCTGGACTATTACTCGCCCAAAGAGTGTCAACTGTCGCGGGAGCACTGTTCAAGAAGGACTGCTCGATTTGGTACAACACGGCGCCCTCCGGAGATGCAACCAATGGCTCTAGGTTGTGGCGTTCAATAACACACGAAACAACGCATTACACTCATCTAGTTTACTCCTTCTTAAATCACTTTTTGAACGCGGTGTTAGGTTTTTTTTAAAGTGTTTTCTAAATTACGTTTTACATCGTCACTCAAACGCCTTATTTATGCTATGTCTCTTTAATATCATCTTTTACAAATCGATCTGTGCATGTCTACGCTGAGTTAAATGCAGGTTACATAGTGCAGTTGGTAAAATATATATGACAACAAGTAGAATCGATCTCGCTATGCGCAGCACCAACTACCGAACGGCTATTAGTAAATGATTGTATAAAAAGGTATCAAACCTACACAGAACAAGTCCAGCGCCATGGGCTACCCTATACAGCCTGAGTGCGGTGTATGAAGTAACTGAGTTTATCATGTCATTGATTGTGTGTGTGTGAGCGTGTGTTCGATTTTATTTTTCTTTCTTCCCTCTTAATGTTCTGATCGATGCAGTGTGGTTTGTGGATATACATATTAAAAGTATAGGACACAGTTTACAGCGGAGGGCGTGTAATGAGCGGTTCGTTTATGTTTGTTATATCCAATCGTTTGCCTATTATACTACGTACGTAAAATACATATTATTTGAAATTTTAACGATGAATGTTTAATTAAATTCACTGGATAGATAAACGTATATATCCGAAACAACATTTGGCGGTGAACATTTCCAGAATATGGCACCATACACAAATAATTGTTCACAAATGTGATAAGAGTGTATCGCTAATCTAAAAGGCTACAGATGCCGGCGAGGGGGCCAACATCTGTATAAGCTTCAAAGCATTCAGCATCATACATCGTTTTTGCTGGATTTCCAGGAACTGGCGGGCAGTTTGCAAAATTCGCCTCCAATTGTCAGAGCGTCGGTGGTGTAATGGTCAGCATAGTTGCCTTCCAAGCAGTTGATCCGGGTTCGATTCCCGGCCGACGCACGAAGCTTTTTTAACATTTTAAATAAAGTTTGACCGTTATCATGGCTAATTTTACCAACCAACCTACGCGCAATGTAGGAAAGAAATAAACTCCTCAAATCAGCGAACATTACATTACAAGACATTCAGTTATGTTTAATCTTGGGCTTGTTGAAAATATGTTAGTAAAAAAATATGTATCATCATTATAACATATTTATTAGGTTTTTGGTGTATTGTAAGCAACAAAATTGTAGTTGTAACTCTCACCAACACAAGCATTCGATAGCCGTGATCGTCTAGTGGTTAGGACCCTACGTTGTGGCCGTAGTAACCCAGGTTCGAATCCTGGTCACGGCAGTGTCATAAAAACACTGTCACGGAAGAATGTGTGTGAAACGGATTATTTTGTGAAACTTATTGTTTACCTGTGAAGTAAAGTAGTATAGCACAGTAAACAAAACAATAATAAATTTGTAATTTGTTAAAGATTAAAAATAAGATTAAAAATAACATAAAGAAAATATGTTTGGCAGGTGAGAGAGGGTGTGTATGTGTTGTATTATGCCATTATTTGGGAGACGATTGAATAGTTCCAATAGCAAATAGCTTGTTGATTGATTTACCTGACCTTCTTCTTTCTTATCCACTCATGCACGTATGTTATTTGTGTAAGAAACTTAAGCTATTTCGCTGTGATGATGCATGGTTTTCTATTATGGATTTTGTTGTAATTTGTCGTTTTAATAACACCACCTTTATGATGCATCTAATTTATGTGATAATTAATTAACCGCCCCATTTGTTTTCAGTTTTTAAAACATTTATTAACTTATCCATTGTGTGTGTGTGTGTGTTTGTTTTTCGTTCAATATTATCCAGTATTATTGTTGTCTCATTTCTTACACTACGCTTATGATAGTTGCTTGCACCACACTGGTCTGGTACGGCCTGTAATGCGGCAACAAACCGGGGGCATTGTTTGCTGTGTGTTATGCCGTTGCACGCACGTGGTTTACTGGTATACTGACGCACGCACCACACAACATGGTATAGATGGTTTTGTGTTGAGATTTGGTTTTATGTTGTTCGCTGATGATTACATATAGAAGTGGAGTCTACACAAATACGGTCGGTCGGTCAGTATGTATCGCTCTATGTAACCTGTGGTAGTATATCTCGTTCGTTCTCATCAGACCCCGACCCGGCACCACATCGGCACACGTGTCATCGAATGGCTGTTGTGTGTTTTCCATTGACACCGCCGCATCGGTAATACTTAATTCGCAACTGGATTTTTTTGCAATTCGTTCTAATTAATCACAGTGAGAGCCGTTTCCGTATCGTCCGAGCCCGTGCTCTCGCAAAAGAAGATCAGCGCATAATCAACAAGTAGGTACACTATAAAATGGCCCGCTTCTCCCTTGCGTAAGCAGCAGCACGCCCACTGGCCGTCTTACAGCGTGCTTCTGCCGTCGGAGAGAAGGGCAAACAGAAAAGAAGGACCAGCACGGCCGTGTGAACGGAGGAGATAGCTTAGTAATGCGGATTGCATTTAGTACTGCATCCTGCGTCGGGAACGGCGGCGGTCCGGGGGCGCGCGGTTGCTTCGCTAAGTATTGTCAAATTGTATTCCGGGCACCGGCGTTCTGTTTTGTTATAGTAACACCAACACAATATTTCATTTCACGTCCGGCTTCCAGTTGCTTACCCTCCCCTTCTCAAAATAGTCTTCCGCAAGTGAGAAGCAACCATGTAAAAAATGAATCTTTTGCAGACAAATTGCTGCAATTAAGCTCAGCTTAATGTTGGGAAGCAAAACAAGGAAAAACATAACTACAGGTCCTGCTGCTGAGGGGTGTCGACTCGACTGAATTAGGCTCTACGAGTAATGGGAAATCCGCCACGCAATGTCCGTCGTACGCAACGTAAGAGTACGATAACAGAAAAAATCAACTGATAAATAGCTCGCTATGTGCTGAAATGTGGAAAACAATGGGGGAAACCGGACGGTTAAGGAATAGACGCAAAATTCTCACCCAACATGAGCGGAAGCGGACTAATCGTTCGACTCTATAAACAAAACAAAAACAAAACAAACATCGCCAGCTGTTTTATCGTACGCCGAGTGCGTGGTGCGCTTATTCACGCATGTACGGATAATCGATGTCCTTCAGCGGGACGAACGTTTCCTTGATCGATTGCGGAGTGGCCCACCGCAGCACGTAGTGTGGTCCGCCGGCCTTGTCGTTCGTGCCGGACATACGGCCACCGCCGAACGGCTGCTGACCGACCACCGAACCGGTTGATTTGTCGTTCAGGTAGAAGTTACCGGCTGTCATCTTGAACTCTTCGAGTGCTCGTTTGAGGAATGCTCTGAAAAAGAACATAATTTACAGTTAAAACCGAGCGAGCGAGCGATCGAGCTATCCTTCCCCCGGGGCACGGCGGAGGATGTACACTTACTGATCCTGCGCAAACACGGCACCGGTCAGTGCGAACCGGGTCGAGCCACCGACCAGCTTCATCGCACTGTCGAGATCCTTATCCTTGTACACGTAGATCGTGAGCACCGGGCCAAAGATTTCCTCCGTCATGATGCGATCGGTCGGGTCCGTGGTCTGCACAATGGTCGGCTCGATGAAGTAACCCTTGCTGTCGTCGCACTTGCCGCCGCCGAGAATGGTCAGATTTTTGGAGCTGCGGGCGTGCTCGATGTACGATTTGATACGCGCAAATGCTTTGTCGTCGATGACGGCCGAAGTGAAGTTGGAAAAATCGGTCACGTCGCCCACCTTGAGCGTGTCGCGGATCATCAGCAGCCCGTCCTTCACCTTCGGCCACAGCGACTCGGGCACGTACATACGCGAACAGGCCGAACACTTCTGGCCGCAAAACTCGAACGCGGACCGGATCGTGCCGTTCACCACCGACTCCACATCCGCGGACGGATGCACAAAGTGGTAGTTCTTGCCGCCGCACTCGCCAATCAGTCGGGGGAAATTGTTGTAGCTGTTAATGTTCTCGCCCACCTGGCGCCACAACCGGTTGAACGTTCTGAAAAGAATTGAATCGAACCCCGGGGGGTTTAGTGTGTGTATTTTTACATCGATGTTGTTCTCTAAGGATACTCACGGTACTGATCCGGTAAAGTTGATACCGGCCAGATGCGGTGAGGCTGTGATCGTATCGCCAAAGACAGGGCCATCAGTGGGCACGAAGTTTACCACACCCGGTGGTACGCCAGCCTCACGCATGATCTTGAAAATGACGTAGTTGGAGAGCAGGGCAGTGTCGGACGGCTTCCACAGCACACCGTTACCCATGAGGGCGGGCGTGTACGCCAGATTGCCGCCGATGGCAGTGAAGTTGAACGGACTGACGGCAGCGATGAACCCATCGATGCCACGGAATCGCATCGAATTTTTCGTCACCTTCGCATCCTCGCTAATCGGCTGATATTTGGCCGCCTCCTTTAGGTAGTACGTGTTCATGCGGATGAAATCGATCAGCTCGGCGGCGGAATCGATCTCCGCCTGGATCACGGTCTTCGCCTGCCCGAGCATGGTGGCTGCGTTCAGCTCCTGGCGGTACGGACCGGCCATCAGATCGGCCGCCTTCTGCCAGATGCGAATGCGCTCATCGAGCGGGGTGCGGTCCCACTTCACCTGCGTTTCCGTGGCCGTCTTGATCGCCTTCTGCAGCAGCTTTTGATCCGCGTAGTAGAACTGGGCCAGCTTGTGTTTGTGGTTGTGTGGCATTACCTGGTGACGCACCTCCTTCGAGCGGATCTCTTCCGAGCCGATGACGATCGGCACGTCTTCCATCTTGGAGGCGGCTTTCTTCAACGCACTTTCCAGCTCTTTGCGTTCCTTCGACCCTTTGCGGTAGCCGAGAATAGGTTCATTCTCCAGCGGGAATTCGGCCAGCTTGGGGGCATGCACCACCGACGACGACATTGCGCGGACGCCATACCTATAAAAAACATATAAGCAACAAAACAAGGTCGTGAAATCAGATGCGTAAGCGGACGTTGTCCGCGAATCAACAAATTTATGATCATTTCATTAAGCATTCCGCACAAGTGGTTGCGGGTGAATGTGTGTGTGTTTTTTATGACGAAAACACATCCAGCGAAGCTGATCAACTGAGGGCGATAACTGGCACGATATTGTGAAGAACGATCAAAAGCTGAATAGAAGTGTATGAACTGGTTTGAAAAAAGTCTTGTTTACATGTAAAAAAAACAACGACATTTCTCTAGAATTTTGGCATGAAATATACACACACCGGACATTAAAAAGGCAAACATGAGTGAGGACATCCAGCATTCACGTGATATTTGTTTGAAAAAGAAAAAAATCAATAAACCAATATGGTCGATGCCGCTCATGGTCACAACAGTTTTCTTCCCCAATTGTGGCCAGTTAATGCCAAAACTGGGAACTTGTATGCAGTCTCTTTCATGCACGTTTTGAGTATTTAATTATGACGCATAATGTTCCACAACATAAGAACCATCGATTAATCATCAAGCTCGGGCTGCTCGAGGATAAATTGTTTTGTTGTAGTTAAAATATTTAAATTTCGATCCCTAGCTTTAAGCCAACAGCAAAAGAACCATGTTTCGCGGCTTTTCACTTTCCCAATCCAACCAATTGGATATTCCGCTCTACGATGACGTCAGTCGATAAATATAGCACTTATGCTATATTTACTACACAAAGTGTTGCGTTTAGATGTTTTTTTTGCGTGTCCTTGTCCTTCCAAGCCTCTACCCGACAGGTTGAGGTGCAACATTAATGCGGCAAACAAGACGGCAGCCAGAGTATATGCACTATTTCTAAACATTGTAAAGCATCGCCCACTCACACGGGCTGGCTGGTGTTGTAAGATAAGCTGGGCAGACCAGCAGAGACCAGCCCCATGCATGTGTGTACACCGGATAGTCGTGGAACACATTTGATCGTACCAAAGTGCAAGCGAACGGCGGCCCTAAGCTGCGCTTTGTCCGTGGTCAGCTGATTTATAATTGCTGACAAAGCACAGCAATAGCGAGCAAAAAAGAAGTAAAGCAACAAAACAACAACAGCTAATGCATTAAGAGCCATAGATATGAATTGCATTGTCAACCGCAGGTGTGTTGGTACGCTCGTTCGAGGCATTTCTAGCGAACAGGTGAGTAAATGTTCTTTATCTTAAGATACGGTTCGGTTGGAACGAGACAGATTGATCGCATGAGCGCAGGTGCAAGTACACAACAGTATCGTGTGTGTGAGGAGTGTGTTAGAGAAAGAGAGCGAGAGAGCAGCCGCAAGATTGTTGTGATGTGCACAGCGTGCGTTGCTGGGTTGTTTCTATGATTTATCTGATTGCTTGGATTGCAGGTTGATAGCAAGTACTATTTTTGACATCGCAACCAATCGCTTTGGGGCGGTATTGATTTCGTTTTGCAAAGTCTTATCATTTCCGAGACGATTGTGGAAGGCAACGACGCGTGGGACAATCAAACCATTTCAAAGCTATTGAGATTTGATTTTTCTATTATTAGATAATCCTAGTTTCGCCTCGATATGGTACCAGGACTCGTAAAAGATACGAATACTCTTTACAACCCAGTGCTGGTTACTATCGACTTGTAACGAATGACGAGGAGAGAGAGAGAGAGAGAGAGAGGGAAATATTTAACGATAAATAAACATACTTCAAATCCTGCTACCCTTCAGAGCTGACAACAATTTGCTCTCGATGGTGTTCCTCTCCCTTCGGATACCAGGACCGTAGGACGGGTTTGTGTAACAGGCTTTTCATGTATGGACGATCCATTATGTTACCAATGCCACTTGTTTCGTATCGCGGTTATCGATTCTCTCATACGATTGTGCATAGTTTAATATGCCCGGTATGCAAATATCTGTCCCAGATTGAATGCTGAGAGCACATAGTTGGCAACTTAACAACTATTATAGTAGTTAACACAAGACATCCGTCATACGGTTCGAATACGCAGTGAGCTTCCTGTTAATATTTGCTTTGCAAAAGCAAGGCCTTGAAACCGAAAATATCTGCTCATTATATGCAACTCTGTGCACTGTTGCAGTTCTGGTGGGCGTAGGAGGTGCATTCGACAGGGGTTTGTTCGCTTCGGGAGAGTGATTGGTGTGAGAGAGTGCTAAACAAGAGCGCACTGCCACAGTTACTTTCTGTTGCTGCTGCTCCTGCTGTTGCCGCTACTCATCGAGCAAATGCAGGGCCACGTACAATTAAAAAAAAAGCCAAAAGAAACTAAGTGGGCAAGTGCAAGGAAATGTAAAGTTTTGTTGCAGATCGATGATCCGTGAAAGATGTATCGAATTTGTTGGGCACGAAAATAGAACCCTCGCCACAGTCTGTGGGGTGGTGCATCGCTTCACTCGCTGCTTGCCTTCTTTTACCGGCTGACAATAGTTTTGCGCCAACTTTATCGGGCGATACCATTTGGGGTGTGTGATGCTTTGAACTGACCTTTGCAGGCTGGCGACCAGCGTTGTCCCTGCCGCACTCTTGCAAACGGTGAACATTGTTGTTATGTTGTGCTGCTGCTGCTGGTGCTGCTGCTGCTCGGTGGCTACTTTTCCTGCTTCCGGTGGTGGTGGTCGGTAGGGGTGATAATTTTCACGCGATTACGTGACGGTACGGAATTTCCCGTGGATCGATTGAACCTTCACTCTGTAGTAAGATGTGCTGCGGCTACTGGTGCGGCACGACTTTCAAGACCAAACACACACACACACTCACACACACACTTTAACGCGCTCGCTGTATCCGAGACGGGGACTAATTTACACTGTCCCGCAGTTGACCGTTTGCTGGAAAGAATGTGTACTTTAGTATAAGGAAACGAAACCCCCGTAAGGAAAAGACAGAGTAATATTGCACACAGAGTATGGCCCCGAAAACACGGCCGTTGGCCTTGGCCAGACGGGAGAGGTGCTGTAGTTAAGCGGATAATTTCGCGATAGTTCTGTGGCAGAAATTACGTAAGGCCACCCCGCCAACTAAGATACACAGCGGCAAAACGGGAGGGCCCGCTATTGCTCACACACTCACTCTTTTCAGAACGGAACGCTCTCGCTGCCGCTGTTCTTTGCACGCACTGCCGACCGCAACAACCACTTGACGGTGTGTTGGACCTGGGGATCGCGTTGTACCGCGGCAATATCACTCGACGGACAAACTATGACCACGAGCACGTCGTTTGCAAGGCGCAAGTTTTTGAGATCGGTTCCGAATGCAATTTTTCCCACCCGCGTTGCTTCTTTATTGCTGGGCCCATTGCCGCCGCACCAGCTGCTGTCTGAAATGAGAATGAGAAAGAGAGAAAGGGGGTTGCGCCAGAGCGGGAGAGTGAGAATGCGAGTGCATATCGGATTGCGAGAAAAACATCACACACACACACACAGACACGCACACACACACACACACACAAACAAAGGCAAATGCACGGCGGTGGCTTGTGAGAGAACGTCACAAACCCGCATGGAGTTGTCAAATGATGGATAAAATTGTTCACTCTTGCCATTAATCCAGCCGGGTTCAGTTCTTTTTACAATGATTTTTTTTGTTTAAATTTACCGCCGGTTGCAGCAAATAAGTGTAATCTATGACAAATGACATACGTGTGTTGGATAGTTTACTGCACAACACCTGCAAATACAGCGCACACCAAGAATCAAAACAACCGACATGAAACACTCATCGTGTGACGAACGATATGTGAGAAATGGTGCAACGTGAGAGGAACAGAAGCAGGAGAAAAAATCGATAACGTGAGAGAAAAAGAGCTAGGGAGCGAAGTTGATGACAGTTTGTGAACAAAATATTAAGCTATCCGAAAAGTGTTAGCGGTTTAAATGTGCCTTTGATTGGTATGGGTATGTCAATTATGTTTATGATATAAAAACACTTGGCCATTATATTTTTTTTATTCAGGTGGAACGGTAGAAAAAAGGCCGTATTGCTCTATGCCATTTTGATAGTGTGAAAGAAAAATATATGTAATAAAATTTAAATAAAAAATGATATGAAAAAAATATAGCCATATTGTTTTATCTACGTTCGCAACTTGACGAAAAACTAGAAAAAACCACTTGGTGTTCGTGGCGCGGATGCTAGCGGATGCTTGGATGCTTTTAATTTATTTAATTTTTCTTATACAATACACCATATTTGTACTTACAGTGGAGCGCCGTTTATCCGGGCTCATCGGGAATCGATTTCGCACGGATGCTCGAATAACAAGGACAATGAGTCAAAGTATATGTTATATCAAAAAATCCTGACTTTTTTTTGAAATTTATATTATGTTTTGATAAAACCTAGCCAGTTTTTTCATAAAGGATATTTCAAATGTGCCATAAATTAAAGCTTGTTATGATAATGTGCTCTGACCCAAGCGCCACAGATTAAGCTTAAACGACTGGAAAATTGAATATCCATAGAAAAAAAAAGCTCCACAGCTTCATTGGTTTGATCAATAGATGGCGTATTAAAACTGATTATTATATTGCTATCCTTTTCTTGCAATGTGTTTCGGCAAGTTTCATCTTATCATGACCTATATAGCCTTCTAACTTTCCGAGCAAAAATCTATATAAATGGTCGTGTGGTCAGATACGTGGGTATAAACACCAACGACCATTACTCAAATCTCACTTGCTTCAGTGCCGGTGGTTTCCATTGGAGTTTAGTATTTAAACAATTGTATCGCCGTTCTAGTTCTAGCGATGCATAACTTCAATGCGAAACCATACAACAGTACAGAGGAAATGAGAAAGCTCTCCTCCAAGCGATAAAGCTCAACTGGTTGGGGTATCCTACCAACAGAGAAGCGCCACCAGCTTTTTTGCTATTTTTAGAATGCATGAGTCGTTTGCCGTCTGCTAAATGAAGTCTTTCTATATTCCGTTTAGGTAGAGTGCTTGAGTCGTTTTGAAGCCGTTTAGTGGTCGTTTAGTGGATTTGTGGCACTTGGGGATAACCGTTTTTCAAACATCCTCCTCAGCACGCAATGTCACCTTTGCATTAAACTGTCATTTCTTAACAGCACTGATAACCGGACAGCCGGATAAAAAGTAGGGCAACCTGGGGAAAACTGGTTAGGTGGGACGAAATCGTCACCTGCATTATTGGAAAATTTCCACGTTCATAATGACTTCTAATGATTTAAAAACAACAAATACAATGTTTAAAGCCCACCGTGAACATTTCATAACTTAAGATTTCAAAATAATTGAATAAAGCAGCAAATAAAATGTTTGCTAGAAACGATGTAATTTTCACCGTCTCGAAAATAAGCTTTCGTTAGAATTTAACACATAATTAGAGAAAAAAGAATGTGAACCCAGGCACCTGATATTTATCTATGATTCACGTAACCATTTTTTAACCCAAAAGTATCTATTTTAATTTAATGCAAAGCCGGGAGACATTGTTCGTACTCGCTAGTGTAATTTCGATTTTCACTAGCGAATCTGGCGGCGGTTGGAGGAAGCTTTTTTTGGCCAAAAAGGAAATAGTCGTGCCGGATCTCAAATTTGAGTAGTCATCGTTTTTTATGCGAAAATGGCTGAAATACTTGCACAACAAATTTATCTATCAATTTCAACACATTTAACGCCTGGTTTAAGAAAAAAACATGGAAAAATAACATATTTTCTGAAGCGGCTCCATTTTTTTTTGGTAAAATTCTTCCACCAGCCACCGCCAGATGAACTAGTGAAAAGCGAAATTACACTAGCGAGTACGGACAATGTTCTCCGGTATTTACACTAGCGTGTACGGGCAATGTCACCCGGCCTTAAAGTTTTAAAGTTTAACTTTCTTCTTCTTCTTCTTTTTTGGCACAACAACCGCTGTCGGTCAAGGCCTGCCTGTACCACCCACTAGTGAAGTGAGCTTGGCTTTCAGTGACTTATTGGTACCATAGCACGATAGTCAGCCCTACGCATGGGGACACGGTCTATTCGGGACTTGAACCCATGACGGGCATGTTGTTACGTCGTACGAGTTGACGACTGTACCACCAGACCGGCCCTTAACTTTAACTTTAAGTTTGTAAAATATTTCACTTTGGGCAAAATAGTCGTTCCAGCTGGGGGCAAAATGTTACACGAGCAACATGATGAGGCTGTGGTATAAGCTAGGGTTGCTACAATATACTAGCTTTACATGCATACAATTGTGCTGTGTGTATACTATATCGACAAAAAAAATTATTGACAACGCGTGAATTATTGAAAAATTCAGACATTTTACTAAATTATTCGACAAAACACTTAAATACTAAACTTAAATCTCTAGTCTTACAATTCTACCGTGATGCAAGAGCTTAAACCAAAGCCTAAAGCATTTTGCCCCATAGAAAGACCATTTTACGCCGCACAATACATTTTCACGACTTTTGATGTTGATTTTTAAGATTCATTTTAAACGCATATGTTTGTTATTATTGTGTAATCTTCCGATTGGTTTTCATGAATAAGACGTTGATGTATCGATTGCCGTCAAAATATTAGTGTAAAGTGGTTTACCTAATAAGATACAGACCAAAATCCTTAACATGTCCATTTTGCACCACTTTTCCTTACCCGTATAATCGGCGCCTAACATTGAACAGTTCTTTAAACTACACTGCGTTTCATGATTATGGCTTCACCTAGTTTTTTATGATTTAAGGGAGTTAAAAATTATCGGATAATTTTGAAAAAAAATCATACGTTTTCCAATGCGTTTGAAAATGATAGCCTCATTTCGGTATTTCATTGAAAACTAAGGGAAATAACATATTGTTATGGGCCAACCTGATGATCCCGTAGATCGCCACCGAGGACACTCATCGGGCGTAGATCGAAGTGTGTGTGCGATCTATCGGGAGGTCAGCGAAGGCGCGCTCGGCACGATGCGTGAGTGCCGATAGGAGAGGAGAAGGATATGGCGCGCGCTTGAGCAAGGTCGTGGAGCAAAGTGTTTACAAATCGTTTATAGGTAAATTATAATAAACTAGGACATTCCGATTACCTCGTTTCAAAGGAAGTAACGCGCTAACGTTTCTTTAGCGTTCTTCGAAAGAAAACTAAAATATAACACATATATTGATAAGTTTATTTAAATCTAGTGATCAGTTGATCCAAGTAGTTTTGGCATACTATCGGTAAGATTTAGCAAAGACTGAATAGATAACGTTCGCCAGGCATTTCTATTCGTTCTCGATAGTATTTAGATGAGAAGAAACGGCTGGCCAAGTCATAGTATTTATTTGCACTCTTTCCAGGATATCCTTTGTTTTCTTGCTAACATGTACTGAAGCGTTATCTCGTTGGAATATCAACTGGTAGTTGTTTTACATGTTCAGGTGAGGTTTCAAATGATTGTCTATGATATGGATGTACTAATCACTGTCCATTCGTGTTGGAATAATCGCCAAATCATACTTCCCATAGCTGCTAAATGCACCCCATATCATTAAAGCCGGGTTACATTGTCCGTACTCGCTAGTGTAATGAAAACTTAATGTAAGACATAAGTATTCTACTTTTTGTTGCCGCTACTGTAGGTCAATTGAAACTGTAGGCGCTAATTGATCAATAAACAAATAAAAAAAAACCACTGGGCTCTAGAATTCTTTGACGGACCTTGACTGAGACGGATATAGATCCGAATGGGGTTAGGATCTTTTCCAGGATTGGTATGAGATCGAAATCATTTACAAAATAGATAACCAATCTAGATCACAAATTCTAGGACCAATATAAGTTCGGAATAAGTTCTAAGACTGGTATGGGTTCAGTGATAGTTCTGGTATAGGTATGGAACCAGTATGGGATAAGGTCCACGGCAGGTATGGGACGGCCTATGTAAGATATTGACCAACTCTAAGACCTGGAATCAGTGACAGATTTGGTGCGGGTTATTTAAAAGTGGCAGGAAGAACATGGGGTTGACAACAGTACTAGAATCGGTATGGGGTCTGAACCAATTTCTTTATGTAACCACCTATTACACATGACAATCTTCAGTCTCAGAAAAATCTTCAGCAAACCCATCGAACTCCGGTCAAAATTGTATGGAGTTGGAGTTGATATGATGGGCTCGATGGATAATTTTTTATCACACAATTTTAAACAGTTTTCTTGTTATTATGTTTCGTTATATGTTTTGGTTTTAATAATACAATCGAAAATACGCTACATGTGATTTTTGGCTGCATATTATTCATCAACGACATTCATATCATGAATCAACGACTACGGAAAGCACCAGGAATCATCGAAACGGAACCAACGATACCGACCCTACGCAATGCCCCAGGACTACTCTGAAAATGGGCTCATGGAACGTACGCACTCTAAGCGAAGCCGGAGCCTTGAAAAAACTTGATGATGCCCTAGCCACACTGAGCATGGACCTCGTAGCTTTACAAGAGATTCGGTGGCTAGGGAACGGTGTGCACAACAGGCGTGGTAAGCATTGCTACGACATATATTTCAGCTGCCACGACCGCCACCGCGTGCTCGGAACGGGTTTCGCCGTAGGTCCCCGGTTGAAACCCGCAATCATGGATTTCAAGGCTATAAACGATAGGCTATGCACCCTGCGCATGCGAGGCAAATTCTTTAATATAAGCCTCATAAACGTTCACGCCCCTACCGAAGATAAAGAGGAAGAGGAGAAGGACCTTTTTTACGGCCGCCTCGCTAGAATTGTAGATGCTTGCCCCAGGCATGACCTCATAATCATCCTGGGGGACTTCAACGCAAAAGTCGGTAGGGAGCCAATGTACCGCCAATACACTGGCTGTCACAGTCTGCATGAGCACAGTAATGATAATGGTAGTAGATTGGTCCAGTTCGCCGCAGCGAACAATCTGGTTGTAGGAAGTACCAAATTTGCGCGCAAAAAAATCCACAAGATTACGTGGGCGCACCCGGGTGGAGAATCCTTCAACCAGATCGACCACGTGTTAATAAGCCGCCGACGACAGTCGAGTCTGTTAAATGTCAGAACATATCGAAGAGTCAATATCGATTCCGATCACTACTTGGTTGGCTTAGTGATACGTTGTAGAATCGCCCGCCCCCGCGCCAATGGGGGCGGAGAAAACACGCAGGCTCGGCTCAACACGGACTCTCTAAGGGACATTGCTGTCCAACAGGAATTCAAAACCGCTTTAGAAGAGTCTCTACTACCAGAAGACAGATACGAAACTACGAGCGAGAGGTGGAACGCTCTAAAAACAAAAATAATAAACTGTGCAAGAAATATACTCCCACCACGTCGTGGCAACACCAAATCTGGCTGGTTCGACGATGAATGCAGACAAGTGACCGAACGTAAGAATACTGCATACCGAGCAATGCAGCAACGGCATAGAACGCGGGCATGCGCAGAGGAATATTCACGGCTTAGACGCGAAGAGAAACGAGTTCACCGCTCCAAGAAGCATGCTTTGGAAGAGCAAAACATGCGGGAACTCGAGCAAACCAGAGAGGCGTACGGACCGACACGAAAGTTTTACCAAGCGATAGCAGGTCACCGAAACAACGTTGTACCTAAGGTAACCTGCTGTCGCAACAAGGATGGAGATCTGGTCAGTAACCAGCCAGAGGTCCTCTCGCGGTGGGCTCAGTACTTTGATGAATTACTCAATGACCAGTTTAGCGAACAGCTAGAAGCGCCACTAGCAGATAATGTCATGCTACTGCCACCTAGCATAGATGAAACACGAAAGGCTATCCGTCGGCTGAAAAATAACAAGGCACCCGGAACCGACGGAATTGCAGCCGAACTGGTCAAGAATGGAGGTGCACGACTAGAAAACGAGATTCATCAAATTGTTACTGAGGTGTGGGATAGCGAATCGATGCCTTGTGATTGGAATCTCGGCATCATCTACCCCATATACAAGAAGGGAGATAGGTTGGACTGCAACAACTACAGGGGTATTACGGTGTTGAATACCGCCTATAAAATATTCTCCCTGATCCTTCAGGATCGCCTTGTCCCGCACGTCGAAGAGATAGTAGGAAACTATCAAAGAGGATTCCGAAACGGAAAATCAACCACTGATCAGATCTTCACCATGCGGCAGATCTTGGAGAAGATGGCTGAATACAAAAACGACACATACCATCTCTTCATAGACTTCAAAGCCGCATACGATAGCATAGCCAGGGTAAAACTGTACGACGCTATGAGCTCTTTTGGAATCCCGGCCAAACTGATAAGGCTAGTTAGAATGACTATGACCAACGTCACATGCCAGGTTAGGGTGGATGGAAAACTCTCAGGACCTTTTGCTACCACCAAGGGTCTGCGCCAGGGGGACGGGCTTGCCTGTCTCCTATTCAACTTGGCGCTAGAGAGAGCCATCCGTGACTCGAGGGTGGAGACTACGGGAACCATCTTCTATAAGTCAACCCAGATCCTGGCATACGCTGATGATATAGACATCATTGGTCTGCGGCTCTCCTATGTAGCAGAAGCCTACCAAGGGATCGAGCAGGCGGCAGAGAACCTCGGATTGCAGATAAACGAGGCAAAGACCAAACTGATGGTGGCAACATCAGCGGGCCCGCCAACAAATAATCAGAATCTACGTAGGCGTGACGTGCAGATAGGTGAACGCACTTTTGAAGTCGTCCCACAATTCACCTATCTGGGATCAAAGGTCAGCAACGACAATAGCATGGAAGCTGAGTTGCGCGCAAGGATGCTGGCTGCCAACCGGTCATTCTACAGCCTGAAAAAGCAGTTCACCTCAAAGAACCTGTCGCGACGGACGAAGCTGGGACTATATAGTACCTATATAGTACCAGTACTCACATACGCTTCTGAGACATGGACACTGTCCAAATCTGACGAATCCCTCTTAGCCGCGTTCGAGAGGAAGATGCTCAGAAGGATACTTGGCCCCGTATGTGTGGAAGGACAATGGAGGAGCCGCTATAATGACGAGCTATACGAGATGTACGGCGACCTCACTGTCGTACAGCGTATAAAGCTCGCCAGGCTCCGGTGGGCTGGCCATGTTATACGCATGGAAACGGACGACCCAGCCCGTAAAGTCTTTTTAGGCCGTCCACAAGGACAGAGGAGGCGTGGTAGGCCCAAATTGAGGTGGCAAGATGGCGTGGAGGCGTCCGCCATTAAGGCCGGGATAACGGACTGGCAGACGAAGGCGCGAGACCGTGAGCGGTTTCGGACACTCCTGAGGCAGGCCAAGACCGCAAAGCGGTTGTAGCGCCGGATAAGTAAGTAAGTATTATTCATCAAATGAATTGTTTTTTTCCCATAAATACTGTATATTTGTCTATTTATGATAAAGATTTAAATAAAAAAATTAAGATTTAAGATCAGTAATCTTTAGCTATCCTTAAATGCGATGAAGACGAAATACCTGTTTCAGCCCGTAATATGGCCCAACTGGGAAGCAGTGTATTTATTGACGCCGACAACTTCGAGGGGATAGACGAGTTATCCTATCTGGAGACTGTCGCTACTTTATACAACGACATCAGTAGGGAAATGTGAAGGGGAATCGAGAAAACTGCGGACTTCACCATCTGCTGAGATTCAGAAGACTTCGTGTTGTGGACAGACAGCAGATTATCCTAAGGGCTCATTGTTAACAGCAGGGCTGTCATCCTGTTACGTCCTCAGTGGCGCGCTAGAGACAAGTCATGCTCTCCCCGCATTGCGTGTGTGTGTTTTATTGATATTATGTCTGTGTTTCATGTAACAACTTTACCAACGAATAGTTAAATACACATTTTCTGTTTGAGTCGTATAAGCTTGTGTATTGTTTCATTTATATGGACACAACACTTCGAGACCATTAATATCCTTTGAAAGCTTATTATTTAAGCTTTCTTGCTAAAATTATTCTACGACAATACGAGCTGCCTTTCGAAAGTTATTCAGATTTTTTGCTGTGGCGAACGAAGACATGCTTGCAGGCATGTTTTGAAGACATATCTTGATTTTTAATAGTTCCTCTTGAGTTTTTGCGATAAAACTGTTGGAGTAGAGCATTTGCATCATGTTCGTCCAGAAAATTTGGATGAAACGCAGCTGGGGTATGTTGGATCAAATTTTTGTAAATTTGTTTAATGCAAACGTGAAAATCATCAAAACAAAATTAAAAATAGGTAATTCCTATTATTCAAACTAATTGTAATAGTAGTACGGTAGGTAGTTAGATCTCTGTTGCTGTTGAAAGCGCATGCTGGTCACAACATTATTTTTGAATAAAAAATGGATTGCTATGGAGGTAACTTTGAACAAGCAAAATGATCGTTTTTATGGGGTCGGTTTATATAAGGTTAAAAGATTTTCTGTATATTCGTAAACCGTATTTGTATACACTTAACGGTTTCACGATAAACAAGCAGTTGAAAGATGATGTAATGTTACTACTTAAAGGTATTGTATACAACTTTCATGCTAAAATTTGTTCAACATTTTTTAAACGAATAGTTTCTTGCCATCTTTAAAAATCAGGCAAATACTTTTTCGCAGGCCAGATTTAATGTTGCGGCGGGCCATATTTGCGGACCAGTCTTTGCTGACCGCTGTTTTATGTCAATCCTTGATCTCCATAGGGGAAGGTAGGTAAAGATGAACACGTTAAGGGAAATGGTAAAAATCTAGGGATATATAAGTGCAACGACCATGAAATTGTGCATACATTATCTTACACTCATGTTTTATCAGAAAATGTTTTAAAATTTTTATATTTTCATCGATTTTTGCGTTTTTTTCATGAATGAAAAACATGATTTTTTTCGTCCAGTTTTGAAATGTTCGGGTAAGACGGCCACCTGATATGGGAAAGATGGACACCATGAAAGATAGGATAGACACCTATAAAAAACGTTGGAAATTGAAGAGGTTTATAGTATTTTTACATATCCTATTGCTTTCCACATCATGGCACGTACATAAACCAATTCTAGGCCGATTGCAACGACGGTTCATTCAGCCATGAATTTAGGAATTGTAAGCGGCGCGAATACATCGTAGAATGCAGCATCTAAAGCATTATTGAAATATCGCGTAGTAACAGCTGACGTTGCTCCAGCTTACAGAACAACACTCTAGAACTTCCTTTTAGGAAATACTGCACAAAAAGTCCACGACCCCAGTATTGTAAAGAGATTTGTTAATAGTTTAATATTTCTGATGTCATATCAGTGTTTCCTCTTTTTGTTGATAAAAGTTGTCCAACTCTTGGCAAGATTTTGGGGTTCGCGAAGTGCGTCATCAGCGCCGAGCGAGTAATAGCATAATAAATGGCGACTATTTTGACCGGTGTTCTCGCTTATTTAAAGTGTTCGTCTTTCCCGCATTAGTGTTTAGGGGGGTCGATTTAGTTCGGATTAATCTTGTCCCTATTTTTATGTCGCGAACGCGTTGGGTTTCGTGAGTAGGTAATAATGAACTTTATTTTACACTATAATATGAACGGTTGCGCACGTTCGTTCGAGAGGGTTTCACGTTGAGGAATTTTCGAGCGCGGAGCGAAGGAAGAGGTCTGTTCGCTTTCGAGGTTGGGTCGCAAGAGAGAGAATGTGCTCGCTGACAGCAGGAAGTGTAGCGCTGGACACGCGGCGCACGTCACTTTGACACATTCGTGTGCCTGGTGAGTGCGCTCCATGGAGATCCGTGTCTTTGTCCCTGGATGTCACGATCGCTCACGATTCTCACGCCAGATGGCGGTCTGGTCGCTACAAGTGTCATGATATTTAAAACACCAGAAAACAATATTTTGTATTGCTTTCTATCTCATTCTTTCGCCAGCTTTTTCATTAATTATCACGACAACTCATTCATGAAATAAAACTTCCAAAAATATAAACAATACAAGTTGTAGAGCTTAAGATCCGCAGTAGTCAAATTAGATCCACATAGGGTGCGCACGATTAAAAATTTATTTTGTTCGTGGATTTAAACCATGTTGCATATATTATGCCAAAAATGTTCTTAAATGTGTCGTTTAACTTTAAGTAAGGATGCATTGTTGATTTTTTTCGAAAATTACCTTTTTCATGCATTTATGAGAAATGTCCATCTTACCTGCAGTGTCCGCCTTTACCTACCTTCCCCCAGGAATAATTTATGAAATCAATTTTCATCCGGCTAGCAAATAAAAAAAACGGGACAAATTAAGAATGTTCGTATATATTATGGGACATTAACTTTTGATAGGAAATGGGACTGTTTGTCTAACTAAATGAGTCAAATAAAAAAAATCCCTGTTATATGATATTTATACGTCACCCAACTGGTTAGATCAGCCTGCAAGAAATATAAACGCTTTATTTTTTTTGTTTTAAAGGTTATTGATGAAGTTTAAACAACTTTTTTAATTTTTGGGTGAATTACTTCAATATACTTTCCTGCATTCGAATTAAGTTGACTGCCCCTGTATGAAGTGCGCATATCTGTATCGGCAGAAATATTTCATAACAACGTTCATGAAATATTTCAATTGAAATGTGAAGAATTGTGAAACAAATGAATCACTGCGCTTATTAAAACTATAACAAAAACGACTGTTTCATTGTTGTTTTATAGTTTCTTTCCAACAAGAAGTAATTGGGTAAGAAGAAACGATACACAGATTACAATAAATTACAGCAGCTTTATTTCGATGTACCTGTTTCATTTGGGCGTGCATTGCTGTAAAAGCGCACTCGTCCTATGCTAGTACAATCTTATTGGTCGTATGTGATTAAAAGATAGTAGCTCACAAAAGCTCGATTGCTCAATGGTTCACCATCATTTGCTTTGCGAAAACAATGGTACAAAATGTCAGTACAAACTCACGTGAAAGCTCATTTTCGCAAAGCGCTTGAAAGCTCAGTAGTTAGAACAGCATAAAATCGATTCTAGCTACACTCGCTCGTATGAACGACAGTGAACCGGAGAGAAATCCGGAGGCAAAAAATTTCTTGTCGGTTTTGTTTATCATCGAAATCAATCTTCATGCAAAATCCCCAAGCAAACGGTGAATTTTACGGAAGAAGGAATTATTTACACTTTCGTGCTGCATCCGACGCTCACTTAAAGCTAGACGTTAAATACTAGTTTTCCTAGCGTAGTTTGTATATCGTAGTTGGCGATCGAGACACCAAACTGCGCTCGATCGACGGCAGCTAGCTGTGGAGTGCTTTATGCCGCTCGCTCAGGGACATTTCTTGCTGACTAGAACTGGTTGTCGCAGCAGTGCAGTGAGTGAGCGGTATAGGTTTGTCCGAAAGAACCTGCACCAAGCGCAATCCACACTGGCACCAGTTCACGTTGAGTACGTTCAGTTGCGTTTCGGGAAAGAAAGGACAGCTGAAAGGGTTGTGCTGAAACACGATGAAGAACTATGGCAGATGGGGCTCGTTTGCTCCTTGGAGACGAATAGCTATCGTCTCTAGAACAAACTTCGGCGACGGTTACCGATGTTAATCCACTCGACCGGAAGTTCCGAGCGTTCTTGCATCGGTGTCGATTGGCACTCTGGGATCTTCTGGACACGCTCACAGCGGCGACTGACTCGCCAGTAGACGTAACCCTTCGGGCAGCGGAACATGTTCGGCTGCAGACCTGATCGTCCTTGTGTACAGCGCAAGAAGGTGGAGCTGCATTTTTGATCGTCGATCGCGAAGTGACCATCAGTCGGGCAAAGCGGTTCCATCGAGCCAAGCTGCATCTGTAAGGGGAGATAATGTCATCAGCAAAGGAGACGGAGTTGTTGTTTGAAGTATTAAGAAACTTACAACCGGCAGCTGCCGTGTACTACGTAGTTGCGATCGTAATTTAGCTGCCGTGCAGCGGTCATCGCCCTCAGCAGGTGCTGTGCACTGTGTTCGGTCCTCCTGGTAGACGGTGTCGTTGGGACAGCTAAACACGACGATGCTGTAATCGTAGCTGTTGGGTTTCTCCGTACACTGATAGAATAGATTGCAGTTCTTGGGATGACGCTTGAAGCCGGTCGGACATACGAACCGATCCTGATCTTCGTCAACTGGTGGGCATGAGCTCATGCAACCAGCTGGACACTCCTGAGAGGCCGGTTCCGTGCTTGATTCCATACCTTCGGTTGTTTGCTCCTGACCGGCAGCTTCGGTGGTCATCTCGGACTGACCCATTGTGGTCATCTCCTGCTCTCCACTAGAAGACGTTGTTGTTTCCTGTGGAGAGGCTGTAGTTGTCTCCTGTTGGTTACTGCCAGTGGTAGATTCCTGGGCAGCCATAGTCGTTGTTTCCTGTGCCGCCATGGTCGTTGTTTCCTGTGCGGCCATGGTTGTTGTTTCCTGTGCAGCCATCGTCGTTGTCTCCTGAGCTGCCATCGTGGTCGATTCCTGAGCACCCATCGTCGTTGTCTCCTGTGCCGCCGTCGTGGTGGATTCCTGGGCAGCCATCGTTGTCGTTTCTTGGGCGGCCATTGTTGTCGTTTCTTGAGATCCTTCAGTCGTAGCAGCCGCTTGGGTAGTTTCCTGACCAGCCATGGTGGTCGTTTCTTGAGCCGCCGTATCCGTGGTCGTCATCATTTGCTGCTGTGTCGTGGTTTCTTCCTTCGGGGCAGCTGTTGTTTCGGTGCTCATGGAATCGGTAGTCGTCTCCTGCTGCCCACTGGCGGCAGTAGTCGCTTCCGTTTGCTGTGCAGTCGTTGTCATTTGTGCGCCCTCAGTCGTAGAACCTGGTTCTTCTGTAACAGAGGTGGTGGATTCAGCGTTCGATTCAGTAGTTTCCGGTGGGGCAGATTTGGAGCAATTGCGGGGTGGTTGGACGCTGTCCTCATGATTGCAGGTATTTACAGCGGGATCCCATATGGTACCCTCGGGGCAGTCGAAGTGAAAGACGGAAAAGTTTTCACCCATACCGTCCCAGTCAACGCAACGGTAGAACTTGGTACAGTCGTCCGGATTCGGAAAGAAGCCAGCCTCCGTGCAGTTCACTGGCGTCGAGGAGGAGGAAGAAGCTTTCATGCGCTCAGTGGTGGTGGGTTCGGACGAGGATTGCATGCTTTGGGTAGTTGCGGATGATGATGATGATGACGATGATGTTGTTGATGGTTGTGCGGAGGAGGTGGTAGTGGAGGTTGTGCTTTGTGTAGTGGTGGATGGGGGTTGTGTTTGGGTAGTGGTAGTAGAAGCAGTTGTGGAGGGAGCTTGTGTGGTAGTAGTGGTAGTAGTAGATGTTGTGGAAGGTGCTTTAGTGGTAGTTGAAGTAGTAGTAGTGGTAGTTGAAGTAGTAGTAGTGGTAGTAGAAGCAGTAGTAGATGTAGTTGTTGTAGATGATGTTGATGATGATTGTGTTTGGTTAGTGTTATTGCTAGTGTTACCTGTCTGTCCGCCGCACATTTCAACAACATTCTCATGATTGCACGTTTGAAGCGCTTGATCCCATGCGGTACCTTCGCCGCAAGTGAAATCATACTTATTGAATCCACCCTTGCCGTTGTCTACACATCGGTAGAACTTGCGGCAATCGTCCGGACTTCCCATGAAACCCTCCTCAGTACATTCACCCGACGAAGAACCCATTGTAGTTGTCTGTTGAGAGCTTTCTGTGGTCATTTCACTACCAGCTGCGGTCGTCTCACTACCAGTTGTGGTCGTTGCACCCCCAGCTGTGGTCATTTCCTGCCCCTGTACGGTCGTCATTTCGGATGCCATTTCATTGGAGGTGGTCATCTCCTGTCCTGTAGCGCCAGTAGTAGTCGTTTCTTGGGCCGACGACGAGGCACTTGTAGTTGAATCGCTAGGAGCCGTTGTCGTTTCCTGGTTTGCTTGGTCCGTTGTAGTAGTTTGCTGATTCGCAGAGGTAGTGGTAGCTTCCTGTGCTGCTGTGGTTGTCGTCTCTTGTTTGGCGGTGGTACTCTCCTGAGCGGGGGTTGTACCATCGGTGGCTACATCGGTTGTTGCGGTGGTACCTTCACTTGCTCCCGTCGTCATGTCCGTGCCGCTCGGCTCTGGTTCAGGCTCTGGTGGACGATCGGCGCCGCAGTTGGGAATCTCGTACTCGTAGTTACAGGCCTGCTTGCTTTCGTCCCAGCCAGTGCCTTCTGAGCACGTAAACTCGTACTTCGTGTATCCTCCCTTGCCGTTATCGACACAGCGATAGAACATCTTGCAGTTGGTGGGATGGGGTTTGAATCCTTCGGAATCGCATCCTTCAGATGAAGGCATTGTCGAAGTTTCGGTAGCTCCTTCAGGAGTTGTCGACGAATCTCCCGCCACCGTAGTGGATGTCTGACTCTGCGATTCAGTTGTCTGCTCCTGGGCGTTAGAAGTTGCCTCTTCCTTGGAAGCTTCAGTGGTTTGATTTTGAGTTTCGGTAGTTTGTTCTTGAGCGCTTGAAGAAGTTTCTGGCTTTGCTGCTTCAGTAGTTGATTGCGCCGTTTCTGGTTGGGCTGTTGTGCTAGTGCTGCTGGTCGTTTCCTGACTAGCAGCATCCGTGGCACCAGTGGTTAGAGACTCTGGTTCCAAGCTGCTCATTGTCTGCTCCGTCGTGCTTGGCATGGATTCGGTAGACGATTGTGCCGGGGGCAAATATGTGTTGCCGGGGCCTGACGAACTTCCCGGATACTGGGAGGATGCAGTTTCACCTCCTGTGCCACACTTGGAATTTTGAACCGACGTTGGATGGTTACAGGCAAGAATGTCATTGTCCCAAACTGTTCCGGGCCCACAAGTGAACTCGTACCGATCGTATCCACCGTTACCATTGTCGACGCATCGATAGAATTTCTTGCAGTTTGAGGGATGTTCCATGAACCCTTCCTGTTCACATACACCATTACTTCCAGCGGGTACTGCGGGTGATTGTGTGGTGGTCGTAGTTTGCTGCTGACATGGGGGAACTGTTGTGGACTGTTGTCCAGGAGCAGTGGAATCTTCGGTTCCGTTCGAGCTGTTTGACTCATTTGGTCCTTCAGGTCCATTCGGCCCATTAGGTCCGTTAGGTCCGTTAGATCCTTCTGGTCCGTTAGATCCTTCTGGACCATTAGGTCCGTTTGGTCCTTCAGGTCCACCAGGGCCATTTGGTCCATCCGGTCCGTTAGGTCCGCTAGGTCCGTTTGGTCCTTCTGGTCCGTTAGGTCCGTTTGGTCCTTCAGATCCACCGGGTCCGTTTGGTCCATCCGGTCCGTTAGGTCCATTAGGTCCATTAGAAGACTCATTGGGTCCGTCAGGTCCATTTGGTCCATTGGGTCCATTGTTTGGTCCATCAGGCCCACTTGGTCCGTTGTTTGATCCGTTTGATCCATTCGGTCCATTACTTGATCCATCAGGTCCATTAGACCCATTGCTTGATCCGTCAGGTCCATCAGTACCATTTGGACCACTAGGTCCATTTGGTCCGCTACCGTTACCTTCTGGTCCGTTGGGTCCACTACCGGTTTCATCAGGGCCATGCTGACCATTTGAAGACCCTTGTCCATTTGGTTTACCACATCGTCCATCCTGTACCGCCCAATCGTGGTTACAGCTACCGGCATTATCGTCCCACACCGTACCATCGCCGCAGCGGAATTCGTATCGCGTAAACTGTCCATTGCCATTCGAAACACAGCGATAGAACTTCTTACAATCATTTGGATCACCCATAAATCCATCCTCCGTACAGGCCGGGGCCATTCCCGATCCAGCTGGTTGACTAGTGCTGGAGCCGGAGCTGCCGCTACTTCCGGTAGTGGCCGCCGAGGTTGGTCGCTGTGTCGTACTTGATGGTTGTGCTGAAGGAGAAAGAGTGGTAGACTGAGTACTTTGCATAACAATCGTTGTGAGCATGGTGGTTGTTTGTGTGTTTGGAGTTGGTGTTGTGTTTGTGGTTGATGTTGGTGCGGTTGTTGTTTCTGTAGACGCAGATGGCGGCGCTGATTGTGTAGTGTGTACTGTTTGTGTAGTTGTTGCATGTGAAACGGTTTGTTCCGAGCTAGAAATAGAAGCCGAGGACTCCGTTGTCTGTGGTGTTGTGGGTTCGAGTGTAGTGGTGTGCTGTTGTGTAGTAGTGCTTGCTTCCGTAGAGGCTGGTTGTGTTGTGTTGGATTCCTCTGCCACAGGTGCCAGAGTAGTTGTTTCTTGTGTTGGTGTGTTAGGGGTGGTTGATTTTTCCGGCATCGTGGACTGTTCGGTGACTGTAGGTTCTTGTGTACTCGGCTCAATAGACGTTGTTACCTGCTGCTCAGTGCTTGAATGTGCCTGTGTGCTAGATGATTGAGTAGTGAATTGTTGTGTAGTGGTTTCTTGTGTAGTGTGTTCACTGTGCGGTGTAGTTTCGGGTGAAAGTGTGCTGGGTAGTGTTGTCGACTCATCGACGGTGGTTGTGGTTTGAACGGGTGCAGATGTTGAGGGCGTAGGTTCACTCTCAGTAGTAGGTGTTTGTTGAGGTGTGGTAGATTGTGTGGGTAAGGGTGATGCGGTAGTTTCAACCGAGGAAGGTTGTGTACTAGTTTCTGTAGATGTGTTTATGGGAGATTGTGTGACGGATGGTTGCGATACTTGTGTTTGTGTGGTGTGTGAGGAGATGGTAGGTTCACCGGTGGTAGGTGGCTGTGTGTTTTGTGCTTCCGTAGAAGTAGTTGGTAGTGTAGTAGAGCTTGCAGTAGCTGTTGTCACAGTTTCCTCCTTATTCGAACTCTGTGTTGTGGAAGGTTCCGCAGCGATGCTACTAGGTGTGAGTGTTGTTTGTGTAGTAGTGGTAAGTGTACTAATTGTAACGGTGCTTTGGCTAGTAGTGGACAATTCAGTGATTGGTAAAGCACTCGGGGAAGCCATTTCACTAGCAGGAGATTGTGTTGAGGATACAGCCGTAGTAGACGATTGAGTACTGGAGGAAGAGAGCGTTGTTGGTTCAGGTGAAGGCGTTTGTACGCTAGAGCTAGTAGTAGCAACAGTAGTAGTAGACGTTGTTGTTGTTGGCATTGTTGTTGGTGTGGTTGTTGTTTGTTCGACAGTCGTCGATGCTGTGGATGGAATTTCTGGAGCCATGGTTGTTGTTGTCGTAGCGGAAGTTGTTTGTGGAGCAACAGTGGAAGTAGTAGTAGGGCTTTGATTGTCAATATTTTGATTCCCTGAAGATGGTTGGTTGCCTCCTGCATTCTGTTGATTATTTTCATGGCCTTGGCTGGAACCAATGGATCCTGACTGACTGTTCTGATTGTTTTCATTATTGTTGGAGCTTTGATTTGAATTGTTATTGTTCGATTGATTATGTTGGCCATTGTTACTGGACCCTTGGTTTTCATTATTGCTGCCAGACCCTTGATTTTGATTAGTATTACCCTGCTGTTGGTTCGATTGATTTTGATTACTGTTGGAGCTCTGGTTATTGCTGTTATTCTGATTATTGTTGCTAGATCCTTGGCCCTGGCTATTCGACTGTTGACTTTCACCTTGATTATTGTTGCTCGATTGATTGCTACTGCTGCTGCTGCTATTACTCTGACCTTGATTCTGATTGTTTGTTTGCTGATTTTGACCTTGGTTCTGATTGTTCCATTGGTTAGTACTACTTGAACCTTGATTCTGATTAGACGATTGCTGACTTTCACCTTGATTATTGTTACTTGATTGGTTGCTGCTGCTGCTACTACTTTGACCTTGATTCTGATTGTTTGTTTGCTGATTTTGACCTTGGTTCTGATTGCTCCATTGGTTAGTACTACTTGAACCTTGATTCTGATTAGACGATTGCTGACTTTGGCCTTGATTATTGTTACTTGATTGGTTGCTGCTACTACTCTGACCTTGATTCTGATTGTTTGTTTGCTGATTTTGACCTTGGTTCTGATTGCTCCATTGGTTAGTACTACTTGAACCTTGATTCTGATTAGACGATTGCTGACTTTGGCCTTGATTATTGTTACTTGATTGGTTGCTGCTACTACTCTGACCTTGATTCTGATTGTTTGTTTGCTGATTTTGACCTTGGTTCTGATTGCTCCATTGGTTAGTACTACTTGAACCTTGATTCTGATTAGACGATTGCTGACTTTGGCCTTGATTATTGTTATTGGATTGGTTGCTACTATTTTGTCCTTGATTTTGATTGCTCGTTTGCTGACTTTGACCTTGATTCTGATTATTCGATTGATTGTTATTGTTTTGACCCTGATTTTGATTGCTCCACTGGTTGTTTTGGCCTTGGCCCTGATTGTTAAACTGATTATTACTGGTTGAATTGTGAGTTTGCATACTCGTTTGCTGACTTTCGCTGTGACTTTGGTTATTCCACTGAGTATTACTGTTAGATTGCTGATTCTGATTGTTCCACTGATTATTTTGACCCTGGTTATTACTGTTCCACTGGTTATTGTTATTTTGTCCTTGGTTTTGACTGCTTTGACCCTGATTTTGGTTGTTCCATTGGTTATTACTGTTTTGACCTTGGTTCTGATTGTTCCACTGATTATTTTGACCCTGATTCTGATTATTCCACTGGTTGTTATTATTTTGACCTTGATTCTGATTACTCCACTGGCTACTCTGACCCTGGTTGTTGTTATTCCATTGGTTGTTACTATTTTGACCTTGGTTCTGATTGTTCCATTGATTATTTTGTCCTTGATTTTCGTTACTCCATTGGTTGTTACTGTTTTGGCCCTGATTTTGATTGCTCCACTGGTTGTTTTGGCCTTGGTTTTGATTGTTCCATTGATTATTACTGTTTTGACCTTGGTTCTGATTGTTCCATTGATTGTTTTGGCCTTGGTTGTTGTTATTCCATTGGTTATTACTACTCTGACCTTGATTCTGATTGCTCCATTGATTATTCTGACCTTGGCTCTGACCATTCCATTGGTTGTTACTACTCTGACCTTGATTGTTGTTGTTCCATTGCTGATTCTGACCTTGATTCTGATTGTTCCATTGATTGCTTCCTTCTGATCCTTGATTTTGATTTTGCCACTGGCCGTTAGACCCCTGATTTTGATTACTCCACTGATTGTTATTGTTTTGACCCTGGTTCTGATTGTTCCACTGGTTATTTTGACCTTGGTTTTGGTTATTCCATTGATTGTTGCTGTTTTGTCCTTGATTATTGTTGTTCCACTGACTATTTTGTCCTTGATTCTGATTATTCCACTGATTACTACCGGATGAACCTTGATTTTGGTTTTGCCACTGGTTGTTCCATTGATTATTACCACTCGAACCTTGGTTCTGGTTACTCCACTGTCCACCTGATCCTTGATTATTCCATTGATTACTGCCTCCAGAACTGCTGGAACTGGAGCTGCTGCTGCTACTACTACTGCTACTACTGCTGCTGCTGGAGCTGCTAGAGCTGCTAGAACTGCTCGAGCTGCTCGAACCCTGACCATTGTTTCCTTGTGTAAAAGTTGTCATGTTATTGTAGTTGCTCATCTGACTTGCTGCTGCCGTTTGGGAGCTAGTCGTGTTAGTTGTGATACCATTCTGCGTCATTGAACTACTGGCCTGGGTCATGTTTCTGTCCATCGAGGCATTCGATTGACTGAACGATTCTTGGTTCACAATGTAGTCGCTTTGCGAAATCTGTGTACAGCGTTCGACGGCACTCGCATGGTTGCAGGAACTGATTCGATCATCCCACACCGTTCCATCGCCGCAACGGAATGGAAGTTTATTAAAACTACCGTCCGCTTGAGCAATGCACCGGTAGAACACCTGACAATCATTCCTGTCACCAACGAAACCGTCCTCTTCGCACGGCACTCCATCGTCTATGATTGGCTTTTTGTCCTCTTTTTCCGAATCCCCAGTGGCTGGCTGTTCCTGTCCCGTTCCGGTGGGTGAATTACCTTCCGGATTTACACTGTTTTCAGCATCACCATTCTGTTCGAGTTCTCCATTACCCATCGCCATCGGTTCCTGCTCGTTCTGCTCCATCGTTTGTGGTTCGGGTTCCGGCGCGGCAGGTTCCGGCTCTGGTACCGCCGGTTCGGGTTCCGGCGCTGGTCCGTCGATTTCGTTACCAGTCTCCCGGCACTCCTCTCGCTCCGAGTCGCGTGGATGTACACACACATTTTCGTTCATCGAAAAAACGGTTCCTGGTCCACAGCGGAACTTGTACGCCGTCAAACTATCACCTTCCTGAACGCAGCGATAGAACACGGCACAGTCGTTGGGATCGACGGCAAAGCCTTCCTCCTGACATTGGAATTTGGCAGCTGTAAGGAATGAAAAATATAAAAAAATGTTAGTTTCAAAATATAACAGCATTGCATTCTTTTGAAAAATCTAAAGCTGACAGTAAATCATTTACCACGTGTTAAATCATCCTTTGCGGTCGCAGTGCAGTCAAGTGAACTACTCTCAGCACCACCACAAATAAACATGTTTAACGGATGAGTGAGAGTCCGTCATAAGTAATCATGAGCAATGCAATACGCAACACCCCATTGCATTAAAAGCTTGTGGCTTTGGGAAAATCATTATCTTCAAGTTGACCAAAGGTTGGACCCAAAAGCTTTGCAAGTTTTCTCAATTAACGCTCAAGAAGTTCAATAAAAAGTAGATGAATGCAGTCGCTCGGTGTCTACGATAGAGTTTTCTAATTGCGTTGGATACCAAGCAGGGATGAGTTAAAATAAAGAAGAAAAAGAAGAAAGAGCAGCAAAAGGATAAGAAAAAAGACTCCGCTTTAAGAAAAGTTTGTCGCGCTCGTGCACGGCTCAAAAGGTCGCGTAAGCTCAGCTCGCTAAGGATAGCTTCGGAGCGGTGCCGTACAAAGCAAAAACACAGCTGATCGCACAATGAGATGGTGTCGATGAAAAGTGTAATTGATTTCCTCGCCCATTGCGCCATCGCTAGCGCTATCGTTTGTTCCAAGAAGTAGGTTTCGCATTTCGCTCGATCGATCTGTGCCCGGGCGCAAAAGTAATGATACGAATCAGGGGGAACTGGTGCGGGAGCGGAGCGCTTGGTGCCCCGGAACCTTTCTGCGGCGAAGCGTGGATTTTATTTTATTCTGTGCCTCTCGTCTGGCTTCAGCTGTAGTCTGTTGATGCTGGATTCTGAAGGGTAAACGTAACGCAAACACCTATCTCAGGTGCTGTCAGCGCGAACAAGATTATCCCTTTATAACAGTCAATAAATCAGCAGTTGAAAAGGGACTCTCCTCCTCGGTTTGCAGGGCTTGAGTAGGTCTTCGTTTCGTTTTGCTTGTTTCTTCCTTCATTTTCCGCCCCGTTCGTTCAGCATCGAAACCATCGTGGTGGAAAAACGCAGAGCTCCTATACATTTCTTCCAGCCTGTTGCCGCGATGGAGCATTTTACTAGGCGCCACAAGCCGGGCCCACTCCCCCTGAACCAAGTCTAGCCATCGTTTATTTATGCGTTCGAAACACGATAAACCTAATTGGATGTCATCTTTGGATTTTCCATCACTGCGATAGCCGGGCTGATGTAGGCAATTCTAAACGGTTTCTCGAAACGGAGCAGCATCACTGCGGGGTTTTGATATTTGATACACTTCGCTCATGAAGAGCTTGCCCAGTGATTTCGGACAGTTTTTTTTCCAGTAAAATCATCCACTGCTTGCTTGTTGAACGGAAACTACGCCTGACGAGTCACACTTACTGAGACACCTTGCAGAGTGGTAAGAAAAATTCACCGATTCTCAACACCAGCCCACCAGCAGGCAGGCGGCTATAGGGTAGAGAAGGGATAAAAAAAAAATAATTCAACACTTGAAGCGACGGGACAGGACAACCGGTTCCGGTGGACAGTACTGACGGTGGTGCAGATTAGCGATTGATTAAAGCGTTTCAATCTGCATAAATTTACACCTCATTATGTGCAGCGAGCGCGACAGAGCAGGATAGCAGCCCGGTAGCAGTAGAAGTTGTAAATCGAGCCTCATTTAGCGCGATAAGGTGTGACAAGGTGTTTAGATAATGACGGGTGTGCGTGGGTGTGCGAAGCGCAGTGTGCCCGACCGTCTGCGAGCTACGGGGGGAGGTAGTTTGATTGAGAGATTAGAATAATTGAACGCGCTTTCGTCTTAAGCCCACGCAAACTGTGTGTTTGTGTGTATGAGAATAATTTTTTTTATGTCGTTCTACTTCACGCTTGTAGGTGATGGTGTGAAGATAGCAAACAATAGGCCACCTTTTTCATCTGACCGCGAAGTTGAATGACGCCGGTCCTTGAGCCTGTTTTGCATTTCAGCATTCTAGGGGTTTGAGGCCCTGACTCAAGTGCCTCCGGTGTGGTAAAACGTTGGTGGTTAACAACAAAAAAGGCGACTTGCAAATACTGAAAGGTGGAATATAAAGCGTCCCACTGAATGGGCTAATTTAATCGAACGCGCACGGAGCGAAAGGCGGCGGAATAGGGAACACATTGAACGCATCGGCAGCTATTTGAATGTTGGGCCCCCTATTTGAAAGTGCGAGTGCATGAAATTGAATTTTCCACATGGTTGTGCGGCACTGGGGAAAGCAATTGTTGCTGAAGGTGGGCGACCGAACCATCGATTAGAAAGAAGAAGAAAAAAAAAACACTGGAAATCCTATTTGCTGCGTACGGCTTCGGGTGAAGCAGAAGGGCGGAAAATATGTCCCACTGGCTGGTTGGTTGTTGTAGCATTAGAGGAAATTGCTTTTTTCCCCTTCTGTTGTTGTGTACTCCAACTCTCCCCTCTAAGCGAAGTCGTTCGGTGTGATCATATCGTTTATGTTTGGATTCTGCTCGGTGCGCGAAGGTGGAAAAGTTTTAATTTGTACCCATCGGTGAAAGCACGGCCGCTACTCGGGGAGAGCGATCCGAATCACCTTCTAGACATGGGAAGCGTTGAGCAGGTATTTGGAAAATTCAATTGCCTGCACTTGTTCTGATTCCGGGTGCTCTACACATATCTGGCTTATTTTGTGTGAAAGAAAAGCAACGGTAGGACAAAATTGGCGCATGTAATTTGATTTCCCGTTGTCTTCGTTTTGGCACAGAGTGCGCAAACAGAGTAGAAAAGTGTAAGCAGCGATCTTAGCGTGGAGTTTTTCGGAATTGGAATTTGTGAATGCAATTTGACTTCCTTCCTTACCGCGGCAAACTCGCACGAAAACACATTTCTTACACCACAAACATGACGGAAAAACAAACGACAAACGAGCGGCACCGCTGCACGCTCGACGAAACTGGGCGGAAGCGTATTTATCATTCCGCAAAAGTCGCTTAAAACTAAGGAGCCCCAAAGTTCTGCTCCGACGAAAAGCTCCAGAAGGCTTCACCGAAGTGGGAAAAATAAAAACATTTCATCATTTGTTTACGACAGCAGCAGCAGCAGCAGCAGCAGTAGCAGTGATACTGACTCAACGAGCTGGCGCAAATTGTCGCGAGGAGGATGGCGGATGAAGAGACTCGACGCCAACCGACGCACCGAACGCGTTCCAAAAACAAATAAATAAGAACATGCGCAAAACAATGAGCGATGTAAGAACAAATAAAGATGTTTCATTTCCAGACCCCCCGGGATTCTGGCACATCTGTCAAAAAGTTTGCTCCTTCTACCTCTTCCCATGGGTCGAGAGGTGCATGCTTAAGCGGGGACGAATCATTTCTCACCAGCATTAAATCATAATACTCAACTAAAGCTGCAGCCAGCTTATTGCTGGCTTAGTAAATCCCAGTCGGAAGGCACGACAATCAAACGCCGTGTACCGTGCTTCCGGAGGCGGCGGCACCAAGTTTCGTCCCGCATCCTGCACTCCGCTCCTACCCAATCTCGCAACCACCAGCAGCTGGTTGAATTTCGCACGAACCCCAAAACTTAGCGCCCGGTGCTTGTAATCCGTTCCGGTCGGGAGCATTTCCGCTTATATTTGAAACGATTCTTAGGGTTGCGCGACAAACGACAAGCGCCTTCGTTTATGATCTCCCACGAGCATATATCCTTTAGCCGTTGCAGGCCACGGGGTCGGGAATGGCCGCGATAGATTGCAGCGATATTGCACCGAGCGAAATGAAATAAAAACACGATCGTTGCTGATGTTTGGGAATGGGGTTATGTTCCTTTTTTTAGGGGGCTCCACGGACCGGAATAGCGAGGAACTTTATCATTTAACGAAGCGAACTGCTCTGCGATGTTTCTTTCGTTTCGCAAAGGACAGGGGATTTCATCTGTTGGGAAATTCCGTTTTTTTGGTTGCAGAATTTGAATAAGCTGTAAACTTTCACGGCAATTAATTGGTACGCATTTGGAATTTGAGTGCAAGGACACATTGTTGTCTAGTGTGATTACAGCAAAGTACCCAAAAACCCTGCTAATCCAAAGTATGCGCCCACAAGCAAACGGGACAGTAATGAAGATTATAATTATTAATTTCTTTCGAGCCCCAGCACCGGAGCATTGCCGAGACACGTGACACCGGTTCCCACAACTGAACCTGAAACAGTTCCTCGTGCGATTTTGTATCCCAGCAGTATCAGTGCGGCCGGTAGTTTGTAATAAACCGTTCCACAGACTGGATAGGAATGAGAGTAAGTTATCACTTGCTTCTGCAGCTTCTGACGCTCTCAGTATATTGCTCCACACTGTGCCGACCAACCATCCGCTCAGGCCTGGGGGCAAACGAAAATGGGGGGCACAAACACTCTATTTCGCGGGCGGAAGGGCATCACCCACCAGGCACAAGTATTTCAGCTCCAAACACACACACCACATACAAGAGCCGTGCGTGAACGTGCACTAATAACACGGGGCCATCACGCGCATTAGTCTCCCTTGCGCTCCGGTCCTTAGACTAGGTCTGCCGTTGGCGTTGCGCATCCGAGGGAATAAATTATTAAATCTGATTATTTATAATTGTATGATATTATTTATTAGCCCCGGTATCGTGTGACTCGTTCAGATTTATTCGCACACGGTACCGCCTCCGGCCTCCGTCGATGCAGCCGGTGGCGGTGGCGACCGCTAGTTTCCCTTCTCCGAAGTCGAGATGAGCGGATGTTTGCGTTCTCAGGGTGTGAAAACTGGCGGAAAATTTACAAGCTTCACCGTTGCGCCTACGGTGCGCTTGAGCTAAGGGCGATCGGAAGGTCGGTTGCATCTTACCCAAGCGCGTTGTTTGTTGGACCCGGGATGGGTTGCCAAGCGTGGTCGGTCCAGCGTTTGGAACAGGTTTGGCTCAGCGCTAGGACTATGGTCAGCAAACGCTCGGCATGTCGGACGTCAGCCTTCGATGCGATTATGAGTGCACTTTGACTGCGAATAATTTTCACTCTGCCCTGGTGTCGTCGGGCAAGTTGTGCCGGTACTGGTGCTGGATGTAGCTCCGTTTCCTCCCGTTACAGGAGATTTGGCACACCAGCTCACGCTGCTTAGGCTCGCCTGCCGTGCAACGGTGTTCGTTTCCCACACGCGGGAGTCTCATTCCCAGACACGAGAGACGAGCGCTGGTGTAAATGCATATCGATACATTTACAGCCCCAACCAAAACAGGCCCCGGAGAAACGGTCGGGCCGAGTAGAACACACACACACTGTAGCAGCAACTGTAGCATTTTCCGTTCGGTGGAAAAGCACCGCAAATCATAGCTACGGTCGACTGATGACTGGTGATTTATTTGCTGTTTGTTGGTCGGGGTGAAATGGTATTTTGATCCGCCAATGTGCATAATAAATCAGTGCATTTTGATGCAAAAGGGCAGCAGTCGGCATTGGTAGATCGATTTACGGAAAGCGCCCACAAAATGGCCCCCGCGCTAGATGATTGTTTATTTTGCGATCATTGCGATCGGTGTATGTGTGTATGTGTGCGAGGTCGTGGTGAAGCATTGTTTAATGGTTGATGAAAATCAATATAAGGAGTATTAGTGTACGGGGAAAACGAGCTTTTTCGATTGCATAAACGTGATGGGTTGAGTGCTGATGAGTGCTGAGTGAGTGAGGTTATTTAACGCGCTGTAATGAAGGCTAATGGTGTAGGAACATGTCGATTTATAACCACGATTAATTACTTATGACATATTTAACTAAGCTCGCTTAGTTGAAACAGGAAAAATAGTACCACAAAGAAGCTACGTTTTGTTTTTCTTATTGCTGGGTTATGATGAGAATGGGAGCTTAATTGTTGGCTTGTGATAAAAATTCCAATTCTATGTTCCTGTAAATAGACGTTTCGTTAGATGCTATTTATAGTACTAAGGATGGATTGCAAATCCAAAAAAGAGGATTTAATTCCTATTTTTGCTGCCTGATGTGTCACGAGAGTTTCAAACACGCGAAAGAAAAATCTGCCTTTCGGGCAAGGAATAAGTTTGCCAGCAAAGAGATGTGCCAATATGAGAACCGAAAACTCTTGGATCGGCGTAATAAAACGACAAGAATTTTCGTAACGAAGAGAGGCTGACGGGTAATGAAAAACTTTTTGGCGCAACCCGCTCCTTTCAGATTGAAAAAAGTACCGAAAAATAAAACTTCTCCACTTGCAGCTTTTCCCAGGCACCCCAGGGGCGGGGTGGTGCGGGAAGCAAAAGCCCATAAATATTATCGGTTATAATTCATCGCTGTTGTCATATTTTGTTCACTGTTGTCACTCGGTGCCGTCTTCATCCGGTGGCAATAAAAAAGGATGTGATCCTCGACATGACCGTGTGAAACTTTTTTTTTATTTTTTTTTTATTTTAGTTTGGTCGGGACTCCGTTCCTTTCGACCAAACTTTCCACCGGTCAAAAGCTCTAGCACGAGCTTCACGGCAAAGCGAAGAAAGAAGGTCGTGAAAATATGGACTCCTTAATTGCTTTTATACGCGACAGCTGCCGATGAGCTTCGTACCTGAATCTGCCACCTCGATCTCGACCTCGGCACCACCCCATCGTGATCCACCGGTGGCCATACGAGAAGGTACGAGCCGCGCCTTACCGGCAGCTATTGACATGATAGCTTCAGACATACACACACAAAGCACACGTGAAAAAGGGTTTGGCTGAAGGGCCGTAAAAGTATTCCATACCAAAACTACCTTTCTCTCAGTTCCCCCCCCTTCTCGCGCCATTTGGCACTGACAAACGTCAAACGAAACAATGGAACGAAGCACATTCCTGCTGACACAATCTCGGCACCACTTTAGTGGCTGCTCGACGGTAAAAAGACAGTTTTTGGGGCGGATGTTGTCGGAGTTTTCGGATAGCATTTTTGGCACACTCGGTGTTTTAAAGGGTTTGAGGTGTGGCTGGAAGCATTAACTCCCCTATCCCGCATCCCGCGACCGTGGCAAGGCAGCCAATAATGGAGGATAGTTTACCTCCCGGGGCAATTGCCACAACTATGAGGTGCGTTACAACTGATGCCGTTACACCTACCTCCACCTGGCCACTTGATAGCTTAATCAAGCGGTCCCGGGTTAATCTACGGGTGCCGGCGAAGTTGGCGATAAGATTGACACCTGAAGCCACGAACAGCCCGGGTGTAATGATCGTAAATGTTTATTCGCCGCGTATCGTAAGAAGCTGGGCGGTATCGTATCATCGTAAAAAGCCGTAGCCGAGAGTGGTTGGGTAGCGCGTGTCGTAGCTTTAAAAACATAAACAGAACCATTTCCAGCGGCTGAGATGTCCGGAAGTGTCCGGGAGGGGGGAGAATTATGGGTGAAAGATAAAAAGGGAAAACGGGCTCGACGAAAAACGTAACCGCGACCGACCGATTCTAATCATGCAACTTTCAACAAAGCGGGCGCTGTAGACAAGCGACGAGTAGACGTGGCGGCTGGGTCGATGTCCTTCGCCCGCAAGGGTGCCGACCCGCAAGGGCTGGGATTAATGTAATCGCAATAACAGTTACAAATGATAATAAACTCCAACGCGTCACGACCCTGCAGTCCGGCTGGGTACGCGTGGGGGTGCGAAGGGGGAGTGTAGTTGCCTCGGCGTTTTGCGTAAGTGCCGTCAAGGAATGGCTCGTCTCCAAATGTGCCTTCCAGGCGAATCTCTCGAAGAACCGCTCCTTCCCCTTCCTTCCCCCCCGGACAGTAGTTTTCTGCCCAAGGACCTTTACGCATGACCCCGACCCCGTGCTCGAGGCTCGATGAGCTAAACGGTTGATAAAGGTCGAGGATACCTCGTCTTTTGCAGCCTGCCGGCCTGGAAAGTAGCACTAGCAGCAGCAGCACCAGTGCTGATAATGATAATGATCATCGTTTCGAAATTATACCCTCAATTGCCGGTGGAGTGGACTATTATTACAACCGCACACTAAGGTACACTACAGGCAGCAGATGGGCGAGAAGATGTGCCGCGCCGTGCCGAGGTCTCGTTAGTAGCAACGCGGCGGACCGTTTATTTGTCCTGCCTTGCCCAGTATTTCCTTCCTTGGTTTTACTCAGCCACGGAATGCACCGTGCTGTAGGGATGACGATGGCGGGTCACCCCACCCGCCCATTCTCCCCGTTGCCGATTGATTGCCACCGAGCGTTGGAAAGCGTGGAAGAAGGTGTGTGATTTTTCACTTCATTTCTGCCGTCGTTTTTAATTTTCACTCAGTTAAACTGATCGTTGTTGACGTTTGATGGTCGGTTTGGAGTGTGTGCGTGCGTTGTGTGGTATTTTTTGCGCTTCCTTCGCTTAAACAGGTTTAATACTGAGCGGCAAGACACTGAGCAAAAAAAACGAGTAAATTGAAATCTCTGTTCGAGGAGGGGAGGGATAAAAACGAACAACAACACCGACGCATTGGTGGCTAATTGGGAAATTGATATCTCGGGAGCATCACGCATGAACTGACCGGAACGCTCATGTAATGTAATGCATCCGCTGATAGGCGTTGACAGAACGAGGGAGAGAGAGAGAGAGTGAGAGAGAATGAGAAGGGTGAGGGGAGTGGTGGAGCGATAGAGCGCTTTCGTGCTATGATCGTATTACGGATAATTTAGCTTTCATTTGCTTATTGTAGCGTAATTGATAGAGTCGAGGTTCATCATTATTAAGAAGTCCAGTTATTAAGATCATGGTGGGTCTGTTTGGACTCGCTGTGTGTCGTCGTAGAGCAAAAAGGGTTCAAGGAAGTTTGTTGTTTTTCGTTTTGTATCTCTGCTTTGGACTCGTTTTTATTCACAATACTCATTACAGAAATTGTTTTATCGCAACAAAACATACCAAGCAATTTAACTTAACATGTGGCTATGGTTGTTTATTGAAAACAAACGTATTTATTATTATAATCGGATTATTTAGGGTTTGTATTTGATACTTTGATACTATTTATTCTTAGAAATGTGTGCTTGTAGACCATAATTGTACGCAGGAAAACTACCAAATCGAGTATTTGAAATATTTCTTTAACTTGAATTGGGTTTTTCTAGAGGCTAGAGGTTTAAATGATTTTTTATGTACAAATTAACTAGCATTTGGAAAAGAGATGTATTTCATTGAAATATTTCATTCTTTTTCTTATTTTTTTTGTTTTCTCATTGCAGATTTCCTTTGCGAACGTGAGTTTTCCGGCATTTGGCGAAGGCGGCGGGCTTCCCAATTAATACATCCAGTCAACCTGTTGATACTTTTCTTTTTGATGTTTTTGTAATAAATTATTAGGGAATATTGTGATGTCCTGAAACACTGAATTAAAGTTTGAAAAACAATAAAAGTCTTGTACATTTTTAAACTTTCTTCTTAACATGAACGACCATCAGCACTAGTGCACGCGGACCCTTAATGGTCCTTTTCAGCATTGGCTTCAATTTTCGAACAACAAATCCAATATAACAAACCTCCCGATTGGGTGAGTAAGCTTCTAAACATGAATCTCTCCTTACACTATCGCGTTCGTGCTTCCGCAGAGCTTCAACGTTCAACTAACAAACAGCCAAACCAGACTCCAGAGTAATCGCCCCGAGGTGTTGTGAGCAAGTGGCCAGCCTACGATAGGAAGTTCCTTCCCGATGCGACATTAGCTACGCGCAAAGCCACAATGTGCGGTTTATTCCAGCCCGGGCTCACCGTTATTTCAACCATCTGCACCCCAACCGTCATCCATCTGACTAATTGTATTGGCATCATCGATACTTAATCGTAGCCACAGTGCCACCCGATTCTGCCTTGACCTCGGTGTGACACGGCGCTCGATGCAATGGTGGCACAGTGGCCATAAGCTTCCCCTTCTCGCCTTCCCGTGCCACTCCCACCAGACAGTCTCCGAAGCCCTGCGGCAATGCGTCGCGCGCTGTGCGGGTTGGTTGGCCCCGTCCCGACTTCATTAATGAACTGGTTTGACAGAAGTCATTTCTTGCCGCTACGCAAGAGGATGCACGTCCCTGCTCATCGGACGGCTGTGCTTCTAGGGCACTGTGAGTGCAACGACCCGAGCTACAGCGATGCAGATCGGGACACACTCAACCCGACCCGACCACCACTTGTTAGTGTATCGTTATGAGCAATTGCATTTGCATAAAACCGCAATAAATATCGGTTTTAATTGCACTTGGAAGACACGGTACGGTGTTGTTTTGCGTCGGAGAAATTGGCGTCGCCCAGGACCCAACACCACCTTTGCCCGGTTCTGGTTTCTGTAGCTGGCAGAACGCACCGTTGGGTGTGCGTGTAAGGCTGCGAGTGTTGGATGAATGATGGCCACCAAGATCGCGGGTCAGATCGATATCGAGCTGTGAAGGATGCGCATTTTCGCGGTTGGTATGGAAATTCGGCCCTCTGGAAGGCCACGGTTCCTGCTGCGTTTCGGATCGGTTTCGCTGCGCTGCCATTTCCGGTGTCGCCACCCGATGGCCAATGGCAAATGGATAAATATTATTCCATACATAAACACGATCATCAATCACACCGTCGCGCAGTGCCACCATCGCGCGTTGTTGATGGCACTTTTTGTCAAGTGTCCTCTCGCTCCCAAAGTTCTGTACAGTGACCGTTTCTTGCTCCCTTTCCTTCTCTCGGAAGATTACTCGCCATTTCAAGGTTGGGACGAACAGGTAGCTATGTGGGAAAGGGAGGGGATCATTCCATAAGCAACATTGACTTTTTCCGCCCCACCCGTAGCGGTTGTTGGTAAGGTTTATTTATTTTCATTCGCCATTGACTCGTAATATTTTTCTATCGACGTGGAAAACGCGCCTGCCAACGGTAACGGAAGCCCACAGCTTGATGACATTCTCGTGGGGTAGAGAAGGGGGGGAGGGGTAAAAGGATTGGCTGAGCATATACGAACAAATTGAACTCACGCGAAACGTGTGCTTGTATGGCTCGTCCTGAACGTTTTGCTTTAGTGTGCCGATAGCCGTACGGTATAGGCCGACCATTGGAAAAGCCAGACAGGAAAGTAGCCTCTCTGTGTGTGTGCGTGTATGTGTGTGTGACGTTCTCCCCGAGTAGAGTGCACACTCGAGATCGTTTTGCAGAGAATGGTTAATGGATTCGTCGGAACTTGGCTAGGAGGCGGCCCCTCGAAAGGATGGGCGGAAAAATGGGCTGCCGGTGGGAGGCAGATTTGAATCTAAAATGGATTCTGCAACAGAGATGCAATTTTCAATCGGTCAAAATCGATCACTGAAGTGAAGTGGGTTACGAGTTCCTGTCTTTCTGTGTGTGTGTGTGTGTGTGTGTGTGTGTGTGTGTGTGTGTGTGTGTGTGTGTGTGTGTGTGTGTGTGTGTGTCTGCATGCATTGGGGGAGGTTAAAGGGAGCCGAAAGGGTGGGTTAGAATCGCCCGGCTGGGCCAGTATTTCCGAGTGAATCAACCGGCTGTACCATGGAAAGGATATGATGGGTGTCATCGCATCGTCAGCGGTAGCACGGTTAGGTTACGAACGGTTTTGGTCGGATTTCGGAAGCAACGGAGGCAGGTTGGAGCGTACTCCCAACCTCCAATCCAACGCTGTCAACGTCGGTTTAGAAAATATTGCAAATGCTTTGCAAACACGGAGAAACCCACGTAAGGGAGGGAGAAGCATAAAAAATATCAATTTTTATATAGAACCCCAGGTTGTGCGGGTGTGTGTACTGTTTTCCTTCAGCTTTAACCTAGATCGTAATAGAAAACCCATCAAATGCAGTATGCTAGCGCTGGTAGTGGTGGGAGCATTTTTGCCTCAATTCGATGAGGCGAATCTTTGCCCAGTAAAGTCACAAAGGCGACCAAAGTAGCCACTTGTCAAACAGTACAAACAAAATAAAAAAAAATGAAAAAGGCACGTTACGGCACCACTTGCACGGCAGCTGCTGGAAGTCATTTGGCCCGAATGCCGTGTGTGACGTTTACGATGTGTATCTACAGGGTGGACGGCAACTGTGCGGCCTTCATCGATGCCGATGCGTCTGACAGAGCATAGACTCGGGGACTTGGGAGTTGATTGCATTTTGGAGCTTCACATTTTGACAGGTTAATTATTACGTTGTTGTTGCGCTATTCTTTTGTTTGTTTTAGAAATGCATCACCATAGTGCAATGGCGGTTATGCAGGTAATTTGCTTCGAAATAAAAAGACATTTTGATTCAACTATCAGTTGCACTGCTAGCAATAGAAAAAAATTGACAGACAATAAATGAAACTCGTAGCAAAGTTATCCCCGTGAAGAGAACGAGGATGAAAAAAATCACCTTCTACACGGTAACGCTTCAAATGATTATGTTTGCATTACACTTGCCATATATTGCTGCCTACACAGTCGGCCAAGTGGATGAGTACTCCAACTACAGATGGTTTGATTGTTTCAATTGATTCTCCTGTCACTCATTTCTCTTTCTCCCTGTTTGCTTCTTACACCTTTCATAAATGCGTCCATCACCTGCGGTTTTGTTTTCTGCAGACTCGCGAGTCCCCAGCCGACAGTGCCACCCGGCAGCAAGGCCGGCAGCCGCAAACATCATCGCAAAAGACGATGAGCAGGCTAGGTAGGCGCAAAGAAACTGCCACGAAACAGCAAAACAGAATAAAGCATAGTTTGCCTTTCAACGTGTCGGAGTGACGCCTGTCTTAAGCCTCGCACGTCGGCCGGGCTCGACTCGACGTCTCATTTTCAACCGCGCGTGTGTGCGGTTGGGCCGCGCGGACGTGTTGCCGTTGGCGCTCCACACCGTACGAAGAGGCTCGACGTCCTCGGTGATAAATAGCTCTGAAGAGGCCTACCGCCCTTCGTTGGCGGGTTGCTGAACCGAGCCAACGAGACACGCGGGCTTAGCGTCAAACGAACGATTATTTATGTTGGTTTCTTTGTGCCACTGCCACGGCCCTTCCCGCAGCACAACTGGCTCGGGAAGGACTCACTGTCAAGGTCGTTTCTCTTGCTGTCTGTGCCCAGAAGGTGTTGCGAGCCACGGTAATTGACATAACGGAGGCTGGTGTACAAACGGAGGCTGGCCCACAATAATCGGTTGCGCCGTAGAGACAGATGTCTTTGGGAAAGAAAATTGAACGATCTCCCTTCCCCTGCTCGCGAGAGATAGTGAAAAGAATCCGCCCAGACGACGCACGACGACGACGAGGTGAGCATGAATTATGTAAGGCAGTTTGGAGGGCAGATGTTCGCCTTTGAAAGAAAGCAGCCCACCCAGCTGATTTGATTTTTGCCATTACACCCACTACAATTAGTTGCTGGTTAATGTTACCTTCAGCCGTTGCTGCCAGTGCTGCGAGCGTAAGCAGCATCGCGGACCAGACGATCCGCTTGTTCTCCATCTTGTTAGCCTGCTACCGGCCCTGACTTCAGTAGATCGTCCGCTCGTACGATGATGAAGTTATTCTGGAAAGAGGAAAAAAATGGTAAAGTAAAAGGTTAATAAGAGCTTTGCAAAGTTTAACGCAATTAGTCGCCCTCAGATCACTTTCCGATACGATAATTTTAAACGCGATGCACTCAACAGGTAAACTTGGTAGCGTGCACAGCGAGCTGCTGTGCTAGTGTTTCGATTAGCTGCATTACATGATAATAAAATTAGTTATGTATCTTTGCACCTGGATCGGCACGTACAGCGTTTGCCGATTATTACAGTCGATTTATAAACAAAATAAGATGAAACAAATATACTCGCGCGCGATTGTGGCATTCCGTGCGGAGGGGGGACAAAAGAAAATGGAGGAGGCCAATTTGCATTGAATGCGTTCTTTATGGCCCCGTGTGATGTGCCCTACCAGGGGGAGTGCTGAATGCATTTCGCCTATGTGACGAACAGCTAATTAAATGTCATTTGAGTAAGCACCTGGTACGTCCACGCGGCCGTGAGACCGCGGGTGGAAAGGGTGAGAGCCGTACAGGGACGGTTATGCAGAGTGATGTTGAAACACGCATTTTTCTCGCTTCCGCATCGAATCGCCTTTCGTTGCGCCTTTCTCACCTCCCACGAGAATGCAAATGCAATTTATGCAAGACGAAGTAGGCGAGCAGCAACCATTGAGTGAGATAGAAAATACGCACAGGAAGCTGCACTTAATTGCATCGCGCTCGGCGATGCTACGTGGGAAGGGCTGAACCGTTGCAGGCCGTCGCGGGATGGGTGGTCAAAGGATGCGTCAATGTCAGGATGTGGTCAGTCAGGGAGAGGGGGGGAGGGGGGGGGGTGTGCGGTGGTTTGGAAAAAAAATATCGAAGCGAGAGGGCGAGAGCCGGAGCAAAATGCAGTGAAAAAAAGGCGACTAGCTGGGGAAAATTAATAGCATCATGATGTGGGCGCCACGGGTAGGCGAGAAGGTAGATTAAAAAAAGCATAAATTAGAAGCAATTATTTTTTATGATTACAGCGCAAAATTACCATCCTTCTCGTTAATAATGTATCATCATTCTTGTGCCGGCTTCTCTCATCCTTTTTTGCATGGAGTGTGCATCTCCATCTCCTTTTTTCCTGTTTTTTTTTTTTAACGCTTGTGTTTGCTCGTGTTTGTTCGTGGATATCCTTCGGACTTTGGCAAATAGAAGCAAGCGGAGCGGGAAAAAAAGGAAAAAGATATTCAAGGAAGCTGGAAGTGAGTAGTGGGAGCAGTCACGGATTGCCTCGTATGTACAAGCGACTTGAAGAGCAACCTTAAAACAAAAAAAAAACCCAACTCAGAAATGAAAAACGTCAGAAAGGATCCAGCGAAACACGATCCATAGGAAACTTCGGGACCCATGCAAACCCTCCAACACCGAGTTGCGGGAGTTGAGAGTTAGTTAATTAATAAAATCAGTACATTTTGCTTCTTGCATACTCCGTTTTCTCCGCTGGTATCTCATTTCGAGCTTGGTTCTTGGGCACCAATTAAAAGCAATACTACAGCCCCACCACCGGTCGCTCCCGCTGCCAGGCCAAATCATAATGAGAAATGCTCCATTCTACCCGCGTCCTTATTCATCCCTCCAACATGCTTCGCTGATGCGCACAATCCTAGCTATTTATTTTGTTTGCTGGAATGGTGTTTTTTACACTCCCCCCCACCCTGTCATTTTGCCTCCCGTCACTCAGTGTCCCACGAGGCAGCAAACGTACGCTACGCTTTGACAGATGATAATTTTCTTGTGAACTGTCAAATTAATCTTTCCCACTTGTTATCGTTTTGCAGGCGCATTTTCCTGCTGGGTTTGTTTTTTTCTCTTCCCTTTCTCTCTCTCTTTCTGCTCTCTCCTGTTTTCATTCGACTCACTTAGTGTAACGGTGATGAAAAGCCACCGGGTATCGAGTGACTTGCGGGTGGGTGGGAAATAAAATTATGAAAAAAATAATTAGAAGGATGCTTGTCTCATGCACTTAATTTATTTGCAGCCATCATCATGCTGTTATCTGATCGCAACCTTGGAAGCAATCGCGATAAAGACGTCATGCAGTGCGCGGGTAGCGTATGCCGAACGGTTGCGGTGTGCGTGGCGGCGGTGGCAATAGACATTTATCGTAAAACACCGACCCGAGCGTTCTATTTCTGAGGCGGTCTGGTATGCTATGTGTTTTGTGGAAAATCATAAATTGCAGCACGGTGGAGAGAAAATTCCTTTCTCTTAGCCACCACCGCCTCCGTGAGATGCTTGGGAGAGGGGTCACGCTGGCTGTGCTATGCTGTGCACGGTTTATTGATTACGCTATTTATTGGCACTGCTGCCACGGTTCAGCGGCTGCAGTTCTGGGGGAAATGCTCAAGTGCTCGCTCGTTCAGCAAACAGTTGTTTGGCGTATTAATGATCGGTTCTATCGGAGCAGTGGAACTGCTGTGGCTAACATCGGAAGGCAATGGATGGGTAGCTTCTGGTATGAATGGGAAAGCATTCGTTTGTTGTTTGTGTTTGTTTCGTTGGTACATTAATATTATTTTGATCGTTTTGCACAGCTTCACAGCTCAGACGGTGAGTGGTTTATACGAAATTAAAGAATCCTTGCGTACAATTTTCATCACAATGCTATAGAAGCTAGACCAAGCTGTATTCCACTAAAGGTGGCTCAATTTATGTCGATAGGAGGAGTTGCAGTAATTAACAATGCCCAGTTACAGTGGACCTCAACATAATGTAAAATAGGTAAAACTGTATTAAGTGTCTAAATGAGTGCTGGTTGAAGGGATAGGATCGTCGGATTATATGAGTCAGTATTTGAATCGATTGGCAAATCCGTCTCCGTCTTCAATGTCTTCCTAAAATGCGCTAGATGGGCCTATACTCACCACGCTAGTACTCACGGAGAAGAAGACAAAGAGAAGTGATGTATGAATTTGATGTAGTACAGTAATATTATATTCTTCAGCTTAATTATTTTGATTCATGGTGACCATTCTTCTCAAGGTCATGGTCTGCCTGTCCTCACTAGTGAAGTGGGCTTGGCTTTCAGTGACTTTTTATTATCTCTCGAGGTATCTGAAGGTCTAAAGTCATGTATACTGAAAAACTCCATGGTGATCATTATCTTACGTAAATGTAGTGATAGTAATAGTGGTGAAATGAAGTGAAATGAAGTGAAGTACAGTTATTGTCTTATGATTGAACTAGCCAATAAGGAACATGTAAGCATTTATCAATAAATTGCAAATGAAATACAACCAGTGGCGTATTTAACGGTAAGCAAAGTAAGCAATTGCGGGAGGCCCCGTCAATGAGGGGCCCCGGAATCTTTAGTCGATTATCCATAACAGTTCATAGAATATGGCACTGTATTAGCAAGGAGGGCCCCGTGGGTGATGGACGTTGGGACCCCGCGCTAGACAACCCAGCACCCCCTCCTCCCCCCGGCAGCAACAAAATTTAAGTTGAAATGTTACATTTTTCAAGACGGATGCCAAGTACCCCCCGGTAATTATGTACAGAGGGCCTCAACAATTCTTACTGCTTGGGGCCCCCGACACTGTAAACCCGCTACTGAATACAACACGTTGTCTAGTGCGAAAATAATCGTTTTTTATCATGAAATAAAACAAATAGCGAAGAAAAAAATCACATTTATCATATTGGGATTCTCCCAAGGTGTATGAATTTAGAAGGCTGATTTTTATCGCTTCTGGTTTTGCATGAAGATTTTAAGAGTGTTTTGAGTAATCGTCAAGCCTCCATAAAGCTTGTTTGAACAAAAGTTTTCACCAACCCTGCCAAAAAGTGATATTCAAATTTGGTTATAGAAAACATGCTATGAGACCACCTGGATACACTTTGATTCTAGATTCCATCACCAAATCTCTTTAATGCACCTTGGGATACATGTAAACACCACCTTGTTTTGCCATTTTTTCAAGCAGGTACTCGAATCTAATTCTAGTTTTGAGGCTGGAGTAATCTAGACTGAAAATTGCAGGCTAGTTTTGCGTGTGGTTTTGTATGAAGTGTTAACATGGTATCAGCCATCCAACTGTCAAACTCCATACAAAAAACTGACTAGAATCATGAAGGGCCCCATGAACTATTTTTGCTAGTTGTATGAATATTTTAACTATACAAACATGTCTGTTCCCTTTACCTATAAGGCTACTATTACCACTATTTCCCTATGTAAGATTATTTATGACCGCAAAATTGCATAATTAGTATGACAAACATTTGCAGCAATACATTATGAAAGGTAAATCACCAATGCAATATGAATCGTAATTGTCATAAATCTAATTATTTTCATTGCAAATATTCCGATTTGAGTATGGGTGGGGACAGTCAACCAACAAATTATGTTGTTTTTCTTTGTTCGCAGCCACGCAGGACGCCGCATAAAGGAAACAAAACTAATGCATGGGCTTGCAAACGGCTAACAAGGAGACGGGGGGCTCATTTTCCCCTTTGCAATGATTGCAATCACATTCCACTGGTAACCGTGATTGAACGATGGCTGGACAGGGAAATTTGTAACTTGCCATGTTTAGATAGTGATTGTACCGTCGGTTCCGATCGCTTCATTTGTCGCGGTAACGAACGAATGCATTCGCGCAAGCATTCATCCGATCGTCCATCCGGCCACGATGGAACGGTAGCGCGGGAACTTGTTTTGCCTTACGCCCCTGTCCGCTAGCCATTTGATAGAGACCCGTGATGCCGGAGGGGATGGGCAGAAGCTTTCCGCCGCCACACGGTAGCAACTTCATTCGGTGACGTTGCTTTCTGCGTTTCAAGCTGTTGATGATAGCTGCCGGGAGCATCTTCAAAGGTTGGCTGCGGCTGGTAGCGATCTTCTAAGACGTATATTGGAGTGGAGGCTGATCGGAGGACAAAACCAGTCCACCCTCGAGCCCATTGGATTCAGTCGCAACGCTTGCTCCATATCGTAAATTCCTTCGGTTTGTCTGGCACTGCTGTCAGAACGGTACGCCCGTCGGGCAACGGTACGCCGTGCCCGGGAGTTCGTTCAACTCAGTGGCCAAGCCTTCCCGCATTGCGATTGAAATTAAAAGTAACGAGCCGATGTGGTCGCGATCGTACCATCCAGTTGTTCAGCCGGCGTTGGAACCCACGAAACCGGTAGACCTGTTATGGGCCGATCGTGGTCATGCTGCGCCCGCGGTTACATAAGCCCCCACCGAGAGGGACCATCGACGCAATGTGGCGTAAATCATGCAACATTCTCATTACCCTCACCGAAGATCTTGCACTTCAGCAGGCGGACATCCTTGAGCCGGTCGCCCTTGGTGCAAGCAATGCCATTGGAAACTACCTTCCTGCTGGCTGGTTTTCCTACCCAGCGCGACTCGGAATGTTTCTGCTGCTGTGATGTTCCTGCCCAAGAACGTCCCCACGCCAATGGGCGTAGGACGGCAGCAGGGCAACTGGATTTTCATTAATTTATTCATGATTCCCGATGTCGGGTGGGGCAGAGCTGCACGATTGTGGCTCGTTTTGACGTCGACCTGTCAGGAGTTGCTGACCGGTGGCTCGTTTTCAAACGTACGCCCTTAAGCTTGGATATTGTTTTGCAAGGGAGAACGGCCTACGCGATCGGGGAGGACGCGGTGCAGCAGTAAATGCAACGGTTTCGATGCACTTGAAGCTGCCAGCTTGAGCGAGGAGGCGTGTTTTGTATGAATTCAAGGTGTATTTTTCTCTTTCTCTTGCGGTCTTTAAATCGTTTCAAGTTTTCGATGAATGGGCGGCTAATTAAAATGGGAAGTTCAACGTCACAATAGGTTGACAGCAGTGGGCAGCTATCAGATTTAATTATTTTTTAATGCAAATTAATGATGGGAATGAAACGATAAGTTTCGTAATAAATAAAGTGTATAATAAGTGTAAGTATATTGCATGATAAAGTGTGAACAAAACCGCACATGCCGACAGTTTTTGCTTTTTTTAGTGAAATATGTCCGTTTTGAACATTTTTAAACTTGTTGGGAAATATAAAAGAAATTTCGACTACATTTGTTCCTGTTCAATAATGTACAGACGCGGAAAATGATTGTCTCTGTGCATCAAATAATTTGCCAATCAAATCAATCCTGTCTGTGATAAGGATCGCCTCAGTGATTCGGATGATATTTTTCACTTCCCTGCACTCATCTTGAAGGCGCGTCGATCCAACACTAATCTCACAATTCAACACATTCATCCATTTGTTCCACATGGTCGAATCATTGTTCAACAGGACGCGTTCGACGGTACCGCCCGCATTGTGTCTGGAAAGACGAAGGCAACGCGTGGCAGTAAAAGAAAGGAGAAAAGCGTGAGCCCGAGAAATACCCCCTTGCGAGTCCTTATCATCAGCGGTTGGCTGACGTTGAATGGGTTTTGAATGAGCGGTGGGTATTAAATTAAGCAGGCTGATGAGATTTTGCAATAAACAACGTGTAGCAACCGTATTACCGGTTCGCTGGCATTTCTTTTGCTTCGGAATCATTCGCCCGAACCGTTTGTTTTCCCATTGCATCCTTTCCCTTGGTATTGTGGCTTTGGCTGTTGTTGTTGTTGTTGTTGTTGTTTTTTGCAACACGCGCCGTCTCACTCTCCCTTCGCATTTGGGATTTAGCCAGTAAGGTTTCCACATTCGCCCACGGCCAAATGCCTGCCGTTTTTCATCGAGATCAACCATTCGGAAGGAATGCGGAGAACGTGAAAGCACACAAACACAAACACACACACGCAGAATGCCGAAAAAAGTAAAATAAACCACAGCAATCGCTACAGCTAATTTATTTTTATTGCGTTCTCTCCCGGCCGAGCGGGACTTTAAGATGGTGGCGTTGTGTGTGTGTGTGTGCGCGGTTTCCCTTTGGCTCGGCGGGTGCCGCGAACCAGGCGTGGGGGGCAAGGTCCCTTCTCGGAGGGTTAGGGGCAAGAAAGAGGGGAAAAGTTTGGGCCAACAGGCCCTTTGGTCCCGGTCGGCGTCAGCCAAGAGTTACGGCGTGTGCGTGTTTCGATCGAGTCGATTTTCCGTGGAAATGGTGCAGGCTCGGCAGTGCGTAGGCGCCCACCAGGCAAACACACAAACTTCCTTCGCTGAAAAAGGAGCACCACGTGGCAAAGTAATGGTTGGCAAGGAGCAGGGGGTGAGGGGAACCTGGGAGGGTGGTATGCCGGGGGAGAGCTTAATTTAATACTTCCCGAAAAATTGACTCCACAGCTTGCCCAACTGCCGAAAGGTGTCTGAGGTGAGGAGTGCCGCCTGATAAAGTGGCATGCGAAGTGGGTACGTCGGAAGCATAAATCTGTAGCCGAATGGTTGGAGTTGGTTGCGTTTTTGTTTCCGTTTTTGTTTTGAAATCCTCCTTAAGGCGCTATTGGTAGCGATAATTCCAGCACTTCCCTCACGTAAAAGGTGACAATTTGCCCAGCCACCACCAGCCCTTCAATTAGCTCGGCACTTAAGGGGCACGAAAATTATGGGATTACGCTAAAGCTTACGGTGCAGCTTGTCTGGTGGAATATGTTTCACTGTCTTGTTCTTTCTCTAGCCCTGTCGGTGAAAAGTAAATTCCGTGCCCGGACTTCGCTAACGCGCGGTCGGTCACGAGCAATCCTACTGTGCCATCATTCCACGACAGTGATAGATATCATCAGGAGAATAGATAAGATTGAAATCGATTTTTCTTGTTACTCTAGCTAGCTAACAACGTCGGAATGGTCCAGTGTCAGTTGCAGACAGATAGACGGTAGACGAGCAGTCATGATGGATTTAATTTCACTGATCATAAATTTTATTTCCCTCTTCTTAGCGCTGGCGGACGGTTTACCCTCCCCAAGGGCAAGGAATGGGCTCGATTTGATTTTTGATGGAATTGCACAGCATTGACAGCATCGTTTGTGTTCCTGCTGGAGCATCACAGTACATTCATTCGCTGAAGATGTTTGTGCAAGTTATCCCGATGCATTTGCTGCAAACAGGTTAGCATCAAGCGGAAAAGGGGGGAATAGTAAATGGGTGCAATCCACTGTCCACCTCTCGTCCCTTATAAGGAAAACGTCTTATCGTTTGTTTGCCCACGGTCTGGGATGGAGTGGGGAGGAACGGAGGGGTGGAAATTGAGACACACAGCATTAACAGCCCGGAACACTCAGCACTGTGCTAACCGAGCGGGCAGAGCTTGTGAGCAACGATTTAATGAGTTTCTACTATTAGGGAGGATCAACGGGCAAATGGGGATCCTTTCGCGCCCGCACTTTCCGGATCCTGGCAGTCTTTTACGATGGCAATCTTTGGAATGGACTTTTTATGGCTGGATGTGTCCATCCCCGGTCGGATGCTGGACCAGGGATGGCTCCGCTACAAAGCATCGTTCCGTATTCTATTGAGCGTGAATGATGAGTTGCCGGTCGAAAGAGAATGATTGATAATGATGGTTGAACCGGTTAGAGGCACAATTTCCGTTTGACCCCTTCGGATGGCGTCGGTGTCCTTCAACAGCAGAGTTAGTGCCGGGATTGTGTTGTTGTTTTTGGTGTTGTTATGTGTGCGTTTGTTTGTGGGATAAGTTCCATCCGTGAGGTCCGTTTTAATTGTGCAGAATTTAATTTCGCGTTGTTTGTGTATTTTTTTGTTTGGCTCATGTCAAGATGGTAGTATAGGATTTAATTCGAGGAATTTGGATCTCGTAAGTCGTTGAGGCTTAAGGGTGGTATGATAATGCAAATTTTTGTTTAGGCACTAGCTAACTCGAAGGTGTTGGAGATTCTTTTTTATATTCATATTGACATGATGTTATATGATCAGACCGAGTCTGAATAAATTATTGAGATAAGTGGTCAGATAAAGAAGACGACAAGTCAATTCAATTCTTATAGGTAAACTTTGATATTTCTGGATATGCGACTTTACTAACGAAAAGCCCTTGAGCCGCACCATAAAAGCAAACAGGCAAAAGGTTAATAATCACTTCCTACTCATTTTCGATCAGCAGGTTCAGTTAGTTTTGTTGACCTACATCGAACCCACAGTATGTTCTGAAAGCTAGGAAAACGGGTTGCAAGATGTAATCGAATACATGAATACATAGTAGTGCAAGAAGCGGAGTATTCAAGAAAACTAGAACCATTTGCCACTCCTTCCCATTGGATTCCTTCCTAAGCAATGGCCGTTATTCACAAACTTTAACACGACAATATCGAGTCCATGGAGTTCCAGTGTCGCATTCGAAAGTTACCGTTAAGGTGCAAAATTTATGGCAGAAAGCTCGCAGGGATCGCGTGTTCAGTTTTGCCCGTCTGTGCGGTGTCCCTGTTGTTTCGAAAACTCCATGAATAATCGCATGTGTCAACGAAATTGATCACATTGGTTGCTCCGGCGTAGTGAAATGGCGGTGAATCAGCATCCTGATAGGAAGGATGGGGGGCTTGTACAATGGGCTTAAAATATCTCCACTGTTTGCGATGGCCAACGGGATAAAACAAAGCGATTGCTGTGGTTGAGGATGCAAGGCGGGTAGGGTGGCACAGTGGCCGGAAAATAAAAATTATGACCTACCCCTTGTCAATGTCGATTATCTTAAATCAATTTCGTTGTTAATAATTTGTCGACAATTGGCGATGCATGGCCCTGTGGACCTGATTTACATAGGGGCCCAGGTGCAACCCATCGGAGAGGTTACCGGGGGCGATGATTTAATTTGTATTTAATTTTATTCATCGTTTATTAATATCCGTATTTTGGCCCTGAGCCTACGAGGTGATGGGCACAAAGAAACGTGCGCGAGTGAGAAGAAAATAATTACAAACAAAAAAAAACAACACATACACCCTTTAACGCTTTGCAGCACGCTGTTGCCCGGAACTTAAAGCACATTGCAAACGCTGACCTCAATAATTGGGACGAGACGGTCGAATGCAACCTTCAGTCAAGGGTAAATAACACGTTCGCTGATGGAAAAATATTGATTTTAGGTTCTGGATCTTGCCGTTTGCCTTCTTCCCATACCCGTCCCTTGAGAACGGTCAGAACGGTAGCGGGGAGACATTGAAGTACTTTGATCACTGTCAGGCTACGGTTACGGGTTTGCAAATTGCCAAACTGTGGCCAGTGAAGCGCTTAACCGAAAAGCAAGCGAAAATCACGATCGCAGCGTTCGATGGCGTAAACGCGTCCTAATCGCATTATAACACATCAGTGCCATTAAGCATTACCACATACTTCATAATGGGCAACGGGATGACCGAGAGCTCTAATGAGTACGCGGCCCGAGTCAACGCAGCAGCCGGTGAGCCTAACCGAACCCTGAACAGGCGTGATTATTCTTCCGACGCGAATCTCTCTCCCAAGCGAAGCTCTCGTCGATTGCTGGCAAAGGGAATCGATAGCAATAATTATGGGCTCCCCATTACCATCTGCAAACTGTGCGGTCGCCCGGACGCGGCAACTGCTGCTGAGGGCCGCGTGAGTGCAGTTCGGCAAAAGTGCATCGATAATGCGAAAATGATTTGTACACGGCTCCAGCTGTGCGGTGCGCGGTCCAGCTGACCGAGTCTCACATGCATCCTAATGATGTCCGCTTCTAACAAGCACGCTCCGGCACGTCCAGAGTGCTGCTGCGATGATGACGATCCGAAGAGCATCATTATCATCATCATTCTCGTCATCATTTACACTTTTTGAGCTGGTGGAGTTGTGGACTGCTAACGTCGACACGCTTCGACACTTGACTAGCGGACAGCCAATTCTGTCCAGGGAGCTTGGACACATATGCACATTCCCGTGCGCTAACGGTACTACGCGAAATCGAAAGAGCGAGTAGAAATTTACATATGATTCATGAAAATAAAATCTCGCCAAAACTACGGAGCGATACAGGCGGGAGGGTAGACGAAGCTAAAACGGGAGAACGCCGTGAATCGCACCTTTTTTATCGGAATGAAGAAACTGGTTCTTCGGCGACAAGAAAATCACAAGAAGGACCACAAGAAGGTGTGATTGGAGCGGGGGACGCATCGGACATTCACATCATCCGGACCGAACGCTACAGTCTCCAATATGAGCGGCGTCATCGTGTAGTTCACAGGTTTACGAGCGTAACGGTCTGGGAGGAAAAAAAACACGATCGCCTTGATCTAGTGATGTAAAGCAGCCAACAACCGCACCGTCAACAACCGCGCCGACAACAACCGTTTGCGTGCGTGACGTTCAAGTTCAAGTGTGACATGATGATCGTGTTGCAAACCGAACTGTTGCAGGGTTGGATCAATGTCACGACGTTGCAAAACCTATGCCGTGCAACGTGGCCAGAAGAAAGATTTTTAGAAAGATGCTATTGGCCGTGTTTTGTTTATTTTAACAATTTGTTCTCAACGAAAGCGCGTTGGATTGATGGTTTGCTCAAGAGCGAGGGAAGGATTTATAGTTGCCTTGTTGTGGTTGTTTGCGGGCGGCTTATTTATAGGTTCATTGGCAGGGGACGGGACAGTTGGGCTAACAGATGAATTTGAACCGAGAAAAAGATCATTATCCGAGCTGTTTGTTCCAACGCTCACGATTACTTGGAATGGAGCAAGACGATTGACCGATCACCTTTTGGGTCCAAAAAGTGACTCATCATTTGTTTCGAATTCAATACTAGTAACGACACATTGAACCGAAGGTCTTACTTTTTGGTTTTTAAACTATGTGGTTGGTTTAAACTATTTTAATTATTTATACAAAAAGTAGACCAAGGGAAAGAAAACAAGACGGTGATTTTATTGAAATATTTACTTGATAATTTATTATACAAGTTCATGATCTTACAGTCAGGTGTGTAGCCTAGTGACCTAAACGGATTGATGTACGATAAAATAATGAAGCAAACATGGGATGTTTATTGTTCAAAGCCTAATTTTATTCAATAATTTACCAATTTTGCCTTCCTCAATATACTATACAGTTTTGCACAACGATAATTAAATTTTATGATTGTCAAAGCAAAAATTCTATGGAGGAAATGGTCCATCGTTCAACTAAAAGTACCTATAAAATATCAAAAATGGTCACGCGTTGCTTGCAACAATATAATTTTTGTGTATAGCAAGAATACTTTTTAGTACATTCTTAGGTAAAGATTATATCAGCATTAGGTCGTTGATTAGGTTGAGCTAAAGTGCACCCCAACCGCAATTAATGCTAGCTTAATAAACAGAATGTAATGGAAGATTAGAATTCTTTTTCTGTTTCATTAATTTGCAAAGTGAACCTGTGGGCCATAGTCGTTCAATGAAGTTTATTACGATCACGATAGTGTCGTTATCGAGCCGGGGAAGTCTCGGGACCATCTCGAATTGCACTTCGCGTTAATGATCAGAATGCGCCAATCTCGGCTTGCCAATCTTCGATGCAAGTTGGGTGTGAAATCTGCACGAAACGGCGCTGAAAACTTCACCCACTAATGAGGCAATAAGGCCGATAATTGGAAAATCCGCGACGTAATTGACCAAAAGTTCCGATATTTTCGTTGGAAGGGCTGGAGAAAATTGCATAGCCAAGCGACGAGCAGCAATGAAGTTAGGGCGTACCACTTGAGCAGGTTTGAGAGGTTATTTGGACGCCAAGGAGTCGAAGAAGAGATGCAGTACAAAAATAGTCAGTGAAATAGGTATGAGGTAAGAGCATAAACGCTTTTGATTACAGTTAGATACTGTGGCCATATTGGAACCCTTCGCCTTGCACCCGTTTAATCGAATGCTCCCTTTTACTCCAGCACAAGAACTTAAACAATGGGGACATAAAATTTCTCACCGATCGTGATCGTTATGCTCCTGTTCGAAGGAAATTGGTTGACTCTTTGCTACAACCATACCGAACAGCCAGCACAGGGAGAGTATCCGAAAAAGGAGGTTAAATGATGGCCGAGTCCTGGGGAGTTCCCTTATCCTGATGTAACCGGACGGACGATGGATTCAGTGTCACCGGAAAAGGGCAAACGGTGTTTTGAATGGCTTTGCCCGCGGGCTAACGAAGGCAGCTTGCAGTGAGGCGCTTTGGGAAAAGGCGTACGAAACACACTGGACGGTGACGGTGCACGGTTTCGAACACCCGGGCCGACAAGTAGCGGCAGAACCAATTGCACAAATCGTTAGAACCTAATTTGATTCACCGTTCTTCGCACGCCGTCACCGTGTCGCGTTCTTTGTGTTCTGGAGGGATTTTCGATTCGCGGGGTGACACAGGAGTTGATAAATATTTGTGCACTCTTGCTGCACTTCTGCCTCAATTAGTCAGCGAGGCTCGATGACAAAGCAGTGGTAGCAGGTCGATGTATCATTCTGGGAAGGGACGAGAGGGTGACGGGGGGAAAGGGGATGGTAAGGGTCTAACTGTGACAAACGGCACGGCGGGCGATCTCGTTATGCTAGACCGTGTTCCAGAGCGTTTGCTTCGTACTTGGGCAGCTTTGTCTGTGTAAACTGTTGACGCGATAATCGCAACGGTAAACACGAGCAGGAGATGGTGTGTGAGTGGGATTTTTTCTTCGCGCAACTGCAAGTACCGTAGAGATCATTGATCTCTCACCCATACGTTCGTGGAGCGATGCACCACCGCGATGTACAGAAGTGTGATGACAATTTGCAATCGGATTGATCCGTCTGCGAGTCAAGCCGGAATGAAAAAGAAGAGGAGTTGATTCGGATTTTATGACTTTTTTATGGCGTACTCTTAGCGTGTGTGTGTGTTTTATCTTACAAGTGTAGTGCAGCAAGAATGTGTGTGTGTGTGTTAATTAATTTGCATATCTTTCGAGCTTGTAGAACCTTCCTGCAAGATCACTGGCATGATGCAATCGTGCAACAGTTGGCACAGTTTTTGGAATTGTTTGAAAGTATCTGTGTGTGTGTGTGTGTGTGTGTGTGTGTTTAAGGTAGAGGATGGTGGCGTTAGGGTCGTTAAAAAGTTGTTTACCCCTCAGCAGTAAACCATGGACCATTTTTACCCTTGCTATCAATTTGGGGTTTCACATACAAGGATCAGAGATTCACTCGAAGGACGCCCAGAAAGAATGTGTAATGATCGAGGAAAAGAGTGTGATACATAGAGAATGAGAGAGAGATAGAGAGATAGATAGATAGAGAGAGAGAGAGAGAGAGAGAGAGAGAGAGGGAAAGAGGGAGTTAGCACGAAGGATGAGCCACAGGAATGGGCAAATAGAGTATAAAAAAGGCACACCGAACGGCAACAAAACCGCCACCCCAAATGGGCCCTGTTGCGGGCCAGAAGGTTTCGATGGGTAAGGGAGGAATTATTTTACATATTTTACAGCTATCTTTGGGATTCCTCCCTCGTGCCATCGTCACCTTCGTTCTGATCCTCGCGGTGGAGCATTTTTCCTATCCGAGCCACTCACCTCGGCCCTCGTCACCTATTCGAGTGATAGGTTTTAACGGGTGTTGCTGGACACGCCGTAGCTTTCCTCCCCGCGGCCGGCCATTTCTTTATGGACTGGAAAATATTTTGATCCAAACCCTCGCGCTCGGCTCGAGCGGGACCAGGCTGTGGGGCTGTGCTGTTCTGGTGCGCTGTTTAATAATTTATACAAACGCTTACCGGATCGGAATCTTCCCCTCTGCTCTCCAATGTAGGAGATGGACGCGTCTTGCGTGGAGCACAGTCACCCGCAGTCACCGTCTTTCTGCAATTGGCGCTACTACACGTTGTTGGGCCCGGTTGTAATGGGCAGTAAAAGGCAAAAGGCGTTGGATCCCTTTGGAGAAATGGGATGGGCGGTACCACCACCATAACGAGGAGACAAGGACTGCTGCTGTGCTGTCGGAATGCAGCTAGACTGTTTATGGAGACTTTAACTTATCGAGGATTACATTTTGTCTGTGATGTCAATTATTTGTTAATTGTGTCTCTTGCGATAGGCAGGCTGCACCGCAGGCGTAGAGGATCAACGTTTACTGTAGATGCAGCAAGGGTATTACAGGCCAGGCCAGAGAAGAGATGCGATAAGAAAGAGGGGGAGCGAATTTTCCGGATTGTTGTCGGAGAATCGTTCAACTAACAGATAAAGCCAGCTAAATACTCATTAGATTCGAAATCTTTCAGGCTCTCACTCAGAATCATTCGCAAATATTTCGAATGTTTAAACATATAACTATGTAATATATGTATACACAATGAGTTTATATTAAACGAGTTTAATGAAGTAATTCCAAATTCAATAACTGTATTATGTGATGATAGGGGTTTAGTTTGCTTAATATGTGAGTAGGTTAGCCGCTTCATTTAGCTGTATTTATGTCGCAAAATAACGGTGTTATGCACCTTGTATAACAGTTAAAATTATGTAGAAGATTTAAATACTGAAGTAATTTGATGAAACTACATGAAAGGCCCCATAAAAGAGCTGCTGAAAATGTGCAATTTGCTTGCGTCACGAGTTATTCCACTGCACATTCAAACTAGATGCCTCATAAACATCTTTTGTATTGCATGTATTAAAATTACATTTGCAATGCTAAACAAATGGCAAACAAACCAACCCATCGCATTCGAACGAAACTGCTACACCCAAACCGCTCTGTTAGCGATGCGCCAAACCGTGCCCACCAGTTGTTGATTGATTCGAAACTGTCGGAAAGGATGTGTAACCGTACGCATATCCCAGCTTTCCCACGACTGCCGATAGCCCTATCGATTGGATCTAATAGCCGTTTTCCAAACCCATTTTACAAACCCGGAATATTCCATCACACCATTCCGAATCGAGCCCGTCGCTCAACCCATCCTTAAAACCATGAAACATTAACGAAACGCACTGCCCAAGGACCCTGGGACTACCCGGGAAGGCCTGCAAACAAACGCAGGGTGAGCGTAAATGTGGGATAAATTTTTACTGCCAGCCATTTGTTTCGACAGCAGCGAGCTTCCCAGCATAACTTCATGGGCGCATTGGGCGGGACGGGCAGCTACCACACATGCGAATCGTCAAAGTCTTTCCACACACAGCGGAGGAACTCTCGCGGGCATGGGGCACGCTAATCGAAATATTAAGGCACCTCACGTATTTCTCATCTGTAAAAATAGCCATTGCAGTTTCGGCCGGCTGGGAGGTGAAATATTCCACATTTTGAGAACAAAGAATCAAACGGCAGTGAGCGATGGATGGCGGGAGGAACGGTCCGGCTAAACGGAGCTACCGTAAATACTGCTCGACTCCACTCCGTCTACTTCTCCGCCCCTTACCTCACGATTAGTGGTAAATGGTTTGGTAATGGAGGTGGGAGCGACGCTACGGGTTTCAAGGATCCTACCTGCCGGATCCTGCGCACGGTAGCTGCGTTCGGGCAACACTTTGGGGAGGTTCGTTTGATTGAAGCAAATGGTACGGCACCTATCATCAAGTTGCCGAGACACGTACATGGCTAAGCAAACGCAACCGTGCCGTGTTAGCTGGCCCACGTGTTCCTCCCACCGCCGGCGCACTACAGTAGATATTGGATCGTTTGGGTGGACGGGACGGGACGGGAAGTCGAGATAGGGTTTGTGGGCGAGGCTGCGGGTGCCGGTTCATGGTGGGATCGTTTGAAATCTATTACGCATTCGGGCTTCCCTTCCCGAGCGCTTGTGTGGCGTTCTGGCGCTAGCTCCCGTTTCTCGAAACGGAGTCAAATTCTCATTTCCACTGGACACGTGTGCTGAGCAAATTGATTTGACAATTTCTGTTTGCTATAAACAACATGGCCCGAGGGTGGCCCGCGAGTCGCGGAAGGTGTGTTTGATGTAAAACTAGCTGAAGCGAATTATGCCGCCTCATGGGTAGGTTAGCATGAGCATTGGCGGTTTCGTGAAGCGATCTCCCATTGCGGCGTTGTTGGTGCCGGAAAAGACGAGTCAGGGCAGGCAAAAGTTTGAATCGGCGAACCCCTTTTCTAAACCCTGAATGGAACTGAACGATTGTTAGCGATCAATCAAGTTCGGGCTTTAAGAAGAGGAATAAAAATAGCACGAGATGGCAGTGCTGGATGGGCTAAATGGTGGATCGATCCCGAAACCGACACTGAAACCGGATGCTAAGGTAATTTATAACCCATCCTGGTCCGTGTTGTTGCGCCGCCGCCACCGCATAAAATGAGCGGCCGGTGGATGTGAGCAGTTAGCAATAACAAAATAAAAATATCGGGATGTGTTCGTGCAAGGGAAAATCAATCCACCTCCCTAACATGGTAAAGTTGTGCGAGAGTGATCTCATGGGGAGCTAAAATTGGCTACGAGCACCCAAGTTCGGTACGCCTTAATGTTTAGCTGGTGCCGCGGCTGCTTGGCGAAGGGATGATACCCATGCTTCCCGGCAGCGAGGACAGCCAGAGAAGCACACGAGCGATGATTATACCGCGGGTTGCGATTTTTCGCACAGGCTTCAAAGCCCCAGATGCGGACCAAAGCACGAGACTATTGGTGGTGGCGATGACGATGATGATGATGATATGATGATAAAGTTCAATGACTAAAGTGTGCCTGTTCGAAATGATTCATCAAATATTTCCCGTCTGCAATCAATCATTCCCGTTCCCCCGGGGGGATGAGGAGAAGGTTACGGATGCGTGGAAGATGAGAACTCCGCACCACGGAGCGTAGTTCACATCTGTTCGTCTGTGTGATGATTTAAATGCTGTGAATTCTTGAAGAGAGATTCAAGCACAAAGCAGAAGAAAAAGCAAACGTGCTTTGATCGGCTAGTTTAGCACAATGTACGACATGACAGGAGCAATTGTCAGATGAGATGGATCGCGGGCAGAACTAATGCGGTGCAATGTGGCGTTGAAAAAAAGCGCCTTGTCTACTAGCAATGTGTCGCGTTCTCTCAGCCACAGACAGCGATGTATCGCGTTCGCTCAGCCTCAGACAGGGGCATTATGGATCAGCCCCTAATCTTCTAATGCACACTGCAAAACGCAACCGCGTGCAACAAACTTTCGAGGTTGTCTGTGCAGGGTTTAGTTTGGTTGTGTTGCGCTTTAAACCCTTTCAGGTTGGTGATTGGCGATAAACTTGCTGTGCCCAGGCACTAATTAATGGCTCCGTTTTTGCTGACGTGAGTGTGTCGTCTTTGCCGCCGTTTGACGTTTGGAATGTTGTGATTGGACAAGATGGATGAATGGATAGATAGGCAAGAGCGGCGGATGGTTGGATCGATGTTGAGTATTCGTAGAGCAAGAACAAAGCTGGCAAAAGATGCTACTTTGACGGATGACAAGCATATGTGTTGTCGCTAGCTGGCACTACTTTGATGGAGTGCTTCACTTGGCTTAACAAAAAGTTGTTCATTGAGGTCGGTGAGTCTTTTTTTTTGTTTGCTCCTGTGTGGTTGTTTCCAAGTGTGTCGGTGAATCAGGGTACCCTATCGGTTTGTATTAAAAGTTTCGTCGTTCATGCGCGTATGTGCAGCTTTTAATAATAGCTTATCAGTGTGCATGTATCCCCGTGTTTGCTGAACCGGGTTCAGGCAGCGACGGTAACGATGATACTGATAGACACACAAAAACGGCAGCTCCAGTGTGAAACCTTCGCTGAGACTGGTTTCGGATTCGCGGTTCGCGATAGAGAAGAATCTTTCCCCATCAGGTTACGGTAGGGACCAGGAGAAAGGTTAAAAAAGAAGCGAAAAAAAGAACACCCGAGAACGATGCAGACGGTACGTGAACCATCACGATTTGCGCTAAATTATGGTCGCCCTGGTCCACGGATGCACACACATGCGGTGCATCTGGTAGAGCGGGTAAGGTAAGACGCAGGGTAAGGACACAAAATTCCGCTAGATCTTGCCGTAGCAGCGCGCGAGCTTCTTGCCAGCGCGGCCAATCGAACTGGCACATCACCTGAACTTTTGTCGTTCTAATGGTGGTTCGCGTGGTTCCCGTGGTTAGTGCACTTGCACTTGCAGCGGTGTACGCCAGGATATCGTCGACGTAGCAACCAACCACGAGCACCCACGGAAAAGGGGGACGACCACGAAGCTCGCGATCGCTTCCACGTAGGATGCTTGGGTGCCGTGAAAAGCGGGACACAGTGAAATAACAACAACTACAACAACAAAAAAGGGAGAAACAATCAAAACTCCAACAGCTACAAAATAAATAGGTGAGGACATGAGTTTGGGGTGATCTTTATCGAACCGGTTTCGCCGTACGTCGCGAAATGGGTCAACGGGGTGGTGTTGTCGCCACTCGCAGTTCCAGCCCTCGCTTTATCGTCATCCTCCCCGTAGTTGCCTCGCGGTGGGTACGTGGGGAGAATATTTCAAACCACGAAGCCAGGAGGATGCTCATATTTCTACGTTTCGGTAATTCAATAAGCTCGCGTCTCGCGACACGGCCACTGGAGATTTGTTGCAATTTTTGCGCAAACAAGCGCACACGACATAAAGCCGTGGTCCATTCCAGTGGTGGTGATGCAGAATCTCAGCAAACCCTCGGCGCGCGGTGCCAAGATGCGCCCTCGGCAAAGAACAAGGAGTAAATGGGGTGTGCATGCGAAGGTGTCCCCATTTGCGTACGCGCTGATGTCACGTGCCGGCACGTTCGAAGGAAAGCAAGCGTCGGTGGATTAAGGCGGTGGCTCGATTTCGGGGCCTTTGTAGGTCACTGAAATTGTGACGCACCCGAAGGTTCCCCCATACAGCTACCGCGACAATGGAGTTGAGTCATTAGACAAACGTTTGACAAATAAAATACCATCATCATCGACGATTGGTGGGAATGGGAAGACTAAAACGGAAGATCGGGATGTGTGTGTGTATTGTGAAATGGAGTCGATTCATTCGTTAATGGGTTTGCATTGTGCTTTAATCGGATGAAAATTGGACTCGTAGCTATGCCATTGTTGAACTGCTCTCGGGTGGAATGCAAAAATTTTATGGCGTTTTAATCCGTGCTGGTTTTATGAACTTTTAACGCTTTGGGGTGATAAGAGAGTTGGAAAGACAACATAGAACGGTGAAGATGGGGCTCGTTTTATGGCGTTTTTGATGTGAAGAGACATAAACATTCCTAAGCCGGGTACTGTAGCTGTGTAACGTGTTTAAAGCTACCAGTTTTGACCGGTTACTCGTGAAGCTGACGGTCCTATTTGACTCATTCCTGAAGAATCTTTCTTCATTTGCTGCATTCTAAACAGTAACTCGGGGGGTTTTATTCAAGTGTTTGGTTTGAATATTACAGTCAATATGAACATTTTATGTAAAACGTTGATTTAACGAAACTACTCACACTGTTATACTGTCGGTCTTCTTGTTATCGTTTGTTATTGATTCCAAGTGTATTCTAAATTTTCCACAAACAGGTTACCTGAAAGAAAAAAAGACGAACAAAAGATTAAAGAATATGCCATAACTTGCATAAGGGCGGCCCAATCGCGTACAGAGTACGGTTGGCCCGATGTCGTAGAAACACTTTCGCTAATTGCACGGTGGTAATCAGAATCGATTGGCGTCTAATTAGAACTGATCCTTCCGCCTCGGTCCGGCGACGATAGGGCATGGCGCCAGCCAGGCCATCAGTGTCGAGCGCCGACCGAAATACATCATCGGTGGCCAAACACGGGCACGAGTTGGACGAGTCGGGCTTTTCCAAACCAAAGGCAAAGGTAGCACGATGTTTGGTGGAAAATTGATCGTAATCCTTTCCGGGCCCGGACGTGTTGGACTTTTTGGTGTTGCGGTGTCCAAGGCCTGCCGGGAAAGGGAGGACTTTCAACGAGCCAAAGCCATAAATCAATTAGAGTTGGCCAACGCGACGCCCTGTGTGACCGGGCTGTGGGCCCCATGCAGAAGCGCTGTTAGCGCAAATTTAGCCATTTGAAGGGCATCCTCGGCGGGATGCTTTCATCTCAAGCATGTGAGGATTGCACACGGGTGGCCACGCGTGCGAATATATTTTCACCTTCCGGCAAGCGGTAATAATTGCACGAATGGCATGCAATAATTATCTTTCTGGTGCAGTGCAAAGTTGCCCGCGAGGCGACGGGTAGCCATACATACATATATATCGGCGAGCGACAGTTGTTGATGGCGGACTAGTCAAGAGAGCGGAAAATCATTTCTTCGGGGGTCATTATTCACGCACGATTCCAATCGAAGCGTAAGCTTTTAAGCACCTGTCTGCGCAACGCGGCACGTTCAACTGATGTTTGGAGGGGCGTGCGTCTAGCCGGGAATCGGCATTTGCATTTTGCCATCAGTAATGATGATCGGGTAATGCGTGAACCAGATAACACATGCCAACGAGGTGTACATTTGGCTGTAGAATAATGGGGAAATTACACATTTCGAACATCGAACGAAAAGATCAAACATAAAGGGTTATTAAGCTTTGATGTGCCAAATGCTTGACATTTTTAGCCAAATAGTGACCAAATTCCAATGCATTGCACTCAAATTGTATTGTATTGTTCGCCTCAAACCTCATGTGAGTTGTAGTGAATGTGTGTAGCATCATCGATGCTTCTCTTTAATGCTAACATGACATAACGCAGGATTTAGAGGCAATGAAAAATTTCAATAAAAACAAAAATCACCAAATCTCAAAAGGAAAACGAATGTTGGCGTAAGCGAGGTACAGTATATTCCGGCACAAACTGTCTAGAAATAAATAAATCAGGCCCACCCAGCACCATCGCCAGCCCAGCCCGCCCATATTGCTGTTGTTTGTTCGGCTAGCAAACATTCAGATGTGCGGTTCGGTCATTTTGATAGAAGACCGGAAAGTACGGTGAATTGCAAAAATACTAAAAGCGCAAATATTCCCGGCACGTAAAAAATGCAATTTTCAATCGAATGTCCCGGCCCGTTTTTGGTCAGACCTGAGGGAAAGGATCGAGCGCGAGGGACCGGTGCGAAAATTAACCGACCGATATTGAGCTGCTAAATAATAACGCTCCAATTGAGGGAAAAGGGTGGAGACATAAACATCAACGCTGCTGGGACAACACGAGAGGCAAGGGGAGGCGGGGGTTGGTATAAAAATGTGTGCTCATTTTTTTGTTTGGGCTGCTACCATGCAACGGGAGAGAACGATTTTTCATCCCCAGTACCACTTGCCAACCATTCTTTTGGGACGATGTTGATTTTTCCCACCTTTCCGCTACCGAAAGGCCGCATGCAGAGTGAACTGGACAGAGCGGAGAAAGGTTTTGCCATTTCCATTTCCTGTGGCTGGTCTGCAGGAAAGGAAGGGAAAGGAAGATGTGGATTCATCCATCGATTCCAGTTTATCGGTCGATTTTTCAAAGCGTGTTCCGTTACTTGGTCTCAACCCATCGGCAATCGTGAGCGTGTTTATTAAAGGACGCGAACGTGTATATGTTTGTGTTGCCGTTCAGGGTTGGAATGCCTGTGCTTTTTTTTTCGGTGGAAAGCATTCTTTTGTACCATTTTCAACTTTATCCACCGTGTGGGATTGGTGCGCGATTGGTGCATTCGTTCAGAAATGCAATCGATTACGATTGCTTGGTTTGTGTGACGGGTGTGCATCGGATTGGTGGTAGTCTCGCGGTGATGAGCGGTGGTAGCGATTGTGGTTGTCGGTTGAGGTTTGCGGCATGCAGCGTGCACTCCTTTCGAAGGGTAATGGTAGTGATGAGAATTTATGAATGGTTCGTTAAGTTCCCCATCCTGAGATGCCAAATGGAACCAAAAAAAAAAAAAGATGGGGAGCAACCGAGGCATGCATGTGCATGTGCGAAATAGAGATGTAAAAAAGTGACAAAAAAAAACGGATAACACGACCCGGAACGAAAATTGGCAACAGAATGGAAAACTGTTTGCGGTTGCATTTTGGAAATGCGAGCGTGCCCGCGCGTCCGATGGGAAACGGTAAAAACAAAAGCAGGATAAAAACCCGCCCCAAAGCAAATACACAAAGGGGCCGAAACAACAATGCGTGCGTATTAACGCTTGCGTTCAATTATTTGTTCTGCGGCGCTTTGTTGCTGATGAGTTTATTAAACGGGGGCCTTGGTGCAAGGTTGGTGCAGGTTCACTTCACACTCTTGCTGAAAATTGCCACGCCATGGTTGTGCCCGGTGGATGGAGAGCTGTTTGTGTGTGTGTGTGTGTGCGTTTGTGTGGCTTTGCATCTCCATTCAAAATCAGTTCTGAAGTGTGACACTCCTGCGTTGCCGGTGGCTGCATTGCAATCGAGTGACGTAAGGCGCCTGGCCTGGATGCAACCGTAGGGAGGAGAAATGCATCCATGGGGACCATTCGGAAAGATGCCCACGGCATATTAAACAAGCAAACGGCGCGACCTCGGCTAAAGTAAGACAGTGTTCGAACACAACAAGGTCATACGAAGGAGGGTTCCCGGATGACTGAAAAGGGAGAAAGGGGATAAATTATGAACCAACTTCAGTGGATTAGAGGAGCTTGCATGTAAAAACGCGAACAAGATGCAAGAAATTCTGAACGCAAAGCAGCTCCGCAACATCCCACGGGCAGGCGGGCACCGTGAGTGGATGATGTTCTTTTAAATAAAATATTATTACAACCATTGGTCTCATTTCAGCTTAAGCAGGATTATCCTTGTTCCGACTTTCTCTACCGTGTTTCGCTGGTTCCGGTACAGCCTTCATTGCCAATGGCTCCCGCTTCAAGGAGGTTAATTTATTGATTCCGTACGATCGAATACGGGGGCATTAGGGCACGGTCTCCGGGTTTCACGGGCCCGTGCGCTTGCCTTTCTTCCTTCCAGTCCCGATTTCGTATTGCGATCTCATCCTACCGATACGTTGTACAAGCCGCAGATTGATCAATCTGCTCACCTAAAGAGGGAAAATGGGAATTGATCCTATCGGAGGCGAAGTGGTGGCGGGTGTTTGTTTGTTTTGTCTTTGCTTTGCTACTCGGCCAAGACGCCAGCCAGGGTCTCTCCGTCCCCCACTTCCCGGTACGTTTCTGTGGTTTTACATCGTTACGTGCGATCACGGTGCATGCTTAAAGGTCGTTCCTGCCAATCTGGGACCAAGCTGCACACCCTCTTCCCCTTCAATGCGCTTCGTATGAATAATTCAAGCGGCTCCTACCCCCTTTTCGCGATCAGTATCACGCCCGTGCATCTCATTGAGCGCGAATTTAGCCCACCACCGCGCTAATCCTAGTTCGGCAAAGACTTGTCAGATTTAGATGTCGCTTGTGCATGCTTGCGGCATGTTAGTAGCTGCATGCTTTTCTTTTTGTTGCTGCTCCCAGCGCTGCCCTGCCGAAAGAAGTAGGCAAAGAGGGAAGCGAAACCAGAACGAACCACCTGTTTGTGGCTGTTTGCGTGAGGTTGCGGCGAACTGACATTTGGTCTAATTTTCAGTCTTATTAGCACCGTTTTTGGTCGCGATAGGTACGTGAGAGCGAACGGAGGAAAGAAGTTCGTTCGCAAGGAAAGGAGGAGGAGGAGAAGGAGGACACAACTTTCCACAACCACAAATACGCTCTGCTGTGGATGCAGATTTTACGTGGGAGCTAGCAGCAAACAAAAAAAGCCAGTCACTATTTGCCATTTATAAGAGCGGTAGTGGTCCTCATGTGCAGTTTTTGACCGATAGGGAGCAGGGGTTTGTTGTTTGGGATTTTTGTAGTTGTACGATTTGTTGTATGTCTCTTGAATGAATCGGTTTTCGGCTTCTCAGCCGGTGCTGGCACTGTACTGTAGCTGTCGCCAAGTTTGTTGCCCATCCAGTCCAGGAGAATTCGTTGAAATGTTGCCATTTTCAAAAGGCAAAGAAAGAAAGAGCAAAGAAGGAGATATTTACACTCACAACAAAATAAACTGGTTTTATCCGATATGCATATGAGATCGCGGTCCCTTCGGTGGCCTTATTTTTAGCGAATATTTTGTTTATCAAAGTTCTACAGAGCGTGCGGATTCTTATTTTTACTGGCCGTATTTTCATGCTTAACGCCCTTGTGTGGATGGTTCGCATCGCATGGAGGACGTGAGGCCGAAGAGATATCGGTAAAAATGTATGTCGTGCCACCCATTTCTCTTAATCCGGCGTTGGAATACACCGGAGCAGGTTAATGTGTTTGTTGAGTGGCGGTGTGTTGGGAAGAACGAAAAATTATCTTCTTTCCGGTCCGATGGCTCAAGTTTGCGAAGCTCATCCGCCACTGCGTCGCAATCTTGGCATTCACAGTTGTTATGTTTCGAGCGTCGAACAAAAGACAGAACAGGATGCGAAAGGTTTTAAGGCTTGTTTGGTTTGTGTGTGTGTGTGTGTGTGTGTTTGCGTGTGGCAGAAAAATTGTCACCAACCAATACCGGTGGCCCAATTTTTGGTCAGTTTCAGACTTTCACATCGATAGAGGTGAACGATCTTTCGCTTGGACATTCTTTTCAATCTACAGCATGTGTGCGGGAATATAATACAGCAAAACGCGTCTTTGAAGCGCCAACCCAAGCAAGACCCAAAGCCTGTCTTTGTGTGTTTGTGTATGTGGTGCCCTAATGTTTCTTTGGCTCGGTGTTCTTGGGCGAACGAAGAATTAAGAACCTAATGGAAGAGGCAGCACCATGACGACGGCAAGGAAGATCATGAAATGATGATGATGATGATCATGATGATGCCATAGGCCTTGAACTTGCGACTTGTGTCGGCACTACACGCTGACTACATGCGGGTGACCCGCGCGGATGTTGGTAGTTAATGCAGCCGTACCGAGCTAATGATTCGCCATGGTGTTAGGTCGAATCGTTCGGTTACTCGTCTCCAGTTTGTATGCTGAGGCGTCCTAGCCGTCTTTATGTCATTCGGTACCTAGCGTCGATTGGTCCGTTTGCCGAGGCGAATCTTCATACCCGTGCCGGTGTACACGCGAGAGCGTTTATTATTTTATATGACGAAATTATGCAAATTCCTGGAGCATGTCGTAAATGGTCGGTAACCGTTGAGATTCGCAGAAGAAGGTTCACACACACTAGCAGTGGTTGCTGCGGTTTAAGATGAAAACTACACCAAAAGATTCACGCCGTGCCAAGCTTAACAACAGCAAGACGTACCGACAGCAAGGGAAGCGATAAGAGCAGGTTGAAAAAGGGACGAATGGAGATCGTAAAAGTTTAGCGAACGATGTCTGCAAAAGTTTGATGATGTCGAGCGTACTTGTGAAGGTGAGAATGTTAAAGTCGCTGTGTAGAAAAGTCTATCCTCACTATTGACATTCGATAGTTGAAAAGCTATAAACAAAATTAGATTTTTAGCACTGTTTGAGTTTCACAAAAATGATCAATAGATAGAGCAAACAAATTATTTATGTTTGTGCTTGAGTGAATTTTGCGCCTGCACACAATGCGAGGTGTTTTGTTCCAAATCACAGGTTGGTAAGCGCAGGTCGTTCGCTCATGACGCCTGCCAGCTACGGGGTTGAAGTTGGCGATGTGCGTTGTTTGATGTTCATTAGAATGGGGAACAAAATCACCATGATTATCAGTCAATTTGATGGGATTTAAATATGACTCAAAAGGCGATAAGTGAATGTGTCAGCGGAACAATGGAATAAGGCATCTTTACATCATTAATAATCAGCAACAGCTGGAGCACGCTGTGCACAAAGAAAGACGCAATCTATTAACCGATTAGGGTTTTTTTTTACATTAACTAGCGGCCAATGAACAAAGCCGTCGGGTTTGTGGATAGCAAGAAGCAGATACAATGCTGCGTCGGGGATCTTCCGGTTCGTCACTTGTTGTACTGTTGGAGTCTTTTGTACCGGGATGCGTGAATCAGCTTAGCGTACGTTCACTTACGATCGCTTTGTTTTTGAGTCTGTTTCCAGAATTGGATTGGGACAAGATTTCTAAAAACATTCCTTAGTTTCATAAAAAATGTTAATTGAGATAAAAATGAAATTCAACCTAGAATGATAATGTAATTTTTGTGCATCGCTCGAGCTTTTTAAATAATAGAAAAGTTACAAGTTTTACACTAACACAACCCAACAAAAAACAAAGAACTCAATTGATTTGGCCAAAATAAGTGGCAAGAAAGGGAAATCGTATTCTACATATGGTTCCACTTTCCTGATCAGTATTCATTCGTCTGTCCCAGATAAACGGCGCTGTCGTCATTGCAAGTGAAATTCTCCTTCGTTTCTTGCAGGCTTTTTTAAACTCGGCTCGCAACGCTAGCTGGAAGAAAATGGCTAAACCGCCAAGCAAAATCATAACTGCGAATGCTCAAATCGTTCGCCACCCATGCGGAATACTGATCAATGTCGATTTTGGGACCGATCTTATAGTAATCTTTTGACTGGTGAGTTCGCACCATACCGGGTAGCATCCCGGGCGCACGTCGTCTTTTCAGGGTGAACGAGGACATTCTGCTTCTGCTACGCTGTCAGTATTCATGGTGGCGTAGAGAAGCGTGTCATCAAATTAAAATTCGGTAATTGATCAAGCAGGCCAACGGCATGAGTAGACACATACACACACATATTCACACAAACACAATCAGTCAAACTCCGACACGTTTTCGGCAGGAGATCCACAGCTACTGGCAAATGGGTTGGAATGCATTGAATAGCGTTGTGTATATTTTAGATGGCTTGATGCGAGACGTGTGTTAGGTGAGGCGGATAGGATGGAAGAAACAAAAAAGCGTATTAAAAAAAACATTCAACTTGCGAGGTTGTGGCTTTAAATGCAGTGATCATCATTGCCAAAATCTAGGCCTGATTATGGTGTAGAATACGCAACGTAACGCTCACATTGCGGAAGCGCGTTGTTCTTATCATTAAATTGGACAATTGACAGTTACCGTGTTACCAGTGTTCCGGGTGACGATTGCACCAACCAAACATGCAACGTGATGGTGCGGCTCATGCCTGTTAATGTTAATAAAACTGTCTTCATGGACAAGCATGCCGAAGCGCTCGATTACGTCGCTTTTGGTAGCAAGTTTGGTAACAGGCAACGATTCACAGCAAGTGTTAGTTGGGTGGAAGCTTTGCGGCGTCATTGGGGTAGTGAATTTTCTGTATGTATGTGTGTGTAGACTGTGTGGGAAAAATGAAAATGAGCTACTCGGACAGCTGTGCGGAAAATCCAATGACCAAACATGAAGCAGAACGAATGTCAAGGTCATTCACCATATCGCGTGATTGAATGAATGGGTGTTCGTTTACTTTTTGGAAGAATTTTGAGCAAAAATAAAATGCTCTTAGGAACGCGACAGCAAATAATTACTTAAGGGTAGAAATAGCTAAACGATTTGATTAAAATAACTTGATTGGATACTGATAAATAAATGTTTTCCATACGGCGTTAGCTCTTCTTATCGCTTTGTCTAGAGGCTCTTTAACTGGTCTATCGGTAGGTTAATTGGAATGAACCCTATTTTGACCAATGAGCGAACTCTTCATCGTATCGTGGAATCGAAGCGCGAAAGGAAATCATCAATCTTTTCGAAAACATGACTTCAGTAACGATGCTGGGTGCAATAAAACCAAAGACATAACACATCATTGCTGCCACATCCGATCGGTTCTAGACGTTTAGCTAAGGGTAGCACTAGTCGCTGGAGCTGTTGTGGCGATACGTTGACCGCGCAGTTGAAGGTAATGTGGCAAAATTAATTAGTCGCTTCGTGAGCGCAAAGATGCGCCAAGAGCGACGCTTAGATCGCCTGCCTATTAATTATCGGTGTGTGAGCTTGAGTGCGATAATTTGGAATATGTTTATTCACGTGACATGGCGTGCGATTCAGCGAACTCAAATGGCGACCTCCACCATGATGAGCGATGAGTAAAAGGGCTTTGCGATGTTTGGATTTGTTTTTATTCTACTACTCCTCAACTGCACGCTGGGCGATGATTAGGTCGCGTCGGAATGTGACGGCTGCTTCCCGGGTGACCTCGCGGGTCAGCGTTGATGAGTCCATTACGGAGCCGCAGGAACAGCAAAAACATCCGCAGTCAGTTGAAGGTATGATCGATTCTAATGAAGAATGATCGTGGCATCGTGATTTCGTCAGAATGGTTCCGGTTGTGTGATCTCTTTGACGCGGCGCGCATCTTCTTTGGCGCTCAAGTGCTCCAAATTGGTCGATTCGACAAGCTACTACCGGTACACCATCTGACCGGACGATGATTAGCATAATCGTGAGAAGTACAACCCAGCACCAACAGGTCATCCGTTGCTGTCGAATGGCATGTTGAACAGCGATTGTTACGAGCCAGTTTCGTGGTGGCGTAAAGTATGTGTGTGTGTGTAAAGTGAATTTGGCAGCTCACCCTTGTTTTCTTCCGGAAAAACCACGGCGAACGACGAAATGTCACACTCATTTGGGTAATGTCATTGAGCAAAACGGTTCCAAAGTACACAACTTAATAACAACCATTTCGCTATGTCCTTCCGAGCGAAAGCCGTTGCGGTGAGTAAGCGTTCAGAATCGATTATTGTCAAAAATTAAATGGACTGCAACGTGCCGTTTTCTTTACACCGGTTTCGCGCTACCGCAAAGGTTCCGATGCGTGACGCTTGTTTGACGTTCTTGTCGGATCCATAATCATATACAACATAATTGGGAGCAAAACGTCCAGCAAATGGACCGATGAGGAAAAAAGGAAGATCAATCATAATTACATTATTCTCTCTTTCTTTGTCTTCTTTTGATGAGGTACGTCACCAGAAAGTACATGTTCCAGAGGCGATTGCCAAGGGACGGATGCATTCCACGCGTTACCAACTTCGTTGTCGTTCGCGATCAGATGTGCAACTTGAGCCGGAGAACAGTAAGTTTTAACGTAGAACTCGTTCCGAATGTGGTTCACGAGTTCATTATGAAATACCAATTGAACATGGGTGTAATAAAGCAGAACTGGTCGCCGCGTTATTCGCTTTAAATGGAAAAGTGTTCCCATATTTTGTGTGATTTACGCACTTGCCATCGGGCAATCGTGGGGCATAAATTTAAATTATCATAAATGGAAAATTGATTTTATCCCGCAAAGGTATTTTTAAACTTTTTACAAACCGAGCAAAAAGCCAATCGCACAACGTAGCTATATCGGCGTACGCGCAATTTGGGCGAACAGGATGACCCGAGGAACCTAACATGCTCGAGCAACTTTCACCAATGAAGAATATTGCATTAGCAAGATAAAAAGAACACTAGTCGTCGGTTTCTTCCTTTTTTTACATTACAAACACGACAAGTACTGTTCGTATAATGATAGCCTGTTCTTAAGGGCAATCGGTTCGATTTCGTCTCGTTTCGCCAAAAGTACCGGTTTTGCGGTGGCAAAGTGCAGATAGGAATGGATTCTTCAGCCACCACACTATCAGTGGTGAATCTGGGTGAATGGAGTGAGAAATTTATGACCGAATCCACTTGGCACCCTCGGCGCTACTTCGTCATGTGTGCTGGGGTCACGAACCATACACCATACCCGTAAGAGAGTTGATAATTTGCATGACATCAAGATGATTATCACTTACACGGCTCGTAAATCTTTGGCCACAAATTTTGGGCGGGTTTGGGAAAAAACAACCTCACATTGCTGTATACGAAACATAAATTTGTGCAGCTTAGGTTTAGAACAACTTTAAACTAACAATAACACAAAGAATATCACAACATACCTTGGACTAGAGTTAAAAAAACTAGCACTAACTGGATTGCGGTTGGACAAGCGAATAAAAAAAAAATACACACACTGCTATATGTTCTCCGCAGCTTCTTCACTTTGTTGAGGTCGCTGGTCCGGTCATTCCACAATTGTTCCTTGACAAGAAACACACTTGCTCGGAGCAAGAACGATAACTTTCACCAATTTTTCCGTTCCTGTACCCTGCCACTAACACAAAAAGATCGTTTCGCGATCCTGCAGGACTAAGATGCGAGATTGGCAGTATCTGTAAATTTAATTTTCTGTTATTCCGTTTTGCACTCGGGTGTTGAACGGCGTGGAAAGTTATTTCCAACGCTTAAGGGCCAATGAATTCAGGAGCAAAGTTCACACTATTTGGGTTTGGTAGATCGATTATTGTGTTGCACTGATACGGAACTGGCTCTTTGTCGGGATCTCAATAGGCAATGATCCTCCAGCGGAAACACTCATCTACAGACACTGTCACGCACGTAACTAGCTACACCTACACGGACAAAACGGCCAGACTGCGCCTGTGACCGCGGCCAGTCGCGGACGGATACAAAGTATTGCTCCAGTGCTGATTACAGCGGTTACTTATATACCTTCATCGGGATCGCGGTTTGCGGATCGCGCGGATCGTTTGTTCTGCCGTCCACCCCGGTTCGGCCACCGTTCGCGATCATTCTCCGACGGTTCTACTTCCTCTTCCTCCCCTTCGCACCAACAGTGCCGGTCATCCCCAGGAGGGAGCCGAAAGCTTGGCGTGAGCGAGAGCGCATTTGAAGCCGCATCTTCGGGAAGTTCATGCGATCGAGTACGCAAAAAAACCCATCATTCTACAATCGCGCAAGCGAGCGAGATAGAAACACAATGATAGAGGGAGAATGGCTGGGAACTGTGAGCGAGAAGACAACGCTCTTTCCGAAGACATCCCACAGGAAGCACTTCTTCAGTCGGGGCTCGCGACAGCCAACCCGAAGCTCCAACCGGGATACGAATCGAGTTCAACCCCCCCAAAAGGAGGGTGGGTAGGTGGCAAAGGAAGGTTGGTGCGCGCTAGTTTTCACTCGCCCGGTGGGATGAGGGGAGGAGCAGAGGAACGACTGGTGCTGGCCGCTAGAGGCAATGCCGACTGTGGTTTGCTTCTTAGTGGCACGCGGTCGCAAACGATCCGACGGTAAACAAACACGTACAATTGAAGCGAGACGCCTGTTTCCCACCGCAGCCGAAGCGAGAAGGAAGACAAACACGCGAAACACGCTGCCCAGCATGCTGAAGACTGGCCTCAGCATTGAACTTGAACGCGCGTGCTCGTTTGTGATCGTGACGATGACGCCACTAAAGCTCCCAGTGGGGTTGGTTGGTGGCTGAAGACGGGGGATGATCAGTAGAAGGGATGAAAGATGTGACGTAAGCGCCCGATCGAGCGGTGTGCAGCGTCGGGTTCGGTTCGTGTAGCACCAGAGTTGATGGACCTCCGTGCGACAGTTGTGTGCTGTGCAGCATCCAGCTCGTTCGTCACGCGACATGATCAAAATTGCTGTAGGATCAGCAGCCGGTGCGTGTCGATCATAGGCTCTATTGCGCCTCCATAATCTAATATAGATCGAGTGTTGGTTTTTCCCTGCACACGCAAGGGACGCATAAAAATTTACCTTACTGCCAGCAATGAGCCCACCGTGCGTTACATTAACATATAACGGATGTCAAGTATCTGTTGATGAAGAGCGAACCCATATCTGATCCCTGCCAGCCTCGATCAATGCCGGTGCATCCATCTATCATCACCCAATCAGGGCAGGCCGTTCGAAAGCGTATAACATTGTCGTAAAAAATAACAGTCGATTTCCTCACGGCTTTTTCGTGCTGCAACGACCGGCATAGCTTCCTCGGTTGCAGCTAGCGCGAATGGAGCACTAAACATGGTCATTTTCGTAATAAATTATGCTTACTAGCGATGCGGTGCTATAAGCGTCGTTTCTTTTGTTTTGTGCAGCTCAATGCAGCTTTTTTTCGTTTCGTTTTTGCTAGCTGTAACAGCTGTTCCACTGATAATTATGCGTTTTAACTGAATGGAAATGTTCGTAAGCATGCAACCGGTCGTGCTAGGAGTCCGGTGGCTTTGTGTACCGCTGCTTGATGACCAGCGATCCATTATGAACTATGCTTGAACTTGAACTTGACGTCAAAGGATGATTTATCTTGTATTTCGTGGTATTACCGAGTTGTTAAAGTATTTTGAAAAGCCTTCTTCTGGTCAATCGATCGTGAATTATTGCGTGTTTAATTACATTTAAGTGAAATTGAAGCAGGTTCAAATGAAATATATGTTTACTAGTAAAGCTCCGTGGAGAAAATGGACCCAGAAACAACGATTTGAGATACACAACAGAAATATAATTGAAATATGTAAAAAAATTCAACTTCATTTTATATTTTTCTCATGAACAAATAAAAATAAAATAACTTTTTAAAAATGTTAGCAAAACCTAAAAGTAGTCTTAAGGTTAAAGATATTCTCTATGTTGCTTTGTTTCAGGTATTATTGTAATGTGTTGGATTTCAATGCATTAGTGTTCTACCAATAAGAGTGTAAAACATTAAATGCTTGTTGTTTTCGAAAAAATAATCAAGTCTAAAAATAGTTTTTACTAGCGTATACCAAAAGTCTTGCTCAAAATTTGAACGAAAAACAAAAAAAAAAAAAGATTTACATCAAAACTTAGCTAAGTTTGACTTACTCAGAAAAACTCAGATACAAAAAACCAGAAATCCAAGTTGATGCGAATATTCTAACAACATACACAGTCTAATACCTCAGTTGGTCTAATGAAACAACCCAAGCATATGAACTGCAACAAGTTCTCGTTTTTTGAATCCCATATTCCCACATCGTTCGTGTGCTTAGAAGGCAAGATGCGTTGACCAAGCACGACACGATAAAATCGTTCTTAACAGCACTTTCCAGAAGTGGTAATGCAATCCATTTCATCGGAAAAGCATGACTAACGACGGGACACCGAACCACCAGTGTACGCCAGTGACTGTAGCCGCTAGGACTTTTACTTAGAAAGCATGTAAGGGCTGCATCAAAGAGGTTGGCATCGTTTTTTTTTCACTAGCACTCCCCTTGTGTCGTTCAGCCTCGGAGTCGTCTTTCTGGGGAAGCACAAATCGCCTTGCTAGATCTTGGTAGAATTTCGGGAAAAGCAAATGTCTGAAGCAAACGATGGAGTAATTTATTAAGATATCATTGTCTCACGTTGCCAGCCTCGTACGCATCCGCATCCTGTCCAATCCTAGTCCTGGATGAGTCCGTAAAGTATTGGAGCGTACCCATCACACCCCGACGGAGTGTGGCTGGTCTCGGTGGTACACTGAGTCGTTTTTTTTGCTCCTCCAACTGGGTGCTGGAAAGTGTCCTGTTCATTTTGTTCCTGTCAACCAAGCCTGCCAGGCTGCCATGTTCGGGTGAAAAACTAGGCAGTATCAGTAGAAGCAGAAGCTCAGGCAACACGTCAAGCGAGAGATTGCTTTTCTGCTGGCGGGCGTAATTTTTGCTGACTCAAGCGTGCAGCTGGTTTGTTCCGAAACGAAAGCTCATCTACAATTGGCTGATGGCGGTGGTGCTTTGAGTTTGGTTTCCGTTTCCCTTCAAAAAAGAAAAACTGCTTCTGCAGTAACTCTTAGTAAAGTTAAATTTTGCTTTTAAATTACAGTGTGTAGATTGACTTGAAGATAAGTATTGATTATATGATCATTCGTTTAGGAAAACATGTTTGACTATTTTGTATATCTCGGTTCATAAGTGAACGTGAGCAATATGTGATGCAAAACATTAAAACAAACAAAAAATAATAGTGTAGTGTTATTAATGTGATGGTGCTAGAAGAATGTGTTGGAAATTGCATTCCGATGCTGATATGTTTAACTCAATAGGTATTAGCTGTCAATTTAATTAAATTAGCTACATCTATTCCCTGCCTACACTTGTATCGATTGAACCAATAAACGAGCTGCTCTCTGCTCGAATCCTGGTTGGTAAATATTTATTTTCCAATTGAGTAACTGACCCTATTGTTTCCCCATACCGCCGCACTAGCACCATTCCTTTATTTTCCATTACATCATCAACCGTAATGAGTTGCTTATGGATGTAAATCATTAAAGCCGATGTGTTGCAAAATATTTATCCCCGCTTCCATTAGTCCCGTCATGTTGGCGAGTGATTGATTGTGTTGTTCCAGCAATCGTTATTTTGTTTCGGACACACGGAAATTCACAATTCTACTGTACTATTCTCGCCTCCCATCGGGACGAGGTCCTGTTGTGTTGCTCAATCCGCAATGCTTGAATGCACTGGAAAACGACATCGGTACACACATACACACGGTAATTTGCTTAATTGATTGTCAAACTTTAACGCCAATGTGGGACGCTTCTCGTTATTTACCGTGAGCCCGAGAGCGGGCTTTGTGAAGCGAGCGGGCATTAAGTGCAGCAGGTTCAGTTGGATCAGTTGCTCGAGGGCGGTGTAGATAGAAGCGAATGATCAATCGTAGCATAATTGTACATGAAGAAAACATGCGTGTCCGTACGCGTCAAACAAGCCGTCAGACAGCGTAACAAGCACGAAAAATGTCTTTCAGGCGTAGGAGAGGAGGCGTAGGGGTGGCTAGCAAGGCTCGGGGGCAGACCGGCTTGGTTCTGGCTGGCGTGCGTTGAATTCCATAGCGAAAAGTCAGTGCTCTGGCCGGGCGACTATTTATAGCCCGTTCGTAGCGACGGAGGAATTGGTTGGACGGTGCAGTTTATCAGTTCCCAGTCAATAGTTTAAACATCCCAAACCGTTTAGCTCGCGTTGCAACAGTGGATCGAATTGAATTTGGCCCGCGGGAGCAATGAAACGAGCTTGCGGGAATCTGCTTATGTAGCTACACCTACACTGTACGGCGTAGCATTTGACTGTTAGGCAACTCGTGCAATACATAGGACGAAGCCAATCTGTCGAATCGGTAGACGCTTCTTTTTCCCCATTATGGTCGCTGCTCGTACGAAAACACGAAGCGGACAAAAGGGCGCTGGGATCGGGAACAACATCTGTTTGTTGAGGCACCGTTGGTTTGGAAGGACGCGGCGATGCAGGGAAACAAGCGCCATAGTGCGCATCTCGCAGCCATCCTGACTACATTTGCATAATGAGGCAGTCCGCGTCGTAAAGGGGAGATTCTTTAATAAATTTGTATGCTTTAAAAATTCATGAGCAACACTCGGCGGTTGTACCGCCGTTGCGGGAGTGTTAAACGAGGTGTCTTATAAAACAATCTAAAAGGATGAAGGGATTCGGCAGCTGAAATCTGGTGGCTACCCGGGGAGGTCTAGTCGAGAGAAATAGTATTCCTTGGGGATCGGTTATAAAGCAATTCCTTTTATGATAATTTTAGTGGATTAGTGAAGAAAACGGTGCCTGCAGTTTGCACTGGAAAAGCAGAGAACATTGCATCGGAGCAGAGTATTTTTAATTGCTTTTGCTTTTGTTGATAAAACATTTAAATGAAACCACATGATTCCATTCTCATCATGTCATTCGTGTTTATTTATGTTATAGAGCTAATATAGAATACTCACGCAAAAGAATCAGAAATGTTAACGAGTCATCCTTTATTTAACAGAAGCTTAAGAAAATGCTAGAAGAAAACTTTGTTTGTTTTGAAAATTGTATAAGGAGATGTTGATGTGGCAGCAGAATTGTGTATGACGGAACGCACAATTTACGTAACTTAATCAAAATATGGCTACTTCATAATGAACTTCAGCAAATAGTTCGAAAGATGTGTTCCGGAAGAACACAGGACCTAAAGAAGAGCAAGTTGAAATCGTAGAGAAGCTTTTAGCTCGACGGAAATCAGCGCTTGTCGCAAGAGCTTAATCTCGGCAAGAGCAGATGCCACTGGAGGAGAGCACTCCATGTTTACAGGTTTCCGCGACCATAACGAGTTAGGGCAGGTTTAGCGTATTTGAATAAAATTATAATCAGCCCAGTTTGTTCGCTCCTCCGTGGAGTGGAGCGCGGCGGAAAAAGGATACTCCCAGGGTAGGAAGTGTTGGTGTTAAAGGGCGACAATTGATAAACAGTGGACCGTGGAATTGGAGCGCAATTTGCATAAACGTAATTACCGCCGTAAAGACGCGTGCCGGGCAAACAAAGTGCGTACCCAGTTGTGGAACTTTTTGTGCGCTCGTGCTGGTGGAATCCCGCTCGTTACCGTTTCAGTCAGCCAGTTTGACGTGATGATGACATCAAGCAGACTCATGACAAGATGGAACAGAAACCAAAGGAACGGAGTGAAGCTGGACGAAAGAGCAGCGGATGAAGCAAGACGCCCGAGGCGGTTCTTGATAATCCACGCATTGCAACAGGTTGGTGAATCATTTGGGAAAGTCTGTAAAATTAGGCCTCAAAATGAACATCAACTACAAAGGCGAGCCTTAAAAAGGTGAACCAGCACTCGGAGCTTTGCCCGATCGCTTGGTGTCTACATGGCAACGACCTGGAGAGATGACAATCGTAGGACATACTTTGACAAACGGCAACAAACCTGCCAGACGGCCCAGCGTGCTTTCTGCGTGGTGGTGGTGGTGGTTCACGCGCTTTGACCGCTGCCGGCCATCGTTCGGGGTAACGATCGCAAAGGTTTAATTGGTCTTGGCCGGGTGGGTTGACCTTGACATTACCAGAACAGCTGGAATCGAAGGCTGCTTGCGAAGGACGGACGATGTGATGCGTTCGAGTGCATACAATGTGGAGTGCAATGGGCAGGACGGACTGTCGCGCTTGGTTTCAGATATGTAAGTAAAGTTCTTTCTTGTAATACAAAGGTAGTCTAGGACGATTGAGTTAAGTTCAACTAACCAGCAAAATTTAATAATTAGGTATAAAAACAAAAGAGTGGATTATCACAAGATTTATTAAAAGCATAATGATGAGGAGTTCACTATTGCAGGATAGAATTTAATTGAAGTATGCTTTCTTACCGCAGTTTTTTGGTTACAATTATTTAATAAAATATGATTAATATTATTAATATTAGGGCTCAATGGCTCATTAAATAAAAAAAAACAGCGCAAACAGCAATATGAAAAAATAATATGAACAAGATACTAAATAATGAAGTACGAGTTTGCAAAGCAAATACAGATCTTCACAGTTCGATATGCGTTTGCCTGAGCAAAAAAGCCATCCATCCAAGTATCTTCGGAAGCACTTTTTCCAGTCGCTTACTCGAGCAAGGCAGCTTAACACATTTGTCGCCGTCCACCTTTCACCTAATTGTGGCGTACTAATCGTGTCCTTCCGATTGCTTGATACAGTCTCCAGTCTACGCCCGCGCGGGCCCAAACTGTGCAACAATCAATCATGTCGACGGAATATCTTTCCAGTGGTGTCATGGCGCCGGTTGTGCACGATGTGTGGCGGGCGTTACCTGATGCGAAAACCATCTGGGAGCCTCCATTTGTTTCGTGCGCTGAGTTCATTTTTCGTACCCGTGCCTGATTTTTTGTTGATTTTATCAAGATGTCCTGTATATTTGGGCCCGGTTGGGCTCGAGGTGCCGTGTTCGAGTTTCTCTTGCCATCGTCGTTGGCGTTTGGGGTTTGTTGTCGCCCACCAGCAGGACGTTGGGAGGGCGAGATTTCACCAGAAGGGCACGATTTAGTAGGATGTCACTTAATCGCTGCAGTCTGTTATTTTTCTGAGTCACACCTTGTGTTCCGGGCGTTGCTTCGGCTGCTTTTTGTTTTTGGCAGAAGAAACTAGCACAACGATCTCGTTCAGAACAGGTTCAACGGTAAAGGCAACACAAGCTTGGATCGTTGGTTAATCGCATCAGGTGACATGCAGCTAACCTCCTAGTGATGGTCGTCACTCTTGCGTGGAACGTGGTTTAAGCTGTTATGGGTTCCTTATATCAGGCTGGGGGCAGTCGGCCCCACCAGAGGTTTCTCTCGATACCTCCAGGGGACGTGATGTGCAAAGTCTTGTGACAAATGACACCGTGTGTACGAGCTAGTCATTAAGTTTCGTTCAAGCTGATCGAACGGTACGACCGAGCTGTAATCGATTGCTTTTTGGTACTGTTTGAGTTCCAGGATGGATGGCAGGAATTTGCGGGCCTCTTGTGTTTACGAGCTCGTTTTCGGTTATGTAAAGCTAACAGTCGCTTCAAAAAGTAATGGTCTAGCTGTGTTGCAACGTGCTTCCAGGTAGTTGGCAAGAATTCCACAAAATGAAAGAACAAACTACCAAATTATCCTGTTCTTGGTAGAGGGTAAGAACCGCTTTCCTGCTTTGATGCCTGTGCCAAAAAGAAAATCTTTGCACCGGGACGAAAAGTTGCATCCCAACAACAGCAGACGACGGATAATGAACTCAATTTACAATCTGGTCAAGCACTTGGGCAGGTGTAGAGTGCTCTCCGGTTGAATGCTGCAACATCGAGCAGTAGCGCTAGCATCAATTTAGCACGTCCGCACTTGCAGCATTTGTTTAGCGTTGCTGTCGGTATCAACTAGTAAGCGTAATAAATAAAGATAAAATTGGGCTTGTTTCCAAATGTCGCTGCAAATGCCCTTAAATCTGTCCCTTGTTATCGTCAGTGCCATTCAAATAAAGTACGCGGGCATATTTCGGACACCATCACCCAGCCTTGCGAGTTCTTTGTTTTCAGTGCGTACTGGACGGGGTCCGGTCTCGTGCGCTCACGTAAGAGTTTTCCAATAAATTTAACCCTAATCTCTTTTAGGGCACAGTTTCTGACTATTTGGAAATGCAGTTTAATTGCTAATTTCAATTCTTCGCCCTTTACCTTTGTTTTATCGGCTCCAGCTGTACTTTCATTTTCTCCTGCAGCATTCACTGTTTGCGACGATTACTGCACGTGGTTCCCGTTTGCTTAAGTTAATGAAAATAAAGGAATGCGAAAAGACAGAGAGAGAGAGAGAGAGAGAGAGAGAGAGAGAGAGAGAAACAAGGGTCGCAAACAGATAAGCACCGTTGCATGGAACCACCATTGTCATCGCCGTTTGGACAATGCTGGTTAGACGCTGTCGTATTGTTTGCTGAATTAAATTAATTCGTTCAATCTCTTATTGCACTGTTTCGGTACCATCGAGTTCACGCTCTGGATCGGTGTCTGAAAAAATCTGAACGTATCAATGGTGTTGGATTGTGAGCTTTTATTCGAAAGCAAATACTAGCCAAACCTAAAAGTAAGATTGCTATAAGCGCCACCATCACTGCATCACCATCACACCACACGTCACTGTATCGGCAACGATGGTACGACGTATGTGTGTGTTTGAGTGTGTGTGAGTGGAGATCGAGTTGAGGTGGATTCCGTTTCTTGGAGCGTGTTTGCCCAACTAGTGTTGACTGAACGTTTATTGGTTGATTCTCACGTTTAGCTAGTAGCAAATGGGAAAAATCCATCCACGGTCGAATGACCAAATCGAACCGAAATTCCGCCAGAATCGCTTTCATCCGGCGGTGGGCCGCGGAAAAAAATGTCACTCGAAGGGCGCCAGGAGTAGGTGTAATCGAATTTTGCTCCCCGTTTGCTACATCCCTCTTGAGGTTAAGCTCACAGGACCTGACTCGTACACGTATCGCACACCAAGTCGTCCCACAGAAAGGCACTGCGTGGACCGTGTCTCCAAGCCCTTTGCCAAACTATGACTGTGGATTGAGATGCTGTGGATTGGTTTTTATCGTCATCGTTCGCTGATCGATGCTGGCACACTGATGAAACTGAACGGAAGAATCGAAAATACAAAGTAACATAAGAGAGGTAAGTAGAAGACGAAGGAAAAAAACCGACCAAACATTGGTTCTAGAGAAAATCCCCACGGGGCAAAGCTCGGATGGCATAGAAGCTGGTTGATTAAATCATCTCAAACAACGCGTTACGATCCATGGTCGAGATCGCGGTGGTGCGGCCAACAAGACAAGCAGAGGAGAGTGAAATTTTCATAATTTTTCAATCAGCCCGAAAGCATCACCCCTGCCACGCTTCCTACGCGCCATCGGAGCCGGTGGTGAAAGCCTTCCGCTCGCACTCGAAGTAATCATTTAGCGGGGCCTCCGCTTGCCCAGCGGAAGGTTAGATCGTTAGGATGTGAATTATCTGCTGCCGGGTGTTTGCATCAATTGCCGAGAACGCCCCGACGACAACGCCATCACCCGCGTCCGGAAAAGGGAAAACAGGGTCTAGCATCTCCATCGCCCGGGAGATGCAGTAATTACGCGCCATTTTTCACAGTAGACGACGCAGCGTCACTTGCCGATCGAGGTGGTGGTGACGTAAAGGAAATTGCTCACGGTGTGCTCATCCATGCGACGAGCGATTTTTTTTGTCCTTTTTTATCCGTTTTTTCCCTCCAGCCACTCATTCTCTTTCAACTACGGCTTATAAGCCCCTGTTGCCCGCTGAAACCTATACGTCGGATGCTGCCACTGGTGCTGCTGCTGCTACTGCTACTGGTATCCATTACCTAAATGCCTTTCCAATGTTTTTTTGCTCTTTTTCCCATGCTCGGAATAATTTGTTTTAAATTGATGCACTTAAAAATGCATTGCACCGCTTCGAGAGGGTGCATCGCACCGGTAGCCAAGCCCACCGGCGGCAGGATCGGCGCTCTTGCTCTGCCTGCAAAGCTGGCGAATGTTGGCTGGGTGGAGATGATCGAAACAAAAGTACCTTCTTTGCGATGAGCAAACAAGAGTTTTTTGTGTTGTTTTCGCTTCTTGCTATGGCTTATCGTGCTTTATCTCGCATGAAGAACGTTGAACATGCACCTGGTCGATATGCATGCGACGGGGGCAAGACGAAGACATTCTCAGCCTTGGGCTGAGAAATGGAGTGACAACAAATAAGGTCTGCTACATAATTACAATAATTAATTCGTGCGCGGCGGTGTCTGAATGTTGGCGAAGATATTGTTTCCCAGTCGTACTCGAGTGAGTGTCTACTAATCCTAATTGATGCTGCAAATGGCTTAATGCGTTTAATGAATTCTCTATTAATTCGTCGGTCTGAAGATGGTCTAGAGAGCCACTTCCGGGGGTGGCAGTGTGTTTGTTTCGAATATTGTTCGCTTGAAGAGGAATAGCCATCCAGAAATGAGATCTTTTTTGAACAGCTAAATCTTTGAGGAATTGAAAACTACTAATTTCAAATCATATAGCTTTAAGAATCTCTTGTTTTGTATAGCTTTATATAAAAAGAGAGACAAAATAATTTGTTTACAAATATATTTATGTTTTGTTTAACCTTTAAATCCTTGCATCGGCTCATACACTTTCTTATCCCTGGTACCGCCACATGAACTCAATAAATACAATGTCACTGATAAATGGCAATTGGATGGAAAATAAATAGGTTCTATTTATATTTGACGCGTTCTGTTTGCCACCAAACATTAATTGCTCCTATTAGTACAACACGTACAGTTTGACACCTTTGCTTGGTATTTATTTTTATCACATGATACGCTTTAATTGCATAGTTTATGTGTTCCAAGTATTGCAGAGCACGATCAATAAAAACAAATGCCCCATTTCAACAGCCTGAGTGGGAGTAAAGATTCAAAAATTAAAATTTTATGACAATGTTTGGATGGTGGTGCAAAATATGTCGAAAAAAAAACGCACACATTGTGGTTGAGTAGACGCAACAGGTGAAATGTTTGTCCTATACCATAGTGCAAGCCTTCATAGTGGGAAGGTAATAGAGTATCTACCCCCCGTCTCGTTATACATGCTTGGATCGATAAATAAACAATAACAATTTATTAAAACCTACCAGACCGCCACCGATCATCGGGCCTTCTCCTGGTGGAAAGCTGCAGAGAAGCCGCCTGCCTTCGATATGCCCTGGCGTCAATGCTGTCGATGTTGGTGCGGCTGTCACAGTGGTCTGTACGTTACACAAAGGCCAGAAGTGCACCGTGGTGCAGGTAAACGAATGGTAAGATATGAAATAATGCGATGTAGCGAACGCATCTTCACTTTTTATCATCCACCGGACGGGTGGCAAGGCGGTTGTTTGCGCACCTTGTTGAGGAGTCATGTTGGAGCATTGCTGTGACGCACAATAAACACACACACATTCATGCATGCGAATCTAAAAACCCGCGGGCAATGCGTGTCGTTGGGGATGGCGATCGATGCCATGCGGTGCAAAACCATGTTTAACTCGCTTTTTTGCTGTTCTATCTACATTTCGCCTCGAATCCCTTTTCTACCCTTTCTACCCTTACCTTTTAATGTTTCCCGTTGTCGTGGTGCACAAGTATACCCTCGGTCGTACTTGCGTATTGCACGCCCCATCCTAGATGAATCTCGCATCTCGAACAAGGACGGTCGGGATCGATAGTCCGATGGCCGCAGGGAAGACTGCAACGAAGAAGAAAGCGGACAAAAGCACTCTGAGACGATCCGACACACACACACACAAGCACGCACAAACACTGGTCGATCTATCCGGATTCGGCCTGGCTAAGGTGGGCAGCGGATGGTCCAGGTCCCCGGTATTCTTTTGTACCTCTTTTCGCTATCGATTATTGCAGTTCGTCGGAATCAATTTGTAGCCGGTTTGCTAGTTTGCCTTTTTTTGTGCAATTGCCCTTCCAACCCTTCCGATCCGTTTGGCCGGGTTCCAAGCACGCTGCACAAGCTCCGAACCTGGCGGTGGTGTAGAGTAAGAATAGAGAACCGTACCGGGCGGTACCGCTGAGACCGGGAGCCTTGCTAGACGACGGTACGATTGGAGCAGCGGCGAAGCGCAGTGATGTCAAAACTGAAAGTGAGCCGAAGGAGTAGCAGGCGGCCAGTGTGGCCGGTTATTGCTGGGGTTAAAGAACGCATCAGTTTCAGCTTCGATGACGATAATGATGATGGGGAAGTATTCCGCTCGCTTTCGATCCCGGTGGTGTAGAGAAGATGCATCGAATGCACCAGTACGAGAGGAGGGGGAGGGGGCCTGTGGCCGGTGGCGAGGGTTCAATTGCATTTTCAAGTGTCGATTAGGATAGGTGGAATTGCATTGAAGTACCGTTAAGCAAGAGCTGCACCGGGGAGCGCTTAAGTGTGTGCCGTTTACGTCCCTTTGCTTTCCGATTAACACATCAAGCAGTGATCAGACTGGCAGAACTGGTATTGTCCTGGATGTTAGGATGTTCAAGTGTGGAAAAAGTAAAATCAACACCTCAAACTGCAGAAGAAATGGTGATGCGATGATGAGCAAGGTACTTGTAAGCTAGATGTCTCGTCTTTAAAGCGGGATTTTTTTTAAATTTAAGTATCAATATAGTGCTTTTGCCTTTACTTAGGGTTTTTACATTTATAGCGTAACGTGATTTATGGATGGTTTCTAATACTGTTTAAAGCACAATACTTATTTGAGTTTAAAGCGTATGTTTATGTTAAACAATATATTTGTTTGTATGCATATATGTGTCTATTAAGCCTAGAAACCTGGAAAAGGCAACAGCAGCGGAATAATTCAGGCTGCTTTTAAAGAATTTTACTAATGTCCGTGCAGCCCGTAATGAGTAAATGAATCATGCAATTGAATATTCCATAGGATTGTTTCACTGATTATTTGCTCGGTAGGTGTCATGGTGGGTATCTTATTTCGTTAGTTATAAATGCACAAACGGTATGATTAAACGTAAAAATAAATGTATGCACAAATGGTTTGTAGCAACAGAACCAAAAAAATCTTCATTCTCACAGATTCCTGGAAACAAATAAATATTACTCACACACCGATACACGGAACGCCGTGGTCGAAACACGAGGGAAACAAATAAATTTATGACCGCAATTAGTGTAAACATTGTTCGGCTCTGCTGGCCACCGCACTGGATGAGATCGGTGGGGAGAGGGAACGATGCGTGATGCCCCGTTGCAAGCACACTTGTGCACCGGGCAGTACGATGCCAACCATTGCGATGGTCGTACACGGTAGCACCCGTGGTGACTGCGTGTGCCTTGTGAACACGATGTTTGTCACTTCGTTAAGGGTTTTGCAATCGGCCACCTCAACAGCGAGTGTAAACGCAAGTGGGATCCGCATTTGGTCAGCTTCAGGACACACGTACGTGCACGTACTTGCAGGTTGCTTTGTAGGGACGTTCGTTGAAGTCTCAGGACGCACTGAAGTAGAGCGTGCTGCTTGTCTCCGTTCTAGCTCTAGCCAGAACGTTAACATTGTGATCCTGTAGCTCCATCCGACCAACGACTTCTCTGTGTTGCGCTTTACATGGGATACCACTTTTTCATGGGCCCGCACTCGTCGCATTCGTCACCATCCTTCAGGGAACAATTTGGAGTGCTATGGACGAGCGGAAGCCTAGGACCGTGGCCGGTAGCGTAATAGCGAATAATAAACGTTCATTTACTTATCATAAACTTTATTAACAATGTTAATCAATATTTTATAAACACAATTACATGCGCGATGAGTGCGAGGCATTGGCATCGGTTTTGTCGCCGTAACGATGCGCTCCTGGCAGCATTGGCATCGTGTCGACAATTCCTCCGGTCGGCTTCATCGGTTGCCAATGGGTAAAGCGTTTGCATCGGTTGCCATGTTGCCACTGTTCCTATTCATGATCGCTAGGTGGACCATGCTGGAATCATTGGAAAGGTAGAACCATTTTTAGCCTGGTGTGCCGGTCGGGATGGGCACTCTGTTCCGACGACAGCAAAAATAATAGGCGAGGTAATTGGTTTTCGGAGCCACGTAAAACTAATTTCGGTAAATCAATAGGCCTGCAGACGGGCGTGTGGTCTCGTAAGGATGATTGATTTTCGGGCTCGTTAAGAGGCCTGCTTTTCGGTCGGTTGGTTCTTCGCAGTGGCGGTTGATTGTAAGTCGTAAGGTGTACACACGATCGAGAGCGTTGATGCCTCTAACTGCATTATTTACTTACGATGTATCTTTTCAGTCCGGGGGATGGAGTCTGGGCTGCTGGCTGTTGGTTGGGTTCAACTTTATGAAGCAGTAAATTGGAAAAAGGGTCGTGTGTGGAATCGGCACCATTGCGAAGGTATGAATGGGTTTGCTGAAATTCACACATGTTTGTTCACTGTTGAAGTTAAACAGAGCATTTGATAGGTATCATTGTACGTGTGGAAACTTAAAAAAATATATATTTCTACGGCTTATATGCTTGAAGAAAAGTATCGTTGCAACAAAATAAAACATTTCAATTTGAGAATTCTCAGGCAAATCGTGGGGTTAAAGTGGGAGTAACGGATTAGTTTTAATTTAGCAGTTCAAACTTACAAATGATACTTCCAATCGACTATTAATCATTAGAATCATGTTATCATAAGTAATATGGACTGGTAATAATAATATGGCAAAAAGTAATATGGTCATAAATAAACGTAATGTGGACGAATGAATGAATGTAAGAGGCCATCCTCAAAAATACACAACTTTTGCAAGGAAAATATGGATATCTTTCAGCGTTACCATTTGTAGAAAATTACACTGGGTGTGAAAATGGAAGGAAAACTGTGATATTTGGGAATAGGAGAAATAACGTGTAGGCGGTTGAATTTTCACTTTGCTAATGTGTATTCCTTGTCCATTTGAGTTCATTTTTACATGCTATAATTCATTCGTCTTCTTCTTTGGCTCTACAACCGTTGTTGGTCAAGGCCTGCCTGTACCACTTGTGGGCTTGGCTTTCAGTGACTTATTGATTTCCCCCAATAGCATCATAGTCAGTCCTACGTATGGCGCAGCACGGTCTATTCGGGGTTTGAATCCATGACGGGCATGTTGTTAGGTCGTACGAGTTGAAGACTGTACCACGAGACGGGATTGGGAAAGTTAATTATATAACTATAACATTCTAAAACTCTTTTACAGGGAATAGCTCTTCCATTCCTTGGCAAGATGCAGGCCATTGATGCAGGCAAATAAATATAACGCTAAGACTGGTCGCTATCGTGACATGCAAGTGCTATGATCCTCAGTGTTCCCGCTTAATTGCTCTAGTCGGGCTGTAGCGTGGTTTTGATCTATTCAGCGTAGGGTGGTTGTCGCAATAAATGGTCAAATCGAATTGATAATCCGAATATTGACTTCGACACGTCGACATGCGAATTCTCGCCCAGGAGAATGCGTTTCTCCCACAAACCAGCTCGATCATTCACGGGCCGAAACGTTACCTTTCGGTACGTGGCAACGGGAGAGTGCGCTATATTGATCCCAACGCAAATGGAGATCGCGTTGTATCGGATATATTTTATTTACGAATAAACTTTATCTGTAAAAACTTTGCGTACAAGTTCTTTCATCGAAAGCAATACGGCTTTGTGCATCAACATAAGGTAATCCGCTTTGCGCTCTGTTCCTGGGATTACGATATTGACTACCATCCGGTAGTTGTTGTGCTAAAGAAGAAGAATGGGAAGGAGTGATATCATTATTGTTATTACGAACTTTATTATTACAAAAAAATCTTGCATAATTTAATTTTAAAATCACATTAAACATGTCGAAATTATATGGGTTAAAACCCCTAATGGACCTCGCCCCCATACGTAGGACTAACTAACTTGCTATTGGTAATCAATAAGTCTCTGAAAGACAAGCCTACTAGTGGTACAGGCATGCTTTGACCGACAACGGTCGTTGAGCCAAAGAAGAGAAGAGAGAGTTAGAAACGGTGTACAAAGGTTAAATATTATTTTAATAAATCAGTTCGTTATTTCATCTAGCCTGATTAAAAAAAAACATTGTATAGATTGGTTACGTTCGATACATTGTATTTAGCATACTAGTAAGTGATAAGCTTGTTCGAAATGAAAGTGTCATGTGCAACATCTGGAACGTTGTGGTTTGAGGTTAAACAGCTGTGCCGTTTCCTCACTCATTTTCCATCATTTTTTCTATTATTTTCTATTATATCAATAATTAATACCCAGCCCTGGAACCCAGATTCTACTGCGAGAAAAATGAAAATTTTAATTACTTTCAACACTGTTTCCACAGAGGAAGTGTCTACTTGAGCGAACTGATTTCTCCGTTCTCGGTTGGTTTGCCGTGTCGACCGCTGCCAGGATCTTGTTGCAGTAGTAGAAAAACCGATGCCAATCAACGGTACCGAGTGATGAAATTAATTTAGCGGAACTGTATCTGCTTAAACAGTGCTCTCAGTTTGCTAATTAATTCCCATGGTCCTGTCACGGTCCTGTCAATCCAGCAGCTGCAGGTAGAGGCAAAGAAGAGGAAGGAAGCACAGCTAGCAACTTGCTGCACTGGCTAAAGTGCAGAGGGGTTGTTCGGGTGGCGACATCGCTTCCAAAGGATGCCCAATTTCAGACGAATCATTTCGTCGGCAAAGCGCACCATGCGGTAAGCAAACGAGCTTAAGAAGCTTTGCGAACCGAGAGATGACAGTTGGGTTTTGCAAAATGGCTTGCCAATTGCGATGGACGTTGAGGAATGCTTTAATTGCTCCGACAGCGAATTGGCTGGTGATAAACGAGCAGTTCGCTTTAATGCAGTCCCGTTAGCGGGGAGGTGCTCAAGGAGCGCGACTGCAAGTAAGCACTTCGCACTTTCCAAGGGCGATTAAAGCGTAAGCTCGAGTCAGCCAAAGTGTCGTGCTTGTCCGCTATAATCAAGATCTTTAAAGGTGGTACTCAAATCAGCGAAATTATTTGGTACACGCGATGGAAGGAATTGGTATTGATAAATACGTACTAAAAGCTGCAGAGGGTATGAGATAATTTGTCATTCGTTGGATTGTTCGTGCTGTTTTACCGCTTAGCATAATGCTTCCAGTGTAGGTTGATTCAAACTTCGAAGCCTATCGTTTTTTTTCTCAATACAATGACTATATCATGCACAGCAAAGATGGCTATTGTCATCGAAATAATGAGGCAAAACCGTGTCTAACGCGTTAGCCATAAGCAGTGCCCAGAAATCAGTCATCCACGGCGAGACATCTCGTATTCATTTACATCAAATCAGAAGAGCATTCACTGCTGTGGTGGTGGTGCTGTTGCTGTGTATCCCATTGTTGGCACTAGGCAAACAGCTCGTTAGAGAGAATCGGCGGTTGGGTTTTCAGCTTTTCCTTCGCTAGCCGCTTTCCCACCACACAGTCATCCGATTTTTTATGTAGTTAAACAGTCAAACGAAGCACCAAAAACAAAGGCAACCAAAGGAAGAAAGGAAAAAATCGGCAACACAAACAAACACAAGGCAGGCAACAGCCAACGGGCGAGCCAACTTTATCCTCATCAAAGTGAATAACGTGAGCGAGCGAGCCGAGCGGGCAGGGCGCATCCACGGGGGATAGGGCTAGCACGATGGGTGCAAAAGGAAGCCAAAACGAAAAGGATAACAATTTAAGGATGCCAGCAATCCTTCTGCACACAGAATTGCATCCCCCTGGCGCGGCGACAATTTAATCCAGTAGCAAACAAACAGACGCCGTCGAGAACCATGACGTGGAAAACTGCTTCGGAATGGAAAAATCATAACGAGCGGTCACACTGGTCGTTTGCTGCAAGCAGCCACTTCCCGCAGCATGGCACGGAAAGGCAAGGCATGGTGGCGGAAAGGGCTAGGCGGTAAAGTGAAAGTGGAAACCGAAAAGCCCCACAAGGAAAACTGTCACTCGTACTGGCAAAGCGACTCGTCCCGGGAGGATCCCGGTACGACGAGGAACGTTCCCGAGGCGCCACCGTCTTTGATGATGCAGTGTAGAAGTGTGCATGTGGGTGTATGCACACTGTTGCTCGAGTGTTTGGTTTGTTTGTCTCTCGGAGACGTTCGCACTGTTTACAGTGGCACTTTTTACAAGCATCACCCAGAGCGCCCACTTCTCTGTACTAACAGACCCCTTGCACCTTCGGGCGCTTGGCAGAAACTGCATCCCATCCAGTGCATTGGGATTTTGAAGTTTCCCTGTTTCTTTTTGGCCTCAGTTTGATCGCATCGCATTTGCTCGGTCTCCTTACGGCCATTGTTTTTCGCTCATTGTCTCGAGTGGAAAACTAATAATAATTTCACTTAAATGGAAGCACCGGACGACCGACATCCCTTTTTTCGCTCACCATCTTCGCCTTGCTGCAGCATACACGGCCCAGGGATAGCATGCTGCTGCGTTCTCTCGTGAGGCAATTTGCCTGCTGCAAACCGGAAACGAGCCGTGAAGCATCGAAGACCGCTGCAATGGTATTGGTGGCCAGATCTTTCGAAGGATTTCCTCTGCAGCATCCCGATTGCTGCACTACGGTGGGGAGGGTAAAATCCCTCCAGATTATTAAAAAAGGCACCGCTCGTGAACTTTGGTGTTGCGGGATTCCCGTATGAAATTACGTACACACGGCACCCTCGCCGACACTGATAGCGTTGATCGCGGTGCTGCGTTCTTCTACGCTGGCCATAGCCCTCGAGTATAGCCGCTATTGTGTGAGAGTATTTGCTCTTTGCTGTTGCTTAGCGCTGGGGACTTTTTCGCCGTGGCCACGGTTTCGCACCAGACATTTATTTACCAACCGGTTAGAGAGCTGTTGTGCCCTCAGTTTGCTTCTCACCATTTTCCAACTTCCGGCGAGGATGAAGCGGCGAAAGTGTGGAACGGACAGGATGTGAAACTGTTTGGCTGTAGCGGGCTGCTGTAGAAAAAGTCTAAATGCAAAAAGGCGTAATGCTGGGCGAGCTGCAAATGGACGTGGATGTTTCAGATTTTGCCTGTTTGGCTTTACCAGTAGATTTGTTCGCCTTTTTAATTTTGTACGCTGCAGCAATCATTCCAGCAACACAAAGGTAAGGTAAAAGATGAAAAAATATTGTATGTTACATTTATTCGCTTTATATATTCATTTCCTGGTGTGTTGTATTGTTCACGGTGGATAAAGCATTTAATTTATGGTTTTTACAGCAACGACGACAATATCTTGAGTAAATAGGTATAGCCACTAGTAAATAAGTTATAAAAAAAACAACAGTTCCAGCATCTTTCACATAAATAATCATATAAACGGGGACGTTTCTGTGGTAAAGTTATCAATTTGCACGATTTAACGTCATGCCCGTCATGGGTTTGAGCCCCGTGTGGACTGTGCCCCCTGTATTTCTACCCTGACTATCCTGCTTTGGGTAATCAATAGAGGGGTTTCCATGTTACAGTCGTTGCCACCAAATTTTAGCTCTAAGGCATCAATTTTTGACAGTGCGCATGAATTTTTTCCTCTAAGGCATCAATTTTTGACAGTGCGCATCAATTTTTGACTCTAACGCACCTATTTTTGTCTGTAAGTCATCAATTTTTGACTCTTGTAGGAATAATGACAATTTTACAAGGTATTTAAGCAGATTTTTAACAATTGTTATTTCACAACTCATAAAAAATACAAAAACTGTATAAGTTGATTGTTTCTTGAGAAAAAATGATAAAATTTTACAATTTCTAAAGCTTTTGTTTACAGCTGAAAATACGTGCCAATTTTTTTCACTCCATTAAAACTGCCAAAATTAGCAAAACAAATGTTTTATGTTATATTCTATCGATAAAGTTATTCACTACTTAACTTAATTTCATTCTATTCAGAACACACATTTTCAGAAATTACGTAAAATGTTGTAAATAAAGCGATTGACTCACAGTCAAAAATTGATGCCTTCGAGGCAAAAATTGATGCGCACTGTCAAAAATTGATGCCTTCGAGGCAAAAATCGTGAAACGCTGTCAAAAATTGGTGCCTTCGAGACAAAAATAAGTGAGTTAGAGTCAAAATTTAGCGGCAACGACTGTACTCTGATGTAATGTGACGATCGTACAACTGTACCTCGAGTACCGTCGCGATAGGTCAGTGTTTCGCTGACATGTATCGATGTAGAATCATACTTTGTTCGAAGCGGATTTTTCAACACTTGATCGTCCAGGCGATCATAGAAACCCAAAAGGGGTTTCCCTTACTGGAAACGTTGGAGTTTAGAAGCCTTACCTTGGGAAGGGGGACATAACTAAACTCTTGAAATAAGTTGGAAGGCGAAGGTTTTAGGCAGCGTAATGTCCTATCTTGGCAGTCCGAACGAATCTGACCTGCCACGGTCGGAATTGGTTTTATTTATACTCAAATGAAGTTAAGGGTTTCGCACATTTGGTTCCGGGTTTTTATGTTGGAAAGTTATTGTTTTCACTCTGCTAGTTACGTTTGTCTTTTGTTGACAAGAACGATGGTTCTTGTCACTAAGTTCCTGTTTTGAGTTTAATGCATATACTGTTCCTGCTTTGGGTTAAAATGCATAAACTGTTCCTGCTTATGTTGTACGTTTCGGTTGGTTCTGATAAGTGTGTCACAATTGTTTTTATATGAACGGTGTGGCCTGAGACTTCCTGGTGTGTATGGTATGATCTGATTTACTGAGTGTGTTATAATGAATGTGTTACAATGGTGTGGCTTGGCTTTCCAAAGTGTGTTACAATGTGTCTATGGCTGATAGTGTGTATTACAATATGTTCTGTATAGCAGATATGCTACACTGGAATGTAAACATAGTTTTTCACCACGTGCAAGAAATTATTGCACATCACTATGATGTTTCATTTTCATTATACAGGGTTTTCCAAGTCACTTTCGAATATAAACATCGTTATTCACCGCATGGAAAATGTTGTTCCACATCGATATGACATTTCATTTTCATCATAATAATTTTCAATTTCTACAGCATGAATTTCAGCACGACTCAAGCTGGATTGAGTTTGACAGTTCTTTATTGTGTGTTGAAAATCATGTGTTGAAACTGAAATTTCATTTTGAAACAAATAGACCATTGACAGCTATTGAAAAACATATTGGAGGCGGTAAATAACAATGTTTACATTCGAAACTGACTTGGAAAACCCTGTAAACCACTTGATAGCTGTTGAAATACATCTTGGATGCGTTGAAGAGCATTGTTAACATTCGAAACTGACTTGGAAAACCCTGTAAAAATTTTAGATTTCTTCAGCATAAGTTTAAACACTTCAACGCAGTGGCGGATCAAGGGTATCGGGGCCCTAGGCGGAACGACGAGTTGAGGCCCTCTGTAATGGTTAATGTTGTTTGTGGGGGGGGGGGGGGGGGGGAGGTGGGTAGCGGCACTAAAGTTGCTGTTGGGAGATTGAACAGTAAAGTTGAAATGCCGTCGGGGCCCCCTTCGATCATCAGTCGCAAACTCTTCAATTTTTGCTGACGGGGGGGGGGGGGGGGGGGGTGCAATTGATTCATCGGGGCCCCCTTCGCAAATCAAATCCTTCGCAAATCATCTGTCGCAAACTCTAAAATTTTTGCTGACGGGGGGGGGGTGCAAATGTTTCGCCAACCTCGGGGCCCCATCGGCCATCCTTCTGGGGGCCCTTGTCGCTAGTACTCTTTCCATACGGCATACTATAGAATGGCGATCTACGGGGCCCCTAAATCGGCCGCCCCAGGCGACCGCCTAGTCCGCCTACCGTTAGATCCGCCGCTGCTTCAACGGGCAACGGGTGATGAGATCCGGCTTCAAATTTCGGTGAAAAAACGATGGAAATAGACGGAAGTGTTGAAAATCATACTGAAGAAATAAAAAAATATTATACTGGGGATGAAATAACACAGTGATGTGGAATAACATTTTCCAGGCGGTGAAAACTATATTTAAATTCAAAAGTGACTTAGAAAATACAGGGTTGTACCGCCTCCAACATGTTTTTAACAGCTGTCAAATGGTGTGTTTGCTTCAAAAGACAATTTAACACACATGATTTTATTGATAGACATGATTTTACACATGATTTTATTGACGATTAGTGACGCAGGCAGGTTTTGACGAACAACATTGCAAAAAGAAGAAGAAAAAGTGTTAAAGGTAGACTTATACCGATTACGGTTGTTGGGCCAACTACGAAGAATAAGATGCATGTGTTATAAAGTTCGTCCGTACGAGGTTTGACCACATCACGGAACTCTAGGTTCACATTCTAATGGTTTAGGGTTTTATTACATACCTATTTACAGAATTTTCATTTGATTCACAGGTTAGATGTGTAAAAACAAGTAAAGTTGTCTTATGTTTTATCTATACATTGACAAATTTGATTATCCCATTAAAACAGTTTTTAAGGCACTACAATTTGTTTAACCTACTGTTATATCAAAAATTCTAAATTCAAATCTAAAACTGGCTGTATAATTCCAGTTTTCCTCAATTTACGCAAATAATGCGTTCCGGGGACATTTGCGTATCTCTGGATTTCGCGTAAGTCAAATTTTCAGCCAAATTCAAATTTCAATGTTGTTGATAAATGATGATATTCGATTAAATGAGCTTTAATGCACTAAATTACATATTGAATACAAATAGTATAGCAGATTTGATTAAATCTGTTTTCAGTTATTTCAGACTTGCAACAATAATTCATTTTATTTTACTTTTGACAATTGTTGGAGAAAATTTAACATATGAACTGTCAACACTAAAAATTCGCGTAGCTCAAGTGTCGTGTAGCTCGGGGAAAGCTTGCTAGCATTGAAAGGATTACATCTCATCTGAAAGATCATCTGAATAATGCAGATCCTTCGTAAACAATATTTACCTAGCTGGGTTTTCTTCATTAAGTAGTGCAGGTTTTGTTATGAATTGTTCATTTTTTTATCAAAGTATAAAGACATTAATTTTTGAAATTGATTCTGAAGGATTGCCTTTTGCGCTTAAGGCGACACTGTTTGTTGTGAACAGTTCCGCGGTACTGGTAGTTTAGGAGGGTTAGATTTATGTATGAGATTCGAGAGATTCGAGAACGTACCAAGGTGGTTGCTGGAAAATATACAAGTAAATTGCGATAAATATGAATCAATAAATATGGTGATCAATAGAAAACAAGTATAAATTTGGCTGACGATCACGCAAACGGTTTCTTTTGGAATGAATACATACAATCAATTTAGTAAGTCTGGATGGGGATTGAATGTCCCTTGCAGGGAATAACGCATCAGCCCAAAAGACCTCTAAAAACTGAATCAAACTCATTTAGAAATTTACCTCAAATAAGCTACATTATTTGTACTAATGACAACTGCTCGTTATTGGCTACAATCATAAACAAATAATCAGATCTTGTAGGTTACAGGTGACAACATCGCTCGAACAGGTGTAGGATGAACACCTCGCTTTTTGCTTGGAGCAAATGAATCGTAAATATTGACACCTCCACGCATCACACAATTCCACCGAAACCGCGGATGAATTTTTCCAATTTCACAGTTCGTTGAAGCTTTGTTGCGGTCCCACTCCTCGGCTCCGTCGATAGCTGGGAGAAGCTGAAGCTGTGCGTTCGAGCAACGTAATGAAACTGTTGCCTCGTAAGCTGCGTGGTAGTTCAATTAAAAGTTTTGATTACTAGCACGCATCGACGCAAGTGAAGGAAACCGTTTCTCGTCTTTGAAGGTACGTGGTGTAGAATAGAGAAGAACGCAAATTCTAGCACACATCAAGAGTCGTGCTGGTGGTGGGGCCATGCTAATGGTAACGTCCTGGAATGTGCGCGCGATTCCATTAGATGTATCGATAGAGAATCTGCCGCCAGCAAGTGGATGGCAATAAATGAATACCTAAAGGCACTGTGGAGAGGAAGGTCAAGCTCCACGTCCTTTCCTCTGGACGCATGGTCGAACGACAGCACAATTGCTGTAAGTGGTGTAATTAAAGTCGTTTTACAACACCTTTTGATACACGTCCATTAAGAAGCTCAGTGTTTAGTGTCGTCGGTTCGTTGTCGAACGCAGTCTGGTGGCGGGATGGACCCACGTCGATCGCTTTATTGAGGATCAATAAAAAATTATCGGTAGAAATTATGTAGTGCTTTTTTGCTGCTCTTTTGTTGTTAGGATGTGCAGATTGCGCGAGATCCCCTAGGAGGGTAGCGTTGATAGTACGCCGGAGTCCGCGAACTGTCCGTTAATGCACGCCAACCCTACGGTGCGGGCTCTCTCAATCAGCCTAATGATAATCGTAATTCTAGCTTTTAGCGAGCAACGGTCACCAAGGCAGCTTCTACATTGTGGAGCTTCTACATCGGGTGGAAGCTAGGGTAAACAACGAGCTCCCGATTGCATCAGACCTATACGCTCGAGGACGTCCGACAACCTTGAGCTATCTGGCCAGCCGAGCCGCATCAAGCGGCGGCAACGGATAGCCCGGAGAATAGTATCGCGACTATGTCTTCTTTTCGTCGATGCCGAGACAATAACGAAGAGTCAACAGAGTGCCTTGGGTAGGATGGCTTCTACCACACCGTTCACGATGTAAACTGTGCGGAGAAAGATAGAAAGAAAGCGTTAAAGCAATTCTTAGACCGTTCGTGCACAGGGCAGCTTCGTGCAATCCGGTTCTGGGGAGGTGGTATTCGGCAAGGAATGCAATCGGAAAGCACACGCACATGCAAAGGGAAAAATTGCCAGTTATAAACTTTATTGCCCATAATCACGTTAATAAATTTGAGTCTTTGGAACGGTCGAAAGGCCCAGCGTGTGCTGAAACCGTCTTCGCTTCTCGGCAGGGCGTGGTGGCAAATGTATACATTAAGTAAGCTTGGTCGACCTTAAGATGCCATTCTGGCAAACAGCGTTCCGGGCTGATCAACGAAGTAATATTCGGGTTGTATGTCTGTTCGACACGAAATCGAAAACAAATCTCTTTCCTTACAATCTGCCTCAGGATCCGTCACCCAGGCGGGCGACCCAAATTCTGCACCACTACATTACACCAGCCTTACACGCACTTTCGTGGGTCGAGTGTCCGATGAAAGCTAACGGTAAAAAAGCGCATTTGTTGTTGTGATCCTGTATGGTGCCCGAATGTGCAAGCCACCAGGGTCTCCCACGAGGATGGGCGAGAATGCTTTCACCTTCCGTCGTTCGATACTACCGCGATGACCCAGTAATACTTGCCGTTATGAAAACGTACGACAGGCGGTGAGGTGAGGTGGACGAAATCTGAATTATCATTTTGATGGGCGAAACGGTAGGCTTGGTGGCGGTTGATGTTAAACCGGATCGTAAACCCAATTCTTTGTGACGATTGCTGTTGTTGAACGCTGTGCGTAGGACGCCCATGGATAGGTGCGAAATGCCCGAAACCAGGAACTGGAACTGACCTGACGTATCACTAACTGCCGTCTGTTTTGCCAGTCAAGATTGGCTCGCTAGATAGATCATTGTCTACGAATCTAGATGTTAGTGATGGAAGAGAAAGCAAAAGTAGCCACTGGTGGTTTTAATCCGCTTGGAATGACCTTCCTTGTGCAGCTCTGTCGGTAGATCGTGGTCCCGAAGGAGGTTACGCACAAAAAAATGAGGTTATGACTCGGAACACGTTCCGGTTCGGCATGTTGGGCGCGTAGGAGAAAGTAAGTTCTCGATTGCTTCTTTTTGTTTTGTTTTCGCTAAAGACCGAATAAGCCGAACCTGTTAAGCTATGCTAATTCAATAAACGATCGTCAATTTGTACGAAGTTGCGAAGGAATTTTGTTTACTGTGGTTAATAGGGACGGCAACTTGTGATTGAGGGAGACGTCTATCTCATTCAGCTGGTGGCAAACGTTGAATAGGTACTATGAAAAAATACAATAGTGCTTTTGTGTCGCTTTGATTAACTTGAAGTGTACAATCAATTCTGGATGAGCGTTAGTTGATTGATTTATGATGGCAGTTAAATGTTATTATTAGACGATTAATTTCTCCAACCAAGGGTGATTGATTCGTTCTGTGATTGTCTTCTTTATTGCAGCACTTTATTATAGTCTCATTCATAGCTATATCTAGTTTGGTGTAATATGGGTAGCCACATTGTGAGATGACACAGCGGTAAAGGGTTATGTATATGATATACCTTACTAAATGGATCGACTACTGTTTTGTAACAAATAATAGAAAGATTCCAATTTACAACACTGTTTTCTTGCTTCTTGTTTGCTGTTTTGACAGCACATATCTTGTTTGAATACATCTGTCAAACACACTTTTTTGCATGTTTAATATTCAACAGATTTCAGCGAATCTGTTTGAAGCAACACAAATTACCTGTTACCTCATGGATAGCAAGATTCTTTGCTAACAACTTTTCGACAGACCTATAGAAGATTATTGTTTTCGTGTTTAAACACAATGTATTGTTCCATACGAAAAACGGTATTAGAGTTGCATTGTTGCGCATTATTTTGATAAATTATCGATTCTAACTGATGTTCGTTCTGCGTGAACGAAAAAATACGCTTCTTACATTTACACTTGATTCTGATGGCAATTAATTATTATATTTGTTATGTTATTATGTTATTATGTGCTATAATAAAACTAGACAGGTTGCAATTTGTAGTTAGCACTGTTTTATTCAAAAAGGGTCCAAAGTGCTTCATCCATTAGCTAAAGGTATCGTGAAAATAGTCCAAAATAACGTGATATATGAAGCAATGAGGACCACCAATAGAAACACTAAAATTAAATGAATGAATTATACATTTTTCAAATTATCCCCTACATAGTTTTCAAATATACGATATTCCCTTCGAACAAGCAATAGAACTTTAAAAGTATAGTTCTAAAAACATACATTTCGTGCTTCCGACCTTTTTAAAGAGAATGCTTGAGAATAAATCATCAAACTTCAAAATGTTTTTTGATCATTACTTTTGGTAATTATAAAATATATGTAGGTTTAGAAATAATGTATTTTGATATTTGTGAATTAACTAAATAAATAATTTAATGACTAATATTATAGCAAGATACTTTCTTTAAGACTATGTTGAATGTATAGGTTGGAGTAGCTGGTTGACTTCACGTTGTGAGGGAAATGATATTGATAATAAAAATAAATTACATATTAATTAGATATAACTGACCAAGGGAAAAAAAACATTTTTGCAGTTTTTATTGCTGCTGTTAAACTGTGGCGCTGTGGAAATGCTTCTATATTATTACCAACCTTCTTTATTTATTTTTCTTACCTGTGACGAAAAAGGTATTTGGCCACGATCACAATATTCTTGATGCAGTTATATAAATAAAGAACGAATAGAATGTACAGAGTTATTGTTATGAAAATAAACATACTTCAGCTCACAGCCAATTATAATTCTAGCTCGTTTGTGTTGGTCTGTTTGTCAATACCAAAAAATCTATTCAACAACAATGTAGGAAATGTGGCTAGAGAGTCCATGACGAAAAAATCACTTTATCATTGTATTACCATCTTCATGATCAAAATACAAAACTAAGTGCTTACCGTTTGATCCATATTTCCTGAAACAAAAAAGTAAAACATTGAATTGGATTTTCAACCATAATCTTTTCAGAAGTTCTATTGGCATTTTGTTTATATGCTATCGTTAATTTGAAGATATTTTTGAAGGTCGACATCATGTTTAGATGTTACTTGGCCAACAGGGACAACTGCAAAAAAAATGCTGTTCCACTGCGCCAATATTTCATTATTATAAACATTGTGTAGAATAATAGTATGTCTCATCTTGATCGTTAAATGCATAAAAACATGCTTAAAATAAATGTGTTTACAAGCGGAAAGAAGACAGATAAACACCACACAACCCTACGACCAGTTGCACGTCGAACACGTACAGTGTGCCTTCATTAACCCATTCAATTGAATGCGTGCCAAATGGCAACGAAAATGGTTCAAATTTAAATTCTTTCGCTATGATTCCGCTTCACAGCATCAACATGATTTTCCCTTTTTTTGTTTGACTATTTTTTCGTCAACAAGAGTGTGCCATATTTTGTTGATCGTATTCATGCACCCCCGAGCTCTGCACTCTGCCTGCTGGTTTATTGGAGATCGTGATTGTTGATTTTCTTTGTCCATGCAAACATATAACACCATAAGCTGACATCCCTCACCAATAACGGTCAGTGCGGTTCAACAACAAGCCGGGAGGCATTTAGTTTTCCTTCTTCTATTATCCCAGTTGCTATACCGTTTGGCTATGTTCAAACAGAGCCTGGCGGAGAGAACATTCAGTTTGGTGTTGTGACTTGTAGGTTGTTCGACAAGTGCGGCGGTGTTGTATTAGTAAATAATTGATAAAATACTCTGTTGCAAGATTGCAAGCCTGGTAGGATGTGATGTGTTGTTTTGCTATTCAAACATAATTCCATGCAAAGAAATAAATAAAAAAGTTCATGTAATCGCTAATATCTTGTGCGATTTAATTACTGAAATGTGATGAAATTTTGTCCCCAGGATGTGTGCCCAGCTTATTACTAGATGTAAGAAAAGAACAGAACTGGCAAAGTATGCTTTTTTAATTGTATCGGCACTAGCTTTGTTTAATGTTTCATAGAATAATATGCTGAAAACATTATTTTAATGCAAAAATCTAGCATAAAGAGTTCCAAGAGAATACAATAAACGATTGACCTGCCCCAAACGATAAGCACACTCTGGGAAGAATGTTATGTGTGTTTCAAAAAGGACAGCAGTTGTCTAGACAAGGGTGTGTGAGTGTCCGTGGCCCGCATCATTTTGCCTACGTGCACATAGATCGGTCGGAAAATATCGATGTTTATCAATTTGTTTATTCCGTTGACAGGCGACCAATAATCTGTTTACGTGTGCCATTTCGTTCGGCCTTCCTGTATTTCCAGTCCGAGGTGCAATACCAAGAAGACAGGAAAGGTGGTATGATGCTCCAACGCCAGCCACATACACACATACAATGACACCACTGCCACACACACGCATAAGTGAGCAGTTTTATTTAATGTTGTGCGGATGCATGCCCCATCCCCACGGGGTTGCATTGTGCCCGTGCTCATCAAAAACGACATCAGGGAAAACGGAATTGCATCGCCTCGGGAGGCACACTCCCCCGTTGGAGGTTTTTCCCGCGTTCGGTGGTATGTACTCAAATGGCGGAACCGAACCGAAAACGGGGTGACATTTTATTCACACCTCATTTGCGTTGTCGCGTGTCACCTCAGCTGGGGGTGCGGCGATGGGGACCAATTCTGACAGCTGCCCAAGCGCAACACTGACCGAATTGCAACCAATTTTGATCAGAAATATTAATCACAGTCACACCACGGAACGTCCGGAGGGGGCTTTCAGAGTGATATTTTTATCGGGCATCTTTTAAGCCTCTTTTGGTCAGGTGGCAGGGATCGAGTGAGTGATCTGATTGTGTTGCGAGCGCGAAGAGAGGAACGGGTGAGATCGTCGGAACCGCTTCCGTTGAATGATAAATGAATGAATGAGCCGATGTTATTCCACGCCGATCAATATCGAACGTCCTGTGGGATCCTTTAACGGGCGCGCTTTTCGATTGATGATGGTGTCCGTCGTTCTGCGAAACATGTTGGTTCGCCAATTTCCCCAACCAGGGGAAAGCGTGGACAGTTTGCTCATCTTTGCAATAGTATTTCCATTATAAGTTCGCCACCCAGCAATAGATGGGTCGATTTGTTGTTCATTTTATTTCTACTGTTTTGCTACAGTTGCGGTGCGCTTTTCTTTGCGGATGAACGGCTTTGGAACGCAAGGCCAAAGCGGTCCACCATTTGCCATCGCCAGCGCAAGATTTTATCGATCGCCTAGCGGGCAGACCGGATGCGATGGAAAACTAGGCTAGAATGAAGCTGTTTTCGCTTAAATATATTTGCGAGTTTCGCATGCGTCCATTAAATTATGGCGTACGTGAGGTGTTTACGTCGCTGATTCGAAAGGATGGGTGGAAAAACGGTCACCACGGACTACTAAGCTAACCGGAGTGCTGGTGACGAATCGTTTCTGCTTAACAACGGTGAGAAAGAGAGAGAGAGAGAGTGAACGAAAGAGGAACGGATAAGGGAGATTAGAAACGTGCCCATTTGAAGGTCTTTTTCTGTTGTTTGCTAGCCAGCTTGTGCTTTCACTGATGGCTCCGTGACCAGGGCGCTGCGTTGTCGGTAGTATTATTGCTGTCTTACATTTGTTCGTATTGTTTCTTGGCCGTTTTGGCGCTTTAGCTAGCGGCAAATCTTTGCTGCAAGTCGCTTTTGTCGTTTGTTTATACAGCGGGAACAGCAGATTTACTGCTTATCGTGAGTCGGTGGGTTACTGGATGCTGCTTTTGACTGTAAACACCTTAAATATTGCTGTTCGCCTGCGTTTGTTTTGCAAATAAGACTCGGCACCTGTTTGCAGAGCAGATAACGAATGGGCATCGCTTTGCAACACAGGCGTTGATCGAGAAAGCGATTTTGATTGTAATTGAATTTCAACTGATTGATTGGCAGCATGCAATAAGCTTGATGAAGGGCGAAATTCTCGAAGTAAACGATGGAGTTTTTGGTAAAACTCCTGATAACAGCATGAGTATGAATAAAAGTTTGTGAAAAAAGAACGTTTGAAAAAAAAAAACGATTTACGTAAAAGCTCGCAACCATAGCAGGTAGCCGCTAACCCGATTGGAAGCTTCGGTGGAAAGGAATAAAAACCAAAAAAAAAAAAGAAAATATACATGTGTCTCAATTTCGCGGAACACCAACGGCCCGGACAGAAAATTGATGGTCACACATGGGGGTGCTTAAGTGTATTTTCTGCGAGCGAAGGATTATTTCCATCGCATGTTGACATTTAATTTACTTTTTCACCGAAACTGCCATCCACGGTGAGTAGAGAGGCCATTTATTTCGTCAAACAACCACCACATCATCACCTTTCCCTGACGTCCGTTAAAACTTTGGCACGGGCACGGGTTTGCTGAAAAGGGTTTCATTTCATCCCTTCGAAAAATACAGGCAAAGTTAACAAAGGCAACCACTCCGGGGATGATTTCGTGAGGGATCAAAGTGTTGAAACCTATAGCCCACTGCCCATATAATCACGTGATGTTTGACTTTGCGTACAAGACAGGTAGTGCTTTTCAAGGCGAAAGGAGATTGATTTGGCAATATCAAATGTGGGTAAGTATTTGCCAGTTTAAAACCGTTTCACATGTTAGCCATATTTGGGCAATGTAAAGCAAGCAACAGTTTAAATGTTACAAAGGGAATAGAAACGAAATATTACAATACAAGTATTCGGAAATTTTCTTATGATACAATAAAATTAATTTAATGTGTTTTTGTTTTTGTGTCGTTCTTATCTTTTTCTCTGTGTTTCTCTTTTCTGTTAGTATTGATTTAATCGATTGCCTAGCTTATTTTTCCCACACCATCCCATCGGAGTGTCTTTCATATGCTGTGCATTCTGCCAAAAAAATATCATATCACGCGATACGTTTCGGTCTATACTTGCAAAGACCGTGAAGAAACCGAACGACGAAGCAGAGCACAAGTCTAGCTGGGATCATAATTTGCCGCACGTGGTAGGAATGGCTAAACGGTTCGAACCACCCGGAGTCGATGACACCGGCTGCTGAGCGGCTGTTGGATGTGAGCAAATAGTTCCCGCGGTCGGCTTCTTTCGGCGTCACTGACCAACATGACCAACTTGTGTTTTCGGACAGACCGTCCCAGTTCCAGTGGGAAATCGTCAAAGAGATGTGAAGAAACTAAGCAAAAAAAAAAAAAACACAAAAAAACTCCTGCACGACAACGATCACTAACGACGGACCCCATAATAAGGCTCATTTGTATGTCGTCCGGGGCCGTACTGTACGACAACCAATTAACTTGACAGCTGCTTAGGTTTCGAACGGATCGCTCTACAAAACACTTACTGTACTGTTTCACGTCCGCCGTGGAGCACGGTCAGCGAGCAGTGTGCCTGCAGAGGGTTGACATGGTTCGGAACACCCCTCCCAGAAGTGTGTGCCAGAAACGTCAGCCACTGCTCATCGGGAATGCGCATTTATCTGCCATATTTCACTCGATCTCTGAGTGCACAAGGTGGGACGGGTTTGTGCCAGTATTCTCGTTCGCTGGAAGGTTAGTTCGTCGCTTTACTTACACTTTCGGGCGCAGCTTTCAATGGAGCTGCGGGGCAGGCTGCGCTGTGTTACTTTTCACGCAGCGTGTGCCCATTGGATGCGATGCGATCAAAGAATGCAGTGCGAAAAGTGCATATTTTCACGCATCAATCGATGTGTGTTGAAAGAGATTTAATGATAAAAGTGCGGCTAGCGCAGTTAGTTTAAGATATTATTGGTCATATGCAAATGTTAACTAATATTAATTTGCTCCAGCTCTGATTCATTCTTTTCTCCGATTTCCTGACGTTGGACAATATTTGCGTAATCCATTTTCGCCTTGCCAGAGCTGCTCGTATATCAGAGGCGAGCAACAATTGTATCAAGATGTAGTGTACATTGAATAAACTCTGATATGTGATATTCAATTGAATCAAATACTGTGATCGTTACATAGTGAGTAGAATGTGTGTCTCTACCATCATAATGAAGACTTCTTTGAATATGGCATCGTTTGCCAGGTCTCAATGTATCACGCTTTAAATAAACATTTACACAAAAACACCAATCCACACATGAAAGGTAAAGGTTTCATCGTTTTCGTAATCAACATGCTTCGGAAGAATGTGTACAAATCGTTTCAAATGCTTGTCGGTACAGCTAGCTGTCGGCAAAAAATGTCAATAGGCTGGTTTACCATCAAGACAGCTCCGAACAATAAAGAAGTTAGTCATTAAGAGCATCAAACACTTTTCCTCAATCGTAGGTTTCGAGAGCACTGATTGTATGGCTGGATGTTGACTGTAGCATCAAAGAAGGGTGTTAAACGTAGCGTCCAGTAGGCAACATTTTCTCAATTCAATTGCATACCAAACACGTGTCAATATTAACCATTAGTGTTTGTTTTTATTGCTAGACCGATGAGAAAAATGCTAAACAAATCGTATTGAGTATGGTTGGTTCCGTTGGAAACCATGAAATACGAAGCTTTATTGACTGTTGAATTGAAAAAGCTGATTATTTTTCTTATCTGACCAAAAACATAGCTACTTTACAGCGATAATGTACGTTATGGAAGTAATTTACAACGAATTGCTTCTACTTCTATTTGCCGTAAACGTAAAAGTCCGCGAACATGCCAGCCTATACAGGCTTTTGAGACTTTATTCAGTACCATGCATCCGAATAGTCAGTCCTTACTACGATTGTACCACGGAACCCCCCAACGTAATGCTAGTTTTTTTTAAATATGTTTTCTTGCAATTTTCATGTTTTTTCAGACACGAAAAAAAATCAGACACGTGGTGATGTCAGACTTACTTTACCACGTAGCACCAGGAGGATCAAGCAGGTCAGTCATTAGTATGGATAGGTGCAGGCAGGCTTGACCTCCAACGGTTGTGGAGTCAGAGAAGAAGAAGAATGATGACAAATTCATTTATTATTATAAATTGTTGTTATTGTTCATTAAGTTAATGATTTAGTTTCGTGAGATCGTCATAGATTAGAATATGCTGCTACAATTGACAATTGTGGAATATTTAATAGATAGGCTAGAATCGGTTCAACGTAAGCTCACTCGTTCATTGTTTTACCGTCTCCCGTGGTCTCGTAATTCTGTTTGTCCCTCTTACCGTACAAGGTGCCTGTTATTTGGACTAGAACCTCTGCAACATAGAAGAAAGACGGCACAGTGCTTATTTATACACAAACTTGTTACCGGATCTTTAGACGCCCCGTCAATTCTGAGTAAATTGAACTTTCAGGCCCCTAGTAGAATGTTAAGAACCAGGACATTATTTAACATAGAATTCAGATCGACTAATTTTGGATCTAACGATCCTTTATTAAAAATGATAAGTGCCTATAACTCGCTAGGAAACAATGTCGACTTGAACTCAAACTTAAACAATTTACGGACCTTTTTACATAGCTTAATATGACGCTTCCACAGTTTATGTTGTTTTTTATTTCTATTTGGTTGATTGACAGTTAAACTTGTTATGTTTTTTGATGCGTTTTTGTTAGCACTGTTCTTTAGCATTAACTATAGAAATAAGTATGTTATGTAAGTTTATGCCAGCTGGGTAACTTTCGGAATAAATAATAATAATAATAATAATAATATCCTATCACCTCTTAATAACTGAACATAATTTATTTTAATAATGACAATTTGAAAAACATGCTACATGTACATGTGGCTATCGAGTTTGAACTAGAAGCATATTGGTTTAATTGATACAATTGATTTTAATATGTAAGCTCGCACCTTTTCGACTGGCGCTAATCTAAAGATCGTCTACAGTGCATGGTACAAGCATTAAAATGGAAGTGTCATCACGCTGAGCCTGGCGCATTTCTAGAACTGTAATGAATCTCGTAATGAATGATTATTGTAAGTTTGGAGTTGTAAGTTTGTAAGTTTACTTATACTTAGTATTACTTAATTACTTATCCAGTGCTACAACCGTTTTGAGGCCTTGGAAACCAACCTGTTTAAAAAGTGTCTGGCACCGGTCGCGGTCTGGAGAGGCTGAATCAGTTGTATGAACAACATTAGTACTCAGTATTTAGTAATTATTTTCGTTTGTTTATCGGACAAATTCACGGAACGTGGATTGGGACACACTAAACTCATACAGAATGTAAACTTTATTGAAGACGATACTCATAACTTTTATCCGGATCCGATAATTAATTTTGCGCGAGAGTCGTTCACGGTCCATCGCAGTGTATATCACCCAACATAAGCAGGTTGGGTGGATAAATTTCACCACTTATCAAACTTGTCACAAAGAGACGAAAATTACAGACCATTATTTAAATTCCATAGAGCATCAATATGTGTCTCGGTTATCCTAATGGAATGTAGAAAGGTAGATTTCTTCTACCAGAGTGCATGGGACGTTTCAATCGTGGAAGTTGAATCCTGAAGCAAAGCTGTCTTCAAAAGCAAATGAATGGAAGTGTAATTAGGATGATGAGCATTGCATTAAGCAACGACTGCCAAGAATGCTGGTAATAGTGGCAGGTAATATAATGTTTTCCTTTCCATTTTATGATTGTATGAAAGGTAACTTTCAAGAAGGAAATCCCGGTGCATGTGATCGAATAGCACATCCGATCCGTGCTACGACCAGCAATTGCCATTTATTGAACGGTATGGTCTGCAGTTGTTGTTTTTTTTTATGTCCATCTCCACTGCCTCTTGTTTCTTCGTCAACCGGAAGCATTTCTCGGTCCATTCGATCCATCCATATTCGATGCTGCAAGACATGCTCGGGCAGCTCAGGATGGTAATAAAATTTTGCCATTTATTTCCGCTGACGGACGTATTCCCAATGCCACGAGAAGACACTCGCTGCCAAAGTAAACTACTGATCTTTCATCGCATGAATCGGGTTTATTTTATTTTATATTTTGCTCCTCATTCGACCAGGCCAGTGAAGAGAGAAGGGAGATAGAGGGACGAGCAAAGCAGGGGAAGTGATTCATTCTACACGCTTCCCTGTAGTGTCTTATGTTGCAGGATATCCTGCCTGCCGGATATCCGTGCTGTGCTTGTACGGCCGAGACAAGTGTACGTGAGGACTATCTACAAAATAAAAAATGGCAATCGGTAGCAAAAATGACGAGCAAAAAAAAAAGTTGAAATATCGAGCATTCCAAAGGACTAGAAAATCGAATGCAAGAGAAAGAAACGCGATTGAAGTAATAAAATAATACCAAGCGTCCCAGTGGCCGTCGTAAGGTGGTAATCAAATCAGTGGAAGCGGTTGGCTAAAAGAAATGGTCCGTGCCACTTGGTCGGTCCCCTCCGACGAGCTGTGGTCTTCTCGGTAGCGTCCCCTAACGAACAATCTGCAGCGAATGACAATTGTGGTGCAAAATTCCGATACCGACGTGACGTACGGTTGTCACGTCGCTAATCAACGAACGCCCGCCCAGCCGTGCGCCCGGGCGCCGGAAGTAGAGCTAAGGTTCGTTCGGCTAATGGACAATCGGATCGAATTCTTCCGTGTGGCAGGAAACGTGCCGTGAGGCGCGGCGAACAGTAGCGACAATATAAAATGAACGGATGGGAAAGATTTTCTAAGGTTGCATGAATCCGTTACCTCTCCGGAGCTGAAAATGAAAGGTGTACATTTGCTGCAACTTGGCATGTAGCTCAGTGGGCAGATTTTCGTCTTAAAGAAATGTTTCGTAAGCTAGTGAATTTTTAACCGATTGTCAATTCTTTTGCATAAGGACCGTAGGTAGAATCACATACACACTAGCATCTAGTGGCACACATACACGTCGTTTGCTCTAATTCATTGATGGGGAAGGATTTGATGGTATTTTGGATACCAGATTGTACTCCCTTCGAGAGCACCACCAACCCGTACCGTTCGCGCTTTGAAGAAAATTGTTTGCCATCGTTTAGCTGTGCGGCGAGCGTCCATGAAAGATTTCGACAAAGCGGGTCAACTAAAACGGCCGCCGGCGGGAAGAAAAGAGGCAACTTTGAAAAGATTTACCCCTTCGTTCAATATCTCCTCTCTTCACGCTCGCGATGGAAGGCTGGCAGAAGTGCAGCAGAATGAACTGAAGAATGAATTGAACCAAAAAAAGGGCAACGCTTTTGAAAGTTTTCCCAGGCCAGGCCAACAAGGGGGCCTTCAGCGGGTTGCTGCATCGATATCAAACATTTTAACGTAAGCATCATTTCTGGCGCCCATCATCGGATGAAAGGATGCAGCCAACCGGTACGTCCAACCTGCACTTGTCGACTGGCCTGACCGCTCCCCGCTCGGCGCGTTTGCATCGTTACCGGCACACGAGATGAAATGTTGCAACTCAAACTCAAACGAGAACTGGCTGGAATTATATTGAATTAAGCCGTAACATTGGGAGGAAAAGTTTAGAAAGAGCGGCCAAAGTGCGTCCTTCACCTCGTCCTTCCCTACTCGTACTCACCGAGGAAAAGGATAAAGTTGCGTGCAGGCAAACTAACAAATTGAATGCTGGCTGGAAATTCGGGCTTCGAGAACATATTCGGTTCCAGTGCAGTGCAATGCAATCGGATGGTGCTTGACTCGATGAAGCGTACTCGGCGAGAAGCTGCCGCTTGCTCCAGTGAACCGAAAAGTTTATAAATTTGCTATCGGACCGAAGGTATGCCAACGTGGGCAGGGTGGGAGGGGAGGGCGTTCGGTCAGCTATTTAGGTGGAATGGTTTTCAATTTCTTAGATGCGTTTATTTCAATAACACTTCTAATTGATGATTCGATGAGGGCCTGATTGAAGAATTTTGCAAAGGGTTTCCGCTGGGTCATAGCGAAAGTGGTTTGATTTCACAGTCTGTGTATTATGAAGGCGATAGGAAACTTGTGATGAATATTACCATTGATTACGTTTACTATTTATTTGGAGGAACGGTTAGACGCTGCAAGTCGAACCCGGCAATATCTGGAGATGAATTTTGACAGTTTTTAAATTAGTTTTGAGATCAGTGTAGCAAATTTTAAATCGTTTTTGGCAGGTTCGATTAAAGCTTAATTTGGATACACTATGCATTTGGACAAGGGAAAATAAGTACAGGTAATGGTAGATAAAAAAGCCTGCTAATACTCGCAATAATTTTCGTTAAGGCTCGATGTTTGATTTTGATCTTTAAAGTTAAATGTTTCTATTTAGTCGAGTAAACTGTTCTAAATTTAATATCCATAGAGCTAAATTAAGTCACCCAATCAGCTCAAATCATCAGTATCTTTGTTGTGTAGAACACAATCTCTAAACAGCAAAATTATGCTTTCTGCACTAATTTAACAAACTGTACAAAGTTTTTAAAAATATTTTTCGAGGAAAATTTTATTTGATTTTTTTCGTTACTGTTTACTGGATTACTGGATTTAATCTCATAAAGAGACGATTATACATAAAAAAGATATTTTTACGTAATTTACTAATTAAAATAAAATATTTGCTGTTAAGAAGCATAAAAGGAAGCATACAAAAGCTTCTTAAAAAACATTAAACCTTGAACATTGTTCCCAAACATTGAACATTGTTTTCAAATTGATTCCAATGCTTGGGAATGGACTGAGAGTATTTTAACAATTTCTACAATGATACTGCAATCACCCTGGATGTTGCACAGTGTTAACGATTAGTATTCTTTTCCAATCAACTTTCATCAATTTCTGATCGAATCTGGGTACCCGTAAGTGGGATAAATTTTACAACGCAACATTTCGATTCAGAGTCTTAACGCCGGATGTCGGTCTTTCGCATTCTTCCTATACTGCTGCCGTCGCTGGTGGTACTGCAATAACTTTTGCGATGGCTTCGCAGGCTAGCGATATCGGCGGTATGAATTTGTTATCAATTTTTCAGACCATAAAACATTGCTTTATGATACCGTTCTGGTACACGATGATAAACCCGCACACGCACGCACACAGACACAAACATTTACCCCAACACGGGCGTTACGCTCGTCATCGGATTTCGTAGCGCAGAATATGGGATATATATATACCCAAGGCGAGCATGGTTCGAGTCTATCCATTCTTTTTGTTTATTTCTTCTACCTTCATCCTTTGCCCGGTGCTCAGAGTCTCAACAACCGGATCCGGTTCCGGGAGCGGGATTTTCCTACCACAACCGTACTCCCTGGCCGCTTTTGACTGTGCCATGGGGGAAAGTTTTTTCGCCCCTGTCTCCCCTTTCATCTATAGACCGCCAAAAAAAAGAAGAAGCGTAACCCTGCATCGGAACGCAATCCGCTGGCACCCCGCGGAATACCCGCGATAGCACGTTGCTCGATCGTACCCCAGCCGTTGCACTCCGGTCGGTCCTTCCCGGTGTTATTGTTCAATTTTCCAATAAGATTTTATGCTTATTTTTATTAACTTCTTCGACGAGTTTCCCAATGGTACGAAACACCGGACGCCGTACTTTTGCCAAGCCGCACTTGCCGCTTGGCCCCACCGCAACATCCGGCCTGGGGAAAACAATACCCAGTAGATACAGTGATCCTTTCAGTTTCGCCCTTGCAGTCCCGCCGTGCTAAGGGGTCGTTTCAGTTCGGTGGCGAAATGTTGCCAAAGTCGAAGTGAAATGATGAGCAATAGTTTGGGGAGAGTTTGTTTTGCGAAAATCCACGCTTTCGATCAGCATGAAGTACGAGGTGAAATCAGTGCACGATGCACTCACGTCCTGCTCAGCGCTAGATCCCGGAGGAGATCAATGGTAAAATCTTATTTCCTGTTGCAGCAACTTCAAGCGAACTGGTTTGTCTATTCTTTAGGATCGCAAATGTTGGAACGAAAGAACAGAAACAGGGTGCAAAATGGTGAGGAACAGAAATTTGGTGCAAAATAGTTTTAAACAAGGAGTTTAAATTGTTGTATAATAGTGCCTTAAGACATTGTTTAAACCGCTCATCATTTTTTGAACAGATTTTAATGCACAATGAAGATTTTTCAAATATGTTAACCCACGACGTTCGAAATTATTATATTAGAGTTCGAGATGTAATATTGGAATAGGTACAACAAATATTGGTTCGGTTTGCTGATGCGCCATGCCTGTAAGCACTTATCGGAATATATTTGAAGCATTGTCAATGGTTTCAATGAGGTAAGCAAACTTAAAAAATACAAACTGCTCCTCGAGCTCTTGCTACATCTTGTGATCAAATTGAACCCAAATCCTATCCCGAACGAACTGATGACAGTCAGTGCACGGGAATGGAAATAAGAGAGCGGTTGATACCGATAGAAGTATGAACTCATGATGTGCATCGTGTGCAAGGAACCTCTGGTATCCGGTGCACCTTGTTACAGTGCATCCGTATTTTGTGCAATTTTTGCGATACTATGTTCGTACAAGCTCCAACTGAGAGTGGCTTTGGAAAGGAAAATCATAGACGCGTTTGAAGAACCACATCTCGAATTTCCACACAAACATTCCAAGGAGCATCGATGAGTGTAATTTCGTCGCAAATTCTAAAAGATTGCAGTAACAAGCAAATTGGCATAGTGAAACGAGATGATCATAGATAAATCCTCAGCGTTTCCTTGTTACAGAGCTTTTGTGGGGTGTAGTAGTGGTGGTAGTGGCGTTGGTATGTACATTCTTTAGCAAACATTTGAAATTGAAACCGAATGTACTTTGGTGCTTAAGATTTTTTTAATAAAGGGTACTGTATAGTATGATATTAATGAAAGTGCAGTATGCATAAATGATAAATAAATATAATTCTTTATTATGAAGTCATACCTATCATACCTACTACCGTAAATACTGTGTGAAAATGTATAGTACCTTAATTGAACACTTTTCTAGTGGTGCTTAGAGTGGTCGTGCAGGTCCTATAGTATGACGTACTTTATATCTGACACTCATCTACACCTTTCTGACAAACAGTTATTCATGTATGCTGATGATATTTATGTTTGACGGCTCTAAGATTAGTGTCGATATAAAAAAGATTCAAAGTGAATTTTATTGTAGCTATGCTCCTCACCAGCTAATGTAGTGTGGTGAATTGCAGCGTTTTTAGCATTAACTGTAAGAAGAGTTTTATCACTATTAACTTTACAATTGATATTCACCAGCTGGATAGCAAGGAGTTGGAAGGAGCTTACATTAAATGACCATTATCAAAGGTGAATGGACATCATGTTCCTCAAACTATTTTTATACCAGTTGCTTGTAACAAAAGTTGCTTGACAAAAGACGCTTTCTCTCACAAACTAATTGACATACAGACGTCAAATTTTGACACGAATCATTTGAAGGTTGGTACTATATAAAAATAATATGCATTTAATACTAGCGGCGCCATCTATGTGTCAGACCGGGGACTTATCAGCCAACCTGTTATGCTTATAGCAACCCTGAGGAGGCGGTCCCGTGGTACAGTTGTTAACTCGCACTGTTTAACAACATGTCCGTCGAGGGTTCAAGTCTAGAACAAATTGTACCCCATAGCTAACCATCCGGCTGCGTCAGAGATAGAAATGTTGTTTTGCTTTAAGTTAGAAAATAGTATTAAAAAACTTTTGGAACGAAACAAACAGCTGGGTGTCATCTTAAATTCATTTCACATGTTCTTACTTTCATTTGAATCTTTATCCGGTTGCTATGGATCGCAGTCAACTACGTCTGAATCGTTTTCAACTAAGTTTGGTTCGTTTTCTGCTACGTTTGCTATTTTGCAAATTTTACGCAACTACGCAAATTTCATTGTATCAGTGCGCTTATTCAGTGACCGCGGGGCGCTTTGGCATCGTAAGGAAAGAATCAATGCATTCAATTGTAAATTTCAATGTGAAGATTACATCTCCATTCATAAATGTTTGACTATTTGACCACATTTGCCGAACAAACCTGTACAATATTCTTCTCTTTGGCGTAACAACCTACGTGGTCATTCAGTCCTGTTCAGGTTTTCGAGATTTAGCCGGATATTCATTCCTTGCTATGGGGAGGGGGGGGGGGGGGACGATCCGGTTGGGAATCAATTCCGGTGCGTAGAAGCCGACAAATCTGTCAATTAGACCACCGGCACACCTTAACAATTGTCTATAGTGATTAAAAATTATCTGTGGCTTAATGCATCCATTACATGTTATTCATTGTTTAAATATGGGTTTTCAACACAAGTTCTCAATTGGATGCAAACAAAGAACAATATGAAATTGTTGCTTTACAAATCGTCTGTTATGAATGGAATCGTAAGGAATGCCAAGCGGTCAGATTAAAAGGAAAGTGAGAACAGGTGAAAGTTAAACTAAATAAATAAAGTAAATTTCAAAATCATACTAAAGAAATATAGTACTCAAAAAAATGAAATAGTAACAGTACTCCGTTATGTTAAAACTCTTCTGAATACATCTTTAATTCCGCTTAGAATCTCCACTCCTGATGATCTGAAACTAGCCACTATAAGTTTTTGATAGAATGATGAAGGGTAAATTGATTTCTGCTACTTAAACATATTTACCTTCTATTCGTAATATCCCATGGCTTTCTTCTAACAATAAAAAAGACCAAAAAAGTTCTCGTGACTATTATTAGCTTTAGAATATAGGCGAAACCTGGCCCTTTTGTAAGTGTTCAATATTAATGTTCTGTGATGTCCTTGAGCTATAAGAAAACTATGATTTATTTATCAAAATCTAGTCTGGTTTTTGTTCGTTAGGGATTCGCCTCGCATTTTAGTATCACTAGAAACGTAAAATAAATCATTTTTTAGCGGATCAACTAGCCATTGGCAGCTTCTGATTGCTTCTAGACGACCTAAACAATTTCTTGCGACAATTTTTGGCGATACTTTTCATCTGTCAAACCGTCTATGTATTAGCAAGCTCTTTAATTTTGATCATTTTGTCCCGAAACGTGAGTGCTGGGTTTCTATGAAAAACTCACAAACCTGCGACAATTACGGTCGTCCTTGATTTTGATCTAAATCCAAAATTTTGTAGCGGTCGTCTATAAGCAATGTTAAAGATCACTGTGATACAAGGAGGTCTTCCAAGGAACGGGCTGTGAGTGCACAAAAAAAACATAACAGCTGTCTAGTTCCTATTGGAGAAAATGTCCAACAGGGACCAGTTCAATAATGATACTATGTTTGTCGGAGGATTTAGCTTGTTTGTTTGATGAACATTTTAAAGCATCTGTGTTAAGTTTAAGATTCTGTGTGATGGGCCGCAGAGCGCGCTGCCTAATTCAATAGAAGCCTGTTTTTAAACACTTTGCAGTTTAATGTCTGGCCAAAAAATTGGCCAAAAATTGCCAATTTTTCAAGCAATATGTTTCATGAAACGAATACATCATAAGTTTATTTGCCTTTTGAAACTGTGGTGTCAAATTTTATCAGCTGTAGACAAGGTAAACCGGGCATATCAGAAACACAATATCAACGTTGATATCACCTACAAGCTAATTCAGGGATTGCTATAAACATTGAATGATATGCGTGAAGGTTTCATGAACGATATTTTCTCTGCAGCTAAAATAGCTTGTTGTGAGACGGATATTGATGGCTTTTTGCTGGAAAGAACTCGACGTAGAAAAATAAAGATTTGCAAATCAATCGATACGTATAACAACTAAAAACGAAGGAATTAAGCGAATTTCAGAAATATGCAACTGGTTTAAGGGATGTTGAAGGGGCTGAAATTATATCAGAAGTGCATGTGTTTCAATTCCGTTACTTATGGATAATTATGAAAGTGCGCAGCACCTAATGATCTTCTTGAATATATACAGAAGTATTCATTTGGTGATCTGTTTGCAAATAAAACGACATGCTTGCCAATTTAAACATAACCAGTTACAGTAGCGTCTTGTGGAAGGAGTTTTAATAAATAAAAAATAATAATGATAAAATACGATCATCAATGGGACAGGAACGCCTCAATTACCCTAATCTTAATTTTATAGAAAACAATATTTGGATTTCGTTTGTAGGGGGAAACAGGAAGAGAGTGAGGGGCTGGGAATGTCGTTGTAAAATTGAATACGGTGAGAAGAGATGACCACGCTACGGCTCTGATCATATTTACACTGAAACATAAAGTTTATATTTACTATTTCGTACATATTTCTTAACTTAAACTGAAGCGTGGTATTAAAAATTGTATAACTATTTTATTGATTTAATGTATTCAACACGCTTTATTTTAACTGTAGCAATATATTTCTACTTCTTCTTTGGCATAATAACCGTTGTAAGGCCTGCCTGTACCACTAGTGGGCTTAGCTTCCAGTGAAATATTGATTACTAATAGCAGGATAGTCAATCCTACGTATGGCGGCAAGGTCCATTTGGGACTTGATCTTGACGAGCATGTTGTTAAATCGTACGAGTTGACCAGCGTTATATTTAGCTTGTAGAATGGCTATATTGTGATGTTTGATAATGTTTCAAATATTTTGGGCTAATAAATTAACGTAATGATTTTGCCGTTTATTTTATTGTACAATCCAGCCGAATGTTCATACTATAGACAAATGCTTTACATGCATCTCGAACACAAATAACGATTTGTTTGTTTTAGCCTGCTGAAAATACACGCATATTAACTCCCAAGGGTATTATTATTTGTGCCACATTTGGAAACAAATCCGGGTTCTAATTGAATGTACAATAATAAACAATTACACGCACGTTTACCCAAATAATGAGAAAAAAAAGAAACGATCAGCGCAGTAGCGTACAATTATTGCTCGTAGGAAAACTATTCGATAATTTTAATACCATATTATGTACGCTAATGACCATTTGCGCTACTACTTCAAAACTGTGCGAATGGTAGACCAATTCGATGGCAATTGAACGCCATTACACGTCAAAAATTGGACGTTGAGGTGTGCAGGAGGTTTTCGGATGCCGCGATCGTATCGCACCGAAGGCCGTTTAAAACCTTGAAACTTTTGTTTGGAAGCTAATTATGAGGAATTAAATTTAATTCGACAACCACCCCGCGGGTCTTTTTGCGCCGTGTAGCAGTGCGTTGACCTGAGGAGGCAACTGTGCTACATCGCGATGGGCGGAGGGGGAGAGGTTCCATGAGCGGAGTGTTAAAGAAATAAAGAATTGCGATGCGTTTGGTCTACCGGGCTACACGCTCGTTTAGGTCTCGATTGATCGCCAACCTATGATTAGTAAAGCTGTACGAGCGTATCAATCGAGCAATCGACACAGAAGTAAACAAGCAATCAATCCCCTTGCGGAGGGTAATTGAATAGCGTCAACGTTCGCACTTGACCATCTGGACGACCTCACGCATGCTGGTTCGGGTCGCGGGGAAACCATTTTTCTCGCATTTGCTCCTAGGTCTGCCTTGATCGATGGTCCTGGAGGACGAGGGAAGGTGGCTGAGCGATGGTCGGTCATAATTGAATAATCTGGTTAATTCTTAGACATTAAGATAATGCTCTGTTGTGGTCACACCTCGCCCGGTGTAAGCAAGCTTAGCAAGTGTAACGCGTCCAATGGCACCCAACGCGGTGTACTTGCATCCGTTACGATGCAGTGTGGTCGAATTCTAACCAGCGTCCGATTGATTTATGCTTAGCCCTACTCCTTACGTACTGCCCATTGCAATATGCTACACCCGATGACAGCCTGTAGTGAGCCACGAGGAAGTATGGCAAATGGGATCCATTACCGAACCGTGCGGTCCGTTGCGGATAAGAGTAATTTATAATGTTTAGTCGAGTGCGTGTTGGATTTATATTTATTCTAACCAAACTGTGCGTTCGGCTCGAAGCGATGTCTGCATTTGGACTGTTGCATTCGTACCATTCCGGAAAGCTTTCGGGCGTGGTCTTACAAGACGCTTGCTCTGTCTAAACACTCGTACGCAAGGGAGGATAGGAACTTAGTAAACAGCTTGATTCAATTCTCACTCTTAGTTTGCCTGCGGCAAGCAATGGTTTACAGAAAGAGGTATAATGTAGATTTGTATACGTGTGAGCCATTCTGGTAGGACTCCCGGATGTGAGGAAGCATAGCAGTTGTTGCTTTACGAACGTCAAGATGGAAGTTTTGATTTGTAGTCTTAGGCAGTAGTTCAGCTGTAAAATGTTAAGTAAGAATCAAGAGAAATTATATAAGATTCAGCAATTTGAAGTGGAAATGATGATAGTACCGTAAGCAAAATTTGAACATGTGAGGAAATATGAAATTCAGCGAACTAGTATTAAATGAATTTTGAGTATGTTGTATGTATGTAGAAACTTCACTGTATTTTACCCCTACAATGAAACGAACCTTAACCAGAACTACATGTTGAAATGCATCCTAAAACGTCTCCACGAACGCTCGCATCCCACTTTACCATAACCGCACTAGCAACGGTACGTTTGTTTGTGGGACTCGGGTGGCTTTACGACGAGCGACAAACATGTAAAGCTTTTAATTATAATTGATTTAACGAGCTGTTTGTTCGCTGCTTCACAGCATGCACAGACGAACGCCAAAAATATCGCTAACATGAATCGTCGTTACCCAGGGACGGGAAACAGTTTTCTGGTCGGTTTCCAATGCGAGATGCAATCAGTTTGCTGTGTGTTGGGTGAGATATCGGTGGAAAACGGTGATGCCGCCGGTCGGGTGAATGGCATTAGTGTATGAGTTTATGTGTTTATTCACGGAAATACAAGCTTGGCGACAATTTGGGTAACATTTTACCCAGCGTAAATTAATGTGAAATGGAGAGAAATCGGCTGATTGAATTCCCATTTACAACGTTTTGGTAAATTTGTGCGTAGGTTTGTGCAGCTACGCAGCAGACTCGTTCGGCTCAAACTGTAATTTTTACAACTGTCCATAGAAATGATTTTAAAGCTTTTATTTACAAATACAAATACATTTTGGTTAAATTTCTCAGTTGAATGTCTGTTGATCATTTGTTTTAACAGAACAATAATTTTGCATAATATGACCCATGTTTGATACCTGCCAAGAATTTAAACGTTTAATGTATCTTGCGATAATTACATCATTATCACACGACATGTATTACGCTCAGCTCTTTTAAATGAAATACGCATTTACTGATTCCTCAACTTAAAATTTGCATTATATATAGGTGGGCTTATCGCGAGCAATTCGAAAACTACACTGTAGTAACATTATACAAATGGTTATAGAAATCCCACATGGGAGGACGGTCGCTTAATGGTCGCTTAACTGTGTTTAGACTTTCATGTAACAACCTACCTGGTCATGCTGAAATATGTATATATGTTTGTTTCATTTTAACTATCAATAAATACACACAGTGAGAGTTTTATAGCTTCTGTTTCTGTTTAGTTACATCCATTTATATAAATGACCGTAAACAAATTATTGTTCTCAAGTTTTTAAATTAATATTCAAAAGCTTCAATTCAAATAATTGTTGTAAAAGTTGATCTGATACTCTTTTGCAAAGATCTTCACTGCGGCTCTCTAAATCCTATTATAAGGCGCGACATTTTCAATTTCTTCAGGATCTTCTCTATCTGCTAAAAATCTCTTGTGTCACGGTTTTTGTTTCCAGTACCCTCCGAAACGGATGGAATATTATCAATGAAACTTTGCACATACCTTGAAACGGTGCCATTACAATGGCCGACAGACGTACAACATTTTCAGATGTTACAATGAACCTAATTCAATTGCAATTTTGTAACTCACATACAAAGAACAAGATTGTTGTTGTTGTTGTATACATCAATTTGGCGTCATCCATCAATTACGTAACGCTGATAGGTGGGAGGAAAGGGTGTAGTAAAACGTTACGATTTGTTGCATGGGGGAGAGAGGGAGTATAACTTTTGTTACGTAGCGCAAAATTTTATTTTTTTTCGTATGAGTAATAGACGATGATCGAAATCAGTCGAAATATCTTCACATGATTTAAAAAATAGAATAGAAAAAGTTCTCTTTAAAAACAATAAAACAGTAGAATATGTGACAGAAATCCTCCATGTTTAAGGAAAAATGATACTTTTCATGAACGTTTTATGAATATTAAGAAACACAACAATTTATGCGCAGTGTGAAATAATAGTGTGGTGTTCAACAATGGGCAAAATACCCTACCACAATAAAGATAAAAAAAATCACAAAATACTGTTTGTGTTTAAAAAGCTGCTAGAGAGGGAGGGAGGAGGGGAGCTTAACCTGTTACATAGTTTTTAGGGGGGAGGGGGGGAGTAAATTTTTTCCAATTTTTGCGTTACGTAATTGATGAATGACGCCTTTGACACTTGGAGTAGGGTGCCTAGCGGGTTACGATGCTGTTTTAAAGTAGCCCCCAAGTAATAAAGCAGATATGGTATATTTAAGTTATTATGGGAATAACTAGGCATACAGGGCTACACCAGCTAGTTTTCTTTAAAAAAAGAATTAAGTGCTCGCCAGATAGCTGAATGTAACGTTTAATGGTGTGACAAAAAAAAAACAAAATTACACTTTCACAAGCAGATTCTGGACAGAAAATCAGCCGACAGTGATCAACAACTGGTGCCGAACGGAGTCTATTTCGTGTAGTACAAGGGAATGATACGATGCGTTTGTTTAAAATATACTTAAAACATGTCTCAAATTGCATGTATTTAATGTATACTCTATTGAAAGAAAATTTTCAAACAAAACTTCATTGTTTAATTTCAATGTGATTATTATCACCTAGGTAAGTTAATCGCTAATCATGTTAAAAACGTGTCGCTAGATGGCACATATGATGTTGTTTTGATGTTCCTAGAGACAAAAGCATCCTCAACCCCATTACCATTGCCTCAAGGGTAGCTTAGCCGCGGATAGTTTCTGAACTGACCGTAATATACATTCCTCTGACAGGATGTTTCACGTATTTTTGCATTCTCATTGTTTGCCTAGGATCCATCGGGAGCCGTTGCGCAAATGTCCACCATAACTGCACCGGAAGCGGAACCTACACACCACAGAATCAGGCAAGAAATTTACAGCAACCTGCTCGAATTCCCATGCCAATGTCACTGTTTGGAGGGATTATTGTTCACGCTCCGAGTGTGGCTTCTATCCGTATGCTGCGTTCTCACCTCAGCTGACGAAAGCTGCACTCGGAATCCGGTCAGTTGCATGATTCAGTGAGTGAAACGGGCGCGAAGAGAAATGGCATCGGGACGAATCCTTACAAAACCATTTTTCACCGGCAGCTCACCGGGCAGCACTTCCGGAACAATGGCGTTCGCAGTTCCGGATCGTACCGAGCTTCGCCTCGTGGCGATAATCTCTCACTTAAACTCCTGCCAGGCGCTGATAAATGATCTCACTTGCCATCCCTCGCGTGCATTGTTCGTGAAGCGGGTGCAAAACCAGCAGGACACCACTTCCGTCGAGAAGTCCTTCCGTCAGGCGTGCCCTGGGTAGTGTGACATCCTTTCCAGCGGATGGTGCCGATCGAAAATAGCGACCTGGGTCAGTGGTCCCCAGAGGCGACGGTGACGGTGACGAGCAACGATGATGAAGATGAACCTGACCAGCTTGTCGGGTTGGACTTAACCTCCGTCGGGGGCTAATCATTGCCCATCCGTTAAACGATGACTCGGGTGAACGGCGCATGGTTTGCTACTTGAACAGTAGCCACCTACCCATTGTATTCCTTTATGCATAATTAATGGCAAATGATTAATGGAGTGTCTTAAACGTGTTGACTGTTGCCACCGACGGGATAGCGCTGCACGCTGTGTTACGTCTTGAGAAGTGAGTTTAAATTGAGTGCAGAGCTCGAGTATTCCTCTGCAACTTGTTTCAAAGACAGGAGCTGCAAGAAGTAGTTGTGATACCAGCTGTTGATAAATACTTTTTAACTGTGTGTTATGGAAGAGGTGTGTTATGCATGGTGAAAATATGAATAAATTCGTCGTTTTTTATTTAATAAAGTTTTATGGCATTCAATATACCAATGAAATGATACGAACTATTTTAATGAATGAATAACTCAAATTATTGAAACAATAATCAACAACCAAGCATGAGACCATCATTGCATAAAAGGGTCGATTAAATATTTAAAATATGATTGCTATGGATAAGTATCGCCTAAAAAGAAAAAAAGAGTACATTGGAATTCAATTCTGTTTCTTTCACAAGCCGGCCCATTGTATTATAGTGCTTTTCTTGAGCTCAGTTCTGAGCGTAAAAACGTGAATTGTTAAGTTTAAGATATGGTTTAGCTCAATAAGTGGTAGAAATTGTCATGCGATGACAGGTTTTCGATGACTGTTAAAGGGTTTGAAATTTTGTGAACGCTTTTTTATGTGGTCCCTAAGGTAGGGTCGGGTCGGTCTGCTCGTACAGACGTCAAATCGTCAGACTGAACAACATGCCCGTCATGGGTTCAAAACCCGAATACGCGAGACTGACTATCCTGCCATGTTAAGCAACAAGTCACTGAAAGCCAAGCCCACTAGTGATACAGGCAAGCCTTTCACCGACAATGGTTGTTGTGCCAAAGAAGAAGAAGAAGGTTGGGTCTCTTGTTTTATAGCCTAGATCTCTGATAATTTAGCCATTGGAATATCAGATCGTTGAATCAAATTGTCAGTAGTAGACGAAGAATGGAATGAAATGAATAAGAAAATATCAGCGGAGAAAATATTCTGATTTTTTTAACGGAGTATACATGCATTAAGGCAGGAATGAAAAAATAAACGTTCCAGAAATATAAAAACGTATTGAATTTGTCAAGTTGCGTCCGTTGTAAAATCCAAACAACTTGAAAACAACGACGTTGCCGGCAACAACATGTGACATTGACTAAACGATGAGAACTTATTATTTCTATTCATCCCTTGCCCACATGCTCTGAAACCACGGCAGCGACCTGTACGTTAAACGCCTGAAGGTATGCAATTGGCGAGACATTAACAAGGGAGTCATCTACAAGGAAGATACAATTTGATCAATTGCGGTGGATATACAAAAACAGACAAGCTTGGTTTTACTTACCGCTATTTCATTATTTCTTCCATGAAGTCACAAATTTTGGCGCTACTTGAATATTTTAAACTATTGTCAGGATAGGAGCTCTTCATTTTTCGGAAGTTTTTTACATTTTTTAATGGTGCAAGATAATGTACACACGAGCAAAAATTAAACTTTTAAGTATATGCATTTAACACTCAAATGCATTTAATTCAAATCGAAGGGAAATTAAAATTCTGCTATTAATATCCGCTTTTATGAAAACACGAACCTATAGGATAGTTTATAAACATAAAAATACAGTGGATCCTCGCATAACGAGTTTAATCCGCTTCAGTAGCTCTCTGGTGAAACAAAAAAAAATCGTTATGCATAATTATGCCCATTAATGGGATTGTTACAAAATAATTCATAATATTACCAAAAAATATTGCAAATTATTTCATGGATTACATGTCTCCATGAATAGTATACAGTCATAATTCAATAGTTGAACGCTTTTTAGTTGGTATGCTTTTTAGTTGAACGCTCAATCTGACAGTTCAATTAAAAAGCATGCGTTTGTATGGGAAAACCGGTTTTTGAAAAATTCACAAAAATCTCATGGCATGCCGAGAGATTTTTTTGTATGGAAAAACGTGCCAACTAAAAAGCACATATTCAATAGTTGGCAGGGAATCGAAGTTCAACCAGTGAGTTCAGACTGTAATTGGTCTTACACAGCTAAACCCTAATAACCACCATGCTTATATTCTGATTGATTCCATTGATCAATTGGTGAAACATTATCATTTTTATGTATCAAAGTGCCATAAATACTAGTAGAAGCAAATTTATTAATTTGACTTAGTGGCATATAAGTTAATCCATATGAAAATATTGAATAACTTAACTTACACCGATATCCGTGTTATATCCGTGAAGAAAGAAAATAAACTTAGGACTTTATATGAATTAAGCCTAGAAACATTATTCTTCTTCTCTGGTACAACAACCATTATCAGTCAACACCTGCTTTTAGCCACTAATGGGTTTGACTGTCGGAGAATTACCCCTAGGCCTGGGTCTATGGCATGTTTCCGCAACATATGTTTAATGGCAACATTTATTGGTGTTCCTCTTCTTGTCAAAAACTGTGCACATATTTGCTTACAAAAATGTTTTAAAATTAAGTTGAAATTATTTTGTATCCATTTTGGTATGCAAATGTGTTTGTGACTATTCCTGTTACAAATAAACATGCAACAAATCGATTTAATTCTCTTTCCCGCTACATAAGTTTGACAGTTTGCGAGACTATAAGATTTGGCATCAATATTTGGAAAATTTTTATTGACCCTAGGCCTTGGTGACATAGTCAGTCATACGCAGACCATACATAGTTTAAACCCATGACCTGCATGTTGTTAAGTCGACCTAGTTGACGACTATACCGCAGGGCCGGCTCTTTGGTAAATGCATAGTAAGAGCATTAAGGGTGGCATAAATTTGGGTGGAATGAAAAGGTGCACACATCACTGTACGAGTCAATAAACGAATACTTGCTAAATATAGTCATTACAAACTCATATTATTACTTCACAAATTTTCGCCTTCTTCGACATGGAAGCCTATATTTTCAAAGCTTTTAAGTAGTAACACACAGATCTCAAAACTGTTAAGATATTTTAATTATTTCAATTTGATATTTAAACACGCTTTAAGAGCGTAATTTGTGAATAGAGAGAATTTTAATTGAAACATTATTTATTTCTGTAGTGTTTGTGTCAGTTTTGTATGTCATATGAAAATGTGATTACTACCGTTTAGTTGAGACAGAAGATTGATTGAGTGACGGGTTATTTTTATATAAATAAATCGACCAAAGCACACTTGACTCAGTTCAAATTGTACCCTGTGGCCTATTCTCAAGGTCAATACTTACCCCTTTTCTCCTTCAAGCTTGCCTAGCTATAGTCTTTTGTCACCAAGTTCATAAAACATATATTGCAAAAATTTCTTTCAACAAACATAAAATGTTCCATGCGCAACCCAGAAGTTGTTCGGATTCATTTTATTTAAACCAATATCATATAATGCACCCTGCTTTTGCTATTCACCTGCACAACCCAACGCACTAGAGAATTATTTGTAGCGGCTGTTTTCACCCACCGTCCCCCACTGCAACTGAAGATCGGCAAATGTGTCTCAAATATTCATCCGTCAATAGTTTTACGCTCACTTTTAAACACTTTCAGTTCTTCATCATCCTACTCATGACCTTATTGTGGTATGCTAACACTTTTGCCCTAGATTGTTTCATTTTTTTTTCTTCCATTTACTTTCGTCTTCTTCATCTCTTTCTCTCTGCACAGCACCTTCATCTGTACGGAGAACCTACTCCGGTATCGATCATTTTACAAAAAAGCCACCTAAATTATTCATGTTTTGCTGATTCTTTTGTTTATTTGTGAAGGGGTTTGATTTTCGTATCTCTTGATTGGCTGCATCGATTTGATGGATGATTTGACCTTTTGCACATCTTGACACGGTGCTTTGTCAAAACACTGTTCTATCAACATGCCACGGAAGGGATTTATTTCCTCTAGCCTGTGTTTAGCTCATGCACCTAATTTAAAGTGTTGCAGCTGTTCCTTTCTGTTTCCTACCAAGTTTGTTCTGCTTCAATAGCTTTCACTATTGTGGCATTGTTCCTATGCGGCATTTTGTATTAAATGTATGTATGTTTCCTGTTCTCCGCATTTCCTTTCCCATACATAATAATTTATTACATCGAAAAACGTTTAGAGTTAGATTCTTCTTAGGTAATCTTCTAGTAGCTCTCGGGTTTGGTTTTGCGTATCGGGTTTCACATCCTTCCTCTGTCGCTTACATACACGTTGACTGCCTCCGGTTGAAATGCCATATGCACAGAGGTGTATCCCTAACACACGATCATACAAAAGAAACTTTAATACATCTAGCTGTTCGGTTCGCTTGTACCATGGGTATATCATGTTCGATTCGATTGTGGATTCGATAGTTTAGAAGTTGCTACAACAATTTTGTTTTTCACTCGGCTGCAAACACACGCCAATCTGTGCTCCACTGTTAAACTTGGCGGAGCAAACCAAGACGGGCCGCTGGAATGAGTTCGAAACTAAGCATAGCCGTGGACTGTGATGGGATCTTTTGCCGATTGAATGCAGCTCGAGCGTGTTTGATTCTTTCATTATAGCGGCGTGTATTCTGGCACTCGTCTGCCGCTCTTTGCCAACGGAAAGCTCTTATCAAATAACAACTATTTACACATCAGTTTTACCATCTAGTGCTGAATCTTTATGTTCATGTTTTTTTTTACTGATTTTTAAATATATATTTTTCGACGATGAGCATGAGTGTTTTGCAGCACTTTAGTGTCATTTGAAGGTATACCAGTGTTTTTGCCCCCGATGCGCCCCGATTCCCGTTGCATGATTTCATTCCGATTCTGCCGAAATGTGTAAAAAGTAAATTCGATCAAATAAGCTATGCGCACGGTACGAACCCACGCTGTGTGTGTGTGTTCGTGTGATCAATTCCCCGTTTCCGGGGCGGGTTTTAACGAGGAGATTGATAAATACATTTAAAATTAATTATATTGGAGGCTGCTTGCAGCGGTGCAGCGTCAGTAACAGCGGAAGCAGCGTGATTGCCTTTCCTGTTGCACCGCTTTCCTGCACCACTTTCCTGCGAGATCCGGCGGGTGGTGGAAATGATGCTGCTGAGTAGTATCATTAGTTTCATAAACATCGAAATGGATGCTCAAGGCTGAATCCGTGATCAATGTGGGGCGAAGAGAGAGAGAGAGAGTGCTAACAACAACAACAACAACCACGGCTACAAAGGCAAAAAAAGCAAGCCAACGAAAGCCATCGATCAACGCGACCCAATCAGCGACAGTGTGGACTGCAGGATGGACGATTTATTTTCATCCCGCGCCCGTAGAATTAATCAATTTATTCCGTTTTCCAATAAGCACAGCGATAGCGAACGGGAGCGGAGCAAGTAGGGGTGCACAGGTGCACGCGGTGCGCTAAAGCCATAAGGTTTTGATTTGCAAGTCACATTTGGTTGGCTGGAGTTGGGAACATTTTCCCTCCGGGGCGGTCGCTCGCATTCCTATGCCAAACAGTGCATAGTGCATTCAATTAATCTATCGTTGATGGCGTGCGAAGGTTGTTTGGCGAAGGAGGTGAAGGGGTTTCATTTGCTCCCGTTGCTCTCTTCCCCCTCGATGCCCCTCCACCACCCTTTCTTGATTGAATTGGACCTTAAGCATGTTCGATTTAAATCACCGATAAGCTCTCACTCCCCCTTTCCGCGTGGGCTGCGGCGCGAAGGAATGACGACGGTGGCCTTTTCGTGATTATTGACAAATTTCAAATGACTTTTAAGTGCAATGCACTTTTTTGTGTGTGCTGTCTATGGTTTTTGTTTGCTTGCAAATCACAGTTTTGGTGTGATTGATTGAGTTGAGCTCAAAGACAAAAACTGCATGTTGCGAGTTTTCCATTGCACTCTATTTGTGTCCTCTTCATATAGCAGTTCGCGCACAAGCAGCAAGGAGCGTCCTTTCCACAACTCACCTTGAACGATAAAAGTGTAAATGTGTTACTTTTCTTCTTCTTCCTCTCTCGTGTAAAAGATCATTATGATCAGTTTACGTCCAACATGATCCAATTTTGCTCTTCCCCCTATTCATTTACCGCCAATATGGTTACGCTGCAAAATGGGACGCCAAATGGTTCCGTTTATTGCAGGCATTTTCGAATAAATGTTTCCCACTACGGCATCGCATTTTCAACACGTGCTTTTTTTTTGTTTCCTTCGCGAAGCAAACAGAACGAAAGCGTACAGGGACGGGACGGACCGTCGCTGCAACAGCAGCAATGTGGAAAACAAAAATCGACACATCAAACGAAAGTGCACCAAAGCAGCATAACTTCATTTATTCATTTTCAATTAAATTTTCGCTTGCGGAACCGTGCCATCACCATGACTGTTCCGCCGTGCTCCCTATTCGCAGGCCGCCCCTTCCAATTTGCTCCTTGCTGGCTGCGCTATGTTGCACGTAGCGTAGCAGAGTACCGGTGAAGTACAACGGCAGAGGTGGAACGCGGGACCGAGAGACCATGATTGGCATCATGATAGTTACGGGCTCGGTATTGGTGCAACGCAGATACGATGCACCGTGACCGAATGCACTCTCGTGCTACCTTTTGCTCGGTACTCGGTTTGATGTTGCTATCGTGCACTCTCTTTCACACATACACCCACATGCACACACTTACTGGAATGAAGGGAAATTAAACAGTGAAAAGAAGTTTTTACCCATTTAGATGATGTTTTATCAACGAGGACCAGGACAAAAAAGGGATCGTAAAGTTAAACGAATAAGCGAAACTTTCACCCCTCTCCTTTTTTCGCAAAACCCTTATTTTCAGCTCTATTGGTAGGAACGGTTTTTATGTATTTCGATCGACTCATTATCAAATGAGAAGCACGAGTGAAACGAGTGTAGATCGAATTTGCATAGAATTTGTTGAAATGATTCCTATTCGTCGCTTGCAATGTATTTCTGTATGTTTAGGTGTCTTGAGTTAATTTACTTTCAATAGGGTGAGAGTTTCATTCTTGGACATCAAAGGCTCGTGTTTTGTAAACTGATCGATTACAGAATGCGATAGAGAGCACAATCTTTTATACAAATCGTTATTGAAAGTTTGTTTTTAGAGTTCTACAGCAATTGATGCAGACGCTTGAATTCAGTAGAGCGAAGATGAAATCAACCCATAGGTATAACTCTGGTCACCGATCCAGACACGTCACCTATTCCTGGGATTAAAGGCATCAAATCAGAATCTTTGATCGACTTTGGAACTATTTGGAACGATTCAATCGAAAAGGGACACTCTGTACGGCGAGAAAAGTTCTGCAAAACACTCATCATCCACCATCCTCAATCTCCTCCTCCTCCTCCGCCTCCTCATCATCATCATCATCATTATCATTAGTGTCATTCTAAACATCACGGTCGTTGGCTTTGGCTTTACGGTTCGAGACGCAGCGTGCTGGTTGCGGTCTGCCCCCACCATCCAGCTGCAGAAATATGCTCTCCTAAACCGCATGATCTATCGACGAGATGACACACCATTCACATTACGTGTGAATATGCCAGGGATATAGACCGGGATGGAAGGATGCAAAGGGATAGTCACTGCCCCATGCTCTCACATGCACATGCAGTGGCTCAGCCGGGTAGGAGGACAGAAGGAAGAAAAACACATAACGCGTCAAATGATGGGGAACGAAATGTACGACAATCCGGTTAAATCCTGTAGTCAGTTTTTTATGCCATTCCCATTCCCCACCACGGCAATTGCGGGGGTTCCAGTGGGGTTGTGGATTCTACGCCTCTTACTGCTGCCGCCGCAATGGGTCTTGTTAGCACTAACGGAGCACAGTAGTAGTAGTATTAGCCGTCGGTTCCGACTGGACACTGCATCACGGCATACGGGTGTAGGCAAACTATCTTCGAAGAAGCGCACCGAGCGGGACGAGCGGTCGACTGAGTGGGGCTAATGAGGGATGGTTGTTGTGCAGCACCAGTGCCAGCGTGATGAGGATCAGCATCCACAGATTTCGGCACCCGACGATGCCTCCTGCCGGGCTCGGCAATATCCGTCCACCGCCGGACGAGGTGACTGAAATGGGAGAGTATGCAAATGGATGAATTAGAGAGGTGGGAATGGTTTCAAGTAGATATGGGTCATTTTGCCTTGACATTATGACACTTTGATAAAGTATTTATTTTGTTAATTATATTGTAATTTTTATTTATATTATAAAGTTTGATAAAGCATTTGTGTTGTTGCAATACAAAACAGTTTACATCTTCAAGCAGCTCCCATATTTGACGCAATAAACATGATTTATTCAATGTACCTATTACTGCATGAATTTCATTAGATTCTCTTATAATTTGCATGTTTCTTAAATCGTCTTTAGAAGAAAGACGAAAGATATATAATTGATTATCCCGTTAATACAATTTTGTTTCTCTCATAGTTGGTATTAACTTTTAGAAGTATTCCTAGTAAGTATTTTCGAAGACTTTCGAGTAAGTATTTTCGAAGACTTTCGAAGTAAAGCAGCATCATCAGACTCATTTTGGTACGCTGGCTTATTTTTATTATTCTGAAGGACGGAAGTTTTTGAATAAATCAATTTTTGGCAACATGTGATTGTTTCTGGTTTCTGGCAACGTTACAGGCCAAAACATTAAAACAAATCCTTGCCTAGCGATATCTGAGATTGCAATGTGTCAAAATAAGCAATGTCATGCAAGACGCGGATGTTTGACCTGAGTGGCATATTTTCCAAGTAATAAAATAATTGTTCGTTCCCAATTATAGCAACTTGCTAAATGGTCCATTTTTGTTCGACGGGTGATCGTGTCTCTCACATACACCATCAACTAATCTACGCAGTATAAATAAAGCGATATCGCGAAATATCAATCTCTTGTCATTCAAATCTTTAAGCAAGCAGCACGCTTCTCTCATATGATTAACAAATCCTTGGCACACGCGTGGCACAGAACTCCAAGCAAAAACACCCAGCTTGGTAACAAAAAAGCACACAATCGGCTGTTCTTAGCAAACAAAACCAAAAAAAAAGCACACAATGTGGCTTCTCATCGGCTTTTCAGAGCCCGGTTACAGTTCTTAGGAACATCTAAAAATCAATCACAACGTAAGGTTCCGTACCAAATAATAATATTGAATGTAATCTTTAATAGCATGTACATAATTATTATTTTCCACTAGATTGCGATAAAAGGAGCAAATTTTAAACGGTTTAAATGCCCTCGAAAAGAAATGAAACACGAAAAGTCAATAAATAGAAAAAGAGCGATCGATAGATAATGATACAGTTTACAGACACAAGGAAAAAGATCGCGCACTGAATTAAAACAAAAAATAACACAGATAAATAAAAATGTTAACTAAATAATGCTTGCATTTAACATTTTTAACTCCCCATTTTCCAACCATTTCATACGCTAAATCATTAAAGTACCACTGTCACTAACGAAATAAAGCATCTATTTAATCATTGTTTATCGCTCATTTAATCATCAGCATAGCGGTGGACTGTTTTCTCTTTATAGCAAGGTTCACCTTACGGATCACCGCATCTTCATTCACCACCATCCATAAGGTTTGGAGAAAAACAACATTTTGATGTACAAAAAAAAAAAAGAAACAGAAAAATTAAAATGCATTGCCTTTACCTGTCGTTGACTGCTGAAACCACTAGTCCAAAATGATTGGCTTGCGGTTCAATTAATCAATTAAAACCCTTTCATGTAATCTTCTTAACAAACCATCCAAGCGCTTTTATCGCTGTGATTCCCAGCCCACATATTCGCACACACAAACGAGCGCCTTTCTTAGATGAAAGGAAGATAAAAAGGATTCTGATGCTCTCGATTGGTGGCCTTTGTGTTGTCCTTTTCCCTTTCTTTTTTTTGTTGTTGCAGTCAAGCTTTTCATAGACGGTTTTTCTTCGAGTAATTTATCAGATCGTAGCTTTTTGAAACTCATCCATTGATCTCTTTATCATTTTTGGTTAGGAGCGGATTAGAATGGTTTCTTAAAATTTAGATAGAAAAAAAGAATTATCACGCCACAATGGCTTTCATCGGCGTAGCATGACCCTGAATTGGCTTTGATTTAAATTTAGCATTTTTTCAACATCCGTTCGATTGGACAGCACAATAAAAGCGAACATGACTAAAGCTCATTGAAGAAGAAAAACAAAACATAATACAAAATAACCAACACAAAAACAAATCTCTATTCACAAAAAAAAAAACCACAAAAAAAGGTTTATTTTTTGGAAAACGGCATGACAAGGGCCATAGTCCCGTGCAAAACGGGCGTAAAAATACTTTTCCATTGACTGATTCCAGGATCTAAGGGATTCAAGAGTCTTGGTTGGCCTCCCTCCCCGATAGAACAATGCGCATTTCTTGGAGCAGAGAATGTCAAACAAATGGAGAGGGTGCAGCAACAACAACAAAAAAGTTCCATTAGATGCTGCCGTCCCCATTACCGGGGCCTTTGAGGTCGGTGTGTAGCCCGGGATTCGGGGGAATGGGAAATAAAAGGAAAAAAACACTAGCCGACCAACATTCGACGAAGCGCCAAATCATCCTAATCAGATTGTCGGAAAAGCGTTATTCAGTTGATTAAGAGAATGTGAGTGCGTCCGTCGATTCAGTGCGTATAAATTGGGCGTAGGATGGTTTGCTCTGCGAAAACCGGGCGAGCGTGAAGATTATGGTGAATTTACTCCCATTGCTTCTTTATTTTTATTCTTCTTTTTTTCGCCCTTTTCCAGCAGCAGGATGGCGACACACGCATGCATATCATCGCAGCGAAGGGGTCACCTTTTCCGGTCGGCCCCAAATGATGAGGTTGGATTCTTTTTCGCCCTTTCCACGCCAAACGACACTGGTGTCTTGCGCTGAGGACACTCCTGCTCTGCCCTATAGCCCAAGCCCTGCTCAGCCGGAACTAATCTAATCCTCTCGAATTGGCCCCAAATGTCCGTTTGATCATCCTTCCGGTCCGGCCGAGTCGTGGAGGGTGAGAGCTAGAGGTCACATTCCAGCGTGTCAGAATGATAAATCAATTTTGCTACACTGGATCTGGTGTAAAGAGACTGGCAGCATCTTAAGCATTTGATCGGTGTGATGGTATCACCACGGCTCGCATCGAACCGGGGTAAAAGGGAAGAAGGAAAACATTCTTGAAAGCGGGAAAGTCCACAGTCACGAGGCACACCTAAAAGTGACCGGAAAAACATCTGTTGATTAGCTTTCGGGCCCAATTTCGATCCACTGGTGGCCGCTGGTGAAACACTAGCGCAACCAATAGATTACTATACTCTTGAGGCTTGTGACCAGATCCAGCCCGTCCTACATCTCCTATTCTGTCTGGGTGTCCAGCGTGCGATGGAGGGATGGTAACGAAGCGATAGCTTCGTAATGGTGCCAGGGCCATTAATCAAAGCCGGAGATTGTGGCCTTCGAATTCGGTGCCCGCTTCTGATTGAGTTTTCTTGATTTGCCATCTCATGATACCATTGCTATTCTGCGCTGCACTGTACGACGGAGGAAAGTTATTAGTGTTTTGTGAATTAAGCTCCAAAAACGGTGACAATGTTGAAACGGAAGAAAATGTTTCAGACCGTTTTTTTACATATTGTTTAATTTGATCTTTACTTTTTTGATGTAATGTTTCGATTGGTTGGGCGAGTTGAAGTAGTTTTAATAGGGTTTTGTCTGTATGGTTGAGTAATTGCTGCGTATAATTGTTGGGCTCTCAGTACAAATGATAGAAAACATTTCCAAAAGAAAAACACTAACGCCCGTAAAAGATCTTAAATATGCTCTATCGCTGCTGGTATTAATATAAATAGACACCTAGCCAACATCCGGCACCATCCCTCTGCAATCGAATGGCGTTTGTAGTTTGAAGGATGCCCAGTTTGAAAATAACAGATCAAAGTCATTCTTCAACAGTCACCTTATTCCAGTACAGCTTCACACATAGCGCATGACGAGGAGAAGATCCAACCTGCAGCCCAGAGCGGCTGTAAATTGCCCTCTCTCGCATATTCCCACCGACGATAAACGCACCGCGGTGGGTTAATCATCCTGGGACCATCGTTCGGGAGTGCTGTTTACACACTTCAAACCCACACGGCAAAATGTACTAGGACTGGGAGGGGGGGGGGGGGGGGGGGGGAGCAGGCGTTCAATACGTACCTCTGGCCGGTATTGGATCCCGCTGGGGCACGCCCAGCTCCAGCTCGGTGTAGCGCTCGTACAGCTTCCCTATGGTGGCGGTACATCGCAGCAACAGTGCGCCACCGGATCCGGACGCACCGCCTAGTCCCGGCATCAGCCCCGTACCGAAGTGCGAGCTTTGCAGGTGTAGCCGTAAGGTGAGACTGCTCGAGATCAGATTGTCCGTGGTGGTTCGTGATTCTTCGTGCGATGTGTAAACCTGCAGAGAAAGAGACGCGGAAAAACGGTATCGACTGTATCAGCAAATGGTTTCTATATTTGATAGACCGACCCTCGATGGCTCGAAGCCATTCTAAAATCTGGCGGGTATCTGTGGCGGTGGTCTAATAAAACAGAGAAAATAACACATTAAACTACCTGTAACCCTCATAGCGTACGCCTCGGCACGGTATTCAGAAACCTAATCAAACTTCAAACGGAACGGGCGACCTGTTCGCTGCCAATACACAGCACCGCTTTAGTGTACCCGGGAGGGCAAATGGGCTGGCGGGTTTTCCGATTTCCGAGGCCCGGGGCCAGAAATAATGGACGAATTCAGTATGAATAATAAAGGCAAACGACCGGGCCGAGCTCCCCGGCCGCATGACAGTGAGTTCCGAGATTTATCGGTCCCATTTGGACCGATTCACGGGTTTTCTTTTCTCGATCGATCGATCGAACGGGCATCCTTTGGATGCTATCTGGTGGTCAATGGCACCGTGGATAGGCAGAAAAAAGGGTTGAGCTGGACGTGCGTACTTTTATGGCACACTTCTTTTACGGCCAGGAAGACGCTTCCGCTAGTAGAAACACAGAGATAAGGAAAAGGAGGGAAGACTGAGAGAGCGGAAAGCAAGAAGCGTAAGAGGATTGAAGTACAATATTGTCGTCTATCGTAGGATAAGCAATGTTTGCGTCTAGGTTAAATCCTTCGCTAAACTTTACTCAGCGCCCAAGTACTGTCAGCGGTGGAGCAACACGGGTTGATGTGTTGTGGGCGAGTCTGCCCTGAGCCTGGACCGATATTTATTGCGATTTTATGTTTATCGGTCGTGCTCGATAATGCAAACGCTTAGGAATGAGCCGAATCACGCCAACCTGCTCGGTGTGTAAGGTTTACCTTCCGCGCTCCGAGCCGCTCGCTCGTAGCAGCGGCAATGAACGAGCAATATCGAGATGGATCGAGCTCCCAAGACCAAAGTGATGTAGTCATAAATGCTAGCTTCTTTACGATTGAGCCACCGAGACTCTCTTCCCGAGGGGTGCTGAGAGGATGCTGACAGTGTGGCGGTGTGGCCATATGTATCGAGTTTCATTGGCTGGCTATTTTTATGTCATCACTTCGCATGACGCGCACAGGGGCTGGACGGCGGGGCATGAACTGTCGTGTACTTCGAGTCGTGTGCGACATGTTTGGTTGTAGAGATGATACGGAGACGAGCGGGTAGTGGTTGGTGACGGACCAGCAGCTTAACAGTTGCGAACAGGAACAGGATCCGTATCAGTAAATCATAAACTTGTCGATACGCTTTTTATGTGCCGAAGGTCGTGCTCGGTGCCGGGCACAATGACACTGAGGGGCGAACACATTGTGAAGGACGCATCGTTAAACGAAGGAACGTTCTTGGAAGATTAAGAGACCGTCCCGAGCGTGTGGGCTTGTTGGTGAAAGTAGAGGTTTAAGGTTTTCTACGCTCAGGGAAATGGAATGGAAAATTGTTCACCTCGCACGGACGGTGCGCCGAGCACGAGCAAAACAAACGGAATGAGCGATAAAAAAGGGAAAGTAAACATTTATTACGACATGACTTCCGATAAGCAAATAGGGTCGAGGTGAGCCGGGGTTGCAAAGGAGCAACGCAAGGGGCGCAAGGACGGGGATAAGCTTCCCGACTGATCGCACAACCATAAGGTGTTGGATAAGCCGTTGAGATGAGCGTGGAAATGGGCAGCTGGGTGCCGGTACAGAGCAACAACATTTACATTTGCTAGTAACAATGGCGGCGCAGAGCAAAAGCAAAACCGTACCGTACTTAAACAAGCATTTACTGTTTGCCTGTCCGCTTCGATATGCTGGAAAGCGGAAGATTAAACAACCGGGAGATATAATTTTTGAAGTACTGTAAACGATTCGCCGCCTTTGCGAGAAAGCATGAGAGAACTTTGCCTAGTACCGGCCAGCAACGTTGTGCATTATACACGAAACTGCTGCACATCAAAACTCAGCGTGGGATTAAAACACGACAAAAACCCCAAAATACACTCACACACACTTTGTACGGCGTGTGTTCAAACAAGGAAAGTTGGCGAACAAAACATACACCCATCGCTCATTGTAGCCAGTGGGGCAGACTGTTTCCGAGATTGAATTCTGCATTGTGCATGTTGTGCACCGCGGTGGGTGATAGTAACGGCTTCTGCTAGTTACCTCTGGCAGTGGTCAGTGGAAACAGTTCGCTCGTATTGCTACAATTACACGCCTCCCAGTTGTACCCCGTCGTGGCCGGAGCTTCAGGGTAAAAGTTTTCCCCATGCTGTAATTTATTCCATCGGGCACTATTGCTTCCTGTTTTATGGCGTGCAGTGTTTTTCTAGCAGAGTTTCCACGATTTAACGAACCTGCTAGAATGATTATTCACGCTCGTTTTACCCGCACACGGTGGTCAGGCAATGCATTAACTACAGTGTTGGCTAGTAACAGTGCTTTGGTGTAACAACCAACCCAACAACAACATTAAGGGAATCTCTAGCGTGTCGATGGTTATCGTGTTCGTGTTCATTACATTTGCAGTTTTATTCCCATGAAGCTGGAATTGTAACACAATGTTATGGCGTTCAGTTTACTGATTTTGATGAAAACGCTTAGTGTAGTGTACATTTAATTGAAAAATAACTGTATATTACTAGAAATTCGAAAATACAACCTATGTTACGCCTGGTAACAATTTGTTGAGTAGCTGTATATACTTTCTTAGAACTGGCTTTGTGTATAATTAATGTTTGTTGCACAGTTTAGAAATTAGTCTGTTTTCTCTCGCTTTAACTTTCCCGATGGCGCCTATTCTCGATTAACTGATCATGCTTGATCCCGCATGATCCTGTTTTGCGACCGCTGTTGAACTTTTCCCTGGTTGGTCATATTTCTAGTACGCTAGTTGTCTCGCCTTTGGGGATATCTTTTTGTCCTTATCTTCCTAACAGCGCCATCTGGTGTTTTTTTTTCTAGTAAATTATTCAAGCTGTCCTTGACGGCCTTTTGTTTAAAAAAAAAAAACATTCGTTTTGTTAATCTACACGAGGTCGATATCGTGCCAACAACATGTATACCATTGATTTAATATAGCACTATACGTCGTAGTCATACCACACCTGAAAGTGTGTTATTGATGTGATTTGTTAGTCAGTTAAATATGCGAAATTTGGCGTTTTGTTTGGTAAAATATGACGATTGATAAAATTTATTTTTTTCTTTTTTTAAGCAATATGAGTAATTAATCTTTTTTTTCAAATGGACTATTTTTGCTGATTTTATGACTACAACTAGTATAGAAATATGCCTGTTTTATATACCAATAATGATGCTATGGTAGAAAAAATCAGAAAATGGTGCATAAATGCGTCGAACTTGAATAAATCAAATGTAATGCATAGTAATTAGGGAAAAACATTTTGTTTAACTGAAATATGTTGAAATACGAAAAAATATCATTCATAAAATTTTATTAAATACACAAACAATATGTGCCTCACTATTATTCCATTTCCTAAGATTTTTTTTAAAGAAATTAATGTATATGTTGAAGAAATTAATTTATATGATGAAGAAATAAGTTCATATCAGCCAATAATATTTTATTATATTAAATTATTCTCCATCATCTGCCAGACCCGCTAGGCCCCGAAGGGTCGCGTTTAAATGGCACATTCCTTAAGTGCTCGTGCTTTTGCCACTATCCGAAACGAAATTGATTATGAAGTGCAAGGGCAAGCAGTTCTAACGCGACTCGTTTGAAGTGCACTATGGTGTGCGCAATCAAGGTGCAAAGCTGCACCAGTGCCCTCATGTAATTCAATGTGCGGAATGAATTTCCTTCCATTATCACTTTCTGTTTGTCTGGGACCAGTACGCCGTGACCCACATGCTCGTTGAGATGTTGACGGCAGGTGATAAATTAAAAGTGGCAAACGTGTGCTGCCAGCGTACTGCTTGCGACGTTGCTACCTGCCTTTCAAGGCCCATAAGCTAGCTTCTCTCTTTGAGCCAGACGCACCCGGCCCAAGGCTGTGCATAATTGGAGCGCCAAGAAGGATTTGAGCGTTATTCCACTCGGCAGGCTTGCTGGCTGGCTCCCAGCGGGGCAATATTGTGCTCAGCAAGACTGAAAACTGTCGGGTGAAAAATAGAAAATTCGTGTGCAAGTGAAACTTTTCATGTGCAAGTTAAGTAATGTTTCGCCCTCCTCTGCCAACCAACCCACGAAGCGCTAGGGGCCGTGTCCGTTGAAGGAGAATGGGGTCAAAAATCTACCCCACGATGAACGTATTACGATGTCAGTTTTAGTTTTACTCTGCCATCAACCGGGTGGCGCTTGGTCGACTGCAGCAAATATGATGACAGAGCGCATCTCAACTCGTTCGGCCGCGAGCCCACCAGCCAGTCCACGGCCGAACGTCAGCGAAAAAGATCTCGCACCATAACAAGATTTTCATTTGAGTCACATCCGGCCACCAGCTGCCATGAGAGAGGGAAACCATTTTTCACGCCTCCAACATGTGGTACCAGAAACTGTCGGACAGAAATCGCCTGTCGTTTTCTCTCTTCACTCTCTCATCCTCTCTCTCACACTCTTTATCAGTGGCTCGTTACCTTGGTGGAACGCTTCACATATTTGAGAGTTCTGCACCAGCATAACCCAGAGGTACAGCGAGAGGAATGTAATTTAATGTAGATCTTTTTTTTTTGTTGGTCACTCCTAGAACCTATTCCTTTTTCCTGCGAGCGTATAAATTGTTCCACCCGCAACCGTTTACCGCAGATTCAATTTACGGTGGACATATTTTGCCACAATTTTGTTGGCCCAACCTTGTCCAAAGCTGTGCTTGACCCCGTGAACCGTACCGTACCGCCCATCGGGCAACGTAGATGGATGCTTTACGATGGCAAAAGTTTGTCAAAGTTCGTTGAATGCTCGAGTGGAGTGAGTTGAAAGGAGGCACGTTTGAAAACATCTACGAACATTGGTGGAAGGCAACATTGATGAGCTGCGGTTGTGGAAGTAGGAACGTCGCTGTGGCAACATCACCTGAATTTCCCTCCTGGGGGGTGTAAAGTAGAGAGCCAGGAGACTTCATAACTGTATGTGACCCGTAATTGATATGGAAAGTTTGGGCTAGTGGTCGAAATGGTGCAATAATAAGAGTGGCTTTGCACTAAGAAAAGTGATCGCTTCATGTTAGTGGTAGCATAGGAGTAGTAATTAAAATTTATGCTCAGCTTTAAAATGGACCCGTACCCATGGGAGTCACATAAAATTTCTGTCGAAAACGACATGTGCCAATGAATATTTTATGGTCCAAAAATGGTTCAATGTTTACAGGAAATTGTATGTTGCACTTCAAAGAGAAAATTAACAGAAAATCCACAGCAAACAGCTTAGTGCTAGTAAATTATAGCTCATGGCAATCAAACCATGCTCAGTTTAGATAATATTAGCTTTGAATTGGAGTTTAAAACTGACACAGTTGGGATTTAACTTGAAAATAGTCAGCCTAAGCCCTCTCAAATACTCGTATTAACACCCATTTCTAGTAAAACAAAACTATTCGCGGAAATAAAGCACTACTCCACCATCGGTGAAGCAGTTCGCTAGCCTTCAAAAGGATACCTTGCAGTGTTCTTTCGAATTTCCGGCCGTTTCGCAATGCAGAGCATATCAAGCGTAAAGCATAATTTGAACAGCCGCGCCGCGGCTAAATCGGCAAATTAGCGTGCATCCGTACGCTATTGATTCGTCGTTCGGTTTGCTAGAAAAAGAGCGACCGAGTACGTTTCGCGGGCCATCTTTTGCTCAAAGCCGCTCTTTTTATTTTGTCCAATCAACTGACGCCGACCAAGGAGGGCGATTTTCCAAGTGTACACACTCAAAAGGCAGACCAGCGCGGACCGACCGTGGCGTGGCAAGAGTGTCAGAGCAGGGGCCAAACGAGCCGGCTGGAACGGAATGGAAAACCACTCACCCGGTATGAAACTCAAAATGGTGCGTAATTGGCTCAATATTAAAATTTACTCAATGGAATGCAAATTTGTCTCAAGCTGCTTCCCGGACTGACGCTCGTTCCGCGCACAGATCGGAACCAAAACTCGCGGCTGCTCTTGAAATCGCTCGGCGCGGTACTAGACGACAGCTGGAATTCGTTTGTTCATACCACCATTCTAAGCTGGCATTTCATGCAAGTCGACTCTGTATGTGTATGTGTGTGTTTCTTTTTGTGGTCCAACGTTGGTGCCAGCCCTATTATTTAGGCTGTTTGTGCTTTGGTTAGTTGAAAGAAAATCCAACCTAGGCGTATTGTGCAGGCTGCTATGTCACACAACAACAAAAAATGCAAAGAATCGTGGAAACACACATACACACGCCGAGAAAACAACAGCAGCTTACCCACACGAATGCCCGAAAAATCGCTAACCAAGACAGAAACGAAAATGAAGATAGATAAAGCGTCTCGGAGAAAAACACTCGCTTCATTATTCTTATTTTATGCCCCTTTTTCCTTCTTCTCGTGTCATTTACTTCCACTCCGCGGGCGCGGGAGACGTGCCGTGGCGGGTAGCGAGCGTTGACTGGCTGTTTCGTTTGTACAAATAAAAAATAGCCGACTGCTGGCACATGACTTTTCCCTTTATTTTCCTTTTGCTCTCCAACTTCACTGTGTTTCCTCCACTTGGCGTGGGAGGTGGGGCAGGTGACGGAGAGTAGGTCAAAGGATCCCGCACCCTGACGCTTTATTCGGAGAATAAATGATTATTGTTGTTGTCGTGCCGGTGTACCGAAACAATGAAAGCGAACGATTTATGCGCGTCCTCTAACTGTGCCGCACTGCCGCAACACGGTGGGGTGAGGTGTGCGTGTACGATGGAGTACAGAGGGGAATGACTTCAAAGTCGGACCACCAGGACCGTTTGCTGGTGGTGGTGGTGGTGGTACAGCGTTTCCCGAGGGTGAGAATTGGGCCCCCACACTCTCGAGAGCGGTTAACTTTCACCATTGTGCTGTGCGTACTTTTTCCCTTCCATGTTTTCACTGTAGCATGAGGCAAAAAAAGCTTTCCACCGTAGGTACACTAGCACGTGTACGGAGATATGATGCACCCAATTGGTGGAGGTCAAAAAATCAGTCGTTGCTTGCTTTTTGTGCGCCTGAGTTTGCCCCCTGAGAGTGATATTTTTTTCTTTATTTCACCAAAAACCTCCTCCCTACTGACGGGCGAGATATGGTTGTTTTGTTTCAACCATTTCCCTACAGCCAGTCAGACGGAGCGCTGGACAGCATAGCATAATTAGACAGAAACAGTGGACTTGATTTAGCAATAAAATGGAGGCGCATGGTGCTTCACCGTCAAACGTTCGAAATGGGCAAACGATGGGTGAAAAAAAAAGAAAACGCACGGAAAAAAATGGAAAGAACAAACAAACGAATCGCACTGGCTGGCTGTCGCTCCGGCAAGAAGTAATCACGAAAACAAATCTGTTCCATGACCTACAAGGGACAGTGTGACAGCAGAACAAAAAGCAAACGATTAGCCACGCGTTCTTTATTACGGCGACAAATTGAGAGCGAAGTGGTGTCATTTTATGGGACAATGATTACGTTTATATTAGAATTAACGAGTGGCAACTCAATTCGGGTGTATGATGGAGTGTGACAGTAAGTGAATATTTAAATTTATCAAATGTGCCCGCGCGGGCTATTAATGGAGTTATTATTTTTTTGTGTATTTTCTGGGCAGGATTAGTTTAAATCCAAGTCGGAGAACCTTTTTAACGTGTAATAAAATAATTGAGTGTAGGAAGCATAAGCGTTAAGTGCATAATAAAAATGCTAAAATAATGAATGTTCCTAAGTTATATCAATAAAGTAAATGATAATACAGATAATCAAACTTTTAAAGTGAGTTCCTTAATTCCTTCAAAAAGTGCTGATTGGAACGAAAATGTCTAAAACATCTGAAAAAATCAATCTAAAATTGATAGCTTAAAGGCTGACCTGAAAAACAAAATAAAACAAAAGAATCTAAAAATGTTTTAACTAACGAGGTTGTTGGAAGTCAAATTGTAAGTGTTGTAAGTTACATTACTTATGAATCTATGACGCGAATTTCGTTATATCGCGGAAGTTGACATCTCTAATTATACTTAATAATATGTTGTTTTTTTCTTCTTCAAATTAATAAATTAATAATTTGAAGAAGAAAAAAACAACATATTATTCAATTGAATTCAATTTTCGCAAGACTAAGCTTTTAAAGTTTTTAAATGTTTATGTTTTATCACGAAATTTGGAAAATTTGCTATAAGCAGTTTTAATCAATATAGTTTACATGAACTGTATTAAAATGTACACATCCCTATAAAATAATAACGTAAGTTTAAGAAAAGTCAGTAAAACAAAACCACAATTTCTATACGCTGTGCAGATGTGAGTGATCATGGTTCTATTTTAACTTCGATCGTACTCGCAAACGCAAGGGTAACGCAAATATCACACCAGTATCTCACATGTAGACAAATAACTTAATCTAAAAAGGCATGTAAACAACAGTAAGCTATGTTTTGGTTTGTCGTTGGCAAATAAAATAATGTGGGGTAATGTAGGTAAAGACGGACACATAAAGCAAAATGTTCAAAATCTAGGGGTGTATAAATACTGCGGCCATGAAAATATGCATACTTTACCTCACACTCATGTTCTATCAGAAAATGTATTGAAACTTTTAGGTTTCTATCGTTTTTTTATGTTTTTTTGTGAAATATTCGTGAATGTTTTAAAAAACATGTTATTTATGCAGTTTTGAAATGTTCGGAAAAAACGGACACCTGATAAGGGAAAGTTGGATACTTAGAAGAGTAAGAGTGACACCTGTAGAAAACGTTGGAGATTGAAGAGGTTTACAGTATTTCAACAAATCCTATTACTTTGCACGCCTTGGTACGTACATAAACCAATTCTTGGCCAATTGCAACAACGGTTCATTAAGCTGTGAATTTAGGAAATGTTAGCACCGCTTCTAACATATCATATTATGCAGAAGGTAAAGCATTATTACGGGCACTAACAGCTTGTTTGAAGCACTTGTTAAAATGTCCAGCCATTTTTCCAACCCTGTTAAAATCAACTTTTTTATCTTTATAGTTCTCTCATCTCATCTTCTCTCATCTCATTCCTCTCAACAGAATATCCCATATATTGCTGAACGATGCCATATCAATGCCTTTTCTTATTGTTGATTAAAGTTGTCCAAGTAGTGGCAAGATAAAGGGTTTCGTAAAGAGCCTCATCAGCGTGGAGCGAATAATATTATAACGAATGGTTGCTATTTCCGGTGTTCCGTTTCTCGCATATTTCAATGTTTTCTCTATTTGCTGGATGGTGAATGTCTTCCGATTACCCTTACTTAAGGAATAAAAATAAAATTAACCAAAAATTTTAGTGTCCATCTTTCCCTACGACAGAGTGTCCGTGGTTTCCCACTTTGGTGTCAGGATTCCTAACCCCCAGAAAACAGTTTTTTTTTAATTTCATTGCCGTTCTTTCATTAGGTTTTAGCTTAATACTTACGACAACCAGGGGCGGTTTTAGAAATCCGCAAACTAAGCGGCCACTTGGGGCTCGTTTATAACTGTAACTACGTTTTGAATAGAACTATGTGAAGTTGTTTAATTGATTTTGAGCCCAAAATTTGCTAGAATTCGTGCTAGATACTGCCTGCATGGCTTATTCAGCAACTCCACCAAGCAAAGCCACCGATGCATTCGTGTCATGTTGCCCATTATGGCGCTGTTCACAGTAACAGCCTTTGTAGTGACGCAAACGCAAGCGGATCGGTACGACATCAAATGACAACGCCCGTGCAACAATTGAGCATTGCATCGCTGCATCGAGGGCGTGCGTAAAGGGAGCGGCACGAAATGAGTCTGTCAAGTTAAATCGACAACCAACAAAGGGAAATAAGCAACAATGACAGAATCCCAGCACGTTCCGTACGCTTTTGTCTATCACCCGACGGAGTGGATTGAATGTTGCATCGCTACTGCACCGGAAATACAAACTATTGAACGACCACCGACTGCATCCGAGCGTAGGGAGGAGAGACACGTAACGGCAAGATATTGCTTACCTTAAAAAGGGGCTGCGTTTGGGCGGGTTGAAATAACGTGCTACCCTTTTCCGTGTGATACGTGCTTTTACCGTTGCTGGAGCGAGTACAAAAAGATTTTCCCCTACTTTGCCACCCACTGTGCATGTACGGGTTTAGTTCATCCGATAGGCAGTTCTTTGGGCCGGAATAGAACAGCATGGAACAGGCATGTGGCTTCGCCAGGATCCAGCAGACGCTTGTTGCTTCAACAATTCACATGCATTGGATGACACACACACACAAACACACATACACACACAGTAACTCTATTGTTGTGTTGTACCCGCCTCTTTGTCCATTCTCATTTGCATCTTTAGCGAAATTGTGTGGTGAAAGTGCATTAAGTGCATGCGTTTTGTGAAGGCGTCTACGGTTCGTTGAGTCGTTCGGCCCTACTACCATTGAGCAGAGGTGCAATGCGAGTTCTCCCACTCGTGTAAGGGCTTTTGTTATTGTAAGCCACGCTTTGTGAATATCCCGCTGGGGAACTTATGGGTTAATAGACGCCCCACTAGAAGCGGTCGGCTTGGTTGGGGTGAAGTACGTCTGAAAGGGACAACTGTTGCTGCTTCTTGTGTGACGCTGCAAAGGAAGAATGGGGAGCCGATAACTTTGTTCTCGAAGCAGCAACCCATAGAAGAATATTAAGAACCTGCAATACGTTGTTTTGCCACCCGGAAGGAGCACCGGGAGAAATAGGGAGGAAAATGCACTCAGCAGAAAGTTTGCTCATTTGCATCGGGAATTTCCTAGCCGTGCTTAACCTTTTTTCATGCCTTAGAACACTACGGTACACGGCTGACACGAGCTTCCTGGTGCGAGCGTGTTCAGCGAAGGTTAGTTTTTTATGCCGTCGCTCATCACTCCCGCTTGCCGGAAGTCCCATGATAAGCATCCGGGGAAAGTATCCGTGTACGTGAGAGTGAGTAAAAGTTGATTTGCTGTTGACAAAACATCCTGTTCTGTCACATCGGTAGTTGTACCACAAATGCGCCCCTGCCCCACGAGGAGTGGCCAAAGGGAAGGAGAATGGACAATAGAAGCTGTTCTTTTCTAAAATGTTTCTTTATTTGGTTAGAAATCTGAAGAAACAAGAAAGCAAACAGAAAAGAAACGAATCTGTTAAAAACTGAAGCATAGTGCTCTAGCCCTTTCCAAAGCGCCATTTTCTTTGGCGCAATAGAAAATTTGTTTTCCGCTTCCGCGGACGCGTACCGTACCGCTTCACGCGCACTTTTCGTGCAATGCAGCAGACACAATGGTTTATGGGAGTTGTTGGTTTTGTTGGTCGCTTGCACAAACTGGGTTTTTACGACGACGACTTTGGCTGTCGCTGCGGAACGAGAAAAGTTGGCATATTTTAATGCCACTATTTTCCATCTCTTGCGTTCCTATCGGCCACCATCGGCGCTCTGGGTTGCGTATTTATGGTGCGGTGCCGTACAAATACCAAACAAAAGGGGGTGACCCGGTGCAGCGCCGAATCAAACGCTAGCCGCGCACTAGGATATTAAGTGTGGGTGGACGCTTTTGTAAAGTCCCGGCCAAAGTAAGTGCTTTGGTGTGAGAATGATTGTTTTTAAAGTGCTTGTACAACATCGGTTCAAAAGTCGGCACGGAACGCGGCGTGCCATGAGGCACCAGTGACAAAAGTGTTGTGCAAGAAGAGCACCGCTTCAGAGGACCGATGTGTCAAGAACGGAAGTGCCGGCAAAGGGGGGGACGGTTTATGACAAATGGACCCCACAGGGACAACAGTCGTTTGCGACCGGATCGAACGGAGTGGAAGCGTGAGGAGCCCAAACGCAGGGCGAAATCGTCATGGTGTGGTGGAATGATCAGCTCAGGAAAGCAGCACTAACAACGTAAAACTTTACCAAACAACGGCTGCAAGGGGAATGGATTGAAATGTTGTGGCTTAAGCTTGCACAAAAGGAGCAGCGGCCCGGAGGCGATTAACAATGGGACGGAAGAAACAGGGAGCGGGTTGCGAATGGAGCCCGGGCATGACCTCTCCTACTGGAAGCGTTTGTGTCTCGCGCGGCTGATGATTTATGGAAAATTTCAAACCCGACGGACAGCTTTCAACAGCTTTCCGGTGGGTGTTGTGCTGTTTCGCACTGACCTTTTACCGGGGGATGGACGGAACGGTGGCACATTGCTGGCTGGCTGGCTGGCTGGCTGGCTGACTTGCCGAGGGACTAACAGACTGACTGACTGACTGACTGACTGACTGATGGATGAAGGTTTGCAGTAGGTTTGTTGGATTTTTCTTGTTTTCAAAACTTTTTGACCGAAAAATACCCGTTTACCCTAATGATTTGTAAAATGAAGCAATCTGCAGTCGAAACAGCGCTCCCTAGAATCGTTTTTCTACGCCGAAGGATAAAATCAGCATCTCATGTTTGTCTGGTTCGTTTCCGCCCGGTAACTAGTTTACGTTTGTTAGAGAATTGAGATACATTTTCGTTAGGTGTCATAACGTGGTGGAGTTTTTTTTGCGAATATCAGTAAACACTTTAATCGCCTGCGTAAGTGTTAATTAAATTTCAATGAATTTAATTTGGAAAATATGGTACTCTGTGGCTTTACACAGGTGTTTGAAAATGTAACACCTTTTTTATAGCTATGTGGTCAGGTGATCAGGATTATCATGTGATCAATCAAGATTATTACTTTATAATTCGATAAAAAATAACTTACTCGTGGATTAATTTCCATTGCACGATACAAGCAGCGTTACTAGTGCAAGTGTGGTTACTGGTATTACAAGCGTAAGGCATCTCTTATCCACTTAAAACAAGGAAACAGCAAAGATTACAATGGTTTGATAGGATGATTTTACTTTCAATGCAATCGCAAAAAAAAGCTTTTGTTAGACCTTCACATCGGACAACAACAAAAAGCGTTAACATGAAAACCAACTATGATGCAATTTGTTAGTATTTATCTCCGTGTCCATCGCCACAACCGAGTACGTTGAGAGCATAAAAATTAGTCAAATATGAGATTTCTATCACATGCCACCGTCTTTGGGCATCGCGCCCGGTTCGTACTTTTGTTCTCGAGCACATATTGTGCACCAGAGCACATCGGAGACGTGCCCTCACTGTGGCCAAGTGGCAATATGGCTTTGTCAAAGCTCTAATTGACATGGCGATGGTTCGGCGCGGTAGTCTGCTGGTTCGGTATGCTGGTTCGGAACGAAGTCGAATAGCAAAACTGCCAGTAATCCACGGTGCAAAAGGGTGGATACAAGACACACACACACAGAGACAGCCACACACACAGCACTGCTAAACCAGCGACATGGCCACGAAAGACACGTGTCTCGATGGTGCTGTCAGGGTTGGCAAATTGAATCTGTCACAGATGACAGGCAACGTGTTAATCGTCCCGAGATCAAACCTTCCAGCTAGAAAAGAATGGCAAGATACAAAAAAAAAAAAATACTTCCAAGGTTAGAGGTCAGATGGTATCGGGTTTTGGCGTAGTTTAGATAGCACTGGTGAACTTATATTTTTTATGCTGACGATCACGATTTTTTTTTGTTGGTATTACTAATATGAATAGCCTTAACGTTTTTTTACATTTACAGGTTTTACAAATACATACCAAAAATCATGTGACTATTTACTGGTTCTATTTTCGTTTTTCTTCTACTGTTTCGTCGCTACAACTTATACATATGACTGTATACTGTATGCGCTTGTCTTACATACTTAAGCGTTTTAACTCTTAAAGCTTCAACTTCTTCATTTTAACATTGTTTATTACAATGATATCCAACCTGTGTTTCGTGGCGTTAACAGAAATGGTCCGCAACATAATAGATTTTTTGATAGAAAAGCTTATTACAATACATATCGTGCATTTACCCCCACAATCAATATTACATTTTCAACAGAAATCTCTAGAATAAGATTTAAACACATTTTTTATCAAAAACTTTGAGCTAAGCCTACAAAATACATGTTCTCAAAGGTTGGGGGCCGCGGCAAATGTATCTTCAAAGCCAAGTGGTACGTGCTCCTGGAAAGAGCACTGTTCTATTACTAGGATTACAATTTCTTTAACATAAAATAGTGCAATGAGTGTATAACTTAACCAATACAAATAAACAAATAAACAAAAAAGTGAAAACTTTCAGTGGGAAAGCTCGATGCCCCTGATGCGTTGGCTAGATTGTATATTTATACTAGTGATGTGCTGTATGGAGCGCACCCACGGCTCCGATCCGACTCCGACTATTGTTAGTTCGATTCCGACTCCGGCAAAATGGAACCAGTAGATCCGCCCGGAGTCGGAGTCGTTCGGAGTCGTCCGGAGTCGCCCGGAGTCGGAGTCGTCCGGAGTCGACGACTCCGAAGGACTTCGAACGACTCCGGACGACTCCGACTCCGGGCGACTCCGGACGACTCCGAACGACTCCGACGACTCCGAACGACTCCGAACGACTCTGAACGACTCTGAACGACTCCGGACGATTCCGACTCCGGACGATTCCGAACGACTCCGAACGACTCCGGATGACTCCGAATGACTCCGACTCCGAGCGACTTCGGGCGACTCCGTACGACTCTGGACGATTCCGAACGACTCCGGATATTGCTGCGCGAACCTACCTTCCGGGGTCGATTCCGAATTTATCGGAGTCGGATCGGAGTCGACTCCGGATTTTTGCCAACTTTACCCACCACTAATTTATACCCATTAACGAAACATTATAAATCAACAGTTCTTAGCTCTCCAACTACAGAGGCAATCATATAGTCATAATGAACCTTCATTAGTGATGATGAGCAACTTTAACGAGCCATATGAATACTTTTAATTCACCTCTTCAATGTTACGTTACAAAAGTGTTATGTTGCTATTCAGTACCGTCTTCAGACCACATTAATAGCCACACTCACTGTTATTATTTAGAGAAGTAAATAAACAAGTAAAATAACTTATAATAAGAATCTGAAACAGAAATTGGATGGATACGCCAGTGTCTGAACGGCTGGTGTCTAATATATTCCCGTAACCAGCGCTCTCGCACTATCCAAATTCTGAATTTCAAATTCAAATATCAGCACAAAACCATCCGTTTCAACCAACCAAAGAGAGATCCTAGATAGACCTAGATAAATGTTTTACCAAGGAGTTGGGCAGGTTTTCAGCTAGATTTATGGTAAATTAACAAAATGATCATTATATAATATTTTTACTTCATACAATCATGAGCCTTACATTTTCTGTGTTGGATTTTTGGGAACAACATCTACAAGCGCCATGAGCAATACATTACTGCCACTCTCTTCTGTTTGTTTCTCCATTCACTTGCTATTCATCATGTACGAGTCTTGTTACTGCCGCGACAGAAAAAAAGCAAAATAGACAAACCGCAACGCCGAGTAAAAGAGTCTGGCTCGAGGGTTTTCGGAATCGTTAACCGCGCAAGCACCGGAAGCATTTCAGCGAGCAGCACGTAAAGCAGCATGAGCGAACCACACTCAAGAAAAACCCTTTCGAAGTGAATTTCATTGAAAGAACGCGAGAAAGACCGGCGAGCGGAAAACTTTTATAATTGCTAATTTATAGTGTAACATAAAGCCCCGACACCGACACCGCGGGCTGACTTAATGGGCATCGGCTACCGGTGCCGTAGACAATTCTGCTCTCTCCATTCCGGTTTCCGCACTGGAGGACATTCTGGATTTGTGGAGCTTCCGCGGAAGTTCACTGCTAGAAGATGACTGTTCGTTGTGCAGCTGGCTTTAGGCTGGCATGGGTTATTACTGCCATTTAACACGGTAAGCGAGTTCTTTGTAAAGCATTTTTTGTGTGTTACAATTCTGCTTTTCATGAGGATTTAGTTCATATCATTTCGCCAGTAATACTCTTCTGCAAGATTGGCAGCAGTTTAATTCACTGCAAATTATCGAAATGCTTCTGTATAGAATGAATTACTGTTCCCTCTCGTACATATTTTAATTCGCACATTTAAAGTTGAGAGAGTGAAATATTGCTGCTTTTTTATTTATTCGTAGTATTTTCAGTAAAGAAAATACTGTACCTTTTTATCCAAATCAGTTTAGAAATCGGTTGTTGAAGAGAAGTCTCTCAATGCTCGTTAAAATAGACCAACTGTACTGTATTCTCAAACCCATGTTCAAAAGGTTAACTTACTCCGAATCTCAAGACATTCAACGTCCTACACTTTTTGCTCTCGGTTATGCTTGGACCTTCCCCATTCTTTGAACATTTTCTATACCGTGGCCCTGGGGGAACGTAAAATATAATAGCCAAGCAGCTCTCAATAATACGGAAACGAGCTTTATCTTTAAAATGAAGTAATTTGATCATTTCACCATACCGGCCTTCCCGGTGTAGGAAGCGGAAGTTGCGTCCTTCTTGTTCGTACTGTCTTTTGTTGAATTACCTGTGCAATTGGGTGGGATTGTGTGCAGGGCCGTGTGTTTGAGTTGGTACCGTAATTGGATTTAAGTCGACTTGTTCATCTACTTGGTTTTACACGAAGTGCTTGGACGAAGCCTTTGCGGAGGACCGTGAAATCGGTTAAATGAAATAAAGTGTACAATAAAGCACGTACGGTTGTGCATTTACCTTTCATCGCTCCCGTTCTACCGCGAGCCGCTTGGCACGTGGCCTTTTCCATTCATTTGAACATGAGACAATAGCAGAACATAGATAATGTAGAGAATGTGGATTAAATCACAACGCTGAATATGTGTTTGAAATCATGGTTAGAAACAAAATAATAAAACCATATGTGTAAACTATTTTATGCTAAGGGTGTAAAAAATGCGTGTTCGGGCTATCTAATGATAAATAGTATACAAAAACTTAGTTCCACAATTCGATCAAACTCAACGGATGCTTCCCATACTACGTTCGTTCTAGAGAGCTTACATTTTCTATCCAAGCATTGTACTTTTACCGGTAGCTATTAGTAACATCAGAGAGTCGTTTTGATTTTAAACCTATTAGTCACGTCATCCTATTTCACAGGAAAAGTAACGGACAAAAAAGCTGATGTTACTAAGTCGGCAAACTGTAAGCCATGAAATGTTTTTCAGTTCGTTCGTTCATTTAACAGAAGTTTGTTGAATGACGTAAGTCTTTAAAATCGGAAGTGCATGTGTTTGATTATTTCATCCTGAGTTTAAGCTGTAAATGACTTTATCACATAGTTTTAATCGTAAGAGTATGCATTCACTTTTGTACCTTTATCATAGATTCGATTAATCGTTTTCCTTCGAACTTATATGCAATTTTAAGTTTCAAACAGTATTTTAGTATATGAAATATTGTTCAAACGCATTCCTTGTGCACAAGTGTTTCGTATGCATCGCAATGATGCTTAATTGCACTTCATTCATTTATTAAAACGTATAAACAGGATTTTAATATTGCACTCAGAAAGTTACATGCCAAAAAATATCAAAACCTTTTAAATGTAACTGGTTGACGCACGTAAATATTCAAAAATATTAATTGTTAATGTTTGATTGTTTGATGACATAAGAAATATCAATTTATCAAAAAGTAATGATATTAATATATTATAACAAGAAGCATTTGTGCCTATAAACTAGCAACAGAATATTTTTTACCCAAAATTTCTACACTTTTATGTCTAACTCGTACAACATTTAAATGGTATCGAAATGGTAACTGTTTTTCGTAGATTGGTAATACCATCATTCAAATCCAAGACTCTTCTTTGTACAAATAACACATTTTTTAGCACATTGCTCCAAAGCGAGCTTCCGGCTTAAAAGTGTTTTGAAAAGAGGGTTTAGTGAGGATCTGACCTCGAATAATTGTTTCCTAGAGTGTTGCTTTATTTTCCATACCAGCGAACGAACACAGAAGGGTTGCTCACAAAAGCCCTTCCCAGAGCAAAGTCTCCGCTTCCGATAAGTGAACTTTCTAGCTGCAAACACATTTGTCACAAGATTTCCACCAAATGGAACCACCATAGAATCAGCAAATCCGGCAGCCATCGCGGCGAGCCTAGGTTGTTGTTTGGTAAAACGTCTCACTTCCGACCCCTGCCGACAAAAACGCGCACCGATCCACACCCAAGTGACAACCGAAAAAAAGTTTATTGGGTGTGCAAAAGTTTTACGCTTCCATTCCGGAAGTCGGACGAACAACATCCGATCGTTCATCTTCTCTGCCCAATAGCAACAGAACCGTGCAACATAGGCAACTAGGCGAGCGGGATATCAAACCCAACCAACCCTGCCAACCAACCATCCGGTGGAAATAAACAAAACCTACTACTACCACAAATGTGAACGAACATCTGTCAAACAACTTGGCCACTTTTCTGGTCGCGATGATGGAGACTGTAGGATAAATACATTTCCCCCCCTTTTCTCGTCCTTTTTCAAAGCACACCACGAAACTGTGGGCAAGAATGCTCTACCTACGTACCGAACAAAAAAGAAATAACCGGCATGCATGCATCATTCTAAGCCTGCCCGGGCCCATGCCTAATGATTAATCGTGGACCATCGTTCAGTGCTCGTCCTGGACTGTGGAAAACCGCTGCTCGAGATAATCCACGGTAAATAATGAACTTCCTAGTTTCGGGTGCGCCAATTCCAAGTTCAAGGTTCCTCCCGTAGAGCTTAGTAAACTAACCATCAAGCACGAGGTGTACTTGGAAGGAGGGGGTTATTCGGGGAAAACGACGTCAGTAGAGAGACCACGGTTGAGTCGGAACAGTAGTTAAAATACCAACAACATAAAAAAAAAACACTGACACGCTAAACCTACATGCAAAATCGGTTGCCAAGCGAACTTCTAAATGTCGAACGCGACACCCGATAGAAGAAACTCCCACCCAGTTGTTGGAAGCTTTTGGAATACCCAAAAACTAAGCAAAACTTGTGCCATTTGTAACAGGCGCGAAGCACATTTGGGCATCAGCATCGCAATGATGGATTCCGTTCCCTTGACATCAGGTATTGTGGGTTAAGTTTTTCCACGTGCAAACTTGTTTCCGGTGAACTTTTTCCTTCAACACCTGGCCGAGGATCGCTGGTGGTTCCGAGGGCACGTTAGGGTTGAAGCATAACCATTTTTCACATTTGTCATGAGGTTACACCGGTGGTAGAACACGCAGGTTGCTTCCGCCTAGCAACTGGCAAAGCTGTCGAAACCGGTGAGTTCAATTTAGAACTTGGTAAGGCATTAAGTTGAGAAAAAATACAACATCCATGACACGTAGCCCGTGCAAATGGATACATTTGATAAATGCACGTGCAAACGGCGGTGAAGTTTTATTGCATAGATTTCCGCCGGCAGTTTGCATATTTGAGATGACAGCTTGGCATCTATTGGTGTTTTGCCCGTGCTATGGAACCGATTGCTGGAAGGATTACTCAAATAGGACATTGGACAAAGTTGTTAAGGTGCTTAAGCATGTTTCCTATTTTTGTCGTTGAAAATCATGCTTTTATAGAGGGTTTCCTTTCATCTGGGATTGAAACTCCAAATGTGGATTCTTTAACACAGTCACAGTCACAGTCATCTATTCGTGGGTTCCGTCAATAAAATTGAAGCATCATTTTACTAGACGCATCTATAAACATGAGTAAGAGTTTAATTCACTTCATTGTATCATTGAATTGAAGCAATAAAAACACTCTTGTTGCTTACGTTTTGCTGCACTTGCCTACAAAACCCAACCAAACAATCGCATTTCCAGCCGTCCCATAAAAAGGCAGATGTTTGCTCTAAAACGTTGAAATTCCGATAGAATCTAATCTCCTTCCGATACGATTCCGTCGGATGAGTTATAAAAAACCAACCCCACAGCACGTGCTAAGACGTCACTGCTGATCATATTCACATAAGGATTTCAAAGTTCAGTTTAAAAATTTCTCCCATAACCTTGCTTTTCTTCTTCACGCCAAACCCTCTTTTCTCTAGAGTAAAAAAAAAACACCGGCTCATTCCTAACCAGCAAAGAATCGTAAAATTTTAAAAGTGCTCATAAAATCGTCGTTTAAGCAGCATCGTGATGCAGCCGCCACCACACGAGGTACCACCCAAAGCATCACGTAACGCGAGCGAGCTGTGAAGTTTTTTAGTGTCAAAATATGGTTCCATTTTTGTGTCCCTCCGCCTCATCTTACCTCTAGAGAGCGGCCCCCATCGCTCGGTGCCGCTTGTGCGTAACAAGTGACTCATAAAGCGTGCCTTCGAACCAACCCCGTTCCTGCCGGTCTTCTCACTCTCGTGATCACTGACACCCTCTTGCATTTAAGCGATATCATAAACGTTTTGCCCCGAAACTCGATCCCAGCAATGCCCGGGCGCGGAGACAGACCGACGGATTCCATTTCCACCAACTGTTCGGTGTATAATTTGGTCTCTCGGTCGCAAAGGCAGTGAAACGTTATCAGTGTAATGACTTCACATTTTTCAGCCAGTTTTATCCTATTTGCCGGCAAAGTAAACATCGCACCTTTTGCGGTCGTCAATGGGAATGGCAGCGGCGATGGGGAGCGATTTTTCCGCGACGCTTAGCAAGATCGTTGCTATTTTGCTCTTTTTCTCCCTCGTACTTTCTTTCCTCTCTGTTCCACTAACCGTTGGATTAACTAAACGAGGGTAAAAGTAAAGCGGACCAACAAAGCAACACACCGATGAAGACGAATCTACACCGGGACAATCGCGCATCGTGGTGTATATTGCACGATTCCTTCGGCAGCAACTGAGACCGGCGGGAGGGACGCGATGGAAATTCGCGCTCATAAATAATATTTAATTAGCGTAATTAAAACGGCTGAGTAAACGCTGGGCCATCGAGAGCGCAATCGAGGATTTGGATCCGTTTGCTGGAGGCACTCGAACAGCCTCTTCTGTTTGGATGGTTTTGGAAGGACGATTGTACCGAGTTGGAGAAAAGTGTGGCAATGCTGTTTGCTGCCAGCGTCAATAGCGAATCACTTCACTTTCATTTGCGATAAACGTCCGGATCGTGCCGTGGCTGTTTTGTTTCTTCCAGCCTGGAAGCGTTCTTTTCGTTGTGCCACGGGTTTGCCGGTTCATTAGCCAGTTTTGTGCACCATTATAGGCCTAGGCTACTGCTAAGCAACGTGAAATCGTGTTGAGCCATTTCCAGTTTTAATGATCCATCAGAGAGCAAGCTGGTGCGCTGGTTTTAAGAAATGGACGGCACATGAATGGCATTGCTAGATATAAGACCGTTTTTGAGCTTATGGATCGTGGATAAAAATTTTCTTCAAGGCGAAGGATTTGAAGATGTTCATTCTAGCTCGCCCTCAATAGCATTTTTAAGAGTTTTTATGAATTTTATTAGTTTTTTCTTCTTCTCTATTTTACGCGTTTTTATATAGTTGAAGCTTTTTTTAAACAATGATTAATGTTTTAAAATTCTAGCCAATCAATGCAATGTGTTCATAAAAAATTATAAATTATAACTTCAAAGACATAAAACTCGTCAAGCAAGTAATCCTCTGTTTGCGTCACCCTAGTCAGGTAGGGTATTATTTCGTGAAAACACCAGCCAGCACCAATCTGCTTCACCTCATGGTAAGGTAAGATTTGATTGGAGGGTGATTTGATTTAACCTCACCAAGCTTACTCAGCCAAATCGATAAGATATACCAGCTCGTTACAATTAGCATGGAAAGGGACGGGTTGAAAGCTTTCCAGAGTGTAAACTCAAGCCTCCCGTCCGAATTCCAAGACAAAGGTTGAATCTTACCCGCCCTTCAATTCGAGCGCTAATCATCTGATAAATGTGTGAATTCGTGCAACCGCAACATGAACGCTTTTGTTCGCTATAGTTCGCTTTCATGTCCTTGGCGCTAACGGTCTTGCTGCAGCACTGCGCACGTGGAATGTTTTCGCTGATTGATGTTTACTCAAAATCCCACCGGGTGCACCTACACACACACATACAAATGAAGAGGGTAGTTTGGTGGAAGCTCTCAGTTAGATACGGTAAATTTCCACCCAACCCGACCCACACTCTGGAGCTGGACATTTTCCGAATTCCTTCCGGACGCACTAATTGAGTGATGAAAGTTGGCCCCGTGGCGATCGCAGTAGTTGTTGAAGGGGTTAGCCGGCTGTACGAATCCAACTCATCCTCCCCCCAACCCATGATGGCAGCGATTGTTTAATGGATTAATTAATTCCCGAACCATCTATTATTTCTCGCGGGATAAGTCACTGTGGCACAATGGGCAGCGGGGGAAGTACGAAGGTGAAGAAAATCTCGTCTAAAGTTCGGTCGGTTAGATTGAGAAGCCACAAAATGGGATAGGAAGTGCAGAAGACCAGCAAAACGATAACCATTCACCACGGTTAAATAGCATTTGTTGAAGCATGAAATGGAAACGTTAACGAAAGGACGTTTGAAGGAGTTCTCTTTACAGAGAATTGGCTTAAAATTGGGCGTTTGTTCTGGGATTAAGGCAGTGTGAATTGAACGATGCCGATTATCGATAGCCACGCAAAGCTGTGCACAACTACTATCGCGTTGATGTGCTAACAGTCATCGGAATGTTTTGATTTGTGGATGTACTTTTTTACACCAAACAAATTTATTTTCGTAAGTCGTTAAATCGTCACCCAAATGTTAAAGTAGCAATCCGAAATGGAAAGGATTTATTTGAATATTACCAGACAGACCTCTTAAATACTTCGATAAGCCCCAGACCTCACCCAACGTGACATTAAAGTACACATTTATCCCTATCCCCATGATTTTGCTGCTTTACATAATCCGACACGATAGTGGCCAACATTTCCCCAGTAGTATTTTTCCATCCCGTGGGATTGAATGGGATGTTAAGCGCTCGCACCTAATGCCTCACCCGAGCGTGGAGTGTAATAACCATCTGATACCAGATAAACATCATCAGCCATTCAAACACTTCAGCTTCGCTGTAAGTGGATTGCATCCCATGAATGGCAAGTGCGTTTGAAGTGCCATTAGCGAGTGCTAGACCAATAGGGCCAGTGTTGATTACGATATGAATCACCTGGTGTTTACTTTTGTGTGCGGGAGTGTGCGAGCGAGCGAACGATAGATGGAAAAAATGATAGCATTTTGAACAGTCACAGATAAACGTGTGATTCTTGGGTGTACGAGAAATAGTAGCTCAATTACGTGATAGCATCGATGAACACTCTTGTTATAAAAATACAACCAGATGAATCTGTCACGTATGCTAGTCATTGACAGAATTTAAATGGAACAAATCTGTGTCGATGAGATCATAAGGTCTTGAAATATAAACAAAAGATCAATATTTGCTTAAATTTACTAAAACACACTACCTTTCATTACTACAAACATGACAAAAGGCTTCCCTATTTTCAACCTTCAGAAACTTAGTGAACAATTTTAAACATTTCATCCTGAGCGAACTACTCTTAAAACTCCGCAAAAATGGAACAAAACCTGCAAGTCTATCATAAATTGCATCATCAATATGTTACTTTTCCGATCGGTAATAATTCAAAGTTTTTCGGGTTTTACCATTGCACGGAAGTAATTTGTTGCCGGCCAGCCAGCACCTGAACGTAGACATAAATTTCTGCTCTAACAACTCCACCGCAGCCGCAGCAACTCCACCCGGCACACCAAAATAGTGCAAAAGGCATTCCCAGCGCCTGGCCACACGTTCCACACGTTCGGCAAATGTGGCCAACTTTTTGGCACTTCCGTTTGCGTCCCTTACCGTCCCTCTCAGACCTACCGCATGGTCTCACCAGTGGTGGCAGTGATGCAATGTATTTGATCGGTGTCCGGTTGAATGTTTCAGGTGACCATACACTCTTCCCTGCCGTAACCCCTACGGAACGATACCATTTACCGTTCGGTTCACCCGTTTGAACGCTTATAGCAATAATAAGCATCGTCGTAAAAGTTTCAACTTTTCCACCTTATCATCAACCCGGCGTAAAGGAAATGCATGAAATGCTGTAGCTCGTAGGAACGGAAAAGTCCTGCCTGGCCCCGCTCCACCTCAGCCATCCACTGGTGCCTCTTTCTCTTATCGGATTCATTTCCCACGTGCCTTCTTTTTTGCGTGCGTCGAGCTTCTCGGCACACCACCGAGCTTCCGGAAACTTGACCCAAGAAGCAATTTAAAATTTTCCCCATAAACTTTTAATTTTGCTGTTAAGTGTTTTTTCCTTCGGTAGAAAAAAATACGAAACCTTTCTCGAGACCCGATTCCATCCATCGGTGAACGCTGTCGGCAGGGTTTCTGTGGGTGTGTGTGTGTGTGTGTGCGCGCGCGTTTGAGTGAGTATTTGAGTTGCTCAAGTGCCATTTGTGCAGAAACAGCAGGACACAAGTGCTTCAATTGAATGGGTGCAAGCGAAGAACAATAAAACGGCCACGGTGCGAAAAGGTGAAGTCGTAGGTGAAAACGACAAGTGCCTATTTGATCACAATTTTCTCACATTTTTGCTTGGTGGCCGGTGTGAGGGCGGGGACTCGGTTGCTAGTGCCAAAGGAGCCGAGTTTGGTCAACGCGAAGGTAGTAACATCAAGCGACACACGCAACCGTACATACCAGGGACTCGTGCTGAAACGATGAAGATAAACTGTGTGAGAAATTCGGTAGCCACGGCAAGCAGCACTTGATGCCGTGGGCAGGAGTTAAACAGCCAGCCACAAAAAGGTGAAATGAAAGCCTTGTCAACTTTTCCCAACTATCTACGTGATGCAATAACTGGGATATTCCTTCTTAAAGGCGGAAAATGCTACAAGGCCACGATGAGACAGCTTCTAAGACAACGAACCTTTTGTGAAGATATTTGCTTTAAGATGGTTTGTCTTCTTTTGGAAATGTAAGATAGTGATGAAAAATTGGTAAACGGGTATTGTATATCTTAAATTCAAAGGAGGTTTAACTCTATAGTGTGACTTATTTTTATTTCATGTTAACGAATATTGCAAATTTCGGTACATTTTATTCGGGTATTGTAGGATGACGTTTTAATCCTAGATTTAAAATAGAACGTAGTTTTTTTAATTCAATGGATTAAATTATCTTTTTATAATTTAACGAGTGTAGTCTGCCTGCCTCTAGCACAATCTTCTAAAGATGGATTGATCAATTTTGTGCACATTCTCCTTAGAACTTCTGCTCTTGCAAGAAACCATGGTCAGCACTGTGCGAGAGTGTGAAGAAATTTAAGTTAAAAATTACTGACTTCAAATTCTGTCCGGGACGCTTCGTACTGCTTCCATTTGCACGCGTGCACAACGCAATAAGCTTAAGGCACCTCGGTCCGGGTAAAAACTTTGCCCTTCGGATCGAATCTCACGGTTTTAATATTCAAAAATCTTCATCCAATTAAAATATTGATTACTTTTGCCCAAGATTCCAGAGGCAGAGCGTACATAATGATGCCGAGCGGTCGGTGCTGCGGTGGGTTTGGTAAAGGCTCGCAGGTTGGCATGGTGATGCTTGGCCACCACCCACAAAGAAAATGGCGATGATAGCCCGGGTGCCGGGGAAGCCGAACCTCCTTCGCAATCCGGATAAGCTAGAACTAGAAAAGAGCACTCCAGAACCGTATCGCTTGAGTTACGATGCGAACAAGATTTGCTTTGATGTTTGCGCTGAATAAAGACACGAGCTTCGTACAAAGCAGAGCTCACAGTAGGATGAGGAAGGAGAAAAAAAAAATAACGCAAGGAAAAGTCACTACACAGTCGGATGGATTTCCGCGTTTGTCATGACGGACACGAAAAACGGTGAGATGGTGTCGGTGTCTAGAAATTGTGCCTGGAGATCTGACAAGCGCACGACATGATTTGGCGTTCGTGGAATTTTATCTTCGTCAATTAAATTGTGCCTCGTACGGCTAAATTAGGAGCGCCGGTTCTGTAAGGGACAACTTTGTAAAAACTTTTTTCTGATTATGTTTTGTGTGTGTGTGTGTGGTAAAATTTCAACAAAGTTCCTGATTATAAATTAGAACATCAACAAACATATAGTCTATTCAAATTGGAAGCATTTAGAACACATTAAGCTGAAAGCTTTTACCAAACGTAAAAAGGGGTATGAAACTTTGTTGATAAAATGGTAGGCTTTAGGACACAGTTTTCTTGAATCATTGTCATTTATGAATAAATCATGGCTATTAATTGAGCTGGTAGAAACAACATTGTGCCAATGTACCACACCCATGCCACCCACATAAAAAGGCTCATGAAATATTTAACTTAAGGGAAAAACTCTCAAATGTGAAATGTGTGCACGACTTCACAGGCTTCATCCAGTTTAGAAACATGGAATATTGTTCTATGAACTGGCAGGGAAAGGTAGGTAAAGACGGGCACCTTAAGTATAATGCTAAAAATCTATGAATGTATAAATACAACAACCATGATAATGTGCATACGTTATCTTAAGCACATGGTTTATGAGAAAATGTGTTGAAATTTTTAAGTTTTTATCGATTTTTATGTTTTTTTCCATAAAATAAAAACAATTTTTTTGGTGCAGTTTTGAAATGTTCGGGTAAGACGGACACCTGATATGGGAAAGATGGACACCTGTAGACAACGTTGGAAATTGAAGAGGTTTACTGTATTTTAACAAATTCTATTGCTTTCCACGTCCTGGTACGTTTGTAAACTAATTCTTGACCAATTGCAACGACGATTCATTCAGCCGTGAATTTAGGAATTGTAAGCACCGATTCTAATAGATCGTAGAATGCAGAATCTAAGGCATTTGTTTTAATATCGAGCACTAACAGTGAAGTGGCATCAGCTTACAGAACAACAGTTTGAAACTTCGCTATAGGAAATTATTCCGCAGAAAGTCCGCGACCACAGCATATTCGAGGGACTTGTTAATAGGTCCAGCCATTTCTTACATAGAATATTGAACTTTATGATATCTGTAAACCCATAGAATCTCTCATCTATTCCTGAACGATGTCATATCAATTGCTTCCTTTTTTTATTGCTTAAAGTTGTCCAAGTCATGACAAAATATTGGATTTCGTGAAGTGCCTCATCAGCGTCGAGCGAGTAATATGATAACGCATGACTGCTATTTTGACCGGTGTTTCATTTCTCGCTGTTTTATTACTTTTTCTAGTTGCGTAATGGTTTATATCTTCGAAATACCCTTATTTAAGGTATATGAAGAAATCTATTCATCATCAATTGATATCAGAAATAAAATAACTCAACAAATACGGTGTCCATCTTTCCCTACGACAAAGTGTCCGTCTTTCCCGCTTTGGCCTCAGGATTCATATGCCACCAAAAACAAGGATTTTTAAAATTTTCATTCTCTTTCTTTCGTCAGTTTTTTGCTTGATAATAACGACAACTCGTTCATGTCATAAACCTTCCGAAAATAAAAACAATGCAAGTTACAGAGTTTAAGATCCGTAGTAATCAAATTAAATCAACAAGAGTGCGCATGATTGAAAATTTGTTTTGTTTGTGAGTTCAAACAATTTTGCATATATTAAACGAAAAAATGTTCTCAAATATGTTGTTTTACCTTCAATTTGGATTCTGAATTGTTGAATTTCTCGAAAATTACCTTTTTCATGCATTTATGAGAAGTGTTCATCTTACACGCAGTGTCCGTCTTTACGTCTTTACCTTCCGTTCACACATACTTCAAATTATGTGTGAGTAATTTAGAATGTTCGTGCGCAAATTAACGTTTCACCACAGCAAATGAATCGCCGGGCTTTCTTGCACCTTAACACGAAGTTGCATTTTTAAATCAAACAATAAAATGCACAACTGCATCACTTTTAGCTGATGTATGCCAAAAATGCTGCAGCAACAGGTTTTATACCACCTTACAAAATCCCTTCCTGATCCAATTTGGTAACAGGAAACAGTATGGTATGGCAATTTACATTTTGATTCGCCCTTATCAAGGGCTAATAGATATCAGTTTCATTCCCAGTACACACCAACCAGCGCCGAGCAATGCTGATCAAATTCTAATGCGGAAACACCATTGTCAGCAAACGGCCAAAGTTGGTCCTATTTTGGGGAATCCTTTCTAAAGTACACGGTTTTCCATTTTTCGTCCAATTCGGAACATTACCGGAAACGACCAGACAAACCAGAACCGGCGCTTTAGTAAAGGCTAATAAGGCAAAAAGCTCCACAAAACGTTTGCGTAGAAAACCAAGCCTAGATGAACAAGATGAGGAGAGCTTGGGAGCAGCGTGGGAAGCATCTGTTAATTAAATCCACTTTTCTCGTGTTGATTTTTGATCAAAATTTTCGACCGAAAACTGCACCGAACGGGCGCTCGGCTTGCCTCCGTCAAGAAGCACCTAAATGCCGCTTGACTAATCAAATCATTTTGGTAGAATAACTAAAACAAATTACCAGCATCGTTAGAGCAGAATGGGGATCGGGTTGGATGGGTTTTGTCTTCGTCACCCACGGGTTGTTCCTGGCCAGGCCCCCAACAACCCCGAAGCTAAACTAGACCAACTTGCACTAGGTACGGAACCTACTCGTCCTCAATCGGTCGGTTTTGCGTTAGCTAAAGTTTGCGACACAAATTCGCCGGCCTCGCCGTTGCCGGCCATTTGAGGTGGGCTCGAATTTAGCAAAATTTGCACAGTAAACTTTTCACCGCAGGCAAATATCGACGAAATTGTGTAACCAAACAACGAACCGAGCACACTTTCTGTGCGCTTATGTTGAAGGTGCTTCACTAAGCGGTAGCTTTCACAATGTAGCGAAAGACAAGGAAAGATTTTGGCAGTCAGTGATGTACGGGGAAGATGTATACACCGAGGGCGGGATTGGTAAAGGGAGCAGGAGATATAAACGTCCGTTTCCAGCACTTTGACAAACGGGCTCATCTATCCGCCCGCAGCGTGAATTTACAATTTATGAAGAGCAAACAGCTTCAGTTTACTTGGTTATTCACATCCCATGCAATCCAATGATGGGAACAGTGATTGAGCGTTGCAGTTCACTTTATCATAACCATTTACCGCAGGTAAAGTTTTGCTTCAGTTGTTCATAAATTTAAATCAAACCAAAGCAGCAAACATCAAGCTTAGTGCAGTTTGTGTACATTACATTTTGTGTTATTTTAAATATACATTTGTTGTTTGTAGCTTGAGTAACATAAAGCTACTGTTCATCTACTTAACAGAACTTTTCCTTTCCTGTTGACCAAACGAATTCCAATACAATACTCATGGCAAGGGCTTTCAAGAACACTTTTATTTATTGTATCCATTAGAGTCACTTTAACCCAGACACCGACTTTTCCAAGCACTTAAATCGAACCGGCAACGTTGAGATCTTGAAAGTTCTTTGGCAAAACTAAGAAAAGTTTGTAACCAGCAAACGACTCACAATATTTTCTCTGCGCCACCTAAGGATTAACACATTGTAGTGCGCATTTTTTTCTTGGATTCAGACTTTTTTATGTTTACATATATGTAATGATAAAAATCCCACTTATTCTACTGTCTTGAGTGTTAATGATAGAAACAAATCCAAAAAAATATATGAATCAGATGAATCAAAGGTTTAAGTAATTAATTAAGTTGTTTACATAAAACATGCTACATATTTTATTATGTTTATCGTTACAGAACAATATGCAGAAATCCTGAAATTCACGGACAAAGAACTAGCTTATGTTTCATGTTCATGTTAGCTTAATTGTTTTCATCTCAATGTTCTATAAATTATTTCTTTGGTTCTTTTGGTACTACTATCAACCCAGCCTTCCTATTCCAGATTTACAATACTATTTTAATGACAAAACATAAATCATTATGATCATTAATCCTTTACATCCTATTAAATTGGTTCATAGGTAACGGCACTAACACTATTTCTAATTTTCTGGTCTTTTTTTCTGGAAAAAAAAGTTGTCCAATATCAAATGTAATGAAATTTAAGGATATTTTTAATGCTCAAAGATTCCAAGCTTGGAAGCGTGGAAAGCTTGAACAACAATAATTATCTCTTTTTGTTGAATGGTTTAATGGGCCGATTGAACTAAATTGCTGAAAAATCAAAATTTACCTTGCAAATTAGCAAGGTGTGTACAGAAAGGTGCTTCAATAAAAAAATTAAAATAAATACTTCAAGGTAAGCTTGTAGCATACATCCAACATTCAGTATTTCACATTTCCTAACATTCTACTACTCTCTTCAACCACCAATATCAGCCAAATGACCGGTACTTGGCCGTTATACCAATATTGAACTTTTCAAATTACTTCCGGTCGTTAATTTTCAATTTTGACCTGCAACCTTCCACTTATTTTCCCAACACACTGTGAACGCTTCCTATCAAATGGTTCAAATCTATGGTCCGCAGCGGATCATGCACGAGAACCGCACCAAAAACTCACTCCAAAATTCTAGCGCTCAAAATTTCTCCCCGTTTCATGCAAGCATTGCTTTCCCGCTTCATCAAACGGCCATTGTCACTTTTTTATATGGGGCCGCGATTTTGAGAACCTTAACTCGAACGCGGCGCAGGATTGCATTCGAACTGTGGAAACGATGCAAGTAAAGCCAAGCAAGCCATTCTCGCTCCCATTAATATTCCCCCCAGGTTTTATTGAATTTTGTCCAAACAAACCGGAATGCGCGAACCCACCTTGGTTGGGGGGCTTTTCCGGGCTGTACTATGGTCCGTGTGGCACGGATGTGGAAGTGTTCCAGACGGAAGCCACCGTCAAACAAAGCGAGAGGTATAAAACAACCGGAATGGGAGACGATTTTCGGAGCAAATTCTAACTACCGCAAATACGCTTCCCTGTTTCACGTCGTTGCTCGAAACGGATGCATGTGTTTGTGCGCAAAAAACGTGCGCAAAAACTTTCAGCTCACATATCACCTTGCCTCTTCGACGGGTGTACCGGCACCAGGTACTGGCGGGGAGAAAAAGCGATAGTTTTCCCTGAGAGATTCTGTTTTTTTTTTTGCCTAACATTGCACCGATGATTTATCAGTTAACGAGCGAAACTTGCGGACGTACAACGCTCAGAAAAGGCAAGTAAAAGTTGGATCCAATCTCGGTTCAATTGGTTGGTTTACGTTTTCGAGCAGCGGACACGTCTTTCCACACTCACAAGAGCGTTTGGAGATTCGGTTCCGGTACGTCAGCTGGTCCAAATGGGCAAGAATAAGTTTGAATTTAATTGAAACATATTGAAGCAATCCGATAGTTCTCCGGTGAAATGCACCAGCGAAGGGGTAAGTGTTAGCCCCTTTTGCCACAACATGCAACTCAAAGGATAAACGACGGCCGAGGCCAACATTGACGGGCATAGATTTGCATGTACAGATGCGGTAGACTTACAGATTAGTGGTAAAAGTTTCCGTTCGGATACAAGCGATATGAAAACTGATAAAAACCGTCGACAAAGAACCACAGACACGATATTCCATTGTAACGAATTCATCAATTCAAATCAGAAAGATGTCCATTATCTTTTTGCAGTTTATTACACAAACGAAGCTTTCATTTTTTTCTGCAGGATATGCAGACTTAAATGGTTAATGTTATTAGTAGGTTGTTTTATAACTTTTATCATTACATTCTTAAGCAATTCTACTTTTTCGATATCCTTTCATTTTCACAAAGGAAATAAAATGTCAACTAAATTATTTATTACTTCTCGTCGAACTGTTTGAAATTTGCAAGAATTATTACAATTTATGGATATTTCAAGAAGCTTCTAGAAGTATGAAGCAATTTAATATGAGCCAGTCAACGGAATCATTCGCTACGATCAGTAGCAAACGAGAGTATGAATACAATCAATGCATTGCTTTGCTATGTTTGCTATGCGAAAATTGAATGAAATCACAAAAGCTTCATGTGACATCAGTAAGGACTTTCTAAATCTGATCTCGAATAAGACTTTTCACCTACACACACTGTCACAACAACAACCGGCAGAACGGTAGAACCAACTATCGCTTACTGCATCTGCAATTCAAGTGCTGATACACCCAAGCCAGGCAATGGCTACATTGCCACAATTCCCATTTTGCTGTTAATGACTTTTAATTTACTGCTACAATGTGCATACACACCGGCCAACCCCGGAAACGCATTTGTCTCGTTCTACGCTGCGGTACTTTGTGCCAAACGGCACTTTGAAACCAGCTTCCGATGGGAGAGAAGTGTCCACTTTGGCTGCGAAACGGTACGGTGACTCCCGGTCCCATGCACGATGATGTTCGTTTTGGAACTCGGATAGCTAATTAAATTCCGAAACATCCTCCGTTTGCGCACAACCAGCAGAGAGTCATGCTATTTCATTAGCTTTACAGTCGTGCCTCCGTCCACATAGTGTCTAGCAGCTCCGAGAGAAATGAAAACTCTTCGGAGAGGATGGTCGCTGCAATGTGTAAAAAAACTCCCCCCGTGCAGTTACCTCCGCCCATCTTCACGTTTAAGCGTCAGTGGTTTGATTCTGCGGGTATCAAGCGCCTTTGAGTTTTGTCACGGAGCGGAATCTGTGGCAACAGCCGTGTCCGTGATCGGACTGTGCGGGATAAAGCCGTCTGGTAGGTAGCATGGTCGCGAAGTCTGCGGGAGCATTTGCTAATCAACTCGGTAGTGTACCTTGGCTATCCCTAATCGTTACGCAGCAACGACTGACGATTGAACAACAGCGCACTGTGCAGTATTTGCAGGGATTCCAGCATCGAAATTCTCGCAGGAACAATTACCCACATTCCCAGCATCACAATCGATGTTCGGGATATGCGATAGCAACACAATCGGAAGTGGGATTTTATCAACGCCAGAGCTGAAGGCATTCACCGTTGGTTTGTTGGAAACATCGACAACATGTGAAAGGATGCAGATCAAGCCTCTTCCACACTCCGGTATACCCGAAATGTATAGTGTGAAATTGCGATGAACGGAATGTTTAATTGGGATGGTTAATTTGAGTTTGTACACCGAACAACAATTTAAACGTTCGTTTGAAAACCCCAATCATTGCGTTGATTTAGTTTGAAAGACGGATTAAAAAATTTCAATGATATTGTAATAGTAATAATCAAGTAGCGATTCATAATTTTTGGTTATATATGATTGTAAATTGCACGCATAAGATATCTTTCATTTCCCGTCCGAAATTATGTTTATTCTCAATATGGTTTTTTTAAAATGATTTGCTCATAGTAGAGCAGTGAAAACTAATTGCAAACCTGTTAGCTATTCAATTTGATTTACAATACCTGTTAAAAATTTGGCAAAAGATACGAAAAGCCTATCCAGTATTTATGCATGTGCAATTTTTCTCCCTAACTACTTTCAAATAAAAACATCTAACAAACAAAATGTTGTTCATTGAGTCAAGCCACTTACTATGAGCGCATGACATTCTTCATACAAGTCATAGAATTATTCAGGGGTTTAAATAATGCCATTCTCGGGATGATGCAAAGGATCAGGACGATGATCTTAAAAGGCAAAGAGGAAAGTATCGTAGAAATAACAATATCAAGAATGTTCAACTCTTTCAGAGATTAAGTCCGCAGCAATTCTAATTATTTGAAATGCTTCATTCATTTATGCATACTATCAAGAAGTTCTGTACAGCATGCACTTGTCTATTAAAATTTCATACCTCTTTTAGCTTCAATCTCGAATCACAAATCACAATGGCATATTTAACATGAAATCCTTGCACCATTCCTAAATCATTTCTCAGCTTTGCTTTTTGTATCGTATTTAGTTGTTTTTATGTGCACTATAATTTCATGAGGTCCGTCCGTCACCACTCACCAGCAGGCACTATTTAATTAAATACAGAAATGTTTTGCATTTTCCGTAACGGAAGAGGATTGCTTTCAGGGGTTCGGATTGCTATGGAACTGGACATTTCAGCGATTAGACACAAACTGAGACAGCTTCTAAAATGTCCCAAATGTACTCTGTTCACTCAGTCACCAGTTCTGGAAAATCGAATAAACTCTGGAAAACGGGGTTTAGAGTCCAGCTTTTTCTCGAAACTGTAGCATATTTGAATGAAAATTAATCTACCGCTGTATACCGGTTGAGGTGGCAAAGTAACACGAATTTTGCGAATAACAATTTCAGAATACTTACCACCATGTTGTTCAGCGTCAGTGTTAGCTCAGCTTTCGGTCTCGATGGTTGTGAGGTGCAGTTTGCTCTCAGCACGTCTCCTGGCTCATAGCGGGTATGTTCCGTCCACAGGGTGGGCCCACTGTCGGGTAGTTCTGCAATGGGAAAATGCACATTTTAAAGACATCAGATGGCATTATTACAAAGAACGGTCAATCAAGCATTTGCTTTACTTTTGGTAACTGTTGCGAGATACGATAGGCTTAATCGCCAGGGAAGCTGACACAATACGCTTAAGCAACTTTGTCTTGGCGGGAGCAAACCCTCTGTTCCAAGAAGGCAGCTCAAATCGACTTCAAACTATTCAAAAGTTTCAAAGGCAAAAGCCAATAAAATTGAGAATGTCATATTCATTCGCTCACTCGCACAGTCGCAACAGTTTGCGATTCGCACAATGAAGTTTCGGGGCCAAGAAGTGGCAAAAGTTTTGGATTTGACCCCATCCCAGACAAGAGCGCGTTGATGACATCAACCAAAGTTTCCACATAATTATGAATAATTGAGCGAGTTTTGCTCGTAAAATCATCCCGCACGCAGAGAGTTCGCACGCTGCGTAACATCATAAAACTCGTCCGGGCCGAAGACTCGTTGATCATGGCACGGGAAGCCAAAGATCGGGTCTATGATGTGTTGGAAAATCTAATTTTACTATCATCGAAAAGTGTTCAGTCTGTCAAAAAGACAAACCACAAGAGTGTGAATTCTTGAGAACACAATAATATTCAACAAAATAACTCGTGAATACGAACTGCCTCTAACATATGTGTTATTTTTATCGAGTAGAAACAAAACCGATGCACTTAATCCTAGCTGAGGTTAGCTCTCCGGTTCTGCACAGACTATGATTCAAGATACTAGAGTAACATTGCGATGATGTAAAACATGGGAACCTCAACAACGTTCATAAAAGATGTATGCCAAAGTTCGAGCGCCGAATTAAACCCTATAATGTTGCACGTCACTCCACTATTCAACAGCCTCTCGAAACGAGTGGTAGTGATATAGTATCGCCAGACCGAAATTGCCCCTTTATGCTACCGGACATTCCCCACCGTACACCGCAAAGAGCAGCTCGGTTCAAGTGGGTTGCTCTTCAACTCGACCATCGTTACACAGTTTGACACCGTTGAACCGGACGTGGCTGCATGATGGAGAAAACCCAGTGTAGTATAAAGCGGTAGAAATGATGAACGGAAAAATAGAAAATGGTGAAAAATTTCTCCAAACGACAAACTGGTCGCTCTAGACCAAGACGGAAACGATGACACCGACAAATGTTGGTTGCCGGCGAATGTCGGAGCAGTGAAACTGTGCCGACCAGGTCCTTTTAAATAATGGTTCCTCTAATTGACCTTTAAATGAAATCATGTGACTAATGTTGTGCGGTCTCCCACTTAGAGCGTTTGGCTGGGTTTACCATTTGAGCCCGTGTGCTGGGGGGAAGTTTGCGCAAACTGAAGGCCAGTAGGTTAGAGCATTGGGTGATGGAGAAAACTAAGCGATCAATAAATCAATGATAACAACATTTAGGCGGGCAAATTGACACCGTTGTACTCGTTTTAACTGACAGTACCAGACGATTGCTTGCTGTTCATGAAAGGAATACGTTGCCGCACAATGAAAATAACGTTATTTCGACATGAGAAAATCCATGTGCATTAAACCTAAGAATAATGGCTGTTATACTAGCAAGATATACTATGTATCATAATTCATAAGTCGCATATGTCCATTCATAAGAATCATATCATAAGGATTGTTCATTCAAGACATGTTGAAGATATTTTCCCTACATGCGATAATTGAGTTAACTAAACAATCAACAAATGTCTCAGCATTTTACACTCATTGACGAAACATGGTTGACGTGGAAATATAACAAAACATACCCGAATGGGCGCTTTAATTGATTTCCTAAATTTACATCCCCTTTACCAACTGAACAACAAGAGGTAACTTTGTAGAGGAAAGCGAACTTTTACCGAGTCATATATCACACAGCTTCAACTCGCATGCCACACGATACCATGCAAACACACACACACACCGACGCATACACGATCATTAATGAGCACAGACCGATCCCTCTCTTCCTCATGTACGATAAAGGCAAATTTCCGGCAGCTCTCCAAATCGCTCTCCGCTGTCCGTATAACATTCCCCAAAACCCAAACCAAGTCGATTGCTTTCTCCTTTACGTGGAATGGATGGAATGGGTTGTGGAGATAAATGGAGCCCGCTAATACTGCTTCGAAACCGGATCCACACCCGGGGCAGATGCTGCTACAGTAGGTGGAAGGTATTCGCAGCATCAACCCTAGCCAGGATCTGTTGTTGGCTTGTTGTTGAAGATGGATGGATATCTCATATTCCATTAAATCATGATCTAATTCTAATAGAAGGCTCATCAATCTTGGCCTGTAGTAGCGCTCTTCCGGAAGACATGTGAGGATGGATAAAAAATATACATGCGTGAGAAGCGTTTAGAAAGAGCAAAGTTCAGCATTGTGAAGCTGTTGTGGGGTGACATTAACGATTAATTAATAAACTTTGTCCCATAAGGTAATCTGAACTTGAACATCGACTCTGAAGTGTGTTCAATTCAAATATTAAAAATTAGTCAAATTTAAATTGGAGGCATTAAACATATGTATTAGTTTATTCCACAGTTTGATAAATATTTTGTCGAGGTTTAATAATTTACAAGTGTATTATTCAGTACTTAGTGTCACATGTTTGCGTTTTTAAGTGGAGTTGGTTCTTCATAATTTATTTTCACCTCCAATTAATCTATCCAATCTCCAATTAAAACAGTCTAAAGCCATATTACTCTATAATTATGATCAAACTCAACCGTTTTGCGTCATAAATCCTAAGCGTACTTCATATGTTGATTTATTTCTTTATTTATTTATTTATTTATTTATTTATTATTTTTTTTATTTATTATCAATTTGTATACACCGGCTCAACGCTAAGATTAATATCTTACAATAAAACTAAACAATACGATAATACTTTACCTTTACCACTTTTTGTACGGGTAATTTTCGTACCATTCTATTATATATGAGAGCAGATTCCATGTAGATTTAAAGATATTTGTTGCCAAAGTTTTCACTTATTGAGATCAGTATTTGCATGAGTTTTGGATTTCTTCAAAGTTTCGCAAAGTTGTATTATAACTCAAGTGGTTAAAAATGGAATAAACGGAAGAAGGAAGAGCTTCTGGTTTGATATCATAAAATCAGATTGTGGTTATGTGATTTTCGATTGTTTTTAGGAAAATAAATTATATGACTAATAAGTTAAGTAAAGTGCTTAGTTAAATACATGTTTGATTATATTATAACAGAGTTAAAAAAATAAAATTGCTGATCATGTGTCACAGTATATTTATTGACTTCAATTTAACACAAATTTTAGACTAGACATAAGTAATCTGGATTAAAGATGATGTAGGTCCACACTTTTCTTTAAGTAATTTTTGAACAATGTTATTTAATGGGAGACATCAAGTACTGAATCAAAATATTACAATTCAAAGCCAACACTACATAACAGCACTGTTTTTAAAAGTCACTCAAGTTAACCTGTATCAGCAACGATCTAGCCTATTGCCTAATAATCGGTCTGAACGAAGCGAAGAAAATGTTGAACTCACACAACACTCAGGGGACCCCGAGAAAATACGCCCAGAATGTGGCATCGATTTCGAAGTGTCTTTTGAAATCGGAAAAGTGCCATTGACACTTAATAAGACTCGGTGTCGCCTGGCTATCCTATCCGCTGCATCACAGCATCGAAGCGCCTTAAAAACGAACGGAATGTGCCACAGTAAATAAAACTCTGAGACTGTTCTTCCTTCCACCCGCAGGGAGCGAACGGAAAATCACGCTCTAATAAGAGAGTGGATTTTTCGATTTTTATTGTTCCGCCCGTTCGATCTCCCCTTGCATATCCCCACCGGTTGAAGAATTTTCCGCCACGTTGCCTTAGCGCTGTTGCCTCAGCGCTGTTGCCAGCTGCTGTTTCATTGCTTTGCTAGTGAATGGACGCCGTCCCCCTCGCTATCACGGTTTTATTTGTAACAGCATCCGGAATCCCAAACAACCGCATTATTCCTGCTCTGAACGATGGCTTGCCTGTACTCCCCCAAGGAGCACATCATCTGGACCCTCCTTAGGGATTACTGGGCTGTGGGTCCCCAATACGCTTGTCATCTGCAGGCGACCACGAAGACGCGTCTGCGACATTGGAATCCCATCAAATTCCTTTGCACTGCGCTGAAGCGAAACAAATAAACAGACACTCGAGCCACTCGGGATCGGGAGGGGATAGTGGTAAGGAGACCTTGATTGCCTGATGTGGTGGCCAGCAGATTTGTACTGTTCTCTCAAATATTTTCATCGGCGGTATCGATCGATCGATCGCACACACCAATACTTCAGAGTGTTGTTGATCGGTCGAGCATTGCAAAATGGAAAATAGAGCAACAAGGTATCCTATTGAACTTTCCTTTTTGAACCAAGTCTGTTAGTTATATTATCTATTCTATTTTCATAAAACGTTCAATCAATCGTATTTCCTCGAATAGGGGTCTAGATGTAGTGTAGCATTAACATTTGCTTTTTAAATTCCAATTTTCCAATTATTATCGAAACAACTAATGGGACCATTATTTATTGTAAATTCAAATGCAGAGAACTCCTCCGAAAAATGCACAATTTTGAACCAGTGTTCTCACGTCAAAGCACCAAATAAGATAAACACCTATATCGATGGAAACACATCAAAACCACGGTGCGGTAACCGCGCCCTCCAAACCAGGCCCTCCATTAATAGCAAGCCCATTACATTATTGAGAGGAGACAAATGGAGATTACGTTGCTATTTCCGAGATTGATTTATTGGTTCATTGTAGACCACGCGCGTTCGTTCTTTGAACGCTTTGTTCGTTCACTTCTTGGAGACGCTGAATGTATCATCCGCCAACTCAAATGTGAACCAAGGTTAATGAAGCTGGATATTGAACGTTGTCGAAGCGTGACCGGCAAAGAGGATTACACGACACCCAACAGCACGATGCTGTCACGAGAACAGAAAAACCAAAAAAGGTGAATGTTGATCGGTATGCAATCGATAAGAGCATAGGATCGGTAAAATGGTTGCTTTGGCTCTGGTACAGTATTTTTTAAAAAATTTGATAAAAATAGCAAACCAAGGAAATATTATCGTTTGTGGTGTTCAGTTCTTTAAGAGAATCTTTTTTAGATGCTCAATATTTTTTGTATATATCTCATGTACACTAGATAAAAATTTAAAGCATAACATTAGTTCAAACGAAACACAATATTGTTTGATTAATTTTTTGCCATGTCCTTTGTGTACACTAAATTGAAGAAAATTAACAAACCTACATTTTTGTTCTATTAATTTTATCCACACCGCTTAAGCACCATGATGATGTCGTCATACTAAATGCAAAATGTTCACTATTGTTAATTCATTATTAGAATCGAGCATTCTATTTCGACCGTTTGCATATACAGACACAAATCCTAGAACAGTACAGTTGGATTGCAACTTAAAGTTGAAAAGTGGTGTACTTATCAAATCACGAGTAAATACGTGTTTCGCAAAATTATAAAACGATGTTTATGAAGAATTTAGTTCATTGGTTGAATCCAAGCGAGAAAAAATAACAATCTTTCGCATTAATTTTACTGCAAACGGTTCACTAAAATAATTGAAGTGGAACAAAGACTCTTCCGGTGAATTTCAATATTCATTCAAATTTCTAGAATAAATATTGCTCAATGCTGGCAAAAAAAAATCTTCGAACAGAGCGACAATACATAGGCTGTTATTGCTTTAATCAAATATTAAATGAACTGAATATCTTGGATATCATACTGTGTAACGTTTCACAAAAATCTTACCATTGAACAATAGTCACTTTGATCACAGGAATTTTTGGCTCCTTCCGTTGTACAGACAATTACTTGTTTAAACCATCCCTCTTCTTACTGATTGCAATTCAACGCAATAGCGCCGCTTCATTGGATAAAAATTTAAATACACATTTGAGTGATCAAAATAATTACAATTTCTCCATCCATGTAAGAGGATTACACTCGGCAATACTTTCACGCTGCCTTTGACTTCCTTTTCAATAGTAGGTCGCTTTGTGCGTAGTCAAGCCAAACGGCAAGTATTCACAACAAATTGATAACATAAAATTTGATGCTTCCTAACGCACGGGCAAGCAGGCGGACAAACGACGCTACCTGAAAATACGTTCCACAGCGACAACAACAACCGAGGCAACAAAAAATGGCATTAACAATGCCGACAATGTTGCAGCAGTAGCGGCAGCAGCAGCAGCAGGAAACGGATGGAGACGCACGAATCGCATTGATGTTGAATAATAAATGAAATTCCGCCACCACGTAACATGCGGCGAAAAATGCCGAGCGTTCACATCAAACCACTTACAATAAGCAATAATATCTGTAATATATTTTACTTCCACCAACCACCAGCATGCCAATACGGGACCACCTATGCTGACGCAACGTTTACATTCCTGCCCGTCAACATGCAGGGGAAATACAGGTTTGCGTACCGGACAAGTACGGTTTCGACGAAAAAAGAAAAGGAACTGCTGTTCCTTCGGGAGCAAAAGTTACCGGTGGGGGCGCGAGGTCGATGCTTCAACCGCTACGTAAACGGGCCGGTTTTTATCGTTACGGCCGCCTTATGGAGATTTGTTGTTTTTTTTTTCTCTCTCTCCTCTTCTTCAAGGAAGCCCTCAACCAAACGACGCTTTTCCGCTCGGTGGCAAACGCTTCGCGTGCGTCGAAACGATGGCAGCAGGTCTCGTTTGGTACGGGCACAGATGGAAGGCAGCGGTTCGGCGATAGCCCACAATGATTTCGGCTGCAACTCATCAACATTCATATGCTTGGGAATACAATTTTCAGCACAACAATGTTACACATGCGGGTCGAATGAAGGAACAAACTATAGAAAGTATTCCTTCATAGCATACCTTCCTTTGGAGACGGGATCGAGCGGACTGGGAAATAAAGATACTCTTTGGAAGAGATTTTGTTCGTGACGTTGGACTGGTGACAAACGTTTGTCTCTTCTTTTTTTTTTGGCAAACATTTTTCAACAGAAGTGTAAGATGATTGAAAATTTATATTTGAAAAGCACATCCAAACACGATCTGGTGATGTGACATCAGGTGGCAATGTTACGTCCTTTCTATCTCGTGCTATTTGTAGAAGGAAGTACACAAGGATTTCATTCCTTTGTAGCATCAAAGCACGGGTGTAAAATCATTCAAAATTATTTTGATGAAAAAAAAGATGATAAATTGTTAATGATTTGTTTCTAATGAAAACATTATCATACTTTTTATGAAATAGCAACTTGTATTAAAATTTTAAATGATTCATATCGATTTAAATGCTGTGTGATATAAATCGCGAGGGAATAATCGTAAAACAAACTGAATAGATAATAAATTATTAATAAAAATAATTGAAAATGCATATTTAATAAATTTTACCATGTTTATCATCTCAGTCTCTGCTACATCAAGAAAGCATTAGTTTAATTTTTTTTGTACGGAACACGAACAATTTTTCAAAACCTTTGTGACCATTGATGATTACAAAAATCAAAATCTGAAGGCGTCCTTAAGTACAACATTAAAAGCTGAATGAAGGCAGCAAACAGTCATTCGTAAACTTCATCTGCTCTGCTGAAATAAACAATGATTGTCTGGATGTGTGCAAAAACTTCAACAAACGTCACGATCGAGGCTCACGCGTACTTAAGAAGGGCTCCAAAAGGAGTTCATCAGCATCACCCAATCATCTTGGTGTACGATGCAGCGCAAACGCTAACAAACTAATGTGTGAAAATTAGAGACGTGTTTCAACGCTAATGAACCTTGTGCAATTTTGGCCATCGCCGTCTGGAACTTTTCCAATCAGCTTCAATCAACTATCATACATACCGGAGCGCTTTTAGCGTAAGACGTCAATGGCGCATTGCCTTTTTCAATCTTGGGACACATTTTTGGCTAAAGCAAGAGGAGACGTTTGGTAATCTTAAATTGACGACTGCATCGTTCATGCACGCGAAACGAACGCACAATTGCATTTTAAAATGAGGCTTTTAATGCAACGAAACAATCTCTGAAGGTATGCATTGTTAATGCTTAAGTTTAATTCGTGAGTAGATATATTTAAAGAATTAAATACAGTACCTAAAGAAGAAAAAAAAACAATTGATCTTCCCGGGCTTCAACCAGATACACTTCTATCCAACTCGCATTACACCGACATTATCTTAATTTTAGCAATTCTTCCACATACGGCACGCTTGCATGAGCTACTGAAATATGATCACCTAATCAAAGTCCTACAATGTCTGCTACGAGGAAAATATTTTATTTTTCGACTCACGTTCGGCATAGCTTAAACGAGAACGTTCCGTGACATACCGAGCAGCATGATGCCGTCACTCACCTTCGAACAATGGGGTCCTCCCGTGCCGTTTTCCTCCGAGGCAAAGATGATGGCGACGATGATGTGTCGCACTAAGAAGCAGATGTCAAAATAACAAAAGCACTTCTTCAACGTCAACATTCGAGTCAACACACAACCACCTACACACGCGCAGGAACAATCGTCCTTGAGTTACATGGCATCTTTCCCAAAACTCATGTCAGCAGCGGCCAGGCCTGATACTGAAGTGGAATAATATGCAAGATGAACGAGTCGAAACCAGGCACAGGCACCAAGCCAGTCTCAGCATGCGACGATCCTTTTGTTCCCGAGCCTTCTGTTGCATCCCCTTCCCTCTTGATCCATCCCGAGAGGACACAACCCGCGGTTACACGCGAATGCGATAAGCGACCAAATCTCGTGCTCGCGCGATTCCATGCCGAGGTTGCTGACGTTATGTCGCGTACGTGTAAATTATGTTTGCTTTGATTCACACCCGTACATCCGACCAAAACGGAACGCGCGCGCCAACGTTTACGAGAGTATGTGTGTGAATGTGTGTGGGTGTGTGTGGGTGTGTATGAACGAAGATGAATATTCTCACAGCCAGCCATTGTTTTTCTATGTTCCGTACGACACCCATTCTTCCCAGGCGATGATTATTTCCATCGTCAAATCCATTGTTACCGCGGCCAAAGCTATTACACGTTAAGAGGTCTCGCGTTTGACTTCCCCGTGTCGCCAGTCCGCTGCCCGCACCATTCCAAGTCGGAGGAAAACAGTGAAGCATATTCACATGACCTACCACTACTACCAGTGACACGCGCGCACACACGTTATCTGGAACCTCGCGGGAAAAGAAGCATCGGGAGTCATCGGATAAAGGATGGCATGACAGTTGGAACCGTTGGTGAAAATGGTGAAATTGAGCAAACGCTCCCACAAAGCCACCAACCATGGAAGGAAGGGGATGTTGGAATACCGAAAGAAAGGGCGCGGGTGAGGCGATCAAATCCATTGTTTGTGGCGAAAACTTTCTCAAACGGTTTCGATTGTTGATAGCGACTGGTTGAATGGATTCGGCGAAAAGTTTCCTTCCCCTTGCGCCGGGACGCCACGTGGAGTGGATTGTGAAATAGTCCTCGAGGGATATCCGCTACTTTCGATGTTCTGTTTTTTTGTAAATCTTCCTCACTTCCCCCTTGCCTTGTATCAGAGTGAGTGAGTGAGTGTGTCATCAATGCTTGTGATGACATTAATTGTTAACTGGGGGCGCTTAAGAAGATATTGCCATGGTACCGGGCACAATGCCTGAGGGTGACATGGACCGCAAATCGGAGCAAACAGTGCAATAGTTTTCCGTCCGCTGTTGACATGCGCGTATCATATTTCTTTAACTTCTCGAATAGAGGAATACACGCCTGTGTTTGGAGGAGTCTGTGTACCGTACAATCATAAATAATTATTTGCAAATCGAAATGTTTACTCCAAAACTACAATAATTGTGAATACACTTCTATTATTTTGATTGTCACCAATCGATTTATCGTATACACTGATAAATTCTTAAGAGCGAAATGGGTTTCTAACGATCGTCCTACAAACACCCTGCCAATTCTTCTTCCGCGAACTACGCTTTAGATAGTGATGTTTTGCCAACGATTAATTAAATTGGCGTGCGTTCAAACGGAAACAAATTATCGAAGCAATTTTCCGCACAAACTTGTTGATTGCATTTGCGTTGTCAAGTGCCATTGTGTGTCGTACGTCGTGATTCTCGACAGGCACAATTTAATCGGTACAGCCTGGAGAAAAGGAAGGCTTGTGTCGTGTCAAAGATTCTAACAACAGCACGTTCGCTGGAGCACCCTTCTGAAGGGAAAAACATAACTTACAAAAACTACCCAAATCCATGCGGGACGGGACACGATGGATGGTAGATTGATGATGGGTACAGGTATGCTCGTAGCCTTTCACTCTAGCAAGACGAATTAATGCCTCGGGAAGCTGCGAGGCAGTGCGAAAAGTTTTCACAGGTTTCCACACTCCCCCAAGATGTGCACGGATCAAGCGGGGCTAATTTCCATATTAAATAAATTTTCACCGAGCCGCCGGTTGTTCTCTGGTGACGTCGTTCGTCGAAGACACACGCCAAAAGGTGGCGCAGCGCATTACCTCGGACGGCATAACTCTTTAACACCTGTATGCTTCTTGGCGTTTGCATGTCAGCTTGAGAGAACGGACGGATAACATCAAGAACACAACCTTGCTGAAGGGCCCCGGGCAGGAGATGAAGCAGCCGGCACCAACCGCCCGAGTAACGATGGGCAAAGATTTTCACCTTCCTCAAGAGATTAATTCAAGCGTGCAAAATGTTTTCCTTCCTTCTACCCCGTAGCCCTTTGCATGTCCCGCCACCCGTCAAACCTGTCGGACGATCCGACCTGTCAAACATTAGCATAAGCTTTATCAAACCACTAGAGCGGGCATTCCCAGCGGCGACGACGACGTTGAGCTGTTAGTGTGCATACAATCATTCGCCTGCGTGCCCCTTCCGCAAGTGTTTACGCTTGTTGAGCTTATCCTAGAGCAAGCGTATGCCGCATAGTGGGCCCAAAGGAACTCACGGGCAATTCACGGGCAGACTGCTTAGCCTGGAAATGCCATAAATCGTCTGAGAATTTATGGGTTCAACTGCCTGAAAAGATTTTCCCTTGTTAATCCTCCTGCAGCGCAGCTAGGGTTTCATTGAGCAAATCATGAACGAGAAAGGCGAAAAATTGATACCTTTAAAAGATTATTCAAAGTGAAGGAGTAACGAAACCAGACGCACATACAAGTCAACAAGCAAAACCTATTCTGCCTTGATAGTTCTTATAGAATAAGCAGTTAAGAATATCTCGTGCTTGTACGAAGGTAAACTGCTCAAGAAAATGGCTCCATTAACCGTACGGTCACTAACTCCGAGGTCGCATGAATTAGCCTGCACAAGGCAGAAAGCAAAACCATTCGCTAAACGGATCAAAATAACCTAACTAACGTTGCAGCCCCAACGGTGGACCAGGTGAACGTTGTGGGTAAGCACTACGATAATGATGACTACGAAAGTGGAAGCGTTATTAGTTTGCCGTCTGGCGGAATCAGTGTCTTCCGGTGATGGTTGTCTGTGATTTCAGTGTTGCCGCGTGCGAAAGCCAAGAAAGTGCCCGAAGTGTGTGGACGCAATCCAGCAAGATAAGCATTCTTGAACACCTGCCGTAGAACACCAGCCAGTACTCCAAATGAAGCCCATCCTCAACACACACAGTGTAGCGCTAATAAACACATCACAAACTCGCTCCTGACCTCCAATTTCCGGCTCCGGTCGGTGTCTTCCAGTTCGCACCCTCAGCAACTAACCTGACATGGTGATTAACTTCAAGCTACGGTGTAGCCAGCAAATCGTAAGATCCATACAGATCCATGCCGTAGCCACAGCACACACCTTTAGACAGGTTCAGAAGGTAAGCAAGTCGGTCAACTACGGGTAACAACATTTGACGTCTGTGATGGTGTCCTTCCCCAATTTTGCTGAAAGCCGTTGTCCCACAATTTCGACCAGCAAGTTCAACAGAAAGCAAAATTATGGGGTATTATGTGTGTGAGTATCGTCGTATGCAGCATACTCAATCTGATTGAAATCGATATAAGCAACATGTTCGGGATGACTTTAATTAGATATCGAATAGCATTAGCGGCGGCAGGATGTGGGTGTCCATCTGCACGCAAACGCCATGCAGTGGCTCCGTCCTCACAATGTAACACCATATCCTGGGCTGTGTTGGCAACTTCCGGACATTGTCGTCCTTGTGCACAGTGGTACATTATGTCTATCTTCAACTGAAGCGGCAGTAACGTAACTTCAATTCAATTGGTTCATCACCGTACTGGTATTATTGTCGCAGAATTCCGCAAGCTTCGATACGCAAACCCATTTGTAGATAAGCTCTTTGACGTGGAAGTTCTTAGAAGCCTGTGCAGAACATCCCTTTGGTTTAGCTAAAGCATTCTGGTAGTTTGCTGAAGTCAAACACTATTCAATCTAATTTGAAAAAGTTGCGCATAAATTCCGGTGAAGAAACGACTTTCTACAAATTTGTATTCAAATGCATGATATTTCTATGTTGTCCCAATCTGAACTGTATTCTGAAAATCAGACTTTATAATGTATCATATGAAATTCAACGAAATGAACGTTTTAGTTATTTTATTTCAATATAATATGTTTTATCAAGCTCCTGATTCGCTTCAAAGACTTATTCACTTCAATTTCTGATTGAATTTTTGGGATAGTATTTTATGTAACAAAACTAAGCAATTCTGAAAATTTGTCACAACAACCAACAACCAATACACCTAGCATCCTCATTGTAGTACAGGGCAATTATGAAAGGAAACAGAGCACACACACAAACTGTTCATCGTTCAGTGCAAAGCTAAAGTGATTGTGACTTCAATCCGTACACGTTGCACACTGATGAAAACTTTCGTGTGAATTCATAAATTTTCAACCCATTGCTCGTCGAACCTGCGCAAGGATGTCAGCTGCAGAAAGAGTACCGTTTGTCACGAAAAAGGGTAACCAACTACCTGCCTTTGTGTTGATTTGTTTTGTACTTTCACGTAAGTTTTTATGTTATTTTTGTGTTGTTGTTTTTTTCAGAACATAGCCTTTTCCAGAACCAGATCCGTCCAGAACAAGGCAAGCTAAGGCAACAAAATTACAACTCCTGCACTGAAAGGTAGCCAGTGTGACTGCACAAACTGGAAGAGGGGAGCGAAATCGAGAGAGGCATGGAGTAAAAAAAATAACCAAAGTACAGAAGCAACCGACCGTAACGGATCCGTAGCACCGAGGTTCAACGCTAAAAAGCTTCAAAATTGAACTTGAGACGTGATCCGCATTTTATCTGTTCCACAAAACCTGCAGGACAACACGCTTCAGGCGATTGCATGATGCAGGGCAATCAGGAGGCCTTCGTTAGTAGGAGGGAACGGCATAAAACCCGAGCATAACGAGAGCTAGTGTACATTGCATACTCTTTGTCCTTTACCCGTCAATCTTGCATCGTACAATGTCACTGGATCGTCAATGTCCTAAAAATTGTCCTTCCAAAAACTCAGCACAATGGAAATTGGAAGGCAATGGGGGGGGGGGGGGAAATATGCCAAAACAGACCACCAGGCAGTAAGGGCAAGGACCTAACACACTCACTTTCGATCGTATTGCCAGCAGGGAGCAGAAGTGGAAAGAGATTATCGGGAAAAAGGACTCCGCAGCCCGTGCCACGGAACTTTTGAAAACGTCCCTAACTAGTACTAACTGGCTGGGCTTGTGCTTTCATCTTTCCATCTTTATCAATTTAAGTATGGTATAGATTTTTCACATCCAGCGCCGAATGCACGAGAGGAGTAGAGCATCCAAAAAACTCCACAAAAAATATTTTCCTAAAAAATGGGTGAGCTTGCCTTCAGCTAAACTAACAAGCTTTTACGGACAAATGTTTTCACCGATAAGTAGGGCACATGTGCGAGCTGTCACGGCGTTCTACCGACCAACGGCGTATCGACCGTCGTGAAAGGCGCCGAGATGCGCCATACTAACAGCTCACACCAACGTCTCACCGTCAGTAGTTTAAATGAAGCGAACATTTCCTCACGAACACAGTAAGAAAGGTGCGCGCAAAACCTGAGGAAAAGTGTGTACCAAAAGCTCTCAGTTTGTACATATTCTTCCCTGCCAACCAGAGCAGTACGTGGCAGAGTGTGATGTTTGCAAAAAAAAAAGATACAGCCAAAAGAAACACGTCGCATTCAATGACACCGGTACAAGTGAGAAACAACATAAACTTAAAGCACAGACACACTCTTCCGACATGAACGGGCTGTGTGTGTGTGTGTGTGTTTTTTTTTTGTGTTGTTCCTTCCTTCTTGGACGCCTTTACCTTGCACTTCGCCATTCGACTTCCGGCGATCCGTTGCAGTGGGACACACGAAACGTGTTATTTCGTCGCTCGTGCCTCGTTAGGATGCAGGTGAGAAGAAAAAGCTTGCACGGAAAAGATGAAAAATCCGCTTCATAATAGTACCATTCACACCATGGCACCGGTGAATGCGGCCGGAGGTGAGCGCAAATGGAAAATGAATGGCGCACAATGTGGACGATCATAAAAGCCAGCAGCCGGCTGGGTTCGTCTTCAGAAAGCATATGCTTTGAACGAGTTTTTAGTGCAGTGATTGTGGGGAGGATTTTCTCTTTAATGTCTTTGGGTTGTGCAGAAGGATAAGTAAGGCTTGCAAGCGCCGTAAGTGTAGCGCATTCATTGGAGGTTTTGGTCGGATGTGGACGAAAATTTGATGGTTAGTTGATGACCTATAGGACTAGCTCCGTTTCTTTAAGATGATGTGGTTCGTTTCATCGTAGCAACTAATTGTGAGATTATTCTGCTGTGGAAGTGGTTCATTTTTGTTCACAATTATTGACCTTAAGCAAAGCAAAATCAAACCAAACATGTTCATCCAACGTAACTTTTGAGCTAAACTTTTGCTCTTGTACATTATTAGTAACGCAAAACAAAACATAAAAACTGAGTTTAATTATCAGAAAATCTTACCATGCCAGAGTAACATGCATATGGAAGCAATTTGGATGCTTCTTCCCAACCCATTACATGCATGGATCAATAACAATTTGTCAGGATTCTATAACGAGCAAGATTATGCAAGCATTTTGTTGTGCAATGTCCAAAGCAGCGTTAAAATTCTGTGAAACAAACCCGATAGCAACTGCTAACAGAGAGGTTGATGGCGAGGGAGAAAACATTACATGTAAATATCCTTCTAAGCACTGATACGTTTGCGTGTGGGTGGCATCCTTTAGAGCTGAAATAATGACACACCAGGTATGAGACCACACATTTGTTCGTGCATGACAGACGATAAGAGCAAACAAATGCTCGATTTCATAACACTCAACACTGTTCCGGTGTTTACGTTCAACTCTCCGCTGGATTCCAGGATTTGGGGAAAGAGAGAAACTAACAAACATACGCATACACACGTATCCGTAACCACCCAACCCTCTCTATAGCCAATGAGGCGCAGCTGGGGAAAACTACATCTTTCCTCGATCCAATACAAGGATCATTTCCACAATGGGTAGCTTCATCGTCGAGCAAACAACGTATGAGTGCTATGGATCGATTTTATTTTCTGCTACGGTTGGGCAATGGTGAATCGTCATCGATTCGCACCCACTGACCGACCGTCCTGCTGGCAATAGGGAAAGAAATTGACTGTTCAGAAAAGACAACATAACAAAACAATTACCACCGCACAGTTTCTTGCGTACTTTTGGGGGCGGTAGCTCGGACCATAAAACGATAAACACAATAGACACAACCTACAAAAAACTGTAATACACCCGTACCAGTGTGTATGGCGTTGTTTGCAATGATTGTTCGCCTTTTTGCAAAGCACCAATGCCTGAGGTTTCAAGTCACGGCAGAGGACTGGAAAGCTCATGCTGGGCGGAAAGTGTCACATACGGCATTGCGTTGCCGACTTCATACCCACATGGAGCAAAAATGTTTTCGGCTTCTCAGACCGGTCGGCCAATGGGTGTCCTTATTGTTATTTCCTTAAACCCCGACGTCAAAGGCAACGCAGTGAAGCGTGTTTTTGTTGGGTGGTGAGGTGGTCTTTTTTCTTCTGCTTAGTTAATTCGGAACAGCATAAATCGATCTGAACCGTCCGTCGACCGAAACAAAAACGGCAAGGAAGCATTACCAGGGTGTGGATGCTACACAAGAAGCTGTTCTGTACCAGTAGGGCTCGATTCGATTGCAAAACGACATCCAATGATGACGAACCAACATTGGTACTGGCAAACATTCCCACACATACAGCAACACACACGTGCTACGAATCTTGTCGATTGGGTCCTGATCGACCGAACCGAAACAAAACGCCCCGACAATGATTCGCACTGTGCGGAACAAACTCTCGCAGCAGTACCGTTGAGCCTTTGATTGTTTTGCCGGTCGTTTGTAGCGTCCTTTGGTGCCTCTCCGCACGTGTCTTGCCCACGCACGCACAACGACCGAACGATCGACATCAAAGCGAACGGGCAACAGTTAGCAGCCCTGTTCCACCTCGTGCTACGACCACGACGGAACTATTTCAAACTGGAATACGCTATTCCGTCGTATCCAACGCGCGCCAGACTGGGAAACTGCTTGGAACATGGGTTCGAACAATAGGGCTCACACTCTCCAAACTACTGCCCATGTCCGCTGCTCGCCATTACTCGAGTCACTATTGTACGATTCAACACCACAGCGAGGAGGTGGGGGGCTAGAGGTAAACACCAGCTTGCACGGTAGTGCGGCTGGTCCAATGTCTCTCTTTCCCCTTTTTCCTAGGTTCCTTTGCCAATCGGCCAGTACAGATCCTTTGACGAAGAGTCATTGGATCGGTGAGCAACCGTACAAGGATGGGTTATCAGTTTCTCCTATTGCTCGGCATGGTTTGGGACACTGCCACGGAACTGCTGCTATTTACTTCGGTCACCGGCACCGGGACCACTACCCCATGTCAGCGCTGACAGATGGTTTATGTTCATTTTCTATCAACACTCACCCACTCTTGCCTGCCTGGCCCGCGGTGACTTACCCCACTCGCGCTCGAGTGGCTCGGCTATTTGATCTTTCAATAGCGATGGAATTGAAATCAACACGATTTAATCGCATACCATCAACCACATCCCACCCACCCATAGACACATACACACACACATCCTGTTTCAGGCTGCTTCGTACCACAATAATGTTCGCCATCTGTTTACAGAAGGGTGCCCCGAGTGAAAGTAAATAAAAATGAAACGGTTTCGTCTGCGGGAATAGTTAGCAGCATCGCATACTGCTAGGCAGGCACAGGCGGGCAGTAAAGGTAGAGGAATGGGTTTAAAGGATGTGTCATTTATAGTATTGGTAAATGAAATTTCAATTAACAAACACTATAATCAATACAAAAAGTTTTTGTACGAGTTTCATATTTAATTGAATGCTTCTAACATCAAATTAAAATTGAATGAAGTTTATGTCAAATTGTTTTCTATTTAGCTAGTATATCTAGTAATAAAAATATATAAAAACATTTTAAAGCACGGAACCACATCTTGCCTTGCTTAGCTATTTCTAGATTTAAATCTCTTATCTCTACAACAAACCTCTAAAACCTTCGTATTTGGCACTTCAACCTTATTCGATCGAGTCCTATCTAAGTCATTTACTTGCTTTACTATTTACTGTGACCATTTTTATATTTTACGCCATAAAGCTTGAATTTCAACCAATCATACGAACAATATTCATCATATGTGTTGTGTCATACGTGGGATTTCACCATTTGCGGAGGAACAAAGATTGTTAAAAATCGTTTTGTTTTCTTTTTTTCGGTTCGATCCATTTTCAAGTATCAAATTGAACAGTATTTATCCTTTTTTTACAGGATATTTTTGTTTAAGCAAAAATAAATGATCCTTAATGAGCTAATCTGATCTACCCTGCAAAGCATCGGCATTTGTTTGCATGTTTCAGGCTGAAACAATCTTGGCTGAAAATCTAAGGTGAGTTTGGCTTTTGGTTTTGTCTGTCAACTATCAAACTCAATATTTAAAAAAACTAACTCGTTTCGTGAAACTCAGTATCAGGATAGGCAGACTTGCAGTTGCAAACTGTATTTGTGATCCAAACCCCAAAATAATTTACAAATTATTTATATGGTTTTAAAAAAATATTGAAAAAAATGTTAAAATTAGGTTGGAGTTCTACACACAAATGGAAATCTTCATTAATAAACATCGTATTCTTAACACCATCATTAGATTTTTTTAAATAATTATATATTGTCGAATCAGTCCAATCAACTATCTAATCAATTATAAAACTAATTCAACGATGCTCGTAAAGCATGGAATGACGATAGGAGAGTTGACTTCACGTTTAAGTGTTCAGAATGCACCCAATCATAACGATATAGTATATCAATGTTCTGTTCAGTGGCGGATTTAACGGTGCGCGGACTGAGCGGCCGCGGGGGTTATTGTGTACACCCTAAATCCGCCACTGGTTCTGTTCGTTATCTATTGTATATTGTGAACTAATTTTGATTCAAGAGAGCTTTATAGTCCATCGATTAATGAACACTAAACTGATCAAACTGAAATTCAATAGTATCAAACTTAAATAAATCTACTCCACGTTAAATAAATCAAGCAGAATTGGTGGAAACCATATCCCAAAAGATACAAACCATTGTCCAAGGTTGTCCTATGCCAAATTTTAATTCATTATGCAAGATTTCTCCGAAACAGAAGTTATTCCAGTTATTGACAAGCATATCACATCACTATTACGTTCAGTATTTTCTTATTTATTTACGATCTTCTTACACTATGCCTCCTACGTCTACAGAAAAACCTTCGTTGACACTTACACGAGTCCTATCGGAGGCAAAGCAGCCAAGTTGTTATGCATTTCCCGGATTTTACATGTTATTTGTCTTCTCGTTGTTGACTTCTGACAGCGCACTACGAAACGTGACCGCGTATAAATGCATCCTTCTTAATAGCCTCGTTTTCGGCAGAAGACCATACGAACCGGAAGCATCGTAATATATTGCCCAAATTTCTAAGCTCCAGTTGATTCAAGCGTGCATGAGCGCTCTGTCCGCGACGGCCACAGTGTACGCAAACAACATTATTTATGCTATCGAAATATTTTACCACAGGTGAGTGCGTTCGATTCGCTTCGAGCGCCGCACTTGCAAGAGAGTGCGAGAAAGATTTAATGGCAGCTATAGTTTATGACAGCGGAACCCTGAGCTATGTGTTCGATGTGTATTTATGTCAGTTTGGTGCTTTCCTGCGACAGCCAACTGCACTTACTCCTGCATATGCCTGGCACGGGTCGAGAAAACAGAAAAAACCTTCATAAGGATTATAAATCACACCCTCACATCGTTTGTACCACATTTAAATGTGTAATAGAGCCTTGTGTAGGATGCTTGTTTCTGCAGAAACGTTACCGCAAAGATGTGCTCTATTAAAACAGTAAGCGAGTCTTACTAGAAACAACATGCCGAATGACCTTACTACAAGAGAGCAATTGCAAGTATGTTATAAATAGAGTTTCAGTGAACAAATCATATTGCCACAAAAATACGACATAATCTTGAATAAGAGAAAAGAAAAATAACTGCAACCAATACTACGAACCTGTTCAACCACAAGCGCCTCACGGTCACGAAAAAAAGGACAGGAACCAGTGCCAAAACCCTCCCGTTCACGACGCGACTGCAAAAGAAACGGTCAATCCCACCAAGGATTCAAGAGGATCGTTATAAAATATTTATTTTTGTCGTTGTTTTCCACTCAAACTTGTGTTTTTTGCACACTAGCTTTTCCTCTGCCCGATGGCACGAATCGAAGCACGGCATGGCCATCTTCTCGCGCTTCAAGTGCACCGGACAGTGGCATTTTGATGCGGTACGAGTGTTGCAAACAAACAAGCAACAGCAAAACCAAGGAACACAGAGGAATGGCCAGCAGCTCTAGGGAGAAAAGAAAACAAAACATGGAAGGAAAAACCACTGCATCCGAGTGGGAGCGAAACAATCTCTACAAGAACAGGGGGAGGGCTACAAAAAGCACAGTCCAGGAATGTGTACGTATTCCACGGTTGGCACTCAATGTGATGTTGTTGTTTTGCAACAGGGGACCACATCGGCCTCCAATGTTTTCCCCCTGCCCGCACAGCTTCTTCTTGCGCATCCTAGCAACGGCCGGTGGAAGGGAATCAGCACATGGAAACGACAATTGCATTTCCGCCATTAAATTTCACCACTCACTGCACCCGGCTGCACGCCGGGGCCCGTGCTTGATGCTATTATTATCAGCCACCGGTGGATGGGTGAGTGCGGACGAGATCCGAGGACTTAAACATTTCCGGCGAAGCTGCAGTCGAAACCGAAATGGCCAGGATATGCGAAGAGACAAACGAGCACTGCCAGAGCGTTTGTAGCAAAAGAAAACGAACAATAAAAAACAACAACCCCGGGTAGCGTGGAGCAGATGGCCAAGTGGCACTAAAATCGATGTTATTCGGGTTAGCTCTTCATACTGCCCTTTGCAAGCATCTTGATATCCAGGATGCAGAAACGTACCCGGAATGGGGACAAAAATGCAGTGTTTATGTTTGTGTTCATGATAGGTCATGTTTGGAAGATGTTTGTCCCTCGCTTAGCACGTCCCCGGTGGAGTATCAGCGCCTTCGGCCATCAATCTACTGGTATCAACTTCATCTTTATTCAACTACTGAAAATCTAGATTGACTCACAGTGTTCGGGAAAGGAAGTTAGCTAGCTTCATTGTTTTTTTTTATATATTTACAAAAACGGCTTGAACATTTTTTGACCACTCTTTAAAACTAGTAAAATATGCTTTAAAATTCCATGTCAACCAAAAGCTATACTCGCTCCCCAGAACATCCTCCTTCTTTTTAACAGAGTACACCATTTTAGCCCTGGCGGCAAATTGGGTACATGAAATAGAAATTCAAACCAACATGGGAACCGATTTTTGAACCTTCTCGACGGTCCTTTTGCCCTTGTGGTGAGGCTTTCTACTGAGATAAACGGTCTTCAACGACAAAAGGTCCAAAACAACTCAATTTTATACGGCACGACCGACATTACGGTCCTGTCCTCGGGCAGTGACAGCGGCTTTCCGTAAGTCGATTCGTCAATTATCTGATCAACCTTTGGTATCTTCTATCACCGGCCGGGTTAAACTCATTTGCGTGGCGCATTTCGGATCAGCATTGTTATCGCTTTTTATCGCATTGCCAAGCTCTTGTGTGAGATTAGGCGGGGTTTGAACCAGCCAGACCTTATGATATAATTTCCTTTGCATAATTTTGTACACAAGTCACAATTACAATACTTTACAAGAAATGGGGTTTTCATTTTTTCTTTTTAAAAGCTAATCAACTCTTTTGCCTGTAAGAATGGTTTCCGAATGGCTTGTGAGAATGTTACGAAACATCATAACCATGTTAGTGCCTGGCCCTTTCTGATATATGTCATGCTTTTCAAGCAAAAAGCCGATCCACAATTCATCAAACAGTTGCTTTATCATGTTTGCTGACAAGTGAACTGTTCAAAATAAACCAAAATTACGTGCCTACCGGGAAAGACTAGATATTAGTCGGATTTCGATAAACTCTGCCCAATGTTACGCAACAGCAGGCCATCCTCCCCAGGCGCAAAGCCTTGTTCCTCAGAATGTTGGTAATTTGATTAAATTTAATCCATTCGGAAAATTGTCCTCCGATGCTCACAGGTCCAACCCAACCACTTCCAACCTTCATTGCGAAGAGAGTATTTGTTTGTTTGGCTTGCATGTGTGCTTGTGTACGTTTGCGTGAGTGTAGGTGTATGATTCAAACCACATGCTGAAGTAGAGCGAAAACAAAGGTATATAATCATTCTCAGTTTCCCCAAAATCCTACAACCTAATCCATATTCTACTAACCCCTATTGCCCTTAAAATGTATGCACACATACCCACGAAGCCTATACTACCGGCACGACACAACACGGGACAGTCTCGTATTCTCGGAAGAATTGGTAGATTTTGCTGTACAAGGAAAATGAAATCGCTTCGGTGCGAGTGCGCTAGCCAAGCTTCTACTGTAACTGTAACAACTGGTTTGTAATAGTTAGATAACTTACCCACTACTTGCATGCTGATGTGTTCGGTGGCGGTAGAGAACGATGGTGCGTCTGCTGTAACTTCACAGGAAAAATTGCCCGACAGCCCGAAGCCCACATTTTTGATAACCACCTGTCGGTTGTCGGAGAGCGAAGCCTGCACGTAAAGAGATGAAATAGGAGGTTTCCAATTAGTTCGCAACAATTAAAAGGCGTATCGGACTAAATGAAACTATTGGTTTGAATTACGCTCAACCTAATGCATTGAACAGCAGCTATGAAATGGAATCGTTGGTCATACAATCATTGCCACATGGTTTTCATTGCTATTGCTCTCTGTTCGACACACAGGATCCCAGCTTTTGCTAATAGAAATAACTTTTTTATAGCGCCTCACTACTCGCTGTATCCTGCTCGCCTAACGATAGAATCACACGTTTCGCATTAAATCCCCCCCTACGGATTGTTAATGAGCTCACGCACTACGTCAACCCCTTTTAGGATCCGTTCAGCTGGAAGCGAGTTCTAACCGCAGTGAGAACGATGTCAGCCTTCGCTTCATTGACACCCAGGGCTGTTTCATCACTGCAGTAGGAACCAGTTATTGCGACCGGAAATGGATATTCAATCCCGGATAATACCGAAACCATCATTTATAAGAATTTGATCGTTTCCCATGCACGACACTGATCCGCTTTCGCAGTCAGATAAATATATTTCTGCTCCATATTTATGACCCAAGCAATAATTCATTCATTTCTCCCATACAAAGAGCACAGAAAATGCTTCTTCTACTTACCCCATCTCCCCCGTACAATTTCGAGCTTCCGACTGATGAAAGCACTCACGTACAACGAATAAATGTATTTAGGAACAGCGGGATTTGAGGGAGCAAAAAAAGCCCCGTCTGATCAACAAGAACGCACACTTTTCTTTCCGCTTTTTATTTATTGGTTCAGATTCGGCGGTGAAAAACTGTCACCAAACGGCTAGAGCATTTACCCCGACGATTTTCCGTGACAGTGTCGGACGCTCCATTTAATACATCCCGGTCGATTCCGATGATCCCATGATCCTTTAGCAAACGTTTTTATTTGCCGTATACTTTCACCACCAACGTCACCAGTTTAGCTGCTTTTTTCGTGTTGGTGAATGTTTGCTATCGATCGAATGTTCTCAACTATTAACGATTCAGTATGGGGTGCTTTCTTTACATTCGAATGTCTGATATCCCTCCCGGTGCTCCCTCGTTGTTATCAGCCCGTCGGTTGGCTTGGAGATGTGGTAAAAAATTTGGACATTTCTTCATTCAAGAATTTAACGGAATAACATACATTTTGCCAAAATCCAGAACTTTTCATTTTGTGCTGCAGGTTGGAAAGAGGAATAGGGATGACTAGTCGGCGAATTGGCTAATGTTCTGTCGTGCGAACTAAATGCAACACACACAGAAAAAACGGTCACCCAAAACATTATCATACATATGTATGTATGCTGTACATTAAACATCGCATGACACAAGTTTAGGGTGGCAAAATCAACCGAAAGATATACGATATTTATAGGAAGACGAAAAGCATTCCATTTTTCGCGTCTAAATTGAGTGCCGCTGAGGGCGTGGGAGCTGGAACTGTGCTACAATCTCTTCGTGCTGAGCAAGATGACAGACTGGGAGCTAACGACTACGTAGCATGGGACGATAATCTCATAAATATATTATAAGAAGAGGCTGGTTTGCTTCCAACGCTTCGTCGCCGGTGTAACAAAATGGATCACCTAGCATGTTGAATGGCTAAGATGGCAAGCCAGAAAGCAAAAATGTCCAGGCTCAGAGGTTAAGCGGGAGCAGTAAGCTTCTCATATCGTTTTCATCTTATTTCACCACACAACACCACACGCACATGAGCAGATATTCTTTTCGTTCTTCCAAATTTCTCCGTCCACCAATGGGGTCGAGCAGTGTGGTTTTTCTTTCAATAGGACCATGTTCGGCATAAGAGAAACCAAGAAACATCCTTTGGTTATAACCACATGTAAAACATAGATGGAAGAAATTGGCAATCAAATAAGGAGGACACGAAACATCCACCTGCATAATCTTAGATTTTATGAGAAGAGAAACTGGCTTAGATTTGTTTAATTTTCCATGTTTCTTTTCACAACGAAATAAACAACCTCAGAACTAAAATAATAAACTCAAGAACGCGAGAAATAAAACTATTTCAAAGGACTTTTACAACAGGCATGGAAGACAACATTGAAACAGCAGCTGACATTGATCACATTTTTTTTAAGTTACAAAATGTTTACCATGTCGTGTGATTTAGAGTTGTTACTAATAGTGAATAAACTTTCTCTCTCTATATTTTCTTTTTGAATAACTTTATTTACATAATAATCTGACCGCGTAAAACTGTCTCTACGGGCAGACTCTCAGATTGGAAATCGATCTTGTTAGGCCTTGTAGAACAGGGTGTGTGCATCAAAATGACTAATTCATTCATAACCTTTTTTATAATATAATATTTTAAATAAAATTCATGATTCTTAAACATGTCTGATGATTAAGTTTAATGTTTAGATATCCTCAATCCTTTATTCTTTATTATTCCCGATGATTATCGTAGCTTTTTCTTCTCAGAACAGACAGCCATTCAAATTAATCACTCGAGCAACCTTCCGGCTCACTTATCGCACGGCCTACTCAATATAGAACACTTCAGATCCTTTTAAATCTAACGCTCATCTCGTCAAAGTGGCACAGCTCAGCAGTAACACGCAATGCAAACATAAAAAAACACACACAATCCGTTTCTCTTCCATCGCTGTTGATGAAAACACAGCAACAAAGATAGTCCAGCTAAAAGCCAAACTCCATGACTCAACGGTTCAACCGATCACGGAAAACGCGCCTCTCTGACCCATGCTACACCTCCACGTGCCCAGTATTGCCAGGCAGGACCGCAATTCAGCAAAACTCAACACAAGCTATCGTTAAGCTCCTTCCAAAAGGGATGCGAAAGCGACGAAAGATAATCTTTCAGCCTTCCAATTATAATTAATAAGTTAATAACGAGCGGAAAAACAGAGGACGCCATTCATCTGCTTTGGTCGTCTGACGCGGTACGCTTCAGACTTCAAACATCTTCAGCTTGCACGGAAGAAATGGACAAGAAATTACATAATACCAGCCCAGCCCAAAGGAATTGGATCATTTGCACTGTAAAAACTGGGAAAATAATACCCTGAAAATGGGAAAATGCTACGAAGTAAGACATTTTGCCCTTTTCAAAGTCAAATCTCATCCGATCAAGTACTCGCTCAAGTTACACAGTGCAGGACACCGACACGATTTTTAGCACAAATCACATCCTCCTTTTGTGTTGCTGTTTAGTGAATAGACCCCCATACAGCAACATGTAAACTGGTTTAGTGTTAGCACACGACTGTCAAAGCAAAGGAAGATTACTTATTTGTTTAATATGTCTAACGACCTTCCTGTTTTTCTGCCGTGAAGAAGCGTCGACAAAAACTTACCCAAGCACAAGAACGAAACGATAAAACATGACTCAGAAACGACAACGACAACGACAAACCAACAGGCAAAGATTCCTACAATAATCATCTCGAAATGTAATCGTGTCTTATCAGTTCGTTACGTTTCGGTTTCTAGTTTTTCCTCGTCCGATCTACCAAGACGCTTAACGACGTTTTGTCCGCTGTCGAGTGCGTTTTTGTGCGACCTTTTTGTGTCCGTTGTCAAACAGCAAAACCCAAAGTCAATGCTTGCAGAAGAGATTCTGGCTTTTATGGGCCAACGCAGAGTATCAGCAAGTCACGTCTGCCTGTTGAAAGGATTTCACAAAGCTGACCAGTCTTTAGAATGGAAATAAAGAAACGTGTATAAAATGAAAACCTATTCCTCCATTAATGATGTCCTGATGCGTCTTTTTCAGTCTGGTGGTCCCTCTCTCGCTTGGGACGCATAATATTCGTTAGACTTGCTTTTCCGAGTAGTTTGTTATTCTGATCTCCTAGCGGAGTGGCTACACCACTCTTCGATTCTCAGGATCAGAAAAGACGGATTAATGTCAGCTGAGGGAAATGCCTTTAAGTTACTCAAGCTAGACTGTGCACTATAATCTCTCATTGGCAAACAGTTGAAGGAACGAAGCAAGCGGATAATTTACAACCCTTAGCATTCGCTACACTCTGAAATTGAATCGTTATACTTACGTCGACATTGATGCCGGGAAAAGGAAATATCTTTTTACTCGGCTGCTGTCCCGGTGAGTAACGGTAGAACTCTCGCAAACCGCGATAGAACTTGACGGAGTACAGTGGCGAATCATCCAAATCGTAGAGGCAACGCAATGTTGCATGTTGTCCACGGCGTACTGCGGGAGGGTCCACCACCAGCTGCACCGATCGAATAGCACCAAAGCCATAATCTGAAATTGAATTAAAGAAAGTAATCAATTAATACCAGTGACCAAGCTGTTTGTATGCACAGTGAAAGGTGAAGTGGATGTCGAAAGATAATTGTATAGTCAATTTCATTAGCTTGTAGTAATGTGGTAAACAGTCATACGCATCGAAACCCAAACTATTTAGAGACAAGCCATCACATACCTTAAGCTATTACGATTACATTCTTTGCTGCTGTTTTTAATCATTGAAACATTCCTGCCTGTCTCAATATCATGACTCAATATCACTTTTCCCAACTAATTCATTAGCAGCTTACAACACCTCCAACACAGTTCCCAAACTAACCTTTTCGTGAAGAAATCCCTGGCGCGTACAAAAGTTAATGAAAAATATACCTTTTGTACTGCGCTGGTAGAATGTGTACAAAAAATTAAAACCAAAAAAATGGGAGAAAATTGGCTTTACGTTTACGTTACGTTACGAAACTTCAGTAGTTCGAATGAACTATTGAACAATTTTTTATGCAAATTAATTTTCAAGGAACCGCTCTCCATGCCCACGGCATGGGAGAAGGTGTACTTTTGCTTTGACCGAATCCATTGTTGGACAAATTACTGTTCATTTCTTTTTCCGAATATCGAAAATATTTTATGCAATAGCTATCATCTTATTATCTCTGCTTCAACCGATGCATCAACTATTTACTTAATGAGTATTTTGACTGTTAAATTTATTTAAACTGTATCCTATGTGAGACGAAGAAAATTAACTAATGGATGACTGCAATACTCCTTAGTTACTCCTTTAATAATGCGAGACAACGACACACATGACATATCTACGCTTACTTAAAATCTATCAATTGATTCATTTTGCATGAAGCTAGCAATGAAATCTCTTAAAAAAATATTAGAATGTAGCATATCTGCTATACATAACTTATTACAATATACACTATGAGCTATAGACACATTGTAACACACTTCGGAAAGCCAAAACACACCATTGCAATACATTCATTATAACACACTCAGCAAATCAGATCATACCATAACAACGCATACCATAACAACCGGAAGAATTCAGGCCACACCGTTCTTATAAAAACAATTGTGACACACTTCTTGAAAACACCCGAAAGACGCATAATAAGCAAATCAGGCGTTACTGCAACAAACTAGGTGAACCGAAAACGCGTAGCAATTTATAAGCTCAGCGACGAAAACATCCATTCTTTAGCAACAATAGTTGAAACCTTCTTTCGCAATACAGTAAAACCACAGCATAGACACACATCGACAAGCACCTAACACCAATTCAATTTAATAATTGTTACCAAAAACAATAACATTTAATTAGGACAAAAACACATACCAAAACCAAATGTACGAAACCCATAACGTATTTTGAGTATAAATAAAACCAACTCCGACCATGGCTAGTCAGATTCGTTTGGACTGTCAAGATAGGACGTTACGCTGCTTAAACACTTCGCCTTCAGACTTATTTCAAGAGTTTAGTTATGTCCCCCTACCCAAGGTAAGGCTTCAAAACTTCAACGTTTCCAGTAAGGGAAACCCCTTCTGGGTTTCTATGATCGCCTGGACGATCAAGTGTTGAAAAGTCCGCTTTGACCAAAGTTTTATTCTACCTACATGTCCGCGAAACACTGACCTACCGCGGCGGTGTTCGATGATCAGTTGTGCCGCTTGTATGACCATCACATTACAAGCAAACATTTCTATAAAATCTATTTTTTTTATTTTTCAAATTAAAAAACACCTTTGTTGTTTAAACAGTTCTAATTCGTTGCGTTAAATCGAGCAAAACGTAAAACTAGTCGAAGTATCTGAGTTCTTTGCAACTAGCAAAAAAGCAAACATTCGTGTGGAAACGCTAGTGTCAACACGCATAACAACAATAAATGGAGCGTGTTCGATCCTTAAAACATTCTAAGAAAAGCCAACATTCGCATCGGTTGAATGTACTTTGCTCGGAGCGCCCAATCAGAAAGCCAGCGGGTCCCAACTGTCAGAACGAAAGAGCCGTTTATTTCTCCACTAGAAGAGTCAAATTTGCACACCCATTCCTTTTAATGGATCGACCTTCCGTCGGGAACGGTGGTTCGATGGCCATCATCGGATCGGCAGAAATGCACAAGTTGGGCCTTGGTTCGACCTTTTCCTTCCATCAGTTCCTTTTGAGCCTCTGCGATGATAGGCTTCAAGCGCGGGCGTTTGCGCTGTAGAGTGAGTGGTGCTCACCCTTTCAAACAAAAAACGATAAATTTCCTTTTATTATCTTCTCGGAATCTGTTTTAACGATATTTTTATGATAATTTCGCACATTCGTTTCGCCTACCGTATCCGTTTGTCCGGTGTGGAGGCGCGTTTAATCCTCGGCATCCTAGACCGCCACGTAAACAGTCGAACGGGATGGGTTGAGAATGCGTTCAACATGTTAGGCATGCTTCTATTGCGAAAAGTATTGCAACATGCTCGAGAAGGTTTAAAAGCTTCTTGAATTTCCGCAAACATGAGCTCCAATTTTGCAACGAAGCGAGGTCATGATTGTCCACCAACCTTAGGTTGGTATGTCGTGGGTAAAAATGTTTTTCCCAGTTCGACCGTGAACCAAACGGAGATCGTATCGATTTGGGGACAAAATCACCCATCGCACCAGTGACTGGAAAACCCGCGCAAGAATGTGGCCAAAAAAAGCTATCCTTAACCGGCGCTGTTTGCTTAATCGTTCGTGCCGTGGAGGAAAATTTTGACGAACGAATGGTTTTCCCCAAGTCTCCAATCCAAAGTGTTCGACCCACTCATTCCGGCCCGCTTTGAGTGCTCGGTAATCATCGTTGGTCGATGTTTGCTTTATAAATTTGAAAGCTACGCCAAGCGTTCAATCTTTGACTTTGTGATGCCCAGCGGCTCAGTTTCCGACCTGCTAAAACTGCAAGACTGCCAACGCAAACATAGCCAGATCATCGGTAGAGTCGCAGGGAAAAGAAAAAAAACAGAGAGCTTTCGTCAAAATGCAACAAAGCAATCGACAGAACCGAATGCACTCAACACTTTGGTTTGGATCGTAGTACAATCGTATATCCGTTGTGTCTATTTGCATTTTATTGGCACCAGTTACAGAAGATAAACTTTCCGCCGGAAGTATTGTCCAGTTTCACGTCAAGCGAAATGTGTAAAAGCTCTGTTTACGGAATGACCACGAGTTTGGCAGTAGAACAACTAGACCAATAAACGGCGCTGCTGAAAATTTAAATAATATATGGCAGCTTCAAACATGAAGATTGCTGAACAGCTCAAATAAACGACGAAATTATCCACAAAGGATTTGATACAACGCGCACCTTGTGGTGCAATGAAGCACATAACTATTTTAAACAACATTCAGATAAGTATGGTCTTCTTTGTAAAACTCTATTCATAAACAAGTAAGCACTTTGCAGTATTTGCTTTTGATACAAAAGTACATGCAATATACTGAAATAAAATTTAAACCGTAATAGATTGCTTTAATCAGTCCCACTTTGTTTTAAACTAAAAATAGCCATACCATACAGATAAAGCCGAACTTTAGGACCCCTCTGAATTCTCCGAATCATTTTCAATCCCTGCTCAGACCAGCAACTCCTATCCGGGAAGTCTTGCCCATCTCCCTAATGACCTAATTCCACAGTATCACAACAGGATTAGGAAGAAACAGAAACAAGGATTAACATCAAGTAGAAAGGACCGGTTCGCAAAAAAAAACCCTATATACAGCCCTCCTTGTGACTTTTCTCCTTTTGCTCGACTACTTTTCATGGGCCGTATGGGTGTGTGCTGTATTGTGCTGCATTTGGTTGGATTGTAAATGAGCAAGCCTGACATTGAGTGGACAGTCCAGCAAAGGATCATCTGTCAGCCGGCGTACAACCTTTCGTGTGTGGAATGTGCAAAGGCTCCGAAAAATAATCTTCCCAGCTCCGATTGAAAGCCCTTTCGCATGCGACTGCCCTGGCTTTCTCGGTCGTTTCTGTTTTGTGGATGTTGAATATGTTTTCCTTGATGTTTTTGTGGTCACATTTTTTGCTGCCTTGTACTGCCAAGGATTGCCCCAAAAGGAATGTATGCCAAATTTAGCTTTATCCCCATCCTTAAAATCGATGAAACTCGAACTTTATTTTTACAAATCCATAAGCATGTGCTCACCAGCGGCGTGAGCGTTTACGATCGTTCAACTATGGAACGTTGCAAAAGATTGCTCGTGTGTGTGTGGCCACGTATCCGATGCATTCCAGATATGGGAGAAATGTAGGCCAAACACAAGCACCATCGATCGTTTCCGGAGGAGCTGACTGACAAGGAGATGGGAGATCATATAAAGAAAAACTTCTATAATTTGGATGGGATAAATATGAACCCGTTTCTTGACAGCCAAACAGGCAAGCGTATCAGCAGATCGGTGATTTGTCCTGGCAAAAAAGGGGAATGACAAACTTTCCGAAACCGTAATATGGTAATAACAATAATAGCAATGGTAATAACAAACCAGTAGGGCAAAAGCGTGCATAAATTTGATGCCATCTAGATGTCATCATTCATTTTAATGGCTTCGAAAAGTGGCGAGCAATGGAAAATCCATTTCCTACGATGGAGCCGCGGGGCGGGGCAGTCGTATTTTCCAGCAAAGACACATTTTTATAGCTGCCCATGCTCCGTAGCTGGTATGTAAACGATAATATTCGGCCTGGGAAATCTGTTCACAGAAGGATACATTAGACAAGATTCGCTTCTGTCTATATACAGTACTGCATTCATGTCTCTCTGCAAGCAAACATTCAGTGAACGTGTTTTAATGTAAGAGGTTACGATGATACTTGGACACGTTTAAATCATTCATTACAAAACATTTGTTGTATCAATCGTGTAATATATGGTGTATCAATCGCCAAGACGTTCTATCACTGTGACCCAAGGTCGGAAAACAACAATGCTCACGATTTGATGAATAGTCTTATAACCATGGCGCAAACTCGATCCATTTGTGTTGTTTGTGGTGACCATCATCTCGCCAAGCGTCAGCATTCCTGCATTATCGGTTCATATCGGTCTCGTTGTCAGCAGATTGTAGCAGTATTTTGTCGATTCAAGACATTTTTTCAAAAACAACCACACATACACACACCTCTGCTGCATGCTGTCCCAACAGCTTTCAACAGTGTGTAGCATCGCGTAAATACGCGTAATAAAATCAAGCGGTCCAAACGCGAAACGGGATAGTATTATTGTCTCCACACCGCGTGCAACGATTTATTGTTTGGCCATTTTCCGATGAAATGCCTAAATGTGTGTGTGTTGGTTTTTTTACCACCGTACGCCTGGTGAGTTGTTTTTATTTTCAGCCTAAGATTAAACAAACGAAACCATGGCGGAAAGTGAATTACTTAGCCAAGGGGAACGCTATAAGAGGTGGTGTGATCAATAAAATACTAACCCATCCGGAGAAACAACCGGACATTGGCCGTTCCTTTTTTTGCTGTCTTCCTGCACAGCTCGTTTTGTATAAGAGTCGTAAAAAAGGATCAACAAACTTTTACGTTCGCTGGCGTCACCGAGTTTCGGTGGTGTTGAAAGTGCCAAACCAAATACAAAAACGGGCGCTCCACCAAAGTGATGAAACCGATCGTCGTTTTTTTTGTCTTTCTTTTTTGACAGTGAGAAAATTGCAACTTTTACAAATAAATTGCCGTTAAGGGCTATTCTCGGACGTGACCGGACTGCAATCGGAATCGGTTGCGCGGGTGTTTTCGTTCCGGGGATTGTTGGAACGGTATGGGTGGCACGAACGAATTAATACAATAGCAGGCAAAACAATCATTTGATGGCTTGTTTGAATTGTAATTCATTAGCTATCCCCTTTCATCGAGGAACAGGAGCAATTTTATCGAATACATTTTTGATTATTGTGCATACATATTTTAAACATATAGAGTAAATGTTGATTTATCTATTTCACCCAATCGCGCTATTATTTCATGAAATGACAACGTTGAGGTGGTGGATTCAATGCCTGCGAACAGAAGGCGTCCACAGGCCTGCCCACGCCCGAATGCAGAGCCGATGGCATACGATTCTATCTTCACCATTAACATGACAGGGACAGAGCTTATACCCCGAGCGTACCCGAAAGGTATGCATGCTTTACTCATCAGGATCTAAAGGCAAGGACAAGGCAAAAGAGACACAGAAAAATTTCCTCACGGCTACACATGTCCTTTTGATGCGTTGTCTATGCGTCTCGCTCGGTATCACAGCAGCATACGGCAGGTAAGCAGTACAAATGCTGCTACCTGATACGCGCACATGTTTACCGAGCCGAACCGAATAGTTGTGTTCGATAAACTTCACGAGGATGCCGGATCAAAAGGGCGCAGACTTTTTCATGATTTTGTATGACTTCGGCTGTTTTGGACCGTGCGTGTAGGCGCAGGCAATGAACACAACAAAGCATTCAATTAAGTCGAACGAAATCCAACAAAAATGAAATTTATTCATTCATTCATTCATTTATGTATTTATTCATTTCTCAGCATATCAGCTTAGCTATATGCATGAAGCGTTCCAAAAACTACTTGCTTGGTTTCATTTCTTGAGAGCCTTTGAACCTACGTTTGAACAAAATCTAAATGAAAAACACTAAATTCGGGCATGATCATACATCTAAAACATCAACATAAAAATTAATCATGATATTGAGAAATAAATGATTACATAAATTATACAATTGTGCCAAGTCAGTCGCTTTAAAAGTACGTTTAATTCATCTACATTTTCTGTTCCGTTCCTTTGAACTAGGAACTTGTTTCCTTTAGTTAAGAAATATATGGAATTTTCCTTTCACCATTATATACTAAGTTAGATCGAAATACTAATTCCACCAACGCCTTTCGTATGTTCTCGGAGCGTTCCAATCGAATGGAAATGGTATTGTTCTAATCCATCTGTTGTATTTGTCCGTAAGCGTACGGTGCTACGCGACAATCTTACCAACACTACTAAAGTAGCATGTTCAAACCACTGTGCATATGTTCGTTTGTTTCGTTTATTATACGACGTATGAGAAGAACATTTTTGCATTAAAAGCGAAGCGTCAATGATTATTTACACACAATGGCTCTTCACACTTCAATCCCTCCATTGTTTCGCTCACAGTTGGTTAGGATTATTTTCGAAGGACTGCATCACCGATTTTAAATGAAAGCGAATTTCATCGAAAACAATGTTTTATATTCTCGATGTGTCTGGTATTCGTTTCAGTAAAATAAGCATGTGAATGTAAGAGTTGCATTTGTTGATTAAAAATAAAAGTGACTTAAAGGTAAATAAAGGTGAATTAGGAATGTGTTGGATCAATAATGACGAAATGAAAAACGTATCTTAAACAAACTAAAAGATAATCGAAAGTTTACATTTACAACGCCAGTTGTTTATAGGTTGATTCCACAAACAAGGTGATTGTTTTGTTCATCTGTTCTTTTGCATTTCTTATTATTATTATTTAATTATTTGATTTCAACCGACTAACGTCTAAAAGAATAAAACATAATAAAAGCTATCCTATCCTACATTTTCTTGTCTTGCCCACAAGTGGGTACAGGCAGGCCTTGACCGACATCGGTTGTTGAACCAAAGAAGAAGAAGAAGAATCCTACATTTTCTTGTCTATGTCGATCCTGCCATTCTAATGATATGTTAGTTTTGAACGGTGCTGTACTAGAGTTCCAAATTGAAGCTGTATTTATTGAAAGTCATGCACATAGCGGATATATGTGAGTTACTCGCATACAATGAATTAGCGTTACGAGGCCTTAGGGTGTCCCTCGCTCTAAGATTACCTCCAGGTGCATATATGTTCAGGCCAACTAATATATTTATGGTACGTCAATCTCGTTGTTTAATATTTTTGCTATTAATGTTGCCTGTGCGACTTGGCGTCTACGACCAAGCGGTTGTAATCCTAAAAGAGAACATCTGTCATGGTATGAGGGCATATTTTCCTAATTCAACCAAGGCACGTTATTTGTTATTTGTTATTTATTTGTTATTTATTTATTAAAATTCAACGGACCGCAAGTGGCCCACTTGAAGCGAATTCATTTACATTAATTCATTATAACATAGTCACATTACGGTCATTCATTTGTCACGCTTAGTCTTAAGTAACATAATTAACATGTAAAAGGTCGCACGACAGGAATACTATTCAACAATGCGGTGCGCGACATGTCAGGTTGATGACGATCACAAATGACATTAAACTCACGGCACATACGAATAAACGGATCAGAGGAGCCAAAGCGAGTGCGGCGTTCCTCCACGTCAAGTAGCGATCTAGCTCGGAGCGATCTCGGCGGGACATACATGTTGAGCCTCGAAAGAAGCGCGGGCGAGTCGATCCGATTGTCAAGAAGTCCCGCGACAAACAGCCTCTGAGCGTTGCAGTTCCGCTGCTTCAGCGTCTCGATGCCAAGCAACGCACAGCGTCCCTCATAGTCAAGTTGGACACTCCAGGAGCGCAAAGCGAACCGCGTGAATTTGCGCTGGATCGACTCTAAACGAGCTAGGGGACGAGCAGCTGTAGGCCACCATACTACAGAAGCGTATTCTAACACTGGTCGCACCAAAGCACAGTATAGCGTCTTGATGCAAATCGGGTCAGTGATGTCTCGTGCTATTTGTTTTAGTAAGCCGATCAATTGGTTACCCTTAGTGACAACGTGCTCTAGCTGGTCGTGGAAGCTCAACTTTTCGTCAAGGAGCACTCCTAGATCCGTGACACAGCTTTTGCGACCAATGGTAGATCCATTTAACGCATAGTCATACACTAAGGGGCACCGCTTTCTCGCAAACGTAACAACAACACACTTCTCGACGCACAATTCAAGACCATTCAAAGAGCACCATGACTGGAAGGCACTTAGAGTGGCTTGAAGGCGGAGTTGGTCTGACCGGTCGCGGATAGGCAGGAACAGCTTCGCGTCGTCTGCATACAGTAGGTGGCCGTCAGGAGGGAGCAACCGTGTTACGTCATTCAGGAAAATGACAAACAGCAGCGGTCCAAGATTACTCCCCCTTATGAAAAACTAATCTGCTAAATCTACGCTGTATTGATTCAATCCTGTTTATCCAAATGTCTGTGCAAGGTGTGCTAGTCACAGAATTATATTCTACAACGGAACCTACAAGAGAACAATAACTGGTAGTAAGACACATTGGATCACTAAATTTTTTGGCATTGCGTTAAGACTAAGATTATAACGATACCGTGTCGGGTTTTTTACGATGAAAGCTAATTGTACTACAGTTTTCAACGCACAGCGAGAGCAGATTAGATGAACACCATGAAGTAGACTCATTTAGGTAATTTTGCACAGTCGCTAAAACTATTAATGACGCTTTATTTTTATATATTTCAATTCATTAGTATAACTTGTGTGTGACATGAAATTATGATTATCTAGCTTTCACTTTTTATATTTATTGTATAAAACTGGATATCAATATGATATTGATCGGTGTTTTATCATTTTCAAGAAAATTTATTCTGAACTCTCCTGTTCAAACCAATCAATATGGCGGGGCCATGGGGCTTTCTCAAGCTGAGAAATCATTCTCAAACACTCATTTAAGTTTCTCAAGCACTCAAATCTTGTTCTCAGACGCGAGCCCGTGCCCGTCGTCAGTTTTTCTCACTTTGAGAAACTGATATTGCCACTCATGCTTTATTTGGAGCTTTAAATAAATAATATATTTTTGATCGCATTTTTTTTTATTTTTGTTTCAATTATAAACATTGAATACATTTTCCAAAGTGTTTACCGAAAAACAAATAGCACAATTGCTCATATTTCAGTTAGCCGATCGCTGCATCGCCAACTTTCTCAAAGATTCTCAAAGATTCTCAAAACCGATTTTGTTCCGAATCGACAAACGCTGAGAACGAGGATTTCTCAAAAGCACTCATGAGTGCTTGAGAAAATGAGTGCTGAGAATCCCCATGGCCCCGCGGCCTATGATGGTTGCTAATATTGTAATTAAATGGAAAGATGACCATCGTCACGTTTAGAATTCTGTAGGCTGCTTCTTCCTTCGGGCAGACGAAATTTCCAAACCAAAAGTATGTTAGGGAAATAACAACAAACGAGCAGTGATGAAAACTTTTCAAACTTAAGCTTAAGTATTGAAGGCTTAAAAGATAACCAAATCAATTATTAACTGCCAAATCGAAGGGGAAGCCACTGATGGGCGGAATGGCGGAAGCGGTTTCACTCAACAAAAATACTTCCCTAAAAATAAAGCCCTCAACTTTCCCTTCCGAAAGCGATCTAGCCCAACGTAATGCAAGTGTTTGCGTGAAAATTAAACTGCTTCCTCGAAAACGGAACCATTTTCTCATTCCCAGCAGACCGTTTGGGCAACAGACAAGGGACGGATGATTTTCTGACTGGATTAAAAACGCATCAAAAATTGAAATCGAAAAATTAGCCACCCGGGATCGCTGGTGGAAGTAGAATGATGGTCGACACGATTAAGCCGACGGAATGAGACAACTTTTCGGAAAAGATAAATTAAAAAAAAAGCTGTCCCCCCCATCCCTACCGTCAAAGTTCGGCATCGGGATGCGGGATAAGGTGTGTGTGTGTGTGCCCGCGCGGACGTAGCTAATGATCCCGTTCAACGGTCACTAACGGCCTGTAAGCTCGTCCTTCTCGAAAGGGTTAGCTGCCGGCAGCAGAATTCAAAGTTTTGTCCGCATCGGTTTTGCTACAAGCATAGGACAAAAAGCCATCCCACGGCATCCATCGCGCTAAGCTGTGCCAAACTGGCTTTTGACCGAAAAACGCCAATACCCGTTACCGTCCAAAATGGACTGTTTATTTCGATGGCAAGGATTGGTTCGGCGGCGTACATTAAACTTGATGGTTATCGCCCGTAATTACCGAGATAACGTAGCGTACCAAATTGAACAGCTTGTGCCTGGGAAAATTTTATCACATGGAAGCTATCTGGCGGGTGCCGTCTAAATGGAAACCGGCACCCCAATTTCTCAACAATAATTCTGCCTCGCGAAAACAATTGCGGTTAAATCATGCCCGCTCTAACGATCTGCGTCGTGACGAAAAAGGTATGAATTGCCGTCAACATCTATTTAAATGACTTTGGCAAAGTTTGAAAGTGTGTTGACAGTGTGTGAGATGCAGTGTGAAGACGTAATTAATGTAATTGTATGTCAAAAACATCCCAAATTACTTAAATGACAGTATGAAACCAACACATCACTAACTGGTTTTAAAATATTCCTACGTTTATGTTTGTATCACTGATGTGATAACTAGTCACTTGAACTACGGAATTGCTTTTTATTTTGTAGAAATTAATTGTAAGACATAAATTCTTGTCGAACAAAAATTACACTAGTGTTTCCAATTTTATATTATTCATCAATCCAAATACATTTGGAATATAAATCAAAAGTGATGTGTTTAGTGCAATTTAACCGATATCTTAAATACTTCAAGACCCATGAGAGAAATCTTAAATACTTCATACCCCATGTATTTATGGCAAAAATCAATCAAAGAGCTTTTCACATAAAACAAACATAATATATATCTACAATTTACCTTACTATTGTAACAAATGCTTTTGAAGTCTCGTTCTGTGTGAATGGTAGTAATTATGGCAATTCATATTATTTAACTGTTATAATAGTATTTTTAATCAACAAATACTTTGCTGTCTGTTTCTAATACGTGGTTTATGGTTTATTGAAACAACTACTATTTAGCGTACTAGAAGCCCGACTGAAACATGGAGATCGATTTCTTTAGTGAGTAAACAACTAGAACACAGAGCCAACTGATCTTCCTGGAGTTGCCTCTTAAGACTTCCTATGAGTTTTTCCCCCAGGTTTACTTTGATCTATTTTCGATTATTACCGACCAAAAACCATCTCAAACAGGGGCAATGAATCCCAACAGTAAAAGGGACAGAAATTCAATTTCAATCTACGTCGTGCGCTCTGCTTCATGGTGAGAATTCCCCGGAGAAACGACGCTAACGCCCATGGTGAGAGTATTGTACCATTGTCAGAATCTTTTCTTGCAACTAGACTCATCTTGTGGACCGACTCATACCTTGAGCGGCTCATCCCCATAAGCCAAGCCGCTTGGCTGACTCCAGAGAAGAAAAGAACCACCTTAGAAAAGGACCTTCGACTTCAGCCAGCCACGCCTGCAGAAACCCACCAACCCTCTGGTTCGACTTGTGTCTTTTACCACCGTTCGCGTGACAAAATCTCATTATTTTCTCTGTGACCTCACGCACCCCTGTCGTGCCCTGCAAATGCTACGGCCTTTCAAACCTTTTCCTGCGATCCTGCCCCGGACAGACAATGAAGGAATATTGCTCTTGGTCCCGCCCAACATCCTCGCTGCTAGGTGTTTCTTCTAGCAGGAAAGGGCAATAGATTAATCTTTTTTGCACCTTTAGCGTGACAAACGGAAAAAGGGTGGAAAACGACTCCTCTTCCCGACCGGCTTTGGGGCATCGTCACAAGGGCCGCCGAGCGGAACCAAATCCGCAACACCACCGGTGCGCTTATCCGTACCACGCTAAGTGATTGAATCATGCGAAACTAATGGATTTCTATGGTACGACCTCGTATTAACCGCGAGACCACTTGCCAAAGCCGTCGCGGAAAGCCACTCCACACTAGCAGTGCTTCCCAAAGTCCTGTTGCACGATACTTAGAACTTCACCGCACACGTAATGGATTTCCGATCGTGTTGGGACCGCACCTTGCTGTAGTTGCAAAACAGTTTGTACTCTGCAACAGCAAACACAACACGCCCTACAATAGAGGTGCGCTTGTCTGTGAATAACTTTTTGCACTCCTACCCATGCGGACAGGTCTTTTATAGCGCACCTTTAGTTTAGTTCCATTATGGGGCACTTGCATGCGTGTTTCTGTGCGTGGTGGAGGGAGGACACTTTGTGCTTAAAACAAGGATAAATCATTCGCTAAAACATGACATTCTTGCATGAGGCTTGGCCCGGGAAAGTCATGTCAGCCTCGTCGTACACCACTAACAGTTCTGGGGATTGGAGAGTGCTGGTAAATAGATTGCCCATTTTCGTACCACGCGGCTGGGGCCAAGCTGAAGCCATGGCGTGACGTAACTAGAACACACCGAGTGAAGATACCGTCCCAAAACTACTCCTCCGTGGGACGATGTCAACCAGCGCCAAATCTACACCAGCAAATGAGCCATTTGGGGCCATTAGCCTCCATTTTGCCATCATGGTCATTTCGTGGCTACCGTTATGTCACTACAGTTAAGTTGCCACAAACATTGGGGAGGGAAAGAGAAGAGCCTTTGCCTCCACGTTACCACGAGCAGCATGGTGAAGGTTTGTAAGGACATACCCCCAAATGGGCGACACTGTGCACTACCTTCCATAGAGTGTTCCTTTATCTCAAGTGCGCCCAACGGAACATGGTGACGAGTTCTTGAGGAACCAAAGCAATTTGTTTACCATCCTCGTACGTCAACCATTCTTTCATTTTGATTCACTTCGGCCACTAGGGCTCTCTTTTGTTTCGAACTTTGACCAACCTTCGAGATGCATGCAGCTGACGTATAACTAGGAGCATAATCAAGTACTCAAAGCGGGCGGAGGCTCCTGGGAGGCTATCTTCCAAGAACCACAGCATCGACATGGCATTTACTAAATTGAAACGTTCTGAGACCACTATCCTCTAGCTCGGGCTCAGAACAAACTTCCAAAGGAAAAGGATTAAATAAAGTTCAAATTGTATAACAGTGTATTGTGTTGGGGTACCGGTGTGACACGATAAATAACACTGTTGACACAGATACATGCAGGTCAACGACAAACAAAAAGCATCGTGTACAGGCCGACAGCGGCTCCCAAAAGGGTGAAAGGTGCGTATGATGTAACTTTTATGAGCCCGCGTGTCTTTTTTAGGGAGTGTTTGAAAGTGAGTGAACATTTTTCAAACCAGCACAATAACCACGATGCTTCAATTTGTGACCAATCGTTGCCATATGCGCAAAATACGAACTGCTGCCACAACCAGCAGATCTCAAACCCGCAACCTCAATGAGAGAGAGAGGAAAAAACTTTCCCGTAAATGGGTTTTAATGTTTGCACTCCAGGCCAGCCCGCGTTATACATACAGATTCTTGTGTGCTTCCTGCTGAACCGTTCTCGCGACCCATTTATGTCACAACTCACTCACTGCGAGCGCCCTTCGACGGTCAACCCTCAACCGAAAGAAGATCCCTCAGAAACTCTCCCTCAAACCACTCCTCTACCAAAGCCTTCCTCAGATTTGCAATGCTTGCGTTGAAATCAACATCCAGAAGCGTTGGTTGGATGACACTTGATAAAACTTTTTGCTTTGACCAAACTGACAGGCCACCATTGCGGAATGATACGCCCGTGAATATAAAGCCACTATTTTTCGCATGCTCGCATGCCGAAGAAAAATCATCCATCCACACATTCGCAATCTTTCCCCAAGCCAACCCACCGTCCCGACTAGTGTGTCCAAAATGACAAACCCAAACGGACTCCGCATGCACCCACGGCACTCGGATGAAGTGCCTTTGCATTTCGCGTTACCATGAAACGGTACCAAGTGGGCATTAGATGCATGCTCCGAGAGCATCTCAAGTGCCGTATTACAGCCGACGATGAACGGAGACAGATTTCCGTAAACCTTCGGTACTTTCGTCCCCGTTACCACAGTTGGGACGGGTGCGAATGAAACTGTTTACGAACAGCAAACGACGACTAAAGCATGTTCGTCAAATGTTTGGCCGCTTCAGAGCGCTCGGTTGCTGGTGGTCTGTGCCGTGAGCCGGCAGCAACAACGGTATCATCCTCACTGTCCGTACCGCATCGGTGCAGGATGTATGGTAACGGTAGCAAACGCTCAAACTCTCCAACAACCATCAACAGCAGCGGAACGATGTAAAGAGTTAAAATTTAAGTATGTTTACATTTTACTCAAAATATGTGTGCATACATTTAATTTGTTGTACCACGAATTGCGACAGCGTAAGACGACATACGGCTGAAGTAGGTACGGGCAAGCCTAGTCGTTGACATGCCGTATGCCAGCATGCTCGTACGTTTTTCGACACCGGGACTCCAGGAGATGATGCGCTCGGGTTAACATATACACAATCACACACACACACAAACATATACGCCTGAGGTTAAAGTAACCCTCATTCGGGATGGCTGAGGTCGTCGTATAACTGTATGTAGCGCCTCGTTATCTTCGTGTAACCTTTTTTGCAGATAGTTTTTGCTTCCCTTCATTTTATATGTAATGCGGTGAAGTGTCGTTTCGTTTGCTGCTAAGCACAATAACAACTTGCAGACCATAATAGATTTTTAATGGTGCTTTACATTAGCGACACGGAAGTGAATGAAGATTTTCCACCTATCATCTGTCTAGGGCTGAAGCAAGTATACCTGTTGCATGGATGTATTGAAAATTCATTCACTTTAAGGGGATATCACAATATAACTTGGGTGTATTTTTTGTATTGAATAGGTTGCTCCGAAAATTCCAAAACAAGTTATAATAATATCTTAAAGCATTCATTGTTGAGTTTGTCTTCTAACTTTTACTGGGATAATATTGTACAAAATGTACATAATGATTGAGTATTTTAATATTGTTTGGGGTTTTTCCATTCAAAAATAGCAGTATGAAAAGGTTTGTTATGCGTACTATAAAATGGCAAACACTTTTGCAAGCTATCAATCATCACCTCTTGTATGGGAAACATATTTTACACACTATTTCCATATGCTCACATCCAGCTGCTACGCACAGTTTTTGCAATATGCCGTGGCATTGAAATTCATGTCATAAGCATCCAATGAATACGAAGTGTCAATGACATGCAAAATAAAGAAGACGAGAAAAGGTTGTTTTATTTTGCTTTCTATATTCATTATTATATTTTATTGATCAATTAACTTGAGCAATATGAGCGAAGAACATGTAAAAATAGTTGATTTGATTTGGTATTAAAATGTGTCCTAATCTTTTTTCAGCAATGCTAACAAAAATTATCATTTTTTGCTCTTGGCACACAATTCATTTTCTTTCAGTATAGATAGTTTAAACAAGAAATGTATTTAAAATTTTTAAAAATCCTTTAAGAGTTTTTTTTCAGTCTAACTACAACCAGAGCTATTAGTATAAACATGTTAGCGAAACTGTTTACACGCTTTCTCTACTATGCCCTGCAGAAGCGTAGAACGGCACAATCTAATAGATTTGATCAACCCGTTCAAAACAATTTGTACACCCCAGCATGATCCATCAGCATGCCAGCATATTCTACCTTGCTTGGTATGGCCCAGCATCACCAGGAGGAATGTAAAAGCAACCGGAAAAATGACAACGTTTCGGAGAGTGCTCATCGTTCACTATCCCTCCTATTGCATGTTTTTCACGATACGATGAGCGTTGATCTCGTGCGTCGTATGTACTTGCTCTTGTTGATGAGTCGCCTAGACGTGTGTCCACTTGTAGGTGTCCAATGCTATCTGAGGCTACCACGCTCGGACATCGTTTGTGCGGGTGAGTGAGCAATGAAGTGCCGATGGAAACCCCCCCTTTGCATTCACAGGCAGGAATGCCGCAATCGGGGAAATAAACATGTTTTTCCAAACTCGTTCAACATCACTACACACGATCGAGTGGTGGTATGCTGTATGTCGGGGTAAGGTTGCAATCTCTACTTTTGTGGTATATCGAAACAAAACGAAAGCAAAAAAACAGCAGCAGCAGCACCAGCTTCATTTTTCATCCCATTTCATTGCTATCGATGGTGAGTTTATGGATAAAAAGTAAAGACTGGGGCAATTTCCCAACGTCATGCTACTGTTGCTGCTAACTGTTGTGTGGGATTGCGTAGATGCTGCGCTACGTGGTAGTAGTTCTGGTCCCAGATAGGTTCATGGAACGGCTGCAGGGCAGACATGTTTGTCTAGCTTGAACATTCTTCAGTCCACGAACGGAACCTACACCGAAAAAAACAACCCGGCATAGTGTATTCAAGAACCGCAGAACCTGAATGTCTTTTATTTATTTTGTCGTAATAAAGTCTAAACATTAACAAATTCATTCAGCACCAACGATCAATCTAAAGAATTGAACCATATCATTGGATCTCTTTTATAAATCTAGTGAAGTAGCAAACAGTTTTTTTTCACATAATTTATCAGCTTTTCTCCAAATGAGTGTGTTACTTGGTGAGAAAAAAATTTAAGGAAATTGATTATGAATGAAATACAGACTTCTTCTTCTTTTTGGCTCAACAACCGTTGTCGGTCAAGGCCTGCCTATACCACTTGTGGGGCTTGGCTTTCAGTGACTCATGGATTACCCCCCATAGCACGATAGTCAATCCTACGTATGGCGGCACGGTCCATTTGGGGCTTGAACCCATGACGGGCATGTTGTTTGAGTCGTACGGGTTGACAACTGTACTAAGAGACCGGCTAAATACTGACTATTTCTCGATTAATTTCGAAGATTTAAGTTATGCTTATTAATCATCATAATGCTTTTTTGGGTGTGAAACTGACACATTGAATCCAACAAAGCTGTGAAGCCAATCAAGGAAAGTCTTAACTAAGAACTTTTTTTGTTTGTTTGTCTGATTTAAACTGACCAAAATAAAAATATTACGTGGAACGGAATGGACGCAATCAACCGTAGAAAAATGGGTATATTTTGAAATTATATAAAAATCGACTCGTTTTAAATCCTACATAGTTAATCCGCGATGCTTTATGACTGTAAAATGAATGTATACACATTAAACTTTTAATAATATAAGAATGATTTCAGTAAATTTAAGAGTATTTAATCTCTTCCGCTAACCGAACTCTTGCATCTTTTTCAACCTAAAACCATTGTTCGAAGGAAGCTTTCCCTCTTAATTAAAGCATTTCAAACAGTTACATTGCAAAAGTGATAGCACTCCATTACTGCCAAGGTCAAGTGCCCCCATTACTTTCCCACGCCCTGGAAAGTACATCCGCACAGAGGGTAAGTAAGTAATTTTCAGCAGAGTGAGGTGGGGAGGAGCTAAAAAATTGGCCCTCCACACGAAAAACTATCTCGACCAAAGCACCAAACGCTGGGAAAACTTTGAAATTTAAATGAGAAATTGAGCCACTCAAAGAACGAATTCCCAACGAGTGGGCCCCACGAAGTAGCCTCCGAGTTCTGAGTTAATTAAATTAAAGCTGCTGCCGCTGGTCGTGATAGCGATGATGACGATGGTGCCTGGTGCTGATGACGGTGGAGGTGGTGTCGGTAGTGGCGGTGGTGTTGCTTTTAGTGTCAGTTTTGCACCAGCGCCTGGAAGTGCTGGAAGCTGTTCGAGTTGTTTCCATCCTTCAACTCCCCTTGGGCCAAAGGCATGCAGCCAAGCGCAAAAAATCTCAGACAACGTAAAGCATTTTCCCTCGCCTATTGTGACCACGAAAACCCATCTACCGATCCGTTCCACATCCTCACTGTCCCATGGCGAGCTGAAACTTTCCCGAAAAACTTTCCTACAGGTTTTTGGGGTCTTGTTTCAGTTGTGTGTATGTGTGTGACGTATTTTTTTTACTGCCAAGCATCTTGCAGACAAGAAGTGATCCACGAAAGAAACCCATCTCCGGCGTGCGAATATTCTTCCGACATCTTTGGTTGTCTTGCGGCTCGTTTTAACGACGATTGTCTCAACAAACGGATCTCAAAGCTCATTTTCCCTTCACAAATCAAGCGACTACCGGCACTGTTTGGGGCGCAGTGTGGAGCTCATCATCGCCGATCGCGTCAAGCGAAGGCAAGTGTCCTTTGGATGGTGCGATAAAGAAATTGAAAACTTTTCCTATTTCCTGTGCCGCCCGTTGCTTTTAATGTCATTATTCTCGCGCAACCGTGGCTCTTCCCCGTGATTCTGGTTCCCTCACCACCGATGCACGGAAGCTACGGGGGAGGGTGTTGTTTTTCATATTTCACTTCCTTCAGCAAAAATGAAGAATCCAAACTCCCGAGTCCCATCCAGCTAGACTCTCTCGGCGCCAACGCGATGTAAAAGCCAATCTCTGTTTTCATAATTTTTACCATTTTTATTCCCATTGGAATGCCATCGGTATGCGGGTAGAGCAGTGTAGTAGGGCGTACGGTAAGCTGCTAATGGAAACGACGGGGACACAATGAAAAGTAAACAACCAACGAATACGAAATGAGCGCGCTAAACAAACATTTGCACCCGAATGGGACGATCCATTCCCGAGCGCAGATATGGGCCTGGGAACGAATGGAAATGATTAAAAATCCGCACCGTATTATATTTCTGCTGCTGGTAGAATAGGAACACGCTACCTACGCGACATTCGCAAGCCAAATTGGCACGGGACACTGACGCGGCAGCATAATGTTTGTTCGGGATTCGGAAATTCAGCAGAAGATTTTCAACAGCCATTTGTTTCTCTATCTCTGATCATATTAAGCGTTATCTTCGCACCTCCATTCTTGTTGTTCAGCGTTAACTTTTTTTTTACAAATTTCAACATTGCGAAATGGCAACGGCAACACCTCATCGACGTCTTCCTTCCGGCATAGGAAGGCGTTGCAAATAATTTTAATTAGCTGCCGACGAGGGCGGTGAATTACCTTAAGGAACTGCTGCAGCAGTAAACTCCATATTGGACTCGATTCCAGCACGAACGCTGACAGTTGAAATTCAATGAAACTTTGGAACCCCATTTGGTACCGTCCTAACGCCAAGTAAAGAGGGAAATGAAACTGGTACCATAATATCCTGAAGTTGATTAGACGATTTTAGATGAAATTAAGTGGAAAGCGATGCAGTAGAATAATTTCGTTCCTGTTTCCGGTGTTGCTTTCGTCAGGTAAAAAATCGTACCAAAACTGATTCCGGCAATGTTACTGGAAAGAAGGTGGATCATTTTCTTATTGTTGTATGTCTTGCATTGCAATTTTAATTTCCTCGGCAATTTTATTTGTTTATTCACTTTTGAATCAACTGAATGAAATGTGAAAGGACATTTTTCGTTTGAACATTTTTCTGGGAACATTAAATAAGCATCATAATGACCGATGACGCTCTTCATCGTTCAAATGATTTTTCTGTATTTTTGCTTGCTTTGCTTGTATTCTCAGTAAAATCTGTTTTGACCTCGTTTATTTTTACCTCCAATCAATACTATAGCGAATATTTAATAACACAGTTTCTACCAAAACCGTGTCAAAGCAACAATTCTTGGAAGTGTTTCTTATTACTGGTCATTTATTTAGAAGTATTTTCAACAGAACTGGGACTCATTCTATGATTTTTAACTATCATACATTTACGTCATAAGTTTTGCGCTTTCATTCACGACCTTAATGCGGTCTCGAAATGTTACAGCAGAAAAAATCCTTAATGCTTAGTTTGATTTTGTTTCAGATGTCATTCAAATTACCTTTGATTATATTCTAGAATTTCAATATGTCATATGTCAAAGATTTCACATACAATTTTCTTGGGAATAACATTTTTCATAATGAAATAACGTCATTGGTCATTGTATGTTAAGTTATTAAATAATTTATTACACTCATGAAATTGCTTTGCAAAAATAATTTTTTTGTTGTGTTTATTCATTACTAAAGTTTTAATTCATATCTATATGCTTGTTCATTATTATTGGTATTTCATTGAATTTATTATTTTTTTTTATGATGCATAATTTTCTTTCATTTAGAGTATTTTTAATTCATGCTCTAATTCTCCAAAACGCTACTTTCTTCCCCTTTCGTCCTCGCTTCAAGGTTTATAAATCACTGTTTGGGGAGTAGGGTCGCAAAAATCTTTAAACCGCCATGACCTCTCAAACACAAACAAGCGAACAAAACATGCCCGTAATATAGGCCACTTTGTGGATGAGCAAAACTAGCAAAACTTTGGACCTTCCTGTCAGGGGTAAATCACGTGCTCACAGCCCCATAAAACGACAGTTACAACGACCGTGCCTCGTCCTGTCGTTCTTCACCGGACAAAAACGTTTGATGGCGTTTTCGACCCTGGTCCTCCTCGATCCCTTCTTGCAAAACATCAACCTTACCCCGTAGTACATGCACAATGAACACATCAGCACATCGCAGCAATGGCGACCACTGCCAGACACAATGGCAGAATGGCCGAATGGTACATTATCGTTAAAGTAGAACGAATGGTCCGAAACCATTCCCAGCCTGAAACGGTGCTCCTAAGGGTGGAAAGAGAGAGAGAGGGGCACCGAACCGGATGGTGTAGTACATCCCGCGATCCATCGTTCGGCTCATAAAAGCTCCACACTCACACATACATGCACATGACAGTCTGTCATTCTCGACCAGTCCGAACTTGGCCTGTCCGGGCACCCTGACGGACGATCCCGGTTCGCATCAGTGCTGGACGCGCCCAGACCTTGTTCAATCCGGTTCGTAATGTGCATCATCCACCGGAGCACACAGGCACACACTGCTCCGCCACGCATCCGGCCGGTTAGCTAATGCGGAGGGCGTTGCAAAATTGGATAAATGACCAAAAGGATGATCTCGCCATTGTGTGTACCCAATACGCCACTGATCCCTTTCGAAAGGCCGCACGTTTGCGAGAGTCATAAAAAAGGAGGAAAACCCACCACATAATACAATGCAGTTTTCTTCTTCCTGCCCGCTTTCTCTCGCCATTTACTGCATCAACCGCTCTCGCACATCACTCACCCATCCGGGCTGCCATTCTCCGCTCTGAAACCGCTTAAGATGAGTGGCAGAATGAACTAAAGAACCGAAAACAACAACTACCCTGCCAAACCGGGCCCGTGCTGCTGGTGGCGGTGCACGGGGTAGACGATAAATTAACATGCACAAATAGTTTCGGTTATAGTAGTATTAATAATACTAAAATGAAACGACCCGAGCGCATTTGTGTAAGTGGGCCTGTACGGGTGTACCCGTGGTTGTAATTCATTGCGCAAGAACCAGCACAATAGGTGAGCCTTTTATCTTAACGGCTGGTGGGAGTAGCACCCTTGCCAGCATGAGTCGGAAAAGTATGCTTTATGGTTGAAGGGTGCTTTAGTGCAGTAGAAAATGGGTCCGTCAGAATGAGCGAATTACGTGCGGAAAACTCGATTGCGTAGAGAATTATGTTTACGCATCATAACGATTTAAAGTGTCAGGCCTAACGATGTTGTTAAACATTGACAAGCGAGTAGAGATTGAAGGAGATGTAGTAGGCATGGTTTGGTGTCGGAAGTTCCTGATGGCAGAAAACTACTCGTTTGTTAAAAGCTTCAAAAACGCTCTGTTTGTGTAGCCATTCAGAAGTGGTCCTTTAAATCCATATTGTATGTTTTAGTCCTAAGTATCGTCAATCCATTTCCAAAAGAATGTCCTCTACAAGAAGCTTGTACCCCACAAAACGCTCTGGGCTGTAACAGTGACAGCTGAATCTGTTCTCAAGCTTTTTTGACCAAAGCTCTACACAATCGTTCTTACAAAACAAAGGCTCTGCCGGACACAATGTCTGACAAACGTTGGTGGTGTGCTTATGCTAACAAAATAAAAACAATCATCCTAATCGAAACATAACTTTCCCATTTTATCCTTCAGATTTTTTGACAATTGCAAGCACGCAGCCGAAACAATCGAATCGATTCGATTTCATAACAAAATAACAATAACACTACCCAGACTGCCCGACGTGACTAAGCACACACACGAGACAAAAGCACACTACCGCGCGGCCATCAGCGATGAAGATACATTTCACGATTCATACGTTTTGGGGTGGTACTTATAGGGAAACATAACGTCTGCTGCTACACACAGCCGTGCATTCAGTTCCGCCAATCCCTAAAAACACTTAAGAAAGAAGCTTATTAGGTTAGTACCGGGTGGAATGTTTAGTGTCGTGAAGGAAAAATGAAAGTACCTAACTTACGTTCACGATCGAACGATAATCATTTAGTATCGAAGACCATTCGCAGCTCGAGGTCAATTTCTTTGCCAGCTACGCGACGCTTAATTGCAAATCTCGTGCTTTCTGGCGTCCATCTTTCAGCTATAAATTAGAAACAAACACCATCACTTTTACCTTCTGGAAGTACCGACACGCTGGAAAACCCACCTTCAACCCACTTTGTGTTTATGTACCAGCGGCGAACGTCATAATTTTATTAATCCTCCTTAATCACATTAAAACCCATCGGGGGAAAAGCGCGATGCCGCAGTGGCAATTACCGAAATGACGATTTTGGCCTTTGCCAAAAAAAAATATAAAAAACACGCGACGCGTTCTTGCTCGCCCATCCGCAATCCTGAGAAGAACAAAAAATCCATAGTCCCCTACATGCAGAAATACGCCCGAAGGAAATGAAGGTACAGGCGGAACGTAATTTTGTTGTGCCTTCAATATTTAGATGAATTGAGGTCTATTGCAATAATCAGCAAAATGGTGGCACATATCTGCACTACTTTCAATTTTCCTATCGTCTATAAATATCACTTGTTTTTCTGTTTTTGTTTTTCGTTCATGAACTCGTTATAACCTTCACATTGTATCTATCCCAACACCGGCTGACTAAGTGTGCATGATACAGTCACTGTGGCTTTCCTTTCCCGAGCACGCACACCTTCAATTTGCACTAATTGAACGAGAAAACCTTCCCACAGATTAAGAATGCGTGGATCTAATAAATCACTCGGAGTACGTTACGCGGCGACACGCAAACAATACGTTAGAAAGTCAAGACAGGTTCATGTGTCACTCACATAATGGATTGCAAAATGGTAGCAAAACATGCAGTTTTACATAAATCCGTCCTTGTGTTGCTTGCGTTTTGTGCTATTATACTGCTTGATTTTTTGTTTTCTACTTAGCAAACATTCTTGCGGAAATGATTAATTTTCATAATTAACAACTAACCTTATTTCAACCTTCATGCTTCACCGTTTTATTGGCGAAATAACGAACGAAGTTTATATACCTAACAAAATCAAATGTTACGAGCATGTGTATGATGATTCGTAACGGAATCCAGAATGCACGACGTGTGTTGCGGTCACTCCCCAAAACGAAAATAGAGTTTGACAATCAAAAGACACGCTCGCACAAACACGTAATGGGTGTGGTTGTGGTGAAATATTGTTTCAAATGTCGTTGGTCATTTCGTTGGTGTGGGTTAATCATAGCTTATGTCATAAATCCTAGCCACACTGGCGTACATTCATCATTCTTTCCATCAATATTTATCGCTAAGCAAAAATACAGTCTCAATTGCATTATCTTGGAAAATTTCAATCAATTTCTTCCACTATTCTGTTCTTCTTTTACATATGATCACTGATTAAAATCTTACTTTTACACTTCGACCGATTGGATTGACCGATTTACGTAAACATTCCTTATACTTATTGAACCGTCTAATTATCGTTAAGAATTTGTATCTCATCATCGCGTAAACACGCGCGCGATGATTAAATCGTTATGGATTCATGTGTTAGGTTTTGAGATGGACAGACCTAAACTGACAACTGTGTTGTAGGCTGTATACCATTTCCATCTATAATAGATATAAGAGCTCCCTGATTTTGCTGAATTAGTTTGAAATGTATCATCAAATTTTTAAATTTAATATCCTAGTGATAAATTCGTTCCTCTCAATCGGTTGTGAGAAATGGGACGCATCGTCATCAGCAACATCATAATTCCTGAAAGCTATTTAAATCACAAAAATCTTTTATGTATTTTTGGTATTGACTCTCCTTCCAATAAAGCAGAGAGCATTGTGTTCATCTTTTCTATTAATAGTTGAATCTTTAGCTACGCATTTCAAAGTTTTACAGTCGTTGACACTAAATGTTGGCTTTGACTCACTTATTTTTGTCTCTAAGGCACCTATGTTCGACTGCGTGTCACAATTTTCGCCTCTAATGCATCAAGCAAAAGCTCAGATTTTTCATCTTCTTATCCACATTGTTTCATACCTTTATTATGGCAAACGAATATGCTGACTATTATCAAACAAGCCACTAATAGATACCATTTTTTCTGCGTACTGGACTATTTTACAATATTCATTTTCACATACTATACGCAATAAATACCGGTTTGTTAAACTACAAAATTCAACCAATTGAATGAAGCGGTATCTATTCTTTGAACCATCTCCAGTTTAATGTTTCTCAGCAAACTTTAGAATACGGTCGCTATCGTAACCAATATATACATACATATACAAAAACCTTCTTCGTTGTTTCCTACCCCCCCCCCCCCTCCCCCTTATTCACGAGCGGCAAGCAAGAGCTTGAATCGCAGCGATCCTTCACCAGCCATCGAAACGATATTGTTTGCGTTGGCTTTGGGTTTTCCAAGCCCTACCAACATCGTTACGCTGACGGTGCCCACCACTGCACGGGAGCTTTGAAGCAGAAGAAAGCACGGAATGCAATTGCAGCGCCTGTATGCCTCAACTGCTTCTCTTTTGGGCCCGGTCGAAGCTATCCACCAGAAAGTTTATATGTTTATTTGCTTTCGGTAGAAATAATATGAATGTGATTATGTGAAAAATATCTTGCACTTTCACATTTTCGAGAGCTCTATCTGTCCCTATCTCGATTAGATGCATCGCCCGCACCAATACGTATGCGAGCTGGATACGTACCACACATCCCGTATGGAAGACAATTTAAATAAACATCTCGGTTATACATTCCGAACCCACCCTATTCCGACGGGGTTGTTTGCGCGCCGTTCGTTATGCGAATTATGCACCGGCTTCAACGAGTCAAGAGTGTTTCGTGCGGAAAACCGTCCAAACACCCAAATATAGATGTTCGTATCTCTTCTCGCCATTTAATGTGGTTTCCCAGAACCCAGAAACCGAACTCGTACTGCTGCTCTCAAGCCAAAAGCCCAAAAACCAACCACCCTAAATGGGGAAGGGGTACGAAAATCGCAGCCACCAAATCAAGCCGTTTTTGGGCGATGGTACCGCCAGCTCCCATCAGCATCCACCTCCCACCTACCAAGGTTGTAGTGCACTTTCGTACTCTTTCTGAAGCGTTTTAAAAGGTTTCTCCTGGCAACGGAACGAGTATCATTTGCTTTTGCTGCAAACAGAGAAACTAACTGTGCGATAAAAACATAGCAGAAATGACTCGCATTACACACCGCTTACCCATAATTTCCCTGTCCTGTCAGCTCACACAATCCCGAAATGGTGCACTCACGTCCCAGTTCGAAACCACCAGAACGACTGCAGCAACTGGCTCACATAACAAAAATTCTATTAATTAAGTGCAACCCTTTCGACGGTTTCTCGACATCCGATCGGTACATACGCACCAAACGTCATTTTACCGTCTGCCTTGTGGTTTCTACTCACCGCTGTCAATTTGTATGCACCAACTCGCCGAAGCTTGCCGAAGTTTTCTACTTTCGCCCGCAAACACACAAACACAAACAGTCCCAGCAATTGGCAGCTTCCATCTTTGAGCTCAAACTTTATGACGAGTTGCGTCGCTCGGGCAAAAGCCTTCCGTTTCCCCTGCGGACTCATTCTACGAACGATAAGGATCCTTCGGTCATTAATTAGTGTTTTTGTGCCCGACAACGAAACAACATTCTAACCCCGGCACATCCACATTCTCGTACGGCGAGTACGGTGGAAAACAAGCGCAAAAGCTAGCATAAGATTTATGCGCACTATTTTCTTCATAGCAGAGGCTGCTCGAATATGGTTCCGGAACGAATTCGGCATGCAGGAAGGACGCCACTGCACAGACACGCCGAATGTATGTAGAACACAGTGGTACTCGTGTCCAAGCTCGCATGGCTGAGATTGTTTGGGCGCAAGGAGAGTTGTTGAGTTGCAGTATGTGTTCGCCTCGTTCCCTTCCTCTCCTCTCGCCTTCTTCACCCCCATGGAGACTCTTTCCAGTGCTGTCTAATTAGTTGGTAAACAGTGTTCGAGCGACAGGAGGTGCCTTCGGAACAAGCAGAAGGGAGTGGGGAGCCATTTCTAACTTTAGCTACGTATTTGGCTCGCTGGGAACGAACACCGTCTGCCGGAAGCCTGCTGGATACCAAATCAAACCTAAACTTGGACACGGCCATTCCTCTCGCACGCAGATATATTGGCGAGCAGGCGATGTTTTTCCGCAAACAAATGAGTGGCAAAACTTTGCTACATAGCACGCCGGTCTGCGTCCGTTCCCGAAGCCTAATTCCTGGGATACAGCATCCACACACACATACTAACACAACCACACAAACAGTCGGTTCACCTCTCAATGCCTCCGGGGAACGAGCAGACAGTGATGCGGTTTGCGTGCTACAGAAGATTTATGTACACATACCCATCCACTTACTGACCATTGTCTAGCTTCGCCTAGCCCCGAGCATCCCCAGCTCGCGGCTTCCAATGCGAACGAGACGGATCAATCTTCAAGCCGGGAATCAACACTTGCAAAACTTGTACCACGGCCACTACTCGGGCACACATGTTGATCCGAAAAACAACGCACACGGGTAAAACACACACTAATTGGTCTATTGGCAGGGAAAAGCACCCCATTGCCCGAGTGGGAAAGGAAGTCGTCCCACCGCTCTTTCTCCGCCTTGGACGAAAACTAGCTTAATGAAATGAGGAAAACTTTCCAAAAACACTGACTTGCTCTACTTACTTCCCTGTCTGACTATTTGGTGCTATTGAAGATTGGGCAAAACTTCGGCATTTCTCTTTTGTTCGTAAGTAAACCATTCTAATCTATCAAGGCCAACTGTTAGGCACATGAACTATGCAGTTCTTGGGCACTGTTCATCGTTTCGATTTACCTTCATTCGTAGCTTAAACTTGGACTTAGACTTTGACTAACTTGATTAGCATTGGAGAAATCTGATCGCTTTATTTGATTAAATCTTCACGGATTAATTGTAAGTATCTCAAACAAAGCTTTTTGTAAATCGAATGTTGTAAAACGACTTCTCAAAATGGATCTTCCTTTTAATTTGCCTTTGCGACTATTAATCGCCCATTGATACTCTTTTCAAATTTTATTAAAATATAATGCTTTACTTTACAAAAATGTAGATGAATTACATTGATTTAGTCCATCAGTTAATAACATATACTCCTTTCTATCATATTAGAACAAATGTTAATACACTTTTCTCAATTATTTCAATAATCGTGTCATTTTTCACTAAACTCAGAATTATCACACATTATCAAATCAAATATCTCAAAATGAACGACACATTCACCTACTAGAAATTACAATAAGGAATTCGTCATCTGATCGCTTGACGCGCCAGCTAGTACAACACCGATCAGAATGCCTATAACATGATGGATTCAAAGTAAGTCAAACAACAATCCCACTACATACAACTACATCAGATGTAGTGATTAAAAACGATGTAGGAAATTTCAAAACAATCTAAGGAATCAATCAATAATTACTTCTCTCACCACTTTTGACCAACTAATGACTATAGAAAAACACTCAATACCTTACCCACAATATGGTAGAGTTGGCTAGTGGCAACTACAACGCACGCTACACGTGCTACTTCTGCACAAGCTGTGTAAAAAAAGTACATTACAGCTAATTATTTAATTGAGTTACATTTTTACCACCATTCTTAAAACTCACCAATGGCCACTCTTGATTCATAAAACGTCAACCGTAATGAACACCAACCGAAAGGACCCGCGACTCATGACAAACGGCTTTTCTCCAAAATACCAACTTCTGCACACACCCTGATTAAACCCCATTGCGGAGCATGGTATAATAATTTGCGTAATTTTATTGGCACCACTCCTGCACCCAGCTGTAATTAGGTGCTGGAGAGAAACCTAGTCCATTATTGCTAACCGCATACAATCAGTTACGGGTTGGAGAGCGTCCTGTGCTTTATGCTGGTAGTCACACACGCACCTCCATGCACAATAACCAAACCGCACACATAGACGACGGGGAGTGATGACGACAGTCCCATGAAACACTGATTGCAGCTCGAACGACTAGTTCGACAGCTGGGGAACGTGGAAGGAAGTTGTTCATCGAGAGCTAATACATCACCTGCTGGGAAATATACCACACAATCACAGGCTCTTTTCGCGGCCAGCGAATGGATAAATCGTATCGGACTTAATTAACGAGATTACGCCACAGACGGACGAAGTTCACCTGATGGGATGGGTGAGTACATGCCCGAATGCCGTAGGGTTCCGAACGAAGCATTTCGGAAAATGGCTCTCACACGAACCGCCATTAGACCCTTGCCAGTAGGATAACCCGTTCTAGATGGCTAACCGTCGTAATGAAGCCGAAACGGAATGTTCGCTCAATTAAGCAACAGAGAGAGAGTCCTTAACTGTGGTAAAACAAGTATTGGAGTAGCGTTGCATGTGATGGTTTTGCAGACAATTGGGTTGGTTAACGCTTGACCAATATCAACACTTTCATTTTCTTAAGAAAACTTAACGGTAGTGTGTTTTTGGCAGCATTTGATGACGGCTTGAAATGAGAAACATGTTAAAGCTGCATGTAATACAAACTCGTACCCCGCTTTTATGCATTCTGTAATGGAAATTAAATCATATCTGCCCGAAACACTCATTGTGACGATGCTTTTATCGGCTTTCTTCATCATTTGCAATAATTATTATTTGCCAAGCGATACTCTGGAAGCACTCTCAAGTGACGTAATTCCGGAGCCACTATTTGTAGCTCCCAAAAACAAACTCAAACATAATTTATACTTCCACTTTCATCCACTCGAAACGTGTGATACTGTAATAGACAGTTTTACGACACCCTTTTTTTCTTCTCCTTCGAATAACTCCTCACAAATCATACCCAGAGCGAGGCACGCTTGGTGACCTCCGTGCTGTACGGAGTTCTCCCAACAAAGGCCACAAAGAAAACTAAAACAAAATGACACCGAAACCTAAAATGAAACAGAAGAATAAAAAAGCTATACACACACACACACACAGACAACATTCACACAAAGCCAAACAGACTCACAAAAAGTACCCGGGAAATGGGAAACGGCCTGAGCAAACAGAACATAAATCTAATTTCCTACAAACCACTTTCGTTGGTTCCCCTCTAACCCAACGCTTCCTTCCCCCAGGCTGAGCAGGATGATGGTTTGCCCCCGCAACTTCACACCCGGGATGCAATGAGAGAAGTTAGTGAAGTGCAAAAAAGTCCTGCAATTACCCTCTCAGACAAGTGGAGCAGGAACACAAAAACACAAGAAAAAAGGTTAAGATATAAAGTGTGCAAAAAAGCTCCAAAACAGTCAGATAAAAGCTTCAAACTTTTGGGCCCACCCCTTCTGCATGCTTCCTTTCCCAGCCAGTGGGCGAAAAGGGAAGAAAAGCCATCTTCTGGCAAACACAGCCTTCGTGACCATTGATGCCTTTTCGTCTTGGTGGGAGGGGGGGGGGGGGGGGGGCAACACACTCTCGAACACAACGCAGACAAACGCAGCTCGAACGAATGAAGACCGATTTCTTAGTCGAATTTCCATCGGCCCCCGTTTGCTGCCTCATGAGGATAGTCCTTTTTATTTTTTAACTTTTTCCCCCTCGGACAGCGGGAACCCCATTCCGTGCGCACCAAAGCCTTCAGATCGAGCGTTGGAAACAGTGAACAAAAAAAGATCGTAGCGCTGGTTTCGGATGAATGCAAGTGCAAACAGTAAAACTTTTATTTGTCTCTTTCTCGGAAAGGCCACTGCCAGTCGGCACACTCGGCCCACACATCCGCAGACACGGACCGTCCGCCTGGTTCTATTATCCTGCCCCGCAACGATAAGGTGTGGGTAAATTGGGACCAACAATCGAAAAATAGTTGGCCAGCGGCTTCATAAAAGGATGGGGCGCTGGCACTGATCCCGATACTTCATCGCATCCGCTATGGTATTAGACATGGGCTGTCTTATGTTTATCTTTCTATGGATTGACGGTCTTCGTTGTTGTGTTGTTTTTTTGTTCTTCTTCTTTTAGTCTTTTACAGAACTCATTGTACGACGCATTTGCCATCGTCTACGGATGTTCGTTTATTTCTTTGCTACTAAAGTCACCGAACCTAGCCACTGGTTTGCTACACCCTGTTAGTGGGATGACTGTTGACATAGGGTTAGCTTTGCGGGCCACTCAACGGAACACACTCCATTCTCTCAACGGAGATTCGTTGTTGCGCCTAAAGTAAGATTGATTCCAGGTAATTGTGTCCACCCCTGTAGACCCAACAGACCCTCATCGAGTTTCCATTTGCTAATGACATCAGCGACCACCGGTGCTCGTAGCGTATAACGATCGGCGCACGGAGAAAGTCCCATATGCCGGGAAAGCTACAGAATCGCCCACACTTGTGTCTTCTGTGCTATGGCGTGTGTGGCCAATCAATAGCGGCCACTGTGTCCAGACATTTCTCTGAACGTAATCGATAAATCCCGAACGGCTCGAATGATCACGGAATGCGTTTCATTGATGAACGTTGGGTCGGAAAATCGATATTGTCATACGGTGTGTGTCTCGAGCTATCAAACCGGCACATCCGAACACACCTTCCCAGTGAAGCACCTTGTGCTTCTGGGTGAATGTTTAAGAAGGTTTTCATCACTCGCTTCGCTCGTACGATGCCAGTGTGCAAGCTGCTTTTCCCACCGGCATTTGCAGCGACTTTGCACAGCGGCAGGTGTGATGATCAATTTCCCCCGACCCACCAAGAATCATTAAATTACGGATTATAGCGTTCGCTTCAGTGAATCGCCATTTCCAGAGGGTTTTGGAGAGCGAACTAAATCCAAAAGGAGAACAACTCGTCAGCGCTCAAGCTATCTCGCTGTCCAGCGTTCGTTCATTGCTGTCCAGAAGCCGGGCTTCCCATGGGAGAACTCGGAGCCTTGGGGACAGGACACAATTCGCGCTCAGTGCAGTGTGGTAAACTTCCCCGATAGGAACAACCGGCTGACTGACAGAAGGTGCCAACTTTTCTCAACCACAATATTCTGGGCTAATGCCACACTTTCTGCTCACCTCGCCACTCACTTCTTCTTCGGCACAAGTTTTATCTTGTGGTGCTGAAAAACTTTCACCACAAATGAGCAGCCGGATCCTCTAAATTGCAGTCCAATATTTTCGACGGCCCGGTCCCGGTCGCCGCTTGTGTGTTTTTCTTTTTTCTCCGTAGGGTGACTTCATGATCAACTTTCCTACAGCTTACGCGACCTACAAACAACTGGTCCAAATTTCTAAAGAGAAACGGCAAACATACTTTTCTACTCATACAGCCTCACATGCTCGCACATATATGCACACTTACGGGTTTTGCCACAGTACGGTTTTGGGAAACGGTAATGAAAGACTGGATGGTGGTATTTGAACAATTTCAATTCAGTGCACCCACCATAGCCACAGAATGGTTCCCTCGTGAGTTTGTATGTGTACGTATGTGTGTGTGTCTCCGTGTGTAACTTAACATTTGCACCAAATCTTTATCACAATCCTCCCGAAAGACCACTCCACACCCATGGCCCCCAGATCCCCGAGGTGATGCATGTCGCTCGCTACAATCGGCAAAGTTTTTTTTTTCTCCATGCATTTCGTCCCACTCTGTGACCACACCGGGAGAATGACACGTGCAGCGGCTGTGGTGCTTTGCTGCAAGCACAAACTTATATACATCGTTTTTCCACGTGACCCCCGCTGCAGCCATCTAGCGATCCATACTGTCTACCGCAGTGATATATACTAAACAAATCTCAGAATCTTCCTGCTACATTCCCGGTTGCACGTTCCTCGCCTGTCTGATCCCATCAAACGCTTGCCAAACACTTTACCGAGGCAACCAAAAACCACCCAAACCGAAACGACACTACCAGACGCCAACGAATGCTGATGTGCGGATGGCATCGAATGCACCATACTGCCGTCACGTTGCTGTATGTTTTCTGTGTGTTTACGTGACTGGGTTTTTCTTTCGCCAAACTACTGTACCACTGAAGAAACCGAAAAGCCGGAGTAATTATACAAATTAGTGACAGCGTCGTACGACGACGAGCTGACTGGAGATCGTCTTGAGTGAACTGCATGATGGTGACATCGTCGAACACGGTGCTCCTTCACACACGGGAAGCGTTATGGTCACGGATTTCTACCACCATGCGAACCCACACAGCCTCCCACAAGAGTGCGCGAAACTAAACCAATAATAAGCAGCACGGCATGTGGCAAACTTTTCCTTTCCTTCGTATTCCTCAGCCAGTCAAAATCAAACCACACACCCGGGCACACACCAGCGATTCACGAACGAAATCGTTTGAAATGAGTGGTTTCCATGCCAGTCACCATTAACAATGCACCATGCTGTGTTTACAAAAACACACACACCGATCAACACAATTACACCATAAAAACAAATTTACTCTCTAGCCGCGTGCGCGGTGCGACTCGACGAAAGGCGAAAAGGGCGCCGAGATTTTTTACCCACTGCATCCACAATAGCGTGAAGATGCCGAAGCCGTTTCCTTTGCTGACTTTTCGAGTTAAAGGAAATTTCACTGCAACGGGTAAAGCAAGCTTTACTCCACATTTTCCGTAGCAAGCCCGCATGGAGGAATATGTTTATTCCATCCTTCACATGCATGGTTTTGAGCATTCGAGATACAGCATCGAGCATCCGTCACACTGCAACTAGACTGCACGGAAACGGATTCCTCCGAACCACCTTGTAACTCGGACGTGACACTCATAAAGACGCGATTTTTCCTTTTTTTCTATGTTATAATTTGCGCTTTTTTTTTCTTTATGTATGACAAGTATGTATCCCATTTAGTGATTTCATATGCTGTTTGATGCTGTTACATCCGTGGCTATTCTTTAAACAAATTTTGTATTCATTTTCTCAACTAATTGAACAAGAAATGTATGATAGCAATCATCAATGATATGTATGATAGAAGTATGTAAGTATGATAGAAGAAATGTATGATAGAAATCATTAAACTAATTTCGATTTATTAAAAAGTTACACAAAAAAAAGCCACAAACACATAAACGTTTTATAGTTGATTCCGTATAAAGAATGAAGTTTGCAATTTTCCTCTACATTACCATCAAACTTCTTCCAACGGTGTACCCTTTTCACCTGATGTCATGTATACGATGTACGTGCCTTGAAAACACTTTCAAAAATCTCAATATAAACAAAATGCTTCCCTATATATTGAGCCAACTATACAAGGCTTTTTTTCTTCTTCTTCCTGTACTTCCTTTATTCTACACTGCGCTGCGCAACACTAAACCAGTCTATCGGCCAGGTAACGAACTACCGTTACGTCCATCGCCATAAAGCCTAAAAAGAAGGGAAGCAAGGGAAAAGTGTCCGGGTATCGAGATTTGTATTCGAGCAGCAGTGCAAGCACCGGTACAAACTGCATCGAAACATGACCATCAACGTCCTTCCGAAATTCCGGCAGGCGAGGTTAGTCGAAACACTGCCACTGGTTCAGTGCAACGGTGCCACCACATTCCCGAAAAACTTTCCTTTCCGAAGCCAAAACGATAGAAAAATATCCCACCACCTTCGCTGTTGCCACCCCGTCGACACCCCGAACCGATGCAACCGTACAGGAAGTAGCCGTTCATCTCGAAATGTAGTTCGCATTGGTCCGGTTTTGCCTTGGGCTCATTTATACCCGAGCGTCCCGAGCGGCCTAGCGAGAGGCTTAATAAAATGGGAAAAGTTATAGCGTGGATTGGCCGCTGGACTCCACTGCTGGCCCAGCACGAGGTGTTCTGGGGGATTTTTTTTTACAGTTTTCCCTGCCCATCTAAATTGCAACGTCAAACCCGTGACCCAGCCCAGGATCCGAAGCAGCAAACAACTTAGCGCAGGAACTTTGCCGACAGAGTTATGACCAACCGACCAGCGCTTGACAGATAAATTTGTTCTGTGATTATTGTCCCTCGAGCCAGCAGCGGGACGCACACTAGGGGCCTGCTGTGCTTGTCTGCAAAATTCCTGGCCACACAGCTCAGACTGACCGCATACTTTTATGTACGGGTGACTTAAACTTCCTTTACATCACGGGATGATACATCGAGTATATCCTAAATTCATAAATTTCCAAGAACGTAACTTCAGAACAGCAAGTCGGTAGCGACTGTTCTGCTACAGCTCGATGTTCATGAAACCAGCCCATTCTGCTGGAATGGAAGCAGTAAACGAGACTGGAAACATCGACACCATCGCACCCGGTTTCTCCTAATCAACCGTACGATAGCTATTTACTACGCAAATCAACCCTTCGCATATCGCATCAACCGTGTGCATCCGTTTCTAATTAAACCTCCACATCTTCGAGGCTCTGCCATCTTTTGCGCCAACGTTCGCCAACAGCCAGCAAGCATCGTCTCGATGCTGTTCTCATCTCATGAAATACAAAACCATTCCCTCACAGAGCGGCTACCATATCGTCGGCAGACCTCGATTGCAATTATGAAGTAATAAATGGACTGGAGCGATAGCAGTTTGTATCTGAATTCCACATCCAGGCGTACAACAACACATAGCGGTCGGAATATGGGCACCAGCTCGCTCCGTCCGTTCAATCATGTAAGATTCCGCTTCAAGCTATCAAAGCGTCCCATTCCGAAACGCATTTCCGGACCAAGGGCCTGCGTCCATTTGGTGCGCTTTCAATGCTGGATGTTTACCAGCTCGCGACCGACAGCCTCTTGTGCCCTCAACACCCCTGTCCGATGCAGCTTGGCGGGATAAACACGCAAGGGTAAACAAACACGTGCATATACACGCACGTATTAATGTGTGGTTTCGTTTGTTCGACTGGACCATTTCATGTTTGTGTAAGTATGTGCTGGGATAGATTTGATAGCGGCTAGTGGCATCGTATGCCTCCACTAATGGTACGTAAAGGCACTCATACCGGTCATGCGCCTTTTCAAAACATCAAGATGGCAGTTTTCTTTAGAGTTTTCATATTTCAAATTCATATTTATGTATGGCTTGTACAAAGATATGCAGGATGAAAAAAGTTTGTTAGTACAAGTATCTTACACGAAAGCACACAGAAAGCACAGCTGCGAAGTACAACATAGCACGCCCGAAGAAAAAAAAATCTAATTAAAAGAAATATTTATTTTTGCTTCAGTTCCGATCAACACTCAAGTTTCACGTTACACCCTGTACAATTAAACCAATTTTACCCCCTTACTATCAACCTCAATCCATATTACTTCAACGAATCAAAATATGCACCAACTGTTCATTTTCCGTTTTCAAATCGTCTGGAAAAGTGGATCTGCATGTTTTTTTCCCCAATCCGCAACGTCCAGACTGAGCCAGCAACCAAACCAATGTAGATCCAATCGGTACCATCATTTGCCGGACGATTTTGGGGGAAACCCCAAACCATCAACTATCAAAACATGGCCAAGCCGCCGCTGTACTGTACAGCAAATTTGGACAAGGTAAGGAGATCGTCCTGGGTTGCCACACTCCATCTGTACTGAATGCAAATACCCACCGAATGCTCTTCTCGGAAGAAGTTTAATCTTCCTAAAAGCCGGAAACCTGAAGCTTCCGACTGTGCTCACATTCCCTTTTCGCCGTTCGTTTCTACCCACTAGAAAGGGTTTCACGGTGCGTCCACCGGCAAACGAACGAACGACGACAGCACTCGGTTGCCGCCCAGCCACGGATGTAACGCTCGCGCGCAACAGGAAAAACCACAGCCACCCGCAAGGGAGTCGATTTCCGTGCCGGGTGTTGGTGGCTTCATCTCGTCCCTGGTTTGCCTTTCGCCCCGGTGCCCACCGATGCCAACGGAACTGTCTTCAGCCACTATCATGGCCCCAGGATATTAGCTCCTGTTTTCCACTCCACTCCCCCCGGAGGTTAGTATTTTCCCGCTGCTGCGATAACCACATCATGGCGGCACTTCACTGCAGAATCGCTCGGCCGTAAAAATACACATTTTATTATTTCGGCTACAATTTGATAAGCGTATTAGCGACAGACGAGCAGCGCGAGAGCTAGAGAGAGAGAGATGGGGGGGAGTTTGCTACATGCCGGTAGATGTGGGCCGTGAGTGTGAAATATTGAGCACTCCAGTCAGACGGTTTAGAAATAGCGATGAGTTTGCAGAGATCAGATTCCGCTCATGTTATGCGAAATGTGTGCCACGTGCACCACAAGAGCTCGTAAAGTACGCGAAAGGGGTTTTCGCGGGTGGAAGGCCAGAACCCAAAAGCTCTTCAGTGTGTGAATTAATGTGACAATTGCACACACAACTTTGATGATCCTTATTTATTAGCCAAAAAATGTTTGTAATATAAAATTGCTACAAATACAAAACCTTTAATTTGCACTGACATGTATTGCAAAAATCTAGCAGATTCAAATGACAACATTGTTATGATAGTGAAAACTCTTTTGTCCAATCATCACACATTCATTTTCAACCGAACACTGACAACGAAACCAAACACTGCTTTATAACAACCCAATCAATCATGAATTCAGCACACCGCTTTTTTTCAATTCAAACACCTGGTTAACCGATGACGCTAATTTTAGTCGCTCTCACATGCCTTTAAATTCATCTTAACATTCATGAAATATGCGATGAAAAAAATGAGCCTACAGCTAAAGTATTGCATTTTTTATCTGATCTGGCAAATGATGAAAAAAATGTTTAAAACCCTTTATCTGCTATTAATATTTCCATTCAAACCCTCTTCTGTAGCCTATCACCAGTTTGCACACAATCAAGCGATGAATGGTTTCTCGTTCCGATCAAACCAACCCTTTAAAGGGCCTTCGTTTTGGGATTTCTTCCATCACAAAACACTTTTGATTTAGTTCCTGTTGCTTGTCGAATATGGAACAGGCCAGAAAGATGCAAAAACACCCTATCAAACGCACACACACAACCTTTGGAACATTTTTCCAATCGATGCTGTTGATACCAGCGGTTATACGCACTGCCCGGGTACACAGTTCGATGCGCTTGTATGTGTGCTTGCAAACCCACTGATAACCCATCTCTACTCAACATGCCGGTACAACCCTTGGGTAGAGCACGGTTGAGGCTTGCCAATGCCGCACGCGAATGTTCAACTTTTTATTCGTTTTTCACACAAACTTAACAACTCCGCCTCAAGCACACACACACACACACACACACACACACACACACAAATACACCCTCATGTTCATCCAGGATAAGGACAAACGTTCTTCGCCGGAAAGGATTTTCACGCCGTGCTGCCGTCGAAAGGTCATGACACGCGCCAGCTTCACTCCTTTCTTTCCGTTTCGAGGTTTTTTGTTCCTATCTCGGTCAATCCAATACCACCTCAGGAACATTATCGTGATCACAGCGATTCGTTCTTGTATTTTCTGATTCACACCAGCCCGCTTTTTCCCAGGCGTGAAATCGGTTCAAAAGGAAGAACAGAAGCGGAAAAGGAAAATCACCAAATGTTCACACCAAATGGACTAACTTTACACCCACTTCGCGCCGGCCCGGTTGGAAAGGGTGCTGCTTAAATATGACAACGGTTCCGAGGAAAAGCGATTTAAAATGGTACAGAAATCCTTTCGTTTCGTTTTGTTTTGTGCTTTTAAACCACTTCAAAAACGATGGTTTCTTTTGCTCGGACTAGGGGATCGATGGTATTATTTTTCAATTTTATGCGTGTTCCTTGAGCATTGGTTCAATACAAGTGCTTCAAACTCCCGCATCCGTAATGTTTGAATATTATGGCCTTAAAGCAAAACAGCAAAGATAGCTGAACAATATTTTATTGTGTTTATTGTACAGCCAACAGTTAGGACACAATCGAACCTGTCCATTATTCAATTAAAACATATTTTTTCGTAACTAAGTTTTATAGTTTCTTAGTTTACAGCAATGCAAAAAGAGTGAATATTTGTGCTACGTAAAAGATACCCAAAACTTTGACAACTGCAACAAAACGATGATAAACAAACGTCTGGAATACACCAAATCTCAACAAGAACGTTATATTTAATAAATAAAAACAGTTCGACGCCAATGAATAGCAAAGAGTCATTTTTTTTACACTCACAACTGGTCAGTAACAAACAAAACAGAACTATCCAACAACTCTTCCCTCATCACATCAGCACTGTTGGTGCACGGAATGAACAAACTGTAGCAGACTGCGCATCGACCGTCCCATTTAATGTTGTTTGATGAATGCACACACGTTCGCAGGCAAAAACTGAACCTTAGTCGAGCGTTTCGTGCGAGTTTTTCCCACGTTGCTACCACAACTTTGCGCCAGGCCAGTAAATATGGCGATGGTTCATCGACGAAAAATGCAGCTGATTCTGCAATTCTCGTCGAGTCGACCCGCTGCGGTTCTTCAGTGCTGTTAAAGCAACAAAAAACATGAATACTCATGCCAACGTAGTATGCTTACGCTCTGTTCAGGAGCGTTGCTATCGCTTTAGACAAATGCACATAAGGCATTTATATGGGCGTACGTTTCTGATCACGAGCTTCAACCGTATCCCAGGTAGCTAAGTTTCCCTTGCACACATACATTTATGCACGCTAAATGAACTTCACAAATGTACAGCAAAGCGTCTGTTCTCACGTTAATTCAAGCGCTTATGAAAGGGAAACTCAACATGATGCTTTGCTGATACATCAAACGATTTCTGTGGAACGGGTTTTGAACGTGTAGATTTCGGGATAACACTAATCTTTTTGGTTGTATTCGTTATTTAAAAGGTATACAATACCCGTTTCAGCTTATCTTCTGATACAAATAACAAGTGATTCATCGGCACAGTCCTAAAGTCGTAAACATATTGTTAATACTGATATCAAAAATAAAGCTGGTTTTCAATCTACTTTTAATAGAGCATTAATAGTAAATAAAAACAAGAGTATTGAGGACTGTTCTTTTCCAAAATAAATCAACGCAGGTAAAACACAACACTTCAACGGAATGGCAATCACATCATTTGTGGTCAGACAATACCTCACGAAATAACGCTCCAAAGCCAAAAGGATGCAGCATAACACCGCATGCCAACCTAGGCGAGCGGTGGTACATGAAGAGGTACATGAAGGTATTTATAACGACCTGTTCAAACTTCCCACATCATTAAACTGAAGCTCATTGTGGCTTAAGCGATCTTTTTTTTATCACCCAGTTGTTGTCATTGTAACACGGCTTGTACTGCTTGACTGGTGTAGTTTACACTGAAGAACACTCATTATGACCAAACCGCAACCTATCTTTCAAATCGATATGCTATTGATATAGTACTGATGACGTATGCTCTTTTTACATTAAAAAGTATCAATCAAGCATGCCTCTACATGGATGGTTCAGATGAACTTTTGTCAATAATGTGACTCATAAAAGATAATATAAACTTGTATTTGTGTACATACCACAATTGGCGATGATCTGTAGCAGGATGCCGATGCTGATGAACCGTTTCAGGACATTACAACCGAAGGACCGCGATGGACGTAGTACGCCCGTAAGCAGTTTACACCAATCCCCAACCATTGTTGCGCGAAATTGTTCGTGTGCTAGTATAAAGACGGAATGGATGCACGTGCTGATAAAGGTGATCTGCGATTAAGAAATAGAACAAAAATACACTTTAACTATTAGCTTAATTTTCATAAAAAACATCATAGTATGTGTGGATATTCAATCATTTCTGACATAGGTAAGGTTTTAAAGGCATTTAATGTTATTTATTTTCAAGAACACCCCCGTCTATTTTTTAACAATGTGTGGATTGCATTCAATCGGAAGCATAATTAGTCCAGCATAGCAAATTTGAAAGAGAAAATAAATTAACAGATCGGAGAGAGCAATAGAATACAAGACGGTAATGGCAGCACGAGGCAAGAGTATCAAAGTTTAAAATATAATAGATCAACTCCTATTATCCTAGACACAAACGCTTGTTAGAATAAGTTATTCTGACTCTTTTGCGAAGATCTACACTTTAGCGCGTTGGAAAACTAGACGGAATATAAATAGAAACAAATGCTAGTAGGTGGGAAACTTCCACATCCGAGGCAGGATTTTGTTATTTCGAAGGGAATGCGTTGCCATATTCCTTATCAACAGGAGTTTTTAAAATACGAAATTATTCACATGTGATAAATGTATCGTAGAGACTTTCAAAAACTTCACTTAAATCATTATTTCTTAAATACGCAGGACATTACCAACAAAATTGATAGTCCTTTTATAAGATCTCTGTAGTGGTAATGAACAAATTTGCAGCCTTTCTTCGCTCTATCGAAAGCTATGTTATTCTGTATCTCCTTTTGTGCTGTTTGCTCAGAAGACCTTCGAACATGACATAGACCTTCACCGAAACTCCACCCGAAGGACAGTGTACCAAAGCATCGCGGAGCAAGCAGCAAATGGGGTTAGATATCAGTGCAGAAAGCGTTGACAAGGCATTGTTTGCTTTCGAGTTATGGTTGGTAAACGTTGAGCGATGATGATATGACTTCAGCATCCTGCCCGCTCCGAGTTCCGGCCGGTTAAAAGGGCAATAAATCATCACATACACACCCTTTCGTGCTCACTCCAGCAACAGCAGAAGAAAAGTGATTCGAGGGAGAGAAAAACGCTAAAGCATGTCACTCTAAGCAACAACAACAAAATAAAACATAAACGAATGATCAACTCTCTCTCTCTCTCTACCGCCTATCATAAAGAGGCAGCATAAACCTCATAGGTTGGTTTTGCAAACGATGAAGGCTCTTTGCACTTATAAAACCGGAAGTTGCTATAGTTTTCCCCCAAGGCAAAGTTTTTTTTTATCGAACCAGCTAAGCGTTCCTCGGTCACAATGGAATGTTTTCATCCATCTTCCTGACTGCATGTGCCAAGCGAAGGTAACCCAGACCGCACTATCAGCTGGCCTAGCTCAAACTGCATCCGGTACACCGGAACCGTCCTGTCAAGGTGACAGATTGGTTAGATTGATGCCTACTTCAATCAGTGCCTGGGACGGACGGACTGACTGAGCGTTCTTCAGCTTTTGCGTGATTCTTCTGAACCGTAAAATTCAATTTCAAAGCGTTCTTTCCTTGCATACACACTAAACTCTGTCTCTCTCGTACTTCCAAAATACAGTACGGTATGGTTTCACAAATGCATTGGAGCTGCAAAACTAATACCCAAATAAATTGGCGTTGCATCCATGGTTTTCTTCCCAAACGCTTATTTAGTCGACAAAATGCTTTTTTGCATTAAAACATGTCCGATATAACAACAAAAAACACATACCCATTTTGCTGTGTGCGTATCTTCCTTCGTAAGCTCACTATCCCATTTCTTATCCTACGATGCAATCTTTTGCTCAACTAGCGTCTGCAACAATAATTCCTTTCCCGTTTGGCTACTTGCGCCAGCAGCGCTACTTCCTACCGACCAACACAAAATAAATGCGCATAAGCAGCAACCCTCGCTTCCGGTACAACTGTCAGCACGTTTGTAAGAAAATGTGCTACATTCAAGAAAGTTGTAGCGAAAAAGGGAGGCGAACAAATTTGAACAAATAAAAAACCGCTCACAACAACATCCGAAAGTCGGCTTAAAGTCGGAAGCGCTTCAGTTAAAGGAAGTGCCATTTCAGCAATTTCAAAACACAATCTCTCCAACTTCAGGAAACACTTTTCTATCCGAGCGTCTGTCCTGCTTCGCCAAACCATTGGTCCAAAGACATTTGGCAGCATTCGTTTGAATGGATTACAGTGACGAACAAAAATAAACAAACAACATAAACAACAATAACAACAACGAGAAAGTCAGCGAACGGAAAACGGAAAAGTCAAAACAACAAGACTCGACGTAACTTTTCACCCAGATAAAGACGCTGTGTCGTTCGATCGACCCTAGGGGGAAGTGAGAAACTGAAGACTTTTAACAAAAGCTCGAACCAACAACCAATCGGAAATAAGTTACATTTTCACAAAATGCACCACAGGCGTAAGGTGTTTTTTTGGCTTGTTTTCACAAAAGTATTTGATTACTACAACATTATTGTTCGACTGAGACGTAACGTAAAATTGTCCCGCTCTATTTTTACTTGCCTTCGTAGCTACAGCAACACACAAATTGGAATTGTAAACTTGACACACTAAAACCAAACAATGAGATGAATTGAAATATAGAATAGGAGAAGAAAAAAACATATTTTTTCACTAGTATCGCATTAGCAAGCACTCTTCTCAATTGTTTAATCCAGGAGTTGTTTTTGTAATCCACACCTTTGCCCTGTAATCGTGATTGTTGTGTTTTTATATCATCAAACGTTTCTCAGTTTATATTATTCGTCCTGTAGTTCGCTCCGATCGACTATCGATTGTTTCGCAAAAGTTTCGTACTTCCATGCTACTAGCTGCTATGAGGACGCTTGCAAATGTCTGTGCATTAGCAACGTGGAACAAGTAATACATTTTTTAAGTTTACTCAACAGGAAAATTACTTCACCGTTGCCGTTTAGCAAGAGCATATTTTATCCGACCATGAATACATCCAATCCCTCCCAACCGCATATCATGTTCGTAGAACTGTTCGGCTCCCATCGGAAAATCGTTTTAACCGTTGCTAATCGAGTGGAAGCATTTAACACTTCCTTCGTTGTAGTTGGTGGTAATGGTTGTAAATCCGTATCGAAGATTTTGTTGGAGCTGATACCACCGCAAGTTGTTCAGGTAACGATTCTCATTCACACCTTCACTTCTGAATATATGTGTAGTTCGAGGAGCAACAACGAAACCACGGTCGCATACATCTATCTTCCCCTCCCAACGCCACAGAGGCAAGAAAACAGAATGCTGGATGAGTTATGGGTGATGTGGTTCTCTCTTCTTTCTGTGCGAGAGGCTCGACACTGTCAGTCGCACGGCTCATTGCTTGCGATTAAAACTGAGCAGCTGACAGAGCAACTGTAGCAACAATGGTAAAGAGCTACGCCACAATTCAAGCCGAACGAGTTTGCCTCACCCGCACCATCCGGTAGGAAACTGCAGCTCATGAGTGTGTGTAAGAACTTTGCATGATCGTTGCTACCATAGCCATAAATCTTATTTTGAGAACCCTAAATACAGTCGTTAAATTCACCAACGCCCTCGTACAGAACGTTCATCACCAAGAGCTCACAGGACGTTACACCCATCGATTTGCAAGTATCATTTTTTACAGTGCGCTCCATTATTATTACAACAATTGCAATCACTTTCAGGCACAGCTCTAGTCTCGAGGCTTTTTTTAGGAAAGAGAGTAATAAACGTGTTCTGTTTCCCATGTCGTTGCTCTGCCATCATGTTACACCGTTAAATAAAAATATTGCAACTGTATTGCTTTACGACACCCTCGATTAAGCAACCTACGCAACAAGAGGCAATAAAATTGGGTATTTTAATTCGTGAGAAATGTTTTGGGGGTAAGAGCAAATAATAAATATAAATATATGATTTTCTGCAACACCAATAACATCAAGCTTATCGTCTGTAAGACCAAAAATGTTAATGTTAAATGTTGTGAAACTCAAAGCTAACGAATATTCGCCCCCGATGCTACTCGCTTTCTTAAGCTCAAATCTGATTGTTTTCAATCCCTGACCCAATCCATTTATTGTGGGTTTCTTTTGGTGAAGTAACTTTATTTTTCGGAAGTATTGAAGTGTGTAAAGTCCTACAATATAAATTTTAAGACATAACATCTATTGTGTATCCCAACGAAATTTCAATTTAAATGAGCGCATACGCGGTACCATTTTGGTGCATTGTAAAAACTCACACTTTGTGGCTTACATTTGCAAAACATGCCGTAGATAACACAAGCAGCTTGCTGATCAAAGACGCTGAATCACTTTAAAGAGGCAGCCGCAATTTCGGCAACTGAATATTCTGTACCGTGTTCCGTACAATTTAAACCACACATCTCAACGGTCATTAGACAGACACTCATTAGAGCCTCGAGAGTCTGCCGCTGGCCCGGATGGGCTAGTAAATGACACTAAATACCTTTTGATTATTAATTAACTAACACAGCTCGACACGCTTCCCAGGAGAAAGCAAAGCCGCACTTAGCAACCACGCCACACAGCCCACATATTGGCCGGGTCCCACAGCACACCCAGCCTTGCCGTATGCGAGAAGTTTGCAGAAGCTTTTGGGAAAGATTAATTTAGGCTCATACCGAGCGACACGTGGGCAACGGCACACGTTTGTCCGGCAACAGTACATCTGGCTGGGAAAAGATGATTAATTCATTGCACTTAACGCTCGTCTCTCGGGCCGCTCATCCTAGCGATGTCAGTACGGTGGCTGAACACTAATAGCGAACGTGATACGGTTGAACGCATGTATGTGTGCATGTAGTATATGGCACACTAAGACCAAGGGTGGACTTTGGGCCATGGTCACGCTTATTGTGAGCAACTAGCTTCAAATCTTCTTGTATCCTTCCAATGGCCATGAACATACCAATAGTGCAATGCCGAAAGGTTCATTGTGACAACGTCTGGTCACATTATATTGCGCAATGGCTGCTTTTCCCGCTTCAGAATGGCACGCCATCCGCATCATACGTCCTATGAATCCCAATGTGATGGATGATGGAGACGCCTGGTCTCTCTCGCTTTCTCTCTTACTCTATCTTTCTCTCTCTCTCTCTGTCTCTCATTCGCACGCGCACGTCACTCAGTTTCCGACTTTTCTCATGATCCAACATCGTGATATTGACAATCACCATAGAGAACCTCTACACAAAAGATGCGAACGTGCTAGGGAAACCAGACGAGTATGCCGTGAAACCGTGAAATGGGAAGCAAAGCGATCGTAAAGTCAACAACCACCACAACAAACCAAACCTCGTCGACAGGGCTCAGGGTGAAACAACGATTTCTCGCAACCGTCCCCAAAAGCCGAAAGAGACGTCTATTAATATCTATTTAATAAAAATGATGACATTGATAAATATGTTTGCCATCATTCGGTCTCGCATCTTCCCCTACGCGACCGTACTATGGGCAGTATGCGTGTAAGTGTGTGTGTGTGTGTGTGTGCTCTGCAGCATTTATGTATGCTCCCGGACAGAAAGCGTAACGAAATCATGCCTTCAACATGGAGGCTTCGTGGCGGAACGGTAGAATAAGGTTTTTTTTCTCATCCATTATCTTCTCACACACAGTTCGTCAATGTGCGCCTTTCCACCAACCATTTACGTTTGCCACACAGGCATCGCGAGCATAACACATTTATAAATAAATGTCGTCAGTTTTGTTTCCCTACGCTCCTCATAAGGCCACGGGGCTCAAGAGAGCAGATTTCAGATTGCAATGTAGTTCGCCATCTGCTGGAAGTTACGGTGGATCGATTAAAGGAGGAGGAATTGGCGGTCCATCATCGTTTGCTCGAGCACGACCAGCCTGCTTTCTTTCCGGTTTCAATTGATATGACTGATTGTGATAGATGACCTCCTCGTGAAGACATTAACTTCGATAAACACCACATAATAACGGTACATAAAATCACATATTAAAAAACACTTTTCAACATCGTGTACGAGTTTTATTGTTTGTTTGTTTGTTTGTTTTTTTATTTAGTGAAATTTACTTTTACATTCAATAAGGCGCATATGTATTCTCTACTTTCATAGCAAGATCTTGATAGCCTCGTGTATATCAAAAGTCTACTTATTTGTGTTATTTCTTTATTCGAAAACATATTTTGTTGTATGTTTAATGCCGTTTGCCTTTGATTTACTAGTTTCTCAAACATTCACCAAATATTTCATTTTCATGTTTCTTAAATACATCGCTAAAAGAAAACTTCCTCCCCGTTCTATTGATAAGAAAGAACAATTTTAGCTAAAAGATGTTTTTTTAATCGTGGAAATGTTTTTTGCCTTTCTTGAAATAGTTTCGAGTTTAATAATACATACATTTGTTTCTTGTTTTGTTCGAGAATAACACAAGTCAACCGTAAAAACACGACCAAAAGCCAACAATTAATGTCACAACCTTTGCCTATTTCACCCTACCTTCCCAATCATGCATTAACTGCTTTCGACGGGTTCACGATAGCAAGTTGAAATGAAACGTATTGTGCTCCATTTCCCGCTGATGAATTTATGATCCGAACAGACAGCAGCGACTGAGAGCGAAACCTCTTTCTCAAATCATTTCTTCTGCAAACCTCCGTCCGGTGGCCCATATTGTGCGAAGCAATTCAGTGAAAATAAACCATCCCTATGTTGGCTGCATGACAGCACGCAGAGCAACATCAGTGAAAAACGAGCCGCCATTTTCTCACCCTTCCACACTCATCTGTGGGCAGATCAGCCGACAGTTGCCAAGCGGTTGATTTCCGTGCCCTCTGGCACCGAACGCCAATATTATTCCATTTGCCAAGTGTGCTCGGGTTGGGCTGCTGGTTGCGTTAAAGCTTCTCTCCCTGCCAACGATTTTCGGCAGTACTGCTTCCCATCATGCATACGGACCGCAATCCAACACCACCAAAACTTATGTACGGTTCCGACCGAAGACGAACGAATAAAATTCAATTTCTTTTCTTGGTGAAAATGAAGGGAAAAATTCGTCTGAGCGGAAACAAAAGACCAAACCGAACGAGCAGCCACCAAAAAAGGAACATCGGAAAGCACAAGTCGACCCAGCCCGAGCCACAGTCGAACTACGTTGACGAATTTTCTCAAACCCACGTGGCCTTAGGGTAGGCAAGCATTATGCCATGTGGGGGCGGGGAAGCGAAAAGACAAGCAAAAGAATTTGTTTCCAAGGACAGCCGGTACATACTTTCAGCCTCACAACGCAGGGAAAACAGACGACTTTCTAGCCGTATGCTTCGGAGTTTGTTCTTCTGCTTGAGTTTTATCTCAATTTGATACTAGCTTAGCGCTGTACAAACTCCCACAAATTCCGGCACATTTCTTACATATGAGGGCAGCTTTTTTTGCCTAAAACGAACAAAGCCACTCAGCCGATGTGTACCACTTAAGCGGGAAAGCTTTGCGAAAAAATCTCCAGGGGGTAAATTTCTTTAAACATTGCTCTTTAAACAGAGCCAGTTCGAAGCGGTGATTGCGTGCAATTTAAGTCATAAATTCTCATAGGAAAACGCGTGCTTTTTTGCATTCTTGAGCAAAAGCCTTCACGTAAGGTTCCATGCAAAGCCACGCCAAAATCTCGACCCAAGCCACTTCGTCTCATCACCACGCTTAAATGATCACTGACACAAGCGCGCCAAATGAATTCATCTGTTGCCAGAGCTTCAAGCAATATTATGAGGACAGTTTAATCTGCCAGCCTCCGCCTGCGTTGGTTTTTGCTTTGCGTTTTGCGTACTGAACTGAAGCATGATTAAAATTTATAATGTTTGCCAACATTTTCAGCGCTACCGGGAAAGCGGTAAGCAACATCAAACCTACACAGCACAACAGATTATTCTAAAAAGTGTTGCCATGTAGTCGCAACACGAAAAAAAAATGAGCCAACAAAACCCTGCCGTTGCACGGAACTCCCTCCAGGTGCTTCCGTCATTTCGCCGAAACAAAAACACCCATCGGAGACAAGAAAAGAAAAAAAAGTGAACAATTTTCAGAAGGCTGAATTTCGTTTCGCAGGTTCGTTCATGAATTGAGCGTGTGCCTTCTTTTGGTTGCTTTCTTTGTTTAGTTCCTTTCTTTCTTCAATATCATTCACGCCCCGAGACAATGGGGGACGAGGGAGAAAAGGGACCAATATCCGGGGTGTGGGTGAGCATGATCTAAGCATCACCAAACGCAGATATGGGCCGTGACAAAATGCCAACATAACAGTCAGATTAAGAGAAATGGTGATAATCTTTAAACGGCATACATTAACAACCACATTATCAGCTCTCTGCCGCAAGGAGGCCAAAGAACAATGTAAAGTGCTTTAAAATTCATGAACGTGTATGATTAGCGGTGTGTGCCTTGCTGCACGAGAGCTCGCATGAGCGCGCACTGTTGGAATGAGTTAAGAAGCGGAATAAATTAAATGTACCGATAGCATGAACAATGGTGTAGCTCTAGATGTCAGAAGAAATTGTTTGTAACATTACAATACCTCTGCTAAGTTTGATCGGAAGAAAAAAACACAACATATCTTTTGGCATAGCAGCTTGGTTGAATAAATAACAATCAGAGAAAGAAAGAGTTCTGATGACATTCACTAAGAGGTGATAATTTAAAAAAAACTCGAATACTATGTCAACACACATTACTCTATCTTCCATGAGAAAAATCAAAAGCATTAAAAAGCATACAGTTAAGCTGCATCCTCACCTACATAACTATCAACATCACATGACGATCCCACTAGCTGTAGTTAAACTTTTTCTAATCTTCTTCACTTGCACTAAGCTCTTTTCACGTCAACTTTTTCGGTCGACGCCACAGTTCCGGTTGTTAAATATAACCTTTTTTTTTCAACACCTAAGCCAGACCTAGATGACCACCACCGGCAACTGGGAAAAAGGGGATTGTACAATCGGACACCTGTGTCGTGAGCTAACTTTGCTTATTAAAAACTTTTAATTATTTTGGATACCGCAAACTACCGTACCGGGGCCAGAGCGTCATTGGCGCTATGCTGTGTGCTAACCGTCAGACGGAAACTAGAAAATCATTATAACTGGAACTGGTTTCGATTCAATCGTTTCTTCTATTAAGCCGACCAGGCGGAGCAGAAATGCACCTGAACATGAAAGCAGAGCGTAAGCATTGACCTAAAACAAATTGACCTTATCGAAGCGCTTCAAAAGCGACCTTCGACAACGACTCGTCGTGCAAGCGGGCTTGGAGACGGATGTTTTTTTTTTTTGTCTGTGCTTAGTTTCCTCTGAATCTACCGGCATCTTAATTAGGAGCTCAAAGATTGCTTTTAGGTCCCCGTTGCTAGACCTTGGGTTTCCAATATCACCATGCAAGAACCGCTCGGTTAAACTTCAAATGAAAGATAAGCCCATTAGCATTTGGTATTCACCCTTTCAATCTTTCCCTTTCTATAACGTTCACTTACACAAACTATGGTGTAGCTCTAGCTATCAATGTGTGTCGGTAGGATAAACCTTCGTTATGCCGTCAAACATTACGCAATTGTCACGCTCCTTCTGCTCTAGCTCTTGGTGTGACGCTTAAATCCTTCTAGCCATGCTCTAGTTAAACCACTTATACTCCAGCTGCACCTTTTATGATGAAACAAGAAATGCGCCACTATTTCGAATAGTAAAATATCGATCCTCCCTCAATATGGTATCCAAGGTTCCAGAATGGTGATGAACGGTTTGAAATTTACAAGGGTTGTCTGCATAAACATCTCGTAAAAAAAACCTTTCGTCCCGTTTTCGAACCAAACATCCGATACATCCCTGGTACATGTTCTTTGGTTGAGGTATTTGCTTAGCGTAGTGCTTCCCATGCCAGTCTAGTATCTTAACTAACCTGAAAATTCACCGTAGAATGGGAGAATGGGCAGGCAAATCCTTGTCCTTCTTTGAATTCACTCCCTCGGCCCCATCTGTCTCTACTTCAGAGCTGTTGCGTTCGGTTCGGCGAGCAAACTTCACACCAGTTTGTCGTCTGGAAGGAACAAAAAAAGGGACTGTTGACAACGCCAGTGAGGAGCCATTCGCTTCGTAAGCCCCGAAACGTCCTTGATCCTTAGCCGTGATTGACACGCTGCGTGATCGGTGGATAGGCGTGATAAAAGAACCGGACATGCTTGCTGGCAAGGGAATCAATTTGTATTACCACTCTATTCTGCTCTGTATCTTTCAGCTCTGCATAGCAAACTTTCAGACAGATTTTTGAAATCAAAAACGATGGTACGGAAAACCATGCGAACAGCTCAATGCCGTGTTACTCTAGACAAGCCCTGTCAGGAAACCGATTTACAAAATGATTTTTGGTAAAGGCCCTGTTAGCTATTTTGAAATACGCAAAAGCTGCAACGAATTGTTCTGTGGAACATTCTTTTGATTTACCGAGTCGTTTCTACAGCAGTAGCAGTTGGACTGAAATGCAAAACGCAGAGTGCAGCCCATTTGATATTGATTCGGGAGCAAAAAAATAAACAACGTAACAACGTGTTTTGATCTTGTAAATTTCCCACAGCTTCTCTACTCACCGAAGGCATGAAGAGGCGCATGCAGTTTAGCATGCAAACTAGCGCTTGAAAGCATCAAGTGGGAAGTAAAAAAAATACATACTATTTACCATCACCATAACTCTGGATGCATTCGTCGAGATGCATACAACAGCACACCCTATCATCATTTTTCGATGACAGACATTTATTCGTTCTTGAAGTGGTTTTGCACACTCGCACGATTGACGCACCGAGCCAGATGGATAAGATGTGCATACGTCTCCCAATTGACAGATCTTTCCTTTCAGTGCATCTCACTGCAAGCGTTCACTGACTTATTACAGCCGAAAGCGAGCTGAAGAGCAGATTGTGCGATCATATCTTCCGCCCAGACATCAACATTTTGCGGCAAAGCTGACTGATAGAAGGCAGAAGTAAGATAGATTGATCGGAATTGGCAAACAAGCACAAAATGCTTCATGGAAGCCTTCTACATTCGCACTCAGATGCCGACAGATTCCCTTCCCTCCACTCCACGTCGTATTGCGCATTCCTTTTCGGTGGTGCGAATGCAAAGAAATGAAGAATTCTCTCGAATGGATAGGACGCTTCGGTCAAGGCTTCGGTTGAAGTACCAACGGATTATGTTGAATCCTGAAACGGTCCCAACCTGTCCCACTTGTCGACGATAAATGGTTTCTTTGTTAACCGAGCACATGGAGCACGGAGGAATCAATAGTTCCTTCAGCGGGCGGGCGAAACGGCTGAACGTTATTGCCCGAACGCCCAGATGCGCCGGATGCACGAATGAATGGATGGGTTTTGGGTTGCTGTTTACCGGACGCGCTGCTGGACTTGATTACAACTTTTGTCCTCGCCCTCGAGAGCGTAAGCTGAGCACTCGAAACGTGATCAAGTGTAAAGTTCAACGAAACTCTCCTTTACGGTATGGACCCTTTCACGTCCGTCTGGGGGCTAAGGTGGTAGCGGATGTTACCGCATTTTCTAAGCATGAACAGGTATTAAAGTTGGATCACCATGTGGATAAGAATATTATCAGGTTATCGTAATGTTATATTTTTCTGTTTTGTGCAAAACACTACATTTTACAACAGTTCTATCTCATTTCAAGCAACAGTACAAACGGAACTAATCATTGTTTCACTTCACTTGCACACGCACAATGTTAAATGTAGCTATAAATCATAAAAAAAACTACCACCAACATTAATCCGTTCGTGTTGACATTGTTCATAGCGAATAGCTCACCATTCCACCCTTCATCCACCAACGATCTGCTACCGGATGCGCTACGAGATATTAATCTAAAATAGATCAGCCAAGCGCCACCTACAACCCCTTTAAATTCCGTCCACTCATGCACCCATTAACACAGCAGTGGGGTTCTTTGTGCGCGAACATGGTTTTTCATGCACCCAGCGCAGATTACACAGCGCCGTGTGTCAGCACCGTCAGCGTTCGTGAAAAGGCAGCCGCTCACAATTTATTGCACTGTCACACCACTGAATTACGGTTTGGGTATGACGAGGTATGGTGATTTTCGCGAGTGTCGGGTGTCAAGTAATGCGCCATTTACCCTTGCCTGCAACCTTTCCTCCCGTGTGTTCCATTCGTATCCACCCACGGTGCGAACGGGATTACAAGGGCGCAAAGCAGAGCTGGAGAAAACTGATTCAGTTTTGATTGGTATATCTTCACCGTTGACAGACTCATAAATTGTGAAAGATGTTGTTCTCGGGCAAAGTGATGCGCGGTGATTTTGTACGAGATTTTAAATAGCTGACTCAGCCTTCCAGCAGCTACTTACGCCTTGAATGCGAATAGAACAAGCATACGTGAGATTCTTCACATCATTAGCCTTTTAATATTCGTACTAGTTTGTATATTATTTAAACTAGTTAAAACAATTATTATTTTTAGATGGTATCAAAAGTCTCGCTTATTACATTTATATATATTTTGACCAAATTTGTTCCTTCCATTGGTTGTTTTTTAATCTGCCAATTTTCCTACCAAATATCATCAAATGATTAAAAACCGAAGAACAGCAAATACACAGTGCATAAAGAAGAGATTTCTGTTTTACTTTTCAATTACCATAGGGATATCATTCATCGTAGCGAATCATACAAACATGTTTGGAGCCCTGTGCCAAATTGCCTGGTAACAAACCTGAATACTTAGCGCTCCGATGCTTTATTCTCGGAATTGAGTCATAAAATCGCGATGAAAATAAAATTACAAACGGAGAACAATGTACCACTAGCGAAAATACTTTTCCAGACTTTTCTGTACGTTTGCTGCCTGGCGACAGTTTGCCTTCTTCATCCCGCTTCTTCGCAAAGAAGCAAACGAATTTCGCTAATTAACTAATGGCGACAATTTTCATAATTGAAATTTAAAGCCCTACCCCGAAGGCAACACTGCACACCACACCACATTGCTTGGCAGCTGCATCTTCTGTGCTTCGCCTCCCTACCAACCCCTACCCTGTGCTCGTCGGCCTACACCGGGTGACAGCTCTGTTGGCACCTTCCAAAGAGACGCGCAAATCTGTGTGATTTTTTTAATGCTCATTTTTTGTTTGCCTTCTTTACTTTGCAAACTTTTGTGCAGTGAAGAATCCTTCGGGCTTAAACGGTCGTATTTTTTGCATCCCAGCTTTTCGTACACTCTTTGCTGTACACCCCTTTTGCTCAACGATCAACAAAAACGAAGGAAATCAAGTTAAGCACTGGGCAGCTGGAACGAGCCTGATAATGCTTGCAAAAGCTGCAATCGTAAAACATACCAAAACCGTGGAAGTTTATGCACATTGCTGCCTTTGCTGCTACTGCTGCTGCTGCCGAAAACAGGCCACTCAAGCTCTAGAACGACGGAATGCAGGCGCTGCAGTGTGGAAAACTTCTGCAATCCGTTTTATCATAACGAACTCCGTGCTATCATGGACCGTGCGGGATAGAATAGATCAGGTCAGGTAGATGGGAGCAGTGCCCAGTGTAGAACGTTTGAAAGGATTCGCCTAGTCTAGCTGGCTCGGTTCTTGAGCGCAGAGCCAGCTAATCTCAATACTGCGCGAAACAGAGAAAGCAGTAAGGGCCTCACTGGCGCATTGGCTGTGCTTGAAGATGTCCATTGCGCGTTGTTGCCGAGATTTGGTCACTGCTGCTAGAAGGACGACCTCGGACAAACACTTTGCAATATTGAAAACAACAAACAGTGCAACACGGCCTGTCGCGACGAGTGTGAGGATGCAGGGCAGAATTTTGCACATTCTTGTGATCAGCCAAAGGGATGCAAAACTTGCTAATTAATAAAACAACTCCATTCCCCGGCGACGGTTGCGTCATTTTGGTTCGCCTGTCCCTCTTTTTGCTTCTACATTGCTTAATTTACTAAGAAGCTCGCCGTGCAAAGAATGTTCAAAGTTTCTCGCTCGTAGTTAAGTGAAAAGTTTGCATTTGAATCGATTGACGAAAAACGATCAAGTTAAGTGAATGCTTTTTTCTACATTTTATTCAAAAACTTGACTGCCTTTTTAAAAACCATTCTCCTTGCTCATAAGTTTTTGTTTAATTTTTGAAACATAAGTTTTTGTACATTTTTTCCTTACTTTTGTGATGTTATTCTCTAACTTTTATATCATGAAATATATCTCTTTTTGCCAATGTTAAAAACAAGTATTTATTCTTGATCATATGTTTGAAGCTATTCCAAGATCTCTCAGCATAACATTCCATTATGGCAATCTTCTGAGCTGTCACACCAGTATGTGTGCTCTCGGCATTATTCGGTATTATCTTTCTTCAAAATAACTACGCAACTAAACTAGGGCCACGCAAAGCAATTCCTCTTAGGAAACACATATCAAATCTCTTTTGACCGATCGACAACATCTGGCGGTCAGATTGCAACCAAACAAGCGTAACAGGAATTTTGGGGGAACCTACCACTTCCTACAATACGATTGGGCACAGCTCCTTCATGATTGCAGACAGCAATACGTTTCAATCTCGTCCCATCGCTTTGTTCCTGCTACAACACACTCAGCTTCATGCTGCTGTGTGCCCATCTCTACGAGCATCTAAAGCAAATCGAAATCCAAACCCATAAAGCAACATCCATCGCATCATCGTAAAATGTCACCAGGCCGGATTGGAGCATAAAGTGAAGGACACTGGCAAAGAAGAGGAAGAACACAATGCTGCGATAGAAAACACACAAATGAAAAACTTGTCATTCTAACCAGATGGCATCCATCGGTTCCCATCCGTTGAACCATCTCCAGTTTGCACTCTTTTTTTTTTGTCACTCCCTAATGTCCGACTACACATTGGCTGGGCGGTCGCTGCACTATTCAGTGCCTATTGCTGGCGCGATTTTATGCAAATGTGGAGCATACAACTGGAGGCCTAAAACATTGCGTCTGGCGCCTTGCCCTCGTGTGAAGGAATGAACTGACATGGTAGGGAGTAAAGCAAATACGAAAAAATAACACATACAACACACACACATACACGCTTGCATCCCAGTTTGGACCAGTGCCACTATTTCTAGTCAAGCCTAGGCGTAATACATATTTGTCGTTCGAGTTTCGGCAGCCGTCGAGCCGATTAGATCCTCCAAAAATGGAAAACAAGCAGAAGGACGCGGACGTTTTAAACAGACCAAGTCGTTTTCAATGCCATGGCGGGAGAAATCGGATATGATCCAGCATGTCGTTGGCCCGCGCTGGATGTCAATGGCCCAACTTACGTTGGATTTTGTTTTGCTCTGTTTTTCAGCGGTTTCAGTTCTATATGAAACTCACTATACAACACTGAAGATCATTATAAAGTTTACAAGCCAGGCTTCGACCTGCCGCAGACACGAACGGCCCCCGATTGTTAGGCGTTATCTCGCAGCGGAGAAAGCTTATTAAATTCCATTAGGCAATTTGGCTGCTTCCACAATTTATCATTCTTCCATTCGGGTTTTTTTGCAAATGCGGTTTACTCTCCCCAAGACTTTCCGCTTCGAACGTTGAGTTTGCTTTGACGCGCGTCACTGTGACCGAAATTTAAATGGCTCCACCCAAAATTGAATATTTGCTTTGACGCGTCCTGTGCGAGGCAACCACTTCGACCTCACGATTTGAGAAGAACTCCTATACACACACCCACTTAAAGCAAACGGGCACAGTTGCCAAAAGCGTATGATCGCGAAGGAAATTATGTGCGAGCTGCAATTACCGCAAGAGTTCCTCTAAAGGGAGATTCTCTGTCGCTTGTCGTAGTGCGCCAATGGGTTGCTCAAAAAGTTCCACAGTGTTGTGAATGGAATGTGTAGCTATTCTTCTATATGATAATTTAGCAATTTTCCAGCAATCTGAATTATTTATCTATTGTTCATTTCATTTACTTTGGAATGTGATATTTCATATTTTATATTAAAAAATAGGCTGCGGTAGCTATAAGCATCAAATCTCACTACGTAATTTGATTCAAAAACGCATCGAACAAAAATAAATATTAGATGTTTTCCTAAAGTATTTTTTACACATACTACTCAATCAGTTTAATCTGAATTATTACCAGTTATAAATATAGATAATAAATGAAAAGTGAAATATATTGATAATTCACTACAACAATAAATATTAATTTATTCATCTATAAAAATATTCATGTAAACTCATCAAAATAGCTCAAAAAATTTACAAAGCTAAGTAATTATACTTCAGAACTAACTGCACTGCATTGCCAAGCAATGTTTTTAATAAAATCAAATACAGAAGAACTAACCATTAAAGATTAAAAAAAACTCATTAAATTACAGTTTTAATAAAAGCACCGCAGCTACATACACATTTCCGGCTATCCTTTTCGCACCCGCCCTCGGTGGTTCGAAACCGAGGTTGAACGTTAAAATGTAATTAACAAGAACATGAACAAAGGAACTAGTTAAGGCAACGGCAGTACAACAGACCTCCTACGTCCTAGGCATCTTTTTGCTCCCGTCCCTTTGCTCACTCCCACTTCCGACGGCTTGTGGGCTGCCACTCAATTTCCAACCTTACCGATACGAACTTCCCGCCAAAGGAACGGTACCCAATTGAAAAGCACAAGAAAAATGTTTATTTGATTATCGCGCACGCTTATGCCGTGCCTTCACGTGCATATCGAACAAGGCGACCGCGCTCTGCCGCAAAAGACGCCACACGTAGCAAATGAACGCACGTTCAAAGGTCGGAAAACTCTCGTCCGGGGAAAAACGCACCGAGGCGACTGTACTTCGATTGATAAATGGTCTCGCATAAGCGCGATGACTTTGGGAACAAATTATTCGTGAACGGCAGATCGCGCGTGCCACAGAGTGCCTTACGCGCACGGCACATGAAAGGCCGTGTTTTGTGTGGTGCTGTGGTTCCATTTGCTTGCCGATGAAGCATTTGCTGCACAGTGAGGGTTGTTTCCGGTGCAAAACGAACCATCCAGCATGTGAGTTTGATCACAGGCCTAGCGGTAGCGGTAATATGTATATGAAATTATTAAAACCACCCAAGCCCATATGGACAGATCCGATTCATTTCGATGGCGAGCGGATGCGCCGACGCCACACATCATATTAATTTTCTCAATTCAACACAAACCGTAATACATGACGTTCTCATTAGCATACCTCCTAATCTGGATGGAACGATGGTGGGGCTGCTACTTCTATCTCTCTGCCAGCAGTCAATCATCGGTACAGGTCAAACAGGTCCATGCTGTTTGTTCTATTTTAATTTCATCTGCATTCGAGCGCCCCTCTATTCCCGTCCCGTTTACCCACAACTCGAGCAAAGCTATACCACTATGGGCAGCAAATTCCATGGAAATGCTTAGCGTTAGTTACGTCTTTCCTCAACACGACGACTCCACCCATATCCCACATTCTGAGCCTGAGAGCCTGAGTGACCTTCGCACGGAGGATTAAAAAGTTTCTCTCACATTAATTAAAATTTATTTCACAACACAAGTGGGCAGGACGGCTGGCGCTCAAGCAAGGAATGTGAAAGATCGCCGTTTCACCGTTTGTGCCTATAGAGATGTTCTTGGAGATGGCAAACGATGGCAACACCTAACAGAAAAAGGTTACTAACAAGGGGAGAAAGAGAAGGGACTCCTAATCCTATTGTTGGACAAACTTTTTCTCCTTGCAGCGGTTTTGGCAACACCCTTTTTTCGAAGTTTGGTTAAATTGTTTTAAATCAGTTGACCAAGGATCTATGGGCAATTTTGGAAAAGGGCGAGCAATATTCCGTTTTGCACTTTTCCCCCCGAATAATTATCTCTTTTTATGTGGATGCTGTACTTTGATTTTTTCATACACTAAATTACAGCTAAAGGGAGTGTGAATAGAAACAAACAAAGCATGATAGCTTGTCTGCTTTTTAAGCATAGCTTAAGTTTTAATTTGTAGAGCTAGAAGCAGCAATTGTATTACAATAAAATCAAATGATTATGTTTTGTATTTTTGTCAAAAACGCAAGGGCAAACATTTGCTGCCATTACAGCCTGACGTTAAGAAGTTTTACTCATCTTCGTAATTCGATTTATCTCTTTCGTGGGTGGTAAACAATTAATATAGAATCATTCCTAGTTAGGTGTAATTAAATGCCCTAGTATTCCACAATGCAGTCAAACAGTAATGTAAGTATAAATCGAACATTATTGAACTAAAATTTTAAGTCTTTTCTAGGGTCTAACGATATTCTTATGACGATCAGTTTCATTCATGTTTTGTTTCGTATAGTCTAGCTTGGTTATAAATTGTCCTAAATCGAAATTTTTTAAATTACCTTACGAATTATTTTAAAACTACTCATAACAACCATCACTACAGATTGCAAAATGAAGTTTTGTTCGCTATTTATCCAATAAAATAATTCCCTCATAATAAATAGCAATTCAATCCATCTATCGATCCTTCAAATACAAAAAACACCGACGGTTTGGTAAGGCAAGAATTCAGCATCATCATAACATTCACCAATCATCATATTGTATTGTAGCCGGCCTACACCTCCGTCAAGACTTTCTATTTAAAAAATGGCTTGTTTCCAGCCGGTAGATCCACGGCTCATGGCCATAAAGTAATACCAGGGAAATTTGTGTAAGATACATTTAACATTTCGTTCATTCTTAAAATCATCTAAATTTCCTCATTTTACCATTTGGATTTCCCTGAATGATGGGTATCCAGATTTCACTGATGTACGTTCAACTACATAAAAGCTCCCCTTCTACTTCGAGGATTTCATCGTTAACTTGTTTCCATGCTTCCCAAGTGGGTTCTGGAAATCTGATCCTTTCTCATAGTCGCATTAACCATCAATCTAATTGATACGGCATTAGTGCCGTCGATGTAATCCGCAAAGCCGAGATATTTTAAAATGATGAAGAATCATTTATCGTGTTTTAGTAATCAAGTCTGTTTGTTTTATTTTTAGAAAACAGTAGCAACTGATGCAATTTTAAATCTGGGACTGGGTTTATAAGATCCTGAAGGGCAAGATCGTATGAAGAAGTGTAAACGGTCGAAAATTCAAACGGTCCCATCTGTTGCCATGTTAGAATACTGAGTTAATGTCACCCAGCCTCCATGTCTCCAGTAAATCTTCCTGATTCCAGATCCTTGCGATCAGATGGATATTCTTGACGGTCCGTCACGTGGGCACCATCGTCGACCGATGCTTACTTAAAGCTCTTTAGCTTAAAAGGGAAATCAAATCTTACATAAATCACCAAAATAAGTTAAGATTTGTTCAACAGCTCATAATGCTGTTTTAAATTTTATTTTGCCTATGAAGTTGGTTCAATTAATCTACCCAATCTAACGTACCCGCGAACTGGTTCAAAACACTTTACACATGAGCTAATGCTAGTGAGCAGATAAATTCATAACTTCGGGCAAAAAAAAGTCATCCATTCAATGTAATGATGCAATTAAAACGATACCATAAAGAGTATTGTAATCCTGTGTTATCCCTCGTTCGCAACGATACAGTTTAAATGTCGCTTCGATTGTCCCCATACCCGCTCCTCTCTCGCACACGTACCAGATTAGCAACAAGCTTAGCATCAAATCTGTATGGATTAAAAATTAAATAACATTAAAACGCTATAATTAAAATCAAATGCTTTAAATAAACCAACCAGCCTCTGACCACCACCACCACCACCGACACGGGCAGGTTTTGTGTGAATCTCAAATCCACTCGTGACTAGAGGCATTCGATACGCGGCATTAAATTATGAACCTTAATGCTATCAAATATCGCCTATAAATGATCGGCAAACACTTTACGCACATTCCTTTGACCAAGGTGACCCAAGCCCGCTGCTTTTTTTGTTGTTAATTATTTTTGTTTTAATTTTGTCGTTTTTGTGTTGCTGGACTCATGCGCAACATGGCTGCTAGTGGTAAAGCGTTACCACCATAAAAAGTGGCACTACCAATTGCGACTCAACACAAACACACTTCCACACATTGCATTTGTGCATTTTTGTGGCCAACCTATATGGTGCCCGAGATGTATCAGTTGTGCTTTCCATGCAAATAGCCCTTTACCGATCATTACCGAGGCGGAGAACACGAACCAGAGGGTGGTTGATCAATTTTGTGTTGTTTGTTTATGTTACCACTTTTAATTGAAACCATTTGTAGTGTTTGGTATCGGTTCACCGGTTCGTTGGGGAGGACCGTAAACGTTTCTCTGTGCACGCAATCAAACTACATCGCATGTGCATTTTGATGCCACTCTTGGTCGGTTGGCGTGATGTGGAGGATTGTGCAGCATTTAAATGCGTCTCCCTATTTACCTACCCCGTTTCTTCAGCTTCTGCCCGCACGCAGAGGAATGGAAGGCATTACCCATGTTTTCATTAATTTAATACGATTATTATAATTTATCACGAGTAGGGGAAAAAATACTCTCAAACATCCAACCAACCACTCTGTAGTGAAATTATTCACAAATTCAATTGCGTCTGGAAATAGAGTTCCCTGTAAAAACCGTCTCGGTACCTTACGCATTGCCAATTTAATGACGTTTAAAAGTAACACTGAAACGCAGACCACTTTATGGGTTTACAGATTTTTTTCCCGCACACCGTTTTTGCAAACTCTCGTTCCGGAAATGGAGCACTGCATTGCGAGCTTAACACAATTTGGTTTCACAGTATTTGCACACATCAGTTAGTTTTATTTTTAACCAATCTTTCAGGCAATGTTGGCCAAATGACTGTCTGTGTTTTGATAATGATGTTAATTTGCTGCTCGAAACACGAGCCATACTACTTTTCGACCAAATTTTTGCACCATATGCACCGTGCTGTGTGCTGTGTACAGAGAGAGAAAAAAGATAATATTTGGTTTGTACCAACAAATCATCAAACTCTACGAGACCGGTTTATCCGTTCGCATACAGCCACAGGCCTAATTTGCTACAGAGTTGAAATAATTCGTCCAAATTCGAATTGTTCATGTTCAAACCACTCCACCCTCAGGCCTGGTTTCGGTTTGAACGTGTGCAGATGTGTAAAGCATAAATTGATGAAATTTCAGTCAAAACGATTTTAGACATTTCTTTCATATGTTTTTTTGTTTTTGCTTTTTACACTTATGCGTATACAATTCACACAATGTTTTTTGTTGACGTAAATAAACACGATAGAAGACGGTATGTGGTTGACAGGCAGATGAATGGGTAATCGTATTTTACACGCTTTTTCACGCGTAAGGGGTGTGTATGTGTGTGTTTTAATCTAATCAAACAGACGTTTAGAAACACATTTTCGAACAACAAAAAACCATAGAATATTTAAATTTTTAAACCCGTTTGATCTATACACGTACGTGTGGACTTGGCAGCTAATAATTACATATCCAAAGAACGCACATCTCTTGCAAACTCTCGCCACAGCTGGTTTCGACGAGTTAATTAGTGGATCGACATGTTGTTAAAGTGATGTAAAATATAATGTTTGAATCAACCTATTTTCGATTCGTTGGTTGTGATTTTTTGTATTTGTAAGTTTTATAATAGCCATTTCGCTTAATTGCACATCTAACTCAGCGAATTTCATAATGGTTTTTATCAAATTTCCGAAAGCAATTAGTGACATCGTGCATCAATTTTTACCTCTAACGCACCTACCTTCTAACGTTCAAACCACCGACTAACATTAAGTTGATTTGCTTGTACTAGCAGTTAGTATTATTGGTTAAAGAAAACATATATTTTATTATTGCTAGACAACGAAGCGGAAACATTATTTAGTGCTGAAAACGCTAAACTTTTTTTTGTATTACTTTAGCTGTTGCCAAAAAATAGTATGTTTATTTTGCCGATTCGTTTAATAATAATGTTCGACTTGTCTCCGAGATCGTTATCGTTTTGCATTGCTTTTTCTCCCTTTTCTCCTATCTCTTTTTCTCTCTAACAAATTCGTAACGTTTATGTTATGTTTATGTTTATGTAGGACGTTAGAAGCCTCTTATCATGCTGTTGTAAGGTTCCAATAATTATGTTGATTGAATTACAGAGTATCACACAGCGGGATAGCCTTGAACCCAAGACTCCAAGACTTGCTCTTGAGGCTTGAACTCAAGACGGACATATTATACGAGTCGTTCGAGTTGACGACTGTGCTACGGGACCGCTCGGCTTACGGGATCGCGTAAAGGCCTTACAGATATAAATTTATATTTGCTATGAAAATTTTATGTTTATATAAACCACAATTGGTGTCTTATACTGAAAACTTGGCAGCAAGGACGTTACCTAATGTTATCGAATGATAGTTATATTTTATGACATCTTTTATTACATGATATGTATGAGACTTCTACCTAATCCTATTACATAAAGTTGCAATAATTTACAGTTTAATCTCTCTTTCAAACTCCAAATGATCGTCTTTACACAGTTGCAACGTAATTCAATACCCATCGAATTCAAATAACATTGGCTCATCAAGCACTGTTTCTTTAGTGAACATCTAGCAATATGCATCCATCAATACAAGTGTGCCACTGCGCTGTTCAGCTCAATCACCAACCACTGCACTTGACAGCTTAAACTGCTGTCTTTTTCACCTGTAATATTTATACTTTCTAGAAACGGATGAAGTACTACGGAGACAGAAAAAGAAGCACTAACAACTCCATAGCAAACACCTTATGCACAGCTACTCGAGCAAACCGAGCAGTCGTTTAGCGAAACATGGTGAAACGTTGTCCCCGATATAGATTTTCAATATGCATTCGGCACGTACAAACACTCACACATACATAGTATTTTCCGACTGATGCATACATTTCACAGTACCATCAACGAACCGCAGCAAAATATCATCGTCGCATGCCAATGGCAGCCAGCATGCACCGTTGGGTGCATCCACCGGCAGCCACTGTGACGGCGCATCGTGAGAAAAATCACACTCAAGCTAAAAACAACAGCAAAAACAGAGTCTAGGAGAGAAAAGTGTTTGATAAATATTCTACCACTCACCTCCTGGGCGGGACAGAGGACCCCCTGAAACGGCCAGAGGAATACCGATAGACGAGGAAAGCTAATTTTACAACCTAGAAAAATCAGTGAAAAATGTCCCAGAAGGCGGAAAGCAACGGACAGCTGCAGAAGATGCAGCATGGCAAACGAAAGCAAATAAAAAGGCACACTCCCATCGGAAACCGGCAGCTGGGGAAGTGAATGGACAGGACAGCAACGATGGGGACCAACTAGCAGCAGCAGCAGCATCAGCAGATGACGTTCGTTACCAGAATCGTCCCGGGTGGAATTTTCAATGTCCATCGATGAATAAAATATAAATCGTGTACCGGACAGTTCGAATATAAATGGCTACATAAATAGACTGTCCTTTGGGTTCCCCGGCTGGATCGGGCATTCCTCTTTCACTGGTAAAAGCCAGCAAATATCGAAATGTCTCTACTCTTTTCTTTTTTTTTTTTGCCCCTCTTCTACTGTGTCTTGTGCGGAATACCACCCCCCCTCCCCCCACCAAAACAGCGAAAGAAATCCTTTTCCTGTGCTGTTCATCCATCACGTTCTGCCCCGCTTTCTGGCAGCCTTTTCCCAAGAATGTGTGCGAACCACTTTATGTGTCGCACCTCTGGGATTTCCTGTTGATGAAAAGAAGGACACACGCGCTCGATTGTCGAGAAAGCGCAACGAAAGGAAACGGAGTCACTTCACAATTGAAATATCCCGAATCGCTTCCCTTGCGTCGGAGGAGCCTCACCTGCGCTGCGGGGAATTCCGGGAGTTTTAAGCGGTTCCAAATAGATTGAACCCTTATTTCGTGTTAGCTCCATTATGGCCCGTTTTGCATACAACCCAACGAGGTTCGTTCGACTCTGCCCCAAAGGGACACTTGCTGACAATCACATCCCCAAACGATCCATTAGATATAATCCGCCTCCTATTAATAGATGGCATGCCGCCGTGCCGTTGCGACAAACAACCTTACCCGCATCTCCAGTGTGCCATCGGTCGGCCGGGCGACTCGTGTGGCCCGACCCTTCCCCACTTTTGCAAAAGGGTTCACCTTTTTGGCGTTTAATTGAATTTGCGCTCCTTACGTCCACAGTACGTTCCGTACTGTAGTCACTCGTACTGCTCAGTGCAGTAAATTATGAATGAACCCGACTGTCGGCACCCGTACACAAGCCTGCAGCGAGTGCTGCCGCTTTTTCTAAACACCACCCAACCACCATCCCTCATTCGGATGGCCTTGCACTTCATTTTCATCTTCCGCCGGTGCGTCTTTTGGGTTCGCAGAAAACACACCCGGACCGTTCCGGGTGGATGCAAACCGCACACATATTTCATAAATAATCAGAACTGTGCTATGCTGTGCTATGCTGCTGCTCTCCCCGACGATGGTGCGCTCGCAACAGCAGCGCCTGATGTCTTTCTACCCGCCCGAAGGATGCCGAAGAATTACCTCTCCCTGGTGAGTTGGTGAGGTTTTTGTATATTTTAGCATAAATGTTGCTGCTTTTCCTTTCGTTTTGTTTTCACTTTTTGCTCTTTTTTTTTGTTGATGTTCTGTTTGGTTTGTGGCTTGACAAGGGAATGTCTTCTCACACTGATGTCGCGTCTTGCGATACCCGGGTGCCCTGAAAGGGGTTGCTCGCAATAATAATCATGCTCGAGGGAATTAGATTGTACCGTACCCAGTGCGCCCTACCAGCAAGCAGTAAAGTCAGCGTCGGAACAAATGGACCGGAACAGTGAGGCCATCTACAGTGTGGCATCGCGTCTACAGGATGAAAGCAAACTTGCTACTCCAACACGCTCACTGGCTGTACTGCTGATGAGAGTAAACGGCAAGCGGGCCGCTTTCTTGAACGATGTCATTTATGCTCCAAGCTGCCACAAAAACGATCCCTTGTTTGTTGGGCTGTCCCTTTTGCCCGGGGGTCATAAATTTCAGAAGGTTTTTTTTTTGCTGTCCGGTGGTATGAAGTGGAACCGATTGAAGAGATTTATCTTTTAATCGAACTCCCTACTTTAATATCATCCGGCAATCAGCTCTTTGCTGCCTCTAATGATGCATCGCAACTCAGTTATTTGTGCACTACTAAAGCGGTTGCTCCAGAGAGGAATGAGCAACACAAGGAGCATATTGTTTTCGTATCATTTTTGTTCCATATTTCACATAAGTGACCCTAATTTGTCGGTATATGAAGATCAGTGTAGTATAAAAGTGATTATTAATCTTGCACTGTGGACACATATTAGTAAATATGTTTCATAAACAGTGCGTTTCAGGACAAAAGTATTCTATTCGATGTTGACAACTGTGTTTAATAATTTATTTAAAAGTTAGAAATGGATATGGCTAGGTTATTAACAAGTATTTAGGACTACTAGGATTAGGTTAAGTATTTCAAATAGATCCACAGAAGCTAGAACAGATCCGAGCCACATAAGTAACATAGGCCATATCCGACCAAATTATTAAAAAAAGGGTCTTCCCAACAAATATTATAAATACATGCTTTCATACAGTTCTTCAGCAATTCGTAGAGGTTGGTTTGTCCAACTTGATGTGTCACATTACTTTCCATCTCGTTGGAGGTCAGCGATTTAATCCTCAAAAACGTTGCCTGATTTACTCACAGTAAAAACAATAGCTAATTACCCTTAGAAACGCGCGATTAATCCAAACACGATTACCAATTGCAAATATTAATATTATTATTTAGTTAGTTAATCTACAACGGGCCATACGACCTCATTAGGATGGGTAACAGTAAAAAAATAAATAGCAAAATCAAGCCATTTATCAAATTTCACTGCGGCCATGGCAGAAGCCGAAGGCGTTCTTTGAAGCACTGGGTTAAAAATATTAAATTGAAAATAATTAGAAACAGTGTTAAATTCAGCTGACTTGCGGAACATGAAGTCGGTCCAACCAGCGCTGGTGCGGGGCTTAACAACCCATAGAGTCTCTCTAGACGGAAGTGGTGGTGCGTAGGTATCGATGCGATGCAACAAAAGCGATGACTTGATACAGTCATTTAGCAGGCCAGCGATGCAAGAGCACTGTGCATTGCCTCTTCTAACCGGATGAGGCTCAAGGCCAAGAAGACCGCACGGTGCAGCATATGAAGGACGATTATTGCGATCCTGCCCGGGAAGCAGGCCTCTGGCATATTGCGTGAGTTTCAGTTGAATCAAGTCGAAAAAGCAGTGTTATACTCCAGACAAACACGCACGAATATTTCAAGACCAAGCGAACGATACTACTGTAGACAGTATCAATCCATGCAGGATCACATTTTTTTCAGTTATTCGGATAACCAGGACAAGTATTTGGTTTCTACTGGTAACAACATCACCTGTGTACTGGTTTAAATTCAAATTTGAATCTAGAGGAACGCTCAGGACTTTATCATAAATTTGTCGATTAACTGCAGCGTCGTCTATGAAGTAGGAAGCTGTTGGAGTAGCTATTGCACCGACAAAAAGACACACAGAAGCATTTCTCAATGTAGATGGTCAGACCACTGCGCTTGCACCACGAGCAGAAGGTATCGAGACAGTCTGGCAGGAGCATGTAGTCTCTTGTGTTGTGTATAGGCGCGAAATGTTTGCGTCGCCAGCAAACAAACTAACTATATCGGGAGGAAAAGCGAGGGTGACATTGGTGACTTTGAGAGCTACTGACTGTTTTTATTAGAAATGTGCATATGTTGATGTCGTACGAGCAATTCCCTACGTAAAATTTAAGTCACTCCAGGAGCGAGCAGAGAAGTCCTAGCTTATCTAATTTTGCAAGAAATAATGCTTGATTGAAAGAATCGAATACATTCTTTCAGGGAATATCCTTAATCTACAAGTCTGGAAAAAATCGTTGACATTTATCGGGTGAGTAGTAAACTATTGACTCCTTTGTGATTTGTAATTTTATATCAACATTGAATAGTTTTTTTCGCGATATCTAAAAACAGCCCTTTTAAACAATCCTGCAAAGCTGTTTCTCCTGAATAAGACAAAAAACAGCCCTTTTACGATATCCCAATTCCAAAACAAAATTGTCGCGGTCTTTCGTTTTCGTTCATGAATTAAATATTATACATTTAAGCCTCATGGTTAAATAAAGCTGAATTCAAACACATTCACTTTTTTGTTTTCAATAGAATCTTGTTCCATTTTTATTTACTATTTGTTTAATTACTATGCAATCAGAAAGCCTTTATCATATTCATACTCTGGCACTGTTTCTCACTAACAGCAGGATGGATGCTGACAAGCTGTACGCATTGAAAGGATTGGATTTATGCATTCAGTCAATTATATTGCATTGATAATGGTGAAAAAATATTACCCGATTTAATGTAACACTGTTCCTCGTACCATAGAACAAAGAAAACACATAAATCAGTCCATTCCCGTGAATCGCACGCCATTCACTGCGTTTAAATAAAATTCCATCGCCACCAGCTGTATTTAAATCATCTGTAGTAATTGTTCCAACAGCTCGTCAGCACTCTTCCGCTTGTGTCAAGTTTGGTGCAATTATTGCATTTTTTGTATCCATTTCAACAGCATGCACCCATATTTCGGGCATAATATGTGGTTTGCTCCTACCGCTCGGTGCACTGAGAAACGCGCGCAAAGAGATGAGAGACATTTTGGCACAGTGGAATTTTTATATTAAAAACTGAAAAGCGGAAGCATGTATGATGTGTTGGTTTCCGCGGATGACCAGAAAATTCTCGTCCAGCACAGCTCGGATCATGCGGCAAGCGTGGATGGGCGGTACCTGTCATCAGCTTTTGAGGGTTTTATTAATATTAACGAATATATTGAGTTGTTCACAATGAAGGGAAATGAACGCATATACAACTTGAAGCAGAAGTCATCAAAGAGTTTTTTTTAAATACCTCCTGTTCTTCTGGTAAAATTTGACACGCAGTACGGTGGTGTCATTTTTTTAATGTCTTTATCCCATCAGCATGTTGTATAAGATTTAACAAATAACAAATCAGAGAGCCCACAGTGCAATGAAACCAACTTTTCCTCATTATAATATGAATTTCAAATATTATAACACTTCCGTTGAAAGCCAGAAATTGCACAATGGTCCTACAGACAACGGATGAGCTGTAAAACAGGCCAGATTTTTGCTTCATCTCAAAATGCAAGCCTCATGTAGAAGCAAAACAGCGACCCTCATCCCGATCGCCACTTCCGCACAATAAATCGCTTTGTACGATGCGCGTGGCGAAATGAGCAAAAACTTAATACCATCAGACTGATTTTTATCAAAGCGAAGCTGCACAACATTCAGCCTTGTTTCGGCCACTCATGGCTACAGCCCGCAGACACACGTTCGCGGCAGGCCGGCGGCAGCAATCTTCATTAGAGATTTATTACATTCAGAAGGCTCTCTTGCTTGGAGCGCGCTTAAAAACAGACCCCCGCCATGGTACGGTAAGCATCCACCATCGGCGGAAACAAGGAAACATCAACCGAGTACACGGAATTCCACGAGATGTGGGGTTGTGTTGCGGAACGGCACACTTTACGTACGGCACTCCATACAGCCTCGTTTTGCGATCATCTTAACCCATAACGCTGGCGACACCGGAGCGGTACGTCGTCGCCCGAATGGTTACGGTTGCTGGCAGGTTTGTTTCCCTAGTGTTTTTTTATTCACGAAACTTCGTAAACCGGTAAATGGCTGTAAGGATGAAGCTTCCCTTTTCTATTTGCTCCTGTTGTTGGCGATGCTGCTACTGCTGCTGTTGCTGATACAATGGTAATAAACATGTAAACAGAGCGGTCGACTACTGCTGCGGCTCGTAAGATATGCTCTATGATTCAGTAAATGCTCGTTAAAAAACATGTTTATACACATCACCCTTTGGCTTTGTGTTTGTGTAGATGTATGCTCTGGAGCCTGTAACAGGTAGGAACTTCCGGGGTTAAAAAGTGTCATACATGCCCAAACACAGTGGCCTCGAAAAAAAAACTGTTCCTTGCCTGTGGGAAATTTGATCCCGTAAAACTTGCAAACCTATGGCCCAATCGACCGTTCGTTAAAAGAACAATTTATGATGTACTATATTTGGACCGAGTACTTTCCATCGTAAATAAGCATTTCCTCGAGAATCCACGCTGTTAAACTGATGTAAATATCAGCTTTCATAATTGCTATTATAAATATCGGTGCAATACTTAGTGATAACATGAAAATGCTGTTCTAAAATGTAACATTGATTTAAGTGATGTTCTATTTGTCTTATAAAACCACATTTAAAAGATCTCTAGAAAGGTATAGTTAGTGAGAAATAAAAGTAATTATTATACAAGTTATTACAAAAAAACATGAAAATAACATTAATCATGAACAAACATGGAGATTATAGTTCTTATAACTAAACATACGGAAAACAAGTAGACAAACAACCACACTGGCCAAATAATTATTTGTTTTAAAATAACATAAAGCAACATAAAGCACCACAACAAAAATACTATCAATCAAGGTGCTCCTCTTTGCAGCAGGGGCCTTCGGATGTGCCCCTTTTAAGAAGTCTAATTATGAGTTATTCGACCGCAGCGCAATTCTTTCCTGCATCCATTACCGGAGTCAAACATCGGCCCAAGTTAAAATCATGCACACCACGTACGCAACGTACGCCTGCACTGCTCCGAAAAGCGACTGAATGCTTTCGATAATTATCAATCAATTTTTCATTATTCATCATTTGCACATATTACCCAGAAGCCCCCTGGCCGTACCGTACCTGTAAAATCCGATGATCAACCTATTCTTTTATCTGGTCCCACGAGGGAATACAGATTCCAGCAGCGTCGCGAACACTTCCGCTTGCGCAACTGGAGATTGCTAATGACGCGATGCGCTTAACGGATTGCAAAAACACACACACACTCACGCACACGTGCACTTATGCACAGATCCACTATCGGACACAATACACACACATACACACACAGAGACACCCACACACGCACACACAAATTGCCCTTTTTAATGACTAGCCGATGATTTTATTCGTCTGGCTCATTTTATAGCACATTTGGCACGGTGCACATTTGTATCCTTCCGTTTTATTCTCCACAGCACTCTCACACTGGGCACATGGCGCATCGGGCATCGGTCATCGGGATTTAAATATCACTGCACAAACCTTTTCGCCTTCCTCCTATCGCAGATGCGGATTTGGATCCGTTTTTTTTCACTTACATCCCATTTAATTCATACGAACGATAATCAACACACTCACACTTGCATGCACGTTTCGATGTTTTTCATTCCTTCTTTTTGGCACGCGTCACTTCCGATCGCAATGGTTTTCGCACCACGTTTTTCACTTTCCTTCCACCACTCCGTGCACTGGGGAAGCGAATATGGTAGTCGGGAGCAGCCAAAAATCTGATGCAGAAGTGCACTGTGCAATGGGTTTCCATAAATCTACATTATTATAAAATTTGAATGGATTCGTTCACCGCTAACCATTTCATTGAGTAAATTGTGCTGAATAATTAACGATTATTTATTGAAAATCCGACTGCCGACCGGGTGCCGACGACTGTTGGCCACGATACCGGAACCTTCTGCGTAATACCCGAAAGGATAACGTTTTCCTGTAATCCTTTCGGTCTTACGAGAGTGAGGCTATTCGGTAGATAGCTTGGACACAAAGCACAATCAGGTTCCTGGTAGTTGGTTGGATATTAATATGCTTTCCTGTCTTGCAGACTCTGTAACACAGTAACACGATTGAAATTCTTTCGTCAAACGAAGTGAACACAATTACACGAAATTAACTACGGTCCGAACCGCTTGGCGCCGATGATTAAACTGTCATCACACTAAGCCGGTCCGACACTTCTCTTCAAGCACAGCCGGACAGCACAGCTAGCCCCAGAATTATTTCAAATTATTTTTCTACTCCCAGTTCCCTGATAAACTGAAGAATGTTTTTCCCCACCAACAGTGAAGGACGACGTACACGAGTTTCACACTAGATTGGAAAAACAAACACCGCACAAAACACAGAACCTGCCCGGAAACCCCCGGGATTAACGTTCGATAAGAACGCAGCTACCTGCAGATAACGTATCGTGAAAACGTGTACGGTCCGTGCTGTTGTTCGACTGACACAAAACGCCCCCAGACTAATGGAAGCGTTTGCATTTGAGTTCCCTTCGATCTTCGGGCTGCACGCCCCAGCAGCCGAACAGCTGCGCCCCGGTTTGGCACGAACCCAACACGAACCGAACCTCTCACGCCCATGATTCGTGGCCGCTCGGGTAGCTCGCGTGCGTCGGTCACAGCACGCCGGGACTTTCCCCGAAGCGGATTGCTTTTCACACGCGCACACTTATGCACACTCCAGCGCTCAGGCCAACCTCGCGAAGTGGCCACGAGTTGGGTGAGTTTTCCAACCGAGCTGTTATCGCGTTCCGTGCCGGCTGCGCTTCGCACCGCTGGGTGACCGATTTTCACGCGAGCTGGCACGATGAAAAACTCTCCGACGGACAATGCTGGCAAGCAAAACAAAACCAAAACATTGCAAGCGCCAGGGGTTCGCGTGCGCCTGGTGAAACGCATCGGTGCAGTTAAGGACTTTTTTTTACGTGGCTGCTGTTTTGGTTGGTGTGCGAATCGATAATCTACTATCTAATACGTTAGACATTTAGGTAGGTTATTATTCAGTTACAGTAACCGTAATGCACATTCCAAGTAATCTATATTAACTTTATATCATCTCAATGGAATTCTATTACATCTTCAACATCAGATTTTCAGAGCGGCTTCTATTACATAGCTCCATCGTTAATTTTGTTAGTAGTTTTGCTTACTAAACAACCAAGCAAAGCAAGGAACCATATCTCGTATAACCTTAAGTTATACTTTCAGATTATTATAGTTGGCGGTTGTATAGCTTACAAGCTTAATTTAAACAAATTATCTCAGTGAAAAGTTTGTATGAAAAATGGACAAAATTGTTGATTTTTCATGGGTTTTCTTAACCCGCACTAACTAAATTTTAATAATAGTTTAATTTATAATATCCCATGCGTTAGTAGACCAAATTTGAAAGCTCTATCAATAGAACTCTAACCATGATGGCCAAAACAGAGAAACTAATTTGTTCAGGATCAAAGAACTGCACCCTGTAGCGTCTAAAGCGGACTCCATGCGGCAGTTTGTGGACGTCGTTGCCTATTCCGGTATCTACAATATTTTGGAACTATTAGACAACAATCAGAGCCCAGTTCCACATGGCCGACGTCCCTGAGCAACTTGAGGTTCCAAAGGAATCTGAGAATGAAGCCGGCCAAACTTTAAAATAGTACCTAGAAAACATGAACAAACATATCAGGAAGCAGATATCATGTTCACTGGTTTCGCAATGTCAAGCGATGACGCCAAAACTCAATGCGATCTGATGATCATCCAACATGATGCAGCTCTACTCCAACAATTTTGTCCCGAAAATTGAGGAGGAAGTGATATAAATCGAAGGTAGATCTTAAAAAATGCGTATATCTTCGTCCACCATGGCAAAAATCCCGGATAACTGACGGCAGGCACCTTGCAAGCTCGTAGATTTATTTTTGCATGTAAGCATACCTTTCCAAGGGTTTTCCTGGAAACAAATTATCTTGCTTAGTTTTTTAACTACAGCCAGCCGAAAAAATCCCATTCCTTATGCAAACTTATTTTGCATTTTGCGTTATTTGTTTTATTTGTCTTATGTCCTTATTGTTAATTTTTGGTTCTTCTTCTCAGAGGCGCGTTAAACGGTGGGCGGACTGGGTAGCCGCCAGGGGCCCCGGCGATCTAGGGGGCCCCGTCATTGTGGATGTTCGATTTCGTATCGATTCTAACCCCCCTCCGTCGATGGATTTGGTGAAGGGGCCCCGTCTACCATAACGCCTAGGGCCTCGGAGAGGCTTGACCCGCCACTGCTTCTTCTTCTATTTGGCATAACGTCCTTCGTGGACATGCCGGCATATACAGACTTTCGAGACTTAATTCAGTACCATGCAGTCGGATAGTCAATCCTTGCTACGGAGAGATGGTCAATCATAGGCTTGAACCCGTGGCGGACATATTATTAAGTAGTTAGAGATGACGATAGTACCACGGGACCGTCCATTATTAAATAATTGGTTATTAAACCTCTAAAAAGCCACGAGAACTAGCTATTATAGCGTTGCTTACATACTATCCTTAAACTGTTTTTAAAAGAGCTGCGTAAATAAAATATGTATCAAAATTATTTGTTTTCTAATTTACTTTGAATTTGACCTTTGACATTTGCTTTTTTCAACTTTTTAAAAGAACATTCAATAAAAAACATTCAAATAAAATTTAAAAAATTGGAAAACAATGAGATTGATATAGGGTTATATAGTGATTTATGCACAAATTCAAACCATTCCTCTTTGGTAAAGAACCCTTTTGTACATTCGATTTATCCTCCATCTAATTAAATCAGCCACCATTCCAACAATTAAAAATGCTTATTTTAAATCTAAATCCAATCACAGCATCGCACCTAAAAACAAAACAAAATTCAAAAGTGCAATAGAGCCAACACACAAAAAAACACTTTACTATACCATTGCAGCAAACAACCGCAGCCAGCTTAAGCGTAAGCTTTGCAGTGAGATAAATGCCATCATAAAAACAAAGTCAAACATCAAACACATTAAAAGCAAATCGTTACACATCATACAGCCGCATCCAATGGCCGACCTCACGACCGACCGGCCGGGCGCACACATACTGCATTGGCTTTTCCGGCGTTTTTCCTATCACACGTCCGCCGCCTCTCTCATTGGTGGGTACGAGCCCGCGACTACCAAACTGCTTACTGCTGCTACCAAACAAGCCACGCTAACCTTGTTACGCGTAACACCTGTTTTCCCCCCCGATTGGCTTGCGTCCTGCTGTACCCCGCACGCACCATCGAACGGGCTGCTCCGTTTAACGACCTACGGAACCATAATTCATTTCATTCCGTTCGGTTTGCTGTACTAACACCACCACCAACACCAGTAGGGCCTGGTAGCTCGGCAGTTAATTCGGCTAGTTTTTCCACGCCGCATCAAAAACCCATCAGTCCAGGGCAGGGAAGGAACGGTACAGCGAGAGCACGAAGACAAACGTGAGACCATGTTCGAATCCGTGGCCTTGGTTCTCTATCTTCCCGGCGACGGATGCTCCCAAAATCTGCCGCGGTGACAAATGACAAACAAAAATTAAAGAAATGATTTATTTCATCTGGAAGGCACGACTGCGCACCGAAGACACCCAGGGACTTTCCCGCATCGTTCGCATGAAACTAAATTTATCATCCGTTCGGTGCAGCCTGGCTGACCACTAAAGTGCGGTAAACGATATCCTCATCCAGTCCTGAGAGAGTGTGTGAGAGAGAGAGAACCAAGCGCTCCTTTCCTCGGCCCACCATCGACACGATTAACAAGATGAATTGCTGCATCCAACCGTGTTCGATCTATTGCCGGGCGCGATCCAAAACGGGTGGTGATCTGCTTCCTCCAAACGAACGAACGAACGAACCAACGAATGAGACGAACGAGATCGCTGTCAAAATCGAGAGGCAAAACAATCGATCGCTTAAGTAGTTTGTAATTAAGAAAAACAAATCCCAAAACAAGACCGCTGGCACGCAGCGAACACAAACCCGACACCCAATAATAACAGACCGAAATGATTGCTGTTTATTTTAAGTGCCGACCCGACCGATCGGAGGGTCGCCGCATGTGGGATGTACGATCGTCGGATGAGTTTTCCACTGGCGTTCGTGAACAGTTGCTGCCGGCTGAGCTGCATACATGTATTGCTCGGTGCCTTGTTTTTTTTAGTCTGTTGCTCCTTTGTATTGTTATGAGTGGGAGCTGTGTTTTATGCGTTTTTCTTTCGTGCCGCATGTTATTTCCATGATTGAACAGTTCTATTGGCTAAGGTTTGTTAGCATCACGACGAATGGTGCAGCAGAAGATATTAAATAGTGTTTAATATTTTCACAACTCTAGACATGTTTCGTTGATCTACATGTTTTTTTTTTGTTTTAAGTCAATCTATAACATTTTTTTTCTTCTTAAACATCTAGGGATTCTTGTAAGAAAATAGTAGATTACTCATTATAAATGAAAAATATTTTATTTTCTACACACAAATGATAAAAACTAGACAGTAAACTTGGCTTAGCAGAAGTACTACAATGTGACTAGTAGCCCAACAATTCAAACCACAAACCCTTCAAGCAGGGATTACTTCCTCACTTATCACTTATCCGTATTCTGAGGGTACTGCAGGAGTTTCTGACCCCGCACAAGGTCTCGCTCCTTTGCCTGCTAACGCATTGCATTGTCCTTTCATAAATAGCGCAATTTTGTCTCTTCTATTTTGGATTCCACGGCACCCGCTGTCCTTCTGGTCGACCAAAAACGAGCTTCAGCAGTGTCTTGCCTGCCATTGCCAATGCCTCGTGAAAGTAATGAAATGAGTATATTGTTTCTTTACAAACATTTACAGCACAGGCATATAGTATTGATCAATTAATCGAACGATTAGCAAATGGATTGCACAGTGGATTAGTAAAATCAATCTTATTTTCCCTTGGTTTTGTATTAATACCCTTGAAAAAGATAAAAAAGGCATATCCATGTTTATTTTGTCTAATTATGAGAAATCTTCAATAAGTGTCCAGTGGCTTTGGGTGTTTGACGGATAACAACCCGTTAATTGCCTCTTTAATGCCAACTAAATCTGAACATCGCAAAGTGTTTAATACCGCCTACAAAATTTACTCTTCTACGTTGAACCTCACACACATACACAAAAGGTCTGTAGTTTGAGCGGTTTTTGTTTATCTTTCACCACACTCGAGTCCGTCTCATCCCATCACATCCCATCAAAACTAAACCCTACCCAAGAAAACATAACACATGAGTCTCGTACCTCGCAAGCGCCTCTTAATGTCCTTCCGCTACGGATGCACTTTTATGGCCACGATCGCCACGATGGATCGTTGCGCCGTCCCGTAGATGTATTTCTTTAAACAAACAACCGCCCCGGACACAGCTGCATCCACACACGCACACACACATACATAATCATCATCATCCGGCCACAAACGGGTCAAAGAAAGAGCCACTTTCAGCAGCCCTTCCGGGCGAGTCCGGCTCACCACCGGAAGGGTTGGAGACATTGCGAGTGTCCTGAAGAACAGACAAATGGCAGAAAGACAAACAGGACCCATGACACGAAAGGACACGGCGCGATTGTGTGCGTTAAAGCGTGTGATTAAAGTCGTGCTTCATTAAACAGCATCAGCTGCTGCACGCAGCGGATTGGAATCGGAAAGTGGAGTTTAATTTTAATGAGTACATAATATACGAAATGCGCGTTTGAGCAAGTCGCAAATCGCAACAAGGGACAGCTGAGGTGAATTCAGCCAAAAATAGCACACAAAGTTCAAGACTAATTGAGCCGCCTCCAGATTCACAGTACCGCCACCAACGCCCGTCTATTTTGTCGTAGGCTTCGTTACCATAAGAGCTACTTGTACTAATATTCGGTGCTTGGGCTTGATTAGCTGCTCGCTGTGCTACGACTTTTATGATTCCTTTGTCTTGTTCGTCGATTTATTTCCCAGCTCCCACCTCGGCAACGCTCGCTCCCATGGTATTTATGTTTATTTTTATTCATCTTTATTGGTCCAGCTGGAGGCAAACGGTACAGCACGAAACACGGGTTTTCCTTCAGCTTTTCCACAGGGGATGGTTTTATTTGTCCCAACCACACACACACACCTTCTACCAGGGGGAAAACGGAAGCATCGCCCATCCAAACATTATATATCCCCTGTCGAATTGATGCGTGCCTTCCCCACGTGCACGATTGATGAATAATTGAAAGCAAATCTCAACCACCCCATCCACGATCGACACCGTCACGATGTCATCGTCAATTTAGCCGTTCCCGTTTGCAAACTGCCGCGCGCTCCCTTACGCACGCAGATATAGTTGAGATAGGATCAGAAGAAAAAAATCTTAAATTCATCCCTCACCTTGTTCCCTATTCAAGACGGTTCCCGCCTTTGCAACCGAATAGACGACCCCGCACAACATTCATTTCAATTAAAAAGGCAAAATAACGACCGACAAGCAAACATGGGTGGGAAAAATCGTTTGGCGTTTTCCGACCAATGTTCCGCCTGGCCCCGTCTCACCCCGAGGGGTAACAATATTTCACCAGAAGGCACGACACCGCGCTCGCGGTTTGCATTGTTTGGGGAACCGGTGGGTTTATTTTTTCGGAAATGCTGTGGCCTCGTCTCACGATCGTCTCACGAAACCTGAAAGATTCGTTCCCTTCTGTCAACGTCATTAACTTCATCGAACCGTGTGATCGCTTCCCGTTCCCTTGCCCATTCCCTTCTTGGCCAGTGAGGTTGTTGTGGTCCTTCCACACATACACACACACACACACACACGCTTTACACCGGGAGCGGTTGACATTTATGGTCCAAAATAAACATCCCCAGTGCGCGCGCCAGATTGAACAGAACAAAGGTAAACGAAAAATCACTTTCAAAAAGAGGCGACTGACTTTGAAATTGTTTGCACCGAGTCCCTGCCGTAGACCACCGCCGACACCCGGGGCTCCTCCCTGGCTTTGTTGGACCCCCGAGGTAAGGTCCATGGACATGGGCGGCCCCGGGGCTTAGAGCTTCGAGTTTCGAAAAACTTCCGTTTATTTTTAATCACTCACAAATAAACCACCCGCTCCGATTACCGTTCCGAAGCCTGGCGACGAACTTATTTCAATTCGGAGCGCATTCACATATTTTCCACCTACCGGGAAAGGTATTCTCGTTATGCGGGGAAGTTTGGGTGATGAACTTCTGCTCGCTAATGGACTGTGTAGAACTTGCGTCGCATCCCGCAATCCCGTATAATGCACAAACGGTGCCAGCAAACAATCATTTACGCTTGAGGCGCGGCCTTTCCCGTGCCCGTTCCACCGGCCGGCTGCTCCCAGTATTTGGGGTGGCGCGTGATCGAAAAGCAATAGAAAGTATCGGATTACCATTCCCGGGTTCTCGGCTCGCGGTGACGTACCGCCGGAGGCAAAAAAGAGACAATGGTCAGGAGGAGATGGTGAAAAGGTGGATAAATATAGTGTTTATGATTTGAGTTTGGTAAATACAACAAGCAAGCAATGGAAAGAAAGAAATGCAATTTAAACCGTCAACATTGGCGTTCGGTTTGATTTCGATTCTAGAAACGACCGTATTTGTGGGAACTTCCTTTTGCGGGTACGAAACCACATGAAGGTAATGGTGAATTGAACGATCTTGCTTGGGAGAGGGGGGTTGCACAGAAGTCTATGTCTTATTCATTGTTAATAGAATCGTAAGTAATCTACAGGCATCTTAGTTACTAGTGGATACACTTCCATGAACGTTCACGGCGCATGAGAGACTATGGAGTATTCTTAGAACGGACTAAGTGAATGCTCAGAACTAATAGATACCTTCGTCTTATGTTGTTAAATATAAATTCGCGTAAATTTAATTGATTCTGATGTATTCTCAAGATTAAGAAAAACTAAAACGCTTCAACCGAAAATTTGAATGATATGCTTAATTCTAATAAATATGCTTGGATGTTGTTCCTTGGAAGGACTTGGAAAGCCTTCAAATGCGGACTTATATTTTGGGACAGTCGAGAACAGGCTAAGTTTGTGTAAAACAAACCATATTTAAAAAAAAATTATATATGTGCGTAATATAGTGAACTCAAGTTGATAAATTTTCAAATTTAGCTTAAAATGAGATGTAGATAAATATGAAAATGTTCTATTGGAAAAGATAACATGAACCTTACCTTGCCGAATGTGTATTTACAATGGAGCGCCGATTATCCGGGCTCATCGGGACTTGACCTCGCCAGGATATGCGAATAACACGGATAATGAGTCAAATGATATATTTAATCACAAATTCCCTAGGTTTTTTTGAAATTATTTGTATGTTTTGATTAAAAATTACTCAGTTTTTATTAACTACATGTTGTTCTAAAGAGAATATATGAAAATAGCTATGAATTATATTGTTTTTTGCTATGCTCATGCGCTAGGATGACCGATTTTTTGAATATACTCCTCAGAACGCAATGTCACCTTTATATTGAACTGTCATTTCTCAACAGCACGGATGAACGGATGGCCGAATAAAAGGTACCCGTATAAACGGCGCTCCACTGTACTTACTTACTTATCCGGCGCTACACACCGCTTTGCGGTATTGGCCTGCCTCAGAAGTGTCCAAAACCGCTCACGGTCTCGCGCCTTCGTTTGCCAGTCCGTTATTCCGGCCTCAGTGGCGGGAGCCACCTCAGTTTGGGCATACTACACCTCCTCTGTACTTGTGGACGGCATAAGAAGACTTTACGGGCTGGTTCGTCCGTTTTCATGGGTCACAACATGGTCAGCCCACCAGAGCCTGGCGAGCTTGATACGCTGCACGACAGTGAGGTCACCGTACATCTCGTATAGCTCGTCTGCTGAATTTGTACTGATTCAATAATAATCAAGAGATGAAACAATGATCGGAAAGTAAGATGAAAAAAGACATAAAAACTGATCTGACACGAAACGATCTAATAAGGTCCACTATAGTAAATCTTTTAGGTCGCTTAACTATCTAATACGACGTGTCCCCTTAGGCCATCACACCAAAGAAAAGTAAACACTTCTATTAGGTCTGATATGTCTCGCATTTAAGCAAATTATTATTTTTTTAACAACAATGCAATTTATACGGCATTGAAAAAAAGGTAAAGTAAATTGTAGCCAATTGCCATTTGATCGGTCAAATTTAGAAAACTGCGTATCTCTGAATCCGAGTCGAGAACTGCGTAACTCCCGAACAGACTGTACTCATAACAGGATAATCAGTCCTACGTATAGCGTGTACGGTATATACTTGGTGTACAAGTCGTTCTGGTTGACGATAGAAAAGAAATAAAGCATTTTATATTTATACTGTATTGTATTCAGTGCATTTGTTGGTTCACATATGGATAGGCTGACCAGACGTTCCGTATTTAACCGGACAGTCCCGTTTTTTTTAATCAAGAGGTAATGTCCCATCGTATATGTGATAATTCCAAATTTATCTCGTTTTTTAATTGGCTGACCTGATAGGAATTGATTGTATAAATTATTGCTATGGAGCTTAGGGACTGAAAAAAACATTAGTTTAAGATACAGATCTATGGGCGCGCTTTAAGAAATGAAAAACAAGTAGCTAGTGTACTATGCTGTTTAGATCAATGATCGCAAAATGCTTGGTCGCAAAGTAATTGCTGGTAAAATTCTTAGTGGTTACTTTATAAAAGGAATTATGAGAGATTTTCAAACATTCACTATTTACTGGGTGAAATTCCTTGTTCAAGTATTATATAAAATGTGGTGTTTGCTTAGAAAATCCAATGTCCCGTTTTTTCATCAACTCTACCTGCTCAGCCTTCATATGGACCGTCTTTCCGTAGCAAGACTAACTACCCGCAGTGGTACTAAATATGTTTCGAAAGCCAGTAAAATGCTGTCACGACCACGTAGGTCTTTACGCCAAAAAGAACAAGAACAAGTTTGTTCTAAGCTTGCTATTCTTAATTGCAACTTTGTTTTGAATGAATTATAGTATTTTTTTATATATTATGAAGCAGTTAAATACGAAAAAAATAGAGTGCTAAATCATTTGGTCTACAGATTGGCTGAATTTAATATCGTTCCTGAGTTGATAAAAGTAACTCCAACGATTGCAACGGTTTATTTAAATTGTCTTGCCCATGCAGCATCAATGAATTTATTGTGATTATGCTTTTGTCTCCCGTTGACAAGCCCTGGCCAGAGCTGTCATTGTCATTTGTGTTTTGATTGTTTATCGCACCGCCAAGCTGCTTCATTTTGTAAAATCCAAAACGCGAGCTTCATCATCTACAATTTCATCGTAAAATCATATCAACACGATTGCATAGAGAATTACCATGACGTATCAACTGTACCGGAATACTACCCTTGGTAATACTTTGCAGGAGAGTTTGGACGAGCTGATCCAGGTAGGTAGGGAGTGGGGAACGAAGAATCCTTCCATATGGTAGCATTCCCAGATCGTAATCCTGGCTAATCATCTCCTCTCGCTTTTGTTACAGTACGGTCAAATAACACCACAACTAGCTGTGCGAGTTTTGGTGCAGTTCGATAAATCGATCAATGCCGCACTTTCCAACCGGGTAAAGTCTCGCGTCACTTTCAAGGCTGCCAAACTAAACACGTACCGATTCTGCGACAACGTCTGGACGCTGATGTTGAACGATGTCGAGTTTCGAGAGGTGCATGAGTTTGCTCGAGTAGATAAAGTGAAAATCGTTGCCTGTGATGGTAAAAGTAAGTACTGGCGAACAGTTTCCGAGAGAATTTGTAGTCTCACACTCACTTCCCTTTGCGTTGTTTCAGATGTCAGCACAGGGGACGAACCGAGTAGATAGTGCAAAAGTATGTCCATCGTATAGTTTGTTACACCCTTCATGGTTGCGATGCAAGCCGTTTCCAGGAAGTGTATTCACCCTTTCTAGTTTGTAAGAGTGCTTGCGCGAGCATTTTAACGAACGTGCTGCAAATACCATTCAACGATATACCTATCAATTGCTTAAATAAAGCATGCTTATTTGACGCACATTTATCCGCGTTTGCTGGCAAATCAAATCAACGATGAACGTTGAGAAGCTGCAATATGAGCGTAGCAATGCTGATGCTACTTCCAACATTGATAACACATTAAATATGCATGCAATAGAAAGGAGGAGACTTCAGACAAACCAATGCAACTAAGGCTATAACTTCAGGATCGTCATACTTCAATGGAGGTTAATTAAAATTACTTGAGCCAAAAATTAACGAAAGCTCTTGCAAAGATGAATGAAGCAGCACACACATTGACCTTCCAAATCAGAAATAAAAACTGTAAACGTTTAGATTAAAAATGCGAAACTTTAAATTTTAAAAACTATCTCAAATAAGGATAATTTTGGTCAGTTTTGCGTACAATCCACGCCAACTGTGCGTAGCTAACCGTACATATTCCTGCTGTCATCTTAGTTTCCATCATGGTGATCGGAAGAGTTGTGTGACCTTACCCTTCCTATCACATTCATTCTCAACAGCGTTATTTCCAGCAGCTTCCAGAGCTAGCAAACGCCGAGCAGGTAAATTAACTTCTTCAAAATACATCCTCTAAATACATGCACGAAAAACACTATTTTTTTAAAATTGACAAACTGATTGTTCTTCTTTCCTTATTCCCTTCATCTTACCCGATGATTATCCAGCTGGAACATGACATGTTGTTTATGACATTAAAATGTAAACAAACACCTGCGCAACAATGTGGAATTTACCTGCGTAGAAAAGGTATGGAGATTGGGTGATAGTATATTTGTTCGCGTGCTTCAATATCACACTCGAAAGAGTAGCGGCGAATAGCGCACCTGTGTAACTGGCAGATAGCAACGATAACTATACTCTACTTAATGCAACACTGCAGTGCAATTCAAAATGTGCGTCACGTGGAAAACGGTCATGTTTATCGCCTCGCTCCTTTCATGTAACGAAGCACTGTACGATTGGCCGACCGAGGAAACGAGCAAATCTATCCTCAACTCCGGCTACAAGGAGTATGAGTTCGAGCTAACGCAGACGAACAATTTGTACCGTCAAGATGTACTTCAAAAGTCGTGCCAGTACAACATTACCGATGATATGATGGACCGGATAGAGCAGCTGAAACAGATTCCCACCGATCATCTTCTAATTGATCGTGAACACAAATTTCTCTACTGCTACGTTCCGAAGGTATGTGGGCGCTTCGACACGATGGTCAGGAACAGCGCCGTGTAAAAAACTTTTCCATTTTTATTCTACAGGTCGCTTGCACCAACTGGAAGCGTGTTATGATGATACTGATTAACAAATGGAACGGTACCGATCCATTACAAATTCCCGCTGATCTGGCACATTCGGCCGGAATGTTTGAAACGTTTCAATCGTTAAGCGACGAAGACAAAATTGCTGTGCTTGCCGATTATAATCGCTTCATTCTGGTTCGCCATCCGTTCGAGAGACTGCTGTCAGCGTTTCGCAATAAACTGGAGGGCAACTCAAAAAGTGCCAAATACTTTCAGGTAACTATTGCATCGATTGTGCGTGTTTCGGACATCCATTTCACCTATGGTTTGCTATTCGTCGACAGGCACGCATCGGGAGAACCATCATAAAATCATTCCGGATGCACGCCACAAACGAATCGCTTATAAATGCGGATGATGTGCAGTTCAACGAGTTTGTGCAGTACTTACTTACGCCGGATCTGAGCAAAAGCGGAAACATGTCATTCAATGAGCACTGGGAACCCATTTCGCACCTTTGCCATCCCTGCTTGGTGCACTACAATGTCATAGGCAAATACGAAACACTGATGGATGATTCTTCTCTAGCACTGCATCTGGCCGGTGCGGAAGGCTTGAGCTTTCCCGCGGTTTACAAATCGTCCAGCACACGGGAACGGTTGAAGCACTACTTTAACGACATTCCTACAGAAACCTTGAAGCGGTTGTATTTACTTTACGAGGAGGATTTTAAAAACTTTGATTACAGTTTGGAGGAAATATTCGGCTATGAGCTCGTTTAAGGGATACAATTAGCATTTAGACAATACTTACAGGTAAGTTGGCTCTCATAAGTTGATAGTAACAGATTTTAGGGCAGTTGGTGTACTTATTAACAGCAAACAAAACAGGGAAGTTACAGTGTTACGGTATTAGGGTTGCAGGACAATACATGTGATATTAACATTAAATGTGCAAACTTTGTTGACAATATTTCATACAGCAATAAACATTCTTATTGATATTTGTGCAAGAATTTGTAAACGAAGCCTTTTGTCCGGTTTATAATAAACCGCTTAAAAATGTGTTATTTAACTCAATGATTTAGTGAACTTTTTGTTGTTTAAGTTACAGTAAAATGCTGAGAAAATTGAGATACTATTGCATGTCAATTACATTCAAAACATGCAATAGTATCTAGGAACAATATTTCCTCTTCAATTTGCGGACAGGGTTTGCGGATGAGAAATTCGCACAGCTCTACTTATACTAAAAAATAGCATTTTTCCCAATGTCTTCTAATTGCCTTTAAAATTCTTTGTTCGGTATTGTAGTGATACCATCTCTTCTTATATATATTTTATTGAAATGAAATAGCTTATTGTCGTTGGTATTGATACTCGTTTGTCTGACCACACGAACATTTAAATTAATTTTGATCGAAACATTAGGAGGCTACCCAAGCGCCACAGATTAAGCTTAAACGACTTGAAAATCCAATATCAATTGAAAAAAAAACGAAAGCTCTATAGCTGCACAGGTTTGCTCAATAGATGGCGTTGTATAACTCATCTTTATATTGCTGTCCTTTTCTTGCTATGTGTTTCGCCTAACTTTATCTACCCTAGCGCCACAAATTAAGCTTAAACGATAGGAAAATTGAATATCCATAGAAAAAAACGAAAGCTCTATCCCAAGTGCCACAAATCCACTAAACGACTACTAAACGGCTTCTAAACGACTCAAGCACTCTACCTAAACGGAATATATAAAGACTTCGTTTAGCAGACGGCAAACGACTCATGGATTCTAAAAATAGCAAAAAAGCTGGTGGCGCTCTCTATTGGTGGGATACCCCAACCAGTTGAGCTTCATCGCTTGGAGGAGAGCTTTCTCATTTCCTCTGTACTGTACTTGTATGGTTTCGCATTGAACTTATGCATCGCTAGAACTAGAACGGCGATACGATTGTTTAAATACTAAACTCCAATGGAAACCACTAGCACTGACGCAAGTGAGATTTGAGTAATGGTCGTTAGTGTTGATACCCACGTATCTGACCACACGACCATTCATATAGATTTTTGCTCGGAAAGTTAGAAGGCTATATAGGTCATGATAAGATGAAACTTGTCGAAACACATTGCAAGAAAAGGATAGCAATATCCCAAATAGCCAGCTCGTACTTTATAGCTGATTTAGGGCTGTTTAACGAAAAATCGTTCCGATGTCGTACTTTGTGGCTGATTAAGAGATAGACGGTACTTTGCGGAACTATGGAGCTTTTTAACAGGCACATGGTACTCTTTGGAACTTTGCGGCTGATTAGCACTATGCGTAGGGTTCATGATGGAACTTGAAGGCTTGTTAAGAAAGGGTACTGAACTTGGTGGAACTTTACAGCTTTTTAATGCATGACATCGGTTCAAGGTGGCTCTTGTCAAAGTGTCAAAGACGGACGCCGGCAATAATCTCATTGCTGCTGCACAAGTTAGATTCGTTACTTAAAGAATGAATATTGAGTGAAGCGATTGTGAATTATCAGTAAATTGTGTAAAAATTTGTGTAATTTATCAATACAAAAGATTTAAAAATATACATATGTGTTTAAACCAAACAAATTTTGTTGTTTATTTCATCGATGACGCTTGCTTGAAAATAAAACACAAAGAAAAATAATCCCTGGCATCGTGGCATAAGGAAGCTGCTTAGGCGCTGTTTGAAAGACCCACATAGAACTTTGATGCTGTTTATCTACTGCAAAAGGCGAATTAGAGCAGCGATCTTTAGCGTGCCAAAATGAGCTGCTTAAGCAATTCTGGCTATTTGGGATAATAATCAGTTTTAATACGCCATCTATTGATCAAACCAATGAAGCTGTGGAGCTTTCATTTTTTTTTCTATGGACATTCAATTTTCCAGTCGTTTAAGCTTAATCTGTGGCGTGGCAGAGAAAATGAGAAAGCTCTCCTCCAAGCGAGGAAGCTCAACTGGTTGGGTATCCCACAAACAGATGGCTCCACCGGCTTTTTTGCTATTTTTAGAATGCATGAGTCGTTTGCCGTCTGCTAAACGAAGTCTTTCTATATTCCGTTTAGGTAGAGTGCTTGAGCCGTTTAGAAGCCGTTTAGTGGTCGTTTAGTTGATTTGTGGCACTTGGGTTCTAATCGCTTGTAATCGCCGGCGAATTGAATGCGATTAGCAGTGCATTTAGCACTAATTAAATGCTTTTGTAATACGTCAATAAAAAAATTCATTTTGAATTTGAAATTCGAATTTGCAACTGCAAAAAGAAATCCTTACAAGCGTCTTCAACACTGCACTGTTGTAGTATTCTCATATGAGCGTGAGATTCGATAGCACAATTTACGTGTTATGATCTCTTGCGTTAAGCCCTGAGCTATTTCACTTTGTTGAAAATAGTCTGCATTATTAAGTTCTTTAGTGCCAAGCCGTTGCAAGGTATTAACATATCAAACTCATTTCTATAGCTCTAATAAAAGGAGAAATCAGATACAGGCGGTCGCCGAGATACCTCTTATACGCGGATACGGTACCTCTTATACAGGCGGTCCCCGAGATACACGGTACCTCTTATACGCGGATTCGGAGATACGCGGTTTTCTAAATTTGACAATTCTTTGAGCAAATTGTACTGATTTGACACATCAATTGCAAATTGCCAAATAATTTCCGTTTTGATCGAATGTTCAAAACTATTTCAAAAGTTTTAAAACAGTTATATTCAGTCAGAATCATATCAAATAATTCATAAAGTGACTAAAACCGCCCCCTACTTGCAAAATTACACGAAAATTTGTGATATTTTAGCTGGAAATCACGAGATTCGACTTACGCGGAAATTCGAGATACGCGGTATTTTGCGGCCGTTTTCGGTCCCCATTAACCGTGTATCTCGGGGACCGCCTGTACGCGGATTCGGAGATACGCGGTTTTCTAAATTTGACAGTTCTTTGAGCAAATTGTACTGATTTGACACATCCATTGTGAAATACCAAATAATTTCCGTATTGATCGAATGTATAATACCATTTAAAAAGGTTTCAAACTGTTCAATTCATTAGAAACATATCAAATAATTAATTTGGTGGCTAAAACCATCCCCTACTTGCAAAATTACACGAAGATTAATGATATTTTGGCTGAAAATTACGAGATTCGACTTACGCGGAAATTCGAGATACGCGGTATTTTGCGGCCGTTTTCGGTCCCCATTAACCGTGTATCTCGGGGACCGCCTGTACATATTTCACCCGTCCTGATGATGAAGAGTAAACAAAGTGAAATTATTATGTTTTTTTTTAAGGTACAATCTTAATTATGCTTTTCAATAAACTTTGTTTATACTATTTATAGCACGAAACTATTAATTTAAATAGAAATAAACACAAAAAAGTTCTCATAAAAATCAGGATTAGAACACGCTTTCTCGGTTCGGAACCAAAAGCGTTATCACTGCTCTATTTGGCAGTTACATAAGTGAGGGTGCAAAACCGAATAATAAGCAAATTAAGATGGCAGCTAGCTATCCGTCTCACTGAATCAAAAAGTTGAAATATTTCGAAGAGAGCCCGTTACAGCCTTTAAAGTTTCGGTTGTAATCTTAATTCACCTTCTAAGGCGACTAAGGACGGTGGCAACGCTTTTTCGCATGCGATTTTATCGGACGGCATGTCAAATTTTTGTATGGGATTTGACAGATAACGTCGGACGACGAAATCGCACGTCCGACGTTATCTGTCAAATCCCATATAAATCTCATCCGATAAAATCACATCCGATGAGCGTTACCACCGCCCTAAGGCCCGTGGCAACGCTCATCGGATGCGATTTTATCGGACGAGATTTATATGGGATTTGACAGATAACGTCGGACGTGCGATTTCGTCGTCCGACGTTATCTGTCAAATCTCATACAAATCTCGTCCGATAAAATCGCATCCGATGAGCGTTGCCACCGCCCTAAGGCCTAAAATGCCTTCTAAATGCCTTCAAAACCGTTTAATGCTGGTAGGGTGGAAATTTGTACAATCGTATCGCCGTTCTAGTTCTAGCGGTGCATAACTTCAATACGAAACCATACAACAGTACAAAGGGAAGGAGAAAGCTTTTAAGGCAAGGAAAGCGCTCCACTAGTTGGGTATCCCACCAACAGATGGCGCCACCAGCTTTTTTTTGTTATTTATAGAATGCATCAAGGCCTTACAGGGTTTCGAATCATATAAGGGAATAGTTCAATCACTTAGGGGAATATTGCAAATCGGTAGGGGAATATTGCATGAAAGCTGTGGATGTTTGCAATCACTTAGGGGAGTTGTGCAATCGATTAGGGGAATGTTGCAAGCGTACTGTGGAGCTGTCATCAGACTGTGGGCACCGACAAACCGACGTGACACTTCGAACAAAATGAGCTGCAAAAGTTGTCTCCTTATTTCAAATGAAAATACTTTAAACACTAGCGCCATCTCTATAATGATTCGCTTACTACACTGACACAGAGAAGAATCTGCTCAATCCCCTTTTTGTTTTTCTTCGCAAATTCCAATGCGTATTGTGTTATGTACTTCTCACATCTTTTGCATTGATTTGGAAACTATTAAAATGATTTTCCTGGGTGTTTTGTCCAATAATTCTCACAAAATCGTGCCTCAAACTTCCTTCGCAATTTGTATTTAGAAAAGTTGTTTACATCGAAGCTTACTTTGACAGAAGTGATTGCCTCACTGGTAAATGACAGTACTTTCGTGTGGGACACTTTTGTAACGCCAGTGTCACGTCGATTTGTCGGTGCTGTGGGTGCCGGTGTAAAAAGCTACGAATTGATACCGATGATGTTTTTTTAAAAACATCGTTTGGAGTTGTTTTCGTGTGGGATTCTGCTGTACACATGATAAACTAAATAAATCCTGCTGCTTAATAAATAAATTAAACATGATAAGTTAGTAAGATTGACGAAAATATTTTAAGGTATTTACAGCGGCACCCACAGTCCCTTGATTTCCAGTACATTTTTGTTCCTCTAATTTGGAAAACCTCTGAAATCTGTGTCCCTCTTATTTGAGTATGGTGTTGCCATGGTTATTGAAAGATGTATGCTCAAATTAGCGATTCTGTTCCCAGTTTCCTATAGCAACAGTTAAGGCTGCATACTAAATGTTCTGTCTCTTTCTTGTTTGTATGAACCTTTCATTCACTTTGAACCTCTGTAATTTGAAAACCCCTCTTATTCGACAGTCGCATCGCCTCTCAAATAAGAGAGGGTTCACTGTATTTAGGAGGTTGATTTTTATCGCTTTTACTGGGCGACATTGTGCGAGACATCTGTCACTCTCTGCATACAAATTTCATTACCCCGCACCAGCACTCCCCGATTTTTATACCGGAGCCCCCGGAACAGTTATGTCAAGTCGAGAAATGTCATTTTGCTCTGAACAACTTCACCTTGTCATTTGTAACACCTTGCTTCAGTCGTTCACCGTCAGCTCAACGAAGTCTCTCTACATTCCGTTTAAGTAGTGAGCTTGAGCCGTTTAGAACCCGTTTAGTGGTCGTTTAGTGGATTTGTGGCACCTGGAGTCGGAGGTACGATTTCGTCGTACGACGGAATAAAAAAACGTTTTCGTCGTTTTCTACGAACAACCTTAGCTTAATTTTTCATAACCGTTAAACTATTACCGCGCGGCTACATGAGGTGAAATATACAGCGAAATGAACTATTTGACAGGCGAAATATCTGACGGATAAAGCATCTCAGCAACCAGCTGATGTGCAATGTAAACAAATAACGTGCACAAAATCGTAATTAGATCCATTAAATAACTTCAATATCGAGTACATAGTCAATTTTCAGTCAACAGTTCATAATTTCTTCTAATTAGGGAATGTTCTGCTTAAGAATATATTATTTTTAATAGAATTTCGTAAACGGATGTTGTGTCTCCCCCAACCCTTTAGCTGTACCTGTCAAATATTTCACCTGTCAAATAGTTCATTTCGCTGTATATTTCACCTCATGTAGCCGCGCGGTTAGAATCATCCAAATAATCGCAATATGAATCAAAAAAGCATTTAATAGCACGTGCGAAAAAATCGCATAAGGCAAAATCGCATAAGATGAAGCTCAGACACGGACCCTGAGACACTTGCAAGAAAACGTTTCAATACATAAAGTTCGTCTATTTGATACTAAACTGACTTCTTTCTGACCTGCAGAATCGGTCATTTTTTGTCAGTTGGGATTTGACGAAAGAAAATTTTGTTAACAAAATGACGATACTCAACAATCGACTGTACGTTCTACGTAAGCATTTCAGCTTAGTTCTAACGGATCCCGTCCATCTGTTTACTTTCCTGGGGTACTTAAGACAAACTTACCAATTCCCAATCGTGCGTTCAATCACCAGTGTTGGCCCCACCGGATCTGTCAAACATTTAACGAACAACTTTAAAAGTTGGCCAGCAAATGGTGCCGCAACGATCCAGTGTGCCGACCGCACACAATATAGCGTATCTTGAGCTCGAACCGTACTGTGTTAGTAGCGCTTGAAAAGTTCGGACGTGTTAAGTTCGCGCTCCTGCCCGAAGGATTGATTCGCCGAAACCCAGCGTTAAATAGTGAGTTTCTGTTAACTGCATTTGGCAAATTTCATGCTGGTTAGCCTACCGGTTTGGTGGGAATGTGGTGGGATTCGTTTTTCGCCTCGCTTCACGCTCCCGCTCTGGCCAGCTGCCGTGTGTTTCCCAGCGTGCGTTCGTGACTGGTGGTGTGACTGTTTTTCCTTCGAGTGTTGTATTATTTTACGTCCGCCAAACAGGTAGCTTTCGGGTGGCGTGATTACTTGCCGCCGCTTGTTTGCGGCTGTCTCTTCGTACGAGGTGCGATCGATTGATTGGCACCCTGAGATTTGCAGCTACAGATGTGTGTTACGACCGTTGGAAAGATAAAAATTGCCGTACAGCAGTTCACAAAAGATCACCACCCAGAATCAGCAGCAGCAGCAGCAGCAGAAGTATATCCGATCATAGTTTCAGTAAAATTGAATGTTTGCGAGTCGTCTTCTAATCCAGTAATTGAAAAGGGTTTGTGCCATCGTATCAGCCCGTTCCGCCCATGTTCCCTACAAGCTGTGTGATGCAAAGGTGATCGGAACACCATCGTAGCCGAAGTTTTTGTTCTATCGTTCGCATCGTTCTGTGAGCCGCAGCTACCTGGCGGTGCAATTAGCCAGCTAGTCCAGCATTTGCCATGTGGCGCGATGTTGTTGCGCTTTTCCGCAAGAAAGCAGGAAAGAAAGTTGCTCGCCTGGTGTGTTTTTGTTGTACGCGTGGATATCTTTACGGGCGTTGGTGGTGTGTGGGTTCTTCTTGGCCACTTTTCGATCGGTGCAAGATGATGGTGGTCTCTCTGGTGCGGATGGTTTTGTTTCCTGCAGCTAATTTTAGCCAGTGGAAGTAGTTTTCGTTCGGGGCCAAGAAAACACACTGTTTATTGTCGTACCGCTCTGACAATCGCGGTCGGGGTCAGAGATGGAGCGAGAAAACGCACTTTCGGCGTTTTTTATCCTCTTGCGAATGGGTGTGTATGGTGGTGTAGTTTATAGGGCGCTAGTTCAGTACTCGGAATGGCGCTTGCATTTTCAATGTTTGTGTTCCGCCGCCGCAACCAAACGTATCTGCAACGGATATCGAATGAGGATGATTCATGTTTTTTTCGTTCTCAATCTTCGCACCATCAAGGAGAAGAACCAATCGCAGCAAACAAGTCTTGCCTTTGTGGAAGGGGCTCCATAGGCTGGTTGGTAACGGAACGCCGGATGTAAACCGTTTGCCGTTTTGATGCCGGCTGTTGTGTGCCGTTTGCTGTTCGGACGAGAAGTACAAAAAAAATTAAAGTGCACATAAAACAAGTTGTGTTCGCGATGTACGCCACATCCAAAGTGTCCAATTTGGAGCATATTTTTGCAAACACAGTTCAGATGACGAAGCGCCATGGCACGGAATTGGGTGACATGCCTAACGCGGGTTTGACACAGCAAACGAGCGCGTCAACAAATTCAGCTGGTCTGACGCACCCGCTCGCAACCAGCAGTGGAAGAGGGACGGAAGATAGCACTAGATAGCATAACCCATCATATGGTCCGCTGTCACAGTTTTCGATCCGGCTTGGCTGCACGCCGTTATGGTCTTATTGAAAGGCACGGAAGTGTCCCGAGCATTGGCAACGACCTCAAAAATCGAAAGGAGCGGAAACAGAACACTTTGTCGCATAGCTTACCTCCTTTTAATTGCACTCCTTTGTCGGATGTCACACAGGACGTAGTTGATAGGTCGTTGAAAACAATCGAACAAACAGTTGACTTGCACCAAACAACACCCCCCGACCGACTGCAACCATCACTTCGCATCAAAGAAGGGAAGGGTTTTCGTCCTTTAATCGACCGAGTCTCGAAGCGAGTGATGAGTGCATATCAAAGTTTGTGCAAAGCAAAAAGCCCGTGTGCTTCTTGACATCGCCTACTGTTGCACACAGCGAAAACAGGCCCACTTTTCAGCAGGTCATTCAATTTCGTGCTTACAGCTCTTCCGCTCGAGACAAGCCTTCTTCACGCGCCGTCCATCATCGTATCATACACGATGCGGAACGCATATCAGCATCAACGTTTTTCTTTTATTACCCACCATTTGGTGGCAGCGAGATAGAGCAAACCTTGGCAGTAGATCGTCAACCGTACAACACACCTAACCGAAAACCTCATCACACGACCTCGTTGAAAGTAAAGCCCGCGTGTATGTGTGTGTGTTTGTGTGTGCATTGCAGGGACCTCCGATGAGAAGGAAAATTTACAATTTAACGGTGCTCTACTGGTTGTCTGCACTCCGTTGGTGTGCGCTGGATTGAAACCCCCCAATGCTCGTATAAGCTGGTGTGTGACTCGCGAGGAGAAGGCAAACCGGTGAAACAGGTGAAACATCAACCCACCAAAACGCCTGCTACAGATGTGTTTGTGTATGTGTGCGTAAACGCTTACTCTGCCCCACAAACACGCCGGGAAATCGACGTGGTATCGATTTCCAAAACTCCGTCTACATGAAAACAAAAAGGGAAAGAGAAGTAACGTAAAGCGAACGACAACCGTACGAAGACCGTGCGACTGTGTATGGGTGTGTGTGTGTGCGTGTGGTCATTTAACGTTTCTGTTGATAAACCTTACGCCCAGCCCAGTGAGTAATCGAATTATGAATAACCCCTTTAAGCAAACTGATAACGTTGGTGGGGGCTTGATGGCGCAGAATCGTACACAAGAGGGGGAATGGAACACAGAAAGGGATGATGGGAAAACTCTCGGGCACCATGAATCATCATTCCGTCTCGTATGGAACACACATTTCCCGCGGAAAATCGCACCAATTTTGGCGCTTCTCATCGGGAGTGTAACTTGTTGCACAACCATACACACACACACACACACACACACACACACACACACACACACACACACACACACACAAATACTCGTCCGATCCCAAGCGTTATCGTCCCCGGGTGTGTGGGTGTGTACCGGCTGTAGCTGTGCCAAGCTATTTGCACGAGGGTAACAAAGATGACAATCTTCAGTGTTTTATGCCATCACCCCTCCTCGGTGCCCCTCGATGCGTGTCGATGTGTGCATGGTTTTCGGCTGATTGAAAAATGCATCTACGATGATGATTCAACGCCAGAAGGTGGTATGAAAAACGTCTCGCGATACAGCTGGACTTTGAGCCGATGGTACGAATACGTCACCGTTATCGCTTATCGACACGCGCATGTGTTCGGAGTTTTCAAACAACGACGCGGCAAACGTTCGCCAACCGGTGTATGATAAATCAATCCGGAAATCGCTGGATACTGGGATGGATTAATGCACCTTCTTTTATCATTGAACAGGTTCTAAGCTCTGTAAGCCTGTCTACTGTCCTGTTAATCGACACAGATAAGCCTTTGCGTGCTTTAACTTGACGTAAAGTGATCTCGTTATCGTACAACGGTTGTACATTTTATTGTGCGTGCGTACCTTTCCGCATCTGGCACTCGGCACTCTGCAGTCGTCCAAATGCTTCGCCGTGTTATCGGCATGTCGTACTCCCCCGAACTAGAGACCACCCTCATATGCAACTATGAGGCAGAGGTATAACAGGGGTAGCGTGACCCGGCTGTGTCAGCACGCGTGTAGGAAACAACATTCTTTGCATTAATTCGATCACCGGGGCCTGGCCTTGCTAGCCTCTTCAGCCTCATCCCCCGCCGCAACACGGATCGATTCCTCAACGATCATCAGCCCTCGCTGCAAGGGCCACAAAGCGACCCACGGGCCTCGCCCTGGCAAAAGGTCAAACGCCCAAACGACCATCGCCCAAGTGAAAGATTTGTCAATCGGACGGCTGGATCGAGCGATGAGATGACCCCGATTAGTTTGGTCGGCCTGTTCCGGGGTACGGAGCGGAGAGGCACTCTCTTCACCTTACGTGAAGACGGCATTTTATGGTGAGGGAAAATTGTAAAAAGAAGGCAACCCTCCTTTCATATGTCCGATGTACGCGCACTCCACACACCACCACTCGTACGAGCGCGCGCGCGTCCATTTCCGAACAAAACAGGGTCGCCCCCCTCCCCTCGGGGGGCATGGCGGAGGGAAGTTATGTTGTTGTTGGTGCTGCTGCTGCCATTGCTACTGCTGCAAGCAGAAAACTCCCCTGCCCCCTTCTGCCTCCCCTCCTCTCTCTCTCTCTCACACACACACACACACACACACACACACACACACACACACACACACACACACACACACACACACACACACACACACACACACACTATCGTACAAGGTTGCAGCGTGCGAACGAACGTTCGAGAAATGATTTCTCAATGAGGAAATATCAACAACGCACTGCTGGCCCACCACCACCACCACTACCACTACCATCACCACAGCAGTAGAGTGTGAGCATGGAAGGGTGTACCGCGGAGGAGCAGGTCCACTCCTATTTGCGCCTTTCGACTGCTGAAGAGGCATGCCGAACTGACGTCATTTTAAAGTCGCCGGCGAGCCTTTCTCACAGTGCCAGAAAGAGAAAATACGCGCAAATACACGGTACCAGCGCTCATGCACACCACAAGCACGCACGAATCCCCCGGACAGTGGCCGTAGACGGCGGTGGCGGCCGGAGGCGACGACGACAAATTATCGGCGCGCATGGAATTGCGTGCGTGTGACACACTGCACGACAGATTGTCCGTCCCACCTTCCTGGCCGGGGGGTGGAGTGGGGCGTGGCGACGCTCCATCACCGTCGGAAATGCGTTCCGCACCACTCTTTGCCGTAGACACTCGGTCTGTGGACAAAATCGCTCGCCGTAACCAAATAATCGAGCCGTTTTGAGCCGGCGGTGTCACTGTTGCGCGGTTTGCCGTGAAAAGATTTACTACAACTCCAATGGCGAGCGACTCACAGCGCCAACAAACAACAAAGTCCATTTCCACAACCAGGAAGTGTGTGTGCGTGTATTGTGCAAGGCTCTGTCAGTTTGCACACCAGTTTCCACCCCGCATTGGTCGCGCAAGAAGCCGCGTAAACAACGCACTGCCGAAAGAACTCCCTAGAACCGTTTGGCTGTTGTGTTGGCGCGCGCGCGAACAGCCGACGCAGGTTCGACGGTGTGGTGAAAAGCGGAAAATTTGACCAATCCACACTACCGTGGTGTGCCAATTTTGCTATTTGGCGAGGCAAGGAAGTGGTGGCATTCTGCGACGGTGTGGACTTCGGTTTGTTTGGAAACAGAGCAGGTTAAACCTGTGCATGTTGATGGTGCATGTGGTGGACTCTCCTCCCTTTCCCTTTCCGCCGTGACCGTTAGGGCTTTAAAGAAAAAGGAATGTTCAACGACGTATGTGAGCGTGTGTGTGTGTGTGCGGATTGTATGCTGTCGTTGCCTTTTTCCTCACCACATGACAATTAAAGAAAAACTGAAACAAACCAGAAAAAAGAAACAAAGGGGCGGCTCGTAAGTACCTTTAAGCCCATTAGGTAGATTTGCTGCTAGGGTCTGAATGAGAATGAGCGTATCGGTAATGGTTTTACGGCTACATCTTCAAGTACTGTTAGTTCATAAATGTCCCTAGTGTTAGGTCTAGGCTAGGCGGATCTGCGTTGAACCTTATCACTAATTAGGTCTCGGTTGGCTTTCTCTTGGCCCTCTCAAAGGGGGGAGTTAACATAGCATTAATATTAATAAATCTAAATTCTATTTTATTGATCCCGCTCTGCGCCCACTTAACTGCTGGAGCTGCATGTAGTGTGCTGTACTCGACTTGCAACGGGTCTTGAGTGGAATTTTTCCGAATTTATTTCGACCCTCACCAAATGCACCGATAGGTTTGTGTGTGAGGGGAGGTGCCCTCCACTATACACAAGGGACGGTGGTAGCATTGTAGTGGCGCCCACACCCCGACCCGATTATTATTGCCCGTCGCAAACCTCGTCGCCCTTAAACATCTAATTAAAAGCAAACCCTTCCACCACAATTCTACCACAAAGTCCACAAGGTACGGTGAAGAATATTTTGGCTTCGCTGGATTCGATGGTGGAACCGATTGCGGGCTCGCTGACCATCGAGAGACCCATCCAACACACACACACACCCTTACAAAACAACCACCTTCAGCGAGCGTGTGGACGTGGCGGCGGGCTCCGAGCATTGATTGTGTGCAATTAAAAGAGACTGAATTTTTAATATCACTCCCAACCGACCACCCCCTCTCGCGGATGCGGCAGGGTTGAACAAGAGAGATAGAAAACGCGCAGTTTTGTGAATAACATTGTACCTTCAGCGGATGACCGAGGGGCTGAGGTATGTAATGGATTATATTGGACCGATCGCCGAGATCGCTGTGCGGTGGTGGTGCTGCCCATGGGGAGCAATCTAATCGGATCTCGAACATTATCTTACATCACATGGGCCGCATTTTGTTCGCCGTTTAGCGCATGCACACGCGTGCACTTTTGCACAGTACGCCGATCGCCATTTGCTCGATCTCTAGAAGGATCTCGAGCAAAAGGTTGCCTCAGATTTGTGCACCATGTCGAGAGGACAAGTCAATTTGCAATCACCTGCTGACACGTGTGTGCGTGTGTGTGTGTGTCGGACAGACGATGAAGCAATATCCTGATGACTGGGTGCGCGTCGTCGGCAAAGGGTGATGCGAAATTGACGTCTTCACCCCGCGCGACAACGGTTCTCAAGCGTTCATTCATCGAACGGCGGGGATGCGGAGTGCTACGGTGTGCTTTCTTCCCATTTGGCAGTAAATCCCATCATCTTCTGGGCTTTCCATTGCCATTTTTTGCCATTCACGCGCCCGCGCGCGCGCAGAATACGTCACTTAAATGCTCGTTAGTCACGCTTCATTCCCATTTCTCCGGGAAGGTTGGGGGTCTGGAATGACCGCGTGGTTACCGCGTCGCTTCTCAGCTGTTGTTATATTGACGTTAGCAGCCGTGCTGCTGACATCACAATCATCACGGGTACCGTTTCTTCGCCTCTTCGGTGTTGGGATTCTTCGGATGTTCGATTGCCGTTGGGAAGATTGGTTGCGTTTATGTGCGTATTGTGCATTATTTTTTTTATATTTCTACCCTTGGGTGTGTATTTTCTAGAAGACGTTTGCTAAATGTTGCTATTACCTTAAGATATGTTTTTATAGTTTTTAAATGAAATGTATACTTGTTGATTACGACAAGGCCGTTCACTACTAATAAAAAGTAAACAATCTAGCTATACTTTATTCCTTTGCTGCCTTCATATATCTGGCCAGAACTATATTGTGAAGGAGAACTGGTAAAATTCTGCTCCATAAGATCGCCTAATTTAAATGTCATAAAGGCTTTATGGTTCTTTACAAAATCAAAGGAAACATCCATTTCGAGGGCACGTATTGTTCATTTTAATGCGATTTATAAGATAATGATTAATCGTAATCACCGAGAACATGTGTTCCGGATCTTGTTTTTTTTTTCTATTGACCTCTTTGTCGATCAGCCCGTCGCATAGGATATCCGGCTTAGCTAGCAGTAAGACACAATTGTCCTTGATGTGGTGTTTCTTTTCTGTTCTTGAGGTTATGTGCTCTAGGGCTCGTGTCCGAATACCCGTTGACTTTGAAACCGATGAAAATTTAATTAAAAACAAAAATCCACTGAAAAAGTGGGTTTCGGCCGAAAATGGTGAAGATGCCACCCGGTACCCGGTACTGCTGAATATTGATGAACCACAAACCAAATCGAACAAACTGGGCACACGGGCGGGACCGTTGGCAAGGTTCTATTACAGCTCTTCTTTTTTTTTCTGTGTCACGATCAGCGTGGCATGCCCGCTGATATCGTTTAATTTGCATTTTTACAAACTATCCTTCCATACCTCTTTGGTGTTGGCATTTGGGCGACCATCATCGATGCGAAGATGCCGGTGGGCCCGTATTACAACTCTCGGCATGTGGTTTTCGATCAGCATGGGAAAACGTGTAAAATAAACTAGATGTGTGTTACCCGGTTTGTGCCCTGCCCGGTCGATCGACGCCCCAGAACACATGCTAAAACAGGTTCAGAGGAGGGATGAATGGAATAAACCATCCGACGCCCAACTTTGGCCGAACTAGAGTTATAAAATCAGGTTTCCAGGAATGGTTCATCTTCCATTCGTTCTGCCGCGTACCATGATGTAACACAGTCATTTGTGTGTTGAGCGATAAAATCACCTCTCAGCCCAGGTGCTCTTTTGCTTTGTATATTTTGTAGTTCTAGGAGAAAAAGAGCCCTTCCACGTGGTCACTAAGAGTTGGCATACCACGTGTTTGGTGAATTTAACACCCTTCTCTGCACACGTTATTCGATTTGTTTCCCCTTATATTATAGATACTTCGAGCCTATTGGCTACATTCGCCACTATCCGCCACTTCTATAAGTGATAATCAAACACCTGTACGAGGCAGAACATAGCATTGCCCATCGGCAAACAGATGGTGGAGGTTGGCTGTGCAGGGCAGCTTCTCGGTGGAGATGTTTGATTTGCGCTTGGTTACATTTTCTTGCCAAGCCTTCTTTTTAATCTCCAACCTTGACGAACGGCGGATGGCGCTGTCCACCGTCATCGCTAACTTAAAACATTATCAGTCAATTGTGTTAGAGCACAGTAGTGCGATCGCCCACCACCAACACCGGCAGCTGAAAGAAGAACAACGCCTCGGGGTCCCAATGACACACCTTTCATGTTTTACAATCGGGTCGGGTGGGTTTGTGTTAATAATATTATTCCAACGAATCACTGGTCAAAGTTGAACTCCAGCGCGGGTGAAGAAAGAGCCTAGATAGACATCAAGATACCATCAATATCATGATCGATCGGTAAGTCAACCAACCATCAAATAAGAATCAACGAAGCATTTGCTTCTGGTATCACAGAAGACATTAACATTCCTTTCCGAATCCGGTATCCGCTGGAGTGATACAATCTTCTTCTTTTTTATTCGCAAAATGAGTTCCATTTAGTGTGGTTCCGGTTTGGTTGCAGTGCGCTCTGCAACTAATCCATATCTACTCTGCCTGGCGAAAACCGTTTCATTTTGCTGTTGACGATTAATCTGCGCTAATTGTGCGGTGTCAGCTCATTTTTTGTGTGTCTGTGTGTGTGTGTAACAAAGCAAAAACACAAACCTCTGGCGCGCTGCAAATAAACGATTACTTAAACACGCTGTTTTATGACGACCTGCCGCCATAGTACGATCTGATGGTAGGTGAGGTTGTAATTAGCTTGTTAAGTACGGGCGCGTTTTGCACTCAACGTGTTTGTTTGCCTGTCTGCTGGTGGTGGTAACGCTAAGCGATAACACTCGGCTGGGATACTATTTTGCTGCCCATCTGCATGGGAAAATCTCTTTTTACTAGCACGAGATGTTTGTTTTCAGGGCCAAAAAAAGGACCGTTGCAAATTCTGTAAACACATTTCTAAAAAAAAGACAGACTGCAAAATCATTAAAAATAGAGAATGAGTTTGGTAAAGTAACGACAATTAGTTTCACGAAAAATGCAACACCGTCTGCAGTACGCACCACTCGAGGTTCTTCGGTGCCACTACTCGTGTGGTGTGTGATAATGGTGTGTACCATTAGCGCGAAGCGCGAAATCCTCGAGAACGGGCGAGTGCGTACAAAAAGGACCGGAACGAACACGAAAGACTTCAATGCGCGGTCGAGCGAGGTGCCGTTAAGAGCTTGCCCGTCAGAAGTGAACCAGCGTCTGCCGGCTACGGTTGTGTTCCCGGGTGCTCTCTACTATTTTCCAACTACGCAGTGAGGAGAGGTAAGCGATGTGAGGGTGCAACCAGTGGAAACAAAAGGACAGTAAAAAAAAATAGAATGGACAGCCCTTTTTGGCTAACCTTCAAGCCGATCTGTTTGCTCGCCCTGTTTGCTGCTCCGTACTGCCGGTTCCACCGGAAAATTAGTGATCCGTTCGGAGAAGATGACCTTAGCAAGCAATCCTTACCAACAACAGCAAAACGCGTTTGTGTGTGTGTATGGTTTTGTGTGGCCTCTAGACTTACGAGAGAGAGGAAACAAATGGTTTGCGCTATCATGAAAGCGAAAGTGAATGATCTTGAGAAGCGGTGCAAAGATGTAGAGGTCGGTGCAAATCAGTGAATGAACGTCGCGCGGTTGCTGATTGCCCTGTACTGGTGTGCAGCAGAAATGGCCCATTCAGGAGTGGTGATAATAGCGATCATCTTGGCACTAGTCGCATCACGGAATCGAGTTGTTTTTCTTCTCCACTCTATTGGGGACAGCATAAGACGCACACACACACACATAGAAACTCCTCGCCAGTCTAGTGAATTGTACAAATAGCAACAAACCAGGCACGTTTGGTCCATTGGTTCGGTTGTGTTAGTGGTCACGAACTTGGATGTTGCTTGCGATCGCTTCTTTGCCGTTTTCTTCTGGACTAGTCTCGACGATGCCTCGGCCGCCACACAAACACACACACACTCACCGCCCAGTAGTGCCACGGAACGTGACGATGATGACATAACTGGCGGGTATGCGCACGCTGTGCCTTTTGCCTGGTGTGTCGGTTGGGGGGGGGGGTCGCTTTCGCGCTGTGTTGTTCGTTTTCCGTTGCTGTGGAGTTTGCCTTACTTAAGCCACTCTCCGGTGGCTTCTCGGCTAAATGTGCGAATGCGTGTGTATGTGTGTGTGAGAGAGTAGCGGTTTTCTCGTACGGAAACTCCCTGGACTGCTCCCCCAGTAGTACTAGTGCTAGTCGCCAGCGAAGGAAAGTGAAAGAAGTCCCACACACCACCATGCTTTGCCTTACTTTGGGCAGCGTATGTGTGTGTGCGCTTGCAGTCAGTGATTATGGGTTTGCGGCGGCACGTCTCGTGACTGGGTCGTGTGCAAGCAAGATTGTACCCTCCGCCCTGGCCCGAACTGGCTCTCCTCACGTGCGGCTCATCAGCTGCACCCAGCAGCACCAACACCACCACCAAGAAGAGAGTGGCAAAAGGCGTAGAAGAAGAAACGATAACGAATAGAAGGCAATACATAGCAGTAAAGCATAATCACGAGCACACACACACTCAGCAGCCCCCTCTGCAGCTGCAATGTACCGGTTACGGTGCAAAATCGAACCATCTCGAAGGAATCTGTATGTGCAACACCCCCCAGCATCGAGAAGCAGCGGCAGTAGTACACACACGTAGTGCACTTACTCTCTGCGCTTACCTTCTTTTTTTGTTTACTGCAGACACATTTCGCCATTCACCTTTTTTGCGAGAGCACACTCCATGTGTGTCTGTGTGTGTGTGAACTACCGATTGCACGGCGTAAAAGTTCGCAAGTCAGCGAAACGAGAAAAAGGAAACTTTGCAGCCTTCCACCTTGTGCGCGGCACACATACCAAACAGCGCAGGCGACGAACCCTGGAACCACCGATCATACTCGTCCTACTCTTGCAGTTTGTTGTCCGCTTCTTCAAGGTTACCGGTTGTGTGGGGGACCACAACCAAAGCAAGCAGCCAGAGGTCCGTCTGTCCATCGATAATCCGACGATTTTCTCCTGCTGTGTGTGTGTCGTGTGATGACGGGTTTTGCCCAATCCCTCGGGCGAAGCGCAACCCACCACCACCCCTATCGTGTACTTATTCTCCTCGCGCAGTGGAGAGAAGTGGCGAGGAATGCCACAGTAGGTGACCAGTTCTTCTGCACACCTCTCCCCGCAACCCGCTGGAGTGACGTCGACGCTGGATGGGTAACGGTTGTTTTCGGTGGTTTCACTATCGTTTGCATTACATAATTGCGACAAGTTGCGCATGTTGTTATTTTGCGTGACAGGCAGGCGAAACGAAACGATCTTCTGCTGCGCTGCGGTAGGGAAAAAAGGGAAAACAATACACAGACGCACACACGATCATGGCACGCATGGGAATAAAAGTTGTAGCCCTGAAATGTGTACTGGTACTGCCACTACTGGACATGTACCGGGCACAAGTAGTCGATTCTGCAGACAAACCGGTGTGCAACCCGTTGTGCGCCAGGCAGTGTGTAGTGTGATGAGGATCAGTTGAGGTTTCATTCGCACCTGTGATGAAATAAGCTTTTCCACACAACCAACAACCAGACATCCTCAACGTAAACCGCTCTCGCAAACGATATTTGCGCTTGCAACGAAAAATGATGCAAATCATCACCATCTCACATTATATTCGACGTGTTTCGCTTCACTGTTCGATGCGTTCGGTTTCGGTGGGGTTTCTCATCAAAAATCGCTGTTTTGTTTCTTCCTCCGCGTGCTTTCCATGCAACGATGTGACCGAATGGGGGAAAGGAGATGTCGAATGAACACCGCCGAGCAAAAGGGAGGGGAGAGCAACCGGCGATCTTGGCCTAATTTTCGCTTTCGTTAGCTTATCATAGCGGACACCGTGCTGGCGCTCTACGCGCTTTTGTTGTGTGCCTTGTTGTCTTTGAGCGTGAGAGCGTGCGATCGAGATGCAATCTTCCACCGCATTTCAAGCAGATTAACCCCATCCCCCTCCCCCTCTCCCAAGGGGGATGCAACGAATTCGGCGATGTGTTTTGTTATGCTTTGCTGTGCGTAGATTGGGGTCGTCGTTTTCTTTTCGGCTGACAAGCAAAGATAACAATTCTGCTAGCGTTTGTTTGTGTATGTGTGTACGATTTTGAGCATCAATTTAACCTGTTTTTGTCTCTTCTCATCGTCTTCCACAGATTCGCTCAAAATGGCACAGATTTTAACCAACATATATGACTGGTACAGAGACCTCATGGACAATCAGAGCGGTAAGTGAAGAAAATGAGCCTTTTTTTGGGGTGGTGTAGTTTGGTGCGTACTGCTGAAAGAGAAATTACGAGCTACGGATTCGAACAAACGCCAGCGCCGTCCCACCATCGTCATCCACAACAGCAACGCCAGGGCAGGGGTTGATGACTATCGGGACACTTGATCGGACGAGTGCGTTGTAAACTAATTAGCGACACTAATGCCCCGGCAACGGCCGCCGTCGCCGCAGTCAAATGGCCACGCTTAGCAAATCGGTCGGTCGCGCCGTCCTGGTGTCGCACACCGACGTCGTTCCATCGTCGGTTTGGCGCGTGACCTGCGTGTCGCATCAATTGGCTTCGGGGCATACCGAATCAATTACCGATCGAAAGTAAGCCACCTTCCGTCGTTGACCGACCGCTGCTGGTGGGACGGTGTTTGGCTTTAACATTCCATTCCGATCCATCCCTGTCACCCCCGCGTCTCATCCACGGGTGTTGGTATGATTATGCATTCCATTTGGCGCTGGTCTACGCCGATGTGTGTTGTGCAGTTTTAACCTTCGTCGCCTGCGCGCTACCTGTGCCACTGCTGCTGCTGCTGCTGCTGGCTTAATTGAACGATCGTCTGCGCGATGTGTAGCGCTCACAGGGTGCATAATTTTCAAACGCCACCAGCAGCACCGGACAGCGACGACGACTATGGCAGTGAAAAGCGGTCGAACGGTCGGGTGTGGTGTCAGCGGATAAGGGAACGGGCCCAACAATTTGGGTCGCCATTTGCCGCAACCTTAATGAGGGCGCATTGATTTATGCCCCGCGACTTGCCCTGTGTGGCCAGACGGTGGCAGTTCGGACAATTAGACATGCACTTTCTCCTAATACCAAATGTTCTTCTTCTTTTCTCTGTTCGTTTTTGCAGATCCCCGCGTCGCCGATTGGCCCATGATGTCCTCGCCCTTTCCCACTCTAGGCCTTTGCATATTTTATGCGTACTTTAGCAAATCGCTAGCACCAAAGCTTATGGAGAAGCGAAAACCAATGGACCTTAGGAATACTCTAGTAATTTATAATCTCTTCCAAACTATCTTCAGCACATGGATATTCTACGAGGTAAGCTCACACGCCCATGCGGCGGCTGATTATCAACTGACAATGCTCACATTCACAATCGCTAGTTATCATTGCTCGTTTGGTGTGATCTTGTTTTCTCTGCATTATCTGTGTGTGAGATCGTTTGTTCATTTCAAACCCCTGGTTATGCAACGCGACGATGAGATCCGGTAGCATTGAATTTACATTTTCAATTTCCTTTTTTTTGCGTACTTTTAAAAAAATGCGCCTCCCTTATAGTACCTTCAAAGTGGATGGGGAGGACGCTACAGCTTCAGATGCCAACCTGTCGACTACTCCGACAACCCACTCGCTCTACGGGTAAGGACACATTTTTGCAACTGATATCCTTAGTATTTGCTTCTGTTTTTGCCTGGTTACATTCGAGACGCGAGTGCTTTGAACGTGTCACACTAACTTGCAACATCTCTTTCCTTCTTTCCCCTGCTCACTGCTTGCCAGATGGCCCGAACGTGCTGGTGGTACTATGTCTCGAAATTCACCGAGTTCTTCGACACGCTGTTCTTCATCCTGCGGAAGAAGACTCAGCACGTCTCGACGCTGCACGTCATCCACCACGGCTGCATGCCGTTCTCGGTGTGGATGGGCATGAAGTTCGCCCCCGGTAAGTGCACCTGCGCGATCTGCGCCAACCTCTCACCTCCAACTGCAGGGGAAAAAATAGGTCAACATGGAAAGGATTACGCAACCCACTCACCAATCCCCTTTCGCTCGAGATGATGTATGAGAAGGCCAACGCAAAAACAAAAATCTCTTCTCGAAAAAAGGAAGACATTTGCAGGGCATTATTCTTCTTTTTCTGTCCCTCCCCGATTCCCCGGTCAGCCTCGGTTGCAGTATTTTGGAAAGGGTTGTCCGTTGCTTTGTGCCACCATTTCTCTTGGCGCTATTACTTTTATGGCTCGTTGCTATTATTTACACTCTCTCATTACGTATTAACGTGTCCGGATCTGTGCGCGATCATTCGGATCTTCGTTTTCGGATCAGACAACGGGACAACGGGACGAGGGGACATGTTGTGAACTATTTTTGCCACAACCGTTCCTACCGCTCTGGCCGCTGATAGCTCGATCGACTTGCGGCCTTGCCTGGTGTGCGGCACCGGTTTCCCGTGCCGCAGAAACCGGTTTGTCTGACCCCGAGTCACTACTTTTCGATGAATGATCGACATTCCGGGATGATGTTTCGTGCAGAGGTAGGAGGGAGAAAGGTTTGTGTGCGTGTGTCTGTGTTACAAAAGCTCCACGACACGTTTCGTTTACATTTGCGATAATAGCGAGCGAGAGAGAAAATCAATGACACAATACTTTCACAAGACGGGAAGTATGCTTTAGGTGTAAATAACTTTCTTTGGCGGAAGTTGCTAAATCGCTATCTCTAACCGCGTTTGCTAAGTGAGAGGCAATCCTATAGGTGGCCTATAAATGAGTGCAAATTCGAATTCGCACCTCGCAGGCGCGTTGTTCCACATTGTTCCACAGTTCCAGGGCGGCTATATTTGCGATCTGTATGCGCGCCCGACGTCATGAAACGATTAGAATTCAGTGTCTGTCCAGTAGCAGCAGCTCTCCCTACGCAACCGCCGTCGTCGGCAAGCAGGTTATTTCGCTTTACAAGCGTAAAAATCGAGTTTGATCGAAAGTCGAACGGCAAAGCAGAAAGTAAATGGCAATCCTGCTGTAATTGATCACACGTTTCGTACTCTCGGCCCCATTTGTGCTTTATCTGTGTCTGTGTGCAGAAATTGAACACGATGTTGTAACTGGCGCACTTGTTTCTCGAACCGGCGATGATGATGATGGCGAGAGAAGGATCTAGTATCTGACTCGCGCTCAATGGAACTCGCTTGAAACCGGGCGTGTTCCACACGATGGAGGAAAACTACTCGAGGCTACAGTATGGGCAGCATGCAAAAAGTTCCCTTCTCGAACGGGAAGGGATAATGATTTAACCTTCATCGTTTAACCGATCGGATTGTGATAGAATTGATCGTGAAAAAAACGCTAATGGCTTCATTATTTAATGTAGCTCGTTGAAATTTAATAATCATTTGTCTACATAGATTATCTAGCACGCAATGTTTGGCTGATGCATTATTGTCATCTATTATCAGTGATCATCACGCAGCACATGCCCAATTGCACACTTGTTCGCTGCATGTTCATGTGCAAGTGATGGGAAATTGTATTTTCGTGTAACTTGTTTCGCTACTTTGAAACTGCTTCGTGATCATGTGTGATCATAGCCGCCGTGACAGATAGTTGTCGAAATTTGACTGTTGAAACAATTTAATATGCTTCAGCTACCTCAGTTTTGTTTACAATTATTCCGACTGCCTTTCTTCTCCTTCTTGTGATCGTGCTTTAGCAGAAGCTCTATGCCATCTATGAACAACGCTGCCTTACATCACACACAAACAACAATACAAGTATTGTGTTGTTACAATGTCTTGATTTTACTTTTGCATTGCTTTTATGAGTATTGCACCCGGTTGCCTTCTATTGCATCAAACCGATCGAAGTTAATAACTCTTATTTGTAAATAATTTACGAGTTTCTCCTATTCAGAAATGGGTACAAGTTTCCACAGTTTGTTCATGTGAGACGCTTAACTGTGTCCAAAAAGTGTAACAATTCAAACAAAATTATTGCTTTGCAAGCTTTTTTCTCATTGAAACTCTTCCTTCTTTTTCGTTCGTATCACTCAATATAGGTGGCCACAGCACATTCTTCGCAATGCTGAACTCATTCGTCCACATTGTGATGTACTTCTACTACATGGTGGCAGCCCTCGGACCAAAGTACCAGAAGTACATCTGGTGGAAAAAGTATCTAACTGCATTCCAGATGGTAAGTCATTATCCTGTTTGGGGTCGATGAATTCTTAGCGTGTGGTGTGTGTGCGTGCTGCTCGCTCACTAAGGCAATTATCGGCTTAGGCCACCCTTTCTGAAGGGCGCATCGTCGTTTAAGGACGACGCTACTGGTGGTGTGCGATGTTTGCGTCTACGTGAATTGTTTACTTCCGCAATTCACTTTTGGTAGTGACACCGGAACCGGTACCACCACCTCCCTGCCTCCAACCCGCAACGAAAGATGTTCGAAGGCTAACTGGATCTAGGTGTGCTGGTACTTGCAGCAGCAATCGCACGCACATATCAATCTTTGGCCGGGATCCATTTCCGGTTCGTTCGAAGTGAGCGCGATCGTTTTCACTGATTTCGTCATTTTTTCCAACCTTTGCTTTGCAGGCCCAGTTCGTCGCCATCTTCACGCACCAGTTCCAGCTGCTGTTCACCGAGTGCGACTACCCGAAGGGTTTCATGGTGTGGATCGGACTGCACGGTATCATGTTCCTGTTCCTGTTCTCCGATTTCTACAAGCAGGCGTACAACAAGCGGGTCGGCCGGGCCAAGCGGGAAGCGGAAGCACTGCTGGCCAAGTCGCACGCCAATGGCAAGCTGCACAACGGAGATATTGTCAACAACAACCAGGGTGCTTGCATGGTACGTAGTGTATTGTTTTTGTGCTCGACTCACGTCACCAGCCAGCCTTTTCAACATTTCCAGAATCTTTCGTGTACTATGCAAAGAAAAAAAGTCTCTTTGTCATGCTTTCGTCACAGTTTTGGATGAATAATTGAATGTGCCACGAACGCAATCCTTCCTCCAGTGGCACTAATCATTTAAACACGCTAATAAAGTTCTTTGTGATGGTAGTGTGGCGATCATCAATCGCCGAGAGTTTAGCGCAAATTGACGTCAAAATGACGATCAATTGTCGACAATGACTGGTACTTATTTGCAATGAGCGATTATTTGCACACTGACTGTTGGTAATTCAATCGAGTTCAACAGGTTTGTTTTTTCACCCGTTGGTTTTTTGTTTATCTCTCAACCTGACTACATTAAGGTTAAGATTTCTTGCGCCCTTTAGCGAACGGCGGACGCCTTTTCCGCTATTTTGTTTCACTTGAACGCCACAGCTTCTCCCCGGAAAGACACGCATGATTTAAAAAAAAGACGAGCTCTTCAAGGTTATCTGAAGATGAAACGGAGCATTTACCATCAAAATAAGCGATAGTTATTACCTCCCCTACTCAGCAGGAAGAGGGTGTAGGATCTAATGATGCAGAAGCAAAAGGACGCCTATTGTTATTGCTAGCTCAGATCGGCCGACGCGGCACCTGACAGAAAGGTCATAAAAGTACACTGCCCAAGGGCAAAACGACGTTATGAAGAGGTATAAAAATCACATGCTCGCCACACTCGAATTGAGTAACGAGAGTGCGCAAAGTGTGTAGCCTCTGCGTGTGCGCGGCTACGTCTTGTGGCTTCTCTTCCTAATGTACCGAACAAGTTTGCTTAGTGTGGCAAATTGTTTATCTTTCATGTAACTCCGTTCTGGTGGATATGTTTTGCCGCTCAAATGATTCTCCAGCACACTCCGGTGAAGGATCATACGGCGGGGAAGTAATTTGTATTGCCGATTGTCGTTGAAGTGTCGGGGCAGCGTTGGGTAACGTATTTGACCATACCAAACACGATGCTGCTCCGCAGCGCGAGCCTCTCGCGCCGAGCGTGTCGTATACGTTTTCCCTTGACCTCTTAGTGGTTTTGGAAGACTTTTCCTGTCCGGTTGAAATCTTCGTATTGTTCGCCTGTTTGTTTACTTCCTCATAGCATAGAAGCACATTGCGCGGTAATTGCGGAACGTACGTGATGAGATTTAGCGCTTCTCCCCAAGCCCCAAGCAGCGCGCAGAACGAGTGCAAATTTTCGCACCTTGTAAGCAAACTCGAATGCCCAGAAATGATACGGCTCGAATACAAACGCAGGCTTCACGTAATATCCGTTCTCGTGACGCTCGCACTCTGGCCCAAGACACTCCTTTGATTGTTTGCTCAAATATATTGTTCCCTTTTTTGTCGTGCATATTTCGAATGGTACTAGTTTTCCTCCGGTTATTTGTGGGGTTAAGCTAAGCACCACTTTGCTCAGTAATTAATTACAATCATTTGTTGCCGTAACGAATTGCGTCAAATATTCCGCTGGATGAGTGTATATGTTTGGGTTTTTAACCTCCAAAGTGATTCGGTTTGTATAGCATCGTCAATTATTCTATCAGTATGATGTGTTTTTGTGGCAGCTTGGAAGAAAATTAAATCCATTGTACTGTCCAATACCCAGGATTGTTTTACGAATCATCAAACTGATGGATCGTGGTGAAGCTTTGCTCTTTCGCAGTGCGCAATAACATCGAAGCAGTGCAAAAAAATTATATTTGCCAATCCATTAATGCTGGACAGTGAGATTGATTTAAGAGTGTGAGGAAACTGGAATGAAAAGTGCGCCTTTTTTAGTATTTGTAAATGCTGTTTTTTTCTTTTCGTGTACGCAAATTTGTTTCCCAAACTTTTATACATTCTTTGCTTAATTCATAATTAGCTTTTACTAATGTGTTTCCTTTCGCTCTACCTTCCTTTCCTACGAAAAAAAAAAAACAGCCCGTCCTGAACGATGATGACGAACTGCACCAGCGAAAGGTGACCGGAAATGGAATCTACTTGAACGGCGGTGCCAAAACGGCGAATTCCTACAGCAATGGCAATTCGAACGGTTTTGTCGAATCGATCCAGCAGTCGAATGGCGGCATCGGCGAGAACGGTGGAGCACGGGTGCGGAAAATCCAATAACGCTAACAACAACTAGATATAGGCCTTGGTGGTTAGCATCATCATATTCATCATCATCATCATCGTCATCATTCAAATCTTCTCGTCATCATCACCGCCCCTCCCCAAAAAACCCCACCATCATGAGTGTCTGCCACCTGCGTATGTGCATATGTGTGTGTCCGACTGGCCGTTCTACGAAGGGGCTGTCTCGAAGTGCTCTAGGAAGAGCGAAAGCAACTGCCCGTGCACCACCGCGGAGCGAGGGAATTGTTTATTTTTAGTACGATTTTGGCTAAAGATGAGTTCAGTATTCACTTGCCCCGCCTCTCTCCCAGAGAATGGGATCGCGATCGTCACCCCGGTTCGCAACTCTGCACAAATCTATCATCATCCTCCATCCTGTTTAATGCTGTGGTGTAATACACGCACACAGTGGTGGCAGAAGCATATGACTAACCGCGGCCGAACAACGGTGCTCCGTAGCAGTCAGTGGCGCAAGAAACAGGATGGCCGGAGCAAACGGAACAGTACTCGAAGCCAGTATGGACCACAGCCAGACGACACGGTGGCGGGATACAAGATGGAGGGAGGGGATACCGGTTTGATGGTGGGAATGGAGTGTGCACCACGATCATAATATTAATGTGTGAAGATCGAAGGTCCCACACCTCCAGAAGAGCAGCTACGGGTCCCTAGCCACAACCGGATCAAAACACTCTCACACACACACACATACAAACGCGTGGCTCGACAGGAAGCTGCTGCATTATGGATAATGTATTTTTTGGAATGTTTTACATAGTACCAAGTAAATTAGGGCAAGGCATGAGATAAGGATACGCGTCGAAGGTGTCGGCTTGCGTGTAGTAAGCTGCTTACTTACCACCCCACCCATAGGTGTGTCCGTGAGGGTCCATCGTACATGGGAACAGTTCAACTATCACGTTTCGAACCAGACGATGCTGGCGGCACACAACCGGGTGTGGTGTGTTGTCCCTTCGAAGAAACTATAAACAATACGATCAAGTTGGTAGTTAGTCAGTGGTGTTAGATTTTTTGCGTTTACTTTGTTTTTGTTTGGTTACTTGTTTTTTTTTTAACAGTCATATTGTACAGTACTAGAGAAGCTTAGCGAACCAGAGACAGGATAAAGGGAGGAAGACATATAGGAAATGCAATACCTGTGTACCAAAACAATTGTTTCGTTACTGTATAAATCAAAAAGATGATATAAAACAAATGAAACCGCATAGGGAACAGAAAAAAGGAAGAGGAAGAGGAATAAAACAATGCTAGCAAAACAGAAAAGCGTGATGAGAGCGAGCAGCCGATTATAATAGCGTTTTGAGGAAGGATGAATTAGTAGCAACATAAATTAAAAATTGCTGGCGCAGCAAAATGAGCGGTCTTAATGCCAAGAAACTGACTAAAAAAAGAAAACTATCGATGTTGTATGTGATTGTATGTGGACTGTTTCCAACATACGCGCGCGCGGTTTGTGTACAGCAGCGGCAGCAGCAGCGATTCGGTATAGTGATTAAGGGCAAACGAAGCATGGTGGCGGTAATAGGACATGAGAGTAAAGAAAAAGATTAAACAAAAAAAAAAAAAAACAAACAAAACAAAACAACATATACATTCTGTCGATTCCTGTTGTCGGGACGTCGGCATTGAATATAAAGTTAAGAAGCGCAGTGTAAGTCTAAAACAAATGAAGAAAAATCTAAAATCAGAATTGTATCGCCTATTTGTTTGTGTTTCTTCCTTCTGTCTGTATGTTTCGCGTCTCGGACTTAATTGTAAAAGGTGGGAATGTCCTACCAAATACGCCACAATATCGTCATAATGTTGTTCTTTACCTTTTGTCGCTCAGTTTAAGGGTATTTTTGTGTCAATTATTGTTCAGTTGTCAGTTTTCCGAATGGATTGTTCCAAAGATGGATTGTTTGAACCGTATGTTTTGTATCATTCGTCTTGTAAAAATGTTTCATTTTCACAAAAATTGTTTCACTAAAATCTGATCATTAATGTTGCCTTGTGAAGAAAGTCAAACTTTTGTTCCTTCTAGTCTCCCTGCGATCGCTGTTGTTTAATTAACCTGTGTAATTAATCGGAGATGGTTTGCTTTGCATTGTTGCGAGTAGCAATACGACAACACCCAAACAGCCGGTTATGTGTTTGGCACGCCATGCTTCGTACGAACGAGCGTCGTCCGCTAAGGATGTAACTTTTTTTTTTGGCAAAGGCGGGTATTTGAACATTAACTGTGAAGTCTCGAAAGTCTGTACTTTTTCCGTATATAGAACAGAAAGCGAGGAACTGATACCAAGAAGAGTTTGTTGCTAGTTTTTAAATCTTTCTACATGGTAGGCTTTCGAATGCAATGTTTCGCGAGACAGCTGAATGTGGCTAGCTTTTAAAGAGAGCATAGCGCAGAGCGCTTATGCACAGCTGCTACGCCCCCGAATGCAGATCGAAAGAAATACGATCACCAACTTTTCTACGTGTGTTGTGGGTGTGTTTTGTCATGCTTCCTTCTCATAGTTCATTGTTAGTGAGTAAGAGATACGAGTACGCTCGTAGGTCATAGGTATGTATTGTTTCTGTAACGATCTTCAATGCTATCTATTTTGTTTACTTTGCGATTTTTGTGTTGTATCACCGTTGGGAAACATATTTGTTTCGTAATTGTTCTATTTTTAAATCGCCCCATTTTATTTCCGTATAGTTATACGCACATAGCACAAGAAATGACAATCGTCGCTTCGTTGTTAGCATTTGATAGTGTGGCTCGCAGCCGGCACAGTTCCGGTAGGATAAAATCGAAGAAAGTGAATGTTTCACCCCACCAGGAAGTATGTGGATGGAGTGAAGAAACAAAAATGCAAACACATGAATTGTAGTGCTGAGGTTTAAGTAAAATGTTAAACGCTTGTATCTGAAGGGGGAGAACAAAACTAAAGCTGAGAGAAACCATGCATAGCAATAAGACAGGCATAACAACACAACAGCCAGCAAAATTGTATAGCAAAGCAAACAAAATACAGGAATGGAGAATAAAGAAAATAATAAATAAATTATATTGTGTCGCAATTTTTATTTTTATTAATTGAATCTGTATTCTATGCGCATGAGACATTTGAACAAAATACAAAGAATTATTTAATTCATCAGTATTGTTTCTTTTTCTCGATTATTATCCTTTTTTATATTTGGTAATTATGTTTTGTAAAGAAAAAGTTCCTTTCTGTATTTGGTAATATATTTTTGTCAGTAAAGTTAAAAATCCAACCCTGGTGGTCTCCTAAAATTGCTATTAGACATGTACTAACACCTCTTACAGAGTTTTTCAAGGCTTTTCATAATTTTGGTACACTTTCTTGATTTATTCGAACATGAAGTGAACTTTATGAGACAGGACCGGCACCCTATTTAGATTGGCTCACAATCCAATAGGAATACCAATGTGACTACCAATACCAATAAGAAAAAAAGGTTAAAAAAACGTCCTACAATGTTGAGAACCCCTGATAATCTATGGCGCTTTTGGGTTGGATTGTATGTGAACCCATGAGGGGAATCAGACAAAGACGTTGAACCGAGTTTAGTTACGATTACTCCTAGTGTCTGGAGCGATGTCACTTCGTTTGCTTCGTTTTGAGGCCGTTTGTGATCATTAGTATAAAATTATTCAGTAAATGCAATCACTGTCAGAGGAAGTACCCAAATCGTACCCAAATCTCAGTGCTTTTGTGAAAAATGTTGGCCATAACTCCCAAACACATGTTAACATGCAACAATTCGCGAATTTCTATGGAAAAAGTGGCAGCAGTCAAAGTAAAAGCGATCGCGTACTTCGTATTTGCGGATATAGAGTATTATATGTAAATATAGATAAATTACTGTATGTGGTTCTTTGGCAAACGATGGTTTTGGCTTTGATATGTTTAATACTTTTTCAACACAAAAACTACAAATATGCCTATTTGAGTTATTCTGGGAACTTCTTCTATTTGGAATAACGAGCTACACAGTCATATCGGCCTATACAGACTTCCGCCTAGGGATAGTTAAATAGCAGCATATGTCGCTTCTGGATTGTTGTCCGACGTTGCGAATTTGAGGAATGTGAGGTATTTTGGAATATCAAGTACACCTGACCAATGATAGTCTGAAACAACCAAAAGTGTGGATATAACGATATAAGTACCTCAATCACATGGATCTCAACCCCTTCAAAAACCTCCGAAGCAAGGCTAGACCGACTACAGTTGTTATGCCAGCTAAGAATAAGAAGCATATCTTTTCTGATACCTTTTATAGCGTCAGATTTCAATGAACATGTACTGAATGTTAGTACACGGAAATTCGCTAGTTTTCTATTCTAAACCAAACACGTGTAATTGAACTATTATGCACATACACACACACTGTTCAAATGCGCTCCAATGTCGGCAAGACCCAACGCGACGGATGACTCAAGGATGGCAGTGGTGAATAAATCTTCCCATAATACCGCACTATAAAACGGTAAAAATTTCCACCCGCCTATCGGGAACACTTGCCGCATAACGATCAACAACATGGCGCTGGTCGGGCCGGGTTTCAGCGTCTTTGTCCGCCTTGTCTGTATTTCCCCCTACACCGAGAGCTCTAAGCATCACCGTGCGCGATCGATCTTGCGCGAGTGGCTGAGCCTGTTTCCTGCCCCCCCCCCCCCCCCCCCCCCCCCCCCCCCCGGGGGCGCACAAGGGACAATTCATTAAAATGTTCCATGCGTACCCAACTGTCGGATTGATGATGCGTTGGATTACACCGCCGTGTGCAAATTGAGGCAGAAGCTGTTCTAGCGGCTGGTGGTGTAATTTGATCACGTTCCAAACCACCTAACCGCGGCTGACTAACGATCGAGCGCGATGGAGCGCGATCGAGGCTGATCCGGATGTTCCCGGGGTTTACCCGGGGAAGTACCCCCGTTAGAAGTCTGCCCCACCCCGACAAAAGCCTAAAACGCACCTCAGTTGAATTACTTTCTCGTGATGAGCTGCCTACACGCCCGCCAATCAGCGGGCGGGATGATTCTGCTGCGCTTCCTGACCAAACTACCCAATGTAGCAGGGTGGCCTTTCCCTTGCCGTCACTCCGCACGACACAGCATCAACCGGTAAACTCGCCTAACCTTGAACGCTTAGTACCCGAGTCGTTGGCACCAGGGGACCCACGATTGAGCTTTTCCATTAACTGTGATAATTTCTGCGATTCCATTGAGTCATGCTTGAAATTTAGCGACTCAACACACTTTGCTAGAATCTTCCGCACCCCGCCAGCATGGTACGGTGTAGTTTGTTTTCTTTTATTTTCGGGAGGGCCCCCATGTTCAGCTTCTCGTTTATGCGGTACGCAAACAGCTTGAGCAAACAACACAGTTTGGCCGATCTCTGCCGCTCCCTGTCCGCGCAGCTCGCAACACGGCTAATCGGAAACACCTGCATTTGTAGAACCTAGTATCATGTAGCGGCCACCAGAGCCAGAGCCAAACTGTTTGCACAAGCGGCCAGTAAACATGTCCCAGTCGGGGGAGTTTGCTAATCAACGCGGTATGGTGCAGATCAATGCGAATAATGCTCACGCTGCAGATGGCTGATGCGTGTTTTCCTTCCGCTTCCTGGGCCGCGGCCAGGCTCACGTGATTGACACTCGAGTCTTGCGAACAACACGGTCGGGTTTCTATTGTCGGTTGCTTTTAGCCGGGAACAGTTGCGTTTTGCTCGTGACCGTGCCCCTACCATCGAAGCAGTTGTCATGGGAATTATAAAAATAACCGCAGTCGTCACAAAACAAGACAAATCTCCCCTGATAACGATGCGATGTACATAAAGGACGTCTTTCAGGTATGCGATACGTAGCTGGAGAGGCAGTACAACGGTTGTCTCTTGACTGCATGACGTGAATTCTTCATCAGATGCTTCAATTGACGACACCAAACACGAGTAGAATGAAGGGTCCGCAAGATCTACTTCATACGATCTAGTCCAGAAAAGCGAAAAATCGCTCGAGATGAAACGCATGAAAATACAGTGAACCCTCTCTTATTTGAGAGGCGATGGGACTGTCGAATAAGAGGTGGAAAGTGAATGAAAGGTCCATCCAAACAAGAAAGAGACAGAACATTTAGTATGCAGCCTTAACTGTTGCTATAGGAAACTGCGAACAGGATTGCCAATTTGAGCATACATCATTCAATAACCATGGCAACACCATACACAAATAAGAGGGACACAGATTTCAGAGGTTTTCCAAATTAGAGGAACAAAAATGTACTGTAAATCAAGGGACTGTGCAAAATGTTCAAATAAGAGAGGTTTTTCAAATTGGAGAGGTGTCAAATAAGAGAGGGTTCACTGTAATTCAAACATACAAGGAGCACCAGTAAGTAGAAACTAGTGATGTGCTTTCTGGAGCGCACCCACGACTCCGATCCGACTCCAACTAATGTTAGTCCGATTCTGACTCCAACAAAATGGAACCACTAGATCCGCCCAGAGTCGTCCGAAGCCTTCCGGAGTCGTTCGAAGTCGTTCGGAATCGTTCGGAGTCGTTCGGAGTCGTTCGGAGTCGTCGGAGTCGTCAGAGCCGTCCGGAGTCATTCGAAGTCGGAATCGTCCGAAGTCGTCCGGAGTCGTCCGAAGTCGTTCGGAATCGACAGGAATCGGAGTTGGTCGGAGTCAACAGGAGCCTTTGTGCTTGTGATCAGACATTTCCTTTCGTTGTGTTATTTGTCTTTCACTTTGTGCGTGCACTTTTTCTACAGGCCTTTGTTTCGAAGGCCGACCTCGGCCGACCTCGGACGACCTCGGCCAACCTTGGCCGACTCCAGATGTTTCCGTCTGTAGCCGATTCCGAATGAAATCAGACGACTCCAGACTACTCCGAATGACATCGAAAGACTCCGAACGACTCCTTACGACTCCGGACAACTCCGACTCCGAACAACTCTGAACGACTCCGGACGACTCCAGACGACTCCGAACGACTCCGAAAGACTCCGGATGATGCAGGGCGGACCTAACTTCCGCAGTCGATTCCGAATTTATCGGAGTCGAATCGGAGTCGACTCCAGATTTATGCCAGCTTTACCCATCACTACTAAAAACATGACTTTGATGCTCCTTTTTCTATAATATGATGTTTAAAGATGTTTTGAGCCGGTCTCGTAGTACAGTCGTCAACTCGTACGACTTAACAACATGCCCGTCAAGGGTTCAATCCCCAAATAGACCGCGCCGCCATACGTAGGACTGACTATCCTGCTATGGGGGGGGATCAATTAGTCACTGAAAGCCAAAGCCCACAAGTGGGTACAGGCAGGCCTTGACCGACATCGGTTGTTGAGCCAAAGAAGAAGAAGAAGATGTTTAAAGAAATGATTACTAGTCCAAACAACAAACTTTTACATTCCAAACCGTCATTGTGTACGTTTCAAGTGCCAATATGCTTTCATTTACCCAATATACAAATTTGAATTTGCAAAAAGTGATACCAATATACAAAAAAACGCTTAAGGATCGTGCGCAAATGGTGCTCGAATTCCGAAATTCCATTGAGTCAGTTAGCAACAATGAAAGAGTTCATCATAGTAGCAATTCTAAAAGAAATTTGGAGTAAAATATTGAGGAAAGTTTAACTTTAAATACAAGAACAAAGTATGACGTCGGTACCACAGGACCGGAACAGTACAAATTACTGGGTGGAAAGATAAACCGCACTCTGCCAGCTATCGAACAAGACATCAGACCCGATCAAACGCGTATAGTTTGACATGTTCGAAACGATGTTTGAGTTGTTTGTTCATTTTCATACATTTGTTTGAGTCTAATGTCTTGTTCGGCTACTGATAGAGCGAGGCCCTAGCAAGTGTGATCTAACCCAGAGGCCTCCAAACTACGACCCGCGGGCCGAATGTCTGTTAGCAGGCCTACACACGTTACGGGCTAGCGTACCGTACCGTTCCTTTTTTATACGAAGTGTTTTACAATACTACACGAGCCTGGTACGTGTGGAGGCCTTGTACATATTCTAATATACTTTATTGTCGCATAGTGAATTATATTTTTACTTACATTCGTATTGAAAACACAATAATGGACATTAGCAAAGGGAAAGAACTTTGTTTAAAATTTTCGAATTAAAACAAAACAATATTTGACGGTACGATATAAGACAACGTTAGAATCGGCCAGTCAGTTGGAAAGTCAAAATTGACTCAATTGAAAAAGACTAAAGCGGGCCAGCCCGCGACGTATGGAGGCCCGCTTATGCGGCCCACGATGACGTTGTGAAATAAATAGTTAATTATTGTGACTATTTTTAAAGAAAATGATAGTTGTAAATGTATATGAAATTTAACTTTAACCGCGAACTGAAAAGCATGTGGACTATAATGATATTTTTAAATCGTACGATGGAAACTCTGTGGGGGAACGGGAATAACAGTCAGAACTTCACCACATGCGATTTTGCCGCAAACTTTTGTATGGGATTTGACAAATTCATTTGATATTGCCGCATCACCGCATGCGATTTTCAGGCATTTGATTCGATCCCGTACTGAATCCTACTAAAAAAGCTGGATATATTGGGGCTCCCCAGCTCGACTATGGCATGTTTGCGATCCTATCTTGATGATCGCACTTACTCTGTAAGCATGGGCTCACATTCCTCTCGTCTGCTAAAGGTAACTTCAGGAGTGCCCCAGGGAAGCAACCTCGGACCACTGCTCTCAGAGGCGGATTTATCCTTCTCGGGGCCCTAAGCGGGGGATAGAATTGGGGCCCCTAGTTTCCTTAAAAGTCCAGAAAATTGTATCGCATTTTTATGAATACCTCGTTACGAATTCCAAATATGTCATCCTGATTTCGTTAGGGATTAATTTTCTTCTAACGTTTTTTTTTATGGCAGTTAGTTAATTATTTTAATAGCTTCTATAGTCTTCGTGTAATCAAGCTAACATATTTTGCATATTTTTAGGATGTGCATCATCGTTGTTTCCGGTATTGCAAACATCAAAACTATATTAAATACTAGCTATACTAGTTTTACTAGTGTTTAGAGATTATGTTTAGATTTCATTCTCTGTAGTAGTTTTTCAACACAAGTACGCATTAGATCGTTTTTCCAAGCTAAGCTGTTTTATATTGAAATGAATCAATGAACGATGAAATGATAAACTGTAGTTATTAAAACTCCAGACTTTCCGAATTTCAGTACAGATCTAGGCATACCTAGATAAAAATATATCTGGAAAACCTGACAAAAAATCTGAATTTTACTTATTTATACTTTTGTATTTTTAGAGCAGAGTTTGCAATACATTTGTTTACTTATTCATGTACATGAGCAGTGAAAGCCACTATACAAAGCTTGTGTGATTTCCTGTTTCACAGATACATAAAACATGTGGCTGAAATCCAAGCGTCCGACAATGGTTATCCTGCTCTTGCGTATTTGTAGTCTTTTCGTCCTTGCAATCGAGACAGTTTAGGAAGTTCTTAAAAATATAAATAATTCGTCCCAGGAGCTTCTTTATGTCTTATTGTCAGGAGAGGATTTATTGTTTTTAATATGCAAGAGTGCGAAAGTATGTAATATTTGTTTTGGCCTTCAAAAATTATCTCCAAAGTACGTAACAACTTTTAATTGCTATAAACGTTATTAACACATTCCACACACTTACTTGTAAGAATGTATTACTTTGAGAATGATTTCTTTTTCCGTTCGTTTGTGCATTATTAACAAAAAATCAATCACTTATAAAAGTGAACTAACATTTGAAAAATTTAGTACCCCACGCGGTCGCTCAGTCCGCTTATAGGAAAATCCGCCACTGGGCCCACTGCATCCCGTCAACTGGCGCGTGTCGAAGCCATCCAGCAGACGCTTTACGCCGATTTAATAACACCCATTATAGGACTCGCTGCGCCCTGCATGGACTTGAGTCCCTTGAAGAGCGCCACCGTAACGCACAAAGTGCTTTCATAGTCGATCTGCTAAACTTCCGTATTGATTCTCCCATTCTTCAATCGAAAATAAACTTCTAAACGCTCCAACTAGAACACTTCGTCCCCGCGATCTTATCGCCATCAAGGACCGTCGTACACGCTTTGGTCGTTTAAATCCGTTCTACCGTATGTGTAATGAGTTTAACTCCGTTTGCTCTCTATATGAACCCGGTACTCGATATGTCCCGCAACTCCTGCCTAAGAATCGTGCGTCTCTCGCGTAGCTCTATCACGTAATCACTCTAAATTATTGAAAATATTGTAAATGTGTTGCTTTCAAGGGGGCCTATTGGTCCGTCGAATTAAATAAAAAAATTTAATGAAATGTAAAATGTTTCAAACAACATCAAATAATGATTATCTTTATAAAGAAACAACACAATCATAATAATATCTTGAAAATTTAGAAAACTCACTTCTTGCCGCATCCGGCAAAATCGAATTCGGCGATTCTCAGACCATTGGCTAAGGCAGAAATCTGGTAAGTTTGTTATTGTCACCCACTTCCTGATTCAGAGCTAGTGCAGAGGTTTTTCAGGAGTTCTAATAATTTTGCGACACTTTCTTGACTCTTTCGCACGACAAGTGAAAATTAACATTAGTGAGCTCGGAATTTATGTGAAGGAAAGTAGATTCTACAACACCTTTATTGTACAGGCTCTTTTGGAATTGATAACTTCAGAAAGACCTACTTTCGTGTGACTGCTTAGGACCTCTTCACGTGTGAAACCGCCACTGTTAATCTGCCTTGTTGTTGATATCACAGTGCTGACTTTTGACCCGTCACAGGTACTATTTTCCACAACAAAGGTGTTAAATAAGCCTCTGCTCCAGCACTGCTGACCTACAAGTCGACCAGACCTTCTGTGGCCTCACAAATTGCTCAAAATTTTACATTAGGCTTTAAATGACAGTTTCCCTTTTTTTCTTTTCAAATGAGTTTGCTAATTGATCACAGTGATTATATTCATAATTTATTTAGTCATTAATATTTGCTGGAGTTAAAATGACATTTAAATTAGATATGTCCCACATAATGTAATGTAAATCGTGGCACACCTGCGTTAAGGTCAACACTGTCATTGAAAAGAAATCTCCCTAATAATGCTAAGCATCAAAAAACACAATTACACGTACAAACTGTTTGTTGCGGAAAACAACATGTATGTTAAGCTGACCGAAATATCCCCTAGACAAAAATAATGAAAATCATATCCAAAATGCTCCATGAGTTAATTTGTTTATTCAACGGTTCAACACACCATTGCTTTGTAAAAGTTTGTGTTCTTTTTTTTCTGAGATACTGTGAATCGATTTTTATTTTCACAATTAAGTGCATCAATCACATTGCAAAAGTTGACTGCACAGTACATGACAATCTGCCAGATAACAGCTACTCGATAGGTTTATCAAGCATAATTAAATTAATTAACCAATCAACGAATAACGATAACGAATTGACGATCTTGCATTTAGCACAGATCCTACCCCGTTCTACTTCCGCTTCGACTAAGTACCTGTTTCGGTGCGGCAATGTTAATTACACTGTACAAAAACTAAATCCACCATTTTTTTTGCACTTCGTTATGTGTTTGCTTGAACCGTTGTTAACTTTCCACTCAAAATCACTCGATCGAGAGGGAGCCAATATAGAATGAAGGGAGAAAAACAACACAAAATGTTCTAAAGTTCGCGTCGGTTTCTACGGTGAAGGATATTTGGAGGACGGCGACGATGACGATGATGATGATAGGCATGGTGATCGTAAAGTACTACACTTCGACACTTTGCCTCGCTAACTCGCTGCTCACTTGACCGTTCGTCAACGATCGTAGTGTTGTTTTTGAGCCCGCCTGTTGTGCGCATTGGCAAAGTGCGATAAAAAAGATGATGTTGAAATGCGTAATGTAGTAAAAACAATGTGTTGGAGAAGATACCAAACACCAGACACCGTGACGATGAAATAGTTGTGTGGAGGGCAGAAAAAATGCAACCAAAACAAAAAACAAATAAAAACTTGAACAAATTGATGGCACCAAACGGCATGGGAAGGCAAAAACTGATTTGAAAAAAATGCAATACACTCAAGAAGCTCGATGGCGACTCATTAGATGAACGATGGCTGATTACATCGAGAATAAATTGCACGAGAAAAATGTATAGCATATCGTAAAACCTTCAAACATCCAATCAAATGTACGATCGTATTGAAGAAGCCTTGTTTTTCGAACAAGCTGCTCGTTGAACAGTTTAAGAGAAAAAAATTGGAAAATGATTTGCTAGAAAAGATATTAGGGTTAGATTGCTTCAATCTTTCACATCTGATCAACATGATTAAGGTGATCGATTTAGGTTTTTATGTATCGTTGTGACTGCATCGTTATCAACGATCGTTTCTTTTTTTCGCTCTCAAACGATCAGTCAACCTGTTTCAACCCCCTTCGAAATGGAGGAGTTTTCATTGACATTTAGTAAGTTTGCTTTCACAAGCTCACTGCCGTTGCTATTCACATCCTTCACGGCGCAATCATGATCGTCTTTCACACGTGTGATTAGCTTTCGGTTGCGTGGTCGTACACCAAGGTTAGCATTCGTTTCCACCGGATGCTGCTACCTGTCATGCGGCTAATTGACACGGTCGAGGGTATGATCCTCGCAGAAAGTTTACCCTGAACTACACGCACGGTGTCATAAATGTTTGCGTCCGATTCTGCGTGATGTAAGAAGAGATCCAAAATTTATTGCAGTCCTTTGGCAGGTACTAGAGAGGCCACCCGCCCCCGAAAGATCGTTATGGTGGGGGTTTGCAAGAACCATCGATTGCATCAACACCTCGATCGATGGCACCTCGTGCCACCAGTGGTGGTTTAGTTGCGAGTGACGACGGTAAAGGTTACATCGACCGAATGACTACCGTTACCTGACCTTGGCCGATGATACAGACACTAACAAGAATACCACCCGTCAGCCCACGGTGGCCAGTGTCTAGCCAGCGGCACATAATAGTTTGATTTTCACGAAGGAAAACCGGCAATAGCGGACCCGTTCGCTTGTACCTTGCTAACCTGTCTCTTACTGCATTGTGGATTATTGTTGTGGTTGTTGTTGTGAAATGCTATTGCTGGTATTTCGGATTTTCATTAGTTGAATGAATTTTTTTAAAAGGCAAACCCCAAAATAAGACGTTACGTAGTGTAAAGCTTTTGGCGTCTTTATTCACCTTTTTTCTTTCTTTTAAATTTTGGTTGATGATCGAAAGATCGACCCTCTCACGTTCGCTTGATCGTGTGGCCATTAACTCATAATGTTTTTCTTTTATTCTTTTTCCTTTACGTTGGCGCTGGCGAGTTGCGATCGTTCGTGCGTGCGTGATTTTCACGTGCGATGTGTGCATGGCTTCGATTATGTAAAGCAGTGCACACGATTGGACAACTTTGTATCCGATGTATGTGTGTGTATGTGTCTGTGTTTCTCTCTCTCTCTTTCACTTCGTTTAATATGTTTCCTTCTCCATTATTTGTTTTGGTTTTGCTTCTTACTGTGCTGATTTCCTTCCAGCTGATGGATGGACTTACGCGTACTGATGATGATGGTTGGCATCGTTTTTGGCCGGCCTGCTCATCACCCTTGATCCACATTCGGTGGCTCGAAATCGGACTCGTTCGATTGCAAGTTTGATTTTGTTGGGGGCCGAATGCTTTATTTATTTAGCCTTCTCGGCGAGCTTTAGACCGTCGCGCATCTAAACTTCATGCGCTGTGCTCGGAGTCGTCCGATTGGGGTTGACGATTAGGAAAATGCGTGTGATCAACACGCGTCGCAGAACGTGATTAGCCGTTCGTATTTCTTTCCCCGTGTACCCCCGTGTTGGACCAGTTTTAGGTGGAAATGATGTTTTGAAAATTATTTTAAAATTTAAAAATGTCTGTTAATTTTAAGCCAGTACAAATATAAAACAATTATCGAAATGGTTATATATGAGTAATTTATCCTATTTAAGATTAACTATTTAAGAATCCTATTTACACAAAATAAACAATAATAATTACATTCCTTTCCTGACCATACAACCTTCATATCATCTACTGCTTTAAGCCTTTTTCTCCCAAGACCCTGATCCTCACGATCAACAAACGTTCGCGTCTTCCTTCAATGACACTTACAATGCTCACAGCAACACTTACCGAGCCAGCCGAAATCAGTCTGGGTATTGTATGCTTTTGATTATCATTTATGAAGCGACTTGCAGTTGCTCAATTGTGCCATCCACTTCCTGCGACAGCCGGCAGACCAAAGTCCGCGCGCCACACTTCGTCACGCACCGCACATTAAACGAGAACGCATCAGAGAATCGATGCGCCCCGAAAATGCCGGAAGTGTCCGAAACGAAGGTCCACTTCTCGTGTTTGCCAGTGTTTTTGTTTGGTCCGCTGTTTTGGTCGCCTTTCTGCTCGGGTTAGCCTCTTACACCGCACCGCTAAAGGTTACGCCATCTAATTATTCGCTGCGATCATTCAAACACTTCCACTGCGGTCTGTTACTTCCTGCGTGTGTCCAGCGGTACCCGGCCGATGGTGTGGTACGTATCCCGTCAAGGTCATTCCGTTGGGTCAATTTAAAGGTGTCCTCGATTGCGCACTTTGCTCGGATAATTGCCGGTTACAGTATCTGCCGCATCACGCACGCAGAAGTGGGCAGTCGCCGCTTGGAAGATGGTGATGATGATGATGATGTGTGGCTACTGATGAGGACAAGGCTACAGAGACAGCACGATGGTACAGGTCGATGGTCCCGTTCCGACTCTCTATCGGACCCAGTTCCGAACAGCTGAGATTCGGTGCACTCAAGCTTAGCTTAAGTGCATACTAAACACGTGCCACAATCCGCAAACAATACTTTGTGAAAATGCTCAACTGATGGTCATGTTGTTTGGGGGGAAATGGCCTAACGAGTGCTACCGTCTGTTTTAACAAATCCATGTCAACATTTCAATGATAAGGATGTAAGGTTAATGTATGCATCCATTTTTTGTTTCAAACACAGACCATCAACACCAATGCTGAAGCTTAGTTTACAAGAAATAGGATTGCAGCTTATTATCAATCAGACATTTATAACATATTTTGATAGTTTCACCCGACAACCTACTCACACCCTATCCTGCACCATCGCCTCACAAAACCTGTGAGAATTATTCACCATGTGTGTAATGATTTGCATAAATCTTCATTTAGTATGGCGTACACGGCCACAACTATGAACGATTCAAGGGATTTTTTTTCTAAATTAACACGTGGCCAGTACGGTTATCGCGTTCGATTCGGATAACCTCCGCACGCTAAATTTGACTTCTAACAATTTTCTAAAACCTTGGACGTTCGTTTGAATTATGCCCTTTAAATATATGAGCCCTTGTTGAAGTGGAAAGCCGGTTTTCAGTTGGATAGTGAAATAAATACCGGTGTCCCTCGAGATACGACGGTATTTGGGACCGAAAAAATGTCCCAAAGCAAGGCGTAAGTCGAAAAAGTCGTATGTCAAATATCTGTCAATGTTAAGTTTATAAACGAAGTTGAAGAGTCGTAATCTATAATATCGTGATTGTTATTTGAAACAATGATTGATAATGTATTAATTTTACACCAAAAATCGTTTACACGATATAGATATTGAAGATCGGGTAGTTGTGGAAAATGTGTGTGTAACGGTTATCAGCACAAAAATTAAAAAAAAAATACATAAATTTCTTCTCACTGACAACTTTTCACTGTCAAAATCAAAATCATCGTATCTGCGAATCGTCGTAATTCGAGGGGATCGTAACTCGGAGAACCCCTGTAATTATTTTTAAAAACGAGTTTGAAGATAGTCATTAATTGATCTTGATTATATTATTGACAACATTTCACACCTACGGTAGTGCGATCTCATACTTTAAGAAATATTTTAGATATAAGAGAAACTTTGAGGAAAGGTTATCATACTTCATACTTTTTTGTGCAACAATTTATTGCAGCGTTTCGTATCATAAGATGCCTTCTTATCAAACTTGGCACGTTGGTGAAGGCTAGTAGACGTTTTGACAGACAGACAGACATACGGACAGATAGCATATAGTTTTGCAATTTCCTTTTAAAAATTGGAACGCATGAAAAGAGGTGCTAATTAGCGCGGTTTGTAATTTCTAATTTTTGCTCTATCGCTAGTTCAAACTTTCCCTTCCTTTATCTATTGCTTTCGTGTTTTATTTTAGCAAGGTAAATATGCATCAAGCCAGAAATGATACAATTTTGAAATTCGGCAACAAGTATGCCATGAAGGAAGCCTCGTTTGGTTTGCCATACCACCACTACAAAGTAGCCGCTGGCATTGGGGACATTTCCAGTAGGTTTTGTTTTTCCTTCGTGTCTGCTTAATGGATTCTAAGTGATTGTGCCGTGTCAAACCCGGAACTGGAACGGTGTTTTTCCTCCGATAGCCGATTATTGTACAGAATAACGCTTCACAGGCTGGAAGATAGTGCTTGGGAAATACCCACCTCTAGAACGTGTTTGTGTGGCAATTTTCTTCAGACACGATTAACCGTGCTCGATTACGTCCGCCACGCGTGTGACGCAAGCCGAAGCGACGTAATTCTGGACGTACACCTCCAGCATTCTTTTTGTTGTTGTTTTGGAGCATCATCAGGTCCAAAAAAAAACAAAAGTAACCACAAGTGGCTATTTTGAGCACCTTCCGCAACGGCACGAGAGCTGTGTGTTTGGTAGAGGCGACCAGTGTCCGAGGATCACGACGCGTTTGACGTCATCAACAACGAACGATTCGATGCGATCGAACACATCGTCCAACGGCTCGCCGGAAGCTACTTCTTGGCTCGATGGACTTTGAGCTACGGATCTCCCCGAATCGTTGCCATCACCCGGACTATTTAGACGTCCCTCCTGCCGAGCGATAGGGTAAGTGCAATTAATGTTCAATTGTTGTGTAGAGTTAGCACCCAGGTTTTGCTGGAATGATTGAAGAATTATTGCGCATCAAACACCGTCAAAAAGGAACCTGTTTTCTCAAGAGTTTCCTTCTCATTATCCCGGCCTGCTTGTGCTGAGAACTATCCATCACCCTTTTTTCTTCCGCTACACATCGACAATAACCGCAAAGTCACCAGCGTCAATATCAGACACTCTCGTTAAACGTTCTGGAAGGTTTCGAAAGAACGATTCCCATTTTTTTACGTACCACATCTACTGACGAATTTGCCGATCTTTTTTCCCGAGTTCCGTTCGAGTACTCGAGTGAAGTCTTCTTGTGGACGGGGACGGCGACTACCTCAATAAAACCTCAAATAATGACTTTTTTTTCGTGTCTTGTTCGCTCCGGTCCATCGATCTTCGATTTTTGTTTGCCCGTTTTATTTAACCCTTGTCGAGGAAGCTGTCGAAGAGGATGGTTTGGGGGCAACAGCAAAAAAGCTAACCGATTTATTTGCCGCAGGTTGTTCCGTACGTAAATTCAATTATGTCTCCCCCTCTACGATGACACTGTAAGAGAGCGTGGCTACCAAGGTACCAACACTCCATTACCAGCAGCCAGCGTCAGTAAAAAGTTGTGCCGATCGTAGAATCACGTAAAAAGTCAAGCCAACTCTCTTCCCAGACGGCGGAAGCGATTGGCAAATCCCAATGTGTAAAGGGTTTTTTCGCTTTGTTGGCGTACTGTTTTTGCTGTAGTCAAAAAATTACGTACGTACGTCCCATGCGGCTCCTCGGTCCTACCCGGCATGTAAATATCGCGAGTGTATCTTGGAAGACCGAAAAGCAAGCAGATCATCAGAGTGGAGAAGATTGTTCGGTTTGATCGTTTTCTCCAAGATGGGGTGATGAGGTTGCGTTCTGTTTGCTTGCAAATTGGTGCGTGTGTTTGCTTTTGTGGAGCTTTTGCGACGCCAGTAGCCATGTTTTCTGCTACAACCAGAAAGCACTAGAAGCAGAACTCCGTCCAGAGAGGATCCGAAGTCCAAAGTATGATCCTCTGGGGAAGTTTCACTGTTAGCAGACCTCGCTTTTGTGTCTTTTGAAGAAAGAAGATTGGAGTGTACATCCAGAAACTTCGGAAATTTTGACGCAATCCGGAGAGAGTGAGAGCAGATTGTCTTCATACAGCTACCGTACTGTCACCTGATCTCCAGCTGTTGATGGTGATGCTGTACTTACATTGTAGAAGTACCTGTTTGCAGGATGTAAATGTACAAAGCCGACGGCGGTATTTGACAACGGTACCACCTCAGACCTAACCTTCCCTGACGTCAGATGTTCGAGTAGTGCGATCGTTTTCCAATTACAACCCGAGCAGTGAGCAAAAAGCGTGTGTTGTGATTGCAAATATGCGAATGTCATGGAGCGTTTACAGCAGTAAGCGCGAGAAAAAGTAAAGATCAACAATTATTGTGTCCAGCAAGTGCGTCAAGAGAAAAGCCCAATTCACGCTACTTGCGTAAATGATAGGTGATGCTGGCGTAAGCCGGTAAGCAGGTAGATATATTGTATTTTTAATCGATACACGAGCTCGCTACCGTTTAAGGCACATGTAAAGGGAATGTGTATCTTTACTAGCAAAGGAGAAGGTGTGAAAAATTCCATTGAAATAGAACGGAATGTTAGAGCTAATTCACGTGGCAGTATGTTCTAATCTTGGCAATGATACACATTTATGAAGTGTTGATCTCTGCTTGGTCTAGCAGTGGTGATCTAGCACATACAGAGTTTAAAGCTACAGAACTTCTTTGAAAAGCAGTTTTTTGCATTTTTTGGTTTTTGGAACTAATGCGACCAACATCATCATGTTTTAGATCTGTCTATTTTTGTTTTTTTTTTTCAATTCGTTCCACTTTTACACTGATTGTTTGCCCTTTTATTACCTTGAGTGTAAAACAAAGCCTCCGTAATAAACACGTTAAACGGTGTCCTAAACCTGCTTACCGTCACGTTCAACAAACATTATGAGAAACAGGCGAATAAATCCAAATGGACAAACATTTACAGTGACAAAAAACAAAAACAGATGCTCGAATATCTGGTACTTGTACCACGGCTAATCTTCACCGGATCATACCAGACCACCAGGGTACGGAGAAGTCAAAGGCATGTTTTAGAGTTCATAAAACTATATGCTCATGGCTGCCGGTCACTTGTTTGTAGGCTGGGAGGGTTGATGGGTAAAAAAGCTTCTTTCGTAGACAGTAGTCCAAGGGTTTATGTCCACCCACCGAGGCAACGCCGGAGAGCCATGAATGGAGAGCGTTTTTTTTTCTCTTCTCGCCTTGATCCACCATTCCGTGCTAGTAAATTAGTTGTCCGTTGTTCCGGTACCTCGTGAAGGTTGCAGCTCGAAACGGTTATTTGAAACGGAAGCCATCTACACACCGTGCGTTTTATGATTAGCGCGTACCGGTCTGGATTTTAATAATAATGCTTTGTTGACATACTGCGTACGATTAATCTTTGCCCAATGATACCGGTTTTTTGAATCGGTCCTACGCAGTTTCAGACCCCGACGGATGATTCACTAGGGCAATGGATTTGTTTTTGTTTTGATTGGTATTTTTGTTTTCGTTTTTATCGATTCTTAGACAAGGAAGGTGACAAGACAAACAACTATGGCAGTAGTTCGGTTACAGAATAACCGTGTATTTGGCCTTCTGGACTGGATACTAAGGATTATTTATATTTTTTATGTACGAGCTTTAACAAACAGATGCAATAAGCAACCATTCAACAGGTTAAAACTGTTAAAAACACCAGTTGATCTACCATGAAACAGCAGTTTGAGCTAGCAGTTGAGCATTGTGTACTTAAACGACTAACTAACCTAGTGCGTCCTTCTTAGTACACACAGACAACGGTCATTCGACGTACCCGGTCGGTTAACTGCTTCCTGCAATATAACAATTATCCTGACGGAATGACCTTACACGACCGTTCGGCTGTAGCACGGCTGTACGGTCCATTTTTTGTGCAAGTATGTGTGCACGGCCATGCCCAAGAGCGATATTGAGCTTTCGTTGCACATGCGAAACGGTGCAGCGTCTAGAGTTGGGGGTTGAAAAGTGTAAACGAGATCGAGCCGTTCTTTGCTACATTTTTAACTTGAAAAGCAATCTATTTATAACAAAATAGTTTATTCAAATACATGATGTAGCTTGAGCGAAGATACGCATTAGCTAAGAAAAACAGCATTTTATCTATAAGAAATGTAAAATCACATTCATTCGTTCGCTGCATTCTGCTCACTGAAAGAGATAGAAAGTGGGTTTTTGTGAGTCTTCAATGAATTGCCTTGGAAAAGAATCAACAGTGTGTCTTGCATTTTCGCATCCCATTATGAGCTGGAAATGGGAATGTAGAAATTGTTGCCAAAACGGGCAACAGATGTGTGCGTAAGATGCCGGCTGAATGCGCGCGTGTGCGTTCGCATGAAAGAAAGTGAGAGCATGAGAGCGAGAGAGAAAGAGAGAGAGAGAGAGTGAGAGCGAGAGCGCGAGCAGCGAAAGGGTGGGAGCAATATATCGTTTTGTGAGAAAAACTTCTGTTCTCTTTATCCGCTCCAAGAATATGTACAGGGGATGGTGGGTTGGTTTTATCGTTCCTGGAAATGTATGCCGTGTTAATGTTTGGTGTGATTTTTCGATTTACTTAATTTTAGTTGTATTGTAGTTGTTGTTTTATAACACGAAATTAGTTATTAAAGTATTTGAGTAGTTTTGAACCAAAATATAACGAATGCTAGCTTACAGATTACAATTGTAAAAAAATGCTCTATGCTATTTGAAAATGGGAACTTTTTGTAAAATTTTATAATGAATATTTACGGTTCGTTTGCAAAAATAATATGTACATACAAAGAGAAAGAAATTGACATACAATTTTAAATTTATTTAATTTGACATAGAAATTCGACGATGTAGATGTTAAAGGAAATGTATGCCTATTTCGACCTGTTCATGAACAATATTTTAGTTTTTTTTTGTGAAATAGTTAACTGCATGAAGCAATGTCTATTACAGGTGTCCCCCGAGATACGACTGTATTTGGGACCGAAAAAATGGCTCAAAGCAAGGCGTAAGTCGAAATAGTCGTATGTCGAATATCTGTCAATGTTAAGTTTAAAACCGAAGTTGAAGAGGCGAAATCTATGATATCGTGATTTTTATTTGAAATAATGTTTGATAATGTATTATTTTTACACCGAAAGTCATTTACGCGATATAAATATCAAAGATCGGCTAGTTATAGAATCTTTGGAAATGTGTTTATAACGGTTTTCAGCACAGAAATTCAAAAAAATACATCAATTTCTTCTCACTGACAACTTTTCACTGTCAAAATCAAAATCGTCGTATCTGCGAATCGTCGTAACTCGAGGAGGTCGTAACTCGGGGGACGCCTGTACTGATATTGGGTTTTAGCATCACTAACCCTGCACCAAACAGGTTCCCGCTCACCTGGCACGTGGTTTTTCTGCTGTGCGTGTGTATCCTTCTCTCTTACGGTACAGCTACGCGCGAGAGAAGAGACAACTTGCACGCGCGCGCACTTATATGTGTGTGTGTGTGTAGTGCTTGCTTGGCCCGCACGCGCTCCACCGGGAGCCAAACCGTGCTGATATAAACGGCCGCCCCCGGTTCAGTGGTGGGAGAACTCGCTAAAACCAACGTCAAAATCCAGCGGAAGCGTCAGTTGCTTACAATCACATTGGATGCGTAGGAAACCCATCTAGATCGCGAGAGCTGTACACATTCACGTTCCTGCTGCTGCCGTAGTGTGGTCGGTGCTTCGTCTCAGCCCTTGTGTTCCGTTTGTTCGCTTAGCACCACCAAGTGCTAGAGCGGTCGCCCTCTCAGTGCAATCGGCCAACATCCCCAAGTGCAATTCTTGTCGCCAAGAAGAATTTAACAACGTTTTGGGGAGAGAGGCTACAGCCAAAGAAACAATTCTAACGCGCGCGCGAGTGTGCCCTTGGGACCGTACGTGTGTGTACTGTTGTTTTTTGTTATATTTTATTTTTCCTCGTTTGGTGTATTTGTGTGTCCCAGTGCTGCTGCTTGTTGCTCATTTTTGGCAAAGACAATCCACCTCCCGGTTCAGCTTGCTCTTCCCGGCCAGTTGCGGAGAGCAAAGTGCAGTTTTGTAGAAGAAGAAAAAAACTGTTCTCCATCGGAATTGCCGTCCCTGCAGCATTGCAACAAGTAAGTGCAGCTTTAACAGTGTGTGATGTGTGCGTGTGATGGGTGGGGCCAGCTAAGGAGGGAAGGGCTCGGCTAGAGAGGAACGGAAATGTCGTGAACGACAAAAGTGCACTCGATTTCTCCCCCCCCCCCCCTTAATTAACGCTCCATACTAGTGCAAGGGGAGTGCCTGTTATCACCACACATTTTTCACCACACACCATCAAAAACGGGAAAATGTGTGTGCGCGGGAAATGTAACCACAAACGGCATGTGTGCAGGAGGTGCGGGTGGCACGGCGTGTGTGTGTGTTTGCAAGGGTGCGCGGTTCTGTCATTGGGCATTTTCTGATAAGAAGAATCGAAACGTTACTTTACGCTGATCGCGTGCAGCACAATCCCCAACACACAAGCTGCTAGAGCGAAAGCGTACACAGAGGCAATAGAGCGAGAGGCGTGCAACGCACACACACACACACGCACGCACACGTTAGCACATGTCTCCTAGTAGGCTGGGAAGTTAATTAAGCGTAAATGAGAATATGAATAGTAAAGCAGACCACCAGTAGCAGGGCCTGCACGACGGAAAAGAAAGGGCAGAAGCGGGTTCTTACTTGCGGTACAGCAGGAAGGCAGTGACGGCGGTGAATGCCAAGCTGCCAATTGAGGCGGCACACCACGTGAGAAAGAAACGGGAATGAACCTTGAACGAGGAGGCGAAAATAATCAACACCGCTTAGGGGAAAGGGGCAATGGGCGGTGCAGCGCAGACGGGTTGGTTCGTGGAAAGAATTTCGTACACGGTGGAGGTGGGTGACTGCCGCAGTGAAAGTGAATGAGTTCTAATGCATTTTTCGCACAGTCTCGCCACCAAAATGGGTTAAAAATCGGTTAATACACACACCGAAATAGACGTGCTTTCTCGTTCTCGGGCAGTTTGCCCTGGTTTGCCGACATAGAATTTTGTGTGTACCTGCGTGTATGCCCTCCCCCCTCGAACGCCAACAGAACAACCACATGGATTACATAAGCACTCTTTTCGTGTGCGCCAGATCGGCCGATTCTCCTCTCACGGAAACAGCCGTGGCAGCGGTTCCATCTCGCACGCGCGTGACACAGTTTTTGCATCGAGCAGGCGGGGGCGGGGTGGCGGGTAACCGGGAGAAAGGTTTCCTCCCCCAGGACGATGCTGGCGAGGAGGGTGGCCACAAACAGCGACGGTAATCGTTCTGTGCGGCAGAGGGTTTGCACAGTGTGTTGGTAGTGCCCATGTGAGAGTGTTTGTGTTCGTCTCGGTTTCTCTTTATCAGCCGCTCATCTCACCGCGTCACAAAATATCTGCGGCCACACTTTTTAACGTGCGCGCGTGTGTGTGTCGCATTTTCCCTGTCTCAGAGTAGAACGGCCCGCGGCACATTCTAGTTTGATGTGTGTGATATCTAAGGTTTTGCTTTATTTATTAATTTTTATCACTTACTGTAAGGATAAAAAAGACCAGTTGTTTGCACTGGAGAAGGATAAAGCGAACGCATGTCTCCGTCGCTTTTCTTTGCCAAGAAGTGTGTTCCGGTTATGTAATGCCAAGAATGTTTATTTATATTCTCAACGGAACGATTAACGACGATGAGAAATGAAGACGCTTTTTGGTGTATGATGGGCCCAAATTCCTGGATGAAAACTTTTCTTTTTTGTGCGCAAAGCAATGGAATTTTAGTAATTTCTATCAATTTTCCTTCACCTGGTACCGGTTGCTGTTATGATCAGTAGTTTCCCTCATTGCCGTAGATGGACTCCCGATGCACATCTAAATGGAGCAACAAGATTTGCCGCGTACAGACACATACTCAGCATGCTCCTTCCTCTGTAATGGACGGAGAGACACCCCGAGACTGCAAATAGCATGTGTTGCAACCGGTTGCAGCAGCTCACTCTAGGTGTAATGCGGCCGGTGCACACACGCCCGGTCGGTCTACCGGTTTTTCCATCCATCCATCTCAATATCTGCCCCGTCACGGTGCACTTCGCGGCCCGAATGGTATGCATTCTAATGGGAGGTTGACGCGTCTGGGTCGACGTGTACGGGCCACCGTTTCACCTGTTCCTTTCAGTGGATGTGTGTGTGTGTGTGTGTGTTTGTATGTGGGGTAATAGACTTGTTTGATCGCGAAACTTCCAAGTTCATGTAACCGCCAAGAGCTTCCAGTTCTTTCCATCCAGCAAAGGCGTCCTGCAGCAAAGGTATGTTTGCGGAAGCACAGTCGCGCGTTCCGACCGGCGGTAGTGTTGTGTTGTTGTGGTCACTCGACTCGCAAGCCAATCACCACCAACACCACCGTCACATCTGGGGGTTGAACCGATAGTCGAGCCCCCGATTCGTCACTAGGCGAACAAGCAATAAATAAATTCGCCAATTCCTCAAAGCTCTTCGTTGCTTGATGATTAATACTCTCTAGCATGGCACTTTCGGTACCGTTTATCTCTGCATTGTTTACTTCTGATGATTTTGATGTACCAACACACACACACACAGCTCGGATTGTAATATGGGAGCTGTAAAGGGGGTGGTTAGTCATCGTCAATCGTACATATTCGGATTTAGGCCCGGCGTGCCGGCAACATATGTTCAATGCTAACACGTGATGATTTTTTGAACTTTTTCCATGAACCTTGGCTATATTTGCCCGGCCGTGTTGATAATTGCGTCGAGTTTCTGAATTCGAACGCCTTTAAAAATGTGCCTTTAACAAATAATGTGTCATGTAACACAAAACGGCATCCAACATTCGTAGACATCGGCAACCTACATGGGGTTGAAGGAAATGTTTCGAATGGCAAACATTACGTTAAGCTGACGTTTCCTAGAAATATCTTAACATCTCTAAAATGTTAAAATATGCCACCGAGAAAGAAAAGATAAGAAATAGTTGTAAAAGCGATATCCCTATCGTACCGGAACTGTTTGGGGGTGGATACTTGTCTCAAGGCATGTTTCCCATCCAAATGCACAAACCGTGTGATTTATGCCAGCAACAGCTGAAAGACTCAACATCGATCACACACACGCACAAACACTCGCATCCGAGTTGACAACCAACAGCTTGTGTCACGGACATAAGTGCACACGGCATCAGAGTTCTCGATTTCTTGTGCACGAATGGCTAGGAATATATGCTGTGCAGGACAAAATTAAATCGAAAAAAAGATTATTTCAAGCTTAAAATTTGCTTAAAACGCTGGAAACTCATTGTTAACAAAGCAAGAATAGGTGAATTGTGTTAGTTGGCTGAAAAAAGACCCGCTGATGACCTTGTAATCATGCAATTCTCTAATTTACAGTTACAGCATATTAGTCTCAGCCAAAATATGTCGATTGCTCTCCGTCTTTCTTTCGCTTGTGCATGTGGCTCTCGTTTGATGGAATCATGTGTGATAATTTCTTGTATCACAACTGAGAAGAAAAGCCTATAAAAACCCCAAACATGTCCACGTACAACCGGACAGTGCGGGAAGAGCGATAGAGCTCCCTCATAGTTTATGATCAACCATCTACATTAGATGGCCGGTTGCACATGGGATTGGGCCTTCTTTTTTTGTGTTGGCCTAGGTGTATCGTTACGCGATCTCGTAGTCGACGGGTGTGTGTTATCTAGCTCCAAAAACCAAACCGCAACAGCGTGCGTGGTAAAAATCGTTTATGAGCGTTAATCATTCAACCTACATTCAACCAGATCCGATGAAAAGCGCTCGTTTTAGCAGCGCTGGCTTCATTATTATATGATCTTCGGAGGAGTTTGGTATCACGGTTTCACAGCGATATATGCGCTATGTGCGAGTGTGTGTGTTTGTTGATTGGTTCGGTGTGAAGAAACATTTCATCAAATTACTGTTAGCAACATTGGAGGTCTTCCAATTAAGTTGTTTTGTCAACTTTGTGTGGCATAGCGGAGTTTTATCATTTCAGGCTCAAAAGAGGGCGGAGGTGAAACTTACAATTGAGCGTTTTTAGTCTAGAGGAAAAAAATCCGTTTTTTAGAAACAAATGTCGATGCACTTACGCTCATATGATGTGCAGAATAATTTATCTTCGCGGTCAATGATACCGGGAAACAAGCTAGCGATTTCTATGCCAGTGGATGAGGCTGTTGAATGCAAATGAAGTCATAAAACGTGTTATGTTAAAACATGCTGAGATGTGTTCCGCATAGCCGTTCGTTGATGGTTTTGATGAGATGCTGAGATAATTTCTCTATTCGCCCATGGGTGACTAGCTGGGGAATGTGTGAAGAACGGATAACATCTTGCATAAATTGTCATGGTTCCAAAAATTGTCGAATCACAGCAATCGCAGCGCGTATGTGCTTAGAAACTTATCATCTACTCGGGAAATGCAAAAATTAACCCAAAAGTGAATACAAAACACCTACCAGAAGGCTGAGAACGACAATCACAATCGCACAGACGCGCAGCTGAACGGCGAATGGCGAACTGCAATGATGCAGTTGTTAAATGTCCAATTATGCCACCGTTAATTACAGGCCGTTCACATGAGCTTTTAGCATAATGAGCACCCACAACTCCTCGGTGCTAGCGGAAAGAGGAAGGGGCAATAGCGCGCGGCCGTCGTCTCGTTCGGTTACCTTCTTAATGGTTCCCTTTTTGCTCCCTCCTAATGATCTGTGCAGCCATTACCAATGCAAACATATGCTACCAGTAATGATCGGATGACAGACAGGCACAGCGCGGAGATGCATTCTAATGCAATCGCACTTGTAATCACCATTCTGCCGAGCTTCTAGCTGCTAACGGCTTGTTTGGTTTCGGTTTCGGCTGCTTTTGAACGGAAACCACTTACAGCCGTATACATACACACAGTGGAACAAAAATGGAATTTACGAAACATGTCCATTCCTCGGCGATCGTGCCACAGTGCCGGCTAGTGAAAAACAATCAAATTCCTACTGTACGGGGGAGCAAATGAAGCCATTTGGCAACCATGGCCAAGCGGGCAACCAAGCCGTTTGCAAAGGGCGAGGAACTACGGCAAAAGGGGTTTCTTATATATGAGCATAGACAACCCACCACCCCGTACCACACTATCAGTAGGGGCAGCACATGATCACCGTGGAAGGGCAAACCGGGGCCTGGAAGTGATCACGCTTGTCGCATTCTCACCAGCAAGCGACGAAACCGGATGTCAATGCTGGCTTGAATAGAGGTGATTCGTCTTTACTCGTGTGACTTCTTCCCGATTCTGAAGTCAGCAATTGAAGTTCGTGTGTGTGTGTCATTGCTATTCATCGGGTGTGCGTATATGGCGCGAAGGTAGGGAAGGTAAATGACAAAACCGCGTGACCATAATTATTCAAGCGCTCGGCAAATTCTAACGATGCTTTGCGCGCTCGTGTTCATTTAACGCGCAGAGCCTTTGAAATAAGTTGGGTTTGAGTCATTTAGAGAGTAAAGTTCGATAAAAAAAAAATGGCCGGCCTCTGCACAATGTCATCAACCATGCTGCTATCTGCTCGGTTGGATCACTGTGTGGAGTGATATGCTCTCTATGTGGTGGAATGAATGAAACTATTCACCTACCAGCTGGTCTCCTCCAGCCCAGCCCGTTCACATGTCGATTTGTTCAGCTGTCAATGATCGTGTGTATCGGGTGGGGAGGTGACTGTCCTCTTTCTAATCTTGACACAGTTACTTGTTTGCCTGGACGCATGCCTGCCGGCGAAGGAAGCGCATTTACGACGCTGGCCGGAATGGTAATGCAACACACGCCCTTGTATACGGCTGTTACGGCGGTGTGAAAGCATTATGCGAAAGCAACTGTGAGACGCCATAGTGTTATGTACATTTCATTCACAGCACACAATAAGTATTTTTCACAGAGTTCAGACAAATCTTCTACTAGTCTTTGAACTATGCACTGATATGTGTGGGTATACATCTACTGACCAGACCGTCTCTCCTCGTTTTTGTTCAATCAACTACAAAAAGCGAAATCGGAACCAACGCTGATAGATCAAAGCCATCCTTCACTGTGGCACTAGCAGTTCGTCGCATACCCTGCCGGCCTCCGGTATGATACATGTAAGCCCGTTCGACCGGATTTTCTTTGAGAATGCGCCGCTCACAAAATTGACTCGAAATCTCGATCGCAGCTCGGCGCAAGCCAAACAGTTGTCGTTTGACAGTTGGCTGTCGCTTAGCGTTCGACCCCAAAAGCAACCAACTCAGCGCAAACCAACCAACCAAGCAACCAAACAACTACGGCGACAGCTAAACGTCCGTTGACCGGTTCCTCCCCAGCATAGCTCAATCGCGGGGGGTTTCACTTTCGATTCAGGTGAAGGTTAGTCTGCGCCGTAGGTGTGTGTGTGTGAGTGTGCGGCAAGCTGTTGTCATCCTTCGGTACCTGCGTCGTTAGGGAGACGTTAGGTGGCCGCCGGTGTGTTATTTGATTATTATTATGCCATCGTCCCCCGAGCGCTTCTTCGGGCAGGGCGCGCTGTGCCTGTTGGACCGAAGGCGAGACATTTGCGTTGGTCAGGTTTTGAGTGCACACAGCCCTCTCTCTCTCGCTCTCTGTGTCTCGCGGGCCCAGGACGTGCCCCGAGGTGCATCGTTTCGGTGCCGTGCAGCGCTTGTTGATGTTTTTGCTGCTGTGCTTCATTCTTTTGAGGCTAAACGCAAGACACACTACGCAGTCTACAGCATTTTGGCCGACCAGCGACTGACGATTCACAGCGAGGGCGGAACAGGGTGGCGAGTACGAACGGGTGTGGCAATAGCGACGTAGAGCACGGAGAAGGTAGTAGAGGTAAGGAGCAAAGAACGCGGCCAACTCGGCTCGAGTTGGTGAATGTCAGCAGTTTGATGTTTCCAGCTAACGGAGGAACGAGGGCTTTTCATTTGTGGTTGGACGAACCCTGACCATCCGTTGCATCATAATATTGCTTCCTTTTTTTGGCCGTGAGTGTTCATCCTGGCTTATGCGCGTTGGGGCGGGCGCTACGGTGTGAGGGTCACAGATTTTGGGAACCGTGAAAGACTCGAGAAACTCGATCTCAGGGTCAAACAAAATAGTGGAGAGTGAATTAATGCGTCATGCGTGAGAAATGCACGTGATAGAATGGCTTTGGAATGTGTCAAATTATGTCATAAGACACAAGCTGAGCTTTACATTTCCTGAAGGACTGGGCGGAAGGGCATCCAGTGAATTAAAACGCCTTCAGCATCAGTTTAGTAGTGAAGCGGAATTCAAACGGAAAGTCGCTAGGGCGTGAAGCGTCCGTAAGACAAAAGCATACGCTTTCGAATAACATCCATATTAAAGTTAGCCTCTAAATCTCCCCAGTGTTCGTTGAGTTTCCATCTTCTGGACAATGTAACAAATGCTCAATGCCATTCTTCGGATGTTTAACCGGTTCGGTTTTTTTCTTCTCTCCCTCGTAGATATCATCCTCAACGAAAACTCCCAACCCCGTGGTTCGTAACCGTACATCGCCATCCCTTCACGCGAATAAAGGTAAGTCCCCGCGATACATACAACGCCCATATTCCTTTCGTTCACTCTTCGACCGTAGACGTCGTCGTACAAGCACTGGCACCGAATTTGGGCGATGTTCAATTAAAAATAGTATCCTCATCATAGGCCAGCGCATGAAACGAGCACACAGGTGCTAAATATATATATTATCCGGTTGGGTCCGGTACGTGTAGAACCCACTCGGTACACTCGGCTAACCGGCGACCTATGCCGATATTTTGGAACAAGTGATGTGGGAACCTCCTTGCGGACTTGGCCGCGGAATGTTTGGCCTGCAAAAATAGCATAGCTACAGGATGCAACAGAAGAAAAAAGAACAGTTTGCTCCACAAAACTACGAACTAGCGTGCACTGGTATTGAGGTGGAGCTCATACACCACCAAAACAAGGTCAAGGTGGGCAGGAGGAAGCTAGTGTGTGTATATCAAGAACAGTGTACGACTTCCTTGGAGTTGTAACACGACAACGTGTTGTGATGATGGTGGTAGTTGCTTCTGAAAGGTTATTTATTTCTCCGCACGAACTAATTAGCAGGTATACGGAGAAGATAAATCTCTGTGGAGAAAAAATCGAAGGTTAGCTTCCCGATTACGACGTTGAGGTCTGTTTTGGTTCGAGACATCTCAGCAGTGTTCTTCACATAGTCGGATGGTGGCACTGATTGGAAGACGATACGTTTCCCCACAGGAACGAGATGTCTTCGATGTCACAGAGGTAGACTTGTGCTAGAAGTAGACCGGTTTGCTATGGAGATGCAGTTTTCGCTAGGTCAACTGGTATTATTTGGGTTGGCCAACGGTACTACTTGCTGGTGTGTTATATAGCCTAAAGTGCTACATATTGCTGCTGTAGAATTGAGATTCTGAGGACAGAAATGCCAATCTCACTAATCCGTTGGCTGCTAGTCCAACTAAAAAATAAATCCCATCACCGTGAACTGAAATCAGGTCCTGCGCGAGTGCAACGTTCTTCGGGGACAGTCACGAAAAGTTCATTCGCCTGTTCTAGTCTTTTCCTAAGCCACCTTTACCGCCGGCAGTGTGCCAGAGCGCGCATATCGAGAACGTATCACGGCGACTTTACGGTGCAATTATCGCCGAACCTAATGGTTGATTGACGGTCAAGGAAAAGCCTCCAGCGAGGCGAGGTCTCGAAAGGATTCTATCAGTGGCGGCTGTGAAAAGGCAAGATGCATGATTAGCACAAGAGGGGGCTAAGGGGGGATGTGAAATAGCGGAGGGTAGGCCCAGTGATGTTCGGCCGCACTGCGCACGCACTGTGGCGGTGCGGCATGTGGTGCGAGGCGAGGCTGGTGCGAGTTATGAAAGAACCTGTTATTTATTGCAATTTTATGTTGAATGACGGGTGGAGAACATTCTCGTTTCAAATTGGTTCGCCGATTGCGCTCGGCCAGTCAGTGGTGCTCTGCTGTGTGTGTCGCATTTGTCGCCGTGTGTGTCAACTCGTTGTCGACGTCAACACCAATCCTCAAGCGCTACCGACGAGTCGGCAACAGGAAAACCAACGGCGCAGACCAGCCGATCGACTCACTCAGGAGGTTTGCATTTTCTAATTTGGCAGCGTGTGTGTCCCCCCTGCTCGAAAGCCCACATGGAAGGAAAACGTTCTCAAACTGGGTGTGTGTGTGTGTGTTTGCGGTACGCAATTGGACATGTTTCGACAAGACTGCAATTGTAGGATGCATTATGTATGCTGTTGGATCGTCACGGTGTAAAACCCGGTTTGAGTCAGCAATTTTCCTATTTGCTGCCAAATCTACTGAACCAAAATTGTGGTTCCCAATTGCGGGTCCAAGAACCTTTAATTATTGTTACCGACACTGACACCATCCAACCAACCTTTCATACATTGTTGTGAAAAGTGCGGTAGATGTACCATTCAACTAACTCTCAACAAACGTCCACTTAAGTCGAACAGCGGATGAGTTCGACAAACACTAGGCGCATGTACCTTTGGACTGGAGGACGGTGCTAACACAATTAGCACGCCAACACACAACAACGTCCAACGAAATTCTCAGCTCACACCAGTTGAGGGTAATTTCGCCGTCATCATTGACATCATCGTCGTATTGTGATCCGAAGGGGGTGGATAGTTTTCACGTGTTTTTTTATTCGACACACGCGGTGCCAAGTCCGTTTTGTTGACATTAGACAGTTTGCCGTCAGTTCCGGCGTTAGGTGGATGGGACATGCTTTCGGGACCTTATCCCGCAGCAAAACGATGAGTCGAGAGAACAACACATTAGTTCTGATTCATTGGATTTTTGCCAATCGACACACCCGTTCAGCGGGGTAAGATGGAGATGCATGATATCATTCGCATTATAAGTTAGGTTCTCATGTTCGATTGTGATCGGCTTAATGCAGGCACAGGTACGTTGCATTACTTGTTTCCGAAATACATGACGCTCAATCAGAGTTTCCATATGTATCTCCCTCTGTGATGAGTGGCACTCGTAGATCGTCCCATTGTTGCTTCTGTTCTCAACATTACATTGCTCTCAGCACACAACGATTGATAATATCTTGTCAAGCAAGTGTGTAGTATCGAGTAATAATGGGTTTTTTTTGTGGGTTCAAATGGCTCCTACCCAGGTTGCATAATCGTGGGCTGTTACCTAACGCGAGTGATCGCGCCGCCGTCTCGCGTGATTCGTCGTAGATTCTGCACCATATTACTAGCGTGGAATTCACCTAGAATCATACCGTCACCCCGCACTACTAATGAAGGGGAGAAAATATTATGATCTAAGCTTCATTCCGCCAACATTCCGTTGCCACCGCCCGCTTTTCGCGATCGTTAACCAGGGTCGCTAATCACACCAAAACGATCGCGTTCGTGCGCCCCGCCTAGGGTTGCTGCAACAAACAGCGGCGTCCTACACGCCTGCACCCACCATCACTACCAAGAAACCACCCCGGTGATCGACGGGCGTAAATGGCTATCATTATTCTTATTAGTTCCCATTGCCAGCAACATCTCCGATGCAATGTATGGTCGCCTTCGCCCCGCAAAAAAAACCCTCTCACTAAGAAGGTTTACGTTAAGCGGCGATGATTTACGTTCACCGCCAACGAGGAACAGTCGAAGGGATAGAATGTTTGTTGCAAATGCTCTAACCCGTAACGAGCGCTTTGTTGCACATTTGACAAGAACTTTCAACTGTCACTTCAACTTTCGACGCTTTGCTGCTGTTGAAAGTGAACATGCAGATAGAGTGCATTGATTAACACACAATTGTCTATTGCCTATTCTTGCACACCACAGCTATGGCAATTGAAGAAACGATCAAGCGGAAGTAGCTTGAGGAAATGATCTCGCACCACTCCGGCTGCTAGAAAGCGGTAGAAAGTGATTTGTTTGTTTGGTTTGCGTGCATCACTTTTCTGCCACGAAGCCGCTGCAAATTGCCCTACGACCCACTAAAAAACATCCAATGGAACACGAACGACGCAAAAAAGGCACAAACAAACAAACCCACACAGTGTGTCTGGGGCGCCGCTTGGAAAGAATCTTCTTCGCGTGCATCATTTTCTAATGCATCGTTCGCATGCCATCGATGGTCCGATTCGGTGAACCACAGTGCAATGCAGTTGTTGAAGCCTGTCTGTTGCGCGCTAGACATGCTTGGCATGCAAAGTACCGATATTGATCGGGTGAGGACATTGTGCCAACACTCCCCCTGGGCGGGGGCCGAGATCGATTGGTGTGTAGACCTGCCGTCAAAATGACTCGAAGCGAACGGAAAAAGTAGCCATTTCGTAAGCGTTTCGTGTTTCGTGTTTCGTTTCATTAGATCTTAAAACCAGGTGGAAGCATATATACACACATCATATAAAAGAGATCGACAGATCGTGCTACACATCGCCGGCAAATGTTTGTGGCAGTGTGTGTGTGTGTGTTTCTGGGGCCACTTTAAGCATTGGGCAAGAGAGCGTTTGGATTGTGTAAAAATTGAAAGCCAGCTTCTCCACTACACATGGCGTTTACAGCGCTGATTACTTTTATTGTTGTCGATTGCATTCGACGACGTCCCTTTCGCGGAGGGTCTCAACGTTCGTTACACATCCCGGATGGTGAACCGGGTGGACTTCCGATACTGTGTACGGCTCTACGGCCTAAGATCGTAAATTGAGGTTTCTTCTTCCACAACCCGATAGGAAATGGTGTTACGCCCGGCAAGAGTTTATGGCGTTTACAGCTTACAAATTGTCGCCATCCACTCGATGACTATGCCATGGGAAAATTTGGCACAAGCCCTTTCCACCGGGAAGCAAGCCGGCACGCGGAGCCGTCACCGCCAACCAACCCCAACAGCCATGGAGGCAATTTTTCACAACACATTCGCTTGCGGTTCGATGTGGCAATGAGGGTCTTTCTGGTCGTGGTCACCTTGTGGGGATGTATGTAGCGCTTTGTCCCCGGTTACTTCGGTGGTGAAAATTCAGCACCCACCCTCCGCGCACCCCTGGCTCTGGCTACCCGAACGGTTCGACACTGCGCTCAAGGCCAGCGTACGAAATTGGGAAAAGAAGAGACCACAGACGGTGCGAGGAGACGGCGGCGTGCGCATAGTGGAGCCCGGCTGGTACCGTAAAAGAGACTGTGTTGTGGTGCCCTCTCTTGCTATCCATTGGATCAGCTGCCGTGGTTTCGGTACAGTTCCCCTTTCCCCTCGGTGCATGTGAACAGAGAGAACTACCCGAACAAACGGTGCAAAGTGATAGTACACGCGCGTGTCCTCCAATGGCTGCTCCATGTCCAGGCGTGTTCCAGGCTGGGGACTCGGTAATCGTCGTCGAGATGGATGAAATCTTCGTATGGCGGGTGGGGGAATGGTTGAATTCCGCCACAAAGAAGTGAAAGTTGATTGCGCGGGATCAATTCACTGGGAGCACTAGCTTTTGCGTCCTCATGGGCACTACCATGCGTCCTACGCCAAGGCGATACGTCGCAATACTCTGCTAGTATACGCCGAAACCATTCTGTAAGTTTAACTGCACAGGATATTACTTGCATTCCAAGTAGGGGTTTTCCCTCCGAAAAGGTCATCAGACATATGCATCATTACAATTTGTCTGTTTATAAATGTGCATAGGACTTACAGGCAACACAACGTGGCGTTGTCTTTGATTAAACGGCACAACATTTCCCACTACTGATAAATGTACTAGAAAGTTGCATTTATTTTACAAATGTCCTTTAGCACTTCCTTCCTCGGCCGGGTACGATCGACACTAATCGCATTACATCGTTCATCCTTGGTTGTTTCCGAGTTTCAAAATGCAATGATACAGCAGACAAGGCACCTCTCTAGCAGTTTCCCAACACGGGTCACCGTCACGGTGTTCATGTATGGAAAATCCGGCATTGTTCTTCGGAACTGATCGGATAATCGATCATAAAGCAAATGATCCACCTTACGCTTCATGAACACTAGACCCTGCTTCCGGTCTTGATTGACGAGAGATTGTCTGCGCTCCAAAAAACATCCATCAGCTATATGAATATTAATATTCTTGATGGTTGTTTGTGAGTTTTCGCAACTTCCATCTGACCTTCACTCATTGAGCTACACCAGTTTGAGGTAACCAGTCGGTGTCGGCGGCGCTGTGCTACTGCTACGATTTCGGACACCTAACAGATGATGTCGATAATGCTGCCGAACTTTGAATCACGTTTCCAGAGTAGTAGTGCCATATATACTGGTAACCTCACACGGGGTCCGTCCGGCGAATTGAAAGGAACGAGGCGAAATTCGCAGCAGCCCGTGTGCTGTCAGCCACTTTGTGGGTCTGTATGCCTAATAACCTTGATGGGAATGTAAACAAGCCGAATGGGAGGAAACGCAGGGGAGCAGGAGGAGAAGTAGAAAGGCGCGCAACCAGAAATCCGAGAAACTGGCAGAAAACGCGACGCGCTCCGCTGCAGGAAGTGATGACTGTGTTATGAGTCGACAGTTAGAACGCGCAGTTTGTTTGTAGATCCTTCTCGATCTTCTGAGTGATTAAGAATTTATGATGGAAGATTTGTGTGAAAGGGTAAGAAAGAGATCGCGCGCAATAACACACTGTGGTCGGTTCCCTCAGCTATTGGCAGGGACAGGTGCGTTCTTTGGTGGCTTATGGCTGTAGGAAAACTAGTTTTGATGTAAATTTTTCGCAAACGCGCCCCCCCAGGACGTTTCGCACTGTCGTGCATTAGATCGACTGGAAGGTTCGATGACATTCTTAAGCGGCTATAATTTCCATTTCTCTTCACCAGGGTGTGGGTAGCTTTATAGTGATATAAACAATCCAAAAGGTTGAGAACATTCGGCGATCCGTAAGCTTGATCATACGAGCAATGTCCAACCTGGGATTGTCCATCAGCGTTGGCATGTTCTGCAGCCATTTTTTCTTTGCTTCTTAAATAATGTTGCGAAGTTATAAAATTATATCTTATCTTATATCTTACTGTACCAGTGCTACAACAACTGCAATTTACTCCTAAAATTCAAACGCTTGGCTTGATATGCATTAAAAAACTCAATTGTTTGAGAGTTCTTTGCTCTTTAGAATGAAATGATCCCTCCCCGGACCTGTATTTTTCGTTCGGTCCTGGATAACAAAAACGCACACACACATTTGTTGTGCGAGTGAGCATAAAACAAACAACGGAAATAACGTACCAACGGGCATTCCAAAATGGGGAAACCTGGACAACAAGACAAGCATCGGAACTTCTGTTCCGAATGCTAACTGTTTATCCTCAGTCGGGCGGGGATCGATTGAAGGGAGGAATGCTTGAAAATTCACCAAATAGATGATGTGACGAGTCGACTGGAATGCCTGCCCGTACACAGGATGCATACCAATTGTATATCCACACATACCCAGCAGTGGGTGCAAGGTGAATGTTTGATACACGGGATGCGGTGCGGTGCTTTATCTCTCCGACTGACTCCGCGGAGTTTCTCACCACCGTTCCGACGCTCGTGCGCTGCTTAGCGGTGGCAGCCCGCGCAACCCCCCAGTACGGGTGACTCTCTGGGGTGTCCACCGTAACGCATATCAAACAGTTGAAGAAGCGTTTATGGAAATGTCGTGGGTGTGTTGCGTACTTCGCATGAGTTGTTGTGGCGTTGTGTTTGTGTCCGCTCATAATACACCCGGTTTGTCACCAGGTAGGTGGTTGGCTTGTTGGTGGCAGCCATGGTACGTTTGGGAGTGAAAAGGAAAGCCTCCAGCAGCACGCGACTTTGTTACCTTCTTTTGGGTTTGGGTTATGGTACGCCGAAATGGAAACGAACTGAGGTGACTTAGGGTGCGGGTGTGGGATCAGGGTGCGTGCCGCAGACGGACGCGTGTATTGGGTCAGGGTATCGATTGGTCATTGCAGCATTTGGGGTGGGTTTCCTACATTCCTAATGCGGGCGCACCAGCAGAGGAGAGGGGAGGGAAATGTATGCGAAGGTTCGCTTTTTGAATAATCGTGCTGCATAACTAACGGAGGATAAATTTGGCCATTTTACACGCATAAGGTTATCGGCCATGTGTTAGTGTGACGACTATTTATAGTTGTAGCATTGGAATCACATGTTTTGGGGGAGTACGCAAATACGAACGATGCGATGCGCGCAGCACCGAAATGGTGCAAATGAAAGGAATAATATGCTTCAGCCAATGAACTACCTTTGCTACCTTGTTCTAAACTTCCTTTTGTTCGTTTCAAAATCAAGACAATTATCGCCAGTCCATCCCGTCAAAGCTAATTTCCACGTCCGAGATGTGCTAGTATCTCAAAGTCGTGTGAGCTAATCCAACGTCTGCAGCTGGTCCCTTAGCACTGCAACACGCACACGGTTCACATCATAAGCGCATAGAGATGAGTGCTGCTAGCTCTCGCCTATGCATGTGATGAACATAAGGGTAAAAAAATGAAGTCATTTAACAGACACAACAGACCGCCCGGAATCGAGCACACTGTGGCAACGGCGACGATGCGTCGAAACCGAAATGGTTGTTACCGGAGATGCCGAGAGACCTACTAACCGCGTTAATGAAAGTAAAAGTAAGCCTACTTCGCTTTTCCCTTTTTCTTCGCACCCGTCAAGCGTTTGGAGGTGGTATTTCGTTTTCTTTTTCAGTTTGTTTTTTTTTTGGTAAAGGTGGTTTTTGGTCGCCTTTGGCTGCGTTGTTGCGTCTACCACCCATCTGCTACTCTCTCAGTCAGTTTCGGCCGTGTCTCCTGTGTTTGCTTGGGGATAAAAGATTTGAAACCGTGCGTATGTGTGTATGTCTATGTGTGATGCTGCGAAGGAGCAAGGTGTAGTAAGGGTTATGCGCGCCACAGCTCCAAACAGACGATCGAAGATCGCGATCGCGCGAAGCAACACACTCAGGGCCGAGACTACATAACAAATTATGGTAGTGTTTAGTAAGTTCGAGTTTTGGGGTTTGTCTTGGCTCGCTGGGGGTAGGGAAGGAAGGGACCAAGATGAAAGACGAGGGCATAGACCGGCAAAGCAACAAGAAAAACACAAATTCAATAAGTGATCCGCGCGTGGTCGAAAAGAAGGATCATATGTAATCGGGGAGCGCGGGGAGGAATGCTTGGTATAGAAACAGGGAAACAACTGGGTGTGAGGTGGCCCCAAAAATTCCACAATCTTTTGACACAAACGCTCCTCTCCTCCCTGCTCCTTTGGGAGCCGGACCTGTATTTTTCGTTCGGTCCTGGAAGCTGCCGTTGCGAGACCACCGGTTATCACACTTTCAGTGCTTGAAGTTGTAATCATCCACGCACACCACGATCCGTTAAGCAGCAGCCTGTAGTCAGCAATTGTGTACAACGGCTGTGAGACAACGGAGAAGCAATTCTTAAAGTGGTGGGGGGAAGGGAGGCGATTTGAAAATTCAACAAGGTTGTTCGCGAGTGAAATAAACCCAAAATTGCACGGAAAATGACCCTCCACTCCCCCTCCACAATGCACAAGTTTGGCTAGAGATTGTGACTATTTGTTCGCTATTGCTTCACATTTGAATGAAGCTGCTGATGGGTGGCGCGAGGGGCAGCAGGATAGGGCATGTGAAGTTGATTGATATGATTCGCATGTTACTAACTACTAACCACCTGCTTGCGCTCAGGTATATGTGTATGTATGTGTTTATATGCTTGTATGTCATCGAAACAAAGGAAACCCAGCGATCCCCCCCCCCCTCTCCGACGTGTGTGTGCGCGATCTCGCGTCCGTGGTATTAATCACTGACGGACCGAGTGAGCGACGACGATTGCACAGGAGCATAGTTTTGTGCGCCTTGCCTCTCTGCCGCGACTGACCTTGCCAAGAGCAGCGCGCGGGCCGAGCGCGCTTTCGTACGTTTTCTTATGTAATGGCCATTTATTTTATTATTCAAGTAAAGTTTTAACGCATTTCGAAGTGGTTTTTTGGGGGTAGAAGGCTGCTGCTCCGCGTAGTGCCCACCCATTCGTCCGCGGCAGGGCCTCTACCCCCTCCCTTGGGCCGGGGGTAATTTGGGGAGGTCGGTTCGATGGGTTTCGCTGTTTTCGGCCCCGTATTTGATCGACTCCGCCGGCTGCGTCGGAATGAGGCAGAAGCTGGAGTTGGTACGGGCGGATGGAGAGATAGTGTTAAGGTAAAGCCAATATAAACAAAAGTTGGTATATGTGTGTGTGTTTTTTAAGTCTTCGATTGATCAAGGTATGCGCGCGCGAGTCGGCCCCTCTAGTGAAGACCCCACGGCTGTGGTTTGCTCAATCCAAACGAAAATAAAACAAAGCTGGAGGAGAGCGTGATGCACACAACACATGACATAAAACATAAAAAAAACCAGCAACAAAAGCTAGTAGTCGATCAATAGATCTAACATGTAACGACCCATTTCCTCACCTAGGAGTGTGGTACTGTTGGCAACAGTTGCAGGAATGCATGAAGATCGTTGTCGCGTTGTCGATGAAGATCGAATGGGCTACAAAACTTAACAAATGTCTTTCAAAATAAATAATTTTCTAACCTACGAAAGATCATCGCTTAACTCCTTTCCAAAAACGGTGCTCCTCAAACGTGCTGTGCTAGTTCTGTTGCTGAATGATCCCGAAATAAAGGAAAACTGCACTTGTCGTGGATATTTGCATCGTTGCACTCGATTAATTCTTTCCCTTCCCCTGCTCAAACCTGAGCTCGAAATGGAAAGTTGATCTTATACCGTCCCCACACCTACACACGCCAAGAACAGGGCGAACTCCATCATCATCATCAGCGAGTTGACCGAGTGAACCGTAACGCGTAGCCGTAGGGAGCAACTTTGGCCCGAAGTTCAATAGTGTTGCATCGCTTCGAGGGGAGGAGGGGGGGGGGGGCTGTGATTAAAGAGATAGAGTAGGGCGAAAAGAAGAAAAAAGAGAACCTCCAGAAGTCAACTGGTCTCCTCCAACGCACCAAACTTTTTTGTGTTGCCTTTCGATGTTCCAAGTGTGCGCCGCGTAACGCACATAACTCTGCATCGAATCTCCATCGACCCATCTCCTGACCGACTGGCCGTCGTACGACGTATAACCCGGTTACCCGAAATATAGATACACTCTCACACACACACGAACGTCGGGGCCCTCGCGTTTGTTTGCGAACTTCGGTTGCACGACCGCGGCGGCTGCCGGCTCGTGGGGTGTGGTGGGGGCAGCGTCAGCGTGGAAGGGATTGTCCCCTTCTCCTGCGCCGGTGTGTCGCTGTGTGTCACTCTCTGTGTCCATGGTTCCGCGGCTAATCGCGCGCTGGTTCCCATCGTGGGGAAGCTGAAAATAACGTTTAGAAAACGACTGATTGTCATCGAGTACGGTCGCGCGCGCTCGAGTTCGCTGCTACTGCGTGTGTGTTTCGATAGCCAACCGTGTGCGTGTGTTTGTGTGTATGTGTATCCGTGCTATGCGTGGAGGGTTCTTCATCCACCACCGTTGCACCACCGTTAGAGTGAGCCTTGCCAGTTAGTTGCTAATATCCAGTTTCACACAACGATTGGTGGCACAACAGGCACGGGAAGAATCAGCTGCCGCGCCAGAGGGCCTTGATTTTGTTCGTTTGCAGTGGAAACTATTTTTCGCGGCCACCGAGAAAGGTTGCACCCTAGCCTGCCGCCCTGGTGGAGGAGGTTTCATTCCCGTTGTTGGGTGCATTAGGTAGGTGCGTTTCTTTTACGTTTTGTTTTGTTTGGAAAAGCCCGTGTAAATTGGGACTCTGGTTGTTGTGGCGCAATTGTTCCTAAAAAGGTAAACTCTTGGAATTACTGGAACGTTTGTTGAGCAGTGCAGAAATTTCCGAAATTCAGCAAAAACTGTCCAAGAGTGTGTTGTGTGCGTCCAATGTGTGTGTGTGTATGTATGTGTTTATATTGCGATCATATTGCAAATGAAAAAATGCATTTTTGGCAAAATGTTAGGCCCCCAAACTCCACGCCCGCCCTCGAGTGTGTGGTGTGGTGTGTCCGTGTGCGCTTATGTGTGGTGGCTGTGTGTTTGGTTTGTTGTGTGGTGGGTGCAGTCAAAAATACCTCATTCAGCTGATTACTCGACGCTGAAAGTGAAGCGTGAAGCGGCATTGAGAAACTTTGCCAAAGGGCCCTCTTTTGTAGTTCACACGGAAAGATGCCAATGAACCCTGTCAACGTCTGTGTGTCGTCTCCCTCCCCCACAGGGAGCTCAATGGGATGACCAATGCCCCACAGGAACCATGATTTAATGCTGCAGAGCACACAGTAGTGAATCGATGCGATATTGTTGGTTTGTTCGTTCGGGTTTGTCCGCCTACTGTCATTATTCCGCAAAGAGCAGCCGACCAGCCCCCTTGGAACAGGTTCTCTTCCTCGTCTTCATGCCGGACTCTGCCAGCACTCCGGTGCGTGTTGTGTCACCATCCGAAAACCAAGGCTGCTGGTCCTGGGCCTTACGTGAATTTCGGTGTATGACAAAACTCCACAGACCGTTATGCAACGCGAATCGAACTCAAAATCACGGCTTAGCATCGCGCCAGTATCGCACCAAAGTGACAAAACGGCTACGTAGAGAAAAGAAGCAGACACCGTTAGAAGCGAGTGCGTATGTGTGCGTATGTGTGTGTTTGGTTTGAAAGCCACGTGAACTACGAACCCCGGTGTAATCTTGCTCGGCTACAGCAACGATCCTCCTCCTCGACTGGAGGCGCAGATTTGGTCGTCCCTCGCATAAGCCTCTCGGTGCGGCAGATTTAACGGATCATCGTGCTTTGCTTGATTTTACCTTTTTTATCGCAAATAGCAAAAGAGGATGTGGTGTGATATCAGTCGAAACCCGCGATAACGATACATGGGGAGGGGAGAACGAATCATGGACTTTTGGTTAAAAATTTGCGGAAAACGGGGCTGCAACCGACCAGTTTGGGAGTAGTGGAAATTGTTATCTGTTTTTGGGACGCTCCCTCATCCAGTCATCGCACGATGACATATTCCTCAAAGTGACGGAAATGTGGGCCAAACCCCCGGCATGATCGGTCGATACGCGGGGGTTAGAAGAGGCTCGGGGGAGGTTAGACATCATCGCCGATAAGAAGGAGACGCTGTTATTACCGTAACAAGTGCAGCGATGGACCGACCGTGACTCATCTGTTCGACTTTTGTCGCGATTACGCTTGTAGCGCGCGTAATACACCGGGGCGAGCAGAGGAGCAGCAGAGCGGATTGAAACTTTTTTCCACTTTCCAACCATTTCCCCCACCGTCAAAACGGTGCGACACCACACCAACACCACGGCCAGTGCGGTTCGTCGTCTGTGCGTCCGTTCCGATGGTTAGCGTTCGCAGCTAGTAGCCCACTATCTGTTAGTAGAGCTCCTACTCTTGCTCCACAAAATCGAAAACGCGCCGCATGATGGATGTTGCAGCTGACGCGTACCTTTTTTTTTGTTCACACTCCCTCAAGAGCCCAATTTTCTGGCTTGTTTTTTGATAAAGGGCTTAGCAAGCGCTCCTACAAACGCACACACACACGCACACTTGTGTAGAGTATTTGATGAAAGCTTAACTCAGTGCATGGGTACGCTGCCCACATGGTTGACTTTCCGACGAAAAAATGGGAGCAGCCCAAGAGCGTTAATCCCCCGTTTCCACCAAAAAATGATACGACGAGGGGCGAGGACGTTCTCGGTAACAACACCCAACATGACAGCCAAGTAATAAAAAGAAGGTATTAAGCTCCGCACGTTTTAAGATTGTGATAAGAGTTCTACACTGTTGCAACTTGTGTAATGAAGTTGGCCAAAGCTACTCCAAAGCACTCTTTAAATGTGTGTAGTTTAACTTGATGGGCTGATGGAGTGAAACAAATACGTAACAGTACGACAGATGGATGAAGGAGAAGTCAACAATCGTATCAACAATAATAAGTCCCCAACTGTGTCAATGCACACGGTCAAACCGGAACGTGGCACGACCCCTCTCCAAACATGCTGTTGAACGGTTACACCTACAGCCAAGCCCGGTGCATCTTCCGTTATGACATCAAACGGAGGGCATTAATTACTTACGCCAATGCTCTTGTGAGTGATGAGTTAATTGTTATCTAAACTGCGGCGGAAGGGGGTGATGAGCTAAAACTACCCCCTTTACCACCCCCCCAATCAGTGATCGTGACCAGTTCGGATCGCGGGCTTGATCGACCGTATCTAATATGCTTAGAAGTCCGGCATTTTAATGGACCGGTTCTGCCGCTGTGTAGACTTATGTAACCCGCAACGCACGCAGGTCAGGTGGCCAGAACGATGCAAGTGGAGCGCGTCGATATGCCGCCCGGAGTGTCTTCTATTCGTGCCTAGTTGTTTAACACTACTCAACACATCATAGTTCATTTCCATACAGCACAGAGCCAAAGATCTGAACACTCGTGTGTTATGTGTGTGTGTGTGTGTGTGTGTGTGTGTGTTTTTTATTAGGGGAACGTCGTCATAAACGGTAAACGTCACCAAAAAAACGCGTGTTGGGAGAGACGACGACTGTTTCGAGCTCGTTTTGCTCTCTTCTCACCCGAAGCAATGACGCACGCACGCACCTTTTTTTCGTCGTTGTCCTTTTGCGTCCCCGAAGTAGTTCTATAAATAAAGCCAGAAAAGCACGTTTTCGCTACAAATATAGATTCACTACCGTGTGTCATTCTGTGCGTCGGTGTCATTCTGTATTGCTGCACTCACCCTGTGTGCTGTAACCCCATGGCGCCCGATAGCTCCCTCCGGTTCAACCTTGCATTATACTACGCACCTTCCACCCTTTCCGAAGGCTCTCATGATCGAAGCAAGCGATCGATGCGGGTGCACTGACATGCTGTGTCACATGAGCACGTGAGATTAAATGTACACAGCACCTCGAACGTGTGTGTGTGTGTGCGTGTTTTTTCGTGTTTGAGGCACTTGTCGTGGGTGGTGGTGCCTTACTCTGTTGTTGCTCTGTTTGCATCGTCGCACGTGCAAGCGCAGCATGATGTCATACATACACACACAAACACACTGCGATGCACTCAGCTGTTTCCGCCGTCAGCCGCGACACGCCGTCCTGTTGTGTTTGATGCGACTTTCCTTCGCCACGTGATGTGGCAATGTTTCGCTTCCGACCGTGGTTATGCAAGAGAACAAAAATCACGACGACGATACCTCGCAATGACCACCTTCCCCCCATGTCTCATCAGACGGCAGAGGAGGAGCGCGCGTGGGATGGGAGTGTAGGGTTCCGTTTATTATCACGCCAGCCAGGAAAGTGTTCGTTTGCGGCGTTGGCCCAAAGGCACAACTTGGGCCAGGCTGTTGTTGGTATTACAACTTGTTGGTGAATTACTTGTTCTCGTTTTCCTGTCCTGGTGTGTGTATGTGTGTGTGTGTGCCGTTTGAAATATGAACCACCGAGTCGAGGGAGGAGCGGGGTCGATGTAAGCATTGGTGGACTTATTGGCGCCTCGCTAAGCTGCTCGTAGTTGTGTAGCTGCACCAAACACGCTTGTCTCATGCAATCCCTTTCCGCGCGAAGGCCAGCCAAACGATGGGCAACAAAAAAAAAAAGAAACAACAGAACGTCCCCTAATTGATAACTGCATGTAGTGTCGTGTGTACATGGCCGACAAAAAGCAACCACATGTTAAGCCAAACATTTGTGTGCCCACCATACCATTGCCAAGTGCTGGCGTGGTAAAGCTGTGTTCGTTTCCTGGTTCCATTGCGTACAAAAACTAGCGAATGTATCAGATAATTTTCCACCCAAAACCATAACTTTCTTGCCCGATAACTTTGCCCGCCGCAATGGAGAAGGGAGGAATGGAGGGAAGTGGAAAGGGAGGTCTTTGTTTTGTTCCCTTCGTGTTGGTATACTGCGACGCGAAGCTGCCACATCCATCGATTCCTTTGACACCGCCCCTTTCTCGGCTGCAAACGCTATCATCAAGCTGATCCGACTAACTTCCGCCAGAAAACACACACACACAATGCAAACGTAACGAATGTAGGTCACCCTTTGCTGGACAGAAGGGACGGACTCTACCGTGTACCACCTTCGCCTCCTACATCAGTTTGTGTTGTTCCCTTCCGCGGGAAGCGTTGCATTCTAACGTGAGCATCAATAGCTCACTCCTTGTACGAGGAAATGACTTTCGATTAATAATCGATGAGCGTGGATATTGGGTGACGACGGGTGTTGCTGTCTGCTGGCCATCACGCCCACCACCCTCTCTGGGTTCGCCGGTGCGGCACAGTAGAAAATTGTACTCTATGTGCACACACTCACCTTCGCTCAAACCGTGATCGGTTCTTGCCGTGCTTTGTCGAGCTTCTTTTCACTGCGGCCGTGCGCGCGACCGTCGGTAATCAAATTATCACATTTTTAATTAATCCTTCCCTCCTTTTTTCTGTTTCGTGATATCGTTTCAGCATCATCAGTAGTGGTGTCATCTAGCGTCTGAAATATCCGTTCCAGTTCCGCGCCATCGCTGTTCGTTTTTGCCGGCCGTCACAAACCCGCACATACTCACAGAAATGGCCTTAATTATGAAATACATTGACAGTATGCATCACTACATGGACAAATACGGAGGTAAGTTAGCTAGTCATACACTCATCCACATCCATCAGACAAAAACATATTTGCTGGAGCGTAGGTTCCTCCTCCAGGTTGCGTTATATGTACTAGATAAGATGAAAACTAGTAGCTTGGTAACAATTGACACACTCCGTTGTAATGAGTTCCAATGCACAGGCCCCAAAATACATAGCACGCCCAAGAAGTCGCAGACGGAGGTTGTGGCAATTGTTTTGTTGCGATCGGGCTAAAAGCGATCGGATCACCACTACCCCCTTTGCCACTACAACAGGCATGCGCGTCAGGTGCATTAGAATAATCAAAAAGTAATTTAATTCGCATTGACTGCAGTGTCGTAAACTTCTATCCAGCTCTTCCTCCCCGTTAAATATGCATAAGGCAGTGCACACACACAGACATTGTGAGTCGTTGGCTGGCGTTGCGTGCAGTGTAAAATTCCCCCGATGTGCAACCAGGTCGCGCCCGGTGGCCGAGGTCCGAAAGATCGCTCAAATCGAATTGCTTTGCGATTGAGCTCAGTTTGTTGGGTGTAGCGGGGATGTAGTGTTGCGGTTTCCGGTTAACGGTGGTTGGCTGTCGGTACGGCTCCCGGGGCCTAGTGCTACCGACTGTTGTTGTTATTGACGTTGGGCGGTATTGATTTCCATAACGGTGACTCGAGCGGCGCGCCAGGTCACGACCCACAACGCAGCACCGCTGCGAGGAGTGCGTTCACCTGTTTTTCAGCAACCACAATGCATGTGTAACTTGCGACAAGAGGGTGCAGTTCACGTTAATTAGGAGGAGAGAAGGACATCGACCCACAAGCCTCGATCGTCTACCTCGAAAAGTGCAACGATCGTGCCCTGGACGAGCAAAACACAACCATGATGGAAAGTATACCTGTACGCTTAGTGCACCGCACTTCCTTGTAGCGTAGAGCGCGCTCGGTGACTGTTAATGGAGACGCATGGTTGCTGGCTAGAATTGGGTTGCGTTCTTGTCCATTTCCTGTTTACATGGCTAAATGCTCAGTGAATAACAACCGATCAGTTGAAATTAGACAGTTGTTTTTTTCCGCACCGGTGTAAAGTACGTGCTGTTGTGTAGGCTTTCAAGTAGTACGTGCATGGCTAATTCCAAGCCACTGCTCTGTTACCTTTCCATTCATCTTCCATTTTTTTTCTATACAACGGACTACGATTGCATCAGTTGATGACAGGGCATGGAAAAGTACCTGACAACCTTCGCCTGCTACCGTTGGATGCATTAATTAGCCACAGCACGGGTAGAACGTTGCAAAGATGCATTCGCTATAACTGGTGCACCTGTGACTGCTACTGCTGCGACGAGTGACGCTGCGGCTAGAGTTTGCGATCGCGCAATGTCATTGACGCACGGATGGCGATGGAATTTATTAACCAATGGAACTTTTTTCATAGTCGTCTCATGACTAGTGTGAGATGTTGCCCCGATGCTTCATCTCCCATTATATGACGCTAATGGAGATATTAACAACAATAACACCAGATCGGCATTATTATTTGCTAGAAAGCTTGTGTGTGATACATTATGGCGGACAATAAAGTTAGCTCTAGTTGAGTTGAGCTTTGTTCTAGTTTGCTTTTAATTAGCTTGAAATTACAAGCAGTTTTTTTAGTACCGTTTATTCGTATGTGTCATACATCATTCAAAGTTTTGATTTAATGTGCAAAGACCATTTAGCATTGGTAATGATACGATGCGATGAATCCCACCACAGTAATCGCTGCTGATGGTGTGTCTACATCGGATAATGATGAAACAAACAGTAACCACCCTCTCGTACCATCCAATCAGCACCACGCAAACACGCACGCATGCACGCACACTCCGATCAAAGTTGATGATGATACAACCCCCGCTGGCCTGTGTTATCGATGACGCTTTGTTTGTACTACCGTTTAGCACCTCATTTTCTCTTTTCTGCCTGCCGGTAATATGTATCTGACTTTCCGTCCGGCACTATCCTCCTGACCCGTAAAGCCATCGTAATGCATCGTTATGGCCGCACCGATATCGAAAGGTTTTAGTCTACAAGTGGAAGAGGTGAGCCATTAGGTCGATTCTCCCACGAGTGCTTAACCATAAGACGAACTGCTCATTAGGGACGAAAATAGGTCCATTACTACTACTACTACTGGTGGCCATCGAAGGCAACCTTAGCCTAAGCATAACAGAGAAGGGAGGGCTGGTGGTTATTAGATTAGTTACTAATTGTAAAAAAAATCTCTTTACAATGTAAAACTAAAAATGTACCTTAACTATTCTCTTTCCAGATCCCCGGACGAAAGAATGGCCACTGATGTCGTCGCCGCTCCCTACCCTAGCACTATGTTTAGGATATGTGTACTTAGTCAAAGTAAGTATAGTATGCAGTCCGTTTCGGCTGTTTTACGCTTTACGCGGTGCCAGTTCCGGCCCAGTTCGAAACGTCACTCCAAACAGAAGAAACCTGTTTTGCGGTATGCTACTGTCAGGATATGCATAAAATACCGATTTCTCTCGCCGTGGAAGCGTACAGTAGTACCAAGATGGTTTTTTTTTAATATTCAAATTGTGTTCCACATAAGTTGTGAGAGTTTTTGCTATCAGGGCATTTTGCTGTGAAGCTTTGATTTTAGATGACCTGAACATAGTTTAGCATGTGTTCAATTTTACGATGCCTAGTTGACACGAGATGAAAGAGAAATTCATTCCTGCTGTCGTTTAATTTATTGTTTTCTGATGGATTCATGTTTCCCTTGTTTATCGACCAAATGTTTTCAAGGTAATCAAGATCCGAGTAGTGTCCATTAAAATCAAAAATATTAAAAAGGTTAGAAAAAAGACCGTTATGTGCGCGGGATGAATGATCGTCGATTCTCGGCACTAAAACAGGTTTTTTTTGTGGAATCGACGTTTGATTTTGTTTGATTTCTAAATCAAGCGCCCATTAAGAGTGGTCACATTTTTTTTTGTGCACCAGTTGGAGTAGTCTGACGTAGCTGCTCTGAAGCTACACGGTGTCAAACCGTTTCTCGCTGGCGGTGGGCAGTTTCTCAACCAGTGCCTATTATTTCCTCACGCGCAACTTTGAGGGACGCTCCGCAGCATCTTCTCCGGTAGTACGGGACAGGTTCATTCATCTCACACTAACCTGATGAACCTGGTTGGTTCAATGTGGGTGCGGGTGTCGAAAGCGGATTCGATAGATTTGTAGACAACGGCACCATCAACCGCCCGAGCACTACGCCACCATCACCTGTGCCTGCCTGCCAAATTTCTTCACCTCGTCTGATCGATATTGAATTCGATGCGATCGCCAGCGGTGGTGGCCGTCGGTGAAGCAATGGGCAAACAAGCGACCCGACAGCGATGAGTTCACGGTTGCCAGCGGTGCATCCAACCTGCTACCTCCTAGCCCACCTGTCCCTGGTGGTGGGCTGGTACATTAGCTTGTTGTCGAAACTATCGAGTCAACCTTTACCGAGCCGCCCCTCTTTCTCACCTTTATGGAGGGTCGATCGCGCAACCATCACGATGGTCATAATGTGCGTACTACGACACACTTGGTCAACTCCCCCCCCCCATCCTCCCCCTTCAAACGCTCCCAGTTTTTTTTTCTCCACAAGTGCGTACGGTGCTGCTCCTCCTGAACGAAGATGTCCATGGCCGCACCGTGACAGGAGCGTTCCTTCCTCTCCGAAGGGGCACGCACGTTGCATAACGCAGCGCGAATAACCGTGCGTTACAGGTGGCCAATTTTTGGAATTTCACTTTGCGCCTTAGTGTTTAATTTGGCTTCCCAATGCTCCCTCCGATCATCCATGTGTTTTTTTTTCGCTTGCTATGTCGCAATTGATCTATGGTGGTGCCCCCCCAAAAAAATGGAAGCAAATTTCCAATTCCATCATCATCGGCATCGAAGAAGGCTTGAGAAAAATGGGGGTGGGATAACCTTCAATAAACTCGCAAGACCATTGGCCGGTACGAAACATGGAGCGAGAAAGAGACAAAAAAAGAAACAGCTTCACAGTAAGTGTAAGTATAATTTTAAAAGCCCCCGCTGGCTTGCCCCGGTGCTGCAAAGACGCAATCCAGGGACGGCGGGGACGCTAACTGCGTCGCGGTGGGGTGATGTTATGAATTTAAAAGTGAAACGGTCGCGGCACGCTAACAACATGCTCTACCGCCAGCAGCATAGGCCGTCTCCAGCGCGCACGCGTTCGATCGTGAAAGCATGTCGAAATGGAAAAAATTCGGTTAAGGTTAGCTTATCTAACAGTCCTGACCTTAACCGGACCGGATTGTGGACCGAACCGGACCAAGCATCGCGCGCAGGGGAACGGTGGCAACGGTTATTAAAGCCTGCCAACGTTCCGGAATGCCGAGCTGCTTTGGGACAGAGGGCGCGCGCTCTGCAATCGGGTGGTAAACCTTCCACGAACCACGTACGAAAGGGTGTCGCCCCGTCGTCGCTATTTGAATGCGTTTCAGTACACACGATCATAACGGTAGCAGCGCAGGTTAATTGCTATTTAATCGCCACAAAACCAGGCCGACCTCCGCTGAGCGCCGTCGACGTCAAGTGCAATTTTGTCGTCACTCTAGATTCGTTCGTTCGTTGCGCCTTTGGGTACAGGCGACGATCGGTGCGAAGCAGGACAGCTTTATCTATGAAATCGTTCTCAATAGAAAATTGGACAGAGTCGAGTCGTTTTGCTACTTAAGAAGCTTTATGGGGCGTTTTTTGTGCACGGTAGATCGATAGAGCACGACATGCACCGTTTCCTGCTCTTCACACGTCGGTTTGGCACGAAACACGGAAACACCGATCCTCGCTCTATTCACTCTTGATCGCAATAATTAATGCTCTGCTTTTGTACTCTTTCTTCCACAGGTTCTGGGCCCAAGGCTAATGGAAAACCGCAAACCCTTCCAGCTCAAAAACACCCTCATAGTGTACAACTTCGTTCAAGTCGTGTTCAGTGCCTGGTTATTCTATGAGGTACATTGTCACCAGACCGCTCAGCTCCAACGATCTAGAACTACTGCTACTGAAAATGATTAATTTAGCTCTGTTTTTTATCTTGTATGAAGCATTCCAAACGACCAAAACCAACCGACCAAACCGTGTTAATGTGACCATCATTAACACGGGAACTATTCGTACACGACATGACAACACTATGTTACGCACTCTAACAGACGCCTGAAACCATTTTTTTCTTTTGCACAAAACAACACAGTTTCATGCAAAAGTTTGACTGAATGTTTAGAATTGTTTGTGTGTGTTTGTTTGTTAGAATTTAGAATATTGCATGATTCTACTTGTGTTTCTGTACCGTTTTCCTTATCCGATGGTCTGTCTGCACGGATATCTTCTGCATATGGCAATGAACGGAAATAGGAAATGACAACCTGCCCAATAATATGTACAGACATTTGCTTGAAGCACCTTTGCTCGTGACAATGCCCTTCGTTTATTGATCGTGCAGTTAAATTTTAATTGTACAGACAGACAAAAGGTTCCGTCCTCGTAAGGATTACACTGCACCAAAGTGACCCGTTCCCCGTAAGGACAGCGGGGCGATGAACTCCGGAGTATAAAATTAAAATCCTCACTAGAGCACTACGGGATAACTTCCTTTCACTAGCGTAGTGCACTTTTGGACGTACGGCAGGGTACGGCTCCAGTTCGACCTTGCCCAGCAAACAGAGAGGTTACGAACTGATCCCTCTCCCAAGCTCGTGAAGAGAAAGGAACCATAGGACGAACCTCCTTCCTTTTCTGAAAACGCTTTAAACCTTGATTGTTGTTTTTCTTTCTTTTTAACGAACGGTTTCCGTCCCGCTTCTCCCTACCTGCTGTTCTGTTGTGCTGGCCGAATTCACCTTCCGGGTTCGTATGTGTGTAGTGTTTGATGGGCGGCTGGTGGGGCGAGTACAGCTTCCGTTGCCAGCCTGTGGATCACGGTACTACCGGACGCGCGATGAGAGTAAGTGTTGCCAGTACTCCGCAGCGTTCGTGTATCCCCAGCAAACGCTCTTCCGAACCGAGTCCATTCCTCCCTCGCGTTCCCTCGTCGGTTTCTGTCGTTGCAAGAAAAAGAACATCGCTTCAAGGTCGTCAATCGTGTATGGTGTGGTGAAAGGGATATTCGGACTCGGCGCACAACCAACCACTGCACGAAAACCTTCGTGTAGTAAGTAAACCTGCTACCCTATCCGCTCGACGCTATGACCAGAGCGGACCCCATGTATGTTTGTTGCAGTACAACCTTGTCAAAACAGAGAGCTGCCAAACATCATCTTCCCGTTGTTGTCACACTACAACTTCAACCGTCGAGTATGCACGTATCACCTGACCATCGCACTGGAATGCACCAAAGAATCCTAGCCCATGACCTAGGCCCACTTAGTGTATTGGTATATGTGTGTTTGTGTGTGCGTGTGTGTGTATACCTTATTTATATATTACTGCAGTAGGAGGCTCTCTGAAAGCTGCAAAAGACCAGTGATCAGTCGCGTTAAACCACTAAACTTAGACTAGGTTTGTATGTTTGGGGAGGTTTGAGTGTCGGAGGGCGAAAGTTGCTACGGCAGTATGTTGTTTGAGCTTTCAAATTATACATTACAGCTACTTAAGTTTCTTAATGTGTACCATGCAGTCGTTGATGTTGTTTACCGTAGTCAACGATTAGTGACGAACTTGCTGATCAAAAACCTCACACAAGAGGCAGCCAAACTTACTCGACGCATATCAAGTACACAAACCTAAACTACCCAAGACACACACCACAATTACACTCCCAGGCATGCAAGCAGGCGTACGCAAGAACAGCACAGCACAACACTAAACCAGAACATTGACTATGCTTCAGACAAAAACCAACAACAAAAAAAAACAAAAAACTCACCTACCAAAGCAGTACAAAATGCAACACTTGGATTCGGCACCGTACTAACCACTCTGGACCTCCTTTTTGCCACTTTTTACAGATTGGTGTATCGGGTTGGCTAACGGGACATTATAACTTCCGATGCCAGCCAGTCGACTATAGTAACCACCCCAAAACGCTGCGGGTAGGTTTCGTTCGAGGCAAGACTCGGCACACGCACTGAACGTCGTACGGAAAGTGCCAGGGTTGCTTTCCGGGCGCATCATCAGCATCAATGCTTATCCCCTCACTATCGCTAATCCACACTACTTTTAATGCTTTTATTGAACACATCAAACTAACCTTCAGCACCTATGTGATCTTATGCTTCTTGTGCACTGCTTCTTCTATTCATATCGTGTTTTATGGTTTCATTATTATAACAATATGTGTTACTTTTACTAAACTGATCCTGTTTGCGCTTGCATAAAATAACCTTAGCAACTATTTGAACACATTTACCATTGAACTAATTTCGGCTTCAGACGTCAGCTATATTGATTAATCATGAAAGGAAGTTTATGTTTTGTTTTTAGTTTCATCATCTCATTCAACTTATTCTCCTGTATGTGAAAGCAGCGAATGTTCTAATTGTGTAAACCTTCATCATACATTCATAGATCTTTGTCCCTTCTGCATGCTCCTCCATACAATCATTTGTTTTTATTTGTGCAATGTTTCATCGCCGTAAAACCGTCTTTCATTTGGTTTGAGGCCAATCCCCATTCTATCTTACCCCACCCCCTGATTGCCCGCAATCATTGATTTTCACCCACTTCATCATGTTGGCGAATGCAAATTACTCCCTCTTATCGTGTTTATGTGTGCTCGCGTCTCTCACTCTTTCTCTCTCTCTCTCTCTCTCTCTCGTCGCTCATCCTTTGCTCATGCTCTTCCCTTAAAGTCTTCCCACTAAAGCATCTCGCGCACCCTGGCTCCTTTCGTCGAATCGATGTCATCTTTTCAAACGTGTCAGAATCGGTTTTAATAACACAGTTTATTTATCTCTTTTCCGTCACTGCCTTCCTCCCTTGCTGGCCTAATCTCTAGATGGTGCATGCCTGCTGGTGGTACTACTTCTCCAAATTCACCGAGTTCTTTGACACGGTAAGTTTAACATCTGATTCTATCGCAAAACACAAACCAAATGAATTGCTCGATCTCGTTAGTTTTCGTTCTCCGCTCAATGCTCAAAACTCACGTGCAAACTCACTGTACAATGTGCGATGATCACCATTCACAGTCATTAAGGTAAATTAACGGCTGGGTTAAAGAGAAACATAATTAAAGTGTATTTCAACACGCCCTTGAACATATTCGCCACGGTCATCCTTAGAGCGCTCGGTTAAATCTGATGACGGAAGACACTCTCCGGTCATTTCCTTCAGGCTGCAACAGGTGGCAGGAAAAGGTATACACGTACAAAAGAAGCTGCCAACCGAACACACGGAGCGTGGGGGGCTGCTGATTGAAGGGCGATTGAGCTACTCGAGTCAATATTTACGTCAATCGAAGATCGTTTCCTGCTGTGCGTGTAGCGCTTCTCGCGAATTAGCTGCGTAATTCTAGTCAACATCCGCGAGATGATGAGCCTCCCGTTTGTTTAGCCCGCGCGGCTGCTGGACACACGTTTTGCAAACAGAAATCCAAGAGGTGGTCTCCTTCGTGTAGCCATTTGCTGCATTGCTTGTATTATTCTACTGCTCAAGACAGCTCGGGTCATGTGCCCACAAACGAACGCACATAAACTTGGAGGCTTGTCTTGTGTCACAGCGTTGTTGTATCAAGCAGTGGGATACTTTTCCTGTGTAGTTACAGTTTATCACTAGCAGAAGATTGTGGAAGAAAGAGGATAAGCACCTCACAACCATAACTCGTCAATATTGACATACAAAACAAATATTCGCAATTTTGAATCATCATCGTGAGAAGATTTAAGGTTGGAGGTGGTGCTGTTAGGACCATCTTGTCAACTTCTTCACGGTTAGCTGCCTCCATAGTGTGCTAAATAAATTCTCAGCCCCGTCAGCTTCCGGGGTGTGCAGAAAAGCACTACCCAAAATGGGTTTATTTGTTTTGTTTCGTCCGCTTGTTGGAAGTGTTTGCTTACGTTATTTAAGATTCGACTTCGCAACGTACACCCCTTGCGGAAAGGAGAGTTGAATGTCAAGTACTATCCACTGCTGAAGAAGCTGACCGCCAGAAAACTGAAGATCATTGAACCTCCTCTCTCAGCACGGTTTCACATGACGATCCCCTCGCCGGGGAGGTACGGCGAAGTACGGAGTATGTGGAGAAGCTTTAAATTCGCATTCACATTAGCGTGTGGATCATTCGGACCTGATGCTAAACGATCTGTGTGACTTTGCCCTGGACTCTGGACAGCTTCTGGAACAATCCTTAGAAAGCAGAACAGCGAGTTCCTCCACAAACACACACACACACACGTTCGTGTAGCAGCACACTTATCCCCATGTGCCTCATTTGCGTGAAAAGCCTGCTCTCTCTCTCCCGTTAGCTTTGTTTTGTTGTTGTTTTTATTATTGCTTCCCGGGGTTGCCGGTTTTGCGTCAATACTGTTTTTATCTGCGCTTGACTTCGACCCTATCGGTTACCGGTCGTCCCTCCTCCCCGTTGTGCGCGCTTGTGGTGCTGTTTGGCTGGTCGAGATTTGTCCAGTAAATCGAATCCAATTCCGGTTTTTGCTTCACCTGATTGGTAGGATTTTCCATGCGCAATTTATGCAGCGTTTTTTGGAAAGGCGCATACTCCCGTCAGCCGACGTTTGAGCCCATCTTCGGGCTCTGGTGTGACGATATCGCCGCAAATGAAAGTTGCGAATGTTGGACACTTTTGGCATACGCAAATAAACATGTGTGCTATTGGGTTTAACCCATCGTTGTATTTGTATGTTCACAGTTATCACCAATCTCACCGGCGGAGGCTCTAATTTATGTCGATGATCTAGTTTGTCCAACCGTCGTCACACCAAACAAAGGTATATGGTTGCGCGATACCCAGCTGGTATTACTTGCGACGACAGGTCGATCGCCGCGCATATAAGTAGTAACCGCGCTGATCGGGTCATGATGGTAACTTGCTGCTTGGTGTGCACCCTAGAAAAAACGTGTCCGTGAATGCGCATGGCATGTTCGTGAACGCAACTGGACTGCCTTGGGATGCCTCGTATCGAGAACGTGGTCAGTAGTGCGTTCTACAAAGGCCCCCCAACCGTGTGCCCAACCTGTCAAGAATGAGTCGAATGAGCAATGAGAACCGAACGTACGAGTGCCATCGAGTGCGTTAGCCCTCGCCATATCAACTGATGCCTAATATCACTTATATTTTTCCTCCCTTTTTGGACAGTTCTTCTTTGTGATGCGCAAAAAGAGTAGTCAAGTGTCTACACTGCACGTCATTCACCACGGATGTATGCCAATGTCGGTGTGGTTCGGTGTTAAGTTCACTCCAGGTAAGCTCACCAGAATGACGGACGCAAATAGCTTCAATTGCTAACGCCGAGGAATCGTCTTGTTTTCTTTTTCTCTCTCTTCAGGCGGTCACAGCACATTCTTCGGCCTGTTGAACACGTTCGTACACATAGTAATGTATACGTACTATCTGTTTACTGCCCTCGGACCGCAATTCCAGAAATACCTGTGGTGGAAGAAATACCTAACCGCCCTTCAGATGGTGAGTGGACACGCAAAACAAAGGGCTACAGACACATATTGCCCAGTAGTAGCGGCGGAACTCTCTAATGCTAATGTATCTTCCTCCACGGTTGTAGGTTCAATTCGTCCTGATTATGGTACACGCTTTCCAACTGCTGTTCATCGACTGCAACTACCCGAAAGCTTTCGTCTGGTGGATCGGAATGCACGCTGTGATGTTCTTCTTCCTGTTCAACGAGTTCTACCAGAACACATACAAAGTTCAAAAGGTATGTACAGACTATGGAGTCCAAGCGAACGCCCCAAAATGCTCCTCGTATTCTTTGGTATCCCATTCCACAAAGCTTGCCATTGATAATTAAACAACTTTTTGAATGCTCTCACATCGGTCCTTTCCGATGAATGAAAGCCGTCTTCTACGGAAGAAAAGGTGTCAATAAGTTTGGGAGCAACACAACCATCCATCCAAGCCCGAATGACAGATTTACTTGTTTGGGAACGTCTTTGCATTTCGCACTTCTCTGACAAACAACCCCGATCATCCGATTGGAAAACCTGTTCTTTTTTCGTTCGTTTCCTTTTTAACCTTTCTTTACACACACGCTTAGACATCCATTCGCCTGCCGAAGTGCGATCGCGATGTGATTTATCTACGTGGCTAAAATCGCTATCCGTTCAACTTATTTCTCATATACTTTCGGTCTCGATATCATCAGTACGATCACTGAGAAAGCTCATTTTCCCACTCTGTATGCCGCCCTGGTTCTAACTGTTTTCTTTCGCCTTTTCTCTCACTCACAGCAGAAGAGGGCCGCCGCCGCCAAGAAGCGAGAAGCTGAGGCGCTTCTGCTACAACAACAACAGCAGCAGCAACAGCAGAATGGCCACGTTGCCAACGGTAGCGCCAACGGTACGCTCAGCAATGGCACCGGCAACAAGGCGGCCGACTACTACGTCCGCGGCGACCTTCCCGCCGAGATGAAACTGACGCAACGGCCGGCGACGAACACGCACACGGCAGCCCAATAATAGCGGGAATATGGCAGGCCGGATTCGGTTCTTGTAATTAATTATTAATTTATTGTAAAATTGTCCCCGGAACCCCCATCCCCCCATACCGTGTGTGTTTGTATGTGTGTATGTGTGTGTGTGTGTGTGTTAGCACGTGTGTGCAAACGGGAGGGTATCGTAGATGCCACCGATTAATCGCGTATTCCAAAACCAAACCGAAATCCCGCACCGTTGCGGATGATACTCGTTCTGCTACTTTTTTTGTTCGCCTTCAGTTTCGCAATCTATTGCACGACCTCACCGCATCAGATGGTGTTGCTATATGCATCTTTTTAATTAAATTTTTGGTTTTATGCCTATCCGTAATACTACTACCTCCCTGGAGCTGAAACAAACAAACAAACATACTGGAACAAGCACACACGTCGCAAAGAGACAAACCTACTAAGAACATTCAACCGCGAGGAAGGCTGCTAAAGGGCAAGGAATAGATACGGGCATGAATGTTACGGCTTCTGGTCTATTTACGATTTCATGCGAACGAACTGGTCGTGTATGTCTTTGGGCATATATAGTGGGAGATTAAGAGGACCGGGCAGCTTTATTCCCTTTCTTGTCTTTTTTAAGTTGCTAAGAAAGTTACAATGGTGTTTAAATAGTGATGATTTATTTTGAAGAAGAAGAAGAAGAAGAAGAAAGATGCAAAGTTAGACAGAAACTAAGCTGACAGGTTTTGTGTACAGAATGCAGCGACGAAAATGTAATAGCCGTAGGTGCAATGATGGTGCAACAATCAGGAATAAACCAAGCTAGCCAGAGCACACGCGCAAACCAGCTAGCTGAACTGAATGTGGCAAGCGCCAAGGCATAGCGTTCGTTTTTTAAGGGCTAGTAAGAGAATGGGAACGTAACAACGGTCGAATAAAATCAAGGATATAGTTCATAGGAAAAAGTTCAAGCAAAACAAGATATCTGTATGTATGCGTCGGGGAGGAGTGTATGTGTGTATGCTTGATGAGTGTATGGTAAGCGTGTTTTACAGTAACGACACACGTGTTGTACAATGCGATGTCACAATCCAGCAGTTATGGATGGTGTTGGCTTGACGATCCACGGATACGCGTCGTCGTCGTCCCACTTTGCTTGTTGAGTCGACCATGCATATAGCGCACCCCAAACACGTATACTGCGCGCTCGGTCTAGTGAGCAGGAAATAGGAGCAGAGCATAAGTGAGAACGTAAAACCGACAGCGATCGGCTGAGGTGCATCCACCCGCGAGGGTTTTAGTAACCATTTTTCCGTGTGTCAACACAAGTCTTTTGGCGCTTTCATGACACCTGCTTCCTCTTCCATCCATCCCTCCATCCTTCCTGTCCAACCTTCCAAATCCTCTCCCGAACTCACCCATCTGAGCTTCCCGTCGATCACCAGTCAAGGTTCCACCAGTCCTACCGGTGCAATTGCCGTATACCTGTCGTGATGTGTGGTGTCCTATATTTACATATAAGTGAAATACCAATCTACTTTTTTCGCTCTAAGTCTAAGGATTTTTTTTTTATTTTGAAGGACACTTTCGGCAATAAAATACAGAAGATTTAAAATGTAGCAGTAAAATGTACGCTTTCTAAGGTACATGTTCATGTCTGTGTGAATACGTATGATCGAAAGAAAGATGCGGCAAAACTAATATTCCTGATACCATAAGAAACGGTAGAAAGAGAGCAGGACATTTTAAAGCAGGATTGAAGTGTTTCTCAACATGGAAAAAGCTTTTTTTTAAAATAGAATCTAGGTGTCTATTGCCTTGGAGTAGATCAACTTAAACGCAAAGCAAGTGTTTCAAAGTGCTGAAAAGATAATGAACGACTAGCTGACAAATCCACCGAAGAAGGATTCCCCTCTTTATCCGAAGACCTTACTTTGTATATAAACAAGTAAATGGGATCGAAATCCTATTGTTGTGTAGCTTTTCCTGTATCACAGATCGCAAAACTTCTCATATATCATGGTTGACATTACTGAAGACACTCTACTGTGCTACACTACCTGGTCAATGTTCGTTATGTAGATATCGTCTAAATGGCGAAAGCATTCGCTGGCAGACAAGCACCAACATGCTATTGCTGCTAGACACGGCAAATCTTATGTACAAAGAACCAAACAAACAAACAAGAAACCCTCCTTCACAATATTGCACCACGAACAATCCCAACGGAATATAAAAAGCAAAAAATCAGAACACTAGAGAAAAGAAGAATGATACTATACAAGGATTTTTGTAACGTGTGTTTCGCAATTAGACGCGATGTTTTTAGGATGTAAAGTGTCAAATAGAATTCAAGTTAATGCAATGACAAACAGAATTACAGCTACATTTGTTTAGTGCGTAAAAATCGAAAATGGATCATAATTACTACTCCACGCCAAACTCGCACACGCACACGTCTCTGTCTGTCTGATGTAACGATAGCTGATTAACGGGAACTTTAATAGATGTGTTTTCTGCGGGCAGAAATGATTAGAAACCATTATTACCATAGATAGGCGTAAAGGGCGGTGCAAAACAGCTGCAAAGTAGCTCTGTAGATATTTACCTTGCTTCGGTGTTTAGGCATAAATATTATTATAGTACTCTTCTTCATTGCTTAACCGAAAACAGGAGCTAACATAGCGTAATCTTGAAAATCTTGTTCATCAGTCGTCAATCGTTGGGTTTGTTAAATAGATCTAATGGTTGCGTTTAAACTCTACAGTTGATTTGTTGTTGGTCTGGCAAGCAAAAGGCTGTACCTATATGGTGAATCGATGCCGGTTCCAGCTAAAACATGTTTCGAATGGTCTACTAAAGAATTGCTAAAGCAACTGCTATTCATGGTAAAAGAAATAAACATCTAAACTGTAAAGCATTATCTAATCTGTTTTTAAATTGTAAAATTAAATAGCCAAATTTAATAAGAGAAACAGCTGTTTTTTAACATACTACATAGGCATCGTTGTTGTGTTTCAACTGCTAAAAGCTTAGATAATTAATTATCTTCATATGGTGAAGCTGATAAGTACTGTCGACGTTTGTTTTTCGCGAATCTCCTATCTAAAGCGCCTTTCAAAAGCAACGTCTAACAACAACGCCAGCCATCAGACACGTTACCGAACGAACACGGCTTCACTATCTTTTTAGTTTGGACGGTTATAAAGTAACCACCGTAAACTGGTTATCCCCCAAAAATGGAACATGTTGCACTATTTTGGTAAAAATAACAAACTCCATATGGTTTGTTTACGCTTTACGTACCAGTGTCTTGCGTATATTATGATGTAGAAAACATGGCAACAATTTGAGTTCCGTTTATCTGGCGTCGCATCAACACTTTCTGTTCATTGTTATGTCCGTAATCGTTCGCTGATAAACTTTTTGGGCGGATGGTAACCGACTAACTGGCAGGACTGGCTGCCGTTCAGCTTGTGCTATTGCTTGTCGTTGCGATAGATTAGCTCATTCGTGAAGTGTTCGCCAACCAGGAGGGATCGTTTATTGGTCCTGCATCACTTACACAACATGGAAGCGATAGAAACGGTTCCAAAAACCAATCTAGAGGACGATCAACATCGTGAGTTCGTGAGTCGCCAGAAGTACGATCAACTGCTAGAAGATTACAACAAGCTGAAGGAAAGCAAGAGCACGAGAACAACAACACCCGAGCATGATCAGGATGTTCTCGAAGCATACCTGACTCGCATCAACCGATTCGAATGTCTGATGAGAGAACTGCAGGAAGATTTCCTGCAAATGAAAGCTAGTGTATGTGCCAGGACGTTGGGCAACGAACCAGCACGGAAAACGCATCAACGCTTCCGACGTGATGAAGATAGTGCCATCAACTACGTCATGACTATAGTGCATCCAAAAAGCCGTACAAATTAATAGAGCAAACTAAAACAAATAAAAGGTATGTTACAAAAAAAATCATTTAATGTTTACAATGGAAGAGGAATCAAGACCACGTAACGGCGGTGATTGGTGCTAGACAAGCTGTCGTCGAAACCATCGATAAACATCTAACTACATATAAGGAGAATGTCATGGCGTCTACATTGAAATCTAAAGGGGATTTAATAAAGAAAAGTGAAGAAAAAGCTAAGAATATTTACATACCGCACATGGAAAGAGTTCTAGCCCAAATGGGTCGGAAAGAAAAAACAACAATATTGAATTATACTGTAAAGCTGCCATTGGTAATCAGTATGGCAACAAAAAGAAGAATGCTTGAATATTGCAAACGGCAAACAGGGCACCGAGGCTTGAAGAAGCTTCCGTTACATCGTGCCGATTCTTAAATTGATGACGTCACTGGTCCGCCAGAAAGATTGGAAAAATATCAACAAATACGAACACACACACATCACACATACACTTGCAAGCTGCTGCTCGAGAAGCAACTGTCATATAGCTTTCAAACGTCACAACACACGGTACTGTCAAACATCATTCAAAAAAAATTATGAGACTATAATTCGAATGAATTTTTTTAGCTCTTGAATGCTGTTACTGTTAACATTTACTTAAAATATCAGCTAAACTTGAACGTGAGCTAAATGATCTCATTTGCAGATCATATTTACAAAAGAACATGCATTATAAATTATGTTTTCGTTAATCTTGGGCTCTGTGTTCGACACCTCTGCCCTGTTTGACAGCTTACCTCATCTCTAGTCTGTTCGATGAAAAGTAGGGCTCAAAACAAATTCGACAACTAGCGCGAGAAAGATTACCTTCTAGTCCCTGCTTCAGTGTGTTTTATCGGATAATTTCCTCCTTGACTGCTTGGCGTGGGCATCATACGGAGAAAAACGCGATCTGCATCCATTTGAAATCGTTTCACGCAGTTTCAATTTCACCTTTCCTCGGATACAATGATAGTTTAGGTGAGATTTCGTCTGCTGGTTCCGTGTGTGTACGGGTGGAAATTGATTGGGAAATACTGACCTTCAGTGAGTTTGTGCGAGCAGAGCAAGAAAAGTGGGCTGAAGTGGGTGTATTTTGCCAAGCGCAATTGCCTTGAAGCCAGCCATAACAGCAACGCCGTCGGTACACAGTGGCAGTGGCATTTCGAGAAAGGAGAAGGAGGCAATCGACGACGCATTTGCACACCTTGCATAACGACGACGACAACGACAACACCGCACACGACATCGCAAGCGCTCCCGGAGCGCAACGCTGGTGGTGGTGGCGCACGGATACGGATTAAGGCACCAGCTCACGGTAGCGGATTCGATAAAATCGATGGCTTTAGATTTGCTTGGTCGTCAGAAAATGCCCTTAGATGGTTCCTCGTCGAAGCAACCGGCGGTTGCTTCCTCCTCAGTTAGTGGAGGCTCGACCGGGGCTAGTGCCACTGGAGCCAGTGGACCAGCGGGCAGCGCTGGGGTTGTTGGTGTAGGAGGTGGTTCCACCGGACAGGGAATGTCTGGTGCGGCCGCAGGTGGAACCGGCGGGGCGACGGTCATGGGCAAACAGCTGACCGCAAAACGTTCGCTGAAGCTGGGCAGTTTGGCCGAGGACATAATGCCTACGTCATTGGGCGGTGGAGACGAACCGTTCCGTGCCAGACTGCATCATTTGTTTTCGCAGATCGAAAAAGAATTCGAATTACTGCATGCCGAAAATATGAGCTGTAAGTACCGCATCACGGAACGTGTCGCCTACTATGTTGTCGTTCATTCTTCATTTTCTTTTCATCCATAGTGCGTGAAAAGTTGGAAGCTGTCGCAGGTACACCGCGTGACTCTACCGTCGGTGAAAGGCTTCCACTGCAGGACGCGTTCGAGGTGGATGGTTCGGTTAACAAGAGCTTCAAATCGAAGCTGGGCAGTGCCGGCAGCAAGGTGAAGGCCGGACACAAGCTTCGCGCACAGACGAGCCGTATAGTGTCCAGCTTCAAGGCACAGTCTGTCGTGAGCTCGCTCGTGCGTGAATTTTGTGGCCACAAGGACGGCGTTTGGCAGGTCAGCACGAAAGCTGGGCAGCCCATCATTGGTACAGCTTCGGCCGATCACAGTGCCTGCATTTGGGGCATCGATACGGGTCGTTGTCTGCTGCAATATCAGGGCCACAGTGGATCGGTCAACTCGATCAAGTTCCATCCGACGCGTGACATTGTGTTGACTGGCAGTGGCGATGCAACCGCCCAGATATGGCAAGCCGCCGTGAACTGGGAAGTGCCAGCCAGGAAAGGACATTCCTCCGAGGAGGAACTGGAAGAGGAAGAGGAAGGACCGTACGAAGAGAAGGAACGGATTGACGTGCTGCGAACACCGCTGTGTGAATTTTCCGGACCAGGTGGACACACCGCGGTGGTAGTGGCGGCTGATTGGCTACCCGGTGGAGATCAGGTCATAACGGCCAGCTGGGATCGGACAGCGATTCTGTGGGACGTGGAGACACGGGAGCCGCTACATCCACTGTGTGGACATGATCACGAGCTGACCCACGCATCGGCACACCCGAGCCAGCGGCTAGTTGTGACAGCTTCGCGCGATTCCACCTTCCGATTGTGGGATTTCCGTGACCCCATTCCGGCGGTTTCAGTTTTTCAAGGACACACCGAGTAAGCACACACTATAGGCAATAGAATGTTGGATCGGTTCAAAACAAAAAAACCACAAACTAATTCTTACCAACCATTTACAGGAACGTAACCTCGACAGTATTTACGCGAGATGATAAAGTTGTCTCCGGATCGGACGATCGCTCAGTGAAGGTGTGGGAGCTGCGCAACATGCGTTCCGCACTAACGACCATCCGGACGGACTCGGCCGTCAATCGGTTGGCGGTGTCGGCCAGCGGCGTGATTGCCATCCCGCACGATAATCGCCATATTCGATTGTTCGATCTGAACGGACAACGTATTGCCCGGTTACCCAGAACGAGCCGCCAGGGTCATCGCCGTATGGTATCGGCCGTCGCCTGGACGGAGGATATCAGCTCGAACTGCAATCTCTTTTCGAGCGGCTTCGATCGGCGAGTGTTGGGCTGGGGCGTATGCTTGCCACCCAAAGATAATTGAGTAATTTAATGTTAATGTGCAGGCAAAGAGGGAGCAGATATTTTGGGGATGCGCTGGAGAGTGACTAAGAAAGGTAACGATATATATATAGAGCGAGGAGTACAAGGTTTTTTAGTTGATTCGTTTGTTACATTGTTTTAGTTCAATTGATAATCGTTGTTTTTGATTCGTTTGCGCAAAGCATAGTCACCAACTACTTAGTCATAACACAATACGATACACACAATAAGTGGCCCAGTGATGCTGCGAAGGAACGAAGGAATTTTTGCATTGGAATCGTGACTAACCCCTATTTTCCATACTCACTAGGGATTCATTACTCGTCCTCTTCTTGGCTGGTTTCGGATTGGCGGCTCTGTGTTGATGTCATCAGTCTTGTCTTGTCCAGTATAGATGGAAAAAATGAGCTCTCACTATTGATGAACTTTTGTCTATTTACCAAGCGCTACATATGTTATGTACTTTATCGAACACTTGGACAAAACGGTTCAACCAAGAACTATAGTGAAGGAAATGGCTTTTTGTGTTGAAATTTACCTGCATTGTCGATCACTCAAAATTACTTCGTCTTGTATGGACAGTGTTTTTGTGTTTCAGTTGTCCGGGTGAGAAGAATCTCATGAAGTTTAGGTACTTGGGTGTACTTGAAAATTACGCAGGTATTTGCACACTTGAAACATCTCGAATAGAAATACATGAATGCTTGAAAACACTTGCAACCTTGAAATGAGTGACGAACATACATAATTGCCTTCATTATAAATTATACTGGCACTATAACCACCAATAGACAACTAAACTAAAAAAAAAACAATTCAAAATCTGTAATTGCAGTCCGCAAAAGCATACTTTATCAGACGGCAGAGGAGAGGGTTAACCTTACATCCGAACTATATTTGTATTGGCATTGGTTTATGTGTTAGGTGTATCGGTCTGAAACGAGTTCTGGGAGTCTAGGGTACGGGTACATTGGGTTTAAACTCTGTTAGGTAAGGATTGCGCACTACCCTAGGGAATGTTAGGCAAGAAATGAAGACGAAAGTATTGCAAACAATGCAACAGCGAACAAACACATCACAGTAAGATATTGCCAATGATGGATTCTACTACTATGGAGTTCTTTATTTTCATCGCTAACGTGTTTCGCGCGTTGATGGACGGTTGATAAATAGCATAAAGATGGAAGATATTAACACGCGCAGCATTTGCTGAAGCATTTGAGGGAGGTAATGCAAAATGCACACTCAATACCAAATGTATGTAAGAATGCACTGGTGGTACTCAATTCAAATGTAACCTTGTGATGTCAACCGATAAAGCATACACACACCATCACCTACAGAAAGGAAACACTATCAATTAACGAAAATCCATCCAGTTGTTCTGTATTATATCAAGAAAAAGAAAGAAATTAATTCTTCCGAGCTTAAATAGTTTCGTTCAAGCAGGAAAGTACCGCTGTATTCAATTTTAAGTAACGCGTTGTATATTTTCGCCTCACGCCCCAAACCACATCTACATGAGCTGCTGCACTTCCACGGAGAAACTCCACAGCTGCGATGGCGCACCACGGCGGCACTCCGATGCGCCCACATCTTCCCTTACGAGACTTTCCAAACACATGCCGCTAGCCTCGTGTATAAGCGTACCACCCTTTCGCTGCCATCGCTGTCCACCACTATTCTCGCCCGCTGGAGCAACGGTGCTCTTCTGGCGACATCGTTCAGTCAGTACAAAACCATTGCGCACAGTGAGACAAATCGTCCGTTCCGTGCGCAATTGACCGGTGGTTTTATGCAGCGCCCAATGCATCTGGCCTTCGTTGCCGTCCGGTTCGCGCGATACGCACTCCAGCAGCGTGACGTCATTCTCGGCTACGCGCTTACGCGTTCTGGCCGGGACTAGGCTTCTCTTTGGTTTTAGGGCGAGACAGCGTTCACCGTGTCGCAGCTGACCGAACGCAACGTTGTTCTCGTTCGGTAGGCGCAAATCGAGGAAGACGTTCTGCAAATACCAGCTGAATTTGCGACAGTTTAGTGAACGGCGCAGCTCCTGCTGTTCGGTGATCGATCCAGCATCGACCGCTACTGCTTCCGGGCGAGTTTCGTAGAAAAAGTTCTTAAACTCATCCATCCAGACAAGGGCCACACGCTTCGTGTTGCTAAACCGGTAACAAGCGAATCGTTAAACAATCGTCAAGCAAGAACATTAATCTACTCTCTTACCGTAGGTACGTCAAATGGCTACCGTCCGGCTGAAAACTGAACGGATGCTTTCGGCGGAACACGTGCCCGATGCGTGAACACGGTACTACCTCCACGTGCGCCCCGCACATCCACGCCTTCAGGGACATCTCGAGCGATTCGCCACCCCAAATGTCCATCCCCGGGTCGAATCCACCCAACTGCTGGAACAGACTCTTCGCCACGATGAATATCCCACCGGAGATGGCAGGACTGTAGAAGGGTAGCGACTCATCATGGCGGCGATGCTCAAACTCCTCCTCCGCGATCGGTAACCAGCGAAAGTGAAGGCTCCAGTCGAAGCCGCCCCGCAACCGGGCACTGTTGGCCCGATACTCGAAGGTGTGCGGATCGATGATGTCTATCACCGGACTAAGTATTGCCGTCGGGTCGATCGCTAACCGATCGTGCAGCGGTTCCAGCCATCCCCGATTCACCTCACAGTGACTGTCCAGGAAGAGCACGAAACTTCCACTTGCATACGTTGCGCCAATGTTTCTGGAACGTATCAATCCTGGTGGTTGGGAAGAAGAAAGAGAATTCGCTTTAGCATCGCTCATTTTGTTGGTGAGTGTTGGTTGGATGCACGTGCCGTGTTTTACCTTGTCGCACTGTGTTCCGGTAATAACGAACGAGTGGAATTTGAGCAAGTAATTCATAATATCGCAGCGTACGTTGTTCTCTTCGATCGTCTTTTGCAGGATGCTGCTGGGCGTCGTCTTCGTGGTTAGTGCTGCAGTCATCAATTAGAATTATTTCGTGCAACATATCCAGCGGAGTGCGCTGCAGAATGCTGCCAATCGTTCGCAGAAGCGTTGAGATCGCCTCGTTATGGAAAGTTATTATCACAGATGTGGTACGCCCTGGCGTCGTGAGGTAGGTGCGCTGTAAACAACTGAAGAGAACAAGGTAACATTATTAAACACACTCCATTAACCCTGTGTGTCATAGTATCAACGCAATACATTCTTTCGATTCCGATGAAATTTATGGAAAGCCAAACGAACAGGTCCACCAGCCTCGAAAAGGCATTGAGTCTCTACTAGCAGGAAATATGCGAACGATGAAGAAAATGTAAATTAGTTTATTCAACACGTGAGCTTCCTCCGCAAGCCATTACGCTAGCTGATAACAAACGCTAATATCTGTCGGCTCGCTGTTGAAGAAGCTTGATGGATCAAAATATTTGGAATGCTTATTTAAATTTTACCACGATCACTTCATCCCTGGGACTGTGAATGACCAAAGTCGCGACCGACAAAACTTAATCATGCATTCATCACGTTAGCGGATTACATTGAACCTCCGGACGGGATGTAGAGTGATACGCGTATGTGTGCTGGTACGTTTTCATTTTCATAAATTTTCTGAACAGATTGCATAAATTAATTAGATTGAGTTATGCATGCTTTGGTCAAATTGTGATAACTTACTCTATTATTCATCGAATGCTTTTATGACACATTGTACGCCCATAAATGGTGGCACTGAAGGAACGCACATGGACTACAAATACGATATTGGCTACGATTTGAAGGCTGAGCTGATTCGGAATCACTCCATCAAGAACAACAACATTGAACATTTCATTTTACTTTGTATTTTGTGTGAATCTCCAAGCATTTGACTTTGTGAGCACGACAACGGTTATTTGTTTATTTATTTATTTGTTTATTTATTTTAAAATTACGGACATGCTGTATTGTTGACATTAGTGAAGAGTAATTCAGATTCACGAATCTGATTGAATCGTTGGAATGATTCAATGAATCTGAATCCCGATTGGAAAGATTCATGAATCTCGAAAGATTAATTAATCTCAAAAGATACATGAATCTCAAAAGTTTATTATATCTAGAAAGATTTACGAATTTCTAGGGATTCATGAAAGTCAAAGGAATCATAAATCTCTAAAATTCATTAAGATAAATTAATCTTTGAATATTCGACTCGAGATTCGAATCACTCATCACTGAAGATTCATATGAATGAATCTCAACGAAAGATTCATTAAACCCAACACTAGTTGACATATAACGACATGTCATAATTAACCGAAGCAATTTCCAAAGTTATAGGTTTACTCCGATGATAGGTTTACTCAGGTGATGATTAAATTAAACATGAAATTGATTAAATAAATTAAAATGAAATACTTTGATATTGTTATCCTAATTTTATTATTATACTTTTTTTGTTGAATATAATTTATTTTCTGCGTTTCCGTGTACGCTATATGGTTTCTATGTGTACAAAATAAATTAAAAATGGTTGAACGTATCGCTACAGCACATATTGCATTTTTTATTTATTTTATCTAATGAAACATTCAAATTCTGATTTGTTCTTATTAATCCGACATATAAATGATTGCAGGATTGTTTTTGTAGACCATTTGCATAGTGTGTCATTCATGTGGCCATTATAAAGGACACTCGCATAACGAGATTTGCGCATAACTTTAATTATTTTTTAACTATTAAGTTTTCATATAACAATGGTATAACAACGATTGTAACATTTGTTAATAGTTTGAAGTATTTAAAAGTGACGTTTGAAACCGTGTTTGTACGCCATATAACTAACTTTTTTCTCGTAAGAACGGCATAGAAAGCCGTATCACTTAGTACCAACTGTTATGCTTCTCATACGTTAAATAGCGAATTTATCGTATAACACTTGATTCACTGATACGGAAGCCCTGTAATCAACAAACAATACAAAAAAGGAGTTTTATTTTAATGTAACACCCGTGACGGAAATGAAGCATTTTCCTTTAAAACAAAACACTATTTGAGCGGTCGAAACTGTAAACAGCAAAGAATTTCAATTATCTTATCCGCATAGTCAAAAAAGGATAGGTAATTAATGCCCAGCCAGCTACGTGCGTGTGGGTGTGAGATGCATTTTCATTAAGCTGTGGGAACACGGGGTCAAATGGGCACATTAATGAAAAATAACCTGCTTTATCAACATTATGAAGGTACAGAATGTCATACTAAGAACATAAAAATTTGCATAAATATTAGTAACTGTAAAAACAGACGTTTGTTGAAATGGGGGGAAAGTAATGCAATACACGAATAATTTTCGAATAATTTTGCTCAAGTTTATAGTATTTAGTCACTTATCACATATAATTATGACTTTCGTTTACAATTGTATACCTTGTTAAATGATTTAAAAAATTCCATCAAAAGGGAATTTACTTTGTATTTGACAATTGATGAGTCGAATCGGTACTTGCTCAAATAACCCTAAAATTTAGAAAACTTCGTATCTCCGAATCCGCATATCTTGAGGACTACTGCATGTACTTTGCATAATTTAAGAATTATTCAGATCCATTAATCTTACGAATCTTTGGAGATTTGGTTAGAGATTCGAAACTATTATCATTGAATCATTGAATCATCGTGTTCCCTTCATTACGTTTGGAGTTTCAACAAAACCCTTACCATGCCCATATTGCCCAAACTTCCCTTAGACAGTAAAGCTCGTCAGTTTTTTATTTGATGGTAGGTAAGCTGCTGCATAATGATTGACGACAATTATGTCTATACATAAAATGCCTCATAAATCAGTTCTATTTGGGATGCTCTTAAACAGAACTTTTAAAGGAAAAAAATATCATAACCACGCACCTAACCAGCTTATAGAACTCCGTACTTGAGTTCAAGAATTCTAATCGTCGCCAAGATCTGTTTCTGTCCTTGCTTCGTTCATTTTGTTTTTGGGGGAAGTTTTGGAAGCAGAATGATTTTGCTAATAGAACCCGTAATAACTAAAGCCTGGACTCATGCGCAGCATGAACTGTAACTGGTTTTGGGTCATTCGTTCTGATAAAAAACACACTCTAAATATAACAATTACTCATACTTTTCTTCACAAAAAACATCCGCATGTAGCTAAATTTATTGCGTGATAATGTTTATTCCGTGAATCATTTTGCCAATTTTTCTTTTTTTATATATTGTCTTTATACTTGAAAATACGACCAAAGCCGAAAATTTAAACGTTTTGCCCCGATCGTGCGTGATCAAAGTCCTATATTATGTGCCTTTCGGCGCCATCGTCAATCAAATTCGATGAGTTGCGGAACACACTTGACCGTTTGTCTATGTTGTTGTGTTGTTGTAGTTGTAATGCGAAAATGTTGCCAACTATCCCACAGAACCTGCCACTGCTGTTGCTTTGCTTCGAGGTCAATAACTCGAGGTGGTGAGGAAATATCCACACAGAGTCTACAGAGTGATTCGCTCCGGCTGATTAGCGGAATGTCTTAGTGCCCCCCCTAGCGCCACGGTAACGTCTTGGCGGTTCACCCAGAGATTACCACGTGCGGGGTGAATCAGTTTTTACGTGAACAGACGCAAGAACAGAAGAGGGAGTCAATGTGAGTGGGTAAAGATTGTTTACAAACGTAATCCAATCGAATCGTTTGCTACAAAGTCAGTCACTTCGCGATCCGCATTTGAGAAGCGTTGAATGTTTGCGTAACACATTGAGCATGGTTCATTGATAAGAACTACTTTAAGCTAAGCTAAGGAGGTCAAAAAGGCAAAGCTTAAGGTGGGTACAATTGTAACTAATCTCAATAAAAATTGTTTTGCATTTACCGCCATTACCATCAAATTTCCCTTTAACCAATCTTCAGTCCTATTTCATGAGTTTACAATAACGATTCTTGCGCAAAAGATAATACACACACACCGTGCAGTGTGTATTTCCAAACCCGCACCCGAGTACGATCGACAAACTGAAGCAACCCGGCAAACACCACTAGTAAGATCCCGCATAATAACTCTCAGGCTACTTACTTTGGATGGCGCGTATCTGGAATGGGTCGACTGATGCCGAGCCGGTCGCTAACCGTGCGGTTGAAGTGATGCTGCTCGAACGGTGCCGCCGTGGTCGCGAAAACTGGACCACCGCCCCCGGCCTGCAGGGGCGACGGTTCCGGCACGGCCCAGGCCTGCCAGAGCCTTTGCACCACCTCCAGCCCGACGGTGAGATTCTGCTCCTGTTCCACCACTTTGCGGCGCACCTTCGCCATGTGAAACAGATACAGGTTGTCGCTGCAGAAGAACAGGACGCCGAACGCAACGATCAGCAGAAAGGCGATCGGTTTTTTGCGCTGGATCTTCATCGCGCCGGTCTTGTTCGCATCTCGCTGTTTGGCTCTCGGGTCGAAGCGATGAAGGGGGTGGGCCAATCGGTTGTTCACGGGGGAAAATGGAAGACGAATTAGCACTTTGATCCGTTGGTGTGTGTGCGCGTGTTTCGTCTCGTTGCGCCACTGGAAACTTTATACAAAGTGGAGATCTTGCAACAGTGCTCAATCGTAGCCACGTTGCAAAACCCGGCAAATACAGGCAACACTGGTGTGGTGTTGTAGGCACTTCAATTTAGACTAATTTGCACCATGAGCAAGACTTTCTATCTCGGTGATCTATCTTAAAGGACCGATCGATGCGTATGCTCTACTTGGCTTCACTGTGAATCGCCGCTACCACAGAGAATCGCACGCCCTGTCGAGCAGTTGGCTCATCAATGGTCTGCATAATTCATTCGCACTGAACATACAGCATGTACGGGGCCAACATGTACAGATGACCCTCTGTCCCAACACGTTGGGATTCCCGCAAAGCGCCGTGCGGTAAGTCTGTAAGCAAGCCCTGGCGATGAGTCTCGAATGTTTGATTTGAATTCTTCCACCCTATCGCTCGTTGCTTTGGAACAGGGTAATTGCTAATGGAACACTTGCACCGCTATTTCGTTGTAGCCTCCTTCCTACGTTTATCACAATCGCAAACGCGAACTCATCAACCCACATTGACCGCACGTTCGAGCGCGACGTTTGCCAGCGGGCGCGCGCGATAAGAAAACGCACTCGTCACACGGGGCACTCTCTGTTTACAATTATGCTGACTGCATAACCGACACCTCCCTGCGTACCCATCAACCGCACACACTATCGATCCGTTCACGGGAAGCGCCTGATGAGAACTGAGTCACTACCAAATTGTGCTGGACAATGTGTGCAGCCGGATGCACCCTGTAAAACACACTCACACACACACACACGTACTTCCTGCTTCCTTCCTACTCTTTTCCAAAAGGACCACTAAAAAATCTAATCACGTAACACGCACCGCTAATCCCCCGTACCCCGCACTTAGCAGCACCTGTGCCCCCGCCTGTGTAATCAATCGATGCGCCAAGGCCAACACACCGAAATCAGTTTCGCGCGTCGTCGTCGTCGTCGTCTTTGCCGGCTGCGTAAGAGAGCCCTACCACGCACCCTGCTCCCCTATCGTCCTGCTTCCAAGTGTGTTGCAGCTTGTCGGGAACACGCGTATCAGCCGACCTTTGTCGCAGCGGCGTCAACGGCGGCGCCAGGAATCGATTGCGTGCGGTCCCCAGACGTTCGAACGAAGCGGGTTCTCGCCGGTAACGGATTGGGTGGGTCCCGCCTGTTCTCTCGGGTACACGCTTTGTGCCCGTTTTCCGCAACTGTGGGGCCCTTTTTGTGCTCCGGTGTTCAGATGCCGGCTGCTAGATCGTAACTGTTTTCCGATGGCGTGTCCCCCGCAGGGTGCGCGCGTTAGAAAATCTAGTAACCATCATCGGCCGTGTCCAGCCGTCCACTCATGCTCACTATTCGCGCTCTCTCTCTCTCTTTCTCTCTCTCTCTCTTCATCGCTCGCTCTCGCTCTCTCACACGAATTAGCTAAGTTCGCTTTCTCACTCCAGCCCATCGCGAGCATCTGCCGGGACTGCGCGGAGTTGTTCGCGAACCAATGCGCCGCCGATCGTCGCATTTTCTTCGCTCTCGTCGCCCATCGATCGTGCCTCCGAAATGATGGGATGGCGTTGTCGCCGCTGCCGTCGCCACTATCGGAAGGTTCGATTTGCTTGCATGCTAATGGAGCGGCACGTTTTACACGACTATGCGGGCGTAGACGTTATACCGATTAGTAGAAGAGTTTGCTGTCTAAAAAAAATTGATAATTGTTTTTGTTTTCTGGTTATGGAATGTCACAGGCATACATTAATATGCTTTTTAAGATAAGAATACTGTTTTTAATAAGAATACTGTTTTTCTAGCATATTTCTTGGGATATCTTACATGTACTAGGTTTGCATTGCTACACCTGCAGACCTGTTCCGTAGTAGTGGCATGGCTTTTAACAATATGACTATCCTTAGTTCAAATTTCGTATTGAAGCAACGAGCGTTCCGCTGCATATTCGGTGATCTTTCGATGAACCAACAAAAAGCAGAATAATGCTGAATTAGTAATAATTCGCAAACACAATAAAATGCTCAATGCTTCATGCTATTTAAAAATTGCTCATAGAAGTAACAATAAATTTGTGTATATATTTCCAATCGTGTATATTGTTATGGATTTCTAGTACATAGACGAATCCAATGTCAGCAGTTTACATACATGCAAAGATGAATTATTCCCCCAATAACAACAATAGACGAATTGTAACAACTAAGATGTATGAAGATGGTTGCCTCCATACAGGGTTTTCCAGGGGTTCTCATAGTTGTGGGATACTTCCATGACTTTTTCTTACAGGAAATGAGCTTCATATGAAGGAAATTGGACTCTATGGCACCCTTTTTGGACATGCTTCTTTGAAATTCCTATTGGATGTGTCCAATAAGGGTGCTATAGAGTCCAATTCCCATTACTTTAAGTTCATTTCACGTAAGATGGAGTCAATAAAGTGTTCCACAGCTATGAGAACTCCTGGTAAACCCTGTAATAGAGATGTGCACATTGAGTTTGGGTGAGTGAGTGAGCATGAAGTGTTTATATGAGAATATCTTCACAACTTCATCCTATCCTACTCAATCCTTTAAGAATTTATACACTCTGCTTGTAGGGAGTAGAATCCCTAAGGTGCATAGTCAGTGAAGAGAGTGAGTGACTTCAATTACAAAGTAGTAGTAAAAGGATTTTTTAGTATATTGTTTTTAATTAATCTTTAAATAATCTACTAATTCAAATCACTTTAAAGAGCGAGTATTCTCATCCCTAATCCCATAGCATCGCTCACAGTTTGATCTCTAATACAACATTCTACACATTTTAATGGAATGAATGAATAATCGTTAATGGAATGAATAAGCCCATTCAGCAGACTTCCATCCATATTTCCGAAAGCACCCTTGATCGATCTCTTCCTTGCGTTGCGATCATGCGCAAACTTTACACAGCTTCCGTCAATTACCTCATGCGCTCAGCTGTGTTGATAAGTGAGCATCTTCTTATGCAACTTGGCTCACTCGGAACTCCATGCGATGACCGCAATCACGCTCGCCCCAATCATCCCCAATTATATGTTAAGCTCCCGCACCCCCCCACGAAAGCGAGAGTGTAATTGGAAAGCGCAAACAAATTCAAAACTAACACGCTCGTAACTCCTGCGATCGTCCGGATCGACCATCATGTTTATCCAGTTTAAACATTCGAAGCAACACCGTTCAGAGCGAACCTGCATGCGTGTGTGTACAGTATTTGTAGTTTGTTGGTAAAACACCAATTAAAGCAACAACAAAAAACAACATTTTAACCTGTCGACTGTCGATCGCAATAGATCACGGTCATGTGTGCCGAAGTGGCTGCTGTCGAAAAGTTGTTCGTTTGATATTCCAGCAAGGTGCAAAAATGAATTTGCATACCGTTGCCATCGCTTGACAATTTCCTGTTCGCTGCTTTAGTGCGCTTATTTGTCGATTATCGGCGTTTGATTGACTCAAGCAAATAGGCAGTTTGTATAGTCTCAAACAAAAAAATGACCAAATCTCGGGTTGGGAAAAGGTTCACAACCTTAACCGTTGGCGGTATGTTTTTTTAATATTTTTTTTGGCTGCACGCTATTGAATATCGTTTTTTGATCAGTCAGAAAAGGAACTTGCGTGTAGATTTTTTTGGAGATTTGCAAAAGCTTCCACGACTGCAAACAAGTGAAGGATTTCTGTGTGTTTGTGTGTGTGTGTGTGTGTGTGTGTCTTTTTTTTGCTGAATGCCATTTATGCCAAGCTTGGTAATTGCTCAAAAATTGCTTCCGGGTGCAGATTTTGCTGTGACGCGCGAGTCTTTACGCTACCTAGTAAGTAGGAACGGAAGGAACGGAAAAATGCCTCTTAACTTAACCGCCGACCGCCCAGGGGCCGCGTACCAGCTAATGAAGCAACCTAGAAAAAAAATACACAATTCTACCGGCAAACGATGTTGGCTGATTGGTGGTAAATACTTAATGACGATGCGTCGATCGCTTCGTAGGGGTGCAAATACGTGCTGCATTCTTATTGCGCGGTTCGCCGAATGTTTATGCACTCACGTGACGCGGTGGCGCGCAGGCCAGCATGTTTACTTTAAGGGCTCCCCGCTATTTGCTTCCGTTTTAGCACATACTTGTTTATGCCGTCATGGGAAGGCGTGTTTACGTTCGCAAAGCAGCTCGATGCTGCAATGAAAATCATCAGTATTCGTGTTTCTGTCATGTATACAATCAATCAATACAACAAACGTTATATTGATAGCTTCTACAATGAAGCGTTGAATCGTTGATGCAAGGAATGTATACGATGTCACTCGATGACAAGTACTCTTCAATCTATCCTCTCCTGTCTACCTGGAAGACTCAGATTGTATTAAATACATGCTTTAGGAGTCGAGTATTTTGACACTGCTTAAATAACTGTGATTGATTTAGAAGAGTGAGAGTTTTGTGACAAATAGTTTGCGGTCCGCTTGTTTGAGCTTACTTACACCTTTCAAGGTTATCAGAGAATAATTGGTTTACCCAAGGCGGGCTGGTCAGTTCTGCATTGTAAAGAGCTCATACTACATGGGGTTTGAATTAATGACGATCATGTTATTAAGTCGTATAAATTGACTAGCAGCGCAACTTTTTTTTTATATTATTTCACGAAATATTTTTTATCATGAATTTTTAGATTGCTTCCTGCTATATTTTTCACATACATACTACACAATAAATTGTTTGTGTCTTTATATTGATTATGATATGCTATGGTTTTTGGTTTCTGTAGGTGCTTTACCTCTTTCCAATTTGCCATGAAAATTGGGGCAATATCAAAATATTATTCCAAAAAAAAATAGCAATTACAATTTTAGATGTGTTCCTTTCTACAACAGTGGAACAGCAAGTAAATAAACATTATATTAGACTTTTTATGCTATGATTTCGACACACATAGTTCTGTTTAAAACACATAAAGTCTGAAGGGCCTTGTGGTCTCTATCCTGTACGCACATGCCCCTGAAAGGATATCCGGTTCGCAGCTCACCTTCCCGAACGTTCGTGTTCCAATCTCCTACACGGCCCTGCTCGAACACACCGCCGAAGATAATAGTGCTGAGGGTGTGTGCCCCTCTAACACGCCCAGAGCGTTTGCATCCTCTGATCGGATGGCGCGGAATTCGTGTCCGGGCGTTTAGAACTACCGGGCGATATGTCTCACATTTCATGCGTTTTCGAAGGTTTCTGCATCTCAACAACAACGGAAAAAAAATCTAGTTTGTGCTTTTGTGCGATCTTGTGTCGAGGATCGGTTTGTACACCAAACTATACTGATTCTAAATATGTTTCAACAGATCGAGATTTGCTCTTTTTTTCAAGTATTTGTTCCTGCTTGTGTAGATTGGCAAATGAATACTGGATTTTATTATTATCCTATCCCATTCTTTCATGTGTCGTCCAATTGATACGAAAACTTATAGCTATTATCAGTTGATTTTATTAAAAAGGTTATTTATAAAGGTACGTTAAACGAAAGAATTTTAAAAGTTTACGCTGGTAATCTCTATCTTGTGAGAGGATGGTGTCGATGCTGTGGTCCAATTTGCAGGTAATGCGCTTCACAGAATATCCATGGCATTCGGTTAAGATGTGACGGACGGTGATGTCAACGCCACAGAAACTGCAGAGTGGTGGGCTTGATTTTTGTAATAAAATGGTGTAGGTGAGCCGGGTGTGTCCTATCCGAAGTCGTGATAGGTTTCTCTGGTCTTGGTGTGATGGATGGTCTCTCCGTGGTGGTGTTGTGGTCTTGATGGTTCTCAGGAAAAAGCGGCCGTTACCAAATCAATAACCATTCAAGCTATTATCGATGATGGTTTTGCTAAGGCGAATGAAGTCACGGCGTGGAAGAGTATTATGGCAGCAGGCCGGGTGCTATTTCGTTTCCCTGAATACCTGTGTGACCAGGAATCCAGCAGAATGTGACTTGGGGTGAATACGGTATATTGCAGAGCTGTTGGATGTTCGGGTGCGGGTGATTCCAGATTCAACTGCTTAAAGGACACTTGCACTGTCAGTGAAGATCACGTTGGGTTTGCCTCTGCGTAGCCAGAAGCTGATTTTTGATGGTCCATTCTATTTGTGGTGGGCGGCAGTACCAGGGGCGACTATCGATTTGGATGAGTTTGGCGACTGTGTGGTGACTTTGTTGTGTTAGCGTGGTGAAATCGGCGTTTGCCCTTTGAATAAGGGCATCGGCCTTGATGTTTTTCTCCATCATTCGTCCTACATCTGCTACTATCTTGTAGGTTACAATGTGGTCAAAGGGTTGAAGTTCGCTTTCAGGGGCTCCATGAAGATCAATTGAATATAGTATGAAGAGACACTTATCTTTTCAAGGCCAGAAGTGGCTAAATTCCTCCAGGATCCTCTATACACTAAACTACACTAACCATTCTGTTTTGTAAGTAAGCCAGCAATACAGTCCTGTTACGTTTTTGTACAAATAAATACATATAAAACAATAATACATACTAATAAAAATTAAACATTACGGATATGCGTAAAACAAATCAGTAAATTAATAGTGATATTGCAATTAATTGTATCACGTTGGTGATAACGTGCGGTTAGAACTTGCAGCGAAAAGGAAACAATTCGGTATAGAAAGTGCTTTAACCCTTGTGGTGAACCACAAAATTAAACAGATTCGACGCTTCTTACTATTGTTTTACTTTTTTTTGTTTCAGACCACGATCTTACACTCAACATTCCACCACCACTTGAACTGACTGGAATGGTTTACGGATGAACGTACCGAACAGCTGATGAATGCTGGGAGTGCATGAACTCTTGTCGGGTCGCGATAACGGTGCGGTGCGTACACTCTCGCACACTAATACACGCTGACTGGTGGAAAGGCAACATTGCCCCTTCGTTCCGTTGCCACCGTGGTTCGATTGCGTGTGGAGCAAAACAAACTCAAATAAAAACAACCCTCAGCAGGCGGCGAACCATCACTTCATCTTGTTGATTGTCACCGGTTGTACGGCGTTTGTGCCATTTCTTTCTTTTATCTGCAAGTATTTGCTGTTTCAAAATTTAACGTGATAAAGCCACATAAACCAAGCGAGTTGTGGTCGGTGCAATTGGTGTGGTAAAGACGCACGGAAGAGAAGGCTGTTTACTGTTCATCCTCAATTTGCCCTGATAGCGATGAGTTCCAGCAGTGCCGAGGGAAACGGTTCCCCCGATAATAAAAATAGCCGACCGTCGGGGGCTTCAGTTACAATCAAGTCAATAGACAGCAAAGTCGAACAGCGTGGTTCAGTGACGGAAAGCTACGAAATGGTCGATACCGGCAAGAGCGCCCCGCCAGTCACCCTAACCGTGGACGGTTTCGGCACGGTGAAGCATCCCAAGACCGGTGCCACTGAAACGGTGAAACGTTTCACCTGGCAGAACACCGATGGCATGTCGGTGCAGGTCATTTCGTACGGGGCCATCATCACCGTGATGAAGGTGCCCGATCGCAACGGTCGGGTTGATGATGTGGTGCTGGGTTTCGACGACATTCCCGGCTATCAGACACCGAACAATCCGTACTTCGGTGCTACCATCGGGCGCATCGCGAACCGAGTTGGTGGTGGCAGATTCACCCTCAACGGGCAGGAGTTTCAGGTGACGAAGAATTTCGACAAGCGGCACCAGCTGCACGGCGGAAAGATTGGGTTCGACAAGTACAACTGGGAGGCGTTCGTGGATGGGACGGCAGTAACGCTTACCCACACATCCCCCGACGGTGACGAGGGATATCCCGGTGCGGTGATGGTCAGCGTTCGGTACGAGCTGAAGGCGGACAATCGATTCGAGGCGCTCTTCAAGGCTGCTTCGACAAAGCCAACGCCCATCAATCTCACGAACCATTCCTACTTTAACCTGGCCGGTCATGTAAGTGTTGCTACGTCGAGTATGGATATCAATTAGGCAGAAAATAATTCATTGCACCTCTCTCCAACAGGCAACCGGGCACGAGGAAATCTATCGCCACGTAGTGAGCATCAATGCAGATAAGATTACCGACACCGATGCCGATTCGATTCCGAGTGGCAAATTCATCTGCGTCGGCGGCACACCATACGATCTGCGCATACCGCGCGAACTCGGCCCTGCAATGGCCAAAACCGTGGGCAAGGGCTTCGACGATAACTTCTGCCTTACGAAGGGCACCGAACAGGGCCGCACGTTTACCGCACGCGTGATCCATCCGCACAGTGGGCGCGTGCTGGAGGTGTACACCGACCAGCCAGGCGTACAATTTTACACCAGCAACTTTATGCCGGACCCCAACAAGAATGTAAGAATGCCGGTGATGGAACGACGATGTACGGTACTGACTTTCCCCATTTCATTCTTTCGCAGATTAATCCGAAACCGGTCAACGCTCCGGAATACTACGAGGTGACTCGCCTCGAACCGCTCATCCCCGAAGGAGCGGCTGATCCTCCAATTCGCGGTAAAGGTGGCGCAAAGTACTGCAAGCATGGTGCCTTCTGTTTGGAAACGCAAAATTTCCCTGACGCGATCAACCAGCCCAACTTCCCGTCGGCCGTACTAAACCCGGGCGCACAGTACGTGCATGAGGTAGTGTATAAATTTGACGTACTTCGTGACTAATATATCTTGAAAGAATACAAAAAACCCAAGCTATGTCGGATATCTATAGAAACGGTTTCCTAACATAAAGAGGATGGATGGTTTAAATCAATCCAGTATATTGTCATATCAATAAAAAAATATTTTAAAAAAAATCTAGCTCATTTGCAGCTAGCATGCATCGTCGACATCGATGTCACCTGCCTCCTTCCACTGCTTGGCATCGCTTTTCGATGGTAATCGGAAGCGAAACTCTTCCTTGAAGTAATCGTACACCTCCTCGCCCAAACTTAGCATGTCCACGGCGAGACTCTTCTCGTCTGGCTTCCACTGGCGATCGGCCGATCCCGCAAACAGTTCCATTCGAAGCAGCGTTACCATCGACGGGTTGAGGTATCGTTTAATGCTGTTAAAAAGCTGTGCCTTTGTTAGCTGCGGTCCTCGCTCCATCACCACTCGTTCCGGCATTGCAGCTGGTTGAACCTCTGGTACCGGACGATTGGCCAGTTCCTGTACAAGCTTCTGGAGTTTCTCTATCTCGCGGATACTCTGGTCCATCTTTTCCGATAGAGCAGGATCGATGACGGGCACGGTGACCGGTTCTGGCGGCGATTGAACAGTATTCCCAACGGTGGAGTTCGGTGCATCATGCTGCTGATTGTTCGCCGATGACGTTGATGCTGATGACGTTGAGTCAGAAAATTGTACACTGTCCTCCACAAGGATCGGATCAACGTTCAGATTCCCGTCGGATACTACCGATTCATCGTTCTCTTCGCTGAGAAGCTTTGCATTCACTGCACGCGGCCCTGATGTACTGGGTAGGGAAAACACTTTCTTGTTCAACAGTCTCCCCACACGTGCTGGGCCATTAGGTGTGGATACGGTTTTAATCCGTATGATCTCGCAAGGAGTAATGTTCTGGTGATGCGATGGGTTTTGTATGTTTAGTATTTTTATTTTTTTAACCGGCGTCTCATCCGACGCTCTTCGCACTGGCTGTTGGTGTTCGATGTGACGAATCTTGATAAAAAAAAACTGATAAAATAACTATTCAAGAGCAATATAATCACAGACAACATTACCTGTCTCATTGCTGGATGCGGTGAGTACGTTTGTACTGATTCAACCGTCTTGTCTTGCACCGAACTGCTGCAGTCGCCTTCGATGTAGATGGATCCCGTTTCTACGTTTACGATGGTTTCGTCCGGCATCACCATTAACCGAGGTATCGCCATTTTCGTGAGCCGATCGCGCAGATCGTTCATGAACATTTTACGCTCAAAGTGCTCCTGGCAGACCACCTTATTGGACACCTTGTCCACCGGAAGGTCTACAAACTCGAGACGGTCCGCGTTTTTCGCCCATTCTATCAATCGTTCTTGATCGCGCACGGGATACCGAAAGTAGTGCAGCTCCTTCCGTGACGCCGTGCCATTTTCACAGTCACGAAACGTACACCGACAGCCACCCATGGTCGTAATTACAAATGCAAATGCGAATGCAAAAGTTTGAAAATCACAAATATAATTATGTAGCCTCACCGAGACCTCGCGTCCCACTTCTACGTTTGCCTGACCGTATTGTTGTTTGATATTGCTTTCTGTAGGTCCGTTTGTTTACACGGACGCTGAAAAAACCGTTGACAGCGGTTTGACAGCTCAGCTGTGCGGTACAGGGTAATTCGCAGAAATACTTGAAACATTTCTCGTTGTGCAGTTCACAATTTAAATCACGAAACTTTTCACGACAAGCCGTTTTACCATCATTCCCTACCATCCACCATCATCATCCCTAGAAAATATTACAATTATTTAAATGCATTTTTGACGCAATGTTATCAATGCGAATTTTATTACCAAGAATCCATGATTTTTCACAACTTTACATCAACTGTATTCCTCGATGTTCGATGCAGTATCGTTTGTCTGTGTGTCTTCTTTGTTCGTTATACAATCGTTATACAAATTGTTAGTCAGCAAACTTAAAACCTACAAAATTGCCATCATTACTTAAGTTGCTAGTAAAAGAATCAACGTTGAGCTACATAATAAAAATCCGACGAACTAAACACATGACGTCTCAAACGTAGTGAGTTGAGCAGATAGGACAGGGTAGCTTCCTTTGCTATAAAATTCATCATATCTGTATCATGTGGCAGCTATCATACTTCCTTCCACAATATCTGCTGTAAATATGGATCAAGACATGATGTCATCCTATTCCATCCGTTCAACGCACCGTTACAAAGGATGATGATTATACATTCCAACCCGCACACACTGAACAGCGTATGGGTTCGACCGTTATAGGCAATACTCCGGTAAATGACGCAACCGAACGATAGCGCTGATAACGGTCAGATTCATAAAATAAATTTGTAGCCGCAGCTCAAGTGACACTGTTGCCCGGCCGTTGCCTCAGTTGCGATTAGGTTCTTTCCGTGTGCTCCGGACGCAGACGCGCTTCTTCGCGGTATGGATTTCTATCACCTTCCCCTGTCGGCCCCGTGCCAATCGATCCGTCTGTTGGCCAAAGCGCTCGGTCTACATTTGAACCTAAAGGAGGTCGACCTGTTGAAAGGTGAACATCTTAAACCGGAGTTCCTGAAGGTACGTACGAGTCGCAAACGCGAGAGAGAGAGAGTGAACAATGTCGTAACACGTTCTTGACTGCTGCACACCGTAGATCAACCCACAACACACCGTCCCGACGCTGGTCGACAATGACTTTGTGCTGTGGGAATCGAGAGCGATCCTGACGTACCTGTGCGAAAAGTACGGCAAAAACGACGGCCTCTATCCGAAGGATCCGAAAAAGCGTGCCGTCGTGAACCAGCGCCTGTACTTCGACATGGGCACGCTGTACCAGCGGTTCTCGCAAGCCTTCTACCCGGTCATGATGGAGGGCAAGGAGCTGAACCCCGAGCTGGTGGTGAAGCTAGAGGAAGCGCTCGAGTTTTTGGAAAGCTTCCTCGACAAAACACCCTTCGCTGCGGGCGATAAGCTAACGGTTGCCGATTTCAGTCTGCTGACGAGCATCACTACCATCGACGTGACGGCCGGGCACGATCTCAGCAAGTACGCCAACATTCAGCGTTGGTACAGCCAGCTGAAGGAGTCGGTGGTGGGACATCAGGAGATTTGCGTCGAAGGTGCCATCCAGTTCCGTGACTCGTTCAACCCGATCAACAAGTAAACCAAAAAAAAAAAAGAAACAATGCCATCCATCGCAAACGGTACAATAAACAGCAACGTGGATGCGAAAAACACACCGTTCCCTTAGTTGGCAAGATCCGAAACCTAACCAACGTGTCTGGTGCGCCTGAATATGATTGAATTGAATGCAATGCAGACACGCACCACCGACAAAGAGGGGAAATCACACACACACACGCGCACACTGCCAGACCCTAGAGTATGTCGGTTGATAAACGCAACCCATACCCGATTACGTACCCGATTAGATAAGATGACCGAAAGAAAAGATGACAAACAAACAGGGCGACAACGACGACGACGACGGGATCCACCCGGTGGTAGCGCGCCTTGCACGGATCCCCGCCGGTGGGAACTTTATCAGTTGTTGCCACATCGTACCTGAAAGCGAAAGCAAATCCTCGACCGCCATGCCTCGACTCGATCTGTACTACAACATCATATCGCCCCCGTGTCGAGTGGTGCTGTTGTTTGCGAAATGGTTGAAGCTGGAGCTGAACCTCATCGAGCTGGACGTGTTGAAGCGCGACCACTACAAGCCCGAATTTCTCAAGGTAGACGACTAGCGGTGGAAGGTAAAAAGCGGATCGACGACCGTTCCTGTCTCTAATAGCTCTCCAACATCCGGCTGGATTTTTATTCTGCAGCTCAATCCCCAGCACTACATTCCCACGCTGGTCGACGCCGATGGTGACGTGGTGGTGTGGGAATCGAGCGCCATCCTGATCTATCTGGCCGAACGGTACGGTGCAGCAGACGACGATACGCTCTACCCGAAGGATATTGCACTGCGCGCGAAAGTCAACCAGCGGCTGTTTTACGACATCGGAACGCTGATGCGCAGCGTGACCACCTACTACCACCCCATCCTGATGGGGGGCGAGGGCAAGCTGGAAGACTTTAAGAAGGTGCAGGATGCGGTCGGCGTGCTGGACAGCTTTCTGAGCGCGAGCCGTTGGACGGCGGGCGATCACATAACGGTGGCGGATTTCGCGATCGCTGTGACGGTGGCCGCCCTGGACGGATTGCTCAACTTTGACTTTAGCGTGTATCCCAACGTGCACCGGTGGTACGAGCAGTGCAAGCGCGAGCTCGTCGGCTACACGGACATTACGAAGGAGGCGGCCCAACGGACGCAAGCCTTCCTGGAGCGATTTCGCGCTATGCGGGCCGCCGACCAGCAGCTACTGTGCGAACAGCAACGAACTGTGCGGCAAAGGCAAAAGGAGGATGGGACTGATGATCAACAGCAGCAGCAGCAGCAGCAGCAGCAACAACAGTACACCGAACTCCAGACGCAGCCACGATCGGGACGGACACGCGACACCGCACCGGACTACGCAAGAAAGCCGGATGAGTCGACAAGAATGGCCACGGAAGATTAGGATTAGCATCTCGGTGGCGCAAACGGTCGCCGAACGAAGTAACGTGACAAACGCTTCTGTGCAGTGTGCGCGGCGAGTCAATAAATGGACCCGAAACGTGCCACGCTTATCGCTTGCCAACGGGCGACCGAGCGATGCACAGGTTTTGAGGAGTAATGTGGCGTGTTTTTTGTTGTTTACTGCTCGTTGCTGTTGTATCCGAGACCATCGTATCTTATCAACGCATGATGCGCGCGTTAGCCATGTGCAAGTCACCGTTTTGTTGAACTAAGCGCAACAGCAGTACACCTGCATGCGGCTATTTATGAACCGGGGAGGGGAGATATTACCACAGATAGGAGAAAAGGGAAACACACACACACACACATGAGCACATCTGGTCTGGTTTCTAACACCCGCAGTCATTCCGCCGAGTCCTCGCCTAGCACTTTATTGTAAAAGCACACTTCATACAGCACTGACGTGATCCGACCGTACCGTGTCTCTTGTCCGTACCTTACTTGTTCATCGATTGCAGCAGAGCCCGGAGCTCCTCCTCGATCGTTTTGCGCGTTGGCTCCAGGTCGGGAATGTGCGTGCCCATCTTTGCGAACCATCGCTGCACGTTCGGGTACGCCGTCAGATCGTACTTCATCATGTCGAGCGAGCAGAAGCTTACAAAGATCGAGAAATCGGCAATGGTCAGCTTCTGGCCGGCAACGTACGGGCTGTCCGTGAGATACATCTCCACTATCTCCACGCCGCGCTTCACCTTGGCCAGATGCTCGTCCGTGATTGGGTTGTTGCGCAAGTGCGACAATACCGCCTGCAGTGTGGTGTTCTGGAACATTCCACTATCGAAGAAGAGCCGCTGATGTACGATCGATCGTTCGCAAACATCCTTTGGGTAAAGACTATCGTCCAGTGCGTACTTCTCCGCCAGATAGATCAGGATGGCGTACGACTCCCATAGAATATGGCCATTGTCCACCAGCGTGGGGATGGTGTGTTGTGGATTCACCTACAATGAGAAGGATTTTTCTTTCCATAAAACCACACCCTCACACACACACACACCATTTGGCCACCTTTCGGTACATACTTTCTTGAGCACTTCAAAGTCCGCCGGATCGTAGATGCTCGTCACTATGTGGTTAAACTCCAGACCCAAATGGCGGGCCAGAAATACAACCGGCTGACATGGTGGTGAGCGAATGTGGTAGTACAGATCCATCGTGTGTATTCGATTCCTGGCAGCGAACGGTACTGGCCAATGTGGCTATATGTTCGGAAACGCACAACCGAATGGAAAAATGCTTATCACACAGCCATGGCTTCTAATCAGCAATTTGCAGGGGTTGCCAGCGCTGCAGGGAGTTGATGTTTGTGTGTTTAAATGTGAACCAATAACTAACTGAAAGATAACTTGTTACTGCAAAATGAATGGTTTTAATTGACAACAAATCCCACTTTTTACCATAATTGAATTTCCGGAACAAGCGCCATCCACCACCCCTGGTTTTGTAGAGGCTTTTATTAGATAATAAGCATCCATCCCTCCCTCCGGCGTGATAAGGAGTGATGTCTAGGAGTGACGCTACGCATTATTCCATCAAGCAGAGGCAAATTCATGCTCGTTTAGTATCTCGCTACCTTTGTGACAGACTACAGCTACAGTTCCTCACACTCAAATCTTTCGATTGACTACGTACGCCCTGGTGGCGTCCTCTACCTCCCTTTGAAACTCAGCACAACCCGGAATTTCTGCCACCACTCTCCCGAGCCAATCTCTGATCCGTGGATAAGGAGCAAGCTCGTAGCCCAACCAAAGCGTGAGCGCATTGACCGTAACTAGCAAACAAATGTCCGCCACCGTCAGCTGATCTGCGGCCGTGTACGATCGTTCGTAAAGGAAGCTTTCCAGCACGTCGACTGCCTTCTGCAACCTTTGCACCTGCTTCTCGCTGGGCTGACTGTTCCGCATTTGAACGTGCACGTTTTCGTAGATCTGTTTGAACAGTGTGCCAACGTCGAAGAAGAGACGCTGATTCACAACGCACCGCACTAGCGCATCCTTCGGATAGAGCGCATCGTTCTTGGCGTACATTTCCACCAGATACAGGACGATCGCGCACGGTTCGAATACAACAGTGTTGTTGTCTACCAGCATCGGCAGGATGTGATGTGGATTGAGCTACAAATGTGTGACATGTTAGCGCAGTACACTGACTAATTCTGGGTTCATCCTACAGTAATACCTTGGATAGGGTATCCATTTCGACGGGATTGTATATGTTCATTTTCCTGAGGTTTAGCTTTATGCCTAGCTTCTTCGCAACAAGTATGACGCTCTGACTGGGCGGTGAAACGAAGTTGCAATAGTAATCCATTCCAAATGAAATGGAGAAAGTGCACACGCTTGCAAGCTACTGTCCAGGTAGATGAAGTGTATTTAGAGATTTTATAATACTCACGTACACAGAAGCTATATCAAAGGGGGCTTTAGTTTTCCGGGTGGACTACGGTGGACGGTGAAGGTAGTGTGAACAATTGGTCCGATAAGGTGTGTAAGCAACATCCGTCATGGTGTACCAAACCTAGCGATTGCAAATGTAATCAACGCGTGTGAATTCATTCGATAGACCCTTGTTTACTTAGCCCTTTTCTGCTCCCAACCCTACTCAACACTCTTCCATTCTACGATCGTTGCATAATAGTGCATCTTAAATATAGAATATATTTAAAAATTAATATTCAATTTGATTTAATTTAATTTTTTTATTTTAATTTAATATATTTTCATTTAGTTTATTTTATTTATTACTTTTCTTGTTTAATGTCCATAAATGGTCCTCGTACGCTCGGGGCAAAAAACCTTGTCCTAGCTATCCTAGATGGTACAAAAAAAAACATAGCAGTAAGGGCGCAGGGTATCGATAGCACCTTGCTGCAGCCGAGATGGGAATACACACTGCATGATTTTTCTCTTTTACATTAAGCGACTCCAAACCAAGCAACTAAGAAGGTTGGACCTTCGTCAGACCAAGGATAGAGTCGTAAAGCGAGCCTAGTAAACTTGCGCTGAATGCTCTCCAGACTATACAACAATATTTCTGGATGGATCGAACGATAGCGCAATAAACCGATTTAGGCACATCTCTTTACACATTTTCATCATAAGTCCTAAAGGCCGGGCTACATTGATCGTACTCGCAAGCGTAATTTTGATTTTCACTAGCGCATCTGGCGGCGGCTGGTGGAAGCTTTTTTTGGTCATCGAGGGAATGGACCTGCCGGATCTCAAAATTAAGTAGTTTTTCCATCGTTTTCCATTGCAAAAATGGATGCAATGCGTGCAAGACATGTGTATCTACGTTTTACAAAACTTTTCTCCTCCGATTTAACTAAAAAACATGGAAAATTAACGTATTTTCTGGAGCGGCTCCAAATTGTTTGGCAAAATGCTTCGGTCAGCCGCCGCCAGATGCGCTAGTGAAAATCAAAATTACGCGTGCGAGTACGATCAATGTAGCCCGGCCTTAATGTCTGGTTTCCCCCTGGAGATAACACTTTTAAAGGCCGGGGGACATTGTCCGTACTCGCTAGTGTAATTTAGATTTTCACCAGCGCATCTGGCGGCGGCTGACCGAAGCATTTTGCCGCTCTGGGCAATTTGGAGCCGCTTCAGAAAATATGTTATTTTTTCATGTTTTTGCTTAAATTTTAAAAGTTTTTTAAAAGGTAGATACACATGTTCTGCACGCATTGCATCCATTTTCGGTTTGAATAGCGATGAAAATAATACTTTATTTTGAGATCCTTCTCGACCTTCGATGATCAAAAAAAGCTTCCAATAGCCGCCGCCAGATCCGCTAGTGAAAATCTAAATTACACTAGCGAGTACGGACCTCCCCCCGGCCTTTAAGATGTTCATGAAACGTGAGTTTACAATCTACAGCAGGACATCAAGATCTCATATGCAGGATGTGCGCATCAGCGAGGTATTACAGATTACATAATTATGCCTGATCGGGTGACGTGCTCTAGTGATGGATATAGTCTGGCATTTAACTGGACACAGCTTTAATCGATTTCGGATACACCATTCTCCGAATAGGTCAAGCATTTCTTGCAGGCCCTGACAGTCGCTTGTGCCTTTGACCACAGTAAACATATTTAAACCATCGGCATAGGCAAGATATGCTTCCACGAGCAGAATGTTTGACAGGTCATTGATGTAGAACAGGTATAGCAGAGGTGCAAGGTTACTACCCTCCGGAAAACGAGACGTGCTAGTAAACATGCTGTTCCCATTTTTAAGGTACGGTTCTAGAGGATAAGACTTCACCCAGGATGAAAACCAATCAGGAGCGCCCAGTTTTGTTAGTTTTACGAGTAGTATTTCGTGGAAGATGCAGTCAAACGCAGACTGGAAGTCAATGTACACTGCGTCAACCTGAGCTTCGCGATCCATATTCTGTAGGCACTATGAAAACTATATACAATAAAATTAATTAGTTTTTATTCTTATCACCAAGTTGTAGGTTGTAATCGCTAGGAAACCCTGGATCATAGCTAGATAATAGTTGCGAACGCTTCGATCTTTCGCAGTGAATTGTCCCAGTTGCTTGTATTGTGTAGTTATTTAATTATGGTTAAATTAAATTATTCAATTAACTGCATGGCTTGGGCAACTGCTAAACTATCTCATGCAATAATTAAGCATATGATGAACTGACGTCTAGGCAATTAGCTCGAAAGCAAACTGATCATTTTGAAATGAGTCTTAGAAGCTATTAAAATCAAATTGCACATAACACAAATTAAAACTTAGGGATATGAACAGCATTGCTTAATTTAAGGTATAATGTCGCCTCCTGAAGCAAATATACTTTGCGCAACCAATATTCGATATTCTAGAGACTGATTTAATAGCAACGCCGATTGTGATAAAGAACAGGGCGTCACGGCATGTGTTTCAGATGTAAACAATGTGTATTTTTTAAAACAATGTATGCATACTAGCATAGATAGTAACATAGGGGCACCATATAACTAAATCATGCTCGAGCTGTAGACCGACCAAACCATAAATAAAGGAATTTCAAAAACAAACTAAAATCAAGAAAACACCACACTTGAGGGAATTCCTTTTTTAACAGAGTTTGTCAGCCAACTTTTACGACACCAGAAACATTAAAGCTATCTTTTAGATCCTGTAGCTCGATGCCGATGCAGCAGGTGGTATTGTTTTTCAGTCATTTACTATTCAAATGAATTATCGATATTTAAGTGTCCTGCTTTTTAATTTCATTCATTACCGCTCACGGATAATAAAGAGATGCAGTTAACAGTCGCAGAAAAATTAACGCCTTGGTTGAGAGTATCAGACAGCTCGTACTAAACTGTATTACAATATACTTATACAGGCAACAGCCCCTAATTGTGACATTGTAATAATCAGAAGCTAAACATTAGATTAGATAACATATATTTAGGTTGAACGAAAATGTGGACTCATGGGTGGCACGAAAGTGCACTTAATACTTCAATTCATTTATCACCTTTCATCCCTGACACAATAGTCTACCACTTGAGGTGTTGCTAATGCAGTTACACAATCTCTTACACTGTTCCCTCACCACTCATCCCGCCTTCCCATCCCTTTCCATCACTTTTTGCTAGCGACGTACGCTTTGGTAGCTTCCTCCACGTCCTTCCGGAACTCGGCGTAGTCCGGAATTTCCCCAGTCACACGCGCCACCCATGCCTTAATGTGCGGGAACGGTTCGAGATCGTACTTCAGCCAGTTCAGTGCGGTCACACTACCGAGCAGACAGATGTCCGCCACCGTCAGGTGATCGGCGGCCGCGTACGATCGTTCGGTAAGGAAGTGCTCCAGCAGATCCATCGCTTTCTTCAGCTTCTCCATCTGCTCGTCGGTCGGCTGCTCCTTCTTCACCACCAGATGGATAATGTCGATGATTTGCTTGTACAGCGTGCCAATGTCGAAGAAGAGCCGCTGGTTCACGACGGACCGTACCTTCGGGTCCTTCGGGTAGAGCGTGTCATCCTTGCCGTACACCTCCACCAGATACGTCACGATCGCGTACGATTCCCACACGACGTGCCCATTGTCCACCAGCGTGGGGATTGTATGTTGCGGATTAAGCTACAAACAGGAGCAGATTAGCACGAACATGTCCCTCTTCAGTCATCCAGCTTCCAGCTTCCAGCTTACCTTAGTCAATGCATCACGTTCAACCGGATCGTGTATGTTCGTCTTCTTCAGGTTCAGCGTAATGCCCAGCTTCTTGGCAACCAGGATTGCGCTCTGGCAGGGCGGTGAAATGAGGCTGTAATAGTAATCCATCTGAACTGACTACGGCGATCTACGTGGTTTAACTTTGTGTGACGCGCTGGTCGACCGTTGTTAGGCAGCAGTAGCTTGCACTGAACTGTACCGAGGGCCGGCGTTTACCGGTGGTTTTATAATATGTATTGCGAGACGCCCGACACTAATACCGTCACTGTTGAAGAGGGTTTCCATTGTACGAACGATGCTAGATGATGTCAGAATACACACCAACACTAATCTGATGCGATATTTTGAACCCAGGCAAAATGCTCCAGCATGACTGGTCAAATTTTCTGTAAAAATAAGTGTGCGTGTGTGTTTGTGGACAGCGATATGAATCGTTCGGCGTACACACGCCCTTGTGCCGTAGGGGTGTAACAGCAATTATGTTGTTTTTTTTTTCGTTGGATATGGTTGGTTCCCCACACCTTCCTCTGTCATTCTACATCGTACATTCAGCAGCGTCATAATGATTCTGGCCGAATGTTTACTCACACGATCGATCGTTCGATGGGAGAGCGAGGTGCAGGTTACAGGTGTGCGGGTGCATGAATAATTTCACTCTCGGCTAACGTACCACACCACATCAAGTTGTAATCGTTCCATTAATCGATATGATATCAGACGATTTGGGTGGTGCTTTCTGTGACACATTTGATACAGAAATATGTATAGAACTTCCTTCAGCATTTTATTCCATAATTGCACCAAAAAACCAATCATTAAAAGGGTTTTTTCTATTTATGTTTGTTTCACACATTGACATATGCATGAAACATAATGATAAACACAAAGAGTATGTGAGAAAGAGAAGGTAAAGAAAACTAATACTGAATCAGTGATTGTAATTGACGCTAGCCATTACTGCCAATTATTATTCACTCGTACAATATGAAACATTTACCTACAGCAATGTAAAAACAATTACATGGCGTCAATTTACCTTTAACACTATTTTGTCTGCGTCTGTATTGTATTACAAAATATTCAAAGGAACAACTGTTGTTTAAATAAAAATCATGACATAATTAGTTGCCTATTTTTTTGTTTGCCGTTATAATTATATATATATATATTGCTTCCTCTTCTTTGACACAAACAACCGTTGTTGGTCAGGTCTGGCCTGTACACCACTTTCGGTGACTTACTGATTACACATAACAGGATAGTCAAGCCCTACACGCGTTTGGAGGGGGGGAGTGATAAGCCACAGTGCAATGGCTTGATGGCTTGGGCGTAGCGTAGGTATTGTTTGACTACAATTGTTGTATCAAAAGCAAAGGTAAAACAAAAAGAGCATCTTGGCAGTGCAGTGGTGAAAGCGGGGCGCATATTATGAAGGTGATAGACGCATGCCTCTCATTCCATATGGATTTGTTAGCTTAATCAGGTGAAGCAGCGAGATATGTCACATTTTGAGTATCCTGACAAAAGATTTTAGTATGCTGACCATCACGGCACGAAGTGGTCAGGTCAGTAATAAGGACTATACTCTGTTTATAACAGTAGTTCTCGTCGATAACACGTGATTGAAGATCAGTTACATGGCGCAAAATGTTGCTAAACATACAACTAATTGTTTTCTCAACAAATATCTTAATAAAATTACGATCAACCTCAATATGTTTGTTCCCCTTCTCATGAGTATATTAAGCTCTGTGTTCAACAAATTCGAGACAAATGCACCGCGTCAAACGCCACCGTATTTTCCTTCCTACAGCGTTTTAATGTACTCCATGCTCTTCTCGTACAGCTCCTTGTGGAACTCGCCGTAGTCCGGAAGCTCACCGGTAACACGAGCGACCCAGGCCGTAATGCCCGGGAAGGCGGCCAGATCGTACTTGATGCCGGTTAGCAGCGTCACACTGCTCAGCAGACAGATATCGGCGATCGTTAGATGATCGCTGGCGACGAACGCTCGCTCCTTCACGAACGACTCCAACAATCCAAGCGCTTTCTTCAGCCGCTGCTGCATTTCTTCCGTTGGTTCGAGCTTTTTCTTCAAAATACACTCCACGTACTCGATGGCACTCTTGAACATAAGGCCATTGTCGAAGAACAGCCGTTGGTTCACGACGGACCGAACCTTCGGATCACGCGGGTAGAGCGAATCGTCGCCATTGCCGTACTTCTCCACCAGATAGATGGCGATCGCGTACGACTCCCAAATGACGTGTCCATCCTCAATGAACGTCGGGATGGTGTGTTGGGGATTGAACTAAAGGGCGGTAACACAGAGCGGCCAATGATTAATGAAGCTTAATGAAGCGCACATTCGTTCGGCGTTCCCCGTTTCCGTTGCCCCACTAACCTTCCGCAACTGTTCGCGCACTTCCGGGAGATGAGGATTCACTTCCTTTAGGTCGAACGTGATGCCCAGCTTTTTGCCCACGAGCAGCACGCTCTGGCACGGCGGCGACACAATGTTGTAGTACAGCTCCATTCAGGGGTTTTGGCAGGGTACGCACCTACGTATCGCTAAAGCACGACTGATATGGATCCACCCATCGGTAGCGTAGTTTTATACATTCGACGTTGAATTTCGAACCTGTCCCCCAAACAACACGAACCACACACACACAACGAAACGAAATAAACACCTCATTTGGGGATTAGAGGAGAAGAATCGGTGTACAATGTACATGATGAAATGTTTTGGGCCCGTTGCGGTACTTCTCGGACTCGGGCCTTCAAGTGGCTTCAAATCAAACATATTGAAGAATCGTCCAACACCGGTCGACATCAACCGGTGGAATGATTGAGCTTTTATTTTTTTTCGTTTGTATGAAAATGACCGTTTAATTGCGATGCCAAAACAGATAGTCTAAACATCTATTTTAGCGTTTTATGCGTAGTCAACTGATGCAAAAATGAATGAAAATGTTGCAACACTAAATTAAATGGTAAAAGATCGCTAATTGTTAGTATATGCTTGGTCTGTTTGTGCAAAAAGCTTCTCCGTTTGGTTTCGTTCATTACATCACTCCCTTTTTACGTTATCTTATCGTTTTTCTGTCATTATTTTTGTTTTTCTCTATGCTAGTCATTGATTGGCGTTATCTTTTAGATTGACGATGAGAAGAAGAGTTCCGTAACGATTAAGAGCATTTTCTGCTATCCGAACCTCATTAACTCAATTCATGTGTGGATTTTGTTTTTAAATTTAAGTTCTTTATTCATATTAAAACCTTTCTTTTAAATAAGGCTTAGATCATTTAGAAATGGGGCACTTTGCATTGCGTGTATCTTTTTTATCATTAATCCAATTTCGTTGTTTGGAAGAATCATAGGTTTTGTAGTAATGTATTTAAAAAAATATATATGAAAACAATATTCTTTGCCTTTTCGAATAAATTCCCGAACTTTTCTATTGATACTGCCTATCAACCGGCGTACACATGTTGCTTCAGTCACTGAACTGGCTAGTAATTTCCATCAATTCTACATTTGTATGATGCGCTTAGGTACTGCTCCCTTTTTTTCTCAAATTATTGATTCATTATTGCCCAATATCGCTCTATTTGGCGAAACTGGTGGCTATTTGGTGGAATCAGGTTTTCTGATATGATTTTTACACCCACGTTGTTCCATTGTAGCACGTCCTTGCTATAATGACGGCCTGACTGGACCAGCACGGGTCCTAATAAATGGCAAAATTCGTTTCTTAACACGTTGTCTGCCACCATACATGCCCACTGAACTGCCCCGTCAGGCCACGGAATCACTCTTTGAAACGAATGCATTTGCTTTTGCATTTTTTCTCTTTTAAATCAAATTCACCAATTCTCTTTGTTGTCTCAGTCGCTTCACAATGTCGTTTGTTGGGCTAATTCCATGGAATTTCATTCTTGGAACCCCCCCTTCTTTCCCTACCCTTCCCTTTCTTTACCTCTCGCAAAAGTCGGTGACATTCCGACTCCAACGCTTTGCAACGCTTTGGTACGCGCATGCAAACGATGCTACAACAATGACAGGCAAAGCATGGGCCGATGAAAGGCACGTGAAACTGTGAAAAGATCGTTTACGTATTGTCCAAGCTGTCCCGATCAACCTCAACTTTGTGATGAGTGTTTTAAGATTGTGCATCAAAAGTAAAGGATGAATAAATGAACTCCAAGATCTTATAATTATTGTTCATTCTCATTCTCATTTATTTATGAAAACATAATAGAAACTCATTTTGATATTTTAATCATTTTTTTAAAGAAATAATAACCGTAAAGAAAAGCATTGTGAAAGAACCGATCAAATACGTGCAAATTTATCTCTTGTAACACGTCTTTTATAATGTGTAATGTGTCAGCCACTATGTGGCTGACGTGGCCCGATCGGAAAAAACCCGTCAGCCACATAGTGGCTGACGTGGCAGACAACGTGTTAAGGCACTTTTTCTTATACAAATCCAAATGCATGTCCTTATTCGTCATGTTTCATCATCCATCAAAATGCAACCATGCGGTTTGGTCAGCAACTGATCGTACAGCTTCCGAGTCCTTGTACAGCGAGTTTCTGGCCATTGTTTGTAGTTTCGTGTTTCGATTTAGATGTTTACTGGCTCAAAAACACTTAAAACCTTCTCATTGGTTTCAGAGTGTGGATGCGGGCCAGATTGTCCTCTGCACTATTCCCGGCCGGATCGTGCGTGTTCATATCGAGCTCATGGCAGGCTCAGGCAATGGTCAGAAAGCGGCGCATATCCTTAATCTTCGGAGCGATGTTGTGTCGGGTGGCTTCTATCGTTTTGTTGATCTGTTTGATTGTTTCTGCATTCAGTACGATCGGTAGATAGCAATTGCTCTATAGGAAAAGTTCCATTATAATTCTTAGATGTTAGAATTGTCATGTAATTATCGTGTCTTGGCTTACCGGCAGCATGCTTTTCCCTTCGACCAGCACCGGTAAGTCGGCGTTATAATCGATCTGGTTGATGTAGTCCTACCCATTGGGATCTGAAAAAGTACGTTAGAAACATAAAAAGGATTCTTATCTAGGTGCAAAAGGTATCGTGTTCATGTTTTCGTGCGTAATAGGCAGAAAGTGGCTGGCGGGAAGTAGCACCTCGCACAGCCCATACAGGGATCGTGTGTATCCGGACAACACTTCCGCTGGAATATTGCTCAGATCAGATTCAGACAAAACTGTTCTCTACATTCCCCATAGTCCCGTTTGTACACCGTTTGTACTGTCTCGAATACTCTTCTCGACCCTTGCTACTGATTTCGACATCTGGGGAACGATTTTCATCCGATCTCTCCAATTCCTTGGCTTCGCGGATGACATCGACATTATCGGACGTACAACTGTGGCGGTGTGCGAAGCGTACACCCGACTGAAACGCGAGGCCGAGAGGATTGGATTGAGGATCAATGCGACGAAGACAAAGTACCTCTGTACGTGATAGAGCCCGACTCGGAAGCAGAGTATCGGTTGACGGCGATGATCTCGAGGTGGTAGAGGAGTTCTGCTACCTTGGCACGATCGTAACTTCGGACAACAACGTAAGCAGCGAAATCCGAAGGCGCATTGTTCAGGGAAGTCGTGCCTACTACGGGCTCCACAAACTCCTGCGATCCAGAAGACTCCAGTAACACACGAAATGCGCCATATATCGCACACTGATTCGTCCGGTAGTCCTCTACGGGTACGAGTCTTGGACTATGCTAACGGAGGACGCGGGTGTTAAGGACTATCTTTGGCGGTGTGTGCGAGCAGGACGTGTGGAGAAACAGGGATGAACCACGAGCTAGCTGAGCTGTTTGGCGGTGCTGATATCCTGACGGTCATCAAAGCCGGAAGGATACGATGGTTGGGACACGTGATGAGGATGTCGGAAAGGAGGGTGCTCGTCAGCGACCCGTTCGGCACCAGGCGTAGAGGAGCACAGCGAGCTCGTTGGGTGGATCAGGTGGAGTCGAACCTGTCGGAGAACGGATGCAGCCGTGGTTGGAGGACTGCAGCCCAGGACCGAGTTTCCTGGAAACGGATTGGCAACCTGGCCATGTCTACTAGACGTGCTCGAAGAAGATTCAAACAATTTTAAGGATCGTACAGTAATTATTGAACGTGTTGAGACCAGTTTGAAGACATAAGTACTCGTAGGTATCAGTGGACAAAAAAAAGACAAACCATCATTACCATCAAGTATCTCAATTACAGCGCAACAAATTGAAATGTATGTTCTCCAGAAAGTAAAACCCAAAATTTCGGAAAGGCTTCAAACAACGATTGACGCACACTCAATCAATCGATTATGAATTGTTCTATATTATTTATATGGTAGTTTATCTACATCCTGTTTTGGTTCCGTCTGGCAAAAATAAATTGTATATTGAACGGTGTCATTACAGTACTTACGCTACGCTAAATATGTTTCTCTTTGTTATGTGCTTCGCGCGCTATTTTCATGCTGCTTTTGGTATGCTTTCTCCAGCCGGCACCGTCTGCATCCGGCATCTACACTCGTTCTCACCCGACACACAAGAAATACGCAAACACACCACATTCACCACATCCAGATTTAAAACCATACAGAAACAAACGGAAAACAAAACCGGAAACAATCTAACACTACTAACCACGGCTCTTGTGGTCAAACTTGGTTCAGAGTTCAGAACACTCTTGCTAAAATACTTTCGTTCCTACGGCCATACCGATAAAGCACCTCGTTACTACTCACGTCCTACATCGCACCCTTCGTTCTCTTCAAGAGCCCAAAAACACGTTACAATTTCAAACTGGACACTCTAATAGAAGCTAAAACATCACGCCTTTGTCGCGGTTTTGCTTTCCCTATGCCGGCGATAGTAAGTCGCACAGTTTATGCTTCCGCACACAGAGTATAATGATTGATTTGGATCATATTGAGGCACGCGTCGTGAAACGTGAAAGGGCGCCACATGTTCCCTGCTTGCTTGCGCTCAACGCACGTACAAGGGCATGTGTATGAGGGCGTCACACTCAGGAAACGCTTTTCTAATTAATACTAATGGATCTTACATCGATCCTTGTCCTATGCTCTTTGCGCCCCGGGTGCGCCTCGAGCGTTCGACGATTGGTTAAACTCCCCTTTGTTGAGCGTGATGGCCACTGTTCGCTTACGCTAGTGTGTGTGTGTGTGTGTTTCTTCATGCCCCACCGTGTGTCATTGTTCCTTTCCAACGTATACCTAACTATAGTATATGGTCACTTTTTCTCATGTTCTGGAGTTAGTTGGTTCTGTGCTGCTTCCAGCACTACGACCCCCTTTGTCATCTATCTGTAGTAAACCTATCTATCTCTGCTTTCCTGCCATCTGCATCTCCGTTCTGTGTCCTGTTTGAGCGAAACATAGCGTCATTGTGAGGCATAGGAAATGCTGCATACATTCCACCGCTGTCCTTTACGCGATTAGCGCCTTATCCACCGCATCGCGCTTCAACTGCAACGGCTGATCATCGTCCTCGTCAAACGCATGTTCAGCTAATACCTTAGTAGTCGCTTCTGCTTCCGCCGCTTTGGCCGCTGCCTCAGCCTTTCGTCGCTTTTGGCGATTGATGAGCGGCATAAAGCCCCACAGGGCCGATCCGCCGAGCAGCACGAACCCGAGCGCGGTGAACAGCGGCTGGTACCGGCCCATATTCTCGAAGATGACGCCACAGATCGGTGGTCCGATCAGCTGCAGAATGCCGTTTACGAACAAACTAATGCCGTACGACGAGGTGAGCCGCTCCGTGCCGAGCATATCCGCCATGATGACTGCCGTGATACCCACGTACGTACCGGACGCGAGCCCGAACAAACCGCAAAACACGCTCACCATCGTGTAGTCACGGACGGTCGGTAGCAGCGCCAGGGCCAGGCCCGATATCGACAGCCCACCGACAAAGTACCACGTCTTTGGGATGAGATTCGTGTCGGACAGCGCCGATCCGCCGATGCGACCAACCAGATCGAGCGTCGAAACGATCGACAGCAGGTACGCGGCCAGGCTCTTGTCGAACCCGAGTGAAATCGCGTAGGCCGGCAGCAGAATGATAAAGTTGGTGTAGCCGATCGCGTTCGTCGAGTTCGAAATCAGGATCACGAGGTAGGAAGGATCGGACAGCAGCGACAGATCGAAGAACGTCTTGCCGTCCATCTTGCTGTCCGATTTGTTACGCTCCGCCGTTGCGTCCTCTGCCGGGGCGGACGATTTGCCTCGCGACACGCTGCCACCGAACGAACGCAACGACAGATGGGAGGCGAACTCTTTCGGCTGGTGGGTGGAAAGTGTGCTTCCGTGGAACGGAGTGCTCATGTACTGGAAGCTGCTCGTCGAAGGCGATCGCTTCGGTGGTCGGTGGTGTAGTTGCTGCCCTGCACCGCTCTGCTGGCCCATTCCGCTGCGCGTCGAGTTCAGGCGGTTCAGGCGGAAGTACGAACCGAGCGTACCCTCGTTCCCGAGGAACGAGTTCGAACTCAGCTGGCTGGTGAAGGTCAGATTGCGGTGTTCCTCCTTGATCGGGGTGCTTATCTTTCGTTGCCGCTGATTGGTGCCCCCAGCAGCACCGCCAAGCATATCGTCCCGATCGCGACCGTACGAGACCGGAACGGCGGCGGCCGATGCGCTCCGGGCAAAGCTATCGATCAGCCCGTTCTTTGGATTGAAGCGGAAAATATCCGGCGATTTGTGCTCGAGCGTTGGCGTCGAGATCGTAGGCGTATCATCGCCGGTGATGGCAAACTTTGGCTTCACGCTCGCGGACTTCCCCTGCGGTAGCAGCGACTGGGAAGCGTTTGGGTTTGCGTTGGTTTGTCCGTTCGCCACGCTGCGATCTTCCGCCAGCGGATCAGTTTCGTTTGATTCGCACTCCTCGAGGATCACGTCCCGCTGCTGTACGACCACTGCCCTCTGCCCGTCGTCGTCCTCATCCGGCTTTACCTTGCGCACACGCTTCAGATGCTTTTCAACAGGCTCGTAGAAAATGGCCGCCACCCATACGTTCAGCGTGATACCGCCCATGATCAGGCAAGCTCCGCGATACCCATAGTTCTCGAGCAGGAAACGCAGCACCGGAGGCAGGATGATCGATCCGAGAGCACTGCCCGAGATGCACAGTCCGTTCGCCAGCCCTCGCAGCTTGACGAAGTACGACGTGACGATGTACACGGTGGGGGGGAAGGACAAACCCGCCCCGGTGCCGACCAGCACGCCGTAGCTGATGTACAGATAGTTCACCGAGGTGGCCCAGAACGTGATGATCATACCGACGGCGGCAAACGTTCCGCCAACGATCGTAACCGTACGGTAGCTGTACTTCACCGACAGGATACTGGAGAGTGGCCCCAGCGAGCTGTACAGGAAATAGCAAAGAGCCGGAATCCAGGCCGCCGACGACGGCGATGCTTGGAATGCTTCGAGGAATTCGACGAACAGTACGCCAAAGCTCTTGATCGTGCCAGGCACGAGTATGTTCACCAGCATGGACCCGGCGAGTACCAACCATCCCCAGCCACCGTCTGGCGGCACAAGCTCGTAATCATCGTCGGTGGTGCCGTCCTCCGGATCGCCACCCTCGTCCGGCGCTCGGTATCGTTCCGTTTGGCCCGTCTTGGTGCTGATTGGTTGCATGGTGCTGTTGGAAATGCTGCGACAAATGGTAGCACTACCATTGCGAGGAAGCAATGCCGCTCGGCCATTCGATTCCAGCTGATTCTGAGCATTGTCCTCCGGTTCGTGGGCACGGGATGGTCCGTTCGGATCGTCGGTCTGCGGAACCAACGTCAATGCCGGTGGGAGCACCTTATTGAGCTTGATCGTGTCTACCGGCTGAACCGGCGCGGGATCTGTACGGAAATGGAAAGATGAAAAATTAACAATTAACAAAATTTGCTTTGCTTGACTGTTCATCCGCACATTTACCACTATCCCCGAGCAGAAGGGTTAACATTGCTCCGTTTTTAGCAAGTACACAAACCCAGCCACAACCACATTCTACGTACGCAGCCATTTTTAACCGCCGGCGGCTAAAGCAGCACACGCTGAGCGCGATACGTTTGGTACACAATCGAATGTAAATGATGTATTGCGCTGGTTCAATAACCTTTTTTACATTAAAACCATTGTTACATCCCTATCGCATATATGTAGGTAGTTATTTTGTGTATTATTTTTATAGTATCTGAAACATATGGCATAATGTGTAAAAATAATCACACTCAACATGCAATCGCGACTCCCGTTTCCAGGAACTATAACGGCTTTGTAAAAATTCGCTTTTTTCCATAATACACAATTGGTTTCTTATCACCTCCAGCAATCATAAACAAACGCAGTGCGCATGTACCAGCATACCTCTCCCACCCATTCCTTTATGGGGTGTTGAGCATATGAATGAAAACACACATCGGCTGTGCCACCGTCATCTTGCAAATCTAGACCAACATCGTTAACAGCAAGTCGACAACAAACGAAATTTAAGGACCTTTTCACAGTGCATTACAGTAATTCTAGCTGTATCGTTCAGAAGATCTCGAATTCATCTATCACTTCATGGAAACCGTTTGTGCTGATTCCGGACAATTCTCATCTTACCCAAATCACATGTTCACTATTCAGGTCAAATCAAAATATATCTTTCCATACTGGTTAGCTCGAAGCTAGATGAATGTTTCTTTAATGCTCTGGGGGAGACGAAGCGTGCTGGGAAGGGCATACACTACTACGGTTGAACCGTACGTGTGCTCTCTTCTGCCCACCTACCAACTCACCTTGTGGTGCTTTCCATCCTCCATGGCGACGGCCTTGTTCTCTCTTGCTACTTCGATAACCTTAACCTTGCACCACCGCCACCACCTGAGCGCTATATCACCGGCTAGCTAAATAAAAGACAATCTTCCTTCTTGACTAGGGCAAATGGATGCGAACACCTATCCCTCCCACTCACTGCGAGATTGGACACGGTTTTGTGCGAAAAGATGCTCAAAATAGAAGCCTCCTCTCTCGATCCCAAGCGTAAAATGACGAAACTGTGTTAAAGTGGAAAATGAATTTCCTTTGCGTAATTTTCCATCTCGTCGTCGACGTCGTTTCGCAGCAACCGAAATTCAACCAAATAATCGATACAAGATTATGCTTCTAACAGTATGTTATTTTTGTACAAAATGCGAATGAAATAAGGAGTCATTTTCACAGTACACTTTCTTCTCCGAACAACACTGTATCATGGTCAATGTTGCGCAAAACTGTTGTTTCAATTGTTGCAAACCGTACCGTACGCGTGTGTATTTGCCGGAACGAAATCAGAAAATTAACGCACGTGGCTTTTGGGTACCGGAACCATGCGATTCAGTTAACCCTCTCATTCCTTTTTCCAACGGTCACCTGCAACCACGGGTGCAAACGTGTGTTAGCAAACAATCACTTAATAATGATGTTTTTGATGTGCCTCATTGCCTTGCTTGGCACTCATATCCGTTCCAGCAACACGTCAAATATCTTGCCGTTGTTGCCTTTGAGTTGGCTTTTGATTGCAATAATAAGTTTTGACATTCTTAATAAACGCTGGGAGGTGAAAACAATGCTTATGTTTTTGCATGATAAAAAAGAACAATTTTCCTGTACGACTAGCACTACAATATGATTGGTTTTATTCAATACAATTTACTTTACACAATTCCTTACAATTTACTATACCCCTAACGAACAAGTGGAGTATTTCGGGTCCGTTAATAGGCCAAAAGATTTGTACTATTTCAATGCGACTCGGTGGTGTACCGGATAACCGTGGCGGTTGCTACATGGCTTTTTAAAGGTTCAATTCCCACTAAAACCGTCGCCCTCCCACTACCAAGGACTTTTGCATATTGCAATTGCGTCGTACAAATTAGTAAATAACGGCAGCTGCTTCCTTCATGCATCCCCAAATAGGGATCGATCATTTACAAAGTCGAATTATGACGTATTAAACATCATATCGACTCATTTGTGTAGGAGCTATTTTAGCTAAGTAACTGAATGGAAATAGTCCTATCAATTATTTGAACTGAATGCTGCTTCAAATCAGCTTCCGACAAAAACGTCCCTATCCTACACCTTGATCTGTCACTGATCGATCACAATAAAATATGCGTTGCGACTTTTGCTCATCCAAACAGCAGACTTACAACAATGTTGTCTCCGACGGCCCGTGCGAAACTTCTCCACGGTGACCATTTCAAGGCCACCATCATCCATCGCGATAAACTTACCCATTGAATCAACGATAACTGATAACAATTACTACCAATTCCGTGACAAGTGAGCCGTGCAGCGCCATTATCTGTCTTTCTCGTAGGTTGACAATTAAAACGAGCGAATTGCACCAAACGCGCGCATATCGCCCAACCCCTTTGTCCATCCGGGCAGGCAAACGCAAGCCATCATTTACGCCAAACCATTGATGTATCAGGCCAAACCACGCGTGGACGGATTGTGTACAATTCAAGGTCAGTTCTTACGCAGCCCAAGTATTGCGATAAAGAACACACATCACACGTTTCTTGGGCATTTTCCCATAGGACGGGCGAACGGGCTATGTAACGGGTTTCAACGATCAATTGACGATAGACAGACAGTGTGAAAAAAGGGTGACGAAGACCGTACTGCCATTATTCGATCGATCTCTTTGTCACAAAAACTGCAAAACCGAACCATCTAGCGGAGGTTGGAAGGGATGGACGGGACAATTCTTTCTTGGCCATCGTTTTTTACCCTAAAATGTGGGTTACGACGGGCCTATAAATAGGGGCGCGATGGCGTTGAGTGGATGATTCGCCACAACACACGTTTACCGCATGCCACAATGTCCCATCAGTTGGTTCTACTTTCAAAACCAGATCCATCGCACAGAGCAGTGGCACAGAGCAGCGTCTCAGCGTCTACATTTACTTCCATTTGGGATTGTCCTGGTGACCGCGAAACCTCGACCGAAAACTCGATCGCGCGCGCTACAATTATATATTGCCCAACAACAATCGAAATTGTCCGCCCCTGGGGGGGGGGAGTGCGAGACTTTGCATGAGTAGGTCGAAAGGATCGTTTAAATCCATACAGCGTGACATAATGAGCTGGTTTGTGTTTCTTGCTAGACATTAATTGCCCGCATCTGGAGCTTGGTCTGCTAATTAGTTCTTGCAAAACGCGGCATGCTTCATCGAGAGCGTTGTAGGTTACAGATTGTAATTTATGCATCAAGCCGCACAAGCAATCCATCGCAATCGATTACTGATAGGAACGGTTTGCTTCATGGCGTGGAATACTACTACCATTAGCTATCGAGTTAAATTTCCACAGCTTGAAGTCTCCACGTTCAAAATTTCTAACTGCAGATCCAAGACTCACTCATATCTTTCCTGGACTGACACTACATTCATATCTAAATAGCAATTTTCCAAAGAATTCCTTCACCAATAACAATCACGCCGACGCCTGTTGGACGTCATAGCCGTTCACAACAACATACCAACTTCGCAAAAAGCCCACACACACAGTACACATTAAGCGAAACAGCCCTAATAAACACATTGTTTTGGAGTAACGCTTTGTAGGCAAATAACGTGACGCACCCGTTTGTGATTTGGAGGCTCAAAACACGTAAACATGTTCTTCATCTCAGCCAGCCAGCAACGAAGCTGCTGAAAGGACGGGACGACGACGGGTGCTCGGCAATGGGGGGGGGCACACCGTATGTCGGCAGCCGGGCGGCAACGGTCGAAAGCGAAGCGTACGTTCTAGAACCAAGAAGCAGAGATCGTATCATTTCGCTTATCAAGCGTCCATCAATTTCACCGCAATTCAATTGACCTTAATCATTCTGCTGGGACACTGGCCCGTCAACGCAAACGGGAAGACGCATTAAAGATCGCACCACAAATCGTCTCGGTCAGATGGGATGGGGGCCATCTTACTCGTGCGTATGCGCCACCAACCACCACACATTGTGCGTGTATATCTAAGTGCTCCAAATCAGTCTGCACCAGCGAACGATCATTCACTGTCGTGGCAAACATCCAAGGAAGCCATGAACAGAGTTCACGCAACACGCTGCGAATGTGCACGTGATTTGGAGCTTTTTCTTGAACAAGGTAGGAATGAAAAAGGCTACACTCACCGTTTGGTTTGGGACATTCGACGCTTCGCTGGGCGCTGGTGCTGTTGTTCTCGTCGTTGCCATTCTGCTCCTCCTCTTCCTGCGATGGGTCGTCCTGTGCAGCTGCCTGGGAAGAAGGATGCTGATGGTCTTGCCGAACTGGACTATAATCGGCCACGTGCGGCTGTAGCAGCTTTCCCTCGCTGCGCTCCAGACTCTCCTCACCCATCGTCTCGTCGCCTTGTCACGTGTGCAGGGAGATGTGTGAAGGGGGGAGATGGCTGGGGGGGAGGGGAGGATGTGGATTGTGGAGTTGGTTTTAAGGCGTCCAACGAGAGGGCGGCGACATGGAGGCACCAGCTACGGTTGCCTGGCAGCTGTTGTTACCGGATACGGTTCGGAACCAATTGCACACCACCGCCACCGACGTTGCTTCCATTCGGTGCCTGGCTCCGTCCAAAGCTGTTGAGCTGGGTTTGCTGTGCTGTGCTCCTACGCAACGTTCCTGCCAAGCAAACCGTCCGCCGTATCACCTGCAGAGGAAATGAGCAAAGGAATCGAATTAATAGCAAGCTCTCTCACGTGCTGGGAAGAGAGTAATCCTTCACAAGCTTTAAAATTCCGAATAAACAGCAGGCTGTTCAGGTCGTGCCTAACCTAAAGCTTGCTTCCTTTCTTGACAAACACCAAGGAAAGCAATTTTCTCACGACTGTGCAAGGCTAACAAAAAGTTCCGATGCTAGTGGGGCCCCCAGTCGAATGGCGCAATAGCAAGAGCAGCAGGCTGATTGCATACTAAGCACTGATAACCCCCGCAGTAATGTAAAACAGCACCACAGCAACAGGGTCGTCCCCAAACCGGTTCAAAGAAATGGTGAACCTACTACCACTTCCGCCCAACAAGTGACTCACGAGCCAGTAACAGCTGACGAGCGACCGAACGAACGAACGAACGAACGAGTATGGGTGTTGGGATCATCACACAAATACACTCTTTTTTTTTTTTGCTTACTTGGCATTCGACCAAAACATTCCACCAACCATCTCCCAATCAAACACGGACTGGTGTAGTGGCATGTAATCATCCGCAAATCCCATTCCATGCCCCGCCGCTTTGTACCGCCGCCTCGATTCGTTTTTGGACAACGTGAAAACGTGAAAACGTGATCCAACACGGTGGCAATGTCACCCACGTTCAAGGATAAGCATTACATTGACCCAAAGAGGAACATCGAACCGAACGGGAAGGAAAAACCGGAATTACTATTAGCAGCACGGTTGAAGGTTGTACACACATAACACACCCAACCACATCCACATCCGTGCGCACTGACTATGAATGGAATAGATTGTGTAGATTTGTTGAAAACACATCGAGCAGGAGGTTTTGTTTTTTTACGTGCGTTTTCATCACATATAGAACAATACTTAAGTATTTATTTTGTACATTTATGTTTATTTATCATAAAGGTATCGAGCCTCCATGGCCTACATACACAATTAGAACTAATGTATTATAAACTGTGGGTTCCTAAAAATAGACGTAATGCAGTCTCGTATGACACTTGTACATTTCGGGACACTAAAGGACTGGTCAATTAAATTTGAATATAAATTAAAATTCTTAGACATCAAAAATAACGGATCCCTAGCACAGAAAAGACGATTACGAAAATCAGTAATAAAAAATTGTCGAATTCTTAAAGGCCAAATAGGGACATAAAAATTTACATTAATTAGCAATAGAGGTGCATCGATTCTTCCGGTTAACAGTTTAAACATAAACATTCCTTGGGCAACCATTCTTCTTTTTTCAAGAGTTTCAAGCCCTACCAACTGACACCTTGTACGGTAAGATGGTAGCATGTCGCTATGTCTCCACGGATGCCGCTTAATAGCTACACGGGTAAATTTCGCTGAATCCTCTCAAGCCTCTCAATTCGAGTAAGTTGCTTCGGAAACCAAGCAACCGAAGCGTACTCAATCAAAGGACGAACAAGGCAACGAAAGTAAAGTGATTTTAAGCAGAGAGGATCATGAAACATTTTGCTACTTCTAATTATGTGTTAGCCGGTCTCGTAGTACAGTCGTCAACTCGTACGACTTAACAACATGCCCGTCATGGGTTCAATCCCCAAATAGACCGCGCCGCCATACGTAGGACTGACTATCCTGCTATGGGGGGGAATCAATTAGTCACTGAAAGCCAAGCCCGCAAGTGGGTACAGGCAGGCCTTGACCGACATCGGTTATTGAGCCAAAGAAGAAGAATTATGTGTCCGAGAGTTCTGTTAGCCCTAACAATAACGTCGTCAAATTGTTTGTCTAAATAAAGTTTCGTGTCTAATATAATGCCTAAGCCCCTAACAGTTTCAGATCGAGGCAATGAAGTGTCAGAATGAACATAATTAATGTTATGTTCATTTAAATGATGCATAATATTTTCTCCAATAAATATAATAGCATAAATATAATATAAGACAACACATTTACATTTACATAGAAACAAGTAAAAAAACAAACAAGTTTCGAATGCACTATTATTTAAATCTATACAGTGGAATTGAGTTTAAAAACGAGTTTTCCTCATAACGTGTTAAAGTAAATGTTTAGTACCATTCATAACGAGTAAAATATCTTTTGATATGTTTTTTTAGTACCGATCACAATCAAGATTGATAAACATTGAGCATTTCTTAAATTATAATTATCGCTCAGGCAAATAAGAGCTTCGGAACTATGCATCGTTTAATATAAAACTATTGCCAGGAGGAAAAGTTTCGTCTAATTGTGTGAGGCACAAGTGTGTGGTATATGTTGTACAGTGTTTCTAGCGCGTTTTTCTGGATCTATGTGCTCATGAAGGTGAGAGTTTGCCCTGCCAATTGCTACCACAGGTCGAAATTGGAGTGACATATGAAGTGTACAGGAGTGTTGTAGATTTGATGCCACTAAAATTATAGTAACATTTTACTGATAATTCACACGATGAAATTCTTCAGCGATATATTACATCAAAACATTTCAATTGTGATAAAACTGGCTTATTTAAAAATTAAAAAGTCTAGTTGGAAATGTCTAATAGTGGAACACACCGACACAAAATAAAAGACTATACCAATCGACCATTTTTTCCAAGAACATGGCACAATAGTAATGACAACGAAATAGTGAACTACAAAAATCTTCTCAAATATTAGTATTATACAAACATTATTCATCATTCAAATGCGTATATTCCCTGTTTATCAGCACATTTGTGGTCGTGGAACAAATTATTTCACTTTTCATACACAGTTTCGCCAAATCATACAAATCAGAACAAAAGCCTCACGCACAACCAGAATTTTTTTCGAATAACGAGTGAGTCACTGGATGGAATGGATACAACTAGGCATAAGGGGTTGATATACAAATACTTTCAAATACGCAGAGTAGTTTTACTGCGAATATAAACTGTTTTTGTTTTGTTTATGTTTTCATATTCATATGAAACTACAAAAAAAAATCCAAAATTCCACAACATTGTCGCATACCTTAAAATCGCTACATTCTTAAGTCCATGTTGCTCCAACGATATTGACTGAACGTCTCGCACACGGATGTAGAATAACAACAGCAAATGTGGACAGATTATTACCGCGAATAGTGCGATATTCGTGGATTTACACTGCATACCGACCCGGCACCCTTACTTACTTACTTTCCTTATCGTAAGTAACGCTTAGACACCGCGCACACGCCAATTGCCCTATCCACGTTTATTGCAGTCCAGTTTCTATCGGTACGGAGTGGCGCGGTGCGAAAAACAACAAACAAAAAAACATTCACTCACTCCAGAAACGGCCAATCCCATTCAGCACCTCGCAGTAACCTTGTAAGCTACAGTTCGTCACGGTAAATAGCAGGAATAAAAAAAAAGATCACCCCGTCAGCGGTTCACTGAACATCACGCATCAGACCGCAACACCTCGACAAAAGAATGAATTTACCCCCGCGAAGCAACGATCGTACGCAAATGTCGAGCAGTATGTAGTAGGAGTACACTACGTGGAATGATAACACACTTACGACGCTCACTCAACAACGTAGTAAAAAGGTGATAAGGATTCGTGATGGTTACATAAACGGTTTCGTATCATCACTTTCTTATGTTCATACCGGATGAAGATTGTGGCGTCCTTATACAAGCAAAGGTGACATATATGTGTCTTGCGTGTTTTTTTCTTCAATTCCAGGTAAAGGTCATTAAAATATATCCTTTCGTTGTAAACACATTTCATCGCTACTTGCATACGACGAATTATTTACACCGAAATCAACCTAATTGAACCTTTCCTTCGAAATGTAGGTCAAACAATGTTCCAGATTCGCCAGCTAATTGACAGCTTAAGCTCCTTTAACATGGTGCTGTGCGAAAACTGCGTATCTCGCTAAATTGATTGTTTTCATGCGTACAAAATATCAGTTCAATGACTATCAATCATCTATGACATCGTGGGTTTTGGAGCGAGATGTTTTGCACACAATTCTGGCAATTACGGAGAGTACATTTTTGATATTTCCATTATGTTGTAGCCATGACACGGAGAAACTCGAATTATATAGACTTTAAAATGAGATAAAATTATAAACGTTAAGCTACATGTGTTTATAAAACGCATATGTACAAAAGTGATTTAAATTTTGTACTAATGTTTTGTTTCATTTTACTGTTCACCGACTGACTGTCTCCAACTAATAGAAATAGTGCAAACACATGCAAATTTTCAATAATTATTTTTTAAATAATTTCAATGAGTAGAAGAGTGTCATTTATTGGCAACACCAATACACTACAATATGATTTCACTGAAGGTTCACTGAAAGGTGCGCAAGAACGTATGACAACATTACAGGGTTTTTCGGGGGTTCTCATAGTTGTGGGACACTTCCTTGACTCTTTCTTATGGGAATTGAACTTCATATGATGGAAATTGGACTATATGGCACTCTTTTTGGACAGGCTCCTTGAAAATTCCTATTTGATTTATCCAACAAGGGTGCTATACAGTCCAATATCCAATACATTAAGTTCATTTCAAATAAGAAAGATTCAACAAAGTGTCCCACAGCTATGAGAACTCCTGAAAACCCTGTTTAGATAAAAGTATTTAAAAAAATAAATGTAGGTTAGTGTCAAAAGCAAAACAATTATTTAATTTATTTTCCTTTCATTTCTAAAGCTCACTAGCATGTTTCAATCTTGCATTTTCTGCATGCAACTGTATAATAAATATAGCGGAATTTGGGGCAAGTGTGCCATACGGGGCAAGAGTGCCACCAAGCATTTTTCCTTAAAAACTTTAGTTTAATGATCAATTGTGTATACAGTTGGTTCCTTTCAAATGACTAGGTATACTGAGCCGAATTTCATATAGACCAATCGATATTTCCCATTGTTTTGAACTGATTTATATTGAGTTTAAAAAATTGAGCAGAATATTATAATTTTTTAATCCAACCAAATAAGCTCTCAAAAATCATGCGAACAATCAACCGAGAAAATTTTTAAACCACCGTATAGCTGAGGAAACGTGAATTTTTTTGTGGGGTTAGTTGAAAAAAACTTTCTTTTTGTCACTGAAAAATTCAATTTCAAAAAAGTTACAACTTTTGGGGCAAGTGTGCCATCTCTGTTTGGGGCAAGTGTGCCACCATCTTTCATAGGCGCGAGCTGTCAAAAATGTAAACATTGTTGTAGCGTGCTGCGGAATGGTGCGCTATTGTGAGCGGATTCCACGCCAGAAAAACAGAACAGTAAAAAAACCATATTGTGGTACAGTTGGTGGTCAAAAAGGGTTCATTGTTGACTAAATACATGTAGGAATACATACACTAGTGGTACAAACGTAATAATTTCCAATTATCTAAGAAATACGGTTATTTTAACCAGGTGGCCGTCTTGCCCCATACGAGTGGCACTCTTGCCCCATAGCCCAAAAAACAACGTCTTTTTGGACCCTTTTTAAAACGCTTCAAAAACTGTTTTGTTTGCACTTTTTTCAAGCGAAACTCATTTATAAGTGAGGAAATAGATGTAAAATGGTTATGAGATTTAAATCGGCTTTTGAAAAACACGTTTTAGTGAGTTATAACTTGAAACGCTTAAGGTGGCACACTTGCCCCAAGTTCCGCTACATCGCTAAGCAAAATTTTAAGACTACTTGTATTCCCCTTTATCCATGTTTCACAATAATGATTTTGCAACGTGTAACATAGCAGTACAAAGCAGTAACTAGCTAGCAGTACAAATTAGTAGCAGTAAGCAGTTGAGAGAGATCGACTGTCAAACCGAGTGGTTGTGCCTTCCTTGTGCTCCTGATTTTTGATGCTGTTTTGCCGTGTTACTGCCTGATTTTCAACATTTGCAACATTGGTGCTGCTGAGTTGCTTGTACTGGCTAGTGCGTGCCTTCGATTGTTATCAAGTTGCACTTGAATTCTTGCACCTAGTCTCCTGTTATTTCGTCAGTTTTGCCGAGATATTGTTTGGCTTCGTTCCTGCTCCTGTCACTCGTCAGTTTGTGCTGTGTCATTCGTTATGCAGTGCTCAACCTGCAATGCACCCACCGATAGTGCAAATTCGGTGTCCTGCGCCGGTGTGTGTGGCTCCAAGCATCATACCCATTGCACGGGTTTGTCCCGTGATTCTACTCGTGAGCTTGGGCGGAATAATCAATTGTTGTGGTTGTGCAAAAATTGTAACGAGTTTCGCAATGGCACAAACTCACTTCTCACAAGTGAGATAGCAGCCCTACTCGAGTTGGTGAAAGCAGAAATTCTCACCACGATTGACACATCTCTCTCTTCTCTTAGATCGGCTATCAAGAGCGATTTGCTTGCTGAGATCCTCGCTCTCGCTGATAAGCTAACACCCGTATTAGCTAAGCCGTCTGTTTCTCACGCATCGCGAACGCACACGTCCACTAATGCATCGTCACTCAACGCCACTAATACCAAAACGACTAAAACAGCATCCACTCGCCGTACATTTACCAACTCAATGGAGCTCACTGCAGATATCCAACAAGCAGCGAACGATACCAACACTGTGGAAGCTTCTGATAGCTGCAACCACTACACTCATCGTACTAAGGTGACTAGTGATATTAGTGCTGGGCACTGCCGAACAAATACAAAATCATCTTCTGATCCTGTTTTGAACCATGATACCACGAACACTGGCATAGCAGAAAAAGTATGGTTATACTTCACGAACATCAAATCGCATGTCTCCGCTGATGATATGCGTGTGTGGCTTAAAGCTGTGCTGCCAACCGACAACATAGATGTTTACCGTCTCACGAAAAAGGGCGCAAACCTTGATTTGATGTCCTTTATATCGTTTAAAGTGAGTATTCCCAAATCACTCAAGGATCTGGCGCTTCAATCTACTATTTGGCCAGTTTCACTTACTGTACGTGAGTTTGTTGATCGTGGCCTACCAAAGCAACGTATACATGAAAGGGCCCGATTTGACCCTTCTGCGCTTACTTCGCATCGTTCAAGCAGTGCAAATTGCTCTTCTGCTGCGCCAAAAAGCACCGCTCATCCGGATCATTTTTTGGATCATCGATCGCCATCCCCACAGCGCGGGAATCAATCACTATCCCAGATGACCGAGATCCTAGAGGCTATCCAACCGGAGTTTCCTCCCACACCCCCTCAGTTATCACCGGGGGTGGGGCTTCAATCACAGAACAATCTCAGCAACACGAATCGCTCACCACAGATCAGCCCGTTTGCCAAACGGATAGCTCACAATTAATAGACCCCTTCGTGATCTATTACCAAAATGTTCGAGGCCTTCGCACCAAATATAATGAATTGCGCCTTTCTGCGAATGAATCAGGGTTTGAAATGCTTGCCCTTACTGAAACCTGGTTAAATGAATCGATTCCATCCAATATGGTCCTGGATAGTGATTCTTACAATATATACCGTTGCGATCGCAGCAGGTTAAACAATGAACGATCGCGTGGGGGTGGTGTGCTGCTTGCATGTTCCAGTCGTTATCCGTCTGTGGCACTTAACATGAATCAACCTACGCTTGAAGCTTTATGTATTCGTGTTTCTTTTCCTAAGTTTCGTCTTTATGTGGGGATTGTTTATGTGCCACCGTATTTGAGCAGCGACCGCAACTATTTCGAATCCCTTTCTGCTTTCATCAGCGATGCATACATGCATATGAAACCGAATGATCATCTTATCCTTCTTGGCGACTTCAATCAACCGGCGTTAGGGTGGTCGCCTGCAGCCGCAGTAAGGTCAGATTCATCTTTACCTATGAGACATTATGTGCCTCATATCTCTTTGAATTCATCCAGTTCCTGCTTTTTGGATGTGTTAAATTTGCATGAACTCTATCAGCTGAACGGGGTGCATAACCATTCAAATCATTATCTGGACCTGGTGCTCTCTAACTCTGCTGCTGCTGCTTGTTCTTCTGTGTATCCTGCTTCGTCACTGCTCCTGCCCCAGGATGCCCATCATCCTGCTCTGGAAATTGCGTTACCGTCTTCTTTATTTAGGGCTAGTAGGGTTAGGAATGAATTGCCTTCTGCTCCTAATTCATTGAGTGTTCGTTATAATTTTCGTCTTACAGACTATCGTAAACTTAATTCTATTCTATCTCGTGCCGACTGGTCTTTTTTTTATCAATGTACATCGGTCGACGAGGCTGTCCAATCGTTTAATGCTTTGTTAACCTCTGCACTCCTTTCATGTACACCTATTTTTCGTTCCCCTCCTAATCCTCCCTGGTCCAATCGTACTCTTCGCAACCTGAAAAAGGATAGAATGAAATATCTTAGGAGGTATCGTCTGAACCGATCTGCTTTCAACTTTCGTTTATTTAAGTACGCTGCCTCTGCGCATCGACTATACAACAGGGCTTGTTTTGAGGCCTATTCGAGTAGACTGCAATCGCGTTTCCGTTCTGATCCAGCATCCTTCTGGCAATTTGTTAGGATTCGAAGAGGGTGCAATACGTTACCTAATGAAATGGTACTTGATTCTCGAACTGCCTCTACGCCTGTTGAGATCTGTGAGCTATTCTCTGCACATTTTTCCCAAATGTTTGAGCCACCGGTTAGTGACCCTAACCTTATTGAGGGTGGGCTACTCTACACGCCAGAGAACTTAATTAATCTCTCCGATATTTCGGTTAGCTCTGAAACAGTTGTACAGGTGTTATTTGGGTTGAAACGTTCTTTTACTCCTGGTCCAGATGGCATTCCTGCCTCAGTTTTAATAAACTGTAAGGACGTGCTTGCTCCACACCTTGCTAAAATTTTCAACCTTTCACTTTCTCTCGGGGTCTTTCCTGCTCTTTGGAAATCCTGTTGGCTTTTTCCGGTACACAAAAAGGGATGCCGTAGCATTGTCTCTAATTATCGTGGGATAACTCAAACATGTGCCACAGCCAAAACTTTTGAGCTATGTATCTTTCCAACCATACTTCATAGTTGTAGTTCCGCTATTAGCCCTAAACAGCATGGGTTTATGCCTGGTAGGTCTACTTCTACTAATCTCATGTCTTTTGTTACCAATATTTTCAGATCTTTTGAGGCAGGTACCCAACTTGATGCAATATACACTGACTTTCATGCTGCATTTGATAGTTTGCCCCACTCTTTACTATTAGCTAAACTATCTAAACTTGGTTTTGGTGATGGCATTATTAGCTGGCTGTCCTCATACTTAAGTAATCGATCTTGCAGGGTTAAAACCGGGTCGTACTTATCTGAGGAGTTTTTTTGTACGTCAGGTGTCCCTCAGGGTTGTGTGCTAAGTCCACTTCTGTTTTCTTTGTTCATCAATGATGTCTGTAATGTTTTACCTCCTGATGGTCATCTCCTTTATGCGGATGATATCAAAATCTTTTTACCTGTGTCCTCTTCTTCTGATTGTATGAGTCTTCAGCATTACCTTAATGCATTTGTTCATTGGTGTTCATCCAACTTACTTTGCTTGTGCCCTGATAAATGTTCTGTTATTTCTTTCTCTCACTCTCTTTCTCCTATTTCATTTAACTATACTCTCTCTAACTCGTCTCTCTCTCGTGTTATGTCCATCCGTGACCTTGGTATTATACTCGACAGTCGTCTTAACTTTAAACTGCAGCTTGATGAGGTTCTACTAAAAGCTAATCGAACTCTTGGGTTTATTTTACGTTTTACCTCTATTTTTAGAGATCAAAGCATCCTAAGAATCCTTTATTGTGCTCTGGTAAGGCCTCTTCTTGAATATGCTAGTATCATCTGGAATCCTCCTACTATTGATGGCTGTTCGAGAATTGAAAGCATTCAGCGCCTTTTTACCAGGGTTGCTTTTCGTCGTTTGTTCGGTGCTGCCTCACTACCTCCCTATGAAACGCGATTGCAGTTATTCAATCTTCACTCTTTAAGCTTCCGCCGCCAAGTGTCTCAGGCATGTTTTATTGGTGGCTTATTACTTTCTGATACTGATGCTCCTGATTTGCTCTCGTCCATCTCGTTGTATGTTCCCTCTCGTTCCCTTCGTCCTCGTGATCCTCTGTCAATTGAAACACGTCATACTCTTTATACTTTCAATGATCCTATTCTATCCTGTTTCAGGTTGTTTAACCACTTTTACTATCTCTTTGATTTCGACTCCTCTCTCAACTCTTTCCGTAACCGTATTTTTTCTTCTAATTATCTTTAATTATTCTTCTAAGTTTCATTAAGTTTTGATAGTCTCTACGCTCTACCTATGTTTTTTTCTTTATTTTTTTTTGCTAGGTCTAGACTAGTTTAGTTAGGCTTAGTTTTTCATGAATTATTTTCTTTATTTGTTAGGGTTTATTTAGTTTTAAGTCTGCCTTATTTAGCCTTGATGGCGGATATTGTATTAATAAATGAAATGAAATGAAATGAAACATAAAATTTCGTTTCGCTACATTTGACTAACACTTCCTTAATTAACCATTCAAGAGTTATTAATTGCATTGGCAGTTCCTACCAAACACAAAAAATGGGTCAGGGGCAGTTTACTAAATACCACACCACACCGCTCTTATCTGTTCCCCATGAAGATCTCTTCAAATCTACCCTAGGAGATAGAACAATGCAAACACGAACGAACAACAGTACGCACTCAAATGACGTCACCCGGTTGGGGCCAAACAAAAATGCGCCTCAAATTTCATTCACCAAAATGCCTGGCGCTTTACGAACTGGTCTGTCCTTTACCTTCATCGTCATAACGCGAAGGGTAGCAGCAGCACAGCCGATGCGGTTGTTTATTTCGCTACACGGGGTAACGCTTCGCTTAGCGACATTGTACTAAAGCTGAGTTTTAAAGCGTACTCACCACGCCGGCCCATCGATACTCCATAGAGGAGCACCACCACCACCGGTTGGCTGATCTATGTATTAGGTCGGGGTGTGGTACAAGTCATTGAACTTCGTGAAAATAATGATGGCACAACAACATGCATACCATAGGTCGCACGCCGCTTGCAATACAATTTGGATGACGTTTTCAGTTCCTTTCGAGCGTTGAGCACCGAAGAACGGCCTCGTTTTATCGTTCGTTTCTGTTTCAACGTAAATGTAGCTTGAAAGTAGTTCACTAAATAAATTATCCATTATTCGACCTTTTATCATTCATTTTTCAACGTTATGTAAAATAACCCACAAACGACATTCCTGTTCATAGGCCGTTACACGTTACTTTTCAGGAATTGTGGAAAACAATTGGGGGACAATTTTTGAACATAATTTTACCCATAAATATCCGTTTAACTCTACAAAACACTATAATTTTCTCAAACAAAACATTTAACAATTAATTGAAATAATATATAATACAATTCATCCTTAACACTTTTCTCCTGCAACCTTGAACGACGTTGATCCGAAACCCAACCCCGTTTGCATCAATCATCATCATCATCATGCGATTGATTCATCAAACCACACCATCTCAACGATCGAACAAAAATGTTGGCATGCTTCCTAAAACCCCTTCCTTTCCTGGACGGAAAAGCTGCGTTATTTTGAGAAAGAGAGAAAAAAAACATCTAAAAAACCCAAACAAATTTCAAACCTAAACCTCCAAAACCGAACGCGGCCGCTTCATTCCACTCTAATTGCAATTAGTCGTCGCTGCTAACGCGCTGTCAGCTGACTTTACCAAAACGACGCCAAACGTCAGCACTTTTCATGGTCACTGAATTGAGTGCAAACAAAAACAACAGATTGATACAGACACAAAAAAGAGCAAAAATCAAGCTTCAAAATTATCCAATTAATCAATGGAGAAACGATAACGCAGAACGAAAGAATGGAGTTGAAAAATAACGCAATTTTTTAATACTTGTTTTCATCATCTGCGCTGATGATGCCAATTGTTGTGATTAATCGGAAAATTCCACTGAAAACGGGATGATTAATGTAATCAGATCTCGCATAAATCATAAATAAAGCAAAACATATCGATTCGACTTAAAAACAACAAATTTTTTATCGAACACTGCTTTCTACAATTCCAAACAGGTCCCACAATGATTGATTGTGCTTAAATCGAAGGAACGGAAACAAACATCGTCGTTTGCCAAGTTCATTGAATTGTAATAATTAACTATTGACCTAGAATTTAAAACCGAATCATCCTCCCCTTCCTGGCCATTAATGTTCACCTCGAGGTAAACCTTCTGCTTTGTATGCCTTCAGTACAAATCGCGAACCAAATGGACGATACACGCCAATCACTTTTTATTGTGTCGAGTTTGTATACTATCTGGACGAGGGAATTACTTGGAAAAAATCCCATACCAACCGAGCAAATGAGAATGTTGTGTCATTAGGGGTGGATTGCTCCACTATATCTTGTCATGCGCCCTTCAATACTGTTCCTGCCATTAACCACCACATCATGTGATGAATGTTTTCCATGCCAGAGAGACACATCATCGTACATGGCCACCCGCGTTCCTCTCTGTGAACCCTTTTCCCTACTTATGTTTATGCTAGTAGCCTCAATCAATTGATAAATGCACCTTCAGCAGGTTATATACGAATAGAACGATTATAATTGTGAAACGGCCACCTTCATGGCTGTCGTATGTTATATAAACCGGGGCCAGCTGCTCTACTCCATTGGCCAATTCACCTTACACCACACGTACGATGTACGATGCCGTTCTTTGTGCAAAGTGAACGATCTACGATGTGTCGGAACTAGTAGACGTGGAGTATCATCGTGACTTGTAATCATCAGCATTGCAAACAGCAATTGATTGCTGGTGGTCAAACACACACATGTTTTGAAATGAGCCTATTGGTGGTTCATGTTGGACCGGTGGAGCGGTCCTACAGATTTTCCTTTTCTTTTTCTGCTGTGATAGATTTTCCGGGTCATTGACTGCAGTACAGTACACCATCGAACAATTGTTGGAGTGGTCGTGGTGTTTTATTTTCTGTCGTTTGCTGAACATATCGTGTGAATTAATATGAAAATTCCTAAACTTACTAAGATTTTGGTTAGCTGAATTTTTAATTACCATGAAAATTCAACTGCAGCAAATTCAACACACATGTTTGATGTGTTATTCATTCATCTCTTTTTTTGCTGAAAGTCCCCGACCGGCACACAATCTCCGGACATGCCTAGAAGCTTCCTTCATACATCCATTAATTGGTTCATCGAATGGAGTGTACAACGACTGTGCCTCATTGGGTTCGCTACGACCGATGTCCAAGGACAATTGGGCCATTCGATATTGAATCTTCACACTTCCTGGCCATTTACGGCTTACACACAAACACACACACAATCATCAGCAGGAAGCCCCACATAAGGACATTCCCCGAGAAATCGACCGGTTGAGCTCAAGCAAAGTTCAGACAATGTGCAACAGTTTCAAGTCAACAGTTCCTTCTGAATGTTATAAAACAAAAGAGTGCAAATTATTGCTCGTGCGCGTTACGTTTTCTTCCACTATCACTGCGCCCTCTCGACAGACTGCTACTAATCACCCAATAAGCTGCCAAGCAAACGCCCCGCTCCAGACGCAGCAGCTACTGAAAAGCGCATCTTGTTGACACAAACGATTACACAAAGCTGCACGCGAGCAAATGCATGGGGAGCAAACTAAACGGTGCACAAAGTATTGCTGAGTGCGATGATGCATATATACCGGTGCTATTATCCTTCCCGTCTTGGGTGATTGTAATGAGTTAATGTATTTAATTTTTGTAAAAGTTGTTAAAACAAAGCTTCAAACCTGTGTTTGAGTGTCAGCAATATGCAAGAACTTAAGGTACAGAGTACCAAAGCACAACACAAAAAAACAGTTCGCTAGAGCGTTGATGGTATTTTACGAATACTAACAAAAGCGATCTAAATTAGCAACTTACCCAATCGAAGCGATTCCTGCCGCTCGTTGATATGTCTCATTCAAATGATTTTTGACTGTTGTGATTCTTGCTTGTGCGGGGCACTCTTTAAATAACCGCCGCTACTAATACACTTAGAGCTTTATTGACTAAAAATGTTCACTTTTTTCCGTTGACGGGTGATTTGAGGATAAAATAAAAATAACAATATTCACATGCACGTACATTTAACCTAAAAACACGAACTTTATAAAACACTAAAACACAACAAAGTTATTAGTTTAAAAAATAGTAAACAAAAAGAACATGTTAAACGTTGACTAGTAAACACATTGCGACTGTGTTTTGTATTGAGTTGCACTAATATCAGTTTACAAATCTCGTGCTTAAGTTTTTTTGTTTGTGACACAGCCAGCACCAGTGTGCACTAACGACACATACAAACAATCTTTCCCGAAGCGTTCTCCATCGACACACCAGAAAGACACTGACGCATTTAAAAGGCCTAGCAGCATGTGAGAGCAAAGAAGCAAAAAAAAATACTGCGCACGAGTCGACAAGGCAAGCCTTTCCGCTTTTGGCTTCACTGTCGTCTAGACGTTAGACTCACACACCAACAAAACCAGCTGTCAGGCGCGGCTTCAGTTCTCGTGCGAACAAAATCACCTGGCGCGCCACACAGCTGACCGTACGACGATTCCGCACTCCACTACCCTTCCCCCCCTTACATCCGTTGTCGTTCATTATACCCTTTTCTGCTGTGCGCTAAACCACAACACTTGCCGTTTTTCGCATGCGTTTCCAACACAAATTGTGCGCGTCATTGACATTGACTTTTGACGATGGCTTTATTTTCGTTCGACGTTTGTCGTTCTGTTTGCGATCTTTGCTTTCTTCACTGTTGTGTACCGCCCTTGAGACAGTGAGTGGCCCGCACATCGCTTGATTGTGTTTGTAACTCTGTGTGCCGAATTTTTCCTTCCTCTGTCCAAGACGGCAATCGAAGCAAGCTGCGGCCACGTTTACTCAACCTGACCAAAGCATCTGATCAAACAAAGTAGCAGCCGCTTGTATTTGTGTATGTGTGTGTGTGTATGTGTGTAGCGGCAAAACAAAGGCCCGCAAAACAACACACACGCCCAGTGGACGCGGTTCACCACACAACCAATCGAATTCACGGAGACGATATCAAATGGAGCAAAACGTTAGTCAATCTTCGTGCTAGTGAATTTTAAATAGCCCTTGCATTTGCCAGCCACCGAATCATTGCAGTTTCCGCTTTCCACGCTTTTTATGTAACCCACCGCACACTAGCAAACAGCTGCAAAATTTTCCGCTGCACACGTAAACACGAAGAAAAGCATTGCAATGGCAAAAAAAAAACATTTCTATCTACCCAGCCAGCGCCAATAGTGCGTATGGTGTTTCGGTGTACGTGTTTGGCGCTAAAGGCATAGGTGCCTTGCTTCCGGCGTCAACACACAGCGTAGGCACACTTTTGCATAACACGCGCACTGTAGGTTCACACGCACAAGTACGCCCTGCAGCCTGCGTCCTGAGATAGCACTGCGTACGACTGCACTGCGCCAGAGAGCAAGTTGCCCGTTTGCTGACCGTCTACTATTCGGTTGCGTTGCATCTGGGTATACGCTACTCGGAGGGCATATGATATGCACTTTCCATAAAGGACATTCGTACCACCGGTCGCACCTTCACCCGTCGTGTCCGTCGTGTGGCATTCAATTCCCGAGACCTCACACAAACACACACTGCACTAGGTGAAGGCCATGGCCTTTAGCTGCAAAACTGTCGCCACGCTGTTCTCCAGTCGGCTAGTGCTTCCGATAGAAAAATGACACTACACACTGCTGCTTTGGGTTGTTGTTCCAACAAAATCACAGTAAACACAACACACCACAACAATCCCCGGTCCTGGGATGGTTCGATGGTTCATCACTGAGTTGAAAGAAACAAAAACAGTCTCAAGAATTGCCAACTCTTCTGAGCTTACATGCTTCCACTATTTCACTTCGCCCGGAGTCGACTCTTCTCCGACGGACTCTTGGCTGGTTGTAAAAGCAAGAGACGTCTGTTACTATGCGCTCACGTCGTGTCTGCTGTGCTGCCTTTTCATTTCTGTTCGATTTTCACTTCTCATGCGCGAAAGTAACCGTCCTCCGATCAACACAATGAGATAGTTGCACACTGGACGGTGGACAATTAAACTTTCCTCTTTATTCGTTACGCACTCAAAATAATGCTTGATGCTGCCTTCCAATTAAAAAACGATTTGAAAAAAAAGATTACATAGAACATTTTAACAATTTCTCTAACAGATGAAAATCTGATGCATGAGAACAGATGACTAATATAAACGTGCTGTTTTAAAAAGAAGTTTAAATTAATTTGTAAAAAATCGGAAATATTAAAAAATGGACTATCCGGCTGATTGTTTTTAACTTAGTCTATATATTTGACAGGCATGAATTTTTTGAAGTACTTTGAAACAATAAGTTATAATAAACATACTTTTAATAACAATCGAGAGAAAGAAATAGAATAGAAAATATATATTTAATAAGAAATGGTGGAAAAACATTTCCCTGAAATACATTTATAATCGCATCTAGCTAAACAAGTGCCTAGATGATAAACGCTGCTCCTTTGAAAATAACCTCTACCGTTACCATTTTTACACAGCGAATACTGATTCTAACCATGTGAGAGATCTATTCCACTATCCACCTTCTAGCGGTGGCAACACGCACACATCGCCTTGTTGAACAAAGTGCGGCCGCCGCTTTGTCTCCCCACATCATATCAGAATCTCCAACGGATACAACTAACGCAATAACATCACACAAACACGCAAGCAGCCGGGGACACCAAACTGACATACACACCCGTGCGGAGAGCGCGCAGATGCGTAGCGCGAAAAACATATGATTGGGCACAACGGGATTAGGAGTACACATAAAGTTAAAATTATGACGATTACTTACTTAAGTTTGTGCCATTGTTTTGTTTTCAACTAAATGCCATTTTCAAATTATCTTAACTCATTAATCTCATAAATTATCTCATTAAGTTTCGAATTAATCTGTAGCCTGTCATGGCTCAGGTTAAGTAAAACAACGATAAATTTGCAAGCATTTGTTTCGTTTTAAAATTTTATCATACTTAAAAAAACGAGATTTCATTCACATTGGCTCCTAATTGTATCAACAAAGATTGGCTACGTATTTTGTTCTAGTAGCGCGCTATTCAAAACTAACTAATTTTAATTGATCAAATTACTTTGAAATCGTTTATTTTATACTTGTTATATACTGTCAACTGTGCATTTAAACCTAATACTTCCTCGGAAAATTTAGATTTTATATTACAAACACCATTTAAATTTCATTTATTACATTTCATTTCATACGTTTAACTTACACTACTGTGTATACATACGTGAAGACGTATAACAGCTAAAGAACAGTATAACACTCCTGTGTGTTTAGCCAATACTTCAACCAATGGCTGCGTACGAGCCGTGGTCAGACTGGATTTTAGCTTAGAATTGTTTATAGAGGCTTTGGCTCCAACGGAACTCTTTCGCCTACAAATTTTAGCTTAGCATTAATGTATTACCATTGTAACAAAGTAAAGAGACGAATGAGGCCAATTGGCTCAAAGTCTCTATAAAAATAAAGAAAAAAAAATTGCAACAAAGTTTAGTAATGTAGGGTTTTTTTAAATTATTTTAAAACGTTTTTTTAAGTAAAGCATGAGTTGTTTTCGAAACCGGCGTGTAACAAGTACTTCCTTTGGTAGGAATTGGGCAGCAGCGAGATAATTTAGTTTTGGGACAAAAAAGATCAGCATAAAAAAGTGCAGATTACGCAATCACGTAACCAATATTCATTTCACTAACAGGACAATCTACACCAGGAGTCTCCAAACTACGACCTGCGGGCCGCTTGAGGCCGCGACCTCAAGAGCCTTTAATGCGGCCTGCGATGACTGGGTAAAGGTTAAATTAAATAGCTGTCTTTTGTGACTAATTAATCAAAATTATTTATTTTTTACTTCTGAAAGACGAAAATCAAGATTCAATAAAAGAAAGGTACAGAAATTTGATATATTTTGTAAGTATTTTCTTATTAAAACGAGATTTGAACTTCCACTCATTCTAAAGGTAGCGTCAAAATGGCCCTCAACAACGTTGATTGTGAAGCAATGCGGCCTGCGAACTGAAAAGTTTTGAGAGCCCTGATCTACACTGACAACATCGACGCTTTCCTATTCATTAAACCAAATAATAGAGCTAAGGCGACGCAAAAGGATAAAAACACTTCATAGCAAAACACACATCATCCGCTACGTTTACCGTCCTGTATCCTTACACAAGAACAGTTTTATTCCAGTGACCAATGTTTTGACACTTTGTAAATCATTGCCGATGATCGAAACAACATATGGAAACAATTGTAGACTTTGGTAAACCAACAGCCATGCATTGTACGTAGTAGAAAGCTTATCCCCTAACCATGGCGCTAACTGTCCCGCAAGAACAACAAAAAGATGAACCGTGTTACACCAAAACCCAACAAACGCAACACATCCATCGTGCTGCGAGTTTAATGCCATAAAACGTCACCGAGTCGTTGAATAGCTTGGAACTTCAAACTAATTTACGACTTTCGCTTGGTGTTTGTGTGGTCGCCTTTCCTATTTTCCCGGCGACAAGATCCTGAAGTGGTTCAACTTTCAAAGTCTTCTTTCTTTATAGGATCAGAAAGATATGCATTTTTTTAAAGGGAAAACCTTATTTTGTAAAGGGTTATATTTTCACTTTATTCAACAACAAAACTCAATAAGACAGAAGTATCAAATTATTTTTATATTAAAGCAAAAAGGACTAACTATAAATAAGAACTAAACTAAATCAGGCGGGTTGAAAAATTCCCAACATAACCCAAAAACGACAAAAAAAATTAGAACAAATGTATTTGGACGTGTTTTTGTTACTTTCCGAATGATTTTCTTTGATCCTTTCATGGGATGAATTTTCCTTCTACTAGTTTCATCTCAAGTGCTGCTGATGTCAAGTTGTTTGTCAAGTTGTTTTGCGGTAACGGTGATGCTTGAAAACGCTTCTTCCCACATCGGATCCCTTCCCTTTATTTCCATAGTCTTAGGCGTATTCCTTTTTTGATGTTCTTCTTTCAAGGCAATTGCAATCCCTGCAACACGAAATACGATGACCTCATACAAGCAAACTTTGGAAGGAATTGAACACTATGTTTATTTAAATATAAGATGAAAGCATTGTTACGTATTATATACAATTTTCAGAACTTATAATTCAGTTTAATGTTGCTTTAGTTTTTTTCACTTTAACAATCATCAATGGTTTCGTTTACATTTCTCCAATAAGTTTGTATTGTACCATATCACGTCAACTCTGACAGCGTCATGGACGGACACGGAGATGGCTCAAAAGGGTATTAAAAATACTAAGTAAAAGAACAAAAAGAAGTAAAAAAAAACAAAAGAAAAGGAACGGCTATACCAATACCATCTCCTAATTATTTAACCGCATCACATTTCAGAAAAGTGTTTAGGTAATTAAAACACCCACCTACATACACAACACATTGCAATTCCATGCGGTTGTTTTAGCGCCGAGATGAAATAAAATCCTGACCGATTAACGCGTACCAACGCAAACAGTATGTAGTAGATGACGATTTGCGGAAAATGCACTCCAACACGAGAGGAAGATCGTGAGAGTAAGGGAGATAAAAAAGTATATTTGAAAATGTGACGTTTTCACATGGAAAATGCATCACACAATCACCCGTTGTTCTGCACTGTCGCCTTCATTCCGCAACAAAGGGGCGTGGCTACAGCAGCACACAACACTCTTGGTTGCGCAAATTCAAGCGAACAAAGGAAAATATTTTCTGTCTCTAGTTGGGCTACGATAAAACGCAAAAATAAACAGATCACTTCCAGGCAGCAGTACAACTTGAGGTAAATAACAAAACCTGTCCCATCCTTGTGCATGATGTGCCTGAGAAAGAGCCGCAAGTTGAACAGACAAAGCAGCGGTGAAAACTCGACAGCATCCCTAGTTTTCCACCGCACAGAAGAGTTGATATATTCAACCAATCAGAGAGCTGCATGAGCGCAAAGCTCGAGGAAAATTACAGAACGTTGATGCATCAGTTCGGATGGAAGTTAGTCGTCAACTAGAATTTGAACCGTGCGCGCGTGTGAAACATAAACGGGCCGGAAAGGATCTTTACACCAACAAACGAGTGTTTATGAAACTCCCCTTTACGCAGTGTAAACGGTGGCTTTATTTAATTGTCACTGCAACAAAGAAAAGAAAGTGAAAATTTATACTGAAAAGTTTGTCAACGTGACAAAGTATATATTTTACCAGCAAAAATCAGCTCAATTCTATTGAAAAATAATTGCATATTCTTGTACATTCTGTGCAGATCGTGCGTGTTTATTTAAATGTATAACAAAATGTCCAGTTATGAAACTGCATCGTCAGATGGCGATCTGTGTCACAGAGTTTGCGATCCAGATCCGTATTATGAATCTGGCGGAACTTACTATACGCAGCTCTATCCAGCAGATTCCCAAAATACAGGTTAGTAAAAAGAAGATTTTGTGTGCTTTTTAAAATGTTGTTTGTACTTGTCGCTAAATATCTAATAAGCAAGTTCAGCAGAGTTCAGGAGCTAGACGCTTGTTTAACGTAAGCTTTAGTTGTTGAGACTGTCATAAGAGATCAATGCATGGTTCTTGGTTCCTCTACAGCAGTTCAGTTTTGTGTAATACCACAAAAGTATTTATCCAGGTATTATAAATAAAAAATGAGCGGGAACTTACCACTAATGGGAAGACGGTACTTGAAGGAAACCGAAATCATTCCTTTCATTCGTATTTATTGCTTAATATTCTATATTAGTTGCAAACTAATTTGTTGTTGCTGATATCCGCGGTATGCTAACAACTTTAACATGGATTTCATACTTGTTATAATTTATAATTGTTACAAAAGGCACACAATCTCTTCTACAGAACTAGTGCTCGTTCAAACATGTGTTTTGCTAAATTTCATATAGCTTCTACACTGGTTTGAACAATTCCCTACAATTTATAAAATTATATTTCTCAGACATGAACATTCTCAAACACCTCGAAAAGGTTAATTTACTACTGAAAAATGGGTCTTGTAGACACAAACAAAATGAAATAAACGAAACTGGAAATAAACAACAACAAATCAAACTTCCAACAACAACACACCTTATGGGCAACGACTAGTACCTATTACTCTAAAATTAGCTCAATTACCATCATAAACCGAGCGACGTCCGATAAGCCAAGGTCTTTCCAACCTTCTTTGCTCAAGCTACCGACACTCTATTCGATTGAAAAAATGAAAAAAAGAAGGCATGATTCCCTGCACAATACAAACATCTCTTTTCGAAACCATATCTTTCACAGTTTACTTACAAAATCCCGATATCCAATTTTCCTCTCGCTCCTGTAAAGTTTGTGTGTATTTTTTGTACATTTAGAGTGCTAGTTTAACGATATCAGTTTGATTACTTCTAAAGGTAACCGAATCCGACGCTCCATCAATAAGCCGTCAATTCACTGTTTACCTTTGAACAATTTCACACGCACGCATGTGACACGAACAAGATTCGATAATTATTGCCCGCCGCACTGACTAATCGTTTGGTAATTTTGAGAAGCATTTTTAGGACGTGTGAATGATGGCGCAGTGTTTATGATGAGATTTACCACGTGCCTGCCACAGTTTAGATAGAGAAGCCAGTACAGTACAAGCGTGTGTTAATAATGTTTTGTAATCACCAATTGACTGTTATGCAACTTCAACAGAGAAGAGCAGGTTCGTAATTTCTAAGTTAATTGGAATATTATTTGAATACTCAGTACTATATTGCAAGGGTACGAAACTATCAATAATGATAGTATAGTCACATTTGTAAAGCTTAAGAAAACGACAACGAGGTTTATGAAGCTAGCATTGTGCCCTCCTCGCACGAAGCATCGGTGGTTCAGTGGTAGAATGCTCGCCTGCCACGCGGGCGGCCCGGGTTCGATTCCCGGCCAATGCAAATGACTTTTTTCTTGAACCATTGACAGGGTACACAGCAAATTTTCTCATCCTGCTTCAGTAAAGTTTTTTACTGAAACGGTTCAGTAATAGAATATTTTACTGATTTTCAGTATGAATGTCATGTTTTTACTGACTTTCAGCAAAACAATTTACTGAATGCATTTCAGTAATACACATTTTACTGAAAATCAGTAAAATAAGTGTCAAATTAGTCGTTTCACTGGATATCAGTAAAACAAATTACTGAAAATGCAGCAAATCATTCTGTCAAATCGAACTGTCAGTCAGATCATCAAAACAAAACAATGCGGTAGCCACTTGCTCGTGATGTGCAAAAAGTTGATTTTGTAGGCGCTTACAGGCACCCTTGTGAAATTTCAGGTGATATTTCGGATTACGGGATTAATTTAGAACAATTGGCAGCCGTGTTGGTTTGTAAAATGTTTGCTACAATTCACTGTGCTTGCTGAAATTGCGTGGTGTCTGTGAGCGCTTACTGAACCATCTACACTTGCGGCGGCAAAATACAGTATAAAAACTGTATAAAACAACACAAAACATGTATGAACATGAATTGAGGAACTGGGAATCTCAGCGCATCAATAAAAACTCAATTTAAAATAAATATTTCATCATTTTTTAATCGCTACCAACTACTGAAAAATCAGTAATATGAGAATGACTTTACTGGGATTTCAGTAAACGAGCTGTCATTTTGGTGAGCACCGGACATTACTGAATGATTCAGTAAACATTCTTTTTACTGAAAGGATTACTGAAACTTCAGTTAAAAAAAATTCAGTAAAATTTTACTGAAGTTCAGTAAAAAAAGTTTTCTGTGTAGACCGGGATGAACATCATTTTTATTATTTTTAGGTTTTAATGCCGGTAATATTTTTAATTTAAAGTAAATACTATTACATTATGACAGCCAAAAATGAGACTTCTAAACCCCGTGGATTACAAGGAAAAAATACCAAACTTCAAAAATGTTACAAATCCATCATATTTAGGCAAATCAAAGGAGCATCATTCAAACAACAATATTTCAAAACGAACTGCTTTGATTTTGAAAGTTAATAGTGTTTTAGAAAGGTTAATTAGTTAATCATAGAGTTTAGTATATTCATGTTTTCCCTAGTACTACACACTCTAGAATGACTTATTATAAAGCAAAAATCTAAGATGCATTTTTGCCAACTTTAGAAGTTACATAATATTTGGTAATTATCAGCTTGTATAGGAAGAAGTATAGGCCATATTACTTCTTCTAATAGTATTATTTTGGAAGGGATAATAAAGAACAAAGTTCATTTTAATTGTAGGCATTTGAATTGTGAGTTTTTAGAATTGCAATCATATTTATAGGACGGTGAAAATGCATTTGAGCAAATTTTCAAGATTAAGATTATGAGCATGTAGTATAAATCACTGCTGGGATGTTAACATTATTACTGGGATGGTACATTATTTCATAGATGTAAATGATAATAAATAATACAATAATAATATAATCGTACGTAATATTTAAGATTAGGTTTAAACGTAAGTAAAGCACGACCTGTCATAAACCGTTAAATACTAGTATTACCGCTTTAATTTTAATAACTTTGTTCGTTTTTGCAGTAATACGACTTTGTTTTTTGTGGTTTCATTTTGCTTATGATTTTGTTTGCAACTAATTTTGAAGACATGTTAGTATTTGCAAGGCCTTACAACATGTCAATAACATTATAAATTTACTCTCTTATGATTTTTTTTTTAAATGGATGATACCTTATATTTATGTCATAGGGCAGCTAATTTACGGTACCAACACAATGAAACTGTTAGAAAAGCGTTAAACTATCGAAATGTAACAAATTATGTGAAATTTTAATAATTTTCAAGGCAAAATAGAATATAACATCTTCCTTGAATAGAAAATATAGTGGAACGCCGTTTATCAGTGTACCTTTTATACTTGCTCTTGATCAATTGCAGTTCAATATAAAAGTGGAAATTGTGTGCTTATGAGGATATTCGAAAACAAAAATAACCCGTTATCAGAGCACAATGTCATAACAAAACACACTCAAACTAATGGTAAATTTCAGATATATTCATTCAGATCAGTTCAACAAATAAGAGGTTCATTAAAACTAACTAGGATCTACCAAAACATAATAATTTTGTTAACTTCACGAAATTGTGAACAAGAAAAACATTATTGGATCCATTATCCGTGTTATTCGTGTATCTGGGCTAGGTTAAATCCCGATGAGTCATACATGAAACATTTAAATGACGTCAAAGGCATTATTACAAGGTCAAATCTAGCACTAAGACCGAAATGGTATATCTAATTAACCTATTTTAGCGCTTATAACGACACCTCTGATAAACTGTTTCATATTTTTGGTTTTTTACTTAAAATTTTACAAAATTCAAAAACAACTTGGTCCATGTTACAAATTATTTTGTTCGTGCTTCTAGTACAAGCGAATAGAAAATTATCAGTTTACCTAAGGATGAATTGGGGATTTTCTGAGCTTTAGTTTTTGACCTCAAGCTTAAGTGGTTCTTTTTTATGAAGTTCAATAGTCAATTCAAAGAACCAGTAGGGCTTCCTGGCCTTCCTGGCATCAATCTTTGCTTTTTCTTATCTATTATCTTGGTAGATGCCCATGCTGTGCAGATTATCTTTGTTGGTAATTAAATGTTATGTCTCAGGTGTAAACGAAAAGTTACTACCTATGTTTAACGACCCCCTTAATCTGATTTTGGTCATTTTCGACCTAACAGGGGGTCATTATACACCCTTAAATACGGTATACTGTATCTTCAGCGATTCAAACATAAATTGTATGCCTGAACTGAACTGTTCAATTTCCATTCTATGCTTATTAAGGTACAAACTGCAAACGGATACTTCCGGCTTTCCAAGCCACTATCCCATAATCAAGCAGCAAAGTTTCTCAAGTGCTAATATCCTGGCATCAGAAATTAGTCAAAAAGGAACTTTTGTCTCGTTAATCATACTCCCGGGCCTAATCGACCGGGAAGAGATTGTGTAAAATAAACAACAATTTACAAAACATGCCAGACACAA